>NC_053501.1:81209443-82630321 GCF_905171775.1 Rana temporaria
CAAAATGTGACAGCGCTGAAAGCTATAAAATGGCTTGGGCAGGAAGGGGGTGAAAGTGCCCAGTATTGAAGTGGTTAACCACTTGACCCGGACCATTAGCTCTTTCACACTGAGTGCCCGTACAGGTCCGTCTGTCAGTTTTTTTTGCGGACCTGTACGGGCGCTCTGTGCGCCTCTATGGAGCCACGGATGTCAGCGCTGACATCCGACCCGCCAAAGTGTGACGGAGGAAAAACCTACTTTTCCTTTCGTCTGGCGGATCGGGTGAACACGGACATACGGTCCATGTTCATCCGATCCCCCCATAGGGAGGAGCGGAGAAAAGACAGGGCGGTCCCTGCACAGTGTGCGGGGACCGCCCTTTCATCCGCCAGCTCAGCGGGGATTAACAGAGCGATCCCCGCTGAGCGAGCGGAGGTGCACGGGGCGGATCATTACTGCTCCGTCCAGTGTGAAAGAGGCCTTATGCAGGTAAAGGACCCGGCCAGTTTTTGTGATTCGGCACTGCGTCGCTTTAACTGACAATTGCGCGGTCGCGCGATGTGGCTCCCAAACAAAATTGACGTCCTTTTTTCCCCACAAATAGAGCTTTCTTTTGGTGGCATTTGATCACCTCTCCGGTTTTTATTTTATAAACAAAAATAGAGCAACAATTTTGAAAAAAAAATATTTTTTTTTTAAACTTTTTGCTACAATAAATATCCACAAAAAAAAAAAAAAAAAAATCGCAATAAGCGTTTATCGATTGGTTTACGCAAAATTTATAGCATTTACAAAATAGGGGATCGTTTTACGGCATTTTTATTAATATTTTTTTATTTTTTATTACCAATGGCGGCGATCAGCGATTTTTTCCATGACTGCGGCATTATGGCGGACACATCGGACAATTTTGACACATTTTTGGGACCATTGTCATTTTCACAGCAAAAAGTGCTATAAAAATGCATTGTTTACTGTGAAAATAACAATTGCAGTTTAGGAGTTAACCACTAGGGGGCGCTGTAGGGGTTATGTGTCACCTATGTGTTTCTAACTGTAGGGGGGCTGGACGTGTGACGTCACTGATCGCCTTTCCCTATATCAGTGCCACTGTGAAGAACGGGGAAGGTGTGTTTACACACACCTCTCCCTGTTCTTCAGCTCCTGTGAACTATCGCGGGACACCGGCAGCGATCGGGTCCGCGGGTGCGGAGCTTCGGACTGGGTGACGGGCGCGCGCCTGCGACTGAGCACTTAAAGGGGACGAACAGGTACGTGCCTGTGCCCAGCCGTGCCATTCTGCCGATGTAAATGTGCAGGAGGCGGTCCTTAAGCGGTTAATCAGCATAGGCGTGTGCCAGGTCACAGCACAGATTTCCCCTACTGCCCTGGCCCCCCCCCCTTCCCCCCTCTCCCACCAGCTGCTGCGGGCACACAGAGGGGGATGTTTTAGAATGAGCGGGGAAGGGGCAGGTAAATATGTGATTTACTGGCACCTTTCCTTTTTGACTGAACACAGTGAGTGATCGGTAGCGTGTGTTTGAGCTTTGGGGTGCACACCCTAATCCAATAGGCTGCGCACACCTATGTTAATCAGCCTGTAATCAAAGGAATTGTCATACAGTATATGTTTTCTATTTAACTCCCCTATGTGTTTTTATATCATTTTTTAACCACTTAAGGACCTGCTCATGTATATATACGTCCTGTTTTTAAAGATGGATATCTCGGTAACGACAGCAGCTGCTGCCACAACCGAGGTATCCATCTTTAGCATGAGCGGTCCTGTAAACGATAACGGCGGTCTCCGCATCTTGAGAAAGGAGCGCGATCTGTCACACACACACACACACAAGCGCCAGCTCCGAAACGCCGTCACATTCCAGTGACATCACCGCGACTCGCGCTGCACTCCATGCCTCGCTTTCTACAGTGTCACCGTATCAGCTAGTTTTCCTGCTACACAGGCGGTTCGACACAGAGGGGCACAAGAGCATTTACAGCCTACATCTGGTGCGGAAGGACGTCACACTAGGGACTATCTTTATGATCTACATGCCGGATCTCCAAAATTTACATGTAAGTGGATGCTGTAAACCTATCATGTATTAAAGCTTTTTGTTTGTTAACCTGGAGGCGCCTTCTTTTCTTTTTTCTCTACATATGTTGGAGTTCTGCTCTCACCTCCCCCGTTTTGGAAGGCTTGCCCTGGGATCATCAGCTTTACATAGGACAGTGTCTTCCTCCTGTCTTATCATCGTTCCCTTCCACTTCCAGGTTTTTATATACATTTTTAACCCCTTGAAGGATTTGTAAAAAACGGACATACAAACTTCATTTTTTCACTGATCTTCAGCGCCACTACACCATCTTTTGTAAGCAAAATACAGGATTGTAATCAAAACCTGTGTGATCTCGGCCCAATGAAAGCCCTTATTGTTTCACAGCACACATACTTGCATTCATATCTTATACCTGCAAGGAGGCGAGTTCCACAAGCAGCTCTACAGCTTTTGCATAGTTTCTCTTTAGTTTAGCCAGCTGTTCACCACCTCTTGCTAGACCTGTCAACTCATAACCTGGCAAACAAAAAAAAATGATGCAAAAGGATGAGTGATAAGTTAGAAGAAACAAGGAGTAATTAACACATCTACATGCATAAAAAAAAAAATGAATACTCACTGTCCCCTCCTTCCTGATAATGTTCAAACACTGGTAGTGTTACACCTACAAGATTAAATAGTATTTTAATTTATCACTGTCACATTCACAATGTGCATGACCAGTTTCAATAAGCGGAAATACGTCAACTTTAATGAAGTAAAGGGTTTTAGATTTTGTATCTTAAAGTGGAATATCTCTCTCTCTCTCTCTCTCTCTCCCCCAGCCCCCCCCCCCCCTATACTTACCTGAGCCCTCAAATGTCCCGCATAGAGAATGCGCTTGATGTTGGCAAGGTCTTTTTGGCTGTTCTCGGCTCTTCATTGGATAGATTGATACCAGCACAGCCATTGGCTTGCGCTGCTGTCAATCAACTCCTATGATGTGAGGGCCGGGGCTGAGTCCCGTAGTTGGCGCTTATTGATGCCGGATACAGGACTCAGGAGCATGCCCGCAGCTAACCCCCTTGGTAGAGCACTTCTCAGAGGGGGTTAGCTGATGCGGGGAGGAGCAAAGACAGCCACAGAGGGACCCCAGAAGATGAGGCTCTGGGCCACTCTGTGCAAAACGAGCTGAACAGTGGAGGCAAGTATAACATGTTTTTTTTAAAGTGAAGCTACAACCACTTTAAATTCCTTAGTACTCTATATAGGCCATCTAACAGTTAGACCCCTTTCACACTGAAGCGTTTTTACATCGTTTTAGCGTTAAAAATAGCGCTCTCAAAACGCTCTCCATGCATCTCAATGGACCCTTTCACACAGAGTCCTGCAAGCAGCATCTTTGGAGCAGCTTTTGGGCGCTGAAAAAAAAAAAACCCACTCCAAAACGCCCCTCTCCATTGAAATGAATTGAAAAGCGCTGTAAAAACTCCTTACCCTTTCACACCGAGGCACTGCAAAAAACCCCTAAAACTTTAGGGTGTTAGCGGTGCTTTACCAGCACATTGGGATTGCAAATGAGGCTTCGCTCGAATAACGCCCCAGTGTGAAAGGGGCCTAAAGCTTTAACCAGTTCAATATGTTCACAAAAAACACACATTTTTAAATATTTTCTGCAAGAATTATAAATGCATCTGCACTTAGTTTTTTTTATAGTTCAACTGCAACGTCCCAAAAATACTTACACTTACTGCCAGTGAAAAGTGTGCCCAACGCCTTTAGAGATTTTTTTTTGTTGGCAAGTAATCTGAAAAACTATATAGTTGTTGTGCGTTTCACTTTTACATTATGAACTATTCTGTATAGATCAGCAGCATAAAATCCCTAATCCATTTAAAATTTCAGATGGTAACATTACAAGGTACAAAATGTTCAAAAGGAAGGTGGGCACTCATACAAAGCCCTGCAGATTGACTGTTTTGGGGCAGAAAGTTGATTCTAGTTGCATCTCAGTAGTAAGGAGTGGGGTGATGGGAACAGAATTGCACAATGCAAGGACAAACTCATCATACAGGTTGGCATTCTCAGCCACCTGAATTATTGGAGGGGGTGGGGTATTTAACCTTTTAATGAACACATTGATATTATTTTCCAAGGGATGCAAGGCTACTTTCACACAAGGACACCAAGCCATTATCTCTAAAGCGCCGCTAGTTTTATAAGCGCTTTTGGCCCGCTAGCAGGGTGCCTTTTACCAAAAGAAAATGGTAAAAAGTCTAGTTTTACATTCATTTAATGTCATTTATTGCAATGGGTTGGGGATTTTGAGAGCTCTAAATACAGCGCTCCCAACCCATCCCAAAGATGCTGCTTGCAGGACGTTCCGCAAGCGCAAAGCCTTAGTGTGAAAAAGACACACTGCAATGAATGAGAGGCGGTTTTCAGAGGCTAAAGCACTGGAAAACCACCTCAGTGTGAAAGTAGCCTTAGTGATTGTAATTGAAGATTCCAAATCTTTGTGGGAACATACCATTGGCACATTGATTTAAATATAAAAGGATTGTACTGCAGTAAATTAGTTCTCCCATGCCAACGGAGGGGAAGAGTGGAACAGAGCAGGGTTCCGTCACTTACAGGTACTTTGTGACATCATTTCCGTGCTGGATAGTCAGAACGAGGCTTGGATTGCACGCCAGCCCTGGAGTAGCCATTTGATATCTGCACAAGCTGAACACACTAGTGCCGGCGAGTGCAATTCTTTTTGTCATATTTTTAACACCCATTACAAATACTACACTGTTCCTTTGTTAAATCTGCCTTCCTGCAGAGTCATTTTTCTCTATGGCCAAGTACTCACGATCAAACATGTCTGATGAAACCGGTCCGCGGACCGTTTTCATCGGACATGTCTGCCCGGGGACTTCTGTTCGATGGCCGTACACACCATCGAACAGAGGTCCGCACGTAAACAATACGCGGGGCGTGTCCGCGGTGTCGATGATGCGGTGTTGCCGCGACAATGACGCGGCGACGTGGGCGGCCTGCCTTTAAAAGGCTTCCACGCATGCGTCAAAGTCATTCGACGCATGCGAGGGATGGCGGGCGGCAAGACATGTACGGTAGGTCTGTACAGACGAACGTACATGTCCGGGCGGACAGGTTTCCAGCGGACTGTTTTAAAGCAAGTCCAGGAAACAGTTGTCCGCTGGAAACCTGTCCGATCCGCCCGAAAATGGTCCGCTCGGGACTACACACGGCCAAACATGTCTGCTGAAACTGGTCTGCGGACCAGTTTCAGCAGACATGTTTGGTCGTGAGTACGGGGCCTATGAGTTTTTTACTCTAATGGAGGAATGAAGTGGAGCTTCTCATCAGAGGAATCCTAGCCATTTTGTGGTTTCACATGCCTATTTTGTCCTAACTGTAAAATGGGGTCAAACACCTCTGGTGAGTGTACATCCACCATTTGAGCACTAGCGGTGAATATGAAGAGCATCCAAGTACTGAAGCAATTTTTGCAGTTTGGACTGTTAAACTGGAATTTATCTAATTGTTATACATGTATATTGCTTTACCACATTGCCTCTTTGTTTATGGTATTTATGAGTGTATATGGCATGTATGTGAGCACTGCTCATTAATATTGGTTTATTGTAAGAAAGGTGTTTTTTTATATTTCATTTATGCATGTGTTTGCTGATATTAATCAGTGGATTTGTGAGTGTGACCTATCTCAAGCTTGTCAAAATTGTTTCCATATGGTTGTGTGTTATCTGCACAATGAGGATTTCTCTTTTTGTCTCTGTTTTTCACATGAGCTGCACAACTGGAAGATCCGATACTCACATGTGAAGCAAATCAGCTTGGAGTCTGTAGAATTTGATCACCCCATACTTATCTTTCAAGCCAGTACACAGCAGTTGCACTCAGGAGGTGTATTGTAGTTGCATGCTCAGTAGCATGCATTTGGACTAATTATTTTTATACACATGTACTGAATTTGAATAACCCATGGTTTGTGGTTCCGGTTCACATCACAGAAGTTAATACTCAGTGCATATTATTATTAATTTCGTTTTTTGTTTGACTAACATAACATATGCTGCGTTTATTATTTAGGAATTTTTTTGATGTCACATATAATTAAGTATTTAGTAGCGCTGTAGTAACATTTTTTCATTCATTTATGCATGTGAACGCCATCTTTACGTATTTGCACATTGAAAGGCTATACTTAGCTGATTCTTCAAACATCTGGAGAACCGTGCTCCACAATCAGCAATGGACTGTTCCTGCCGTTCTCACATCCAGAGCAGGTTTATGGGTGTGATAATGTCAGGAATAGAGCTGCACGATTAATTGTCAAGAATCATTATCGCAATCTTTTTCCGTTGCAATTCTTGACACAGGGTTTCACAATCTTTGACATGAAAATAATTTTCTCTCTGCACTTTGATATGCAAAGAATTTCCTCTCTGCTCTCAGCCAAAAGTCAAAGGGGCAGATCCACAAAGAGAATACGCCGGCGTATCTAGTGATACGCCGGCGTACTTTCAAATTTCCTGCGTCGTATCTTTGTTTTGAATCCTCAAAACAAGATACGACGGCATCTGGGTTAGATCCGACAGGCGTACGTCTTCGTACGCCTTCGGATCTTAGATGCAATCATTCGGCGTCCGCTGGGTGGTGTTCCCGTCGTATTCCGCTTTGAGTATGCAAATTAGCTATTTCCGACGATCCACGAACGTACGAGCGGCCGTCGCATTCTTTTACGTCGTTTCCTTTCGGCTTATAGTTAAAGCTGCCATTTGGTGGCATACGCAATGTTAAGTATGGCCGTTGTTCCCGCGTCGAATTTGAAAATATTTTATTTTGTTTGCGCAAGTCGTCCGGGAATGGGGCTGGACGTAATTTACGTCCACGTCAAAACAATGACGTCCTTGCAACGTCATTTAGCACAATGCACGGCGGGAAATTTAAGGACGGCGCATGCGCCGTTCGTTCGGCGCGGGGACGCGCTTCATTTAAATGAAACACGCCCCCTACTCGCCGATTTGAATTACACGCCGTTACGCCGCGAGAGATACACTACGCCGCCGTGACTTACGGCACAAATTCTTTGTGGATTCAAAAGATTAAAAAAGTAAGTTACAGCGGCGTAGCCTATCTCACATACGCTGCGCCCATGCAATTGTACGAGGATCTGCCCCACAGTCTGGGCAATCTGCCAAGTCTGGGCAGCCTGCCAAGTTTTGAAAACATTCTTTATTAGTGGAAAGTTAAGTCTAAACATTGTATCACATTGACTTCTGTATGTAAATTAGGAACGTTTAACCACTTAAACACCAAACCTTTTTCTGACAGCTCTTTTCAAGTTAAAATATTTTTTTTTTGCTAGAAAATTACTTAGAACCCCCAAACATTATATCATTTTTTTAGTAGAGACCCTAGAGAATAAAATGGCGGTTGTTGCAATATTTTATGTTGCACTGTATTTGCGCAGCAGTCTTTTTAAATGCAATTTTTTGGGAAAAAATTACTTTAATGAATAAAAAAAATAAAAATAAAAAAAAGCCAGCCAGTAAAGTTATCCCATTTTTTTTTTGTATAAAATGTAAAAGATTTTACGCTGTGAGAATTGTGATCTTCATTCTAAGCAAAAAATCGCGATTCTCATTTTGGCCAGAATCGTGCAGCTCTAGTCAGGAACAGTCCATTCACAAGACTGCTAGCGTGCGGGTGAGGTCAGCAGGGACCAGTCTTGCGCTCAGGGGATCCGCGGAATAGGCAAGTATATATCCGCTCTGCAATCCCTAGACTAAAACAAGCCTAGCCCCACTGCATAAGAAAATAAAAATCTTTAACAGTCCTGCAAGTTTTCATTTCAAAATGCTGTATTCCGTACATTCTGATTTACTTCTTCAGCCAAGCAAGCGTTGATCCTGAGATACACATTAATTAATGGGTAAATCAGAAGACACTGGGCCAGATTCATGTAGATCAGCGGATCTTTAGATCCGCCAGATCTACCTGTTTTACGATCCGCCGGTGCAATTTAGCGAGGCTAGTGCATGATTCATAAAGCACTTACCTCGCAAATTGCACCGTCGGATCCTAACTGCGCATGCGCCGCCGTCGAAAAAGCCCAGTGCGCATGCTCCAAATGTCGCTAGGACGTCATTGTTTTCGGCGGCTAGGTTACTTACGGCCATCCGTATTCCCGACGTACTTGCGCAAACGACGTAACAAATTTAAAACTCGGCGCGGGAACGTCGGCCATACTTAACATTAGCTACCCCTCATATTAGCAGGGGTAGCTATCCGCCGGAAAAAGCCGAACGCAAACAACGTTGAAAAAGAGCGACGGGCGGGCGTACGGACGTAAATCGCCGGTTCTCCTCATTTGCATATGCGACGTGTAAAAAAAAAAGCCACGACACCTAGCGGCCGGCGGGAGATTACAGCGTAAGATTCGACTGGTGTAAGTCACTTACACCAGTCGGATCTAAGGGAGATCTATGCGGAACTGATTCTTATGAATCAGTCGCATAGCTCCGACCGTGGGATCTCACAGATCCGACCGTCGGCTCTCTCAGGAGATCCGCCGTCGTATCTCTTGATGAATCTGCCCCTGTACCACCAAATTAATTTAAAGAATAAAATATGCAAAAGTAATGGAGTATTTGAGGCCCACTATCACTGGAATAATTTAACCAAAGATTTTACAAAAATAAAGAAAACAGTTTACCTGCAACATTGTCTCTCTTAGCTCTAACCTTCACTTGTGCTTTGTTCACATTCTGAATAATAGTTGTACTGTTTGGGAAAAATAATTTGCATTATAATTATAGTGATTTGACACGCATCGTGATGTACCAACATCCCAAATAAAAGGAATATACATCACAAAAACATTACCCATGTGACTTTTAAAAGGTAAATGATCAAAATTTCTTTAAAATTCATTCATATTTTATTGATACAAAAATTTATTAAAAAATAAAAAAACACTGGCTGATTTAATACTATTTGTAGTGTTTTACATATTGACAACATATTATCTAAAAAGTTTATATTGTCACATGTTTTCACACCATGATAATCTTTAAAGGATAAGTTCACCTGTGGGAACATGTTACATTCCATCCATTTTAAGGGTGGAACATGCAACATGTTACCAATGCTGCAGCTACTGCCCAATCCTCCCTCCCTATGACAGCAGTAGAGGGAGGAGTTCCCCATACTAGCTGAAAGTTTTTTAAATCAGCGCCCAGACAGCCGCATCATTCATACAACGAGCTCTGTGTGTGAATAAACTACAAGTGCCGACATCCTTTGAGGATGTTGGCTTGCAGTTCTTAAAGAGGAAGTAAACCCTGATGGGGTTTACTTCCTCTATGTCTCCCTGCAAAGGTAAAGCATAATGGGCTACTATTTATCGCATAGTAGCCCATTATGTGACACTTACCTACAGGAGAAGTCCGCAATGTCACAGTCTTCCTCCATGGCAGCGAGCATCCATTCTTCATCCCTCTTCTTCCGGGGGCCGCAAACCCCGGCTCTGTGACTGGCCAGAGTAGCGCGACGTCACTCTAGCGCATGCGTGCGGGAGCCGCCTTTAACGGCATGACCCCGGCTTGAATCGGCACAGAGTGCCCTTTCAAGACGGTGCATGCACCGTTGAAGGCGTCGCTCTGGGAAATTGCAAATATCTCAGAGACTGCGTAGGTCTCGGAGATATTGCAAGCACCTACAGGTAAGCCTTAATCTAGGCTTACCTGTAGTTGCAAGTTCTCCCTGAGGGTTTACAACCACGTTAATGAACTACCACGGCACTGTGGAGCACCATTGTAGTTCATCGATTCTTCCTGTCAGTGTATCCTCTAGCCTGTACGGGCACACAGATACACCGACAGGTCTGCAGCAGACCTGCATGGCATCAGTGATCTGTTAATTGCTGGTGCAATGCTTTACAGGCTCCAAAAATGCACATTTTTTTTATCTGTAAAAAAAAAAAAAAAAAATGTGCATTTTTTTATGTGAACTTAGCCTTTTACAACAAATAGGAAGGGACATAATAAAGTTTACCTGTCGGTAAAATTAGTATCTTCTAATTGTGCACTGCTCTTTTGGCAGCTGGTGACGTCACCATACCCATTCCTTCAGAGCACCGTGCCATAGCTACCAAGCATGAAGTCATCGCGCTCAGCCATTCAAGCTGCCGGAGCCTTAAACTGGGTGAAGATATAAGCCGTGTCAGCACAGCTGGAAGGCTTGTTGTAAGGCAAGTATTTCATAATGTGCTAGTATGCAATATATACTAGCACATTGTGCCCTTGCCCTGCAGGGGATTTTTTTATTTTAAATGCCGTGGTTTACTACTGCATTTACTAGACAGGTCAATTTACTGGATACATTTTCCACCACATAAATATGTACAATGCTGTACTCAAATGCTGCCCTCAATGCTGCCCTCAAATTCCACTCTACAGTTTGGCACAGAGATACTAGAAAGCATAAAGCTGGCTATACAGAAATGTAAGAATGTTTGATTTTTTTGTTTGTTTTTGACCTCACTGGCAAGAAAATGCAAGGAGCAAGATGGAAATTTTCTTTCACATTAATTTCTAACAGAGTATGTGGTTTTTGTTCAGTAAAGTCTATTTGTTCGAAAGTATTTTAAAATTGAGTTTGCTTTCAGTTTTCAAACAACATTTATCAAGCTGTTGAATGTAATGTACACATTTTTTGATTGAAAATATACTAGTGTAAAGCCAGCTTAAAGGGCTACTAAACCCACAACAGTAAATTCAGTCTGTATATGCAGTAAAGTATGCTTGTTATACTTACCTAAGGAATTAATCCTCTGCATTGTGTAAATGGCTGTTTGATCCTGTATTCTCTCATCCTTCCCTTCTTCCACAGTCCCCAAACCATCTGCTGATAGAACTGAGCCTTGGGGCACCATGCACATGCTCAGTTTGCTTTGTATTGCTAGAGAGTTTTTTTTCCCTTTGGAAGTGTGCATGTGATCAGCACAGGGTCAATCACAGTTAGAGTAGAATGAAAACTCCTTCTACAAAGCTTTTACCGGACACTGATAGAAGTCATAAGACTGCTATATACTGCTAATGAGAAAAGGTATTTAGCAGTATATATTTACTAACGTAATTGCATTTCCATGTTCTGTGTACTATGGGAGACCAGATATAGTGAATGCAGGGTCCTGGGTTTAGTAACATTTTAACTTAATATTGTTATATCTTTATTCTTTGCATTGCTTACCTGAAATCCCCTGCTGTAAATTTGGCTTCAGCTAGTGAGAAAGCAGCTTCTCTCATTACCTCTCCCATTAGCATCTTGGTCTACAACAAAAATATCAGCGATTATAAGTTACACACAAGATATTTTGCTTAGTATTGGATACACTGGTGTGGTGATGGTAGGGATCCTTGCTCTCTTTGTCTGTCCTGGAGCAGCTGTGTGAAAGTGCCCAAAAATAAATTGCCTGAACACGAATAGCATAGCATACTAGCTCATTATGCATTAATTACCTGAAATCGAAGTCCCCACAGTGATGCTCGTTCTTCTCCTCCAACTTTCCCAGAGTGTCTTCCTCGTATCGCAGCTCTGTGACTGGCCGGAGCCGCGATGACGTCACTCCCGCACATGTGCGTAGGTGCCACCACTAACGGCATGATCGCTGTTAGTAACGGCACGCTCAGTGCGCCATAATCTACGGCGCATGCGCCGTAGACATCGGTGCATGTCTTTTGGAAATCTCTCCTAAACCGTGTAGTTTTAGGAGATATTTCTTGCACCTACAGGTAAGCCTTAATCTAGGCTTACCTGTAGGTCCAAGTGGTCTGTAAGGGTTTACAACCACTTTAACATGGATTGTTTGAGGATTTGCATTTTTGTTTATTGTGAAGCAAAAACAAAATGGGACAAAATAACGGAAAAAGTCAGTGTGCATAACTATTCACCCCCCTAAAGTAAATTCTTTGTAGAGCCACCATTTGCGGCCATCACAGCCCCAAGTCACTTTGGATAAGTCTCTATGAGCTTGCCACATCTTACCACTGGGATTTTTGCCCATTCCTTTTTGCAAAACTGCTCCAGCTTCTTCAAGTTGGATGGTTTGCGCTTGTGAACAGCAATCTTTACGTCTGACCACAGATTTTCTATTGGATTGAGGTCTGGACTACTGACTAGGCGTTTCCAACACATTTACATGTTTCCCCTTAAACCACTCAAGTGTTGCTTTAGCAGTGTGTTTGGGGTCATTATCCTGCAGGAAGGTGACCCTCCGTCCTAGTCTTAAATCACACACAGAGTGGTACAGGTTTTGCTCAAGAATATCCCTGTATTTAGCACCATCTATCTTTCCCTCAACTGCTGAAAAACATCCCCACAGCATGATGCTGCCACCACCATGTTTCACTGGCGTTCGTTCTTTGGGTGATGTGATGTGTTGGGTTTGCGCGTTTTCTTTGATGGCCAAAAGTTTAATTTTAGTATCATCAGACCAGAGCACCTTCCTCCATACATTTTGGGAGTCTCCCACACATGCCTTTTCGCAAACTCAAAACATGCCATTTTTTCCTGAAAGCAATGGCTTCCTTCTGGCCACTCTGCCATAAAGCCATAGAGCGTTTGTTATTGTCGTCCTATGTACAGATACTTCAGGCTCTGCAGCTCCTCCAGGGGTAACCTTAGGTCTCTGTGCTGCCTCTCTGATTAATGCCCTCCTTGCCCGCTCCATGAGTTTTTGTGTGCGGCTGTCTCTTGGCATGTTTGCTGTTGTGCTATGTTCTTTCCATTTGGTTATCATAGATTTGATGGTGCTCCTAGGGATCATCAAAAATGTGTATATTTTCTTTTTATGACCTATCCCTGACCTGTACTTCGCAACAACATTGTCCCTTACTTGTTTGGAGAGTTCCTTGGTCTTCATGGCAGTGTTTGGTTAGTGGTGCCTCTTGCTTAGGTGTTGCAGCCTCTGGGGCCTTTCAAAAAGGTGTTTATATGTAATGACAGATCATGTGACACTTAGATTGCACACAGGTGGACATCAATTCACCAATTATGTGACTTCTGAAGGTAATTGGTTGCACCGGAGCTTTTATGGGCTTCATAACCAAGGGGGTGAATACATACGCACATGCCAATTATCAGTTTTTGTTATTTCTGAAAAATTGTTTCATGTGTGTATATTTATATATATATATATATATATATATATATATATATATATATATATATATATATATATATATATATATATATATATATATATATATATATATATTTTATTTCTAATTTTGCTTCACCATAACCTCTGTAAAAAAAAATAATAAGTTAGCTTGACAACTTGAGGAGTTTTCCCTTAGTCAATCACAATTTTTTTTATCCAATGCTAGTTTTATGGTCCTCCTGGTCTTCACACAGTCCCCTGTGAAACACAATAGTCTAACTAGGTGCAGCACAGTGGTACACCACTGAGTAGCACTTTCGCCTAGCAGCAAAAGGGTCGCTGGTTCTAATCCTGACCACGACACCATCTGCCTGGAGTTTGCATGTTCTCCCTGTGCCTGAGTGGGTTTCCTGCGGGTACTCCGGTTTCCTCCCACACTCCAAAGACATGCTGGTAGGTAAATTGGATCTTGTCCAAATTGGCCCAGTATATCTGTGTGTATGACTGTGTGTCCCAAGCGTGTCGAGATCCTACAGGGCAAAATGACCGCACCAGCCAAGCAGACACTGGCTGGAAAAAGTGACTAGAAGCGATTCAGTTCGCATGTGTAGCGCTATACAAGTCATTCATTACTATTGTGTAATAATCCATCACATATAATTCAGATAAAAAAAAAAAAAACATTGAAATACATTACAGCCTTTAACACAATAGGTAAAAAGCCAAGGGTGTGAATACTTTTGCAAGGCACTATATGTCTGGTAAAATGTTGTCAGCAAGACTGGAAGCGGTAGGAAATATTTCTAATGGAGCCTGGGATAGCAGTAAAAACCTTAAAGTGTTTGTGACCCCAGCATTTCATATTACTGATATGTGCCTGCTGCACCATGTACTTGTATGGTACAGTATCCTGTTCTATTTATATTGCTTCCTTTGTGTGAAATCCCTGGTGTTACTGCTATTCCCTCTGCTTTCCCATTAGTAACTGACCAAACTAAGCAAGAGAGCACACAGTGGTCAGTTTTCTAGCTATGCTGGGAACTCAGCCTGCTCTCTTCCAATGATCAGACTTGTCCTGACATACCCTTCCTGCACAGCCATTTACTGGAGAGTTGGGTGTAATGCTGCTTCTCTTCTCCCAGCTTTATGTAGCCGAGAAACAGAGATTTTTTTTTTTTTTTTTTAATAAGTGAAAACAAAGGGGGGGGGGGGGGAGAATGTATCTATACATTTTTTTCCTCTCTTTTCTCTTTTTCTCCCTCTCCATTTGTTTTGCCTTTCATTTCATTTTCAAATTGAATGGGTTTGTTTTACAAGGTGATCGTTTACTATCACTTTAAAGAGATCCTGACACTTCTATGCGCCATCCAAAATGTTTAAATATAAGATATTAGGCTTGACATATGCTTTAACCTAGAACCTCTGCTACTACATAAATGCTGTATTACATTGTTATAGAGATGGATAGCAAATAAATATTTTTTTCCCAAAACTATACCTCAATAATTTTTTTTAGGATCTGTCGGAAACGTAGGGTTAAGGCATCAGACTTTTTCTTAAGAAGGTTGCGTCCTGTCTGGGCACCTTTCAGACGAGCTTTCATGATGGTCTGGGCCCTTAAGATAGAATACAAATAAGGGTATTACTGGTAGTTAATAAACAAGGCTGAGTTAGTGAGACCAACATTGCAGATGGCTAACCGTGTCAAATAGGATTGGGAAAAACAATTATTCAGATCATTTAATAAGGCTTTTTTTTTTTGCTGTTCCTTCATCATTATGAAATACAAACATGTACACTAGCAGCTCCTAAACACAACTTCATAAAAGCCTATGGGGGTTATTTACAAAAGGCAAATTCACTTTGCTCTACAAGTGCAAAGTGCACTTGAAATTGCATTTGGGTGTGAAGTCGCTGTAGATCCAAGGGGGACAAGAAAAAGAAAAAAAAACAGCATTCTAGCTTGCAGATGATTGGATAATAAAATCAGTAGAGCTTTCCCTCATTTCAGATCTACCCCTCAGATTTACACCGGCTGCTATTCCAAGTGCACTTTGCAATTGTAGTGCAAAGCAGATGTGTCCATGTACACATAGCCTTTTTGGATTGTTTGGGAGCCGCCTTGGTTAAAGGAGGTTCAACCTCCCTCTCCTGAACGCAGAAGAAATGCGATTTTGCCACGGTAAAAGTAGTTTAATAGGTAGATTCGGTAAGAGTTAGGCCAGCTTATCAGTAGATAAGCGGACCTAACTCAGAATCTACGCCGACCTAAGTTTAAGCGTATGCTCATACAGAGATACGCTTAAACCCAAGATACGACGGCTTGCGCCGTCCTATCTTAGTTTGCAATATTTTGGATGGCCGCTAGGTGGCGCTTCCATTGCGGTCGGCGTAGATTATGTAAATCAGTTTGTACACCGATTCCTGAACGTACGTCCGCCCGCCGCCGCCGATTTACGCCGTTTCCTTAAGGGCTTAGGCGGCCTAAAGTTATTCCACCTATGAGGTGGAATAACAATGTTAAAGTATGGCCGCCGTTCCCGCCGCAAGGTTCAAATTTTTTTAGGTCATTTGCGCAAGTCGTCCGCAAATCGGGAGTTACGTCGTTTACGTCCACGTCGAAATCAATAGGCCCGTACGGCGTACTTAGCCGCAATTCGCACTGGAAAATGTAGGCGCCCGGCGCATGCGCAGTAGCATAAAAAAAAAGTCAAAAACGTGAGGTCAAGCCTCATTGCCATTAAACACGCCCCCCTACAAACCATTTGAATTAGGCGCCCTTATGCCCGCCGCGATTACACTACGCCGCCCTAAGTAAGGAGGTAAGTGCTTTGAGAATCATGTACTTGCCTCTCTTACTTAAGGCGGCGTAGTGTAAACACGCTAGGCTACGCCATCTTAACATTGCGCGGCCGTACCTGAATCTACCTATAAGTGTACATGAAGCCTAAAGGCCCTGTTTACATCTGCACGATTTTCTGCTTGAAGCTTGTAGCTCTAAAACACTCAAAATGCCAAATTCCATTAATTTCAAATGACCCCTGTTCACATATGAGTGTTCCGTCGCCTGAAGCAAATTGCCTGAATCTCAAATGAGTACATGAGCTTCTTTTTGGCAGATTAAAAGCATTTTTGGACCCATATACTTCAATCGAAATGTATAAATATAAAATTGCGCTAGATGGTCAAAATTAAAAACTACATATGAAGAACCAAATGTACATTGACCAGTACACCAATGGTGTTAGTCTCCACCATTCATCACCTCGTGCAACAATGCCTCCACCAAAAGCTGAAAAAAAAAAAAAAAAAAAAAAAAAAAAAAGGACCTGTGGACCCCTCATTACAAAGGGTCACTCTGCGCTTATGGCTTATAACCCAGCCTCTCTTCAAATCGCAAGGCTCCCCTGTACTCGTGGAGTCAGTGGGATGAACGTGAAGGTCACCAAGAAAACAGAAAGCTCCACACAGTATAAAATCCTTCATACGTTTATTAAGCTAATAAAATGTTGCATTTACAACAGCAATAAAAAAAAATAGCGATGATAGATCATAGGTGATAGTAAACAGTTCTCTCAGTGCACCTTCCACCAGAAAAACTTCAGAATTCCACCTTGTGAAGCACACTCCCCCAGGAGGTCAAACTCACCAGAAACCTCTTAAGAGACATACGTCATAAAACACAAGAATAGTTGCACATAGCGTAATCCTGTTTATTAAAGGACAAACTCCCGATACATCAAAAGGACCCCTTTATACTAACCATGTACACAATAAATAAAACAAGCAAAATGTGTGACACCGCAATCGCTTCCTGGTAAGGGATGAGCTAATGGTGGAGTGCAGGCGTCACTTCCAGGATGTCGTGCGGACTGACGCGTTTCGTCATATTTGACTTTAACAGAGGGCATGACCGCACGACATCACAATGGGCTTAAATCCCCCCATCCCCAGCGCATTGGCCAAATCATACGCCTATAGCAACAGATGACAGTTGGTGGTCAGTGAAGCATGATTCAACGCCGTCGGCTCAATACACAAACTAATGTAAAAACATACAGCCTCCAATATAATGTACTCTTTTTTTTTTTTAAAACAATAGACACCATGAGCAATCAAATGATTACACATATGAGTGTATACATGTAATGGTGACAAATTAATTGTAATATAAAACATAAGACTACAATTCAGATCATCCCTTATAGGAGCACAATATATGTACAATCCCATATCTATTAATCCAATATGCAATCAAAATATATATATATAAAAAAAAACACATGGTGATAGATCCTCCATGCAGACCTTCCTCCTTTTGGGACAGGGATGGTTTCTATGCATGTAGGAAATGCTGTGCATGTAAAGAACTTAATAGACCAATGAGAGCTCTCGATTTATGTCCACATCCAATAATAAAGAATTTAGAATGAAGGAGTTCATTACATGCAATACAGCATATGTGGTATATGCCCTCCAGTGTCCGTGCGGGTTGATCTATATAGGTCGTACGAAAAGACTACTGAGAATACGGATTGCAGAACATATAGCCAACATTAAAATAGGTTTTAAAGATCATAACGCGTCATTACATTTTAAAATTCACCATAACCAGGACCCTTCTGGGTTAAGATTTGGGGGTATTGACCATTTAAAACCTTATTGGAGAGGTTCAAATCTAGTGAGAGTTATCTAAAACGTGAGACTTAGTGGATCTTTTTGGTGGATACATTATTGCCGAAAGGGGTAAATGTCGATTAAGAGCCGGTTCACACTGGGGCGACCTGGGATCAGACTTCAAGTCGCCCCAAGTTGTGTGGTCGACTTGGGGCGAAAATGAATGGAAGTGAATGGGAGCGGTCTTAATGTACACTACTGAAGTCGCTCCGACTTCAGAAAAGGTTGCTGTACTACTTCAATCCGACTTCTAGGCAACGTGTATCCATTGATTTCAATGGATGTGGCCTCAGAAGTCGGATCATGTCATTTTGTAATCCAATTTACTGTTACAGCGGGGCAAGCAAAATGTATACACAACATTTTTAATAATCTTTTAGTATCGGACAACCTTGTAAAGGGGGATGCAGAATTAAGTCGCATTGTCATGCAAGTTTTTTAGTATACTCTTTATAAATGTAACTGTAAACCCACCCTACTGGTTTCTACCATAATTAGCTTGCCAACACTGGCAGTGAACTGGATCGAGTTAAGTCAGGAAATTCTGCGTCTTTGTTTGTGGCTAAACACTGCTTGTTTTTACAGAGTAAAAAGACATACCTCCTGCCAACCAAAAAATTCAAGGGATGAACACATATACAGAATATATAATATACATTTAAATATGTAAATTAAAATATATGGGAAAATAAATGTGTTTTTTTTACTGAAATAACTAAACTCCAGAATAAAAAAAAAAGAAAAGCTAAATATAGTGTACTGTATGTAAGATTTAGCAACAAATGAGTATATCATATAATTTGGTGGGCAAATCAAAAGCCAATTCCTGCACATACTGTATAATGGCCCGTACACACGGATTCGAATATCGTACAAAAAATGTCATCCGAGGAAGAATCGTCCGATAATTAGATCGTTCGTACAGAGCCGATCATGACAGTTCATCCAAACTTATTTTATCGGACATGCACGAAAATTTCTCATACGGTATCAGATTGTACGATTTTTGTTTAGTCAGTACAGTTGTCGTCCGAAAATACAATACAAATACATTACAACACATGACATCACTTCCGATTTTTTTTTCTCTCATATGAGAATTTTTGTAAATTTAATAACCTATTTAATTTCTACTTGCGACTATTAAAAGGAACACTAAAGGTTTGTTTTTTATTAGATCAATCGATTGCTGTAAGCTAGAGCATTTTAATATCACTTACCTTGTTTTTCCTTTTGACCTCCAAAAAAAAAGGTAATCCAGGTTTGAAAATGCCATTTCCTGTCACTCCTCTTCTTGCTTTCCACCAGCATCTGAGCTGTTTTGCATGGTGGAAAGCAGAATTTGCTCACCCCCTCCCTATGACTACAGCTCTGCCTGAAGATGCTCTCTTATCCCTCACAGGCATGGAGACTAAGCCTAATGGGAACTGTAGCTCCCATTAGGCCGTGATGTAGCAAGAATGAATGTGCACCGCAAACCAGGAAGTCAGTGAGAATAACGATTCAGGAGTGCTGGAGGTGAATAAAACAGCTCGATTTCCACAGGTATCAAACTAGTTATAATGCAAAACATTACTTTTTACTTTATCAGCTACTGTCAGACTTTAATTTAAGAGGAAATAATTTTTGTCTTTACAACCCCTTTAAGTGAAAAAAGTTGTACGATCTGTCGTATGATATTCGGATTGTGTGCAGAAGGCTGCTCTTCAACTTGCCAAGGGATTTAGGTTTCTGTTCATCCTATTCTGAGATTTACACTACCCCATCACACAACACAGCCAGGTGGAAGACACTAGTTCTAGTTACAGCCCAACTACAAGGAAAATAAAATTTGCGGGGATGCCCCTGCACTGCAAAGGTTAAGTGTTTGTTTAGGTCTAGTGGACAGAAAAGGACGTTTTTCTTATTCGATTCTCCACTCCCCGAGCAGCAGGCGCTCCTCTATGCTCCAGCGGTGTACTGTTCCCTGGCATCCTCATGTTCAATGAAGGGCTATGAATCCAGCATTGATCTCGATGATGTCAAAGAAGACCTGTGACCACCACCATAGACAAGAACAGGCTTTGGGGACATCTGTCATGTGTCCTGCTCTGCTCTCACCTTGAAGTGTGGGGGAAATCCCACTGCAGGGAAGCATTTTTACTTTCAGCTTTAACTGCTTCTCTACCAGGGCAACGGACACTGACACTTTGTTGGGAACCAGTGACACTAATACAGTGAGCAGTGCTAAAAATGTTCTGCCTGTGTAACAAATGATCAGCGGGTGCCTGCGGACATCAGCTCCTGCTGTGCATAATCACAGCGGGAGTGAGCCACCGGGAGCACGGATTCGTGCCCGCTACCCACAAGTGCGGGATCACACATACATATACATACATACACATATATATATATATATATATATATATATATATATATATATATATATATATATACACACACATATACACACACACATACACATACATACATACATACATACAAACACACACACCTGATCCTGCGCACAGCCGCTTCCCTGTAGCAGTAAAACTGCTAAACTGCTATAGGGCATTAGCAAGTGGTTACGTTGTGTGCATTTTGTCTTCCTGGAATTCAGTCAAGTCAACCGATATTTCAATTATGAGTAGATGCAGATGTGCAGAATTACTCACTGGTTTGTTAAATCAATAGGATACCCCCAATGGCAAGATGTTCTTGCTTGTGATGACAACTGAATCTCAATTGTCCAACAGCATAACAAATGGCTAAAAGCAAAAAATTACATATGACAGGGCTCAACAAATCCCGGTCGCCAGGGCGACTAGAAATAGGGTCCTGGCAAATTGGCTTGGAAGGGGCTTTTTTTTTGTGTGAGCTGGTGCCATCTGGTGGTGAGCCGTTGGTATTACAAGTTAAGCATTACAAGTTAACAGCAATTCTAATGTTGATGGAGTGAGTATTACCGCGCTTACCACAAGAGTGGGGGAATGGGGAAAAGGGGAGGGGTACAGCTGCTGCACTGTATGGTGTATCAAACCAGGAGCAAATAGAGAATAGGGGGGTAGTGCTGCGCTGTGAATGGGGAGTGGGATAATGTGCAAAGGAAATATGGCAGATCCTAATATATGGAAAGATAAGGTCTGACTAATAATCACAATCACAGTAAAAATGATAATATACCATAACAAGTGAATAACATCAAAGTAAACGTGCTACAGTGCAGCCAAGGCCAATTCTAATGTTATTTTTCACTATTTTCACTGCCATCTTCTTCCCTCTAATTAGAACCCCCAAACAGGATAAAACAGGATATGTATAATAACACCCTAGAGAATAAAATAGCGATTGTTGCAATACTTTCTGTCACGCCGTATTTGCGCAGAGGTCTTACAAGCGCACTTTTTTTGTGAAAAAATTACACTTTAATTAAAAAAAAATAAGACAACAGTAAAGTTATCCCCATTTTTTTTTATATTATGAAAGATAATGTTACGCCGAGTAAATTCATACCCAACATGTCACGCTTCAAAATTGCGTCCGCTCGTGGAATGCCGACAAACTTTTACCCTTTAAAATCTTTATAGGCGACGTTTAAAAAAAAATCTACAGGTTGCATTTTTTGAGTTACAGAGGAGGTTTAGCGTATGTGTTCGCTTCTGTGCGCAAGCTCGTCGGGACGGGGCGCGTTTTCTGGCTCCTAACTTTTTTAGCTGGCCCATAGATTCCAAGCAAATTTGTCAACCCCTGACATATGATACAGTCTGTGAGTAGCATTGATTTTCTGAGTGCCCCATAACATATTTTTATTACCTAGTGATCCTGCCAGGATGTCTATTGTATTTCAGCTTTCTTTAACAGCTCAAGCTGTTCAGCAAAAGTGTCAGTTAGAGGGTTGAGAAAAAACATTTTGCACTGACAGGGGTGCTTCCAACGATCAGCTTTAATTTATGTAAATTGTATATCCCAAAATGGGAAAAATAAATAATAATAATAAAAAAAACACCTTTAACCTGTTCATGTGAACTGATTGCGGAGCATATGTTACATTAACGACATCAGTTTGCAAAATGTAGCACGATTTGCAGAATCAGATCGCATTGGGTGTGATCACCGGTGCGATCAGATTACGGAGTGGACAAAAAAACTGCCCCGGCATGAGTTTGGTCCCAATGCGATGCAAATTTAGCCATAGGGTTTGTATGGCTGAATTTACATCGCACAGACAGCGCAACATGCAAAGTCTGACATCACACTAGTCACAGTGTGAACCAGCTCTTAAAAGCATTAATTCTAGGGCCTGTGGAAAATCAGCCTAGCGCAGGTTTAGGAGGGGGTTAAGTGTAGAGGGCAGGCGCTTCCTCCTCAGGCCAGTTTATTAACCAGCTGATTAGGGAGGGTGATTGCTGTCAGTTTTGCCATCTACAGAGAGGAAAGCCTGAAAGACTTGATTGTCTGTGTTTTACCTGCTTCGTGAGATTGCCTGTCAGTAGAATTTGGAATACTGTGTGTGCTGTAACTGAAAACATTGGGACTTATTCATATCGGGAAGCTTTACCTGTCTTGCTTGAGCTGAATCTGAAGACAAAGCCTAAAACCCCATAAACACCATTTGGTTTTCTGCAGATTAACCAACACCATGTAATGCAAGAGTCTGCCTGATTGCATACAAATTGAAACTCTTAACTACTTAACCCCCGGACCATATTGCTGGTCAAAGACCAGAGCACTTTTTGCGATTCGGGACTGCGACGCTTTAACTGACAATTGCGCGGTCGTGCGACGTGGCTCCCAAACAAAATTGGCGTCCTTTTTTCCCCCACAAATAGAGCTTTCTTTTGGTGGTATTTGATCACCTCTGCGGTTTTTATTTTTTGCGCCATAAACAAAAATAGAGCGACAATTTTGAAAAAAAATAATATTTTTTACATTTTGCTGTAATAAATATCCCCCAAAAATATATAAAAAAAAAATTTTTTCCTTAGTTTAGGCCGATACGTATTCTTCTACATATTTTTCGCAAAAAAAAAAAATCGCAATAAGCGTTTATTGATTGGTTTGCGCAAAAGTTATAGCGTTTACAAAATAGGGGGTATTTTTATGGCATTTTTATTAATATATTTTTTTTACTAGTAATGGCGGTGATCAGCGATTTTTTTTCGTTACTGCGACATTATGGCGGACACTTCGGACACTTTTGACAAATTTTTGGGACCATTGGCATTTTTATAGCGATCAGTGCTATAAAAATGCATTAGATTACTATAAAAATGCCACTGGCAGTGAAGGGGTTAACACTAGGGGGCGGGGAAGGGGTTAAGTATGTCCCTTGTGTGTTCTTACTGTGGGGGGGGGGGTGGCCTCACTAGGGGAAACACTGATCTTCTGTTCATACATTGTATGAACAGAAAATCAGCATTTCCCCCGCTGACAGGACCGAGAGCTGTGTGTTTACACACACAGCTCCCGGTCCCCGCTCTGCAACGAGCGATCGCGTGTGCCCGGCGGCGATCGCGCCCGCCTGGCACACGCACGGGAGTCGGGGGCGTGCGGACGTATAGCTACGGGCTCTCGCCCAGGAGAGCCGACCTGCCGCCGTATAATGACGGTGGCTGGTCGGCTAGTGGTTAAGGTTTGATCTTGTATTATATGGTTTTGGTAAATCTGAAGACAAAAATCAGCAAAAAGTCGAATAGCGTGTATGAGGCTTAAAGGGGTTGTAAAGGTTCATCTTTTATTTTCTGAATTGGTTCCTTTAAGCTAGTGAATTGTTGGTTCACTTACCTTTTCCTTCCATTTCCCTTCTAAATGTTTTTTTTCTTTGTTTGAATTTCTCACTTCCTGTTTCTCCTCAGTAAGCTTTCCACCGTCATCCGAGCGATGGAAAGTCAATTAGAACAGCTTACTGAGGAGGAACAGGAAGTGAGAAATTCAGACAGACAAAGAAAAAAACATTTGAAGGAAAAGGTAAGTGAACCAACAATGCACTAGCTTAAAGTAACCTATTTAGAAAATAAAAAACAAACCTTTACAACCCCTTTAAAGTGGAGGTTCACCCGAAAACTTAATTTTAAACATTAGATTGATGCTCATTTTGTCTAGGGGAATCGGGTAGTTTCTTTAAAATCGAAGCAGTACTTACCGTTTTAGAGAGAGATCTTCTCCGCCGCTTCCGGGGATGGGCTGCGGGACTGGGCGTTCCTATTTGATTAAATACAAGATAATACAGCGCTAATAACATAACCTGTGAAAATTATGTGTGAAAAATTGACCAATAATAATATGAGTGAACACAATAAGTGAATAAAGAATAAACCATTCAAAATGACGGACCCATCCAATTAATCAATGAGTGTGATAAAAAATAGTCCATAAAAAACGGTGAATTGAGTCCAATTTAAGTGACCAACAATATCTGCATGTGAAAAGATCCTCCACCGAAGATGAGATAAAAGGACACCCAATGTGTGGGAAATGAAATCTCCTTACCAGAGAAAAAGACCGGGCTTTCAACGGTCTCATAGGGTATAAGGATGTTTAAAGTCTTCCTTGAAAAGACTATTCCAGACACTGCTACTAACACCAGCATAAGAGCTCCAGGGGACAAGATCCTGATCAGATCCACTCCAGTTTAGCAATTTGGCGTTGATGTGTTCATAAAATAAAAAATGGTAGGAAACCACATAGTGCGTTACTGTATAAAGATTGAATTTAATAAAAACGAGTGTGCACTTACAACAAAGACTTGGTAAATTCGCATGTGGGATATAGCGTGGAGAGGATGGCGTTTCCTCGACCTTCCGTTTGCCTCGTACTTCCGTTCGTCACGTGTCTCTCCGTCTAACGTGATGACGTCACTACGGCTAAGCTCCTCCTACGCGTTTCGTCGCAATACGGACGTCTACGGGGATTGGCTGCCTGGAATCCTTATACCCTAGGAGACCGTTGAAAGCCCGGTCTTTTTCTCTGGTAAGGAGATTTCATTTCCCACACATTGGGTGTCCTTTTATCTCATCTTCGGTGGAGGATCTTTTCACATGCAGATATTGTTGGTCACTTAAATTGGACTCAAGTCACCGTTTTTTATGGACTATTTTTTATCACACTCATTGATTAATTGGATGGGTCCGTCATTTTGAATGGTTTATTCTTTATTCACTTATTGTGTTCACTCATATTATTATTGGTCAATTTTTCACACATAATTTTCACAGGTTGTTATTAGCGCTGTATTATCTTGTATTTTGTCTTTTTGTTTACTATGGTAATTAGTAATTAATACTGGCAGCTTTTTTAATTCACACGATCATTTAATCGATTTTATTTTGTTAGCGCAGTGTTTTTTTCTGTTAAGACAGAGAAATCCCTTTCCATATTTTGTTCCTATTTGATTGACAGTCTTCCGACAGTCGCATACATCGCGTCACGATTTTCCGAAAGAAGCCGAATGTCAGTGCGCAGGCGCCGTATAGAGCCGCACCAACGTTCGGCCTCTTTCGGCTACTCGTGACTCGATGTTTGAGACCATCGGAAGCCTGTCAATCAAATAGGAACGCCCAGTCCCGAAGACCATACCCGGAAGCGGCGGAGAAGATCTCTCTCTAAAACGGTAAGTACGGCTTTGATTTAAAAAAAAAAAAAAAAAAAAAAAAAAACACCCGATTCCCCTTGACAAAATGAGCATCAATCTAATGTTAAACAAATTTTTTCGGGTGAACTCCCGCTTTAAGGCCTGGTTCACACCTAATTTTGCAGATTTGAACTACAGAATGTGTTCCATAGGAAGCCATGTTAAATGGACTGCAATGCAAAAAGCACAAAAAATTTATAGGTGAGAATTGGGCCTAACAGTCCCTAATTTGCTATCGAATCTAAACTGATGACCTTTAAAGTGTTCCCTATGGACAATCTTGACAGGTTTGCTATCTATTTACTTCATGCAACATCATCTTTTACAAAAAAAAAGGGCAATTATATCGTGTTGTGTGCACTAAGAAGTGCATTTTTTTTCCTGAAAATGTGCATTTAGGCCTCATGCACACTGAACATTTTTGCAGTCTGCTCCTAGGTGTGTCTGGCTTTTTTTTGCCTCTAATCTTTCCTACATGTCATCCTGTGTGTCCATGGACACACTTTTAGCTAGTTTGATGGAAGGAGAGTTTAGAGGCAGGGGGGGAGGGGAAACCTGCCAGTGCACCCAGGAGCAGCAGAGCTGGGACAGAAAAAAGGCTTGTAAACGCGTGTAACTCTGGGCGCATTTAGCGCTTGAATGTTAATTTATTTCAATGGCCACAATAAATTATCCAACTAAATGAAATAAAGTCTCCGTGCATGACGCCTATAAAAGCGCAAGACCACTTGACACGTGTGAGGCATTTTTTTTCTGCAAAAACCCTGCTAGCTTATAGGCAGGGTGGATTTGATTTACTGGTAAATCACTAGTAAAAAGGCTTTATTTAAATAAACTAGATTTAAATCGTACTCTTTAACCACTTAATCCCCGGACCATTTGGCTGGCCAAAGATCAGGCCACTTTTTGCGATTCGGCACTGCGTCTCTTTAGCTGACAATTGCGCGTGGCTCCCAAAGGAAAATTCTCGTACGACAAAGTGATGACGAAGTGATGTCAAGTGTTGTAATGTATTTGTGTTGTATTTTCGGACGACAACTGTACTGACCAAACGAAAATCGTATGATCTGATATCGTACGAGGAAAATTTTCATGCATGTCTGATAAAATAATATCATGATCGGCTCACGGAAGCCCTGTACCAACAATCCGATTATCGGACGATTCTTCCTCGGACGACATTTTTCGTACAATATTCGGATCGTGTGTACGTGGCATTACAGTAGCGATTATTTGCTCTTTTTGTACTTTTTTTGTTTTGTTTTTTTAACCCCATTATGTTACTAAACGTCTCAGGCCTGGGTTCACACCTGTTTGGAGAAACACACTACAGTTCATTTACATGTTTTCCTATGGGACACGTTCACATCCGTGATTTTTTTCAGCTGCTGCGTATTTGCAAAGGGCAAGGACTTAAGGCAAAACGGTGCTATTTTGTTGTTTTTTGTTCAATATACTTCATTGGAGAAGCTGCAGAAAAGCATGTAATGTGTTTTGGCGGCAATTTGTGTTTTGTAATCTGCCCAACAACAAATTGGCCCCAAAAAAATTAAAAATCGTATTTTTTTTTAAGGCTATTATCCGATTAATCCAAATAATAATCGTCCATCTAATAGATTCTGAAAATAATCGTTAGTTGCAGCCCTACATTAGTATCTCTAATACCAGCTGAATCTTCAGCAGCTGACAATTTGCACAGCCTTTTGTCAAAAAAAAAAAAAAAAAAAAAAAAAAAAAAAGGAAGAAACATTAAACTATTCCAGGAAGTTGAAGGATGAAGTGCAATGCCCAGTTTTTTTTCTGTTTGAGCATGCGATTAATACCAGTTAATTCCCACCCTTTGAATTCTAAGGGAACTTAAAACAAACAGAGAAGCCCCCTCTCTTTAGTTGTTTGCAAGACAAATAAAGAGATGTGAAAGGTACAAATTCCCGGAGCAGCTAGTGAACTGTACTTTGGCAGTCTGCGTGTTGTCACTATAAACTGTGTGCTGTATACATTAAACAGTTTGTGGAGGAAAAAAAAAAGAAAAAAGGGGGCGAGGTGGAGGCTGAGTATTTCATGCACGTGATATTGATGTATGAATGTCAGAACTTCTTGGCAGTAGGTTGCTTGCCAAAAAACGATGAGTATGATCTGCTTATGCAGGTAAAAATGCTTCTAAATCCAACAATGCTAAATATAGGGCACATGTGATTTATGTGCATATTACCATGTTTTTACTGATTGAAGTGTGATGTGTGTTTGCGTATACAGGCCCATTAATTGCAATGGGCTGCATTCGGATCTTTAAAAAAAAAATATATATATATATATATATATATATATATATATATATATATATATATATATATATATATATATATATATATATATATATATATATATATATATATATATATATATATATATATATATATAGAAAAAAGCTGCGCTGCATAAGTGATGAAGCCAAAAAAATATTCAATACCTATTATGATACTAATCACATCAAAGGCTAACATAAGTGATTAATGATCAAAATCAACTTATAAAAAGTGACATGTGCATGCAATAATTGATTCAAAGTGCAATCCGCATGAATATAGTCCCAAGAAAAAATTCAGAAATATCCAAATTCGTGCAAACTTCAAATGCCAGAAAAAGAAAGTGCTGAAAGTGTCCTCAGGGAAATCGTGTCCAAGTAGCAGGAAAAGATGAAAGCCACCACCTCTTATCTATATCCTGCTTACCAGAAAGACTGGATCCCTATACAGAGATCAAATACACATATGGCTCCTCAGCCCAGATGGTAATCGGTCACTCCAGCAAGCAGAAAAATCTTCTGGTCTCAGGACACAATATTGCTTTCCTCTACCTCCACAATACCGCTCTCAACGAATCACCATGAAGACATTAATTCCCAAGGAAAGAAGAATCGACATAGGGCAGTATTGCTAGCATAAGTGTTTAATAAAAAAATCAGTCTCACTTACATTCAGTAGAAAAATAGTAGGCGTTTAGTATATAATAAGCCGGCCGGCTCTCTTGTACCGCTCGCTCCTTCCGAAGGAGCGAGCGGTACAAGAGAGCCGGCCGGCTTATTATATACTAAACGCCTACTATTTTTCTACTGAATGTAAGTGAGACTGATTTTTTTATTAAACACTTATGCTAGCAATACTGCCCTATGTCGATTCTTCTTTCCTTGGGAATTAATGTCTTCATGGTGATTCGTTGAGAGCGGTATTGTGGAGGTAGAGGAAAGCAATATTGTGTCCTGAGACCAGAAGATTTTTCTGCTTGCTGGAGTGACCGATTACCATCTGGGCTGAGGAGCCATATGTGTATTTGATCTCTGTATAGGGATCCAGTCTTTCTGGTAAGCAGGATATAGATAAGAGGTGGTGGCTTTCATCTTTTCCTGCTACTTGGACACGATTTCCCTGAGGACACTTTCAGCACTTTCTTTTTCTGGCATTTGAAGTTTGCACGAATTTGGATATTTCTGAATTTTTTCTTGGGACTATATTCATGCGGATTGCACTTTGAATCAATTATTGCATGCACATGTCACTTTTTATAAGTTGATTTTGATCATTAATCACTTATGTTAGCCTTTGATGTGATTAGTATCATAATAGGTATTGAATATTTTTTTGGCTTCATCACTTATGCAGCGCAGCTTTTTTCTATATATTGCCTTTAATGTACGTCTAACATTTTGGCTGCAGCAGCAATTATTTGTCATTTATTTTCATTAATTTTGTGTTATAATTTAAATCAAATTTATTTCACTTATTTAGACCAGCGCAGTATTAACCCATTCCATATATATATATATACCTACCTTCTTCATTAAACATAAAAAAGTTACCTGGTAAGTGTAATCAATCTCATGCACACTGTTCTTAAGCCCGTGTCCAATCCTGGCATTTTTGTGTGCCTGTGAACCTAGATGCCTGACCAGCCGCTGGCTTAGCCGAGAGCCTGAGCCAGCCACCCCCTCCTCCACAGCCCAATGTTCTATCGAGAAAGCCCCCCCCCCCCCCCTATCAAAAAATGCCTCCGATGGGTATGACCATGCGCAGTACCCAACGGCATTCTAGCTGATATGTTGATCAGCTGGAGTGACATCAACTCAGCGCATGCGCAGATCGTCGGAGGCAGTATACGACCATCTATTAAGTGCCAAGGGAGAATATAATTGTCAGATTCTGCCTCGCTGTTGTGGGGCGGGTTGCTGGTGTTCTGAAGGGTTGGTTTTGTGTGTGTTTTAACCCACCCTTAGACACAGCCAAAACACGCCATTTATCACATTGAACCTGCCATGCAACAGATAGAAAACCTGCCGTTCAATACAGCCAAAACCCACCGCAGCGAGGCAGAATCTGACAATTACGTTCTCCCACCCCTGTTTGCAGAGCGTCGGACAATGTCTCCAACGATGTGCACATGCGCTGTGTTGATGTCAAGCCAGCTGATCAACATATCAGCTGGAGTGCTAATTTTTCTATTGGGGGGGGGGGGGGGGGTGGCGCGCACACTCCTCAATAGAACACTGGCACTGCAATGAGGGGGGAGAGCAGAGAGCTGGTGACGAAGTCTGCTCACTGAAGACCGATAACGAAACACTCATCAGTCATGTGATCATTCGATACTTCACCTTAGGAGTAGGGTGACCAGATTTTTTAAATGAAATCCGGGGACATATTCTTTCTTTACTAGTAATGGCAACAATCAGCGACTCTCTGCCCGTCGCTGCCCGCCTCACAACCTTTCAAGTTTTACTCTTCAGGCCCCGGCTACTACTGGATAGGGAGCGGAGGAAGATCCCTCCGCCAGGGAAGGCAAGGAGATCGGCAGGTGGCTCGCCAGGATTTGAGCCAAGGCAAAAAGAACATGCGAGCGAAGCTGAAGAAATCTTCCCTCCACTCCGACCAGCACATGATCATCAGAAAGGGGCACAGATAATGGGAAAAAAACAACCCCCATATGCTAGTAGGCACGGCGGAGCGGGGGTGTGTAATTCAAATTTTTGTATTTTAATTTTGCACTGACTGTCTTTGAAATTGCCCCTGCCCCCTATTAAATCCAATCTGGGGACAAAACCAGGGACAGACTTGGTCCGGGGACAGTGTCCTCAATCAGGGGACTGTCCCCTGAAACTGGGGATGTCTGGTCACCCTACCTTAGAGCCGATGGAGGACAGCTGCAGCCATCTTGGTGACCCCCCCCCCTCTTCCATAAAGTTTGTGTAATATAAAAAAATCATTACAATGTAAATATGGTAATAATCATACAATCTGTTAAAATATAGAATAAATGAATAAGACATGTGCAATGATTTGTGTCTTATACAATAATTATGTTCAGTAATAATAACAAAGATTTAAAAAAATAAAAGGCCAAATGCATTAAGATTGCACTCTGGTGGTCAATGAAATGCTCAGCTCTGGCGGCTGCACTAAGATGAAACCAGATGGTACTGTGAACACATAACATGAAGAACACGACACTACACCGGCATACACGTCCTCCCCCGATAAGCTCATACATACATCCGAGAAGGGAACACCTCGATCCTGTCCTTGCCCGACATCTTTCCTCACAGTCTCAGTTCTTCCGCTGTCACTAAACTGCTGCGATCAGGGAGAAGCACTGCGGTCATGTGACATTAGCAGCAAGGGCGGGGCTTCGTAACCAATCACATGATGTCGCCCAATCCCTCGCAAGCAGCGATTCATGAGAACTAGTTTCCGGTGTTCTAACGCCTGTTCTAACAATATGGGTCCCCCATCAGATAGGGCCCGGCCTGAGATCACGGACATCTCCGACAATGAACATCTGTTCCATCAGCTGTAGTTGGAGCATGCGCAGTTAACACGCCGCTCGCTCTATCAGATGGGGGGCCCATCAAGATAGAACAGGGCTGGCCGCGCTCACTCAATACAGCAAGGGGCGGATGGTTTTACCAAAGGGGCGGATATGATTATAGAGGCCGCGCTTACTGAATAAGCATAATACATGCGCCCCTTGCTGTATTTGAGCGCGGGCAGCGCTGTTCTATCATGATGAGTCCCCCATCTGATAGAGCGCGCGGCGTGTTAACTGCGCATGCTCCAACTACAGCATAACGATAAGACACCTGTGTTCTGTCAAAATAGCTAATTCGTCCAGTCGTTTCACTTCCGGTTACTTTAAGCCCTCTCGAGATTTCGACGAGTTGCTCACTTTGGATTTTTCATTACATTTCTGACTAGACGAATAAATTACTCTGGACAATTGGGGCTTTGCCTGGGCTATACACCTGCGGTTTCTAGCTACAGTTATTTGAATGGCCCCACCCGCTAAGCTTGATTGGGCAATCTACATGCCAGAGACAAAGATGGCCAACTAGGTCGTATGGGAGGTGGGCGCGCTATCTTTCTGTATTTTCTATGGTTCCGCTTTGTGATGCCGCATGCGCAGTAATTTCCTGCCGGAACGCATGCTGATGAAATAGTGCGGCGTGTGCCGAAGGAAGTGTCGTGCGGCCCGGTTACTTTATCTTAGCAGCCACGGGAGCGGAAACAAGTGAGTATGGGTTTTCTTATGTGGTCAAGCGGACTGGTCCTTGTCTTGTTTGTTTCATCAGTCTATAGGCTCATGTGTGAGATGAGCCACCTTGGAAGAGGAGTGCATTCGGCCTGTGGTGGGAACTATATTGCCTTATGCTGGATGTGATGATCCATTCAGTCAGTGATCACACTGGGCAATGCGAGGACTGCACATCCCATGTTCTCTGGATATCAGCGATCTCCATGTTTGCACATTGTAGGCCAGGTTCACATAGATCTGTATATGTGACTCTCTTCACACTTGTGCGATGCAGGAACTCAAGCTAAACGGTGCCTGTTCCTGTACATCCTATGTTTCAGGTTCACATCCTTTTTAAAATAAATAGTGCAGCGCTATATAATCAGGAGTGGTAAACTGATAAAGTAACGACAGAGAATAGAATCAATATAAATGTAATAAATGGTGAAACACATTAAGGTGTACGTTTAATAAACCGTGATAAGCCGAGATCATGATGATCACGGCTTATCACAGAGCATTGCCGGTTTAATAAACTGTGATAAGGAGCAGAGAACACATTCTCCACTTCACATCACATCACATGGATGTTTTGTCACAAACGGACAGTTTAATAAACCGTGATCTGAAGATTTCACAGCTCTTCACCTGAAATATCTCCCTTCCAGATTCACCAGTTCAGAGGTGGAGAATCTGGGAGCGAAGCTGGTGTGATAAGAGGATGAAGGCTTATTTCTTCCTAATTTCAACACCAGTGGGTTAAAAATGAGTATTAACAACAATATACACGTGTGTGTGTGTGTGTGTGTGTGTATATATATACATACATACATACATACATACATACATACATACATACATACATACATACATAGCAAGATCCACAAAAACGGGTGTATATTTAGGTGGGCGTAGCGCATATCATATGCGCTACGCCGCCGTAAATCAGAGTGGCTCCTAGGGTATCCACAAAGAACTTAACGTAAATCTGCCGGCGTAAGCCCGCATAATTAAAGCAGGCTTGGAGTGGGCGTGTTGTATGGTAATCTGGTATGACCCCACTTAATTGACGCTTTTTACGAATGGCGCATGCGTGGTCCATGGTCGTATCCCAGTGCGCATGTGCAAAATCACGCCACAAATAGTCAATGCTATCGACGTGAACGTAACTTACGCAAAGCCCTATTCGCAAACGATTTACGCAAACGACGGAAAATTTGACGCTGTCCCGATGCCCATACCTAACATTGCGTACACCTCATAGAGGCAGGGGTAACGTTACGCCGAAAAAAAGCCTTGCGTAAACGACGTAAAAAAATGCGCCGGAGCGGACTTACGTTTGAGAATCGGCGTATATAGCTAATTTGCATACTCTACGCGGAAATCAACGGAAGTGCCACCTAGCGGCCAGCGTAAATATGTACCTAGGATCCGACGGCGTACTAAGATGTACGTCAGTCGGATCTAGCCCACATTCAGGCGTATCTTGTTTTGTGGATACAAAACAAAGATACGACGGCGCATCGTAGAACAGCGTAAGTTTTTTTGTGGATCTGGCCCACGGTATCTATATAACGTGTGTGTGTGTGTGTGTGTGTGTGTGTATGTATGTATGTATGTGTATATATATATGTATATTTATTAGTGCTGTCAATTAAACGCGCTATTAACGGTGTTAACGCAAACCCACGTTAACGCTGTCAATTTTTTTATCGCGCGATTAACGAGGCGGCGTTCGGGGGTTATACCGGGATGATGCCTGCAGCCGCAGGCATCATCCCAGTACCGTTGTTTAGAGCGGGCGATCGGCTATCCAAACATAACAACCGATGCGGCTAAAAGCCGCTCGTTGTTATGCCGGAGGAGCGGGAGGGGACATCCCCCCCCCCCCCCTCCCGCCGCCTTTCGCCGCTGTGACCGGGCCTCCCGTCCCACCGGGAGACCCGATCCTCCATCCGGCGCCCTTCTGTGTCCAGGCGGAGACTGACACTAAGCCGTAAGCGGCTTTGATTCAGTCTCCGCATTGAAACCACGGAAGCGGCGTCATGACGTCACTTCCGGGTTTCTCGGCTGCCAATGGCGCCGGATTTAAAAAAGTACACAGTATTCAGAATCGCCGTTTTCGGCGATCTGAATACTTTGAAGTGCAAAGGAGGGCTCGGAGGTCTTTTAGACCCCCGATCCCTCCATAAAGAGTACCTGTCACCACCTATTGCTGTCACAAGGGATGTTTACATTCCTTGTGACAGCAATAAAAGTGATCAAAATGTAAAAAAATAAAAAAACACAATTTAATATTATAAGAAAACAAACAAAAAAATGTTTTAAAGGGTGAACCTCCTTAATCGCGCGATTAATCGTGAGTTAACTATGACATTATTGCGATTAATCGCGATTAAAAATTTTAATCGCTTGACAGCACTAATATATATATATATATGTATGTATATATATATGTATATGTGTGTGTGTATGTATATATATATATATATATATATATATATATATATATATATATATATATATATATATATATATATATATATATATATATATATTAGTGTGTGTGTGTTATCACATGTCTGAAAACATTAATTACATGTTCTTTTAAACTTTTTAGTTTTAATTTTTGAACTCGGCTGCACTGTAATCTCACAATATCTCACGAGATTATAGGCAGTCCACCCAGTTTTACACAGATCTCGGCTGTTTTCAGAGAAAAAACTTCACCTCTGTTCACCATCTGAGAACTGAAGTTCTCAGTTTATTAAACTGGCTGCAGAGGAGATAATTTTCCTCCTGAGAACTGCCGTGAACTGAACTGAGAAAAAACTTCACCGTTTATTAAACGGACACCTAAATGTGCTAATGTGAAAGTCCATATGTGATAAACACACAATGTGAGAGCTTCCAAGTAAACATTGGATGTTGAATGGCCGGTTGAGTGAAGAGATCAAGGTTACTTCATACAAAAGAAAGATGAGGTACTCTTACCATGTGAGGTGGACTCATCTGTTATATAACAGTGGGTCAGATGGGCTTGTGGTCTCAAGGACCTGAATCAATGCGGCAGGATCTTGCAGGTTGAACAGTCTAGATGACTTTGATGGGGTGAAGAGCCAGTGGTCGTTCCGCTGAAGAGTAGATATGGGCTAAAACCGTATGGTCTCCAAAAATGAAAAAAACAAACAAAAAATGCTCCAAATGGTGCAGGTCATAAAAAACACTGAAGGTTTATTGAAATAAAAATGGTCATGCAGAAAATGACACAAAAAAAAGGATAAAAATGATCACATGAGAAAAACATAAAAGCAGTATGGGGTGCAATGATGCAAAATCCGACACAGCTGCCCCTGTTGACTTTCTTAGGCTAGGTTCACACCACGATTTTACCATCCGATAAACGGACAGTTAAATCGGATGGAATCGTATGTGACAAAATCGTATGTAATCGTATGTCAAAATTTTCACTAAAAAATCGGATCCTGATTTTAAATGTCTGGGAAAAAGAAGATTTCTCCTACGCCTTCCAGGACGGCACACCAGAGAGATAAGGGCTCCTCCCACAGGAAACACAATCAATTGACAAGTTTGTTATAAGTTCCCACCCCTCCCCTTGCTCCTCAGTATTTTGATTGTGTTTCTCCCGAACACAGCGGCACGTTTGTTGTTTTATATTACCTGGAGACGGTGAAGTCGAAGGGTACCCCTGTTGAGGCAGGTTCAGGGAGGCCGGGGAGAGCTGAACTGACCTGTTGGCTTCGGTCGCTCACAGGTCGCCACAAAGACAGGCATGGACGCTCTGAGCTGTGGTGAAAAAGCCATCGTCCCTCTGCACAAAAATCCGCCACGCTGCTAACTCTTCTTCCTGGGGGGGTTTGCAGAGGAGCATTGCGCTCCAGACCTCGTTCGGAGGTACAGGAAGCGCGTCACCGGAGAGTGGGCGTTCCCTACACAGCAACCCGGAAGTGACGCCTCGGCGTGGAGAGCAGCGTGGAGCGGTGGGGTCGGCGGCGGATAAACCCTGCGAACAGGTACCGGCAAGCCAAGGACCCAGTCAACCTCCTCATGATGGAAGAGGAAGGGAAGACTAGCGCTGCGGCTACCAAATCCAGATCGGGGGTCGGTGAGTACTGTCCCTCCTGGAAAGGGAGAAAAGGGGAGAGTGAGAGTTCCTGAGTCGCAGGATGCAACTGGTAACGGCTGCCTTCCTCGTTCTCTCTCTCTTTTCTCCCTAGTACAGCCTGCAGCTTTGAAGTGGGAAGAAATAACATGGTTGTTTTTGATTATGTTCCCTCTCTAACAGAATCTCCCGGTGAAACCCAGGGGGCCTCTGCTCAATCCTCAGCATCTGCTAGTGGTAGTTCCTCTAAAAAATGTGGAAACTGTAAAGATAAACTCCCAAAATCCTATACCAAGCCCTTCTGCCACAAATGTATTAACCAGTTGGCTGGGAAGGAGGCAGCTGCTATGATGAAAGATTTTCTCTTATCAATGCAGTCTGAAATGTTGGCCACAGTTAGAGCCCTCAGGGAGACAGCTACACAAGCAGCCACAGGCCCTAGCACAGAGGAACCGGCCCCTAGAGAGACTTTGATTTCTCAGGGAAGGCTAGTTGCAGGACCCAGTACCCCTTTCCTATCCTCTCAGGTCTTTTCTCATGATCTGGAGGAAGAGGAAAGTGAGGTCATGAGCCAGGTCACTAGACATAGCTCAGAGGGTGAGGAGGATAGAGACTCAGTCATGTCTCAGGAAGAAGGAAAATTGAAAAGATTCCTCTTCTCAGCAGAGGACGTGGACAGTCTCCTTCAGGCAATCTATGCCACTGAAGAGATTCCAGAGGTTCCTAAAACGACCTCTGCACAGGATAAGGTGTATAGGGGACTCAGTGAAATACAGGATAGAGTCTTCCCTCTCCACCAATCTCTAAAAGAAATAATCCTACAAGAATGGAAATATCCAGAAAGGAGACTAACCACTCAGAAAACCTGGAAACGGAAGTACCCGTTCACCCAATCAGTTGGGGAAGCTTTCTTTAAACTTCCAAAACTGGATGCGGCCCTGTCTCAGGTCACTAAACAGTCAGACCTCTCATTTGAAGATGCTGGCAGTATTAAAGATCTAATGGATCGCAGGGCCGAATCACTCCTGAGAAAAGCATGGGAGGCTAACACAGCTTCTATGGCCCCAGCATTAGCTGCGACCTGTGTAGCCAGGAATGCAGACCTATGGGTAGAGAAACTGGCAGAACACCTCGGCCAGTTTACAGAGTCAGAGGAAATCTTGGGGTCTCTATCTTTGATAGGAAAAGCTGTCGCATACTTGGCTGATGCCGCTTTGGAAACTGCCAAAGCTTCAGCCAAAACAGCGGCCTTGATTAACTCGTCCAGACGAGCTATCTGGGTTAAAGCCTGGGATGGGGATGTCACATCAAAGGGAAAACTGTGTGGACTCCCTTTCCAGGGTTCACTTCTGTTTGGCCAAGGATTGGATGATGTCCTAGCTAGGTCTTCAGAAAAGGGAAAGAAATTCCCTATGAAACCTAAGAAAGATGGGTTTAAGAAGACTTTTCGAGGCCCCCAGGGGCAAAACAAGCAGAAATATAAAAGAGAACCCAATAGGCGCTGGTTTTATGGAAAAGGGAACAAAAAGAATAACTTACTCTTTCCCTCCGCCAAGGCTGAGGCTAAACAGACCAAGTGACGCCAAGGTCAAGGTAGGGGGGAGGCTGTCCCAGTTTGTACAACAGTGGGAAAATATTTCAGACAGTCCCTACATACACAAGCTTATAAGGGATGGGTTCCGCCTGGAATTTGTCACCTTCCCCCCCCCTATGATCACCCTCACGCAGCTCCCCAAGGATACCCTAAAAAGAAGGGCCCTCTTGGAGGGGGTTCAGGAGTTGGTAGAGCAACTAGTAATAACACCAGTGCCAGTAGAACAGCAATACCGGGGGTTCTATTCCCACGTGTTTTTGGTTCAAAAACCATCAGGAAAATTCCGCCTGATAGTAAACCTAAAAAAACTAAACGGATTTTTAGAACAAAAGAAATTCTCCATGGAGAGTATTTACTCAGTAAGAAAGAACCTCATGAAGGAAACCTACATGACAACCATAGACCTGAAGGACGCCTATTTTCACGTGCCAATTCACGTGGACCATCAGGCCTTTTTGAGGTTTGCGGTGGTGGTAGGGGAGGAAATCTTTCATTGGCAGTTCAGGGCACTACCCTTCGGCCTAACCTCCAGCCCCAGAATCTTTACAAAAATTCTGGCAGAGGCAGTAGCATTCCTACATCTTCAAGGAATATGCCTTATACCATACCTGGACGATCTACTGATCTCCGGTCAGACAGAGTCACAGGTTCAGAGGGATACCAACAGGGTGATGGAGTTCTTAGAAAGCCTAGGCTGGATTATCAATTTAGAGAAATCCTCCCTCATACCAGAACAGGTAAAAAATTTCCTGGGCTACACTATAGACGCCAGGCTCCAGACGCTTTTCCTGCCAGAGGAAAAAATAAAAAAATTAGTGTCAGGAGCAGAGAATCTGGTGAGATTCCCCAGACTTCCCAGGAGGTCAGTTATGAGAGTGCTAGGCTTAATGTCGGCATCCATACCAGCGGTAGTCTGGTCCCAATTACATGCAAGGATGCTCCATTTTTTCTTTCTGTCCTCTTGGGACAAGAAGAAGGAATCCCTGGATCAGGAGATTGTACTCACCCCTCAGGTCCTCTCATCCCTAGAGTGGTGGACCAGTCACCAAAACCTAAGGGAAGGTCGACCTTGGGCACAATGGGATCCGGTAAAATTGACTACGGATGCCAGCACATGGGGGTGGGGTGCCCACTTGGGAAAGAAAAAAGCCCAAGGAAGATGGTGCTACCTCCTGGCTCATCAATCTTCCAATACCAGGGAGCTCAGAGCAGTAGGAGAAGCTCTGAAGGCCTTCCAACAAGATGTCACAGACAGGGAGGTCCAGGTGAGCTCAGACAACGCTACAGTAGTGGCCTACCTGAATCACCAAGGCGGTACCAGATCCGGTCCCCTATTAGACCTAACCATAAAAATCCTGGGTTGGGCAGAGAAGCATGTCACCTCCATCTCAGCCATACATATAAAGGGGACAGACAACATAGAAGCGGACTTCCTCAGTCGCCAACAATTAAGACGGGGGGAATGGGAATTGAGTCCCGAGGTCTTTCAGGCTTTAGTTCTTCAGTTTGGCGAACCAGACATAGATCTGTTCGCGAACCGGAAGAACAGGAAAGTGAACAGGTACTTCTCAGCCTCGGTAGAACGGGATTCAGAGGGCCTGGATGCGCTGTCCCAGAACTGGCATTTCAAAATGGCCTACGCTTTCCCACCCCTGGCGCTAATTCCGCGGGTACTCCAGAAAGTCAGCAAGTCCCCCGGTCTGGTCCTCCTTATTGCCCCATGGTGGCCAAGGAGGACATGGTTTGCGAACCTGAGGTTCATGTCAGTAGCAGAGCCTCTGAGACTCCCAGCCAGGACAGATCTTCTCAGACAAGGTCCAGTGTTTCACTCGAGACCAGAGTTCTTTCAGCTAACAGCCTGGTTAGTGAGCGCCAGATTCTGAAACAAAAAGGTTGTTCAGAAAAGGTGATTGAGACTCTCCTTACAAGTAGAAAGCCGGTCACTAGAAAGATCTACTCAAAGATATGGAGAACCTTCCAGACCTGGAGTAGAAAAAGACAAAAGTCTTCCCAGTCGGTTCCGGTTATCCTGGATTTTCTCCAGGATGGAGCGGACGCTGGGCTTAAGGTTAGCACCCTGCGAGTACAGGTAGCGGCCCTCTCGGTGTACCTGGATAAAAGATTAGCGAAGGACGACCTAGTTAAGAGATTCTTACTAGCTAGGGAGAGAATGTCCCCCGTCCTTAAAAGCTTATGTCCACCATGGGACCTTACTAGGGTATTAGAGTCATTATCTATGCCTCCTTTTGAACCTTTAGAGAAAGTTTCCCTTAGGTTCCTTACGTTAAAATTAACTTTTTTGTTGGCTATTACTACAGCCAGGAGGGTAGGAGATCTGCAAGCTCTGTCTATGAAAGAGCCTTTTCTTAGGGTGCAACCAGACAGGGTCACTCTTAGGGCAGATCCCTTATACCTACCTAAAGTAGCATCCTTACTCAACAGGACGCAAGAAATGATATTGCCGTCCTTTTGTTCAGAACCAAAGAACGAGAAGGAGTTTAAGTTCCACTGTTTGGATGTAAGAAGATGTCTTCTTATATATTTAGATAGAACCAAAAGTTTCAGGAAATCTAACCATCTCCTAATCCTATATGGTGGGGTCAGGAAGGGATTACAGGCCTCAAGGCCATCAGTCTCAAAATGGATTAGAGAAGCTATTACAGAGGCTTATCAGTGTGCAGGAGAACCAGCTCCACTTAATATCAAAGCTCATTCAACCAGATCTCTGGCGACATCTTGGGCGGAGAGAGCAGGTGCCTCCTGGGACCAGATCCGTACTGCGGCTACCTGGTCAAGTCATCACACCTTCCTGAAACACTACCGTGTAGAATTGTTGTCACAGCAAGACCTGGCTTTCGGTCGGAAGGTCCTCCAAGCTGTGGTCCCACCCTGAGGTAGGCCTGAGGTCCTTTCATATCCTCTCTGGTGTGCCGTCCTGGAAGGCGTAGGAGAAAACCTACGTTAGATCTACCGGTAACGGTATTTCTACGAGCCTTCCAGGACGGCAGGCCTACTACCCACCCTATGTGAAGAAAGGTAAGCTATATGCTAAATGGTAAGTACCGATGGGGTGCCCCTTGTGAACCAGTTCAAGATTACTTTATTAAATACTGAGGAGCAAGGGGAGGGGTGGGAACTTATAACAAACTTGTCAATTGATTGTGTTTCCTGTGGGAGGAGCCCTTATCTCTCTGGTGTGCCGTCCTGGAAGGCTCGTAGAAATACCGTTACCGGTAGATCTAACGTAGGTTTTTATGGATATTCAGGGGAACCCCGCCGTCAATTAAAAAAAAAAATGACGTGCGGTTCCCGGTAATATCCATAACCAGACCCATTATCCGAGCACGTTGACCTGGCCGGCCGCAGAAAAGAGGGGGGGACAGAGTGCGGCCCCCCCCTCTCCTGAACCGCACCAGGCCACATGCCCTCAACATTGGGAGGGTGCTTTGGGGTGCCCCCCAAAGCACCTTGTCCCCATGTTGATGGGGACAAGGGTCTCATCCCCACAACCCTTGCCCGGTGGTTGTGGGGGTATGCGGGAGGTTTATCAGAATCTGGAAGACCCCTTTAACAAAGGGGACCCCCAGATCCTGACCCCCCCCCCCTGTGTGAAATGGTAATGGGGTACACTGTACCTCTACCATTTCACGAAGGAAGTGAAAAGTATTGTAAAAAAAACACACTGACACCAAAGAATAAAGTCCTTTATTAAAAAAAAAACAAAAAAAAACACTCGTTCCCGACTTCCAGCGTTGTCCTGATCCTGCGAGGGCTGATCTCCCGCGATGAGAAGATCCTGCGACGGCCGGGTGTTCTCCGATCCAGCGCTGAGAAGATCCATCCGGAGCGCAGCATCCCCGACCTCCTCATCGCCGGACACAGCCCAGCGGAATGAGTGACATTACTTATATAGAGGAGGCAGGGACACCCGTCACGTGACCCCGCCCCCTCTGACGTACCCTTTGCTACGTCACTGGCGAAGCCCATAGTCTTCCCTCTTCTTGGGCTTCCCCAGTGACATTTTCTGTATGACCATTTTTATTTCAATAAACCTTCAGTGCAAAACGCTCTACTGAAAACGGGGCACGAGTGCAAAACAAATTGCACTCATGTGACCCATAGAAGTCCAGCCAAACAAGCTCTGGCTGGACTTCCTTTTAAATGAAGTAACGCTCAAGCACTAAACAGGCTTAGCATTAACGTGTGTTTGGATGTGTTAACTTATATTTACACGCCATGTTTTTTGTTTTTGTTTTTCCTTCTTCTGCCAAAACACCACTGCTCCTGCATGCACTGGCATTTTTTTCCCTACCTCTAAATGTGTATGTACACGTCAACTAAAATGCAGATAAAGAAAATCACCAAACGCCCCTAAAAGCAGCGTCAAATATGTCCAGTGTGCATGAGGCCCTAATGGAACCCCCATGCATCAGCACCTAAAAAAGGTCGACAACATCTCTCTGCTCTTCCCCCTCCTCACGTATTGGAGTGCTGGGCTGCGGAGGGGGCGGCCGGCTCAGGGGTCCACTGGGAGGCTGAGCAGGTTGTTTGTCCAGGCACTTGGCAGATCCAGACTTTGTCACAATGACGTGGAGCCTGGACTGACATCCATGACGTCAGCAGAGAGTCTTCAGCCCGCTCTCTACTGAAAACAGGTCACATGAGTGTAAAACGAATTGCATTCCTACAAAACAAGCTTATGCTGGACTTCTCCTTTAACGTTTCAATTGGCATTAAAAACGCTGCTTTTACAGGCGTCCAGCATTTTTTTGTTTTATGCCTCTAAAGGTCCATTCACACCAGCCAGTGCTCTAAATTCTGTTACCGGTGTAAGGTCCAGGCCACTGGGAAATGCTGCTCTGTGCAGCACCGCCCCCCCTCTTTGTAAAAAAAAAAAAAAAAAAAAAAAGAAACTTTATTGAGACAGATGTTTCATAAAGTTCACTTGGCTGGTACATGGTGCCCTCACACTGCGTTGAAAAAGGTGGTGTATGTACTAATCTGTCCAATGTGCCTGCTTACCACTACAACACAGTAGTGTGAATTGGACACACAGGAGGCAAAGCATATTGTCTTGTCGTTTGGAACTGCGCTAGAATAACCGCCCAGCGCAGCAGGGTTTAGACATAAAAAAATAAAAATAAACTTTCCAATTCCCAAAATTTTATCTGGCTAATTTAATGCATTTACGCTCAACGCCATATGTTCATAAATGTGTGTAATTGAGCAACATTGGAGGCATTTTTTTTTCTTGCGTTCCTGCATTGCAATAATATGAATCTAGCCTTAGTCTAGGTCAGTGGTCATCAACCCTGTCCTCAGGGCCCACTAACAGGCCAGGTTTTATATATTACCTTGGGTAGATGCAGACTAGAATACTGCAATCACTGAGCAGACCTGTTAGTGGGCCTTGAGGACAGGGTTGATGACCACTGGTCTAGGTCCACATTACCGCAGGTCTGGATCACGTGATTTTTCAGCTAAATGCAGTACTCTTTAGCAGATGTGCGATGGTGCTATTAATTCATAATGGCATTCCCACACATCGGCAAACAAGCACATTTTTGCATGCGCCAAACCATGTGATGCCACCACACAATGTGGCATGATTTAAAGTTGATCTCCAACACTAGTTTCGAGTACAAACTATTTCCCTTACTAACCAGTGCAGCTACTGGATGTGCTGTATAAACTATATGTAGCTTCATACAATATATAGCACTGCGTTCCAGGTGCGAGAGGAGACCTTCCTGTCTCATATCCGGAACACAATAGGGTCGGTCTGAGCGGTGCTCGGGCCATTTACAGAAAGCTTTGTATTTTATCAATGAATAAAAGCTTCCTCTTATTGGCTGGGTAGACATGTTGGGCTGAGGATATAACAATCTCTAACTCGGCCAGCTTGGCCTGAACAATCTATTTAACCACTTCCCTACTGCACGATTGTAATATGACGGTGGCAGGAGCTCATTGTTCCTCCGGGCCGACGTCATGACGTTTTTCTTTTTCCGAGCCTCTAGGGGGCGTGCCGCCGAAGGCGAATTACTCGGCACCCGATGTGTGTTCCCAGTACAGAGGAACACAGATCGGTCTCCTCCCCTTGTGAGTCCCCGCCCCCTTCAGTTAGAATAAACTTTAGGGAACATATTTAACCCTTGATTACCCCCTAGTGTTAACCCGTTCCCTGCCAGTCACATTTACACAGTAATCGGTGCAGTTTTATAGCACTAATCGCTGTATAAATGTGGTGTCAAAAGTATCAGATGTCTGTCGCGGTCACAATAAAAATTCGCAGATCGCCGCAGCTAACCAGTAAAGAAAAAAAGAATGCAATAAATGTATCCTCTATTTTGTGGACGCTATAACTTTTGCGCAAACCAATCGATATACGCTTATTGCAATATTTTTTGTAAAAAAAAAATGTAGAATACATATCGACCTAAACTGTGGAAAAAAGTTTTTGGGGGATATTTATTATAGCAAAAAGTAAAAAAAAAATATATATTTTTTTTGTTTATAGCGCAAAAAATAAAAACCGCAGAGGTGATCAGATGCCACCAAAAGAAAGCTCCATTTGTGGGGAAAAAAATATCAATTTCAAATGGGTACAGTGTTTCATGACTGAGCAATTATCATTTAAAGTGTAACAGCGCTGAAAATTGGTCTGGGCAGGAAGGGGCTGAAAATGCCTATGTATTCAAGTGGTTAAACAAACTAAAGCTGGAGATCAGCTTTAAAAAAAAAAAAAAAAAGTCATCAATTTTTCTCTGAATTTCTTATTGGTAAGGCAGGCCATTGAAATGAATGGGCTCTTGTAACTGTGACGTGCACATGCACAGATGCGAACCAGGCCCTAGGCCTCATTCACACAGGCATATTAGAATACTGCTATGTATATTGTATCTTTCTGCCAAGAGCTGGCAGAAAAATCCAGCTGAGAAAATACTTGTGTTGACACGTAATTTTGTGCATTTATGCATGTTTACATGCAAATGGTATTTAGATGTGCATGCATGTAATCTTTTTCTGTTGGCTGAAATATTCATTATGCAAACTTTTAATTTTTTTATTTTTTTTTTTCCATGTTTGCAGTACACAAATACAGATATAAATGCCTACGTATGCATATGCACATTAGCTAACATGTACCTGTGTTTGGCCAGAATCTGGAACAGCTGTGCATGACAATCGGTCATCTTCTAGTCTTTCTTCTAGTCTTTATATTCTTAAAGCGGAGCTCCGCTGTTAAAAAAAAAAATATTAAAAGCGAGCAGCTACAACCACTGCAGCTGCTGACTTTTAATATATGGACACTCGCCTGTCCTGGAGTCCAGCGATGTCTGCAGCAGAAGACGAGAAATCACTTGTCTTTCTGCTGCCCCTACTGCCATTCTCGGTGAGGGAACCGGGAAGTGAAGTGTTTCGGCTTCACTGCCCGATTCCCTACGGCGCAAGTCGCACAGCGCCGTCCTCACTGGTCCCGCTGTGTTCTGGGAGCCGAGTGTTTCCCAGAACACAACGGGCGGGAAGTGACGCACTACTCGCAGAGAGGACTCCCGGAAGTGGGTGCAAATACCTGTCTTAGACATGTATCTGCACCCCCCCCCTCCCCTGAAAGCTGTCAAATGTGACACCGGAGGGGAGAGGGTTCCGAGGTGGAGCTCCGCTTTAAAGATTATCTCCAATTGTAAATTTTAACTAGTTTGTGTGGACAAACCTGGCCCAAACAACCCAACACAGAAAATTAAAAAGCTTCCTCTGAATGGCTGTGGTAAAGAGGAGATCATGACGTCATCTGCCCACCTCAGCTAATCGGAGGAAGCGCTGCTCAGCCAGATTAAATTTTGTTCCCGGTATCGGATGTTTGCGTCCCACAGCCAGATCAAGCTTGGGCTACATAAAGCTTATACAGCACACCTGTTGGTGTAGGAAATGGTTTGTTCGGGCCACTTTTGGCAAAGCAAACTAGTTAAAGGGAAAGTAAATATTTGCTTTAACCACTTACTGGGTACTCGTACCCCTTCCTAACCAGGCCAATTTTCAGCACTATCGCACTTTGAAGGAACATTACGTGGCCATGCAATATTGTACCCCTATGAAAGTTTTTTTTTATTTATTTATTTTTTCACATTTTTCTTTTGGTGGTATTTAATCGCCACTGGGCTTTTATTTTTTGCTAACAAACAAAAAAAATGTCACTAAGGGAAAAATAGTTGTTTCTCTTTATAAAATTTCGGAAGTAATTTTTCTCCTTCACTGATAGGCTGCACTGATGACCTGTGTACCTGTCCCCTGTCATGATTGCCAGTTACCGGCTCTTCTCATGCTGTGACCGTGCATAAGGAAAGCAGATAACTGGCAACTCTGTTTACATTGTGATCAGCTGTCATTGGACACAGCGATCAGAGTGCGCTGGATGCTTGTGCTGTGTAATTTGGCCCCCTGTATCACCTAAACAAAACTTGTCTGATCCTTCTGTAAACTGACCACAGTTTATCATGGCTGTTGAACTAACGTTCCTCTGCTACTGGGATGTCTTCAGCTGCGCAATTTCCTTCGCAGGTGTTTGCGGATCCTGGGCATATCACGTCAGCTCACGGAACTGGAACACATTTTGTCACTGTGGAGAGCCGGCTCATCATAGTCGCTCAAAAATCTACACCTCTTTGATTCGACCGGTGAATGGGTTTGTTCCCACGGTCCTCTCTAAGTGGGAATCGGATCTAGACACCCAATTCACTGACTCTCTCAGAAGATCCTTCATTTTGCTCAGAAGTCCTCCATAGCTACCAAAGTTCAAGAGACCTAGGGAGATTAGGAAAGTAAGCAAGTGGCTAGGGAGCTGGTAAGCCTGGTATAGTAAAGAGGGGTGTGGGTTCCTGGAGGACTGGGCCGAATTCTCAGTCAGTAACCAGTGCTATAGAAGGGACGGACTGCACCTAAGGCTGGATTCACACCTATGCATTTTGCAAATTTGCACTACAGAACCTGACCCATGGGAAACAATGGTTAATGGACTGTAGTGCAGATCTGCAAAAAACACTAAAACTGCATAGGTGTGAATCCAGCCTAAGTGAGGAGGGTGCAGATCTGCTTGGAGTAAAGATGGGCAAAAAGTTAGAGGGGTTTTTAAACTAGGCGATGGGAGGGGGGGGAGTCTAGAGGTAGAGTAACAAGTCCTATTTGCAATCTCTGATCACCCAATAGGAGGATAATATGCGACTGGTCTAAACTATGTGGCATGTTTACCAATGCCAGGAGCCTGGCGGACGAGATGGGTGAACTAGAGATACTGTTGTACGAGGAGGATTTGGATTTTGTGGGAATTTCAGAGACTTGGTTCAACAGCTCTCTCATGATTGGTTGGCAACCATTCAAGGGTATACCCTTTTATCGCAGGAATAGAGAGGGTAACAAAGGGGGAAGGGAATGCCTATATATCAAGAATAAAGTTCAAGTGAATTTTGAGAGATCGCATCACTAAGGGAGCTAGGGAGGAAGTGAAATCCTTATGGGTAGAGCTCCAAAGGGGTAAAGCTAAGGGGAAAATACTGGGAGTAACCTGAGGGGGAGGCGGACCCCTCGTATCACAATTTGGGTGAGCAGCAAGTATGGGAAGTGTTATCATGGGGCATTTTATTTATCCAGACAGACTGGGCGGAGGGAGCCACGCATTTGTCTAAGGCTTGCAGTGTACCTAAATGTCTTGCAGGTCAATTTCATGGGTCGGATGGTAGACGCACCAACTAGAAATAAAGCATTACTAGATCTACTGATTGCCAACATTACAGACCTGATCAAGGATGTGGCAATTTAGGAAACGGTGCTCACAGGTCAATTGGCTTCAGTATAAATCGCACAAATTGTGAAAACAAGGAAAATACAAAGACACTGAATTCCAAGAGTCAACTTCCCTAAACTAAAAACCTTGCTAGAAGATATAAATTGGGATAACGTAAAACACGGAGAGATGGGTTCGCTTTAAGAGCATATTAAATAAGGCATTGGCCAGTGCATTCCATTTGGGTATTAAATTTAAAAGGGCGATACCGATGCATGCAGGACCATGTCTTTTTGGCACACTGACATATGAAGGTCGGTGCTCCCTTTGCCTTGGCGTGCTGCCATCTGTTGGCATGTTATAAACTAGGCTTTAAAACTTTGATGCAACCTCCTATATTACAGGTGCCAGCATCTATCGCTCGTTTACAAAATTAAGATTTAAAATATTTTCTCTTGCAGCAAAATATGCAGTTTTACTTGTTATCCCATCTAAAGTGCATGTGTGTAAAGACCATTCAAAGCTCTTTATTGCACCCTCTCAGTCATAGCACTCTAGCAATCCCTCAATACAATTGAATACCTAGTTTTAACACATCTTAATGGTTTGACTGCCTATTGGTCGAACTATCTTTTGTACTAAATTATCTGCCATCAGCTCCGTATTGAATACCTTTTCGAAACACTCAATCCTGTATATGATATGTTTTATTTTGCAGGATGCCTGGTTTAAGTTGCCGATTCTACCAGCACAAGTTCCCAGAAGTAGATGATGTGGTCATGGTTAATGTTCGGTCTATTGCTGAGATGGGGGCATATGTCAGTCTCTTGGAATATAACAACATAGAGGGCATGATCCTCCTTAGTGAACTCTCAAGGAGGCGTATCCGATCCATAAACAAACTCATCCGCATTGGCAGGAACGAGTGCGTTGTAGTAATAAGAGTGGATAAAGACAAAGGTATGTCTAATGTGAACTTATAATGGAAGTGTTTGTTATCACTGGAAGTGATTTTAAATTAAAATATTTAATTTTTTTAAATTTGGTGATCTAAATCTATTACTCAGTAATACGCACTTTTGCCTAAGCACATTTTTCTATAGTTACTATTGGAGATCTGTCTATTTAGAATTGTCACAGCATTGTGCAAGGAAATAATAATCTCTAGATTTGTAAATTGAAAGGGGTTTACATAATAAGGATAAATAAGTCAAAACTGTGAACCATCCCTCTCATTCCCAATCCCTTCAAGTGACTGCCTGAAAAAGAAACGGCTCCCCCCCCCTTTTTTTTTTTTTTTTATGAAACCCGAAAATGCCCTTGAAATCCTCACATGTGCACCCAATAGCAAATGTTTGACTCTGTGTTTATGTAGGTTTTGTAAAGATTGTCCTATAAAAAGCACCTAACACTGAGCTCCTGACAGATTTGAAAGACACAAATTATTTCAGCCCTGTAGTAGAGCTGCATAATTCCGGATGAAATGAAAATCACAATTTTATTTGCTTAGAATAAAGTTCACGATTCTCGGCGTAATGTCATCTTTCACATTATGTAAAACAATTGGGCTAACTTTACTGTATAGTTTTTTTTATTTATTTTTATTTATTGAAGTGTATTTTCCCCAAAAATTGCGCTTGAAAGACCGCTGCGCAAATACAGTGTGACATAAAATATTGTAACAACTGTCGTTTTTATTCTCTAATGTTTGGGGGTTCTAAGTCATTTTGTAGCAAAAATTACTGATTTCAACTTGTAAGCAGTCTTTAGGTGGAAGAACTGACCTCATTTGCAGACTGACGTTTTGATCTGTAAATGAACAGAAATATACAATACTTCTTTCAGCGCTGAGCAATGTTGTTAACATAAACATTTCCAGTTGCATTTTTATTTTTTATTTGACAGCTGTGAGCAGGCACCCGTCACACTTGTGCGGCTTGTCCTGCGACTTGGGACTGCAAAGTAGCATGACAAGTCGTGCCCCATGATTTCCAATGAGTACCATTCATATCTGTGCAACTTCAAAGTAGTCCCTGTATTACTTTGGTCTGACTTTGATGCGAGTTGAGGTCCATAGACCCCAAGTTTACCCAGGCATTCCCGGCCGTAAAAATCGCACGACTTTAAAGTCGCGATAGTTTGAAGGGGGCCTTAGTTGAGGTTAAAAAAATAATAAATTCAAACCTGCATTGAACATATACTGTTTAGTTTCCCTTTTTTAAATTTGTCAAAAGTTAAAGGATACATTCACCCGCCTGGACACGTCACTCATTTACCGAGTTCTGTGAATTGAAAACAATGTAACAAGATCCAGCAACCTTTTGCAGCTATCGGCTTGTAGTTCTCAATGAACTATTACGGCGCTGTTGAGCATTGTGGTAGTTCAATGCTTCCTGTCAATGTGTAACTACTTGGCTTTACGATGTACAGCCGAACAGCTTGCACACATAGCCTGCTTGGCACCCACAATCTACTAATCCTGGGTGCAATGCTTTCCAGGCTCCCAATTAAAAAATATTGGTAGAGTGATAGTGCACAAACCTAAAATTAAAACAATTCTATATATAAGGAAAAAGTAAAAATAACATCTAGTAAATTAAACCAGAAGAAACAATTCTATACTGCAAATTCCTGTGTGAAAAATTAATTCAAAAGCACATAGGGGCTGGTAGTCCAAAGCACATAAGCTAGTAATGAATGAAAGGAATCAATCATAGTCCATAAACCGACATTCCTAGCTTCTGACACCAACGATCCACTTGCTTGAACATAGAAATGTTGATACATCCATATAGTGCAGATAACACAGTGAATAATGTAGATAGATGAGCCTCTTACCAGAGAGACGTTTTCATGGGCATATCATCCCAGACCTGGGAGCTGTAGTTCATGCAGGTAGAAAATAGCGCTTGTAATCCACTCCTCAGTAGTAGAACAGTCAGCATACACAGCTCTCCCGGATATTTTAAAATTCAAGTAGCAACAAAGTAGAAAAAAGAAGAGGACTTCATAGTGTGATACTTTCCAGCAAAAAAAACCACTTCTTTAATAAAAGAGTTTCTGAATACAAACAATATTGATACTTTTAAAGTAGCAATTGGAACAGAAACAAAAATAAAAAAGGAAGCGGTGTAATAAATCCAGATAGCCACGGTAGCAACCAGCAGGCTAATAGATATATATTGGCAACGTCTTTGAAAAATATACTCCAACCTACTCGGCGTTTCGCCTTTCTAACAGGCTCATCTATCTACATTATTCACTGTGTTATCTGCACTATATGGATGTATCAACATTTCTATGTTCAAGCAAGTGGATCGTTGGTGTCAGAAGCTAGGAATGTCGGTTTATGGACTATGATTGATTCCTTTCATTCATTACTAGCTTATGTGCTTTGGACTACCAGCCCCTATGTGCTTTTGAATTAATTTTTCACACAGGAATTTGCAGTATAGAATTGTTTCTTCTGGTTTAATTTACTAGATGTTATTTTTACTTTTTCCTTATATATAGAATTGTTTTAATTTTAGGTTTGTGGGTTGCGCACTATCACTCTACCAATATACCTTTGTTTGCTGAATATTCCAGCAAACCTTATTCTTGCAGCACCATATTGAAAATTTTTTCATCTCAAAACCCTTTTTTTCTTTTTTCACACATTGAATCCAATTAGAGTCCTGAAGTGTCCTAATTTGGATTTTACCTTTTAGTATCACTCACTAATTGGTTACCTGCCATCACTAATTCATTTATTTTTATATTTGTTATTTAGGAGAAGCGCAAATTCACCTTGCTTTACATCCCAATTAAAAAAGAATTATATTAAATGCACATTTCCAAAACGTCTTTCAGGACACCAACACGAAAGATCATGGCTCCTCCTCCCACAGGAAAAACCTAATAAGTTATATATTTTATTACCTCCATGTTGCTTCCATTTGTTTTTTTTTTTGTTTTGTTTTTTTTTGTTTGTTTTTTCTCCAGCTGGAGGAACACCTCTGGGGGGGAGCCATGATCTCTCGGGGGGGCTTTCCTGAGAGACAAAAGGTTCTCGCCTGTTAGATTTTTCTTTTAGGAGCGTGATCCTTCCACTTGCTGGATGGTCCCGTGGGCTCCCTCTTCAGTGCTCGGGGAGAGCCTGTACTGCCTGGATGTGATGCCCGGTTCTTTCTTTAGAGGGATGGTTTACTGTGGGACGGTGCGGCACTGAGAGCCCTTGGCCACGTCCTGTGCACTATTCAGGAAGTGGCAGCACTTCCAGGTCGGCGCGCAGCATAATTTCTGGCCGCAAGCGCAGGGGGGAGAGGGCAGGGTCACCTGGTGCCTTAAAATTCCTACTCTACACTCCCCCCCCCCCCCCCCCCAAATCTCCATGGGAATGTGTTGTGTAGTAGCTAGTGGGTTAGCATTCTGCGTAGCAGCAAGGGACTCAAGAAGGTGGTGGCTTGCTTGGGCAAAGGGAAGTGAGAAGTTTCTTTCCTAGTGCACCTTGGTGTTTCTTTTTGTGCTGTATAGTAGCTTTATTAGCGTGGTCCTTCGTTTTTTTTTTCTTCTGTTTGTCCAGGCCAAAAGTTCTGTTCAACCAGTCAAGAGAAGGTGCCCTGTCTGCAAGAAATTAAGCAAAGCTTGAACCAAATCGCTTTGTGCCGATTGAATTGCAAATCTAGTCAGGGAGGAGTCTCCATCCTTTTTGTGGCGATTTAGTTACTTTCAACTATTAAGGATGAGCTCCGTGCCACCTTTTCAAGCCTTTAGTTCAAACCTAAGAGAAGAACCAGGTCCCTCAGGGGAAGCCAGGGCTCCACGGCCATCTTCAGAACTCCAAAGGGGTTCTCAAATACTAACAGGGGGTCCGACTTATCAAGAATCTGCTTCCCTCGCTCCAGACAAAACAGATTCTGAGGAGGAAAATTAAGTAGATGTCGCCTCTAAGTACAAGATGTCGCTAGAGGAGGTTGGAGGACTCCTGAAAGTAATTCATGCTACTTTGGGGATAGAGGAAAAGGATCTCTCCCTGCATGACCTCATGTATGCAGGTTTGGGAGACTCAAAAGGCCGTACTTTCCCAGTCCATTGAATAATCAGATATGATTAAAAAAAGAGTGACGCCGGTTTGTTTACATGTGATCGCTCCGTCATTGGACGGAGTGATCGCGTGGTAAACGGACACTATCAGCGGCAATTTACCGCGATTCTGGGAGGACGTCCATGGACGTCCTCCCAGAGTTAAGGAACCGCCATGAAGCCGTAATTCGGCTATGAGGTGGTGATTAAGTGGTTAAAAGAGACTGGCAATCAGTGATGAACAATCTGAAACCAGCAATGGCAACAACGTGTGTTAAGAACTTGGAACACTGGATTAACTAGATGAAGGCCCATGTTACGGCAGATTCCCCAAAACTGGAGATTCTGGACTCCTTTACAACTTTATCTGCAGCAGTATCATACGTTGCGGATGCTTCAGCATAATCTATTTGCATGTCAGCCAGGTCAGCAGCTGTCACTCTGCTAGGAGGGCTTTGTGCCTGAAAACTTGGCCAGGGGATGTTGCATCTAAAAACAGGCTGTGTAGCATTCCCTTTGCAGGGATTTTGCTGTTTGGTTCGGAGCTAGAGTCCATTTTTGACCGAATGGCTGATAAAAAGTATTAGTTTCCGGTCAAGAAGAAACAGGTGCAGTGTTTTTTTCGGCCTCCAAAAAGGACAACAGGAAGAAAAAACACAGCAAGAAGAAGCCATGATCTTTCCAGAAGCCCAAAGGTAGGAGTGGACTGCTCTTCAATCCAGGAGTTTCTTCCTCAGTGGAGAGGCATTACTTGAAACCAGTTTGAACATGCTCTCCCAGGGATACGTGATAGGATTCAGGGAAAAACCTCCGAAAAGATTATTGGTGACAGAATGAAGAACCAAATTCAGGAACTAAAATCCCAGAGAGTCTTTGTTCCTGTCCCTATAGGGAAGTTCTTCCAGGGTTTCTACTCGCACGTATTCCTGGTTCAGAAACCCTCAGGAAAGTTTAGATGCCTACCTCCACATTCCTATTGTCGCCAGGTCCCTGAAATATCTGAGGTTAGCATTGAAAGTAGGGAATTGTACACCTGCAATTTGGAGCACTCTCATTCGGCCTGTCATAGTCCCCAAGCGTGTTCATGAAGAGAATAGCCGAAGCGTTGGCACCTCTGCGTCTAGAAGGAACTTGGTCAGAGCCCAAGCTCACCTAGAATCTAAAGGATGAATCTTAAACCTCCAAAAGTCAAATCTGATTCCCTTGCAGGAGGTGTTATTCCTGGGATTCAGTAGCAACTCATTGGAGCAAAAGATTTTTCTTCCAGAAGAAAAACAGAAAAAGTTGGTAGAAGTGGTGTCGTTGACAGTCTAGTCAGCTTCTGTCCATTAGGAAGATCATATCGGAGTTGAGAACCCTGACCTCTTCCATACTGGCAGTTAAGTGGGCAAAGCTCCATTTCAGACCTCTGTAAAGTGTTGTGTTTTTTTTTTTTTGTTAACCTGGGATCACCAGCAAGATTCACTAGTCTTTGGTGGTGGAAGAACCAGACAGGGTAATCAGCAGGTCTGTTATGGTCCTTCCCAATCCAAGTAAGGTTAACAACGGATGCCAGCTCCTGGGGTGGGGGGCTCACATGAGCGGTCAGTGGTCTCAGGGCTTGTCCACAAGAGAAGCACTGATGTCCTCAAACTGGAGGGAACTAAAGGTGGTAGAAATGGCCTTATTGATGTTTGCAGAAGAAGTTCAGGGATGGCATACACAGATCCTGTCAGACAATGCCATGGCGGTGGCCTACATAAACGGACAGGGGGGCACCAGAAGCAGTTCTTCAAGGCCTAGCATGAAGCATTCGAAGTTGGGCAGAGCTCCATACTCTATCTTTTGTCCACGGTCCACCTAAAGGGGACTCTAAACAGGGTAGCGGACTTCCTCAGCAGGAACTAGGTATACGAAGAGAAGTGTCTTCATATGATTGTGAAGAAATGGGGGTGGATTAGAGTGGATCTCTTTGCGACTCAGGAAAATACACATGTGTCTCGCGTCTTCTCCCTGAACGAGTCATCCCTTGGGGTAGATGCTCTGGCACACAGTTGGAAATGTCACCTCTGCTACGCTTTTCCCTGTTTTAACTCATCCGTCAGGTCATAACAAAAAATCCGGTAAGAGGATACGACGGTAATCCTCATCGCTCCTTTCCCAAAAGGCCTTGGTTTTTCATCCCTTCTACAGATGCAACTCGAACCGCATTGGCACCTTCTGTTGAGACTAGACCTGCTTCACCGGGAAGTAGCAAAGCTAAAACAGCTTTTTGAGGAGAAAAGGTTTCTCGGGTAGGTTGGTTGCTACCCTTCTATCTAGCAGAAATAGTCTTACTAGAGCAATATTTTCCAAAGTCTGTAAAGTTTTCAACTCCCTGGTGCACAGAATCCAGCAGATTATTAAAACCGATTTCTTCTATTCCGGAATTTCTGCAAGAAGGAGCGGACAAGGGCCTAGCAGTCAGTACCCTCAAAGTTCAAGTTGCCGCACTGGGGAGATTTTTGGAAAAATCTATTTCATCAGAACTCCTAGTGATCAGATTCTTTAAAGCTCTTACCTGGTCTAGACAGGTGGTGATCAAAAGATGTCCATTGTGGTACTTATCAGTTGTTCTACAGGCACTGACCAGGGAACCTTTCGAACCCATTAATTTAAGCTCCCTGAAATTCGTTACTTTGAAAACTGTTTTTTTAGTGGCTATACCAGTTCTAAGAATGTGTGAGCTGCAAGCCTTTGTCAATCAGGAAGTCATTTTTTTAGACTGAATTGTTCTGAAGACGGATCCTAATTCTACCATTGCCTGTCATTATAGGTTCGGCCTTTTGACGGCTGGAGACCAGGCTTTCAGAAGGAAAGTCTTACAGGCTGTTGTCCCACCCTAAATGGGGCAAGTCTTGATTGTCCTCTCAGGTACTGTTCTGAAAGACATTTTGGAAAAATTCAAGTTGGACTTACTGGTAACTTGTTTTCCAATTGGCTTTCAGGACAGCAGTAACCCGCCCGTGTATTCTGTTGCTGTCATACTATAACTGTTGCTTGTCTACAAACAACTGATGGAAGCAACGTGGAGGCCTCCTAATAAAGATTTAAAGTGGTTGTAAACCCTCCATGCACGCCGTAGACATCGGCTCAGGTGCACTGTAAATGCAGTTTTTAAAGCGGTTCTCCACCCTAAAGTGGAGTCCCGCTGATCGGAACCCTCCCCCCCCTCCGGTGTCACATTTGACACCTTTCAGGGGGGTGGGGGGTGCAGATACCTGTCTAAAGACAGGTATTTGCACCCACTTCCGGGCCGGCATTCGGGCAAAAGACGGGCATTCCGTCACCATTCCCCCCCCCCCCCGTTGTGTGCTGGGAACACTCGGCTCCCAGCACACAGCGGGAGCCAATCGGCGGGCGCGACTCGCGAATGCGCCGTAGGGAACCGGGCAGTGAAGCCGCATCGCTTCACTTCCTGGTTCCCTCAGCGTGGATGGCGGGGGGAGCAGCAGAGAGACGAGCGATCGCTCGTCCTCTGCTGCGATCGGCGCTGGACTCCAGGACAGTTAAGTGTCCTAATATTAAAAGTCAGCAGCTGCAGTATTTGTAGCTGCTGGCTTTTAATATTTTTTTCCCATGGCACATCCGCTTTAAGAAAAGATAATGCGTCTTTTACAGCATGCGCGGAGTGACGTCATCACCGCTCCGGCCAATCAGTGCCGGAGCAGCTATACCCGGAAGTAACCTCTGGAAGAGATGGCTGCGGCTGGAGGGGGAGACGAGGATGGCATTGGTTGCTTTGATCTAAGGGAAGTAATGCATAATGAGCTAGTATTACTAGTCATACTAGCTCATTATGCCTTTGTCTTGCAGGGTGTGTTTCTATTTTTATGGGTTTACAACCACACAATTGATTCGGTGTTTCCTGTGGGAGGAGGAGCCATGATCTCTCGGGCGCTGTCCTGAAAGCCTATTGGAAAACAAGTTACCGGTAAGTCTAACACATTTTTTCATTTATTTTTACCTGCAAAAAGATGTGCATTTTATTATAAGAAAAAAAAAAAAGTGAACTTATCCTTTCAAGTAGCATAGTACAATGCGTGCAACCTCAACTATTCTCCCTTTTTCTGTAAATCTCAAAGGATGCTGGCTGTGAATGCAGCTTATTAAAAGTGAGTGTTGGAGCTGCACGATTAATCGTTGAGCATCATTATTGCAATTTTTTATTTTTTTTTCCTCTCGCTCTTAGCAAAGCATTTTTTCCAATTCTTTCTATGCCTAGAATTCTCTGCTGAAGCTGACCACTTCCAAAAAAAGGCAGTCTGCCAACTTTCAAAAAATTTCTCAGCTGCTGAGCTAACTATAAACATTTGTAATGTTTTATTCTTTGGATCAAAGGAATCAACTTTGGTCTGTAAATGAGTGAAGTTTAACCACTTAAAGACTAAAACCTTCTGACACTATTATATATAATCGTTTTTTTTTTTTTTTGTTCTTTTTTTAAGCAGAGAAACTAGAGCAGGCATGTCCAAAGTCCGGCCTGTGGGCTAAAAGCGGCCCCCCTGTTTATCCAAATCCCCTGGGGGGCCATATTAAATCTATATATTGTTTGTGGCCCCCCAGGGCCACAAAAGAGAGATAGATAGATCTATCTATCTATCTATCTATCTATCTAACTCAGTGTGTGTGTGTGTGTGTGTTCCAGCATCATGTCCAAACGGCTAAAGATATTAACATGAAACTTGGCACACATGTTACTTATATGTCAGCAACAAACATAGGATAGGTGGTTTAACCCTTACCCACCCCCATTTGCCATGGTCGGGGTTTTTCTTTAAAGTCCCATTCAACTCTATGGGAAATACATGTTACTTCATAACTTCCAAACGGCTGTAGATATTTCGATAACACTTGGTCACATGTTACTTATATGTCCACTTAAACTATAGGATAGTTAATTTATCCCTTAACTACCCCCATTTGTGAGGGTCGGGGTTTTTGTTTAAAGTCCCATGCAAATCAATGGGAAATGTATGTTCCCACATAACTTCTGTACGCCTGGAGATATTTCAATAATACCTGGTACACATATTACTTATATGCCAAATAAAAATATATGACAGTTAAATTAACCCTTACCTACACCCTTATATAAAAGATGGGTATATTTATATTACTATGATTTTCCTCCCCAAAAGGTTAAGATGGGAAGACCGGGCAACGCCGGGTATTCAGCTAGTGTGTGTGTGTGTGTGTGTGTGTGTGTGTGTGTGTGTGTATATATATATATATATATATATATATATAATGTATGTACCGTATTTATCAGCGCTGCCTTGGAGCGGACAGGGAGGGGGCAGGACGAGCGCCGTCACATTACATGAAGAGAATCTCCTGTTTACTCAGCAGCGTCCCTATTGGAAGTCCTGTCTCCTGGGATGCCATTGGACGACTGTTCTGTCTATCATAGGAGGTGAGACTTTGTATTAAAGAGGCCACAGAGTAACGATCAGGCTGCACTGATGGCAATGGTACGTCATGGCACATGTGAGGCTGCATTGGTTGCAACGGTGAGGCTGCATTGGTTGCACATGTGAGGCTGCATGCATTCATGGCAATGGTAAGCCCGTGCGTGTTATACACCGATAAATATGGTATATCCAAATAACACGCCCAAGCTCATCTCTTCACCACACAGCCACAAAGGCAATTGAATTATTGTTGGACAGTGTATTAGTGCTCGGACAAACACACTTAGACCGAATTTGAATGGTTCAAAGAATGTCAGGCAAAATAGTCGGCCCTCACGCATGTTCACTTCATCAAATCTGGCCCTCTTTGAAAAAAGTTTGGACACCCCTGCCCTAGAGAATAAAATGGTGGTTGTTGAAATATTTTTGTCGCACTGTATTTGCACAGTTGTCTTTTCAAATGCAATTTTTTTTTTTTTGGGGAAGAAATACACTTTAATGAATTAAAAAAACAAAAACCGATAGCCCAATTTTCTTTTTTTGTATAGCGTGAAAGATGTGGTGGTGTTGTTCCGCGAGAACCGTGATCTTCATTCCGAGCAAAAAAAAGGATTCTCATTTTGGCCAGAATGGTGCAGCTCTAGTGAGTGTGGCTCAATATGGGGTTAAAGCAATGACATTTAGTCATATTTAGCCTTGCAAAATAGAGTTTGATATTAAAAACCACATTTTTTATTTATTTTTTCATGCTTGCACTAAAGCAGCTTTTAACTCAATCTGCAGAGTTCCATAAACCGTATCATGACAATGAGTGTTTAATCTAAAGTGGAGCTCCACCCAAAAGGGAAGTTCCACTTTAACCACTTAACCTCCGGTCTATTTTTTTTCCTCAGTTTAGGCCGATACGTATTCTTCTACATATTTTTCGTAAAAAAAAAAATCGCAATAAACGTTTGCGCAAAAGTTATAGCGTTTACAAAATGGGGGGGGGGGTAGTTTTATGGCATTTTTATTAATATATATATATATATATAATTTATATATAATATAAAAAATTTTTTTTTTTTTTTTTTTTGACTAGTAATGGCGGCGATCAGCTTTTTTTTTTTTTTTCGTATTCTTCTACCTATTTTTGTGTGTGTTCTAACTGTAGGGGGTGGCCTCACTAGGGGAAATGACTGATCGCTGTTCATACATTGTATGAACAGACGGTCAGGCATTTCTCCCCCTGACAGGACTGGGAGCTGTGTGTTTACACACACAGCTCCCGGTACTCGCTCTGTGCCAGGGACAAGCGGGGGGCACGCACGCACCCACCCCTAGTGGCTGCTAAGAGAGCCAACATTATTGTACGGGCTCTCGCGCAGGGGAGCTGACCTGCCACCGTAGAACTGCGGCGGCAAGTAGTTAAGGGCTCCTATTGAAGAATTGGCACTTTTAAGGAGTGGGTAACCCGATTTTTGACAGGTACCCGCTTCCCACTTTCCTTACAAACGACACTGACAGGTCCCAGAAGACTGCATTCGCGATGCGCAGTGCTGTTCGCATGTGCAGTGGGCACCCGGCTGTGAAGCCACAAGCAGTTGCAGCCAGGTGCCCATAGTGAAGATGCTGAAGAATGATGACAGCGGGTGAGACCGACTAGGGTGAGCACGCCAACAAAAAATTTAGAGCAGGTTCTCTATTGTAAAATCCACTTGTCTGTATGCAATTCCGACGTACAAAAAAAATATGCATGCTCAGAATCGAGCAGAAGAGCCGAACTGCCTATTGAACTCGGCTCGTCGTACGTGTTGTATGCCACGCGTTCTTGGCGGTCGGAATTTCGGATAAGATTTGTGTGACTGTGTGTATGCAACACAAGTTTGAGCCAACATTCCGTCAGAAAAAAATCAACTATTTTCTTGTCGGAATTTCTGATCGTGTGTACGCGGCATAAGTCATGCCTGTGTTTATCGGGGTCTTGCAATGTCTCATTGGACTAGATTAAAAACAGCGGGTGGGCCGAAAATACTTTTTGATCTGTGTGAGACGCATGAGCTCTTTCACTGTGCAATCACAGGCTGGGAAGGGTCCAGGATGACCCAGGCTCAGAAAGTGGCTTGAATTTTATTGCCCATCTGAGTGGGGACCCCTGGAAATTAGGGGTGCAACGGATCAAAAAACTCACGGATCGGATCAATCCTCGGATCAGGAGTCACGGATCGGATCATTTTCGGATCAGCAAAAAAAGTCAGTTTTTTCATTGGTCCAAAAAAAAAAAAATATATATATATATATATATATATATATATATATATATATATATATATATATATATATATATATATATATATATATATATATATATATATATATATATATATATATATATTAAAATAAAATAAATTTTTTTGGACCAATTAAAAAAAGGAACCTTTTTTTTTTTGCTGATCCGAAAAAAGAGCACAATAGCAATTCACAGGGGTGGATTAAAGAGGAAGCAGGTGAGGCTGTTTGGGACTTAAAGTACAATCTTGATGTTTTTACAGCAAAAAAAACATATATATATATATATATATATATTTTTTTTTTTTTGCTGTAAAAACATCAAGATTGTACTTTAAGTCCCAAACAGCCTCACCTGCTTCCTCTTTAATCCACCCCTGTGAATTGCTATTGTGCTCTTTTTTCCTCCTTTCCCCCCCCCTCCTCTCACACCAGTGCTTCACTGCTAACATTCCCATTCAGCTTGCTAGAGCCCAGTGCACAGCGTGACACGCCTCCCCGGGGAGGCGTGTCACGCTGGGCTCTGGCAAGCAGACTGGCCGCCGCTCCGGAGCTAGGCCGAAGCCGGGGACTTTCCTAGGCCTAGGCTCCGGAGCTCTCCGCGGATCGTGGGGTGTGCCGATCCGAACGGGGTGGCCCGTTCGGATCACGGATCGGTGACGATCCGTTACACCCCTACTGGAAATAGAAAATAACTACTCTCGCAGCAAAATATTGTTTTCTTAATTTATCTTTTTTAAATGGAGCTATTCATTTGGATTATAACTTTGGCTGGTTCTGAAACGGGAAGTAGAAAGAACCCACCACGTAAAGCAGAGCAGGAGGTGAAGGGAAATGCCTGTCTCCGAAGTGACACAGACACCAACAAATAACCCCCAGACAGGATTTTGGCTTTTAGTATACTTTTTTTTTAATAAAAACTGCATATATGTAATGGTTTACTGTTATGACTGTTAAGGTCCCTTTCACACTGGGGTGGGAGGTGCGGTGGCGGTATTCAGCTGCTAGCGGTGCGGTTTTTAGCCCTGCTAGCGCCCGAAAAAGGGTTAATACCGCCCGCATTGCCGGCGGTATAGCCGTGGTTTCCCATTGCTTTCAATGGGAAGGAGTGGTAAACGCACTGCTCCTCTCACCGCTCCAACGATGCTGCTAGCAGGACTTTTGGAGCGGTACTTCTAGCGCACCACTCCAGTGTGAAAGCACTCAGGCTTTTACACTGGAGAAACAGCAGCCGCTTTTTAGGGTTGGTTTGCAGGCTCTATTTTTAGCGCAATAGCGCCTGCAAACTGTGTGAAAAGGGGTCTTAGAAATGATACAACTCATAACCTTCACCATGGAGTTTGTAAAGTATAACCTTTTACTTGTAAATTGTTAGCAGTATTAGATATGAAAGCTGTTATGCTTGTAAAACTCTAATATTCTTCCTAAATTTAGTGATACAAGTGTTTGTTTTATAATAATATGCTTTAAATTGCAGGATATATAGATTTGTCCAAAAGAAGAGTGTCCCCAGAAGAGGCATTAAAATGTGAAGATAAATTCACCAAGTCTAAAACTGTAAGTCTACACTCTACTAATCTATAACCACTAATTGAGTGATCCGTACATACATGGAAGCTGAAAGTGCATGTATGTATGCAGTTAGATTTTGATGTCAGGCAGGGAGGAGGAGCTGGTACACAGAGGTTGCACCCTTAAGGAAACATACAGGCAATTTTTATTTGTATACAATGTGAGTGTAATCTTCTTTCTTTATATTAAAGGGTCACTAAAGGAATTTTTTTTTTTTTAGCTAAATAGCTTCCTTTACCTTACTGCAGTACTGGTTTCATGTCCTCATTGTTCGTTTTTGCTTTGAAGTAGCTGTAATTCTGCTGTGATCTCCACATTTCCTGGTTGCCTGTTTCCTTTTAACCATCGTACTGGGAGATTTTCACGGTGGTCTAAGCTGTCATTACTGTGTGTCTAAAACTCCTCAGAACCAATCAGATTCATTTTAAAAACAAAACACTGCCCTGGATTTGTTGATTTTGTTCTGTGAGTCTTCCCGACTCGCCTCTCACCCGGAAATTCATGTATGTACCTTTAAAACCGAACGTGAAACTAGAGGCACATTATATGATAGATTTAAATTCAATTTTTAATCATTTTTAAAAGGAATCGGTTAACTTTTTTATGTCTCTATACCCTGTAAACAGTCATTTCAGCAAAACATTTTTTTTCCTTTAGTGACCCTTTAAACTTTTTTATTAGGAAAAAAAGTGAGCACTATCAGTACAGTATTACTCTTGGGCCTAACATGCGAGTATCCATCTGGATGACCCAGGATGGCAATTAATGGCTAGATATTCATGGATTCTTGGGTTACAGGCAATTAATGGCTTCACCTTCAAATGATTGGACCCTGCCAAAGCTTTGCTGGACATGCCTTCTTGGCATACTTTCTTTTATAACCCTACCCCACTCTGTGAGACCTCCCAGATTTTTGATAGTTTCCTACTGGCCCTTTTCTCCTTAAAAGAGAAACTGTTTGCTTCGCTAATGTAATATTTTACCACAGATTTTTTTCAATTAACTCTTTAGCCAACACCTTACTGTCTTCTAGTTGAACAATAGAAGAAATACATTCTGATCTGTATATTGAGAGCTTGACTGCACACACTGGTGGCGGCATGTAATGTTGCTTTGGGTGACCTAAATCCTGCTTGGGCAATAACCTTGGCAGTACTTGGTGCAACGTGTGTATTTAGTGGCAGAGTGCTGTGCAAGTCTTGGGCAATGGTCCATTCAAATTAACTGAAACCCTGAAGACCCCTTGAGGGGTCTGCCCACCGTGACAGGCGAAGAGTGGGTTCTGATTATGAATCGACAAAATGGACAAGTAAGATGGGTGTACTCTGTAGCCAGTCTTATTATAGGTTTCCTAAATATTATTGATTCTACATTAAAACTGTCAGGAATTGTGTGAAAATTAATTCCTTTGAGCATTGTTGAACTTTCACACTTGGAAGTAAAATTCCACCTTTCAGAGCAGAGACTCAATTGCATGACTAGGTTTTGCATCATGCCACAGGTTGCATTTTCTCTTTCGTTCATTGACGGACACGGCACTTTAATCTTGACCTTAGGGTTATATTGCCACCTTCAGGAGAGGACTAGGCAGAACATGCAAAAACGGCAAAGCTGCACAGTACCAACCAGTCCTACTGGCTATAACCCCTCACATTGCATCCAGCAGCTCCAGTTCTTTTTTTCTGCCTAGTGTAGAAGGACCTGGCTCCCGGTGGGGACCATTGGTCCTGGTGTGTGTGTGTGTGTGTGTGTGTGTGTGTGTGTGTGTATATATAGGTGTGTGTGTGTGTGTGTGTGTGTGTGTGTGTAATATATATATATATATATATATATATATATATATATATATATATATATATATATATATATATATATATATATATATATATATATACATATATACATATATACATATACATACACATATTATATATATGTATATGTGTGTGTATATATTATATATATATATATAGTATATGTATAATATAGATCCTGGTAGTCTCCCCAGCCCGGGGCACACATGATTGGGCTACTACTGTCCGTGTTAGTGTGCCATGGCTGACAGCCACCCTGTACCACTCGGGTGATGGGTCTGTCCGAGGAATGCGTCCAGGTAAGTATGGTTCAGCCTGGCGTTCCCTGGGAGGTTGAATTGGGAGGGGGGGGGTCTCTCCTGTCTCTTCCCTCCTCCCCCATGTTTGGGCCGCTGCGCGACTTAACGGGGGGCTCCATGTCCGGCGGGGGGGGGCTACGATGGGTATTTGGGATCTGCTGTTCCCTTCCCTATTTTTGGGGTGTTTTGGTGTGCACTTTTGTGAGACCACCACACGGAGGTCAGCGTGGTCGTGTCATTTTCCTGTAATTTTTGTCAGGAAGTTTGGCAGCCATTTCCCTGAAGCCTTAGTCTGGAAGTCCGACAGCCATCTTTCCGGATCCCTCAGGCGTTTTCTTGCTGAGGCGGCCAGCAGCCATTTTCTTGTAGTGCTCTAGCGCTGGTTATCTTTCTGGAATGGTGCAAAATGCACAAACACCTCATGAGAAAGAGCCGATGGCACTGCACAGTACCTGGGCCAGGGGTGGTGCATCCTGAGGGGTGTCCTTCAGTCTGTGGCAGCTAGGAGGGTGGAATTTTGGTGTTCCTGGCCTGCGGTCCCTAACGGTGTCAGGCAGGGGTGGGTCAGCAGGAAAGGGAGCTTGTAGGGACACTTATCACAGCCGTGCGGGATACCTTTTAACCACTTCCATACCAGGCACTTACGCACCTTCCCGCCCAAGCCAATTTTCAGCTTTCAGCACTGTCACACTTTGAATGGCAATTGCGCGGTCGTGCGATGTGGCTCCCAAACAAAATTGGCGTCTTTTTTTTTTCCCCCACCAATAGAGCTTTATTTTGGTGGCATTTGATCACCTCTGCGATTTTTTTTTTTTTTTTTTTTTTTTTTTTTGCGCAACAACTAAAAAAAGACTGAACATTTTGAAAAATTACGTTTTTATTTTTTTCTGTTATTTACAAAAAAATTAAGTACGTTTTCTCTTTCAATTACGGGCACTGATATGGCGGCACTGATGGACATCAATGAGGTGGTACTGACGGGCACCGATGAGGTGGCACTGATTGGCGCTGGTATGCGGCACTGATGGGCATCCATGGGCGGCACTTATGGGTGGCACTGATGGATACTTATGGGTGGCACAGATGGGCACTGATAAGTGGGCACTGTGGGGTGGCACTGATGGACACTGTGGGGTGGCACTGATGGACACTGTGGGGTGGCACTGATGGACACTGTGGGGTGGCACTGATGGACACTGTGGGGTGGCACTGATGGACACTGTGGGGTGGCACTGATGGACACTGTGGGGTGGCACTGATGGACACTGTGGGGTGGCAGAACTGATTTACTCATATTGCCAGTCAGTGCCCATTTGTGGGCACTGATTGGCATCATTTTATTTTTTTGTAAATTTTTTTTTTGTTTGGCCCACCCTGGTGGTCCAGGTGAGCTTCCCTGGTGGTCCATGTGGCGATCCGAGGGGGGGCTGCGCTGATAAACAATCAGCGCGAACCCCCCCTGTCAGGAGAGCCGCCGAACCCCCCCTGTCAGACGCGAGTGAGGAAGAGCCATCAACGGCTCTTCCTGTTTACATCGTGATCAGCCGTGGTTGGACACAGCTGATCACGTGGTAAAGAGTCTCCGCCGGAGGCTCTTTACCGAGATCGGAGATGCAGGGTGTTAGACTGACACCCCGCATCACCGATCGCTGCGCGCCCGGCATGAAATCCTGCAGGACGTCCATGGACGTCCTGTGAGGCATTCGTAACCACTTCCCGGACGTAAATCGGCCATAGGCCGGGCGGGAAGTGGTTAAAGATGTATTATACGGCAGGGGCATCTACAGAGGTGTCGGTTCCTTTTTGGGTCCCACAAGCCGGCCCGCACGGCTAAGGTGTTTTCCTGCCTATCTTACATTGATAAGTTTTATTTCGGGTTCAAAAACGCATGACGGTACCCCTTTTGAGAGTTTCCTGAAGAAATGGACGTCTCCCCCGATTGTGGACCCCCCCGGTCTCCAGGTTAAACAAGGTAACGGCGATTCCGTTGGAGGGGACCCCGGCTTTTAAGGACCACGCCGACAGGAGGGGTTGAGGCGGTCGCCCGGTCCATGTTCACGGTGGTGGGGTCAGAATTGGCCACAGCCCTGGTGTCCCAGACGCTTACTGAATGGGCAAAAATGTTGCACCAAAAGTTGGAAAAGCAACAGACTTCCCCCGATCTGCGTGGAACTGTCAGACCAGTTGGTGCATGGCCTCAAGTATGTCTGCAATGCGGCCTTAGATACGGCTCCTTTGCTTTCTAGAGCCTCAGTATCTGCTGTGCTCTGTCGCCTAATTTGGCTAAAATGCTGGTCTGCGGACCAGGTATCTAAGAAGGCCCTGGCAGATTTGCCCTTCCAGGGAGAGATGCGATTTGGAGCCTCGCTGGATGACCTTATTTATAATGTTACTGGGGGTAAGAGTACGCTGCTCCCACAATCCAGAAAAGGTAAGGAGCTACACCCTAGGCCAGGGCCCTCCTTTTCCACTCAAGCTTTTTTTTTTTTTTTCTTCCGCCCGGGTCCTCGAAGTAAGCGTTCTCGGGCTGACAAGGTGCCTGCTGAGGGACAGAAGCATCCCTGGTTTTGCAAGCCTGCGAGCATATCTACGACTGTGTAGGGTGGGGGGTCGCCTTCGGGAATTTGCAGCTTGTGGGCCTCTTTCCTTTCCGACCAGTGGGTTTGTGAACCGGTATCATCAGGACACAAGCTAGTTTCTTGTCTGCCAGGCGCGGAGTGATGGTTCCTGTACCGCCGCCGGAAAGGTTTCAGGGATTCTATTCCAATCTGTTTGTAGTCCCAAAGAAGGACAGGGTCTGTCCGATCCTGGATCTCAAGGCCCTCAATTGCTTTGTAAAGGTACAAAGATTCAGGATGGAATCGTGGTCGCTGCACTCCATCCGGGGGATTTTCTGGTGTCCTTGGACATCAAGGACGCATACTTGCATGTCCCCATATGCGTCGGGCATCAGAAGTTCCTGCGCTTTGCAATCAAGGACGAGCACTGCCAATTTGTAGCCCTCCCTTTTTGGCCTGGCATCGGCTCCAACGGTTTTCACCAAGGTGCCTGCCCCGATTCTGGCTTTGCTGAGACGGCGAGGAATCGCAATTGTGGGCTACCTGGACGACCTCCTGAGAGCAGCTTCCGCCTCAGAATTGGAGGAGGATGTGGCGATCGCCAGTCAGACTCTTCGGGAGTTTGGTTGGGTACTGAACCTCCAGAAGTTGGTGTTGCTGCCGACTCAACGCCTGGAGTACCTGGGCTTGATTCTGGACTTTTCAGAGGCGAGAGTTTTTCTCTCTTCAAACTGCAGACTCTTCGGGCTGCGGTGAAACTGTTGGCGTCCCGCAAGTGGTTGTTGCTGCGCTTTTGCATGCGAGTCCTGGGCCTCATGGTGGCCACTTTCGAGGCGGTACCGTATGCTTAATTTCACACTCGAGCCTTGCAAAAGGAGATCCTGTCAAAATGGGACAAGTTTCTGTTGTCTCTGGATTGTCAGATTCAGGTGAGCCACCTAGTCGGGGATTCCCTGGTTTGGTGGCTGAGGTCTCCAGCCCTTCAGTCCGGTAGATCGTTCCTTCCTCCTCATTGGACGGTGATCACGACTGACGCCAGACTGACCGGTTGGGGGGGGGGGGCCCCTTTGGGGCGTACAGTCGGCACAGGGTCGCTGGACGCAGGAAGAATCTCGCCCGCTGATCAATGTGCCTGAACTTCGGGTGATCAGGTGGTACCTCTCCACATGGTCACGGAGGCTGCAGGAACGCCCAGTCAGGATCCAGTCTGACAACGCCACGACAGACGCGTGCCGGCTCAATCGACCATGTACATTCCTGGACGTAGAAGACTGGCAAGTCGTCAGATGCGGAACCAAGGGTAATGGTCACTATCAGGATGTATTTTGACTCCTTTACCTGAGATGGGGCACGCCAGACGTGGACCTTCTGGCTTCTCGACTCAATCGGATGGTATTTAGGTTTGTGGCCAGGTCCAAAGATCCCTGGGCAGACACTCTGGTAGCCCCATGGGGGCATTATCGGCTGATTTATGCCACCCCCCCCCCCGCTATAACGTCTTCCAGAGTGGCGACCGAGGGGATTCCGGTGATTCTAATTGCCCCAGATTGGGCTCGGCGTCCCTGGTACGCCGACATGGTTTGGATGGACTGCCGATGCGAGAGGACCTTCTGTCGCAAGGTCCTATACTTCATCCTGCTTTACAGTCGCTGGCTTTAATGGCATGGCTGTTGAAGGCCTGGTGCTAAGGGACCGAGGCCTGGCGGATTCTGTAATCCCCACCCACGATTTATCATCACACGTAGAAGGCATACATCTCTAGGAGATGGGTTGGCGTCCGCGTACATATTCGGTTTCCAGAGTCCTGCTATTTTTGCAGCGGGAGTGGATCAAAAACTTGCCTTCTGCATCATTTAGGCTGCATTCACACCTGAGCGTAGCGTTTTTGCCGCAATTTTTTTGCAGCGATTTGTTAAAATCAGAAAAATGCCCAAATCTGCCTAAAAAAATAAAGTCCCAGAACTTGTTTGAGCTTCAGTTGTTTTGGAACTTCTGGCTTCAGGCGTTTTTGGAGTGGAGATGTGAACCATCTCCATAGAGAATAATAGATTTTTTTCCCCTCCAGCGTTTTGTAGCTTCAGACTTCAAGCTACAAAACGCTCAGGTGTGAATGGGGTCTTAAGGGGCAGATTTCAGCCTTGGCTGTCTTTTTTTCAGTGGCCCCTGGTGGCTCATTCATTGAGTACGTTTGGGCAAGGGGTTCGACATGTGGCCCCCCTGGTTCGGCCACCGCTGCCTCCGTGGGATTTAAATTTGGTGCTACAGAAACCGCTGTTTGAGAACATTTAGTGAAATCTCTCCCCCCCCCCCCCCCCCCCCCCCCTTATTGACACTCTCTCAGAAAGTAGCCTTTCTAGTGGCGATTACATCTGCCAGGAGAGTTTCTGAGTTGGTCCTCTACAAGGATAAGACTTGATCCTCTACAAGGATAAGGCGGTGCTACGCCCGCAGCCTTCGTTTCTCAAAGTTGTTTCGCCCTTTTTTTATCAAAATGACATTGTGCTTCCATACTTGTGTCCTCGGCTGTTGCATCCAAAAGAGGTTGTGTTGCATTCATTGAACGTGGTCCGGGCTCTGAATGTGTATCTGTCTGCTCCGTTTCGGAGGTCAGATTCACTGTTTGTGTCAGTAGCTGGTCCGAAGATGGGCCTGGCGGTCTCGTAGGCCACCGTTTCTCGGTGGATTAGACAGATCATGACCTGGGCTAATGACTTAAAAGGTCGGGCACCTCCCTTTCCTATCACTGCGCATTCGACCAGGGAAATTGGTGCCTCCTGGTCTTTCCGACATCAAGCGTCAGTTTCCCAGGTGTGTAGGTCGGCGACCTGGTCGTCAGTTCAGACTTTCACAAAATTTTACAAGGTTGATGTGAGCGCATCTGCGGATGCTTCCTTCGGCTGCAAGGTTTTGCTGGCGGCTGTTTAAGGTTGCAACTCCTCCGTTGAGCTCTGGTTGGTGTGTTTGTTTGTTTCTTTCTTTTTCTAACACTGCTTGGGGACATCCCTAAGGTCAAGGTTAAAGTGCTGTCCAATGAACAAAAGAGATTTTTGTACTCGCTGTAAAATCCTTTTCTTTGGAGTTCATTGACGGACACAGCACCCACCCCTCCTTTTTGACGAACTGAGCTGCTGGATGCAGTGTGAGGGGTTATAGCCAGTAGGACCGCCTCCTGGCCGGTACTGTGCAGCTTTGCTGTTTTTACATGTTCTGCCTAGTCCTCTCCTGAAGGTGGCGATTATAACCCTAAGGTCAAGATTAAAGTGCTGTGTCCATTAATGAACAAAAGAGAAAAGGATTTTACGGTGAATACCACAATCCTATTTTTGCCACCACTTCCACCTAGAGCCTTTTATAAGGTACTTGGGCAGTCCCTACCACTCTCTTGCCACAAAGACTTTACTATAGGATGGTATACACCTTCATGGACATGCTTACCCCATTTCTGCATCCTGCTTCATGAATATCCCACAGGGGAATACCATCACCAATGGCAATGGTGTAAACCAGGTACAAAGGGCTGAGAAATTCTCCTCCTATCACTCAGAATGATGACTATTCCCTTGCATTTGGAGCAGGACTGTATCTTCACACCATTCTCTGCATCCAATTCTAGCTGTATCTGACCAAGGCAGATGTTCTACTTTCAAAATGCACTATTTTCTAATTGGATGAAGATAACTTGCTTCATGAGCTTCCATTCTAAAGAATAGAACATCTCCAGTAATCTTACGGGCTCACTTTACTAGATGGGTGTTTTTTGGGCATTCCAACATCAGGCTTTTTGCAACTATGTCAGACCTTCTTGGACAACTAACTGTATTATTGCAAATATCTATAGGAGGAATTTCCACCATCCCAGCAAAGCTTTTTTTTTTTTTGTGCAATTGATTAACCACTTCAGCCCCGGACCGTATTGCTGGTCAATGACCAGGCCACTTTTTGCGATTCGGCACTGCGTCGCTTTAACGGACAATTGCACGTCGTGTGACGTGGCTCCCAAAAAAATTGGCGTCCTTTTTCCCCCCACAAATTTATTTTGGTGGTATTTGATCACCTCTGTGTGTTTGTTTTTTTTTTTTTTTCCGGTACTGCGACATTATGGCAGACACTTTTGACACATTTTTGGGACCATTGGCATTTTTATTGCGATCAGTGCTATAAAAATGCATTGATTACTATAAAAACGGCAGTGAAGGGGGTTAACACTAGGGGGCGAGTAGGGGTTAATCATGTTCCCTGGGTGTGTTCTAACTCAAGGGGGGGCGGGACTGACATGGGGGGGAAATGACAAATCGCTGTTCATACATTGTATGAACAGACTATACGTCATTTCCCCCCTGACAGGACCGGGAGCTGTGTGTTTACACACACAGCTCCCGGTTCTCGCTCTGTAACGAGTGATCGTGGGTGCCCGGCGGTGATCGCACGCGCGTCGGGATCAGGGGGGGGGGGCCTTAGTTGCTGATTCGCGAGGTGACGTAGATCCAAGTTACCTTGCGCAGGGGAGCCAACCTGACGCCGTATAACTGCGGCGGCTGGTCGGCAAGTAGTTAAAGTAGCACTGAATTACAGCAGAATGTGGAGGGGATAGCATGTGGCTGTGGGTGGGATACCTATGCAGAGTGAAAACAAAAAAATGTCACTGTAAAAATACAAACTTGGCCTACCTTTTAAAGTAGACCGAGTCAGTAAGGGCAGTGGACGATGTCGGTCAATGATGGTGTCAACAATGATGTTGGCTTTTTACCATGTGATCAACTGTTTCCAATCACAGATGCCAGTTATCGGCATTTCCTTTCCTCAGCGCTGTCACTGTGTGAGGAAAGGAAAGTCGATAATCGGCTTTCCTGTGACAGAGGACATTTACACTGATCGGGGCATTGGTCATCAGTGCAGCCTATCACTGCACAGGGATCACAGGAAGGAATCTGGAGGAGAGCCGGCCAGATCACACAGAAGGGGGATGTCCTGGCATCTGAAGGCACCAGCCTTTAACCCAGATTCTATGATTATCCAGCCTGTGTACTGTACTCCAATAGAAGTCAAAACTCCTCCTTTTATGGTACCAAGGGGCAGGACATTCTAAGGGTTTTGGATGCATGCATCATGCAGCTCATATGTTTACTGTTTGTTTGAATTTTACTACAGGTATACAGTATTCTGCGTCATGTAGCTGAAGTTTTGGAATACACAAAGGATGAGCAGCTAGAAAGTTTATATCAAAGAACTGCCTGGGTATTTGATGAAAAATACAAAAGGCCAGGATATGGAGCCTACGATGCCTTCAAACTTGCAGTCTCGTAAGCACAATGTTTTGAAATCCTAATAACCCTGACTTGTTTTTTATTACAATTGTTACATTGTTTAAAACTTTGAAATTGAGAGAACTTTCTGAAAGCAAGTTTGGTTCTAAAATGCCATGTTTTCTCTTTTAGAGATACATCAGTTCTGGATGGACTAGATTTAATAGAGGAGGAAAGAAGAGTCCTCATTGATAATATTAACAGACGTCTTACGCCACAAGCTGTGAAAATCAGAGCAGGTAACTACAGTAATATTGAGCCTGTTTTTATAATGGCCAAATTTTATCTGAGAGATTGTATCTTTTCAACTGAATGCGTTTTTATTTATTCCATTGCCGGTTTCACAAAAGCTAAAATGATTTTCTGTGTGCTACTAAGATTTGAATGTACTTAAAACCTGGTGTCGCCACCTAAAGGACCTTTTTGCATAAGGGCCATGTCACACTAGTGAATACTGTCACTGGTGAGAACTTGCCAGATGTTGGATAACTTTTTCACGACACAGAAGGGAGTGTAAACCTCACCCTCTTGCAAGTGTTCCTGTCCTTTTTAGAATGACATTTTTTGCCTAAGGACCATGTCACACTGGTCACCCTATCATTAGTGGAGAAATTGTAGTTTCAGTGAAATAAGTATTCGATCCCCTATTAGCAAGATTTATGGCTCCCAGGTGTCTCTTTATACAGGCATTGAGCTGAGATTAGGGGCACTCTTAAAGGGACCTGTACAAAGCAATCATTCAGATTCCAATCTCTCCACCATGTCCAAGACCTAAGAGCTGTGCAGGGATGTCGGGGACCAGATTGTAGACCTACACATGGATGGAATGGGCTACAAACCATCAAACGGCTTGATGAGAGGGTGACAAATGTTGGTGCGATTTATTTGCAAAGGGGGGGGGGGGGGAGAAAAACTTTCAATATCCCTCAGTCTGGCGCTCCCCTCGTGGAGTTTCAATAATCATGAGAACAGTGAGGAATTAGCCCAGAACTACACAGGAGTAACTTGTCGATCTCAAGGCAGCTGGGACCATGGTCGCCAAGAAAACAATTGGTAACACACTACACTGTGAAGGACTGAAATCCTGCAGCGCTCGCAAGGTCCCCTTGCTCAAGAAAAAGCACATGTACAGGCCCGTCCAAAGTTTGCTAATGAGCATCTGAATGGTTCAGAGGAGAACTGGTTGAAAGGGTTGTGGTCAGATGAGACCAAAATCGAGCACTTTGGCATTAACATAACTTGCCGTGTTTGGAGGAGGAGGAATGTTGCTTATGATCCCAAGAACACCATCCCCACCGTCAAACATGGAGGTGGAAACATTATGCCTTGGGGCTGTTTTTATGCTCAGGGGACAGGACAAGTTCACCGAATCAAAGGACTCCTTCCCTCAGCACAGGGCATTGAAAATGGGGATTCTAGCATGACAATGACAACATGACACACGGCCAAGGCAATAAAGGAGTGGCTCAAGAAGACGCACATTAGGGTTCTTTTTTAGGGGCCTAGCCCATCTCCAGACCTTGATCCCATAGAAAATATGTGAAGGGAGCTGAAGGTTCGAGTTACCAAACATCGGCCTCAACTTTTATTTAAAGTTTTTTTTTTTTTTTTTATTATTTTTTTTTTTTTTAAGTATTTCTTATTTTGCAAAATATATCAGAATAAACCTCCCCTCCCCAGGTTCTTCCAACGTAGAATATGCACACTATGAATGTTGCTTAGGTGGGGAGGGCATCTTACAGGGGGACCTACCTAGTATTCTATATGGGTCTAAATTCCCACTCTATCGCTGCACTCTCACATCCACATCCATTTCTCTCATTCCCTCATCTTCCATTTCCACATGGTCTAATTTCTCTTGGGTCGCTTCCCATGCTTTTTAGGTGTTTTTCTGCGCTACTAAAGTTTACATATTGATCCCTCTTGCATCCCACCAAATTTTCCAAATCTTGTCATATTTCTGTAGACCCCCTTGCTTTATATATACTGCTTTCTCCTTGAGAATAAGCATCTCCCACTTGAGTATTCCCTGGATTTCCCACTCCCTCCACTAGTCCCAGTAGGCAGTGTTTCACCTCTAACTCAGTGGCGGTTCCAAACACCCGGTCGATGGTTCCTGTCACCTCCGTCCAGTAGCGGAACAACTTCGGGCATCTCCAGAACATGTGGATCATGTCTCCCTCTGGATCCCCACACCTGGGGCAGCTTGAGTCTGGCCAGCGACCGAACTGAAAGTTTTTCTTTTGTAGTAGAGTATTTTTACCAGGAGAGATCTAGGAGGGGCACCCGGTTGGGGGGGTTTAGATGGGACCCTATGGGTTCTTTCTAATGCGAAAAGGGTGAAAAGGACTGGGCTCCAAATAAGTCTTTGAACCATTCTTCCAAAAATGCGGTGGGATCTGAGCCCTCGCTACGTTCGGGGAGCCCCACTATCCTTGCGTTCTTCTTCTTTTTTTCGCATTCTGTTCTCAATTTCAGTGGTCCTCTCACGCACATTTTGCCTAACGAGGTGTAATTCTTCCCAAACAGTTTTAAGCTGGTCAGACATTTCATTTATGGAGGTTTTGCAGGAATTAATTGCTTGCAATATTTCCTTTAGTGATGGTACTACGTCCACCGGGACTACCGTACTAGGTGGTGACTTTGGTCGCTTTTGGGCATCCTCTATCCCTTCCCCAATGGATTTCCTAGAGGGACATTCGCCCCCTTCGCAGGGGTTGCCTGACCATTTCCCTGACTCCTTGTCACATTAGCCGAATTGTGGTTTGGACAACATGCTGGGGTGTAGACTCTGTTGGGTATTTTTTGGTCTGCCCCTGCGTATGTGAGCACTCCTTTTAATCTGGCAGCTGCTGCCTGACTCACTTTTGTGGTGTGCTGAAATGGCATAATCAGATAAACTTTGTACAGGATATATATTGGTCTCGGTCCCCTTTTCACGGATCGATATTTAATTGCTGGGATTATTGTGGACTTCGTTTTTTCTTTTCTATCACTGTCTAGATCTAGATGATGGTTGGTCACTTTTACTAGCACAATATTTTTATTTAATAGAACTAGAAAAGATTACATTGCGAGAAAGGGACAGATAAACTATTGGTGCATAGAAACCAGCTTTTTTTAAAACGTGTCGGTTGTTTAAAATCTGAGTGCAACTTTTTTTTTTTCTCTTTCGTCTATGGACGAACACGGCTCCTTATATTCTTGACTTGTGGGTTATGTTCCATCTATTAGGAGAGGACTAGGCACACATGTTACACATTTTTAAAACATGTGACTTTATCAAAGCTGAACAGCCCAGGGGGTGGTCCCTCTGGTCATAACCCCTCACACTGCAGCCAGCAGCTCAGGTTTTTTTTTCTGCCTAGTAGAGTAGGACCTGGCTCCCATTTTGAGTCCTGAAGAATAATTACTTTTTTTTTATTTATTTTTTATATCCTGAGATCTACTAACAACTGCCAGCTGAGTGACAGGCCTCAGATTAGATTAGATCCTGTGCTAATTCCTTGACTTAGTCCCTAAAGGCTGTGAGTGGGTGAGTATGGAGTCAGAGGCTGGCGTTTTCTTCCCCAGACATTCCAGTGGCAGCAACCGGTGCCCATGGACACTTTGTCGGCGGTCCTGGAGTCATTTGTTGCCAGGGTGAAAGCGGTGTAAGGGGGGTAAAAAGCGCCCCTCCCCCTGCCATCTCCTCGGGAATGCTCGGACCTGGCTGCGGCGCAGGACAGAGCACTTGTAGTAGCTCTTATCACTGCAGTGAGAAACACTCTCAAGCTGGAGGATGAGGCTGGGACATCCACTGAGGCATCTTCACTCTCTTAAGGTTTTTCCTTATGTAACTTATTTTGACAAGTTCATAGATAAGGAATTGGAACGGCAGCAGAGATCCTTTGTGGTTTCGTTTTACCCATTTGAAGAGAGCCTTTTGAAAAAATGGGCTTCTCCGGCCGTGGACTACCCGGTGTCGAGGTTAAACAAGGTAACTGCTATTCTGGTAGAGGGGACTCCTGCCTTAAGTACCCTATTGGTAGGAGGTCCGAAGCGGTGAGCCGGTCCATGTTCACCATACTGGGGTCGGCCTTGCGGCCTATACTGGCTGCAACTTTGGTGTCCCAGACACTCACTGAATAGGCTAAAGCATTGCATCCAGCAGTCGAACATCGGCTTCCTCCAGAATGCATGACACTGGCTGACCAGTTGGTTCAGGGCCTTGTGTTTGTCTGTGATGCCACTCTGGATGCAGCCCCTTTAATCTCCAGGGCCTCTGTTTTGCCCCCACCCCACTCTTGGGTGGGGGGACGTCTTTGCAAGTTTGCAGCTTGGTGGGCTTCCCTGCTTTCCGACCGGTGGGTTTGCGAAGTTGTCTCCTCTGGGTACAATTTCTCTCTTGTCCACCAAACAGGACTTCCTGAAGTGCGAAGTAATCATAGCGGTACCGCTGCAGGAAACGTTTCAGGGATTCTACTCAATTCTGTTTGTGGTCCCAAAGAAGGTTCGGAAATTCAGGATGAAATCAGTTAGTTCAGTGGTCGTTGCGCTTGGATGATCTTCTGAGAGCTGCTTCAAGCTCAGAATTGGAGGAGGACGTGTCTATAGCCAGCCAAACCCTCCGAGACTTTGGGTATTCAACCTGGAATACCTGGGGTTGATTCTGGATTCCCCGGAGGTGATTTTTTTTTTTTTTCTCCCTTTGGACAAGTTAGACACTCCAGTCTGCGATAAAATTGTTGCCTTCCCCCAACTGGTCGTCTCTCCGTTTCTGCTTGCGAGTCCTGGACTCCTGAAGAATCCCACCTGCCGATCAACATCCCGGAACTTCGGGCGATCAGGTTATGCCTCCTCAAGTGGTCGCAGAGGCTTCAAGGGCGTCCTATCAGGATGGATCTAGTCGAACAACGCCACAGCGGTGGCATATGTCAACCATCAAGGAGGAACAAGGTGTTCGGCTGCGGCTTTGGAGGTCACTCACATCCTAAGGTGGGCTGAAAGGACTTGGATAGTCCGCCTGTCGGTTTCCCACGCCCGGAATGAAAACAGGCTCTATCGGCTGTTTCCATTCCGGGTGTAGAAAACTGGCAGGAGGACTAAGTCGCCAGATGCTGGACCAATGGGAGTGGTCGCTACACCCGGTGGTGTTTCAACTCCTTTGCAGGAGATGGGGCACGCCAGATGTGGATCTCCTGGCTTCTTGACTCAATCACAAGGTGTCGGTTTGTGGCCGGGTCCAGAGATCCCTGGGCAGATACGGTGGCTTCATGGGGGTCAGTATCGGCTAATGTATGCCTTTCCCCCCCACTGAAGTTGCTTCCTCATCTGCTCCGCAGAGTGGAGGCCAAGGGGATTCCGGTGATCCTAATTGCCCCGGCGCCCCTGGTACGCCGACCTTGTGTGCCTGGTGGCGGACGCTCCCTGGCGTCGTCCACTGCGGGAGGACCTCCTGCCACAAGGCCCCATACTTTATTCTGCTTTACAGTCGCTGGCTTTAACGGCATGGCTATTGAAAGCCAGGTACTAAGGGACCGTGGTCTGTCGGATTCAGTTATCTCCACCATGCTGAGGGCCCGGAAGTCATCTTCCCGGAAGATGTACTATCGCACCTGGAGGGCCTACATCTCTGAAGAGATGGATTGGCACCAGAGGGCATAATCGGTTTCTCGGTTTTTACAGCGCGGGGTGGATTAGAAGCTTGCCTTAAGCACTATTAGGGGGCAGATTTCAGCCTTGGCTGTCTTCTTCCAAAGACCCCTGGTGGCTCATTTACTGGTAAGTGTGTTTGTGCAGGGGGTCCGACATGCGTTTCCCCCAATTTAGACCACCACTTCCTCCGTGGGATTTGAATCGGGTGCTCTCGGTACTTCAGGAACCTCCCTTTGAGAACATCAGGAAAATTCCTCTTGACGCTCTCTCAGAAAGTTGCCTTTCTAGTTGCCATTATATTGGTCAGAAGGGTTTGTCCTCCATAAGGACTGAAGTAACTGCTGAAATATACAAGGCTAACAAATCTAAACTAAATGGATTAACCCGAAAGATGTTTACGGATTCCCTCTATCTATTGCATAAATGGATTGATTGGTCTACACCTATAATTAGCTAGTCTATTAAGACACACACACTGCTGCTAGCAAAAATAATCTTTCATTTTCTTCCCACAAAGTCTAACATCATACATTAACCACTTGCTTACTGGGCACATATACCCCCTTCCTGCCCAGGCGAAATTTCAGCTTTCGGCACTGCGTCGCTTTAACCGACAATTGCGCGGTCATGCGACGTGTCTCCCAAACAACTGACATCCATTTTTTTTTTTTCCCCCACAAATGGCTTTCTTTTGGTGGTATATGATCACCTCTGCATGTTTTTTTATTTTTTTTTTATTGTTTGCTATAAACAAAAAAAGAGCGACAATTTTGAAGAAAAACATATTTTTTACTTTTTGCTATAATAAATATCCCAATTTTTTTTTTCTCAGTTTAGGCCGATATGTATTCATATTTTTGGTAAAAAAAATATCGCAATAAGCGTATAGTGGTGTGTGTGTGTCCTTCTTCTTTTTTTTTTTTTTTTTTTTTATTGGGACTGCGACATTATAGCACACACATCGGACACATTTTTGGGACCATTCACATTTATACAGCAATCGGTGCTATAAATATGCACTGATTACTGTATAAATGTGCTGTCATTTGTCTATGGCCCCGACTGCAAGTAGTTAAGCAGCAGGGTATATATACAAAAGAACATCAGATACTTATCGCACATGGTTTCATCAGCTGAGTTCTGTATGGTGAAAGGGAACGAGCCAAAGGCTCACATGAGCATGCCCAGAACCAAAAGTGGACAAGGGAAGGCTTACTCTTCGGTATGTGCTTTTAACATTCATTCCCCTCGCCCATAACCACCCACACTTGCCTGTCCAATCGGATAATGCCAAGCCATTCCTTCTCCTCTCTTTGAAGCTTATAGCACACCAGGTGGCCTGGAGACAAGCCCTTTTGTTATGCGAATTCTGATATGCTACAAACCTTTGACTGTAAAGTCCAGAACTATGATTTTTTTTTTTTTTTTTTAAAGACATTACAAAATATACATTTCTTGGCACAACACCAAGCATACCTAACGGTCAACCGACTACATACTAACATAGAATCCTTTCCATCACAGATAGCAGTCATAACCTAGCCCCAGCAGTCATAACCTAGCCCCATCCCTCCGTAACATCAACCAAATGAAATAAAAGCCTCTTCCTCCCCAATGTGACAGATACCACCCCTTGAACCCGACCTTGAACCACCCGGACTAAAAGAAAGACAAATATACTTCAGGAACCTTCTTGTATCAGGGATCTGTCTCAGCTTACCCCACTGTTAAATCAGATTTGTACCAAGCCCTCCAAACGTTCTCAAATTTCCCACTACAACCCAGAGACAAGTACGTCGCCTTATAGTATGGAATCATGGCATTTACCAGCCCCTTCCAGAAAGCAACTTCAGGAGCCCCCAGACTCTTCCATTTAAGTAAAATAGCCTTTTTCCCATAGAATAGTAAGATACGAAGTAAAGTTCTGTGAGCCCTTGACGGGACCACCTCCTCGAGCAGACATACACTAACTTCCTGTGGAATCTGTACTCCCAGAACTTCCGCTATACAAGAGGTGACCCCAGTCCAAAACTGCTGGATCTGGGAGCAGCCCCAAAATGTATGATGCGTGTCTGCCGGAGCAAACGTACACCTCCAACACGGAGGGCACCAATGGATATATCGAAGCCAACCTGGCAGGGGTATAATACTCTATGTAAGAACTTAAACTGAATAAGCCGGTCCCTAGCAGCCACCAAGTATTGAAATGGACGGTCCCACGTGTCATCCCACTCCTCCCCCTGTATACCCGGAACCTCCGCCTCCCACCACTCTCTGCACTTGAGCAAGGCCTTGGGACTAATTTTAAATGGTTCTTTATATGTCACTGACGGGGTCTTGGGCAGGTCTTTTGTCATAAGCAAATCCTCCATTCTAGAAGGGAAAGATTCAACACTCTCCGTCCCAAACTGGGTCTGAAATGCATGCCTCTGCCTGAGATATCGAAAAAATTGTGCGTTAGGAAGATCGTGTTTGGCCTTCAATTGGTCGAATGTCAAAAGTACCCCATCTCGAGTAATATCATTAAGCAATTTAACCCCTTTAGATGCCCACCCCATAGCGTCATCAAACTTATAGAACTGCCGCAGCTTCAGATTCATCCACAGGGGAGTTGAAGGGGAAAACCCCTTCTAACTTGGACAAGCTAGTGTCACCACCTCCTCCCAAGCCTTAACAGTAGCCTTCATAGAATCTGTAAGAGGGAGATCCCGACCATTCCCCCTATGAATAGCCAAACGAAGGGACTAGTAGGGAACCCAAGTGAGCCGCCTCCAGCACAGTAGCCGAGTCCCCCCGCATTCGAGATCAACCATCTATGCACAAAAACCATTTGACCGGCTAAGTAGTACTTACGCCAGTCAGGCAGCGCCTGCCCCCACGGCTTCCGCAGGACCTTTAATCCTACTCTAGGCATTTTAGGTGCCCAGAGGAACCAACTGGTGATACTGTCTAGTTTCTTAAAGAAGGACTTCGGTATCCAGACCGGAGCATTCCTCAAAAAATACAAGATAACCTGGAGTCTTTTCATCTTTATAAGGTTAACTCTGCCCATCAAGGATAAAGGAAGCTTCTGCCAACCCTGCGCCTTTTGTTTGAAAAATATCAAAAGGGGCAACAAACCAGAACTATGATCTTAAGCCATGTTTGCTCCTCCAACGACAAAGCGCTGTTACCCCCGCAGCCTTCCTTCCGAAGGTAGTTTCGGCCTTCCACCTGAATGAGGACATTGTACTTCCATCTTTGTGTCCTCGGCCGTTGCATCCCAGAGAGGCTGCGTTTACATACTTTAAACATGGTACGTGCTCCTAAATGACTAATGATGATAAATGGAATCCACCTGTGTGTAATCAAGTCTCCGTATAAATACACCTGCACTGTGATAGTCTCAGAGGTCCGTTTTAAAGCACAGAGAGCATCATGAAGAACAAGGAACACACCAGGCAGGTCCGAGATACTGTTGAAGTTTAAAGCCGGATTTGGATGCAAAGATTTCCCAAGCTTTAAACATCCCAAGGAGCACTGTGCAAGCGATAATATTGAAATGGAAGGAGTATCAGACCACTGCAAATCTACGAAGACCTGGCCGTCCCTCTAAACTTTCAGCTCATACAAGGAGAAGACTGATCAGAGATGCAGCCAAGAGGCCCATGATCACTCTGGATGAACTGCAGAGATCTACAGCTGAGGTGGGAGACTCTCCATAGGACAACAATCAGTCGTATACTGCACAAATCTGGCCTTTATGGAAGAGTGGCAAGAAGAAAGCCATTTCTTAAAGATATCCATAAAGTGTTTAAAGTTTGCCACAAGCCACCTGGGAGACACACCAAACATGTGGAAGAAGGTGCTCTGGTCAGATGAAACCAAAATCAAACTTTTTGGCAACAATGCAAAACGTTATGTTTATAGGAAAAACAACAGCTCATCACCCTGAACACACCACCCCCACTGTCAAACATGGTGGTGGCAGCATCATGGTCTGGGCCTGCTTTTCTTCAGCAGGGACAGGGAAGATGGTTAAAATTGATGGGAAGATGGATGAAGCAAATACAGGACCATTCTGGAAGAAAACATGATGGAGTCTGCAAAAGACCGGGACGGAGATTTGACTTCCAACAAGACAATGGTCCAAAACATAAAAGCAAAATCTACAATGGAACGGTTCACAAATAAACATATCCAGGTGTTAGAATGGCCAAGTCAAAGTCCAGACCTGAATCCAATCGAGAATCTGTGGAAAACTGAAAAAAAAAAACACTCTCCATCCAACCTCACTGAGCTTGAGCTGTTTTGCAAGGAGGAATGGGCAAAAATTCAGTCACTCGACGTGCAAAACTGATAGAGACATACCCCAAGCGACTTACAACTGTAATTGCAGCAAAAGGTGGCGCTACAAAGTATTAACTTAAGGGGGCTGAATAATTTTGCACGCCCAATTTTTCAGTTTTTTATTAAAGTTTGAAATATCTAATAAATTTCGTTCCACTTCATGATTGTGTCCCACTTGTTGATTTTTCAAAAAAAAAAATAGTTTTATATCTTTGTTTGAAGCCTGAAATGTGGCAAAAGGTTGCAAAGTTCAAGGGGGCCGAATACTTTCGCAAGGCACTGTACCTGTCTGCTACAGGTTCGTTCCGGAGGTCAGACTCGGTGTCTGGTCTGCAGAAAGGCCTGGCGATCTCGTCGGCCACCATTTCTCGGTGGATCAGGCAGACCGTTATCCAGGCCTATGCTCTTAAGGGGCGGGTGCCTCCCTTTCCTGTCACGGCGCATTCGACCAGGGCAATTGGTGCCTCCTGGGCTTTCCGACATCAAGCGCCTGTCTCACAGGTGTGTAAGGCGGCGACCTGGTCGTCCGTTCACACTTTCTCAATTTTTACAAGGTTGATGTGTTGATGTCTTCGGATGCTTGCCTTGGCCGCAAGGTTTTGCAGGCGGCTGTTTGAAGTTGCAACTCCTCCGTTGAGGAGCTCTGTTTGGGGGTGAAAATGGTCTGACACTGCTTGGGGACGTCCCACAAGTCAAGAATATAAGGAGCCGTGTCCATCCATGGACGAAAGAGAAAATGGGATTTTTTTTTTGTACTCACCGTAAAATCCTTTTCTCTGAAGTCCATGGACAGGCACAGCACACACCTCTCCTCCCCTTTTTTTTTTTTTGACGAACTGAGCTGCTGGTTGCAGTGTGAGGGGTTATGACCAGAGGGACCACCCCCTGGGCAGGGCTGTTCAGCTTTGCTAAAGTCACATGTTTTAAATGTGTAACGTGTGCCTAGTCCTCTCCTAATAGACGGAACATAACCCACAAGTCAAGAATATAAGGAGCTGTGTGCGTCCATGGATTTCAGAAAAAAGGATTTTACGGTGAGTACAAAAAAATCGTATTTTCTCAACAGTCGCTCAAAAAATCTCACGTACCACTTGGCACAAGTCAATATGCATATTCGCCAGCACACCATGGATATTCATAGATTGCAGTCCAAACCTTTTATTGCAGAGAGATCACAAAAGAATAAGTGCAACCTTTCTAAACCATGCAGGACCCCTATGTCGGGCATGTGGTTGCATGCTTGACGAAGGGGTCCTGCATGGCTCCAAACCATTGCATTCTTTTATTCTTTTGTGACGTGATCTCTCTGCAATAAAATATTTTTTTGGACTGCAATCCATGAAGGATCCATATTGTGCTGGCAAAACTTGTGGCACGTGGGATTTTTTGACTTGCCACAAGGGCTCACAAAATTTGTAGTGTGACCTCACACACAAAAAAAATCACCATCTGCTCCAAATAATGGTACAGAAAAGTTTGTCTATTTGGCACATTAGAGAAATGCAGTAGTACACTTAAGAGGATGATGGGGCAAAATTGGTTCGTCAAAACTAATGCAACAATTCACATTCCTCAACTGCGCATCTTGGTTTGCGTGGGCTAGAGCCTTAAATTATTATTATTATTTTTTTTGTTTCAGATATTGAAGTGGCTTGCTATGGGTATGAAGGCATTGATGCAGTGAAAGATGCACTAAGAGCGGGACTTGGCTGTTCTACAGAAAATATGCCAATAAAGGTAAGGCTGTCTTTCATATAAAAACATGTTTCATTGTAATTCGTCACATTTCTGTTGTTGAGTAATTGTATGTTTACTATTCAGCTTGTATCATCAACCAAGGCTTTGTTCTGTTTATTTCGTACAATGCTTTGTGGTTTTAAACACTGACTTTGCTTTTTGTTACATAATTGGCTATTTTACATTTCTCCTCTACTGGTACTTTTGGAAACAAATAATCTGATGCTGATCTTCTATTTTTACAAAAGGAATAATGCTTGTTTTTGTCAAGTTTGCAGCTGTCATGTGGTTTTTTTTTTTTTTTTTTTTTTTTTTTACAGGTTAAATGGTGAAATCAAGCATCTTGGCACTGTAGGCAGTGCCCATAATCTCCAAACCTGAAGCACATTGTCTTCATAGATTGGTTTACATATAGTACTGAACCAATATTTTATTACTGCCATTTTTATAGCACTGACAATTTATGCCAAGCTTTATATATATATTTTACCTTCACTTTTTATTTCCTGCACTCAAGCGTCTTGCAATCTAAGTTCCCTAACTCACATTCATACATACACATACTAGGGCCAATTTTTAGCTTGCAGCGCTGTAACTTTTCTGAATGACAATTGTGCGGTCCTGCTGCACTGTATCCATATTGTTTTTTTTTTATAAATTTCTTTCACACAAATAAAACTTTCTTTCAATGGTATTTAATCACTGATGTTTTATTTAGCAAAACAAATAAGACTTTTTTTTTTTTTTAATGCATGTTTTTCTTTGTTTCTCTTATAACCTTCTGCAAATAAATCTTCCTCCATACATTTTAAGCCAAACTGTATAATGCAAAATTTCTTGGACAATAACCCAAATCATTCTTTAGGAAAGTTAGAGTCCATAAACTGGTTTATATACAGTATCTCAAAAAAGTGAGTTACTCTGAGCTCACATTTTTGTAAGTATTTTATGATATCTTTTCTTGTGACAACACTGAAGAAATTACACTTTGCTACCATGTGAGTGGTGAGTGGTGAGTGTACAGCTTGTATAACAGTGTAAATTTGCGGTCCCCTCAAAATAACTCCACACACACACACATTGTCTAAACCGCTGGCAGCAAAAGTGAGTACACCCCTAAGTTATCACTCTTGTACTGGTCATTGAAAGTTCAACATGGCACCTCATGGCAAAGAACTCTAAAGATATGAAAAAAATAATTGCATCTGTGGGGCATCCTCGAACAGAGGTGGAGTAGCGCAAGGTCTCTAACATCCACCAGCTCTGCGATGTCGTTGTGGAAGAGGATTGCAGTGGCAACCTGTGAAGCTTTGGTGAACTCCATGCCCAAGAGGGTTAAGGCAGTGCTGGCAAATAATGGTGGCCACACAAAATATTGACACTTTATGCCCCTTTTTAAACATTTTCACTTAAGGGTGTACTGGCTGTGTGGTGAGTTAGTTTGAGGGGGCAGCAAATTTACACTGATATATAAGCTGTACACTCACTATTTTACATTGTAACAAAGTGTAATTTCTTCAGTATGAAAAGGTATAATATAACTACAAAAATGTGAGGGGTATTCTCTCTTTTGTGAGATACTGTAGATGGCCCATCAAAACTGATCAATTTTCAGATATACATTTCTTGAGGCTCAAAAATGCAGCCACAGTACAAATATTCCCTGAATGAACCAGAGTAGGCAGTCCGATGTGTTTAGTAAGGGGCATGGCGAGTTATAATTTTTTTTTTTTTTCATTTCTTTTACATACTGTCACCCATGCAGTACAGCATCGTAATGGAACTGGTGCAGCAGTGATCAGGAAAACTGACTGGTGACAGTATGTAAAAAAAAAAAAGTCTTCTGTCTCCTCCTCCTCCTCCTCCTCCTCCTCCTCCTCCTCCTCCTCCTCCTCCTCCTCCTCCTCCTCCTCCTCCTCCTCCTCCTCCTCCTTCTCCTCCTCCTCCTCCTCCTCCTCCTTTTTCCTCCTCCTCCTCCTCCTTTTTCCTCCTCCTCCTCCTCCTTTTTCCTCCTCCTCCTCCTCCTCCTCCTTTTTCCTCCTCCTCCTCCTCCTCCTCCTTTTTCCTCCTCCTCCTCCTCCTCCTCCTTTTTCCTCCTCCTCCTCCTCCTCCTCCTCCTCCTCCTCCTTTTTCCTCCTCCTCCTTTTTCCTCCTCCTCCTCCTCCTCCTTTTTCCTCCTCCTCCTTTTTCCTCCTCCTCCTCCTCCTCCTTCCTCCTCCTCCTCCTCCTCCTCCTCCTCCTCCTCCTCCTCCTTTTCCTCCTCCTCCTCCTCCTTTTTCCTTTTCCTCCTCCTCCTCCTCCTTTTTCCTTTTCCTCCTCCTCCTCCTCCTCCTCCTCCTCCTCCTCCTCCTCCTCCTCCTCCTCCTCCTCCTCCTCCTTTTTCCTCCTCCTCCTCCTCCTCCTCCTTTTTCCTCCTCCTCCTCCTCCTCCTCCTCCTCCTCCTCCTCCTCCTCCTCCTCCTCCTCCTCCTTTCCTCCTCCTTTTTCCTCCTCCTCTTTCCTCCTCCTCCTCCTTTTTCCTCCTCCTCCTTTTTCCTCCTCCTCTTTCCTCCTCCTCCTTTTTCCTCCTCCTCCTTTTTCCTCCTCCTCCTCCTCCTCCTCCTCCTCCTTTTTCCTTTTCCTCCTCCTCCTCCTCCTTTTTCCTTTTCCTCCTCCTCCTCCTCCTCCTTTTTCCTTTTCCTCCTCCTCCTCCTCCTCCTCCTCCTCCTCCTTTTTCCTTTTCCTCCTCCTCCTCCTCCTCCTCCTTTTTCCTCCTCCTCCTCCTTTTTCCTCCTCCTCCTCCTTTTTCCTCCTCCTCCTCCTCCTCCTCCTCCTCCTCCTCCTCCTCCTCCTCCTCCTCCTCCTTTTTCCTCCTCCTCTTTCCTCCTCCTTCCTCCTCCTCTTTCCTCCTCCTCCTCCTCCTTTTTCCTCCTCCTCTTTCCTCCTCCTCCTCCTTTTTCCTCCTCCTCTTTCCTCCTTTTTCCTCCTCCTCTTTCCTCCTTTTTCCTCCTCCTCTTTCCTCCTTTTTCCTCCTCCTCTTTCCTCCTTTTTCCTCCTCCTCCTCCTTTTTCCTCCTCCTCCTCCTTTTTCCTCCTCCTTTTTCCTCCTCCTCCTCCTCCCCCCATCTCAATGGACCCTTTTTACACTGAGTCCTGCAAGCAGCATCTTTGGAGCAGCTTTTGGGCGCTGAAAAAAACGCCTTACCCTTTCACACTGAGGCACTGCAAAAACATCCTAAAACGTTAGGGTCTTAGAGGTGCTTTACCAGCACATTGGGATTGCAGATAAGGCTTCGCTCGAAAAACGCCCAGTGTGAAAAGGGCCATACTCTAGTGCTTCCAGGCAGAAATCCTTTTTATCTTTTACATTTTAAGCTGTAGTGTATTCTGATAAAGTTAATGAGGTGCTCAGACTCTTTAAATGCTGTGATGGTGTGTGCGTGTATATAATGGATGTGTATAATTGTCTTTTTTTTTTTTTTTTTTTTTTTTTTTGCTCCATTTAGATAAATTTGATTGCGCCTCCTCGGTATGTGATGACTACAACAACTTTGGAACGGACTGAAGGTCTTTCTGTGCTCAATCAAGCAATGTCAGTAATCAAAGAGAGAATTGAGGAGAAAAGGGGTGTATTTAATGTCCAGATGGAGGTATGATGTGCTGTAAACTTAATGATGCATACTTGAACAAAAAAGGAGCATTGGATTAATACCAAACTTTTCCATACTAGCAGCATAAAAACAATATGGATAGAAATATGCAGTATTTTTATAGAATTTCACCCACTTTTGGATATTTTAATGTGATCATGCAAGCAGGAGACACGGGAGAGACCACTCTGATGGCGTTTACAGGCCTCAATGACAGATTGCAGAGACAATGTATACAACAGCTGTTGCCTAAGTGTTTGACCAGTTGCAGTTTCATGTGCGATTTGGCAAGTGTATGTCTCCTGCAAATTGTAAGACACCTGGGAGACTCTGAAGGTAGCAGGAAGATGGTTTTCTAGTATGAGACAAAATTGAGCTTGTTGGCCACCAGCCTTGTGTAATGTATTTACCATCCTTAGACCTTGTTCAAACTTTCCACATGAAGAGGTCGTAATCACACTCTTGCTTTTTTGCCAGTTGGTGATTTGAGAGCAAGCGAGATGGCCAATAAGGATTTAATCGCATTGCTCTATTGGCTTGAAATAATCTCAGTTCGTATTTGGCTGAACAAGTCGCTTATCTCTAGTTTCAGACTTTTTGTAATTCTACACTAGGAATGAGTGCATTGACATTAAACAGAGCTTTAAAATGCATTGTGGAATTTGGCTGAAAATATTGAGAATGAGAATAAACTGATTTCTTTATCGTACACCACGGGACACAGAGCCAGTCATTACATAATGGGTTAAGGGTCACCAGCGGTGATTGGACACTGGCACAACCAATCGAAGAGGGTTCCCCTCAATATAACCCTCCCATCAGGGAAGTACCTCAGTTATTTTGCCAGTGTCTAAGGTGTTGGACGCGATTAGGATGTGCTAAAGGAAGCTCTGCCAAAGAAACCCCTAGGGGGTAAAAGAGCTACACTTTCGGGTCCATCCAAGATGCCTAAAATGTTACGCCAAAACTGGATGGTATCCGGGCCTCATGGACGAGGTGTCGTCTTTAATGTCTCTCTTCGGAGGACTGGGCTCTAGGGTCCAGCACTTTTGCTATTGCGCTAAAAGTCCTGGCAGAGTCTTTTACAAGGCCCAGGGAAGAGGTCTCCTTTAAGTAGGAACCCATATCCCTGAAGGTTGGCATGCATACCCCGCCGTGCTGGGGGAAGATTGGTCCTGCTTGGCAAAAGGTAAACCAGGAAAGAGTCCTAAGTTTTAATCTTAAAGCGGGGGTTCACCCTATTAATAAAAAAAAAAAAAATTCCTCTAGCATAACATGAGGCATAGTAGCGCGAGCTACAGTATGCCGGTCTTTATTTTTTTTAGTCCCGTACTCACAGTGCAATCGTAGACACAAGATTCCGACCCCCCCTCGGGGAATGGGCGTTCCTATGGAGAGGGAAGGTGATTGACGGCCAGCTCTGGCACGTCACGCTTCTCCGGAAATACCCGAAATAGGACTTGGCGCTTCACGGCGCCTGCGCATAGTCTGTGCGCAGGCGCCGTATAGCGCCGTGAAGAGCCGAGACCTGTTCCGGCTGTCTTCGGGGAGCGTGACGTGCCAGAGCCGGCCGTCAATCACCTTCCCTCTCCATAGGAACGCCCATTCCCCGCGGGGAGTCGGAATCTTGTGTCTACGATTGCACAGTGAGTTACGGGACTAAAAAAATAAAGACAGGCATACTGTAGCTCACGCTACTATGCCTCATGTTCTGCTAAAAAGTTGTTATGGAGGGTGAACCACTGCTTTAAGGACCTTTCCTATTTTAGAGTAGGTGTCTTTTTCCTGGCCACCACTGGGGGGAGTAAAGAGCGGAGTTTCACTCACCATGCTTTAGAGCAGTGTCAGTACCTACAAACAGCACATTCCTTCTGCTGCAGAAGCTCTGCCATGAATGGCTGCCTTCCTCCTCCTCTCAGGCAGGTATCAGGGGGATTTTCCTCACGTTCTAAGTACCGCCATTACCCCTAGGTTGTGCGTGCACGCTTTATGCTATCGGCACTGCGAGGTGGGGGGGCGGGCCTGTGAGAAGGCATGCGCACGAGGTTCAGAGGGCAAACGCAGGCAGGAAGTAATAAGAAAAGCCTTGCATGCCTGGAGCTTTCCTTGAAGGGACACAGCAGCGTAAGGGCACGCAAGGTCTCCATGTGGTTGGCTGAGCACTCCCAAGATAATACACCTACTCTTGCATGAAATTGTGTTATTAGTTGCATACTTATATGTAGATTGCTAAACTGGCACAGTAGTATATGCATTTGTTGGTACCATGGCTTTGCTTGGTAATCTGTCTTCCCAAAGAAGAAGTTTGGGGACTAAAAACAAAGCATCGCCGCCTAAGACAGGGGGCTTTAGCCATGCCTGCTCAGTACCTTCCTCTCTTGTGAGATCGGATGCACTTGTACAGGATGAGCCATTTCTTCTATCTGGAGTAGCAGCCTCTCCTGTGGTGCCTGTGCCTGCATTCGTCACTAAGGACTCTCTGACGACTGGACAACTTAGAAGGGAGAATCGCTGCGCTAATAGCAAAGTCCTCAGAAAAGGACAAAAAGCGAAGCAGATCTCCTTCTGTTAGATCTTCTTCTAGCAGAAAGATCTAAGGAGGATGAGGACTCGGAGAGATCAGTAATATTGAAGGAACCTTTGTCTGCTTCTGAAGTTACAGGTGCAATGTAATGCTGAAGCGGTACGCTCTACATTCAGATTACCCTCTGCTGAGTTAACTGAAACACCTGTCTCTTCTCTGGGTTCATTAAAATCCTCACAGGCTGCTTGTGCCTTTCCGATTCATCCTTTATTGGAGAATCTGATTTACGCAGACTGGAAACACACCCACATAAGCATTTTTCTCCTCCTAGGGAGTTTGACGTTCTTTTTCCTGTGGAGAAGTTTTACAAGAAGTGAAGTCTGTCTGATGTGGATGCAGCCATTTCTTGTGTAAATAAAAGCCTAACTTGTCCGGTGGACAATGCCCAGGTATTTAAATATCCTTCTGAAAAGAAGTTGGAATCCTTATTAAGGTCTTCCTTTCTCCTGGCGGGCGCAGTAATTCAACCTGCTGTGGCAGCGGTTGGTTTGTGTCAGGTCTTTAAAGGACCAGGTGAAACGGAATAAAAGATCTGCCTTTCGGAGCAGATAAAATTTTGGGAGAATATGCCTAGGGCCTTATGTTTCACAGTGGATGCCATTAGGGATTTTATCCAACAGGCATCTCTCCTTACGCTCCAGCTGGTGCATATGTGCAGGACTCTTTGGCTAAAGCTTTGGTCAGCAGAAGCCCCATGCAAAAGACTTTTAGCCAGTTTCCCCTTCCATGTTGAAACACCTCTTTGGGGATGATTTGGAAAAATATATCCAAAAGATATCGAGTAGTAAGACCACTCTGTTGCCAGAGAAGAAGAAAAACATGCGTCCTTGTTTTAATTGTTCTCTCTCCCCGGCTCCGGGAAGATCTGCCTCCAGCCAGTGGCGACGGCAATTTCAGCCAGCCACACAGGCTAAAGAAAACCAGGCCCAGAAGAATAAGAAGCCGTGGGGTTCAAAAGCTAACTAGCAAGACTCCAAAGCCTCTTTATGAAGAGGTGCTCCCGCTCGCCTGAGTGGGGGGACAGCTCCGGCATTTTTCAGTGGCATGGCAGACAGAAATCCAGGACAAGTGGGTAGTATCCCTAGGGTACAAACTGGAATTTCGAGAGATCCCATCTTCTCGGTTCCGAAGTGCAAGGCTCTCCAAGGATCCACTAAAGAGGATCCTTCTTCAAAGGATTGGATCACTTGCTGTCTCAAGGGGTGATCACAAAGTACCCCTAAAAGAGCAAGGTATATGTTTTTAATCAAACCTCTTTGTGATTCCAAAACCAAATGGAGACGTCGGACCCGTCCTGGATCTAAGATCTCCAAATCCGTTTCTGAACATTCGTCATTTCCGAATGGAAAATATTCGATACGTGGTCGCCCCCTTACAAGGCAGAGAATTTATGGCGTCTATAGACATCAAGGACGCATATTTACTTGTGCCTATAAATCCCGCTCACCAAAAATGTAAGGTTCGCGGTGGAACATTGACACATTTTGTTTGTGGCTCTGCCCTTTTGGTGTGGCTACCGCGCCCCGGTATTTACAAAAGTGCTAGCTCCTCTGTTGGCAAATCTGAGGACACAGGGCATAGCGGTAACAGCCTATCTAGAAAATCTACTTGTGATATATCGGTCAGTGGCAGGATTAGATCACGCTGTGCTCACTACAGTAAAGTACCTGGAGCATTTAGGATGGATCGTAAACCTACAAAAGTCCTCCCTACAAGCACAAAGAAGGGTAGAGTATTTGGGCATAATAGACACAGCCCAAAGCAGGGTATTTCTGCCACAGTCATTCGAGACTACTTCAAGGCAGTATCTTGACCGATGTGCCTGTCTTCACAGGTGCGCCAAAGCTTTAGTTGGTGGTTAAAAACCAAGAACTTGCAGAAAGAAAAATCTTTTCTCCCAGTCACCTGGAAGGTGGTGTCTATGGATGCCAGCCTATCGGGCTAGGGAGTAGTGTTAGAAGAAGCTTCGGACCAGGGAATCTGGGCCAAGACCGAAGAGAGCCTGCCCATCAACATATTCAAGCAGTATATCTAGCCCTCAGAACCTGGACACACATGTTACAGGGCCACCCTGTTTGGATTCAATCCGACCAATGCTACTGCAGTAGCTTGCATCAAGGAGGCACCCGCAATCAGGGTGCTCAGGAGGTGAATCGGATTTTGGCATGGGCAGAAGATCAGTTCCTTGTCTCTCTGCAATCTTCATTCCAGGGGTAGAAAACTGACAAGCGGACTATCTGAGTCACCAGCAGCTGTTACCAGAAGAGTGGTCTCTCCACCCCGAGGTCTTTCAGAAATGGAGCACTCCGGATGTAGACCTGCTAGCTTCCAGGTTCAACAGGAAGTTGGACAATTTTGTATCCAGGACGAGAGATCCTCTGGCCTACGGATCGGATGCTCTAATAATTCCCTGGAATCGGTTCTCACTGATCTATACATTTCCTCCTATCGCCGTCTTACAAAGGCTACTTTGCAGGATCAAGAAGGAGGGAATTCCAGTAAGCCTAGTGGCCCTAAATTGGCACAGAAGACCCTGGTGCGCCGAGATCGTAAAGATGGCGGTAGGAAGACCTTCGTCATGACCTGCTGTCGCAGGGTCCAGTGTTCCATCCTTACAAAAGCTAAATTTGATGGTCTGGCTACTGAGACCCACATTTTGAAGAAACAAGGGATCTCGGGTCCAGTTCTTTCTATACTCAATGCTAGAAAGCCAGCCTCCAGGCTTATCTACTATAGAGTCTGAAAGGCATATGTTTCCTCGTGTGAAACTAGAAGATGGAATCCTCAGAAGTATGACATAAGTAGGAGTCTCGACTTTTGCCAGTTAGAGTGGAGTGGATATGAAATTAGCTATTCGTACCATCAAGGGTCAAATATCGGCTCCATCGGTCCTCTTTCAAAGACCGCTGGCATCTCATTCCCTAGTTCAGGCTTTCATTACGGGGGTACTGCGGATCCATCTGCCAGTCAAGTCTCCCTTGTGCCCATGGGATTTAAATTTGGTATTGTCAGTGTTGCAAAAGCAACCTTTTGAACCTATTCGCCATATTCCTTTGATCCTTCTAAGCAGGAAATTGGCCTTTTTCATTGCTATCTCTTCTGCTAGGAGAGTATCGGAATTAACAGCTATTTCTTGTAAAGAGCCTTTTTTTTTAATTTGTCACAAGGACAAGATTGTTCTACGACCCCATCCTACCTTTTTACCAAAGTTGGTGTCGGCATTTAATTTGAATCAAGATATTCTGCCTTCCTTTTTTCCTGATCCGCGGACAGCGGAGGAAAAGTTATTGCACTCTCTAGATGTAGTGAGAGCAGTAAAGATGCATCTGCAGGCAACCGTTCAGATACGTAAAACAGGTTTTGTTTATTTTGCCAGATGGTCCCAAGGGACAAGCGGCATCAAAATCCACCTATTCTCGTGGATTTGACAAGTAATTATTGCTTATGGTTTAAAGAACAGGACTCCTTTCTGTTGAGGCGCACTCTACCAGGGCAATGAGTGCTTCATGAGCAGTGCATCCCCAGGCTTCAATGGCTCAGATCTGTAAAGCTGCAACTTGGTCTTCAGTTCATACATTTTCAAAATTCTATCAAGTAGATGTGAAAGGACATGAGAATGCCGCCTTAAGGCGTAGTGTGCTGGCAGGCAGCAGTCTAGGGCTTCTTGTCCGTAAGCGGCCTGCTTGATCTGAGTCTCCCACCCTTCATTGAGCATTGCTCTGGGACGTCCCACTATGTAATGACTGGCTCTGTGTCCCATGGTGTATGATAAAGAAAACCAGGATTTTTATAACAGCTTACCTGTTATACATACCCCCTCCCCCTTCTTATGGGAACCTTACTGCTTTGCTACAAAACTGAGGTACTTCCCTGATGGGAGGGGTTATATGCAGGGGAACGCTTTGGTTGTGCCAGTGTCCAATCACCGCTGGTGACCCTTAACCCAATATGTAATGACTGGCTCTGTGTCCCATGGTGTACTCCATGAAAAGGATTTTACAGGTAGGCTGTTTCCTTGGCTCTCAAATGAAGTGTTTATATAGAATCCGGCAGTTTCGGTTAACACAAGGAAATTTATGGAGCCTGCCATTGTTGCACTACTAAAGAACATGCTAGATACCGGTCTGTAACTTGATTCGCGGACCCAAAAACAAGCATGTGTTGTAAATTATTTTCAGAATGCTTTATTTCTGTTTTTTCCTGGATCAGCAACCCAGAAAGCATTGAAGCCAAAGCTTCAGCCCCAGGGAACTATCATTCTTTCCCTTGTACTCTTTTAACCACTTAAGACCCGGACCTTTAGGCAGCTAAAGGACCTGGCCAGTTTTTGTGATTCGGCACTGCGTTGTTTTAACTGACAATTGCGCGGTCGTGCGACGTGGCTCCCAAACAATTGGCGTCCTTTTTTTTTTTCCCCCACAAATAGCGCTTTCTTTTGGTGGTATTTGATCACCTCTGCGGTTTTTATTTTTTGCGCTATAAACAAAAAATAGAGCGACAATTTTTAAAAAAATGCAATATTTTTTACCTTTTTTGCTATAATAAATATCCCCCAAAAATATATATTAAAAAAAAAAAAATGTCCTCAGTTTAAGCCGATACGTATTATTCTACCTATTTTTGGTAAAAAAAAATCGCAATAAGCGTTTATCGATTTGTTTGCGCAAAATTTATAGCGTTTACAAAATAGGGGATAGTTGTATTGCATTTTTAATATTTTTTTTTTATTTTTTACTACTAATGGCGGCGATCAGCGTGTGTTTTTTTTTTTTTTTTTCCCCCGTGACTGCGACTTTATGGCAGACACTTCGGACAATTTTGACACATTTTTGGGACCATTGTCATTTTCACAGTGAAAAATGCATTGTTTACTGTGAAAATGACAATTGCAGTTTGAGAGTTAACCACAAGGGGGAGCTGAAGGGGTTAAGTGTGACCTCATTTGTGTTTCTAACTGTAGGGGGGTGTGGCTGTAGGTGTGAGGTCATCGATTGTGTTTCCCTATAAAAGGGAACACACGATCGATGACAGCGTCACAGTGAAGAACGGGGAAGCTGTGTTTTACACACGGCTCTCCCTGTTCTTCAGCTCAGAGGACCGATCGCGAAGGTTCCGCTGGTCCCATAGCTTCGGACCAGGTTGCGGGCGAGCGCTTGCGACCCATGGCTGGGTTTTTAAAGAGGACGTACCTGTATGTGCTTGTGCCCAGCCGTGCCATTCTGCCGATTGTATATGTGCAGGAGGCGGTCCTTAAGCGGTTAATGAAGGTATGATAATATGCTAAATGACTAAACATTTAGTACTGCAGTTTTGTAGTGGTGTGTAATACTAAAACAAAGCTTTCATTTTCAGCCCAAGGTTGTCACAGACACAGATGAAACGGAGCTTGCCCGACAGTTGGAGCGGCTTGAAAAGGAAAATGCAGAAGTGGATGGAGATGATGATGCAGATGAAATGGAAGCAAAAGCAGAAGATTAACATAAACCTTAAACTACAGAAAATCTGAACACATCAAAGCAAGCTGGCGTTAACCATAATATATATTTTGCCCCAAAATTTTATTCAAAACAATTTCAGTTGTAACTTCCTTCTGTATGCAAAATACATATCTATTGAACACAGCCTGTGTAGACTCCTAAAAACCATTTTTGTATTTTGATACATTTTTATTGGCCTTGCAGGGCTTTGGGAACTGGTAGGATAAGGCTGCTCAATAAACTCATAGCCCATACATCTCCATTGGCGTTTTTTGTAAAATCAAAATGTAGTTCGAGTGGGAACGTTATTTATTGCAAAAACCTTTTGCTATGGATAAGAATTGCTTGTTAAAAGCTTTCCCTTAAAGCGAGTCTTTCAGTAATTTTTTTATTTTTTTTTTTCTCCAACTTTTCATTTATTAAATCCTCTGCCCTTGTTTTAACATTGGATAGTAATTTTTTTTATTTTTTTTCCTGCCAGTAAATACAGCCCACTTCCCGTTTCTTGTCTGGTAAAAACCCTAGGCTTATGACCAGGGCTGTGGAGTCGGAGTCGGGGGAAATTTTGGGTACCTGGAGTCGGCAAACAATGCACCGACTCCTACTAAATTTAGATTGGAATAAAAAAAAAAAGCAAGTTTAAATGTCCCAATTCACAAAAAGTTATAATTAATGACTTCTCTACTGTAAGAATAAAGACAATGCATGCAGTGCCTCACGTAACCGCAAAACGAACACGTTAAGTGACCGTGAAGAAGCATGCTTTTCATGTGCTTCACTATATGGCACGCAACGCACAATTAGGAGCTGCAATACTTATACTTTCCATAGTGTTGTGTTCTGTTTTTACAGGGAACGCAGCGTCCATGTGTAACCTAGCCTCTCACTGATAAGGGATTAAATTAAATATGTTTTTTTGCAGGACTAGAGAGTGAGACCCTTGTATAAGTGAAGGGAATGGAGGGCCAAGAGTTCAAGACTGAAGCTGTAAACCATTGGAAAAACTGCTGTCATTTAGCTAAGGCTATAAAAACTTGTAAACTCCGATTGTTGGCTTAAACTTTAAACATGACTATGGGATTCTCCTAGGAAAATCATGTTTTAGAATAAATGCCCCTTCCTGGATCCTCCCACTGCCCTATCTTCAGCAGCAGATAAGCACATACAGTAGACTGTTGGCTTCCCAGCCAGTAGTCCTGTGGTAGGTTGCATTTCTTTCCCTCAAGGAATGTATAAAATACATTCGCATATTAATACAGGGGAGTCGGAAGTACATAAAACTGAGGAGTCGGAACATTTATCTACCGACTCCACAGCCCTGCTTATGACGACATGCAAAGCGCTCACTCAGTCTTGTGAGAGTTTACCAGGAAGGGAGGGGGGGGGTGTGAGTCCTAAGAGAACCATTGAGAGCTGCAGAGCTGGAGGTGTGTGTCCATGTAAATCTAGGAGGAGAACAGGCTTCAGCTACCCACAGTTAAAATTGCTGCAGCCAGACATGTTTTTATTACAAATTATGGGCCAGATTCTGATACATTTACGTTGCTCCACGGCAGCGTAACGTATCCCATTTACGTTACAACGCCGCAGGTTTACAGCATAAGTGCCTGATTCACAAAGCTCTTGCCTGTAAACTTGCGGCGGTGTACCGTAAATCCGATCGGCGCAAGCCCGCCTAATTCAAATGGGGCGGGCACCATTTAAATTAGGCGCGTTCCTGCACCGAACGTACTGCGCATGCTCCGTCTGGAAAATTACCCGACGTGCATTGCACTAAATGACGTCGCACAGACGTCATTTGTTTAGACGTTAACGTAAATGGCGTCTAGCGCCATTCACGGATGACTTGCGCAAACGACATGATTTTTTAAATTTCGACGCGGGAACAACGGCCATACTTAACATGGCTTAGAACACCTAGGGCTCAGCCCTAATTTTACGCGGCGTATCGACGGAAACTACGTAAAGTTAGATCGACGGGCAGCGCGGTCGTTCGGGAATCGCCGTAACTAGTCATTTGCATAGTCTACGCCGACCGCAATGGCCTCGCCACCTAGTGGCCGGCCTAGAATTGCATCCTTAAGATCCGACAGTGTAATTCAATTACACCTGTCGGATCTTTTGGCTATCTATGCGTAACTGATTCTATGAATCGGTCGCATAGTTAGGACGGCCAGATCACTGAGATACGATGGCCTGATCACAGAGATATGACGGCGTATCAGGAGATACGCCGTCGTATCTCTTCTGTGAATCTGGCCCTATGTGAGCAGATTGCAGTTTCTCTTTAAGTCACAGAAACAGATACTCTGTCAAATATTGCGCTAGCAGCTTCCATATTTAATGTCTTGCCTTCACTTTCCTGTAAAATAATGTGTAATGTGTCTCAATTTAACTGCTGTCCAAAAGGCACCAGAATTTGACCATGCAGTCTTCTGCTACCTAACTGGCCTGGCCCTACAAAATTCCTGCTTTTGTTAATGACCTTTTGTAAACCTCATCAGTGAGGATGTTCATGAGGGCTGTAACCAATTCTCATTTATGCCAACTTGAGTGAGAGAGAAGGAATTGCATTTCCTGAAAGGGGGGGGGGTATTTTGGGGAATTTCTATGTGAAAAGAAGTTGAATCTCTACAGTGGTCCAGGGACTATCAAGGGGGGGGGGGGGGGGAACTTCAGTTGGACTTGAAGAATAAACCCACTTTTGTTTGCGGGGGGGGGGGGGAATAATCACCCCAGGGTGAGCAATATACATTGCAAGGACATTTTCTTGCAGATTCCTACCTTTTTTTTGTTGTGAAGAAAAAGCTCTGCCCGACCAGGTGCAAAGTTATTCTGAATGGGAGTGACTTTCATTATTAATCAGCTGATGCACTTGCAGGGTGTGAGTCCCTTTTTTAGACATGATGAACCCTTTTGGGGGTATCTGACCAACAATTGCATTTTTGTAGCAGAGGATGCCTAAAATCTGTTTTGTATTATATTGCTTACTTTTGGGCAATCAGTTGGCCAATTGCACAAATGGGGGGCTGTGTACAGAAAACCTCCATATTGCCATATAGCAGTGATGGCGAACCTTGGCACCCCAGATGGTTTGGAACTACATTTCCCATGATGCTCATGAACTCTGCAGTGTAGTTGAGCATCATGGGAAATGTAGTTCCAAAACATCTGGGGTGCCAAGGTTCGCCATCACTGCCATATAGCGTTACATTTTTTCAGTAAAAATTACAGCACTGCAGATTTTATTTACATTTTTTGCAAATTTTTCCCAAGAAAGTGCAGTTGCCCCTTTAAAGCTAGAACACAAATGGGTATAAATTCTAAACAGTTTTGCTATATGTGTATGAACTATTGCATAGCTTATGTGGATTTAATTTTGGGTTAATACTGCTGCCTTTACTTGGAATTGGACACTGGCAAACACAAGTTTAGCATCTCTACTACTAATATGCTTCATTTCTTTCTAGTGTCCAGTGAGGATGGATGTCTTTTTCTCTTTGTAGAAAAGTATATCTATTTTATTTTTTTCTTATCCAGCTGAGCTAGGACTAATTCTGCAGCTTTCCAGATAGACTGATCCTCTGCACCATGTTGGAGGCTGCACCCAGACTCCCCTGGACTGAGGATTGCATTGCTAGCTTGTAATGTGATCTTTGGGTACTGGACTTTGCTTGTTGGGCTCCCCAGACACAGTGGGTTGATTTACCAAAACATGACTTTGAAAAATCTGGTGCAACTCTTCATAGAAACCAATAAGCTTCCAGGTTTTTATGTCAAAACCTAATTGAACAACTTGAGGTTAGAAGTTGTTTGGCTACCATACACAGCTGCACCAGATTTTGCACTTTGTTTTAGTAAATCAACTGTGCTTCAGATTTTTGTGTTTTTGCAGGTCCAGGACTGGTTTAATCCTCATCAGTGCAGACTCTCGCTCAATACTGGGCCAAGAAATATGAGTGTGCCCTGACAAGGGATGAAAATTGCCTAGAATGTTTAATGTTTACTGGCTTCTGCATGTGGCACTGTCCAGTACTTGGCTGAAGTGTGCTTTCCAGGCCTACAGCAGTGGTAAATCTCTGTGCATCCCTGCTAGAGCATGTCATGCTGTCAGTTTTTTCCTGTTATTCCCAGCAAGTTAACACACTGAAGAATTAATTACTGCATCACAAGTGCTCTCACGCTACCTTTCTGTCTTTTCAATGCAAAATCGTTTCCCACAACTGCTCTCCTTGGGTCACAGGTCTACCTTTTTGGTTATTATTTATTTTTTAAACCACAAGGAAATAGGTTGGGACTTTTAGGTACTAACTTGTAATTTAGGACATGCATAAAAAAATGTACAATTTCTAATACCTTACACCATTTACTAAAACGTGGTTAGTTTTTACTGCCGCCCTATAGTGACTCTGTCACTTGGGCCATGATGGGAGTACATGGGTGCTTCTGATGTGTATTGGCTTTATCTTTAATTGTACCAAAGTATGTTGGATCCTAAGCACAAAGGATGTTAAGCAGGCTCCTGTTACAGACCTGGGTTGATTGACAGCATTCCTACTTGAAGACCTGACGCCCATAGCTAGGATTGTTATCCCCTGTTTAAATCTACACTGTGTGCACTGTTTGTTTATTTTATTTTTTTATTCTCACTTTAACATTTTAAAATAAACAAGTAAGCTGGGAACATTTTGGTTTTTCATTTAGTTGCATAATATTTCTGCACACTAATAGTTGCCCAATAATTGTGCACACAGATATTCTCCTAAGCCAACACCCCATTTTTTTCTTTCTTAAATATTCAGGTTTATAACATTTTGGATTGACCGAAAGCACTGTAGTTCAATAATTACATTAATACTCAAATACAACTTGCTTAATTGTGCACACAGTGTATTGTAGTAGTCCCTGACTTCCTCTTCTGCTTTGTCCAAGGAGGAGTTTTTTTTTTACGACACTTCTGAATTTTAGAACTAAATTCTCTGCCGTGATAGCTGTCTCAGAATGGAGGAGCTGTAAATATACTTCTATGCCCCTCCTATTGTGGCGCAGTCAGCTGCAGATGTGGAGTCTCTCTCACTATTCTTTTTTGGGTGAATATGTGCCCAAGGAGCCCATGTCTGACACAATTCCTCCAAGGCTTGCAGGTGATATTTCCGTTCCATGTTTAAAACTAGAGAAACTTCTGTCTAAAACCGAACCATGTTACCATTTTGGGATCCCTTACAAGTTTCAAGACTGTTAAAATGTTTCCAGTACATTTGTTACTGAAACTTGTTTTTGCATGGGGGGGATTGAAATACGCCAGACAAATGTATTTGTTTCTCCAAAATGCTTTACTTGGCAACATCCCATTGAGCAAAAATGTACTGAACCTTTCCTATTGTGGACCCAGCCATTTCTTGGCTAAACAAATCTAACTTTTATGTTGAGAATATTCCTGTGTTTAAAAACCAACTTGGAAAACATTTGGGGCTCTTGCCAAGTGGTTTTTTTTCCCCCTTGGTATGCATTGCAATCTGCTTTTACTGTCATGGCAATTTTCCAAACCCTAGGGGTGTGACCCACGGACATGCTGTATCTGAGGGACTCAAAGCCATTTGTACGGATCATATGGAATTTTGGCATCTTTTTTTTTTTTTTACTTGGAAAAAAACAACTTTATTGATGTAAAGCACAGTTCACAAGTCATTTAGTCTCAGAGTTTTTCCGTATGGTTGGACAGCGAAAGTGCATACACAAGTATATTATATTTAACAAGGTATGCCCCATATACATAGGAATCATGCACCAGTCACAGAACATTTACACACAAGTTTCCCCATCCTCCAACCATCTGTCCCAGATCTTGGAATATTTTTGGGTGGACCCTCTGTGTGTGTGTGTGTGTGTGTGTGTGTGTGTGTGTGTAGATCAGTTTCTTAAAGGGCAAGGTGTCATTAACTGCCTTTTTCCAGTGCCGAAGTGTGGGGGGAGAAGTCTGCATCCATCCCTGAGCTATCACCTTACGTGCCAAGAATAATGTTTCACAGATAAATATTCTGTGATATTTGTCCACCTCCACATCTGGCAGTAGCCCCAAAATACATAACTTGGGGTCCAACACCACAGGGGAACCCATATTTTCATGGAGGAAACGGACAACCTGCGTCCAATACGTCTGAACACGGCGACAGGTCCATATCAGATGGTAGAACGAGCCAGGGTCAGCCCTGCACAAGCGACACGTCGGGTTCGGCGTGCGCTGAAACTTTGCCAATCGCATAGGCGTCAGGTAGGCTCTGTGCACGATATATAGTTGTGTCAGTCTGTCGGACATCTTGGGAGACACTGTCTTAGTTCCCTCCAAGATCTCGTCCCATTCATCGTCAGCTATGGGTCCTACGTCCTGTTCCCACCCCGTCTTGGCCCTATGGACAATAGCAGCTGCACCCCGTCATCTAATCGTGTAGTACAGGCGTGATATGAGTTTGGAGGGGTCATCCCCCAAAATAACGTCCAGCACAGGTGGTGGCTCCATCCCTACATCTAGGTTTGGTATCTGGGTTCTAAGCGCGTGCCGGAGCTGCAAGTATTTAAATGTTAGTTGGTGTGGGAGGGAGAACTCCTCCTTAAGGGTCTGGAACTGTTTGAGCCCTGAATCTGTTAAAACCTGATGGAGATATATTATTCCATATCTAGCCCACACTACCGAGTCTGGAACAGATTCCAGTTCCGGCATATGGCTATTAAGCCACAGCGGGGTGTGAGAATAAAATTTCCCCACATTTTGCTTTTTAAGAGATATTTCCCATATCTTTTGGTGATGTAACAACATGCCTGAGTTGTACCGTGCGGCAGAACCGGGTGCTTTTTTCCCACGAAGGATCGCCTGAACAGGTGTGTGCGTCGGATGCCCCGGTTTGTCACAAACCAAGGAACTGTAGCGCTGCATTTCCGACTTGTGGAAATGATACATGTGAGACAGTTGCGAGGCCAGGTAGTAGTCTTGTAGGTCAGGGAGGGATACACCCATATCCGTTGGGTTCTTTAAGATTTCCCAGGCTAGTTTGTGTCTACCACTACCCCAAACAAATGAATTAAGAATGGCTTCCATCTGTTTAAAAAGTTTTAAGGGGATATATAGGGGGGCATGCCACACTAGGTATAGAATCTTGGGTAGTATGATCATTTTAATCAGATTTACGCGTCCCATCACCCCCAAGGGTAGTCTGGACCACATCTGCGTTTTGCTTTTAAGTAATTCAAACAGGGGAGCTACATTCATGGGTGTATAGTCAACTAGGTCCCTAGTCACCTCCACCCCCAAATACTTAATTTTGGATACCCTAGCGAGTGGTAAAGGGGGGCTCGTGAAAGGGGGGGGAAACACATCTATTGGAAGAATTTGGGATTTGTCCCAATTTATACGCAGACCCGAGTATCCCCCCATTTGTTCAATTAATTGTAACGCAGCTTGGAGTGATGGTCCCTGGTCCGCTAGATATAAGATGGTATCGTCGGCATACATTCCTATTTTGTCTACAGTGGGGCCTCGCCTCAGACCCTGAATGTCAGGGTGGGCTCTGATTGCAATGGCCAGTGGCTCAGCCGCCAACGCATATAGCAAGGGGGAAAGAGGACACCCTTGTCGGGTACCCCTCTCTAATGGAAACTGTTCCGAGAGCCATCCATTCACAAAAACTCTGGCCCTGGGTGTCTGATACAGGAGCTGCACCCATTTTATAAAGCGTGGCCCAAATCCATAGTTATACAGGCATTCCCACAAGAATGGCCATTCTACAGAATCAAAGGCCTTAGCTGTGTCCAACGCCACCACCACCCTCGTCCCAGAGTTATCATGTCGGGCTTGAATATTCATGTACAGGCGCCTGATGTTCATAGCTGTGTTTTTCCCCGGCATAAAGCCTGTTTGGTCCGGATGAATTAATGTTAAAATAGCAGCGTTTAACCTTGAGGCCATAATTTTAGCTAAGATTTTGATATCTACCTGAAGGAGTGAGATAGGCCGATAGGATTCAGGGTAGTGTGGGTCTTTACCAGGTTTGGGGAGAACTATGATTTGGGCTTCCCGCATAGACTCGGGGAGTGAGTTCTGATCAAAGATTAACTGATATAAGTCTTTCAATTTGGGGACCAAAATGTCTGAATAAGTCGCATAAAATTCCAGAGGCAGTCCGTCTATCCCCGGAGCCTTAGATTTGGCATGCTGCGCAACTGCCTCCGCAACGTCCTGTGCCGTGATAGGTGCATCAAGAAGCTCAACTTGCTCTCGATTCAGTCGGGGGAACTGTATGGTAGATAAGTACGAGCGGATCTCCCGTCGCGTGTACGTGCTCTGGGATTTGTATAGGTTACCATAGAATCGTCTAAATTGCGCTGCTACTTGCCCTGGGTCCGTTACAGTATGTCCGTCGGGGTCACAGAGCGACACCACGACCGGAGGCTTGTCGTCCATATGATCCAAAAAGGCCAACATTCGCCCAGCCCTCTCCCCCTGCTCATACACCATTTGCCTACAAAAAAAACATGCTGTTTAGCCTTCTCCGTGTGCAACTGCGTGACCAGACGGGCCTGCAGCTTCACCCTATCCAGGTTTTCAAGGGTAGGGCTGGAACTATATGCCTCCTCTAGGTCCCGCAGCTGATCCGAAGTGAGTTGGAGTATAGTGGTAGACTCCCGTTTCAGCCTATTTATTCTGAGGGACAGTATCCTACGGGCATGAGTTTTAAAGTCGTCCCAGCGTGTGGCGAGGGCATGGGGTCCCTGTATCCCCTCCAAAAAGAACCGCAACTCCCTTACAATGGAGTCGCGATCCTTCAGAAGGGACAGCCAGTGTGGATTCAGTCGCCACTGTTTGGTAGGACAGGCCACCCGCAGGGACACCGTCAGCCAGCATGGAGAGTGGTCTGACAGGATCCTGGGAGCAAAGCCGGAGCCTGTGACTTTTGGCAGAAGGGTCCTGGAAACCAGCACAAAATCTATTCTTGACATGGTATTATGGCTGACCGAGTGGCAAGTGTATGCTCTAGTCGTGGGGTTGGCATGTCTCCAGACGTCAATAAGGGCAAATTCAGTCAGCGTGCGGTATAACCTAGTGTGCAGTGGTTCTCCAGGTCTGGGTTCAGCCTGCGCTGGGCGGTCCAGGGATGGAGTCATCGTGTTGTTAAAATCCCCCATCCACACCACAGGCACGGATGGGTATTGCGCTATGAATGCAAGGCCTTCTGTAACCACATCCGATCTGTATGGAGGAGGAATATAACTAGCCAATATCAACAGGGGGTCACCCCCCACTATTGCATGTAGGAAGAGGTATCTACCCTGCCGGTCCGACACCACCGAGATCAACTCAAAGGGCGTAGATTTTGCCACGAGCACCGTAACCCCTCTAGACATAGTAGTGTAGGTACTGTGATAGGCCCACCCCACCCAAGGGCGCTTTAGGGCTGCCTGTAAGTGGCCCGTGACATGTGTTTCTACCAATGCGACGATGTCTACTTTCTGACCTTTCAAGTATTGTAACACGGCTGTCCGCTTAATCTTATCCCGCATACCCCGCACATTCCATACCATAAATTTTATATCCGCCATGGTGTTCATTGGCACTGAGATTGCATATGGATCGGCAGGGCAGCACCCACCCCAGGCTGAGACAACACATCCATGACATAACCAAACATACCTGTTGCGAGTGTGATACGTGCTTGCTTAAAAACATTTCAAGTAAAGAACAAATGCACAACGGTGCTAACATTCCCAATGCTCTGATCAAGGGATCCGGCATTTTCCTTCCCTCCCGGCTTCTCACCTCCCCAACCTGGTGGAAGCATACATTCCCTTGCAACCTTCAGACAAATCAGCTTCCAGCCATCAACGCTGGCTGGAGGTACAGTACTTAGAGTATGGTGAACTGAAAAGTGCAGAATAAAAAGGGAAAACATAGTGGGGGCGATTGTTCACTGCATAGCGCAGGGGCAGGGCACGATGCATGTTCTATGCGTCTTCGCCTTTGAGTGAAACTCTCGCTACAAGGATATACAGTCATCCTGGTGTACCAGTGTTTCTTCTGGGGGCCTCCGCCCCATAGCATCTTCAGGACACTGCCGCGGAAGCTGCAAGAAGCACATAATAAAAGCCTCTTTGGTCAAAGTAGCTCCAGGCCAGGGGCCGAGTGTCCAGGGATATCATCAAGCAGAGTCCTTCCCCCCCCCGCAAAAATTAGTAGCACAGGGAGCGGGCCCCCTAACCTCCCAAAAAAAAGGGAGGGGGAAAAATATTAATTAAAATAAAAATAAAAAAATAAAACATAGTTTGCATACTGTACGGGTTGCAAAGAGGGGCGGGGGTTGAGAATAAGAGTAAGGGGGGGGCTTTTGTGCGAGGAAGAGAAAAAAGAAAAAAAAAAAAAAAAAACCCCAAGTGATGGGATGTAACTACTCCCCCACAGCGGATGGGCCACTTAGGAGAAAAGTGAGGCCCGCCAACTTCCGACAATGGCAATAGTACTAACAGCAATTGACTGTGCACCCGCTCAACCCTCCGGTTGTCCGCGTCGATCCAACCAGCGCGCAGCCTCTCTCGGGTCCTCGAAAAAAAGGGCTCTACCATTCTCCTCCACCCTCAATCTCGCCGGGAACAACATGGCATATTTAAGGTGCACTACCCTGAGCCGCCGTTTATCATCCTGAAACTGCGCACGCTTTCTTTGAACCTCACTTGATGGTGGCTTCACATGTGGACTCTCTGATCAGAAGTGCATTCTTAGATCATAAGTGCGAGTTAAAAACCAGGATTTGGCTATCATTTTGCTTCTGCTTGCAGATTTTTTTTCCCCTCTTTTTCTCTGACACTTTTTAAACAGCTTTTTTTTTCTTTTTCCTTTCTGCTAATTAAGGGGAGGGTTTAATTGTTCACAGGTGTGTGTTTGTTCACAGGTGAGTATAAAGTGGCTGTACAAGCTCCCAGAGGAGCTGGCTCCCAGTTGATGGTGGCTTCACATGTGGACTCTCTGATCAGAAGTGCATTCTTTGATCAAAAGTGCGAGTTAAAAACCAGGAGTTTGAAACAGGAGGTAAGACAGGAGTCTTCATTATTTTTTTCAATCACTGATCCAGAACAAGCTTGCAGCTAATAAAGTTGGAACTCTTGCTATATAGATTCAGCGGTGCAGCAGACGCTCTCATCTTAGTCTGCTCACCCCAGGGATAGTGAGAGCAGGACGCTCTCAAACGAGTCGGCTCTCCCCAGGGATAGTGCAGCCAGGCAGGGTCCACCACACCCCCCTAGCCAATTGATCCAGGGTTGCACCGATCGCCATTAAGGGGTCAGGAAGGAATTTTTTCCCCCGATCGCTGCAGATTGGCACAGCACGCCTGGGGTTTTTCGCCTTCCTGTGGACCAATCGGGGAGAGAAGACTCAACGAGTGACGGCTCACTTGGGCAGTCTTCCACCCATCACGTCCGGCGTCTCGCGGCTCTTCCCGCATCCACGCCAGACCAGGCCTCATTCGCGGCCGCCGCAATTAGGAAAGACTGACGACAATGTGACTGGCGACAATGGCTAATCTGCGATACTCTGCGCACTCTATTCGGGGTCTGAGACAATTCGCAACAGCATTACCAGCCGTCACCAAAAAGGCCTTAAAAATAGAGCAACTTTTGAGATTCGATCGACGATCGACCATCAAAAATGTTAACTATTTAACCCAGCTCGAGCACATATCATGTGCTTTGATCAACACAAGATCGGCAGTAAAACACCGATTAGAAATCCACGATTTCTTACTACAAAACGATCTAGACTTCCTCTTTATTACAGAAAGCTGGCTCTCAGACGACTGCAACACCATTCTCGGAGAATTGGTGCCAGAAAACTATCGCATTATAACGGAAAACAGAATAGGGCAAAGAGGAGGAGGCCTGGCGGTGATCCACAAGAATCGCATTACAATCACTAAGCCAGCCCTTCAAAATCCTCTTCCATTCATGGAAACCCTTACTCTTCAACTTCAAACTTCCCCCCAGGAGACTGTTCACATTCTCCTCTGCTATAGGCCACCTGGGCCAAAATCGCAGTTTTTGCCATCATTTACGGAGTTTATATCCACTTATACCCTTAACAGCAAACACCTTTTGCTGCTCGTTGACTTTAATCTGTGGGCCAACTCCGCACAGGATCCCATTGCGGACGCCTGCATTGATCACCTGGAGGGATTAGGGCTACAGCAACTTATATGCGGGCCAACACATGCTTCAGGTCACACACTCGACCTAATTTTCAGACAAAATCTGAAAATAAGCATTTTAGAAAATGAACCATTGCCATGGACAGACCACCATGCAATTAATTTCATAATCTCCAAAATTCCCCCAGTGATAAAAGCACCCAAGCCGGTGACAATACACTGGGCTAGATCTCAGAAGAAGCTCCATTCGGAACTCTTCAAATCTACCTTGGGAAACAGAATCAAAACAATCCATCCACATCAAACAGCCGCAGATACACTGGATGCCATAAACGCAGCCCTGCTACAGTCAGCCAATTTAGTAGCACCGAAACGCAAAGCCTGCATCCGAAAAAGAAAGTCCGGCTGGTTCAACAACCAGCTGTCGCTTCTGAAGCAAGAGCGCAGAAGGGCGGAAGCCGCCTGGAAAAGAAGTCCTGTAGAGGATAACCTCATCATCTACAAGGCAATAACAACACGATATCATAAAGAAATCTTCAAAGCCAAGAAACATCATTTTTCTATGGCGATTAACAGCGCCCTAAACCGCCCCCGCGAACTCTTCAAGATGGTCACCCAGACCATGAACCCAGGATGTCTTGAAGTCCCCAACTCAGACACCCAAGAGTTCTGCAATGAACTATCGGATTTCTTCATCAACAAAATTGAAAGAATCCGGGAAAGCATCATGCAAAACAATACCCCCCTCAACCCCACCGTCAATCAACCACAAAACACCCACAGAAACGGTCTACAATCAACAAAGTTCACTCTGGAACCGATCTCCATCGATACCACAAAAAATATCATTGGTGCTTTGCGGAACAGCACATCGCCCAATGATATCATCCCCACCAAACTGCTGAAGGAATGTGCCGACATCCTGGCACCACCCATCACACAGCTTATAAACCAGTCATTTAAGGAAGGCACAGTGCCATCCCTGTTGAAAGAGGGCACAATCCAGCCCATCTTGAAAAAACCTAACCTGGATCCCAAGGACCCAACTCACCGCCGTCCCATAACAGGCCTAAATGTTCTCTCCAAGATACTGGAGAAATTAGTGGTACAACAGCTGCAACAGCATCTAGATACCCACAATCTACTGGATCCATTACAATCAGGCTTCCGTCCCGGACACGGGACAGAAACGGCCTTACTCAAAATATGGGACGATGCCCTCGAGGCCGCAGACGAAGGAGAATCTTGTCTCCTGGTTCTGCTGGACCTAAGCGCAGCCTTTGACACGGTAGACCACAAACTGTTACTGATGCGACTAGCCAAGGTAGCAGAAGTCGCAGAAGGTGATTTACCATGGTTTTCTTCCTTTCTTGAAAACCGATCACAAACAGTTAAATTGGGTTGTTTCACGTCGGAAAAGCGCACGGTGTCATGTGGAGTCCCCCAAGGATCCCCCCTGTCACCGGTGCTTTTCAACATCTATCTTCGCCCTCTCTTTGATATTATCAGTAGCCAAGAACTACTCTATCACTCTTATGCAGACGATACGCAACTGTATTTTCGCATCTGCAACAAAAAGGATCATCATCTCAGTTTAGAGAAATGTCTCTCTTTGATAGAAAACTGGATGACTAAGAGTTATCTTAAACTCAACAGTTCAAAAACAGAACTCCTTATGTTTCACGCCAGCCGAAAGAGTCAACTGGCAACAACCTGGACACCCCCGCCCATTCTGGGCCAAATCATCACCCCTAGCTCCAAAGTCAAAAGTCTCGGGGTCATCTTCGACACCTTCATGACAATGGACGCACAAATAGGGTCAGTAGTCAGCGGAGCGCACCATCTGTTGCGCCTACTACGCAGACTTATTCCATTTATCCCCAAAGAAGACGTAGCAGTCGTGGTGGGAACAATCGTGAATTCCAGACTGGACTATGCTAACGCCCTGTACCTTGGACTCCCAAAGTACCAAATCTCCCGTCTGCAAGTCGTTCAGAATACGGCCGCCAGACTGGTGACTGGGAAAAAAAATGGGAATCAATCTCACCTTCGTTGAGAACCCTTCACTGGCTGCCAGTAAAAGACAGAATTGCATTTAAAGCACTCTGCCTGACACATAAGTGCATCCATGGGAAGGCTCCGCAATATCTTTGCGACAAGATAGAACCTCACAATTCGAATCGCGTTCTGCGATCCACCGACCAAAATCTGGTCATGGTACCAAAAACCAAATACAAGTCCAAAGGAGAAAGAAGGTTTGCTTTTCAGGGTCCTAGACTATGGAACGCTTTACCAACCAGCATTCGGTTGGAGGAAAACCACCTGACTTTCAGAAGACGGATCAAAACTCTGCTCTTTTGATGTCATGAGACACGAACAACTAGCGCCCAGAAGCGATTCAGTTCGCATGCGCCGCGCTTTATAAGTTTTTCATTCATTCATTCATTCATTCACTTGAGAAGTCAGGGAACACTGCGACACGGCCGTTACCCAGGGTGATGTTTCCTTTCTCTCTGGTCAGCCGAAGGATGGCATCTCTGTCTCTGAAATTGAGGAATTTGGCGATAAAGGTCCTGGGGGGGGCTCCCGGAGGCGGAGGTTTAGCTGGGATGCGGTGCGCCCGTTCCACCGCAAACATGACAGAAAAGGCCTCTCTTCCAAAGTGTTGGATCAGGAGCGATTCCAGGTATTCAGCAGGGTTGGCGCCTTCGGCCTTTTCAGGTAGACCGATGAGCCGGAGGTTACAGCGCCTCAAACGGTTTTCCATATCATCCTGATGGGTGTGTAGCTGGCGAATCTGGCGTTGCAGGTCCTCGGTGACATGGCTCAGGGGATGCAGGATGTCCTCTGCTGCTCCGATTCGTGTCTCGGCTTCGGTGACCCTGTCTCTTACTTTGGACAGGTCCTGGCGTAATAGAGATATATCGATCTTGACCTCGTCTATTTTGGCGGTAAGGGTTCCCTGCAGCATTGCAATGGCATCTAGGACCTTAGCTGTGTCAGCGCCCTGATGAACCGTCGCGGAGCATGCACTGTTGCCCTCCCCGGCCTGCGGGTCATGTTCTTGGTGGCGGAATTTTGCCAGCTTGTCGATCGCCTCGCATGTCTGTTTCGGCGGCGACATAATTCCTCCCTGCCACGGGGCGTGGAGTGTATAGCTGGTTGGCTCCCGCTCCAGGAATAGTGTGGGCGCACTTTGGTATCTGTCTAAAGCCGTATGAGGGCTGCTCCAGGGGATCTCACAATGCAGAGCACACAGGGAGGCCTGGGGAACACACCAAGGCCTCTGCCGGGTGAAGCAAGATGGCCGCTCCGGAATGCAGGCCGCAGCCTATCCCACCTCCGCAGCCGGGTGTAGATGCGCCTTGTTAGTGGTGGCAGATAGTCCGGGGGCCGTTCTGGAAGATCACTGAGCTCCGGGCAGCCCGGGGAGGCAGGAGAGCTTACCGGAGGGTGCGTGTAGGAAAATGGCCGCCGGTCCGGAGTGTAGGCCGCAACCGCGGTCCGTCCTATATCCCCAGCAGGGTGTGGATGCTCCCCTCCAGCGGCAGCAGACAGTTCGGGAGCTGCTCCAGGAGGATGCCGAGTGCCAGGTAGCCCGGGAAGACAGGAGAGTCCGGCGAAGGCCGCGCATCGGGTGCAGCAAGATGGCCACCACTTCGGAGTGCAGGCCGAAGCCGGGGCCTTTCCTAGGGGGGAGATGCAGGATCAGGGAAGCCCCGTGACGATGGCTCCGAACGGCGCTCTAACTTGCCGGCAGGCCCCCCAAGATGAGCAGGTGAGGAAGGGCAGATCCCCCAACACAGCGGATGGCTGAGGATAAGCAGGATTAGTGCAGGATGGTAGATTAGGAGTATAGGCTAGCGGAGCTCACAGTAAACGTGACCTACTCCATTGCTCCCCAGGCCACGCCCCCCTGGCATCTTCTTTTTACTGCACTATTGTGTTGATGGGTTAGTAGACATCTTCCACCTTTCCAGAATGAGACTCCTGTCTATTCTATGGTTCTGGTGCCCAACCTGCGTTACTTTGGTATGATGTGCTGCCCTTGGACATCAGAATTTTTTTTTTTGACACACCTAATTCTACACCTTCAGTCCTATCAGTGTAGGCTTCAGAGAGGACTAAGGCTGGGTTCACACTACTTTCATCCTACTTTGCTCTGCTACATTGGTCCTACATTTATCCTACATTGGTCCTACATCCATCCTACTTTCATGAACAGGATACTACTTTGGTCCGACTTCAATGATATTCAATGGGTTGTAGTAGGATTAAAAGTAGTACAGGGAGCATTTTCAAAGTCGGACCGACTTGTGTAGGACCAGTTAAGACAGCTCTCATAGGGAAACATTGATTTTCACACGTCATGCTACATGAGGCTCCCAATGTAGGACCGTTTGTCGGACAAGTGTGAACCCAGCCTGAGGGTATAGTGGGGTTGGAGATTCCAGCTGATGAGGAGCAAGGGGAGGTCCGCTTTGTTTGGTGTGGGCCACGTGAGATATGCTTGAGACATATGATGCAAATAGCAGCAGTGCGATCTAATGCACTCATCTAAAAAAAAAGCCCACACCAAAGAACTGCACATGCAGATCTCTGTGTTGTAATGCAGGCGGTGTGCTGCCCTCAAGCTGGCTCCTGGAGGGCATCCTGCCTTGTTGGAGATGTGCCTCCTCCTCTCTCCTATCAGGCACCCATGTGGAGTAAGTGACCTCATCATCCTCTCCCTCCTCATTACTGTAGAAAACCTGGCAGTATGCTGCAGATGGGGGAACATGACTCTCAAATTGCTGTCCTTCTTGGGCACTCCCTCTCTCTGGGCTCATGTTACTGCCTTCCTCTAGCTGTGTACCATCATCGGAGCCTTTAAAACGCTGCACATCCTCCTGCAGCATGTACCCAACACTGTGGTCAAACAGTTCGGGGGACTCCTCAGGAGTTCATGGTGGGGCTAGGGAAGGAGTGACTGATGTCATTAAGCAGAGGCCGTGTTGGCAGCTTTTTTTTTGCCAGACAAAGTACCCTGAGCCTGGGTGAGAGAGGATGAGGACGGCTTGGTCATCCACTCTACTAAGTCTTCGGCATGTTGCGGCTCAACACGGCCAGCTGTCGGGAAAAAAAAAAAGGAAGAGGGTGTCCCATGGCCACGTGCTGATGAGGATGCACCGTGCCCACGACCAGCACTGTTGCTTCTAGATGCAGAGCCTGCTTGCCCTCTTTTATTGGCTCGTGACTCTCTGCCTCTCCTTTTGTCCTTCCAGACATACTAATGGCCAGCAGGGAGATGTAGCTGCACAAATACTGACAATACCTGCTGATCCCTGCCTGTGGTATTAATATGAACAGATCCCTGCCTGTAGGGCTTTACGTAGCTTTAGGTGAACACTGTGCAGAGGACACAGACAGTACACCACGTGAAAATACTGCAGCTAGCACAATCACCTGCCTGTCAGTATATTAGGAAGAGCGGATCTAGCTAAACTCAATACAGTGTATAAATAAATATATATATATATATATATATATATATATATATATATATATTACACACACACACACACAACACCTGGGATGCATATATATCCTTTACACACTGTAACTGACTAGCCTGCCTGCTCTATCGAACTCCAAAAAATTACACTCTCTTTGTCTCTCTCTCTCTGTAAACCACCGCAACACACTACACAAGGCCGACTTCCAGCCGGTCTTATATAGTGTGGGGCGTGTACTAAATCCCCTGAGCCACAATTGGCCAAAGCCACCCTGGCTTTGGCCAATTATGGCTCTCCGTTTTTTAAAAGCTGTGATTGGCCAAACATGCGGGTCATAGTGCATGCTTGGCCAATCATCAGCCAGCAATGCACTGCGATGCCGCAGTGAATTATGGGCTGTGACACGCCACTCGAATTTGGCACGAACGGCCCGTAATGTTCGAGTCGAACTTAAGTTCGACTCGAATACAAAGCTCATCCCTAGCGAGGACCAGGGCCGCAGGCGATCCTGGAAGCTGACGTGGAGAGGCTGGCAGTAGACCAAGACACTGCTGCTGCCATTGCAGAAGCATTAGAAGCAGCTGCCTATGGTGAGTCAAGAGCAGGTAGCAGGATACTGGATCCAGAGGAGGACCACCAAGATCCCATGCAGCGCACTTCAGATTGTCTTCCAACGCTCTAACCAAAGCAGTACTCCACAGCAGGAAATCAAATATGTCAGTGAGTCACATCAAACAAAGCAGCAGGAGGACGACCTTGAACCCCAGTGCTACAAGCAAGAAATATTTGACTGAGATCCAGGTTATCCAGCTCCAACCAAACCTTTTACTCAGCAAGATACTCGGCCTTCATACAAGCATCGAACACCTGCTTTCACTCCAAGGGAGTATGATGAAACACGCTTATACAATCCGCCAACCTTATGGGAAGGCCGGCCGTAGGCGGGCCTGAATTTGTAGGAGGAGTCGGGGGGTTCATAAACCCGCCCTCCTTTCTCCTTCCCCACGGCCGGACCTTCTCGTTTTGACGTGCACGTCGGCGTGACGTCATCAGCAGGGGACGCATCGGCTCCACGCGGCGGAGAGGCGGCTCGTTCGGCCTCACGGATCCTCGGCTTCACTGCTCCCCGGCTCCTCGGCACTTCGGCGCCCACGGCCCATCGACTTCAACGGCAGCCTCGCAGGGTTGTTTCCTTTCTCCTCGCTCGGCCGCTACTTGCAGGTATCGAGGGGAGGGGTATTTTCTGGCAGCACTGGGCACATCAATCTGACTCCAGCATCGGAAAGGGGGGGGGGTTCTGTGGCTTTCAGCGGTATGGCAGGTGAGGAGACCTTGGGGTGGGGGGGGGATCCTGTGGCTCTCCGGCCCTGGCTGCATGGAGGTGAGGGGACCTCGGGTGGGAGGGGGGGGGGGGTTTCTGTGGCTCTCTGCATAGTTGGTGAGGAGACCTGGGGGGGGGGGCGCTGCTGTACTCAGGCAGTGTTTAGTTTACGGCGGAGACCTTTTTCAGCCAATGTCATGCTTTTCATTTCCTGCGTAGGATATTTTCTGTCAATGTACTCCAGGTGTTAAATTCATGTCATACATATGTCCCAGTTAGGAGATATCTCTTGATCCTCCGCATCCCTCCAAGCGACAGCTGGGAAAGTGTTTTTGCTGGGACAGTACCCGATAGGGTGTCACTCTGAGGTCCTGGTCACTCTGAGGTCCTGGTCTCCCTGGGGTGAACCACTTCAGGCGAACGAAGTACCTTTTCCAGGTAAGCCAGCCAAGCGCATGCGTTCGTACGCTTTTGTTACGCCAGTCGTGGCACAATCTCCATTGTCATTTGTTATCTCGCAGCAATTTTTGTCTTGTTGATACATGTCTATCGTTTTCCTTCATGGCTTTCGTTTGTTTTCTCTTTTTCTTTTTCTCTGTTCCAGGACTGTTTCGTGCAGTCTCGTTTTCACGTAGAGTACAGGGTTTCGTGGCAAAACTGTTGCAGTGAGTGTCAGGCATTTCGTTTCGTTTTTCGCAATTGTTCACACGCAGGGTGAGGGTTCCACGTCACTGTCACAGGTATCACCAGCAGAAGGTGGGGTGGGTTTCCGCAGGTTGGGGGGGGGGTGGAGTCGCACGGACCTTTTTTTCTGCAAAAGGGGGGGTAGGGGTCATGGTTCCACCAGGGAGTCTTTTTCCACAACGGTGGGCTGGTACGGTTTGAGATGTTCGTTCTTAAATGACTTGGTCGGTGGCAAGTTCTCCTCAACCGGCTGGTATGGGTCACTTTCTCCGTTTTCATGCTTCACGTGGCACTTCGTTGAACACTCGTTGTTCCTGGTTCGTCCAGGGGGGACTGTCGCACTTCAGTCCTTTACGTCTTTTGTTACAGGTACCAGACGCAAGGTTCCTGTTAGGTGCAGGACTTCCGGTAAAGGTAAGCCGGGTTCCAGGAACCTAACCCGATCTGTCCCCGGGCATCAAGGGTTTGCCTGCCACTGAGGGTCACCTAAATCGTTTAGGTTGTGACAGGTTGAGTTGTTTCGTTTTTAATTGACTTGAGCAGTGGCAAGTCTACTCACCTGTTCGGATCCTTGTTCATCACCCATATAGTTACTCAGCAGCTCCTAAAGCGTTGGGACCTGTCTCGTTTCAAGGTCCTAGGAGGGGGGGGCCTGAGTGGTTCGTTTTTAATTTGTCTGCGTCGGCAGATGGCTCGGCCTTCCCAGTGGGGGGGGGGGGGGGTTTGGGTTTGTTCCGATCCGGGTTAGGTGGGTTCAAGAGTGGGGGGGGGGATTAGGCGGTGTTTTTTCCTTATTGGTCTGTGAGAGGCTCTATCACGGTGTTTTGTTTTCCATCAATTTTTCAGGGCATGTCGCAAGCGGCGGATATCGAGGAGTTCGTCTCGGGTTCCCCTGCTTCAGCTAGGGGGTCGGCGAGGGGATCAGATCGGGGCGCCACGCCTACCTTGAGAGCTTGGACCGTGCCAAGATTGATTGCAGAGTTACGGCGCAGGGGAATTTCCCACCCGGCTTCAGCTCGCAAAGCTGAGCTGTTCAGACTTTTGTTCCCCTCCCCGGCCAGTACAGACAGTGCGGAACAGGTCACTCTGCGGGCCATGGCCGCATCCCTGACGCAAATCCATTCCACCCTCAACTCCCTAGCGGGCTCATTTCAGGACCTGAGGGCCAGGGTAGAAGTGCTGGAGGCCAGCCCAGTTCCTGCCCCTGTGGTCCCGGCTGTTCCGGAAGTCTTGGTAGTCCCCGAGGCTCCCATGATTCCTGGGCCCCCGCTATCAGGTACTAGTCCCGGTGTCCCTTCTGTCACCCCAGCGCATTTCATCCCGACAGGCATCAGGAAGGACATCCTTGATGGGAAGGATGTCAACCTGGCGTCCTTGTTGATAGCCACCCATGACTTGGCTGACAACAAGTCCTACGCCTGTGGGGACGTTTCTGTGATCATCACAGCCAGGGATCATAGACTGAACCGGAAGCTTTCCATCCCCGAGTTCGTGCTAGCGTTCAGCTTGTTTAGGGATGTGGTCTGCTCTGCGAACCCCCTCAGAAGAGAAGAGTTGGACCACTATCTCTACGCTGTCATGGAGTTGGGTCACAAATTCGGAGGCTCGGCGTTCTATGACTACCACCGTTCATTTTCCGCCAAAGCAGCCGCTTTGTGGGCCCAGCACCAGGTGGTGGCAGTTTGGAGCCGTGTGGATACGGAACTGTTCTGCCGCCATTTTGCGGGGTTAAGGTCACCAGTTTGCGCTACCTGCCAGTCGTCTTCCCACACGGCTTATTGGTGCCCCAACTCGGAAGCTTCGGCCCTTCCAGGCACTTCCAGAGCCTTCCCCGGGTCTCTCCCAGCACCGGCACAGGCACCCACTGTGGACAAGTTGGGCCGGCCTATTCAGTATTTGGGGAAATCCCCTATTTGCAACAACTTTAACCACGGGGTTTGCAACTACGGTCAGTGCCGGTTGCTACACATCTGTTCAGGATGCTTCAGGGCCCATCCGAAGTCTACCTGTTCTCTGAGGTTGTCAAAAAATAGCTGACTAAGCCACATCAACGTTGGGTTGCTGCAGGACTGGCTGTCCTCCCACCCATCCGCAGAGCTAGGCCCCTTTTTGGTGAAGGGTTTTACTCAGGGCTTTCACACCGGGTTCATTACCTTACCACTGCAGACCTTCGAATGTCCCAATCTCAGGTCATGTTGCGGGGACTTGAGGGCGGTGGACACCTTACTGCAGTCCGAACTGGACAAGGGTTTTGTCATCGGCCCTTTCGCTGTATCTCCTTTCCAGGCTTGGAGGGTCAACCCGTTGGGTCTGGTCAAGGGGAAATTCTCAAATAAACAAAGATTAATTTATGACTTGTCCGCCCCTCATTGCTCCGCTGTTCCCAGCCTCAATTCTTTAATTCCATCAGAGGAGTTTTCCCTCAAGTATGCGTCAATAGATCAGGCCATCCAGCGAGTAATCGAGGTAGGGCCGGGCGCCTGGCTGTCCAAGGCAGACATAGCGGACGCCTTCAAACTCCTCCCGATCACGCCGTCACTTTGGCAGTGGCACGGGATCAAGTGGAGAGAGTTGTATTATTTTGCCACCAGACTCACCTTCGGGTCCAAAAGTAGTCCTTGGCTTTTTGATGTGTTTGCCCAAGCGCTTGAATGGATTCTGGTACACAAGGAGCGATGTCAGGCGGTCATCCATTACCTGGATGACTTCCTCCTCATCGAGAGTCCCCAGCGCACCCCTTTGGATTTGCAGAAACTAGTGGCTGTTTTTTCTGCGCTAAACGTGCCCCTGGCTACCAAAAAACTTGAGGGCCCAGCGTGGACTCTCACCTTTTTGGGGGTCATCTTGGACACCAAAGCCATGCAAGCCAGGCTCCTGGCTGACAAACTCGCCAGGATCAGAGAGTGTATTCACACCTTCTCTGCCTCTCGGGTTTGTACCAGGGTGGAGTTGTTGTCTCTCCTGGGCATGTTAAACTTCGCCATGCGCGTCATCCCGCAGGGTAGATCTTTCATTTCCAGGTTGTTAGCCTTGCTGCCGTCAGCACCAGATTCAGACTCACGGGTCAAACTAGACGCAGCCGCGTTGGCTGACCTCCGCATGTGGGACGATTTCCTCCGACATTGGAATGGGGTCGCCATGTTTATTCCTGGGGAGTCTTGCTCCTCTCCCCAGGTAGGAACTGACGCGGCGGCCACGGTGGGTTACGCTGCTATTTTTGGCACCCATTGGTTGGCAGGTCCCTGGCCGGAGGAGGTTTTGGCCATTCCGGGGTTCACGGAATCATCTGCCTTGTTTGAGATCTACCCCATAGTGGCCGCAGCCTGGGTGTGGGGCGGTTCATGGGCAGGGCAGACAGTGGTGTTCTCCACGGACAACCAGGCGGCCGTAGAGATCATCACCAAGGGTAGGTCCCGGTCCTTGGTCATTATGTCCTTGGTACGCAGGTTAATTTGGTTGTCCCTGCGTCACAAGTTCCATTTCCTGTGCAGGTTCATCAGTGGGGCGGAGAATGGTGCGGCTGATGCCCTTTCTCGGCTCAATTTCCCGTCTTTTTTCCTACAGGTCCCGCAGGCCGATGCACAGGCCACACCATCCCCGCGGGCTTCCCTGCTGATGCTGGACTAGACACCCTCTTGCGCGAAGCGGCAGATTTAGTTGGGGCATCTCTGGCAAGCAACACCAGGAAGGTTTACGCCACGGCCTGGAAGGCCTTCCTGGTCTTTCAGTCTTTGCACCCCTGTGGCAACAGCATCGATGTCAGTTTCTTGTTAGCATTTGTCACTCACTGCCACACTCGGCTGAGGTTGTCTCATGGCACCATCAGGACATACCTCGCCGGGGTGCAGCACCACCTGTCCCTGCAGGATCCCAATCGTACTTCTCCTTTTTCAGCCCACATCATCAAGGCTGCGTTAAGGGGTGTACAGAGGAGGTGCCCTCCAGTTACCACTTGCCGTCTCCCAGTCACAGGGCACATTTTCCGTGGCATGTCCGGGTTGCTGGATGGGCTACCGTTCGGGAGGTTCCTCAGTGGGGTACTTAAAGCGGCCATTTACTTAGCCTTTTTTGGGTTCCTCAGGCCAGGCGAATTTTGCCGTTCCGGTCCTGGTTCCCGGATCCTCACGGTCGGTCAGTTGGCCAGACATCCACACTGTTATAATTTACTTTTGACAGCCTGCAAGACCCAGCAGGTGGGGGCTGGCACCAACGTGACGTACTTCGAGACTGGCGGGTCGTGGTGTCCCGTGATGGTGCTAGATCAGCTCAGGGTGTTGATTGGCAACAAACCCATGGACAGTCCCTTGCTCCCTTTCCCGGTGGCTCCTCTCACGACGGCCCAGTTCGCCAGCCATTGCCGCACGTTGTGGGCTAGGTTGGGGTTGAACCCAGCAAACTGGTCGGGTCATTCATTCAGGATTGGGGCAGCCTCGGCAGCATCCCGTCAAGGAATTCCGGCCCACATCATCAGGAAGTTGGGGAGGTGGAATTCGGGTTGCTATGCCAGATATATTCCAGATCCGCAGGTTGAGATGGCTCGGGCTTTCATGCACCTTACTGATTAGGTTGTCTTTTCATTTGCATTAAACATTTCCATCTGTGTCCTTTGCTTTTTTGGCCCCTTTTAGGCATACTGACCACGTGACCATTCGGCACACTCTCAGGTCTTGTTCAGGTTATCTTTCCATATTCGCATCCTCAGTCCATGTGGAGACTCCAAGTACAAATGGGAAGGCCGGCCGTAGGCGGGCCTGAATTTGTAGGAGGAGTCGGGGGGTTCATAAACCCGCCCTCCTTTCTCCTTCCCCACGGCCGGACCTTCTCGTTTTTCCCCACCCTCCCTTTCCCCTTTTTATTTTCTTTTCATTTATTAATTTCATACTTGGGTATGCCCCCTTTTAGGCATACTGACCACGTGACCATTCGGCACACTCTCAGGTCTTGTTCAGGTTATCTTTCCATATTCGCATCCTCAGTCCATGTGGAGACTCCAAGTACAAATGCAAGTATGAACCCAGCCCACGTAAAGAAGAGACTTCTACCAGGTATGCCTATATACCACACCACGATACACCAGCAGCCTACCCCAATGCTAATCAGGCCACTGTAGACCTTACCAAGTTCCTCACAAAACAGGAGTTAGTTACTCAAGGACTTGTCAAATTCAGTGATTGCCCCCAGCATTACAGAGCAAGTCTATCATCTTTCCAGAGTACCATCAAAGGTCTAGATCTATCCTGCAGGTAATAGATAGCATGCTCTTTGCCAAGCCACTTTACAAGGAGATCTAAGAGAATCGGAGACATTAATAAAAAACACACTGAAATAGGCCTTACAAACATCTGGATAGATGTTATGGCTCACCAGAGGCTATACATTATTTAAAAAGCTTAGAGGACTTCCCAAAAATACCTAGCAGGAGTTACCAGAGACTCAGAGAATTCAGTGACCTGTGTATGGAGTTACAAGTTGCTAAAGCATAAGGAGAGTTTGTGGACTTTGTAGACATACAACCAGGAAAGAAAGATGACCCCAGAGTCTCAGCCAGAGGATCAAGGTAGTGACCTTGCCAAGTTCTGCCCTCTGCATAAGATGCCACATCCTCTTATGAAATGCAGAACCTTGAGAGTAAAGACCATGCCTGGCTGCATGGCCTTTCTCAAAGAGAACAACATCTATTACAAGTGCTGCTCTTCATCAACACACTTCGCCAAGGACTGTAAGGTCAGTTTTAAGTGTACAGAGTGTGGCAGCACAGATCACAACACAACTTTGCACCCCGGACCAGCTCCAAGAACCTCCCCCACCTGCCCATAGTGACAATGAGCATGGCGGGGAGGCCAAGGACTCTAGAACAGATGCAATAGCAATCACTTCACAGTACACTAAAGCAGGCCTCAAAATTTCAGGTCCTGAGCGACTAGCCAGGCCTTAAGAGTTACTCGCCACCTGTTGCCCCACCAAAACCCTACCTTGCCCCGTCCCTTAAACACGCCCTTATAAATGATCTCATGAAATAACACTGTTAAATGTTTTATTCAGTATTAAGTTACAAAAATACATAACAAACATTCTATCATACCTATGCCTCCAATTCTGCCCCCCCTGCCCCCATTCTATCATACCTATGCCTCCAATTCTGCCCCCTTCTATCATACCTATGCCTCCAATTCTGCCCCCCTGTCCCCATTCTATCATACCTATGCCTCCAATTCTGCCCCCCTCCCCCCATTCTATCATGCTTATGCCTCCAATTCCGTGCCCCTCCCCCCATTCTATTATACCTATGCCCCCAATTCTGCCCCCCTGTCCCCATTCTATCATAACTCCCAGCCTCTGAATCGTGACGTCACTCCAGCTGGGACTAGGAAGCTCCTGTCGGGTGGAGACCACTCCGCCTGACAGGGAAGTGAAGCAACACTCACACCGCTCTGCTGCTACTCTGCCAGTGTGCAGTCTGCAGCGGTCCCGGTGTCACCGCGATCCACACCTCTATAGTGACACTACTGGGCCCCCTCTAAATAAACTGATGGGGCAATTGTCCCGTTGCCCCCCTGGATCCGCCCCTGGTGTCCACTCTGCTGCTAGCCTGTGCGGGACGAAGATGAGTGGGAGGTGGAGAGGGGCGGTCCCAAGCGGCGATGTGGAGCGGTATGGCGCGGCAGCTGTAGTGTACTGCAGGTTAGAGACAGATATTGTACTGGCCGCACTGTGAGTGTGAGCTGCGTGGCATGAAGGGAAGCCCTGTCCATACTCGCACTGAACATAAATTCCCTCGCCAAATGCGAGGAGTCGAGTACAAATTTTGAGGGCTGCACTAAAGTCTGCAAAGCAATTACAGGTGGAAGATCCTGTTCCAAAGTCTGTCTAGTAAGAGTTTACCCAAAAAGGATGCAGAGACAAATGAGTCAAGCTCTATGCCATCTTGGATGATCTGAGTAATACATCACTAGCTAGATAGATTCTAAACATTAAGGGCCCCAGCAGTCCTTACTCCCTTAGGACCTGTGCAGGTACAGTGGAGATGACGGGGAGAAGGGCTGACCCTATAAAGGTTGCACAGGCAGTCCAACTCCTCCAGGATGGCACATCAATATGTGTCATTGCCAGAAGGTTTGCTGTGTCTCCCAGCACAGTCTCAAGAGCATGGAGGAGATTCCAGGAGACAAGCAGTTACTCTAGGAGAGCTATACAAAGCCATAGAAGATCCTTAACCCATCAGCAGGACTGGTATCTGCTCCTTTGTGCAAGGAGGAACAGGATGAGCACTACCAGAGCCCTACAAAATGACCTCCAGCAGGCCACTGGTGTGAATATCTCTGACCAAACAATCAGAAACAGAACTTCATGGGGGTGGCCTGGGGGCCCGACATCCTCTAGTGTGCTCTGCGCTCACTGCCGGACACTGTGGAATTCGATTGGCATTTTCCATTGAACAACAGAATTGGCAGGTCCGCCACTGGTGCCCCATGCTTTTGAGAGAAGGTTCACCCTGAGCATATGTGACAGAAGTGAAGGGGTCTGGAGAAGCTGCAGAGAACTTTATGCTGCCTATAACATTGTTCAGCATGACCGGTTTGGTGGTGGGTCAGTGATGGTCTGGGGAGGCATATCCATGGAGGGATGCACAGACGTCTACAGGCTACACAATGGCACCCTGACTGCCATTAGGTATCGGGATGAAAACCTTGGACCCATTGTCACGCTGGTACAGTGGGTCCTGGGTTCCTCCTGGTGCACGACAATGCCTGGCTTCAAGTGGCGAGCGCATGTAGCCAGTTCCTGGAGGATGAAGACATTTATACCATTGAATGGCCCCCACGCTCACCTGACCTAAATCCAAAAGAACATCTCTGGGACATTATGTTTCGGTCCATCCGGTGCCGCCAGGTTGCACCTCAGACTGTTCAGGAGCTCAGTGATGCTCTTGGTCCAGATAAGGGAGGAAATACCCCAGGTCACCATCGTTGTCTCATTGTCAGGCATGCATACAAGCATTTGGGGGCCATGCAAACTACTGAGGACCATTTTGAGTTGTTGCAATGAAATTTCAGAAAAATGGACTAGCTTGCTGCATAATTTTTTCACTTTGATTTTCTGGGTGTCTTTGAATTCAGCCCTCTGTAGGTGGATAATTTTCATTTCCATCAAATGATGTACCATCCTTTCATTCCTAACACATTACCCAGTCCATATCGGTATAGATATCCAGCATGAGATTTTTGCCCATTGAGATCTGATATGTTTTCAAAGTGTTCCTATAATTTGAGCTGTGTGTGTGTGTGTGTGTGTGTGTGTGTGTGTGTGTGTGTGTGTGTGTGTGTGTGTGTATGTGTATATATATATATATATATATATATATATATATATATATATATATATATATATATATATATATATATATATATATATATATATATATATATATATACACACTAGGGATGAGCTCCGCGTTCGATTCGAACGTATGTTCGACTCGAACATCGGTCGTTCGATCGTTCGTCGAAACTCGAACAAAACGGGTCGTTCACGCCAAATTCGAGTGACGCAAAACGTCCCATAATTCACTGGGGCGTTGAGCGCTGATGATTGGCCAAGCATGCTGTATGTCCCGCATGCTTGGCCAATCACAGCGCTCAAAAAACGAAGAGCCATAATTGGCCAAAGCCAGGGTGGCTTTGGCCAATTATGGCTCAGGGGGATTAGTACACGCCCCCCACTATAAAAGGCAGCCTGCACGGCTGCCTAGTGTAGTGTGTTGGCGGTTCTAGAGAAGACCAGTCAGTCAGACAGAGAGAGATAGAGACACAGGGCCAAATCCACAGCCAGCGGCGCAAAATAAGTTTTTACTAACTTATGTCATTTAAGTTACGGCGCCCTAAGTTGGTGTCGTAATTGCCGTATCCACAGCGCATTTGCGCCCAAAAGTGCGCCTGCCGTAACGTAAATACGGAGGCGTAAGGCGGGGTTATGGCAAGTGGGAAGGAAGTGGGCGTGCTTCATTGTAATGAGCCGTGACCCCATGCAAATGAAGGTCCGGCCGTACTGCGCATGCGCGCACGAATCTGCTGCTCACTGCGCATGTGCAGAACTTTGCTTGGCGCAATCAGTGAGATAGGTAAAAGGCCAAGTGTACTTAGTTTGAGGATCGCACTGTGCTTAACTAGCTCCAGTCAAACACACTTCATTTGCAAAAGTATTTCCCTGTGTTCCCTTCCATGAGCAATTTGCTTCTGCTCTTAGTTTGTCAGTGTTTGTTGGTAAGTTGTGTTTGATAGAGAAGTGTTGGAGGAGTAGTAGATAGTAGTTGTTGTTTGTTTGTGATAAGTGTAATTTTTGTTTGATTGTTTCTGCTAATTTTTTTGTTTGTTTTTTTTCTGCTTGGATTTTGTGTTTGGTTTTTGTGTGTTTGTATTTGACTTTGTAGTAGCTGTCTGTGTGTATTTTTGTGTATTTGTTTGGTGTGTATTTTTGTGTGTTTGTATTTGACTTTGTAGTAGCTGTCTGCTTGTGTGTGTATTTTTGTGTGTTTGTCCTGTTTGGCTTCTTGTTGCTGGGTGGTGTCTGTGATGGCCCCCAAACGCAGGAAGCTGAATTTTTCACATGTTGAAAAGCAAATCCTAGCCAGGTATGTCATACAATATGGAAGATATCTACATGGGCCTGATAGCCGGAACACCTCCCCGGCCCAAAGGAAGAGGATATATGCCAAAATCACAGATCACATAAATGCGGCGGGGGGAGGGGAGACGAGGACCCCCGCTGGCATTAAGAAAAAGATCAATGATCTGAGGAGCGTGGTCCGCAATAAGGTGGCCAAGCTCACTGCGCATAGGAGGGGCACTGGAGGAGGGGGACCATGCCCCATCCGGCTGACTGAGGAGGAATGGGCAGTGGCCCGGTGTTTCGAGCCAGAGCAGGTGGTGGGCCTGCCTGGTTATCAGTCTGATGTTCCTGTGAGGCCAGGTAAGGTTTTTTTTTTGTTTTTTTTGGTGATTAGCATGTGTGGGTGGGGGAAGGGAACATGTGGCAAGTGTGTGGATCCTCAAACCTGTGATTGTTTGGTGTCTTCCACAGATGACCAGGAGATTGCTGGGCCATCAGGCCAGGCTGCTGCACCACCCCAAAGACAGGAGCCTGCTGAGGAGTCCCCAGGGGAGGGGAGTGGCCAAACCTCCCCTCATGAGGAGGCTGAGGGGGAGGAGGATGAGGGGGAGGAGGATGAGGGGGAGGAGGAAGAAGATCTCCAGATTGGCCGGGAAATCATTATTGCCACAGATCTGATGACCTTTGATGATACCCTTGAGGCTAGCCTTGAGGCTCCCCTTGAGGCTACCCCAGAGGCTCCCCTTGAGGCTACCCCAGAGGCTCCCCTTGAGGCTACCCCAGAGGCTCCCCTTGAGGCTACCCCAGAGGATCCCCCAGAGGCTGGCACCAGTCAGGCCACCATCAGGGGTAGCCCCTCCCACTCCTCCCACAACATGCCGCAACCCACAAGGGTCACTCTATCCCCTCCTACCTGGCCACAAGCCTCAGGGGCAGGCAGGATGGCGACCCAGGACACCAGGGTGGGGTCTGAGCATATGCCGGCCAGTCTGCTGAGGGACAATGCCAAGCAGACCCGCAGTCTGGGTGACATCAAAAAAACTATGGCCAAGATGGAGCACAGCCTGGATGTAATGAGGGAGTCACTCAGTGATGTGGCCACCAATTCATTGGGTGTCATCACCTGTTTGTGGTCCCTGCATACCGCCACAACAGGCGTGGGCCAGGAGGTGACTGCCCTCACCCGGGCTGTGCAGGACAACACCCGGGCTGTGCAGGAGAACACCCGGGCTGGCCAGGCCAATACGGCTGCCATCACTGCCTGCCTGACCAGGATAGCAGTGGCCTTGGAGGGCAGGCCAGCCGGAGGTCAGACACCAGGGGAGGCTCCTCCCTCCCCTGTTCCCCCCCCCAATGAAGATACTCCCTCCCCTGCTCCCCCCCCCGTGAAGATCCTCCAGGTGGCCGTGCCCGTGGCCGTGCCCGTGCCCCTGCCCGTGGGCAGCCTAGACGGAGCACTCGCCGCCGGACTTAAATACCAGGGGTACTTTTTTTTTTTTTTTGATTTAAAACTTTTGGTTATTATACTGTACTTATGATTTGGTTTATGTGTGTGAATGATGTGTGAATGTGGGGGGGTGGCATTCCTGACAAAATAAGGGTGTCCCCCTCAGTTTTGGTGGAGAAGGGATCCCCAGGACCAGGGAAAAGTCATCCTAGGTTCCTGAATGGTGTATGAATGCACAGTGACATAATTGGAGCCGTGGCGGGGCGTTACTGCTCCCAAGTACCAAAGGGGGGGGGGGTACTTGGATCTAATCCAATTCGATGTGCATGTGATGTGTTTGTGCTAGGGACCACAGTGGTGTGCATTCATGCATTCTCATTGTGACATAAATCATGTGCGTTTCCAGAGACAAAAACATTCTCAATGTGTCATTAAACATGTGCGTTTACTGTGCAAAGCAACATTCTCATTGTCACATAATTCATGTGCGTTTGCAGTGAAAACAAATAATAACATTGTCACATAATTCATGTGCGTTTGCATTGAAAACAAATAATAACATTGTCACATAATTCATGTGCGTTTGCATCGGAAAAAAAAAAACACATTGTGACATTTTTTCTGGCCATTTACTGAGAAAATATGCCTTCTGCCAGGCGTCTCCTGGCTACTGTGCCCTCAGTAGACCGGGTAGAGTGGGCTAGGGGGGGATTGCCTGGGTGGGGGGTCAGGTCAGCACGTAAGTTAATCTCCAGTCCCCTTCTCATTGCAAAGTTATGAAGAATGCAACAAGCCCCTATTATTTGGCACACAAAGTCTGGGGAATACAGCAGTGTACCCCCAGTCTTGTCCAGGCATCTGAAGCGGGACTTCAGCAGGCCAAAAGTACGCTCCACTACTGCCCGGGTGCGAATATGAGCCTCGTTGTAGCGTTGCTCTCCTGGGGTTTGGGGGTTCCGGAATGGGGTCATCATGTGAGGGCCCAGGGCATATCCAGAGTCACCTGGAAGGCAAAAGACAGGAGGATATTAGTCATGCATGTGCCCCATGTGATGTCTGCATCATGGGGGGGACATACCTGACACACATGTCACTCACCAACCAGCCAGCTGTCTCCATACACGTTCTGCTCCAATTCACGTGCTATGTTGGTCTGCCTAAAGATGTAGCTGTCATGGCACGAACCTGGAAATTTGGCACACACATGCCAGATGAGGCCATGGGCATCCACGATTACCTGGACATTGATGGAATGCCAGTTTTTTCGATTCCTGAACAGGTGCTCTGTATCATGGGGGGGCTGTAGTGCCACATGGGTACAGTCAATGGCCCCGATGGTCCGTGGGAATCGTGCAATCTGATAGAAATCAGCCATGCTCTTTATTCGCTGGTCCTCCTGGGTGGGCTTTTCAAATTGACTGCCCATGCGTCTCAGTATTGCAGGGACAACCTGGTGCACACACCTGCTCATCGAGGACTGTACCATCCCAGCCAGACCTCCACATGTTCTCTGAAAAGACCCAGTGGCCAGAAAATGCAGGGTGGCCATAACTTTAATATGAGCTGGCAGGGCATGGGATCGTTGGGTTGGGGTGTTCAGATCATCCTGCAGGATCCTGGTTAAGTCCAGGATGGCTTCCTGGTTTAATCTGAAGTGGCCAATGACCTCAGACGCAGTCATGCCAAAGAGATCTTGGCGTGGCCGGTAGATCCTCTCCTGTGCCCTCCTCCTCCTCCTCTGTGCCCTCCTCCTTCTCTGCGCCTGTAAAGTGGCGAGTGCCGTTATTATCATTGATGGCCCAGGCATTTTGGCAGTCACAATGAAGTGTTGGCAGCTCTTCCTAAATCGTGTTGCTTCAACAGACCTTTACAGGGCTGGTGTAAAATTAGGGCTGCTTTTATAAAGTCTAATTTTGCTCCAGAAAACTAACAGGTGCGCACAGGGCGTTATCTACGGCGCACAGGGCGTAATCTACGGCGCACACACTTAATTTTGAGGATCGCCCTATCTCCCTCATTTGCATCTTTGCCTATCAAATAAAGCGGCGTGACTAGCGTAATTTGCGTCAGAGGATGCGCCAGAGTAATTATTTTAAGTAGGACGTAAAAACCGGATTTTTCGTTTTGAGGATCGGGCGCAAAGATACGCGCGGAGTAAAATTAGAAATCTCGAGTTAAGTCGGCGCATCTGCTTTGTGGATTTGCCCCACAGTGTCTTAACTAGATAGATAGATAGATAGATAGATAGAAAGATAGATAGAGTAGGAAGTGTAGTCAGTATAGTTAAAAGTACAGTTTGTAGAGAATATATTCACATCCTTATGCCGCGTACACACCATCACTTTATGTGATGAAAAAAAATGACGTTTTTAAAAACGTCACTTTAATTGACCGTGTGTGGGGGAAAACGTCGTTTTATGTCTTGTAAAAAACGACCAAAAAAAATTGAAGCATGCTTCAATTTTATGTGTCGTTTTTCAAAAGTGCACTTTTTACTTCACAGAAATTGACCGTGTGTAGCAAAAAACGTCGTTTTCTAAGACGTTTTTTCATCCACGCATGCCCAGAAGCTAGTTATGAAGCGAGCTTCAATGGTAAAACGTGGTGGAACGTAACCTCGCTTTGCAAGAACATTGTGAGAAAACGATGGTGTGTAGGCAACTTCGTCTTTGAAAATTGAAGTTTCAAAAACGTCATTTTTTACTTCACAGAAAGTGTCATTTTTTTTCATCACATAAAGTGATGGTGTGTACGGGGCATTAGGCGTTGTCAATATATTTATAAACTGTACAGCTCAGCTAGTTTATCTATCAGGCAGGAGATTGTTCTACATGCAGCGCTCTAACGTGTTGTATTGCCTGCATTAGGGATTTACTTTAAATATAATTATTCTGTGTTATTTAACGTGTGCTAGTTAATTGCACACACAGACGCATTACCTGTTACTGCACGTGTGCAATTTATTTGCACAGAAGCGCAGTCGCTGTTAATGCAACTGGGCTATTGAATTGCACAGAAACGCAGTCGCTATTACTGCGTGCGTTCTGTTTAATAGCAACTAAAGGCAGTTGGTGTCACTGCGTGCGTGCTGTTAAATCGCATTTGACCGCAGTCGCTATTACTGCGTGCGTGCTGTTTAATAGCAACTAAAGGCAGTTGGTGTCACTGCGTGCGTGCTGTTAAATCGCATTTGACCGCAGTCGCTATTACTGCGTGCGTGCTGTTTAATAGCAACTAAAGGCAGTTGGTGGCACTGCGTGCGTGCTGTTAAATCGCATTTGACCGCAGTCGCTATTACTGCGTGCGTGCTGTTTAATAGCAACTAAAGGCAGTTGGTGTCACTGCGTGCGTGCTGTTAAATCGCATTTGACCGCAGTCGCTATTACTGCGTGCGTGCTGTTTAATAGCAACTAAAGGCAGTTGGTGTCACTGCGGCTATTTTGTTACTTTACACTTGAACCAAGTCGCTCTTACTGTGTGGTTGCTGTTTAATACCATCTGAACGCAGTCGGTGTGACAGCGACTATTTTGTTACTTTACACTTGAGCCAAGTCGCTCTTACTGTGTGGTTGCTGTTTAATACCATCTGAACGCAGTCGGTGTGACAGCGACTATTTTGTTACTTTACACTTGAGCCAAGTCGCTCTTACTGTGTGGTTGCTGTTTAATACCATCTGAACGCAGTTGGTGTGACAGCGACTATTTTGTTACTTTACACTTGAGCCAAGTCGCTCTTACTGTGTGGTTGCTGTTTAATACCATCTGAACGCAGTCAGTGTGACAGCGACTATTTTGTTACTTTACACTTGAGCCAAGTCGCTCTTTTTTTTTGAATAATTCTTTATTTTTATTTTCCGTATATTTCTTCACATCACTTACATATACATTCGACTTCCATCGAAGACAGTGTACATCACATTTATAGATACAAACAAGACAAACACAAGGGAGAAGAAAAAAAAAACAAAAAAAAAAACAAAAAAACAATATCCTTTCCTTCTCCTCTCGCCCCTTCCCATAAAAATTATTCCCTATTAGGGTGTTCCTTTTATATTCTTATGTGCTTATCGTTTTTCCATATTTATTTCGTGTTTTATCGTGTTTGTGTTTCCTTTTTCCCAGTGTATGTTTATATATATATATATATATATATATATATATATAAATTAAAAAAAAAAAAAAAAAAAATAATTTTTACTTATTTCTTTTGTTGGTGATATCTATGTGTCTGTGTTTGTTTTGTGTGTGTTGTCTTATATCTCTAGTGTTTAAGGTGTTCCTTATATATTTCCCTTTGTGAATTATTTACATCCACCAAAAAAAAAAAAAAAAAAAAAAGTATTCTTCTTTTTCTTTCCCTCCCCCCTTTCTTTACCCCTCCCCCCTCAATGTCCATTTCCTCCCCTCTCCTCTTCCTTGGGTAGGAATGACAAGTGCGAGTAGATGAGAACAAGGAAAAAATAAACTAAATAATACCAAAAGGGAAAGAAAAAAAAAAAAAAAAATAAATAAATAAATAAAATAAAATAATAAAAAATAAAATAAAAAAATTAATAAAAAAAAATTAAAAATTAATTAAAAAAAAACAAAAAAAAAATTAAAAAAAAAAAAAAAAAAAAAAAAGAGAAAATTACATAACATTCGTTCGATATTGTAGTTTATCTTCTCCAATAAGCATTCAATATATTTTTAGAGAGAGGAGTGAGTATATGTGGCTACGGAAAAGAATACTAGAAGTAAGGAGACAAACTCCCTTCATTACTCCTGTTACATCTGTAAGGAGTGGTGTTCCCAGTCTGCCCATATGTTGTTGAACCTTGCCTGTTTGTCTCTGATCTTATGTACCCATCTCTCTGCCTCCATTATTGAATTAACTTCGTTTTTCCATTCCATAAGGGAGGGGCATCTGTTCTGTTTCCAGTACCTGGGTATTAACATTTTTGCTGCGTTTAATAAGTGCGGTATCACACTTTTCTTATAACTATTCATAGGTCCTGGTGTTCCATGAAATAAAAAGTGTATGGGTGATAGTTCTATAGGTTGGTTGGTCATCTTCTTAACCCATGGTGCTATTTCTTCCCAAAATGGTCTGATCTTTCTACAGGACCACCAAATATGGAGGAATGTTCCCTTTTCTTTGCACCCCCTCCAGCAGTTTCCATCTGCTGTGGGGTATATTTGGGCTAATCGGGCCGGCGTCTGGTACCATCTGACCATAAATTTATATGACATTTCTTGGATTTTAGAGTTTATAGATGTTGTGTATGTTGATTCTATAAGTTTTTTAATTTGTGCTGATGTAAATGTATGATTTAGCTCTTTTTCCCATTCCCTAATAAAATAAGGAATCGTGTTTTTTTGTTCACTAAGAACCAGCCTATACATTTGTGATAACAAATGGCTAGGCTTCAGCATTTTCACGCACATATTCTCAAATGTCGTAAGAGACACTACTGTCCTTACTTTTGGTTTTAATTTCATAAAAAAATTTGTCATTTGGTAATATCTCCATTCAGCCATTCTCATATTCCCTTGTGCTGCTGTTAATTCTGCTAGGGGTATTAGGGTTCCTTGGGGTGCATATCTTGAGCACATGGTATTCCCGTTAGATCCCCATGGACCCATCGCCCCATTCTTTTCTCCTGGTGGAAACCATGGGTATCCCTCTAGTGGTGCCAATGGGGATGTGGGTGGTGCATATTTCCCGTCTTTATTTAATCTGTCCCATATCTCTAGGGTATTCCGGGTCAGCGGAGATGTCCATTTAGAGAGCCCCCTCCCTTTAATCGGAATCCATGGTGCTCCCTTTAAGTCTCTTCCAGCCATAGTTTTTTCAGCTTGGACCCATATTTTATTTGAGGAGTCATGGCACCAATTTAATATACGTACCAGAGACATTGCTTTGTAGTACATATATATATCTGGTAGTCCAATTCCCCCTTCCTGTTTATTTCTGCGCAGTATATCATAAGCTATTCTGGATTTCCCATCTTTCCATATGAAAGATATAAATGCTTTACGTATTTGTTTAAAGAAAACTTGTGGGATCGACATTGGTACAGTGTTTAAGAGATATATTATTCTAGGTATAATATTCATTTTTATTACGTTAACCCTCCCAAACCATGTCAGGGAGTGGCCTTTCCATCTCTGGAGGTCTTTCAATATCTCTACTATTAATGATCCATAATTACGCTCATACAAAAGTTTTGTATTTGCCGTAATATGAACTCCTAAATAGTGTAATGATTCTTCTTCCCAAATGAACGGGAGGTTATTCTTCAGAGATGTGGCCATTACAACCGGTACATGACTTGGCAATACCATAGATTTCTCAAAATTTATTTTAAAATTAGACAATTCTCCATATTTCTGTACTTCCATCATCAGTGCAGGTATAGACTCATGAGGTTTGGAAAGGTAAAACAGCAGGTCATCTGCATATGCAGATACCTTGTGTACTTCTGAACCAATGTCGACCCCAGTTATTCTCTTATTTTCCCTTACTTTACATAGAAAGGGTTCTAGCACTATTGCGAATAACAATGGTGAGAGGGGGCACCCCTGTCTAGTGCCATTGCGTATATCAAAGTTGTCTGAAAGACTCCCGTTTACCTTAACCCTGGCTCTAGGGTTAGCATATAATGCCAGTATCCATCCCATCATCCGCTCCCCAAGACCTATTCCTTTTAATACCTCTATCATAAACCTCCAGTTTACTCTATCAAATGCCTTTTCGGCATCCATTGATAGTACTACTGTTGGTTTCTTATCTGGCCCATTCTGTATCCAATGGAGTACATGGAGGGCTCGGATGGTGTTATCCTTGGTTTCTCGGCCCTTCATGAAGCCTGTTTGGTCCCTATGGACCAATTGAGCCAAATGATCTTCTAGTCTTATAGCTAGGATTTTTGCTAGGAGTTTAGTATCTGAATTCAAGAGGGAAATAGGTCTATAGTTTGCACAAAATTGTGGGTCTTTCCCTGCTTTTGGTATTACCGTCACATGTGCCGCTAGGGCTTCCGGGAGCAGAGGGTTACTATCTGTTATCTTATTGAAATAATTACATAAGGGCATTACCAGGATCTCACTGTACTTCTTATAATATACATTGGTTAGACCATCCGGTCCTGGGCTTTTCCCATTTGGTAGATTTTTTATTACCTTACTTATTTCCTCCGTAGTTATCGGTCCTTCTAATTTTTTTATAATCCTTAGGGGGAGGGTTGGTAATTTAGAATCTTTAATATATTTCTCTATCTCTTCCTTCTCTCTCCTACCTTCCCCTCTCAGGGGGGTTGTTTGTATATTATATAATTCCGTGTAGAAGCGATGGAATTCTGCTGCTATTGTTTTAGTATCCTCTATTTCTTTGCCGTTTGCTGTTATTTTATGTACATGAGTAGTTTCTTGTTGTTTTTTTATTTGATTCGCTAATAATCTGCTACATTTATTTCCTTGTTCGTAAAATCTATGAGCAAGGAATCTATATTTCTCTTTATTTCTTCTATCTAAGCATTCCAACAGTTCTATCCTTAGTATGTCAAGTTGCTTAGCTTCTTCTGGATCTAAGTTAGTTTTATGCTTAATCTCTCGGTCCTGTATTTCCCCCAACAGCTCCTCTATTTCCTTCCTCTTTTCCCTTTTAGCTCTAATGCCATGTGCTATTAGCTCTCCTCTGATGACAGCTTTATGTGCTTCCCAGACTATTTGATCAGATATTTCCCCATCTATATTATTCTCAAAGTATTCTACCAGTTTGTATTGTATGTCCTCCGCTATTTTTACATCGTCCAGCAATAATTCATTTAGGCGCCATGTCCTCTCCTGGCGGCCCCCTGGCACCAAATGAAACACTACTACCACTGGTGCGTGATCAGAAATTGTTATCGATTCTATTTTGCTAGATTCCACACAATCTAGATAATATTGGTCTACCAGAATCAGATCTAATCGGGAGTATACTTTATGAGTCTTTGAGTAATAGCTGAAGTCTCTCTTCTCCTTATTTAGTACTCTCCAGCTGTCTATTAAGTGTAGGGATCGTAGGAGTTTTTTAATATGTTTAAGAGCTCTAAAAGATAGTGGGGTTTTGCCTGTGGATGTGTCTAATTGGGGGTTAAGGGTGATATTGAAATCTCCTCCTAATATTACAACCCCTTCCTTAAATTTTTCCAATAGCCTTAAGGTTTTAATTAAGAAGCTGGCTGTGCCGGAATTAGGTGCATAAATAGAAGCAAATGTATAACATTGTCCTTGCAGCATTCCTTTGATAAAAAGAAACCGTCCCTCAGGGTCCGTCTGAATCGATATCGGCACTAGTGGGCAGGCTCTTCCAAAAGCTATTGTTACTCCCTTTGCCCTTGCAATGGGTGATACTGCGTGGAACCATTGATTGTAGGGAAAAAGAGGTAACTTAGGTACTGATCCTGCCATAAAATGTGTCTCTTGTAGGAAGGCGACATCCACTGCTTGGTGCCGCAATTCCTGCCATAGACGCCCCCTTTTTTGGGGGGAACACAACCCTCTCACATTATAAGTCATAATTTTTATTAAAGTATCCATTGTTATCTAAAAAAAAAGAAAAAAGAAATTGCCACATATCTCTTTTCTCCTCTCTCTCCATAGACCCAAAATACATTCTACTACAATATAAACTAATTTTCTACTACATGACATAACATATAACATATAACATGTAACAACTAACGGAGGGATAGGTCCTTGTAGGTATTTCTTATACCCCCCCGAACCACCCCACCTATCTGCTCCCATGCAGATTAACCAGTCCTTTTTCCAGGACCTACCTAATGGGAAAAAAAAAAAAAAAAAAAAAATTTTTTAGACAGTAATAAAATTACCATCTTCTGTTCCCCGGGACTCCTTGTATCCTTTATATATCCTTTATATCATTATATAATTATATAATTTATGTCTTATTTGAAGCTTATGTGTAGTCATTTATATTTACTTATATAAAAACAAAAAAAAAAAAATGAAAAATATTGTTCTAGACCCCTTCATCAGCTTTAAGAGACAATCCAGCTATTCCCACATTCTTCCTCATATCTCATATCTCCACCCACTTCTCTCCTCCCTAAGACGGGTGAGCGAGGCGAGTGGAGATCTTTCTAAGAGAGAAGAGAAAAAAAAAAAAAAAGAGAAAAAAATAAAAAAAAACAGGAGGAAGGGGGGTTAGTGGTGGTGGAGGGGGTTAGGAGGGGCCAAACTCATAGGCCATTTATATCTGAATACGGTCCCAATACGGTCAGAATACAACTTAGCCCCCTTAGTCAGTTGTCTAAAAGGATGCACTCTTTGTGTTCTCCCTTTAATGGGGTAAGGGGGAGAGCAGAGGGAACGCTAATAGAGAGAGAGAGAGAGAGAGAGAAAAAGAAAGGGGGAGGGGGGTAGCAGCAGGTGGCTGCAGGAGAAATGTGGGGGAGCCAAAAAAAAAAAAAAAAAGAAGTAACCCCTTTCCATCTCTGATTGCCCCCCTTTCTCTCCTCCAACTCTCATTCCTGCTTCCTTCCTAATCTCTCCCCTCCCCCCCTTCCTCTCCACTCCCCTCTTTCATTAGTCTTTTTCTTGATACCCTGTGCCAAGGCTCCCGGCCCTGTAGGGTATTTTTCATGTTAAATCCTCTCCAGTCCTGGAAATCAGTTGGGGGGAGATCTAAAGTTTCTAGAAATATTTCCAAATCATCCTTAGTCCGGAGTGTTGCCGTTTTCCCATTCCGAGAGGCCGTTAAGCGAAAGGGAAACCCCCACCGGTATCTAACACCCACCGCACGTAGTGCTTCCAACACTGGTCTTACTGCCCTCCTTTGCATTAAAGTGCGGCGTGAAATGTCTGGAAATATAGAAATTTGAGCGCCCTCAAATTCTATCATAGGTGTATCCCATACAGATCTCATAATAGCTTCTTTCACTGAATATTTATGCATTTTACAGATCACATCTCTTGGCCTCTCTTTATTTTGATAGGGGGTGTATGTCACACGATGGACTCTATCTACCTCCAGGGCTTCTGGTGTGGTTTCTCCTAGGATTTGAAAAAATAATCTCTGCATTATTTCTAGAAGGTCCGCAATATGAGGCTTTTCAGGTAGCCCTCGTATCCGTATGTTCTGGCGGCGTTCCCTGTTCTCATAGTCATCCAGTCGATCTCTATATGTGTTCAGGGCCTCTTCATGTGATCTAGTAATGTCTCTGAGGTCATCTAATACTTGTGTGATCTCCTCCTGACCGTTTTCAATGGCCTCTACTCTGTTTCCTACCTCCCCCAGTTCTTCTTTAACTTCGTCCACCACCTGTTTGCAAGAACGCTCTACTGTTGCTATTAGCTGTTGTATGTCTGTTTTTGTGGGAAGGGCTTTTATTTGTTCCAGGATAGCACTGATTTCTGTTCCCCCCCCCCCCCCCCCCGTGTGTGCCATATATACTAGAATTTCCAAGCATGTCCGTTGAGCTAGTTGTATCTTTTACCCCTTGCTCTTTAAGGGGGGGTCTATCAGGCCCCTCATTAGGTGGCACAGTTATGACAAATACTGGTAGAGTACTGGAGTTTAAACGCTCATTTGATAATGAGGATTTTGTTTCTAGGGAGCTACCTCCACTCCTCCCTTGGTGTTGTTCCTCCCCCATATCGTCTCTAACCACCCCTATGGTTGTTGTAGGGGGGTCCTGGGGGTCCTGGCTTGTCTTTCCAGGGGTACCTCTCAGGGTATCTCCCCCCTCTGGCCGATAGTCCTCCCTCCTCTCCGAGATATTACTCCCCCTCACACAGTTCATATTATTCATACCTCTGGTAGGCTGTCCGTCATCTCTTTGCTCCCCACTTACGCTTTCGGAAAGTTCTTTCAAAATTCCGCTGTTCCTTGTCAGGGTTGTCGGAGTTGTCAAAGTTGTCGGGGTACCACGTCCATGTGCAGGGGAGCCCCGGTTAGCTGTAGATGCTGTTGTACCCCGTTTGGGGGCTACGCCCCCCCGACCTTTCTTAAGGTCCGGGCTACCAGCCCTTACCTCCTCCTCCCATCTTCTGGTTATAGTCCCAGCTAATTGACCTCTCTGCGGCGGTGTCAGGTATGCTCTAAGCCCACCAACCGGGCTTCTGTTTCCTCCTGTTGCGGGTTGGAACGCTGCTCGCCTACGAGTTGTCATCTCTCTACTTCAGGTGACTAACCAAGTCCGTGCTCTCACACCACTTTTAAAAAAAACGTTATTCCACTTTATTCAACTCTCTTCCTGTACATGAGCTGCCTCCACAGCTTAGACACCTGTGTAATGTATAGTATATAGTACCGGTGTCTAGTACCGGTGTCTGAGTTAGTTGTGATCTACGGTGGGTTGTCTGCTAGAGGGTGGTGAGGAGGGCGGCAAGGAGCAGCAGGGAGAGCTGGAGTCTGCTAAAGTCTGCTTGGGGTCTGCCGAGTCTGCTGATCAGCAGATCAGCTGGTAACAGGTCCCGGGGGGGGGGGGAGGTCCGTACTCTGCCCACTGCTCAGCTCAGCTCCACGGCTCCACTGCTCAATGAATCAGCGGCTTACCTCTATGTGGAGCAGACAGGCGACAGGAGTGGCTGGTAATCCGGGCTTAATCCGGGCTGTGTGATTGGACTCCGTTCGGTGTCCGGAGTCCGTGGCTCTTTAGCTTGCTTCTGCCTCCTGTGAAGAGCTGCGGGACAGCGGGGGAGGAAAGACAGCTGATCCGCTGTTATCAGCTGAGATCAGGATCGGGGGGGGGATATGGGCTCCACTCAGCGGCTCAGCACCTTGCTTCAACAGGGAGTGCGAGGGGGTACTTCACTGTGCTCAGGCAAGCCAATACTGCGAAAAACAGCAGACCATGCGGGCCGTGCAGACAAAAAAGGATTTCTCAATCACCCTCATTCAGGCTTCATGATCCTTGCAGCTGCGTGTGTCCCGGGGAAAGACAGGAGACGGGAGCTCTCACATCGCACGTCCGCTCAGTACTCTGATTTTGAGCCAAGTCGCTCTTACTGTGTGATTGCTGTTTAATACCATCTGAACGCAGTCGGTGTGACAGCGACTACTTTGTTACTTTACACTTGAGCCAAGTCGCTCTTACTGTGTGGTTGCTGTTTAATACCATCTGAACGCAGTCGGTGTGACAGCGACTACTTTGTTACTTTACACTTGAGCCAAGTCGCTCTTACTGTGTGGTTGCTGTTTAATACCATCTGAACGCAGTTGGTGTGACAGCGACTATTTTGTTACATAACACCTGAACGCATAACTATGGCTGGAAGGACAAAGAGAGGCAGAGAGTCACGAGGGCAAGCAGGCTCTGCATCTAGAGGTAACGCTGGTGATGGATGTGGTGCATCCTCTTCAGCACGTGGCCGTGGCCGCTCGTCCTTCTTTTCGGGAGCTGGCCGTGTTGAGCCTCAACATGCTGAGAAATTAGTTGAGTGGATGACCAAGCCGTCCTCATCCTCCTCATCCTCTCTCACACAGACTGATTATAGTTTGTCTGGCAAAGCAGCTGCCAAGGCGTCCTCTACCCTCTGCACAATGGGATCACACAATCCTTCCCTAGTCCCACCGTGTCCTCCTGAGGAGTCCCCCGAACTGTTTCAACACAGTGTTGGGTACATGCTAGCTGAAGATGCACAGCGTTTTGAAGACTCCGATGACGGAACACTGATAGAGGAAGGCATTGATGTGAGCCCAGGGAGAGGGGGTGGCCGAGAGGGACAACAATCTGGGAGTGATGTTCCCCCAGCTGGAGCATACTGCCAGGTTGTCGCCAGTGATGATGAGGAGGGAGGGGATGATGAGGTCATTGACTCTACCTGGGTGCCTGGTAGGAGAGAGGAGGAGGAGGAAGAGGACGAGGCACAGGCACATCTTCAAAGAGGCAGGAAGCCCTCCAGGGGTCAGCTTAAGGGCAGTACACCAACTGCATTACGTGGCGCTGCTGTGTCTCAACGGTACAGCAAAAGTTCTTTGGTGTGGGCCTTTTTTGAAACCTGTCCATCAGATGCTACCTTTGCTGTTTGCAACATATGTCTCAAGCGTATCTCGCGTGGCCAAAACATCACCCGCTTGGGCACCACATGCTTGTCCAGACATATGTCGACCTGCCATGCAGCTCGTTGGCAGGCATACCAGAAAGACCCACACCAAAGACCAAAGCGGTCCTCCCCTTGCCCTTCTGTGACCTCAAACCCCACTAGACCCCTAGTCCTCTCTGCAGCCTGCACCGAAGGTGTAGAAATAGGTGTGTCACAACGTAGTAGTGGTAGTACATCCGGCCAATCTACTGATATTACCAGACAAATTTCCCTGCCCCAGCTGCTGCAGCGCCGAAAGAAGTACGCTCCCAGCCATCCACATGCCCAGCGGTTGAATGCTAGCTTAGCAAAATTGCTAGCACTTCAACTGCTACCTTTTCAGTTGGTAGATTCTGCCCCCTTCCGTGAGTTTGTGGAATGTGCAGTACCTCAGTGGCAAGTACCCAAACGCCACTTTTTTTCACGGAAGGCGATTCCGGCTCTCTACCGGCATGTGGAAGGCAATGTCCATACCTCGCTGGACAGGGCGGTCAGTGGTAAGGTGCATCTTACCGCTGACTCATGGTCCAGCAGGCATGGACAGGGACGTTACCTGTCTTTTACGGCCCATTGGGTGACTCTGCTGGCAGCTGGGAAGGACGCAGGTCAAGGCACAGTAGTTTTGGAGGTTGTTCCACCACCACGCCTCCAAAACACTACAACTGCTTGTGACACACCTCTCTCCTCCACCCCCTCCTCTTCTTCTTCCTCTGTGGCCTCTTCCTGTGGTGATGTTGGCTCAGAACCAGCCGTGCTCCGTAGGCGTACGACGGGCTACGCAGGAATGCAGGCCAAGAGATGCCATGCGGTCCTAGAGCTGGTGTGCTTGGGAGACAGGAGCCACACTGGGGAAGAGGTTCTTTCAGCTCTGCAGGGGCAGAGGAATGGTGGTCAGCGATAATGGCACCAACCTCCTCTCTGCCCTGCGACGTGGAAAACTCACCCATGTGCCCTGTTTTGCGCATGTTCTCAATTTGGTGGTGCAGCGGTTCTTGGGCAGGTACCCTGGCTTACAGGATGTCCTGAGGCAGGCCAGGAAAGTCTGTGTGCATTTCCGGAGGTCATATAATGCCACTGCTCGGCTGACAGACCTCCAGAGGGAATACAACCTGCCCAAGAACCGCCTAATCTGTGACATGCCCACCAGATGGAACTCTACGTTGGCCATGCTGCAGCGGCTGCACACGCAGCAGAGGGCCATCAATGAGTACCTGTGCCAATATGGCAGCAGAACTGGCTCAGGGGAGCTTGGGTTTTTTTCACCACGCCAGTGGGCCTTGATCAGGGATGCATGCACTGTCCTGTCACCATTTGAGGAGGCCACGAGGATGGTGAGCAGTGACAGTGCATGCATCAGTGAGACTGTCCCGCTTATTCACATGTTGGAGCACACCCTACGTGGAATAATGGACAGGGCCCTTGAGGCAGAACAGAGGGAGGAAGAGGAGGACTTCCTTACCTCTCAAGGCCCCCTTTATCCAGACACTGTTCCTGCTTGCCCACCTGGAACACAGGAAGAGGAGGAGGAGGATGAGGAAGAGGAGGAGGAGGAGGATTGTATCAGCAGCATGGAGGTGGAGCCTAGCACTCAGCATCAACAGCAGCAGTCTTCAAGGGATCATTTACAGTCCCAAGGAACACGTGGACTTTTACGTGGCTGGGATGAGGTGGCTGAGGATCCTGTCGTCCTCAGTGACCCAGAGGACTGTGCCCCGAATGCCTCTGCAAACCTACGCTGCATGGCCTCCCTGATTCTGCAAAGCCTGCGTAAGGATCCTCGTGTACGTGCTATCAAGGAGAGGGATCATTACTGGCTGGCAACTCTCCTTGATCCACGTTACAAGAGTAAGGTAACGGATCTTATGTTGCCATCGCAGAGGGAGCAGAAGATGAAACTACTGCGGGAGGCCTTGCAGAAGGGTCTGTGCAATGCGTTCCCAGAACCGGGGGGATTACCAAAACCTGGCCCTGGACAACGTCTTGCTGAGGCTTCGGTGAGTCAGAGAAGGAGCGGTGGAGAAGGTGGCCGTCTGACCGATGCGTTCAGACAATTTTTTAGTCCGCAGCCCCAAGGTCTGACCGGTTCCAGCAACCATCGCCAGCGTCTGGTTTACATGGTCCGGGAATACCTAGCGGCAAGATCCGACTTGGACACCTTCCCCACGGAAAATCCTCTGGCTTACTGGGTCTTGAGGATGGATCACTGGCCAGAGCTTGCACAGTACGCAATTGAGCTACTGGCTTGCCCTGCATCCAGTGTTCTTTCAGAACGTACATTCAGTGCTGCTGGAGGCTTTGTGACCGATCACAGGGTACGCCTCTCCACCGACTCTGTTGATCGACTGACCTTCATCAAAATGAATCAGGCTTGGATCAACACCGGCTACCAAGCACCTGATGCTGATGTTACTGAATAAGAATTTTGTGTTGAAATATCAGATCCCTTTGAGACTGCTGATGCTGAGTGACTGTCCTGTTGTGCTGCTGATGGAATATCCTTCTCCTCCTCACTTTTCATGCTGTTAGCTAGTAAGAAATTTTGTTTTTCTGTGCTCCGCCACCAGTGCCTAAGGCCTAATTTTTGTGCCCCTGTGTAACAGGGGCGTCTAATAACAATTTTTGATGCAATACTTTGCACGTGGCCTAAGGCCTAATTTTTGTGCCCCTGTGTAACAGGGGCGTCTAATAACAATTTTTGATGCAATACTTTGCACGTGGCCTAAGGCCTAATTTTTGTGCCCCTGTGTAACAGGGGCGTCTAATAACAATTTTTGATGCAATACTTTGCACGTGGCCTAAGGCCTAATTTTTGTGCCCCTGTGTAACAGGGGCGTCTAATAACAATTTTTGATGCAATACTTTGCACGTGGCCTAAGGCCTAATTTTTGTGCCCCTGTGCAACAGGGGCGTCTAATAACAATTTTTGATGCAATACTTTGCACGTGGCCTAAGGCCTAATTTTTGTGCCCCTGTGCAACAGGGGCGTCTAATAACAATTTTTGATGCAATACTTTGCACGTGGCCTAAGGCCTAATTTTTGTGCCCCTGTGTAACAGGGGCGTCTAATAACAATTTTTGATGCAATACTTTGCACGTGGCCTAAGGCCTAATTTTTGTGCCCCTGTGTAACAGGGGCGTCTAATAACAATTTTTGATGCAATACTTTGCACGTGGCCTAAGGCCTAATTTTTGTGCCCCTGTGTAACAGGGGCGTCTAATAACAATTTTTGATGCAATACTTTGCACGTGGCCTAAGGCCTAATTTTTGTGCCCCTGTGTAACAGGGGCGTCTAATAACAATTTTTGATGCAATACTTTGCACGTGGCCTAAGGCCTAATTTTTGTGCCCCTGTGCAACAGGGGCGTCTAATAACAATTTTTGATGCAATACTTTGCACGTGGCCTAAGGCCTAATTTTTGTGCCCCTGTGCAACAGGGGCGTCTAATAACAATTTTTGATGCAATACTTTGCACGTGGCCTAAGGCCTAATTTTTTTGCCCCTGTGTAACAGGGGCGTCTAATAACATATTTTGATGCAATACTTTGCACGTGGCCTAAGGCCTAATTTTTGTGCCCCTGTGTAACAGGGGCGTCTAATAACAATTTTTGATGCAATACTTTGCACGTGGCCTAAGGCCTAATTTTTGTGCCCCTGTGTAACAGGGGCGCCTAATAACAATTTTTGATGCAATACTTTGCACGTGGCTCCTTGTTGCGCTCCAATTACAGATATTGGGAGGGGTTGCAGTGTTATGTTGCGCCTAATAACAATTTTGGATGCAATACTTTGCACGTGGCCTAAGGCCTAATTTTTCTGCCCCTGTGTAACAGGGGTGTCTAATAACAATTTTTGATGCAATACTTTGCATGTGGCCTAAGGCCTAAGGCACAATTTTTGTGCCCCTGTGTAACAGGGGCACCTAATAACAATTTTTGATGCAATACTTTGCACGTGGCTCCTTGTTGCGCTCCAATTACAGATATTGGGAGGGGTTGCAGTGTTATGTTGCGCCTATGGACACATTTTTATGCCCCTGTGTAACAGGGGCACCTAATAACAATTTTTGATGCAATACTTTGCACGTGGCTCTTTGTTGCGCTACAATTACAGTATGTTTGAGGGGTGCCCTTTTTTCTACAATTTTGCTTTCCCAAAAAGATAATGCCACCCCCCCACCACCCCTAAAATAATCGAGATATTGTTCCCACACAGCACGTGCGCAACCAGTATTAAATTACTTTGTTCTTATAATAATTTAATGTTGTGCAGGGACATTTCTAAACACGTGCCACTACTAGAGACACACAGCAGGTGTGATATTTGAAGGAATTTTTCATTTTTTTTTTTCACTTTAAACATCATTAAAATCGCTGCTCCGCAAAAACGTCCGTTTTTAAAATATTTTTTTCGATTGATACATGTTCCCTGGGGCAAGACCCGGGTTCTGAAAGACGTTTACCAACATTAAATTGAATATTGGTCTTTAAAATGATCGTTTTTGAATTCGAACGTTCGAGTCCCATAGACTTCAATGGGGTTCTAAATGTTCGCGCGAACCCGCGGTCTGTTCGAACGTTCTGATGCGAACCGAACCCGGGTATGTTCGGCTCATCCCTAATACACACATACAATCACAATCTCACACACACACACACACAGTGCCTTGCAAAAGTATTCACCCCCTTTGGCTTTTTACCTATTTTGTTACATTACAGCCTTTAGTTCAATGTTTTTTATCTGAATTATATCTGATGGATCAGAACACAATAGTCTAAGTTGGTGAAGTAAAATTAGAAAAATATATACATAAAACTATTTTTCAGAAATAAAAAAAAATGATAATTGGCATGTGTGTATGTATTCACCCCCTTTGTTATGAAGCCTATAAGTAACAAGTAAGGGACAATGTTGTTGAGAATGGGTGAAAGGAAGGAAAAATTTGCGCTAGGTGAATAAAGGAAAATAAATATAAAACGAGTGAAAGATTCTGCTGCTAAACACAAAAGCTAGATACAAAGCAAAAAACAAATGTGGATAAAAAATGTGTAGCGCTGAAAAAAGTCACATGTTGCCAAAATTATTAAAAAATAATTATAACAAAATTGTGTCCAATAAAGGTGAATGAAGTTCATATAGAAAATATTACCGCGAGAAAGATGTAATCCTGTGTTACTCCAAAGTTATTCCAAAATATGTGAAGACCCACCACCAGTGAATGTAAGGGGAGACTTACCAGCTATCCTGTGACCGCCCTTCTCAGGGGGGTCAATACAGGCTCTGCAGAGATACAGATGATCGTGAATGGTGTCCTGTGGAGTCCTACAGGAATGATCCTTTATCTATCCCCTCTGTAGCAATGGTCAGTGCAATCACTCAGGTGCTCCAGTGCAGGTGTTCCAGCACAACAGAAGCAATGGTGATCCAGATTTTGAAAATTTAGTGAAGCCAAATGGTATAGGAAAAAAGAGAGAAGGCTTCCAATAGTGCAGACATTATAAAAACAATTATTGTAAAATGCACAATAGCAAGTAAAAAACTCTCTATATAGAGTTGAAGACAATTCCTTGCAAGGATGTATAAAAAAGAAGCTCTGTTCGTGTCAGTACACGGGCTTGCCGTTTCGTGCATGCGCAGTGCAAAAAACGTGACGCCCTACGGCCGTTTTGTCATAAACTGACATCATCAGGGGTACGCCCACGCCACTGCGCACGCACTATAAATAGACATGAAGCACCAAAGAGAGGCGCTCCTATTGGTGCAGCTGTTGTAATATTAATATATATGTGTAGGTATTAAAATATTGTTTTATATGTATGGCATGGTATACATACAGGCATTCAAGGTTACACATCAAAGGGTGTTTTCTGACCAAAGGGGTTAGTGGTCAAACACAGATCAAAGGAACAGCTGAAGACCCTTGGATGTGCTAATCTTGTCCAAGACTACCTGAGTGTGTGAGGTATGGCCTGCCTCAAAGGGTAAATTGCTTACATACATAAGGAAGTATTTATTGATGGTAATTATACTTGGGGAAGTATTCATTCAGGCCGCGTACACACGGTCGTTCCAAACCGATGAGAATGGTCCGACGGGCCATTTCCATCGGTTCACCGCTGAAGTGGCCTGATGGTCTGATGTGCGTACACACCATCGTTCCAAAAACCGATCGGGTCAGAACGCGGTGACGTCAAACACACGACGTGCTGAATAAAACGAAGTTCAATGCTTCCAAGCATGCGTCGACTTGATTCTGAGCATGCGCTGGTTTTTAACCGATGCTTTCTGTACTAACCATCGGTTTGGACCGATCGGGCAGCGGGCCATCGGTTCGATTTTTAAAGCATGTTTTAAAATTTTGGACCGAAGGACAACAGACCGATGGGCTATACACACGGTCGGTTTGGAACGATGAAACTGAACCTCGGTCCATTCTCATCGGTTTTGTCCGACCGTGTGTACGCGGCCTCAGGGAAACATTTGGTTGACCTGGAAGAACCACTCCCTCCAGTGTGAGACCAGCATTTGAGGCAGTCAAGCTGGCATTCAGTCGGTCTTGTCACTGAGAAATATAGCACATGTCTAGGAAGAGATTTGAATTATATACTCTGTTGGATTTGTATCATCTGTGGAATTTGGACTTTGTTCGTTATTGGAAGTTAATTAAAAATGCGTTCTCTGAAGAGCCTGTGTGTTGCTGCGGAACAACCTAATTTATAGTCATCATATAATATCTAAGATATCAATTATCTAAGAGGACTGGACACTATACCTTTTCTATATCACTACATCTATTCTATATGGAAAGATCCACCAAATGCACTACAATTAGATCACTATAGCAGCCAGTGACTGACTTTAGGAGCTAAAAACAAGCTCATGGTGTGTTATGAACACATCAGGAACTAACGACATAGGCAATGAGAACTCATGAGTGACATCTAGTGGACATTTATAAAAATGCACTGAAATAAACAATTAAAATGTGATCCACATGGGCTGTATTATCAAACCCTGCCACCAAATGGATAATAATAAAATTGCATTCATTAGAAGCTAAAGACCATGATACATAGACAGCCTGATTGCTGAAATACATTTTAAATATTGTTAATCTAAAAATTCATATCCAATGCTGTCAGATAAATGATTAAATATATCAAATATATTTTTTTATATATATTTATAAATGATAACTCCGACAGTATCAATAATATACCAAAGGAAAATGGGGTATTTTGTTCCAAAATCGCAAAAAAAAACGCAATTTATTTTATTTTTTTTATCCAAAAAAATAAATAAAAAAAAACGCAAAGGATCTAATGCATAGAAAACTGGGGTGGGACATCAACCATTATTGATAAAACAGTTGATGTCCCACTCCACATTAAGACCTCCAGGGACATGGCAGCCAAGCCTATGTATCCAGCTGGTTTTGGATCTGGAAATGGTCCTTTTGCCATTGCCACCACGCCAGTGTGGAACATATTTTTCTAGGGCCATAAAAGTGGTACCCTTAGGGTCCCTGTTATGCTTAAGATCATAATGTTTGGATACGTTGTGTTTATCAAATCCTGCCTTAATGTTTGTAATATGTTCACCCAGTCTAACTTGGAGTTGCCAGTCTAACTATCGTGCACCAAACATACTCCAACCCGCTTGGGCACCTGAGAAGGTAAACCACACATTTGGTCATACAGGTTATGAAGGACTTAATTGGATATGTATTGCCAGTCCTAGACGAAGTCAAGCTTGTGAATCTTCTATTTTGGAGGGCATTTATCCTACAGGCCCTACATTTCCTGCGAGGATAAAAGCCTTTTAAATCTCCAAAGAAAACTGGACGAGTGGGAGGGTCAGGAACATTTGATGCCAAAGAGTGTCTCAGATTGGGAGTGCCCCTGAATATAGGGTGACCAGGCATCCCCAGTTTCAGGAGACATTGAGGACACTGTCCCCGGACCAAGTCTGTCCCTGGTTTTGTCCCCAGATTGGATTAAATAGGGGGCAGGGGCAATTTCAAAGACAATCAGTGCAGAATAAAAAAAAAATAGAATTACACCCCCCCCCTGCTCCGCCGTGCCTACTAGCATAGGGGGGTTGTATTTTTCCCATTATCTGTGCCCCTTTCTGGTGATCATGTGCTGGTCGGAGCGGAGGGCATATTTCTTCAGTTTCGGGCGCATGCCCATTCAGCTTCGCTCGCATGTTCTTCTGCCTTGGCTCAAATCCTGGCCTTTCCTGGCAGAGTGATCTTCCTCCGCTCCCCATCCAGTAGTAGCTGGGGCCCAGAGAGTAATACTTGAGAGCAGGCCCGGACTGGGACAAAAAATAGGCCCGGGCATTTTAGACTGAGCAGCCCGGGGGGGGCACGCGGCGGGGGTTAATGATGGGATGCCCGCACAGAGAGAGAGACTACTCCACATTTGTGGCACAGAGAGAGAAATCACTCCACATTGCTGGAACAGAGAGAAATCGTTCGACATTTCCCATTGTTGTACTGAAGTCAGTTGATAGATCGGAGTCTGTATAACCAGTCTGCACATTGATAGATTGAAATTTCTGCTGAACTGGCAGAATTTCAATCTATTTATGATGGCCTAAATCCACCAGTCTCTGAGTTTAATAATATCCTCAAATCTTCTGAAAGGGGTTCTCAACTTAGGTTTAGAAATTCACTTTGAACTCCACCTTATTTCCAGAACTCTCATTATGTATTAGATGTGCAAAGAATAAGGTGAGAGGACATCTAATACCTATAAAGAGTAATGAAAATAAGGTGGAGTACAAAGTGAAATATCTGGAGGGACTGGCTGAGGTTAAAACAGGCAGGGAGGAAATTAGGCATCACCTCCTTACTGTCTGTCAAATGCCTCTGAAAAGTGACATGAGAATTGATAACTTTTCAGTGGAGTATCTGTGAGTGCAAGCCTTTTGGCTCACACTGGTGCTCAGCATTTTTTTGGGGGGAAGCAATCAAACTGAACAAAAACATCAAATGCAGCCACTGTGCCCCATTATATGCAGCCACTGTGCCCCATCAAATTCAGCCACTGTGCCCATCAAATGCAGCCACTTTGTCCCATCAAATGCAGCCACTTTGTCCCATCAAATGCAGCCACTGTGCCCCATCAAATGCAGCCACTGTGCCCCATCAAATGCAGCCACTGTGCCCCATCAAATGCAGCCACTGTGCTACATCAAATGCAGCCATTGTGTCATATCAAATGCAGCCACTGTGCCCCATCAAATGCAGCCACTGTCCCCCATCAAATGCAGCCACTGTCCCCCATCAAATGCAGCCACTTTGTCCCATCAAATGCAGCCACTGTGCCCCATCAAATGCAGCCACTGTGCCCCATCAAATGCAGTCACTTTGTCCCATCAAATGCAGCCACTTTGTCCCATCAAATGCAGCCACTGTGACACACCCTCCACCCACTCGCTGTCTGACCGACACTTACCCCATCTTAGTGGCCGGTCAGGCATGAATCTATCCATTTTACATATGGGGGTGGCATAATGGAGGGGGCAGTGCCCGCGTGCCCTTAATGGACAGGCCGCCACTGTGGCGGTTTTCCATAGCCCCAGTCCCTCAGACTTCTAATTAGAAATTTTGCATTTTTGCTGCATTTTTTGGAATTGCACCACAGATGCGGCATGCAGGACTTTTTGTGCACTTTCAGGACATGCAGCAAAAATGTACAACCTAATAGAAGTCTATGGGACTGGAGGGTAACATGCCAGAACACCAGCACTGCAGCTAAACTGCAGCTTGCCAGTGTGAACCCACATCATAACATCTAGGAGGGCAAGAAACCGTCACAGGCTGCTGTAATATAACACTTAATATGCAGAGAGGGGGAGAGAGAGCAGCAAGGGAGGGAGGAGGAGCTTACTTGTTGTCACTTACTTGGATGGGACATAATGGACAGTCCCAGGAGGGGCTCACTTGTTTTTTTTTTCTAAGGCTATGGATACCAAGCTGACTGCTTTGTTTTAACTTTTCCGCCCACAAATCTTCTTCACAGACAACACAGGGCTGCCAGGAGTGTGGGCGGGGAAAGAAAGAGCAGCTCCACCCAGCCTCTGATATAGCTTTGTGTGAAGGAGGGAGGGGCTGGGCATATCTAAAGACCCATGCACACAAGACGCTGGTAAACGCGAGTTCAGAGGCATTTGGGCATTTTTCTTCAACTGCCCCTGAACACATTTAATGTTATCCTATGTGTCCATGCACACATTCGGGTTTTTTTTGCATTTTAAAGCAGTTGGGTTTAGGCTCGTTTTTTCAGAAGCAAAATTTTGGGTTCAGACGCAAAAGTTTTCGCATTTCAGACGCAAATCGCGGGAAATCGCTGCTTCGTTTATAGGCGTTTTTAAAGGTGACCTATTTTTTTACATTAGAAATCTCAAAAATGATGGCAAATTATGAAAAACCATAAAAAAAAAAACATTAAAAAATGTAATTGCTTGCATTGCATTGTGGACAATCCACAACTTGTGGCAGGTGACGTGGCCAGGTGACGTGGCCAGTGGACAATCCACAACTTGTGGCAGGTGACATGGCCAGGTAATGTGGCAAGTGGACAATCCACAACTTGTGGTAGGTGACGTGGCCAGGTGATGTGGCAGGTGACGTGGCCAGGTCACGTGACCAGTGGACAATCCACAACTTGTGGCAGGTAACATGGCCAGGTGACGTGGCAAGTGTACAATCCACAACTTGTGGTAGGTGACGTGGCCAGGTGATGTGGCAGATGACATGGCCAGGTCACATGGCCATTGGACAATCCACAACTTGTGGCAGGTGACATGGCCAGGTAACGTGGCAGGTGACGTGGCCAGGTCATGTGGCAAGTGGACAATCCACAACTTGTGGCAGGTGACATGGCCAGGTGACGTGGCAGGTGATGTGGCCAGGTGACATGGCCTGGTGACGTGGCAAGTGGACAATCCACAACTTGTGGCAGGTGACATGGCCAGGTGACGTGGCAGGTGATGTGGCCAGGTGAAATGGCCTGGTGATGTGGCAAGTGGACAATCCACAACTTGTGGCAGGTGACGTGGCAAGTGACGTGCCAGGTGATGTGGCAAGTGAACAATCCACAACTTGTGCCAGGTGATGTGGCAGGTGACGTGGCCAGGTGACGTGGCAATTGGACAATCCGCATCTTGTGGCAGGTAACGTGGCAAGTGGACAATCCACAACTTGTGGCAGGTGACATGGCCAGGTGATTTGGCAAGTGGACAATCCACAACTTGTGGCAGGTGACGTGGCCAGGTGACGTGGCAAGTGGACAATCCACAACTTGTGTCAGGTGTCGTGGTCAGGTGGTGTGGCAAGTGGACAATTCACAACTTGTGGCAGATGACGTGGCCAGTTGACGTGGCAGGTGACGTGGCCAGTTGACGTGGCAGGTGACATGGCCAGTGGACAATCCACAACTTGTGGCCGGTGATGTGGCCAGGTGACGTGGCAGGTGACATGGCCAGGTGATGTGGCAAGTGGACAATCCACAACTTGTGGCAGGTGACGTGGCCAGGTGATTTGGCAAGTGGATAATCCACTTGTGGCAGGTGACATGACAAGTGGACAATCCACAACTTGTGGCAGGTGTCGTGGCCAGGTGATGTGGCAGGTGACGTGGCCAGGTCACGTGGCCAGTGGACAATCCACAACTTGTGGCAGGTGACGTGGCCAGGTGGTGTGGCAAGTGGACAATTCACAACTTGTGGCAGATGACGTGGCCAGTTGACGTGGCAGGTGACGTGGCCAGTTGACGTGGCAGGTGACATGGCCAGTGGACAATCCACAACTTGTGGCCGGTGATGTGGCCAGGTGACGTGGCAGGTGACATGGCCAGGTGATGTGGCCAGTGGACAATCCACAACTTGTGGCAGGTGGCGTGGCCAGGTGACATGGCAGATGACATGGCAAGTGGACAATACACAACTTGAAGCAGGTGACGTGGCAAGTGGACAATCCACAACTTGTGGTAGGTGACGTGGCCAGGTGATGTGGCAGGTGACGTGGCCAGGTGACGTGGCAAGTGGACAATCCACAACTTGTGTCAGGTGTCGTGGTCAGGTGGTGTGGCAAGTGGACAATTCACAACTTGTGGCAGATGACGTGGCCAGTTGACGTGGCAGGTGACGTGGCCAGTTGACGTGGCAGGTGACATGGCCAGTGGACAATCCACAACTTGTGGCCGGTGATGTGGCCAGGTGACGTGGCAGGTGACATGGCCAGGTGATGTGGCAAGTGGACAATCCACAACTTGTGGCAGGTGACGTGGCCAGGTGATTTGGCAAGTGGATAATCCACTTGTGGCAGGTGACATGACAAGTGGACAATCCACAACTTGTGGCAGGTGTCGTGGTCAGGTGACGTGGCAAGTGGACAATCCACAACTTGTGGCTGGTGATGTGGCCAGGTGACGTGGCAGGTGACATGGCCAGGTGACGTGGCCAGTGGACAATCCACAACTTGTGGCAGGTGACGTGGCCAGGTGATTTGGCAAGTGTATAATCCACTTGTGGCAGGTGACGTGACAAGTGGACAATCCACAACTTGTGGCAGGTGTCGTGGTCAGGTGACGTGGCAAGTGGACAATCCACAACTTGTGGCAGGTGACGTGGCCAGGTGATGTGGCCAGTGGACAATCCACAACTTGTGGCAGGTGGCGTGGCCAGGTGACATGGCAGATGACATGGCAAGTGGACAATACACAACTTGAAGCAGGTGACGTGGCAAGTGGACAATCCACAACTTGTGGTAGGTGACGTGGCCAGGTGATGTGGCAGGTGACGTGGCCAGGTCACGTGGCCAGTGGACAATCCACAACTTGTGGCAGGTGACGTGGCAGGTGACATGGCCAGTGGACAATCCACAACTTGTGGCAGGTGATGTGACCAGGTGACGTGGCAGGTGACGTGGCCAGGTGACATGGCAAGTGGACAATCCAATTGACGTGGCCAGTTGACGTGGCAGGTGACGTGGCCAGTGGACAATCCACAACTTGTGGCAGGTGACGTGGCCAGGAGACGTGGCAGGTGATGTGGCCAGGAGACATGGCAGGTGATGTGGCCAGGTGACGTGGCAGGTGACGTGGCCAGGTGACATGGCAAGTGGACAATCCACAACTTGTGGCAGGTAACATGGCCAGGTGACATGGCAGGTGACGTGGCCAGTGGACAATCCACAACTTGTGGCAGGTGACGTGGCCAGGTGATTTGGCAAGTGCATAATCCACTTGTGGCAGGTGACGTGGCAAGTGGACAATCCACAACTTGTGGCAGGTGTCGTGGTCAGGTGACATGGCAGGTGTCGTGGTCAGGTGACGTGGCAGGTGTCGTGGTCAGGTGACGTGGCAGGTGTCGTGGTCAGGTGACGTGGCAAGTGGACAATCCACAACTTGTGGCAGGTGACGTGGCCAGTGGACAATCCACAACTTGTGGCAGGTGATGTGGCCAGGTGACGTGGCAGGTGACGTGGCCAGGTGACATGGCAAGTGGACAATCCACAACTTGTGGCCAGGTGACGTGGCCAGTGGACAATCCACAACTTGTGGCAGGTGGCACACTCGGCCAGCTCAGTGGCCTTTTTGCAGGACATTAGAGCAGCCCAGGGGGCAAATGCATTGTTGCAACCCAACCCAGTCCGCCCCAAGGGCCTTGGTACACCTCTAGAAGTGACATGCGGGCCGCCGAGGGCCATTCGCGGGCGGCGGCCCACCGGGCATATGCCCGGTATGCCCTATGGCCAGTCCGGGCCTGCTTGAGAGGCTGTGAGGCGGGCGGCAACGGGCAGAGAGTCGCTGATTGTTGCCATTACTAGTAAAGAAAAAATATGTCCCCGGATTTCATTTAAAAAATCTGGTCACCTTACCTGAATAGAACCCTGGGGTTAGCTGATAAAAGAGGCCACAGGATTCTATCATTCATCAGTACTGCCCAATGTTTCTTGATGATTCTCTTAATGGCCCAATGTTGACTCGAATATGTGGTCAAAAAGGCTAAACCAAAATCATCCCTATTCACTAAGCAGAGTAGAACGATCTCTACTGCCCACTTCCGCAATAGTAGAATCTAGGGATGTGCCATCATATCCTTTGTCAATAAATCTGGATCTCAAAATTTGAGCCTCCCTATAAAATTCATTGGGGTCAGTACAATTGCGTTTTAATCGCAAAAGTTGGCCCTTAGGTACAGCCGACAGCCAGGACGGATGATGACACAAATCTAATGGTATATATCCGTTCCTGTCTGTCGGCTTGAAGAAGGTGGATGTGACAATCACACCATCCTCTATAGAGATATTAAGATCCAGGCAGTGTATTTTTATAGGGCTCATCTCATCTGGCCATACTGGGGGCAAACTTTGTCCCCATGGCCACACCTTTCACTTGAAGATATTGTGTGCCATTATGCCAAAAATGATTATGTTCCATCGCAAAGTCCAACAGCTTCCTCACGTAATTGCATTGCGTCACGGAGTCACAATAGAGGAAATGTTGTACCGCTTTGTGTCCAAGTTGGTAAGAAATGGCAGTATAGAGCAATGCGACATCAGCTGTTAAAAGCATGTAAGTGGCTTTCCACTCTATTTCTTTGAGTAGGTTAATCACTTGCTTAGTGTCTTTGAGAAAGGAAGGAGTTCCCACCACCAGTGGCTGCAGGTAATGGTCAATATATTTACCTACACGTGAAGTAACTTAATCTATGCCATTGATGATAGGTCTTCCTGGAGGATTAATCAAAGTTTTATGTATTTTTGGCAAAATGTACATTACTGGCAATCGAGACACTTAAGGTAACCCTGGAGGAGCTGCAGAGTTCCACAGCAGAGACAGTAGTATCTGAATAAAGGAAGACAATAAGCCATATGCTCCATACAGTTGGGCTTTATGGCAGAGTGGCCAGAACAGAGCCGATCATAAGCAGGGTGCACGGGGTGCTCCGCACCCAGGCGCCACAGAGGTGGGGGCGCTGAAGCTCCAAAGTGCTCCCCTCCCTCCTCCTTGTCTGTGTCCAGAGGTAGAGCGCATGTAGCGGGTGCTGCGGTTCCCCATCCCGCTTGCTCTCTCCACTGGCAACTGACAAGAGCGCATACCTCCCGCTGTCCCCGGAATCCGGGATGGGTACCACAGCGGAGCCTAGTACCGGAACACGTTCCGGCACTAGGCTCCACTAATTAATTCTGTCCGGTGTGCATGGAGCAGTCTCCTGTCTGCCCTGCCCCCTCTGCATGTGTCGGCTGTAATGAGAGGCTTCTGGGTTAGATGGAGCTGCTGCCAATCATCCCATGCCCTCCCAGAAATGCTCTCCGAGTGCCACCCTCCAAGTAACCAAAGATGCCACGTATGCCCCGCCCCCTGTAAAGTGCTTCTTCTCCCAGGGCGCCCGAGCTAGAGGGATCTAATGGACAAGTACTGATCTATGGGGACACCTGATGTATGGGGCTCTGATCGGGGACACCTGCTGTGGGGGGGGGGCTCTGATGTTTGTCATAAATATTTCTGCACCCAGGCATCTGTGACCCTAGGATCTGCCCTGGGCCAGAAGAAAGCCATTACTTTCAGCAAAAAACAAAATGGCATGTTTTGAGTTTGCAAAAAGGCATGTGGGAGACTGCCAAAATGCATGGAGGAAATTGCTCTGGTCTGATGACACTAAAATCAAACTTTTTGGCCATCAAAGTAAACGCTATGTCTGGCGCAAACCCAACACATCACATCACCCTAAGGCCCTGTACAGACGAGAGGATATCCGTTGGAAACGGTCCACCGGACCGTTTCCAGTGGACATTTCTGCTCCCGATTTTGATCTGATGGGCTGTACACACCATCAGATCAAAATCCCCGCCGAAAACATACGCGGTGACATGCCGCGACGATGACGCGGCGACGTGCGCGACCCTGGAAGGTAAATACTTCCACGCATGCGTCGAATCACTTCGACGCATGCGAGGGATGGGGATCGCATGGACTTATCCGGTGAGTCTGTACAGACGACCAACGGACAGGTTTCCAGCGGATAGATTTCTTAGCATGCTAAGAAATTTTTATCCGCTTGAAAACCGTCGGCTGGAGAAATCTCCGCCGAAAAATGTCCGCTAGGCCGTACACACGACCGGATTTGTCTGCTGGAACTGATCCGCGGATAAATCCCAACGGACAGATCCGGTAGTGTGTACGAGGGCCAAAGAATACCATCCCCACAGTCAGGGCCGGCTTTAGGCCTTTAGGCGCCCTGTGTGAGAAAGCTTTACAGCGCCCCCTAGTGACCACGCCCCTCCGTAAACCACGCCCTTTCAGTGTCCACACCCATTTCTCCAATGCCGGCTCCATTTAAAGCCTTCCATTGCATTAAAGCGGAGTTCCGGCCACAATTTTAAATATAAAACTTTTTAAATATGAAAACCCCTGTAATACACAAGCTTAATGTATTCTACTACAGTTAGTCTGTAAACTAAGGTCCGTTTTGTTAGGTTGTTACAGCATTTAGACACTTTATAAAACAGAAATTGACTGGGGCCATCTTAAGTGTGGGCATCATGAAGCCAGACTGTATGACTTCCTGGATTTCAGCCTTGCAAAACTCGCACATGCTCAGTGCTACACAAGCAATGTAATGGTTTCAGATCAGGTTTCAATAGCAACGGGAGTGTCAGAGGAAGTTACCGCCCCTTATCTATGCAAACCTCTCCTCCCCCCCTCCTTCCAGGAACCAGTAAATATACGAAATAATTTGTTCCTGTGCAGATATATCTACATGACAAGATGATATATATATCTTGTTATATATGTGGTGTGTATACATATACCAGACATGTGCACTGTCAATAAATCCATTTTGTTTAGTTCCGTTTTGCATTAGCCGTTTGTAACGGACACATGCATGCTGCCGAGACAGTTATAATCCTCGTGCAGGGGGACTACAAGGAACTGCATGGCTTGTCACCATTGGATGTACCACATTGTATTCTGAGCTCAAAGGGTTAATTGGACAAGTTTCTTTTCATTGTTGAATGCTAATGTACTCTTCGCATAGATAATGAACTCTTCTTTTGCGTGCAGGTAAACAGCCCCCCTGTGAGGTGTATGCTGATGGGGATTATGTGTGAGTGATAATTGTTTTAAAGGTTAATTGAATTCTATGTGCCTGGCCAGGAAATGTTAAGTGGGGTGAGGTGCCGAAGCGGCTAGAAACTGGTCAAGTGATTAATTCAAGGAGATGTCATTGTTTCAGGGGGTCTGTGTTGAAGCCCCCTACTGGGAAAAGGGGAGGGCGGAAACTGTCATTGTTCTTGTAACAGTTGTAACCAGATATAAGGAGGTGAAATATGCCAAATAAAGTCAGTCTACTGGACCCTTCAAACGTAGCACGTCTCGTTTCTTGGAAGGGCGTTCGATGGGAGATACCGGCGGTACCTGCATATCGCAGCTTGCCAGGGAAAAGGACGTCTCAAACGGCTGAGACCCTCACACCAGTGGGTAGCCGTTACATTGGTTGGCAGTAGTGGGATGGTCCTTTTATCCAAAGAGCAAGTTCTGAATGGAGTCGCAGTACGCCAGGCTGAAAAGATCCACACTGAAAGATCTATTGGAGATTCGTGGTAGGAGCGCCAGCAACAGACCACAGAGGGAGCTGATAGCTGAACTGCTGGAGCTGGACGAAATGGATGGATCCATGGAAGGAACGGAGCCCCTTGCACCGGTCAGCAAAGAAGATGTAATTACTGGGATTGTACAGCGGAGATTATCCTTGTATCCAGAAACGTCCGTGGAACTAATCAACCAGCTGTTCCGGGAAGCACGGGAAGAGATACAAACGAAGAGGGGACAAGAACTGGAACTGGTAAGAGCGAGACAGCCCATTACACCTGCAGTTCCTACCCCCCCACCTGCTGCTACAGGAAAGAAAATACCGTTCACTGCATTTAAAGCTTTTGTAGAAAGTGAGGAGGAAATCGATGGATATTTGGCGGACTTTGAGAGGCAGTGCTCACTACACCAGGTACCACCAGACCAATGGGTCACTATTTTGTCGGGGAAATTGTCGGGCAAAGCCAATGAAGCCTTTCGGGCTCTCGCTCCAGATGATATTTTACAATACCAGCAAGTTAAAAAGGCGCTGCTAACCCGATACGCCGTAACGCCAGAAGCCTACCGCCGGCGCTTCCGGGAGTCCAAGAAGATGGCTGTGGACTCCCACATGGAATGGGCCAACCAGTTACAAAGGATGGCATCCCTTTGGGTCCAAGGGTGCAAGGCCAACACCGGGGAGGAAGTATTGCAGCTGTTCCTAATGGAACATTTCTTCCAAGACCTGGCCGCAAACATACAAGACTGGGTACGAGATCGCCGTCCCGCTAACTTAAGCGAGGCGGCTCGGCTAGCAGATGAGTACGCGGAAACAAGGAAAGTAAGCCAGGGTACTACACGGCTGGCTCATAGGGTAGAACCGCGTACTCCAACCGTCACCCCACGCCCCGAGTTTCCGGCTCCAGTTCCACCACATCCTCAGGGGCCTAGCAACTACCCCCGGGATTCGCATAGGGTGACGTGCCATCACTGCAGCGACACGGGACATATTGCTCGTTATTGCCCTTTGAGAGCTACAAATAACAATTGGAGACGCACAACACCCAACACAGAGGTCACTCCATCACGTCCCTCTGCGGCCCACTGCCTGGAGACCGAGGGGGGCCCTGAGGAATGTCTGGGAATTTGGTATGAGGCAGACCCAATACAAGCGGCCTCTCCGGATAACCGTCAGCATCACCGTCAGGAGGTACGGGTGAATGGACAAGTAGCACAAGGCTTAAGAGATTCCGGGACTACTATCACTCTGATTCAAAAACATCTGGTAAAACCAGAGAACGTGTCCACTCGCACAGTTGCCGTCCGGGTCGCAGGGGGTGCTGTATTTCGCGTACCCACCACCCGGGTGCACTTAGACTGGGGAGCCGGGTCAGGAAAGACCACAGTTGGTATCATGGACAACCTACCTGCCGAGGTGGTGCTGGGCAACGACATTGGCCCTCTGACTTCGGCTTTTTTACCTACACCTGCTGCTGCTTGTCCCGTGACCACCCGCGTTGCTGGAATCAACCCGCTTGCTGCTGAGAACCGGGTAAGACTACCTTCCCCGACATGTACTGTAGATCCGGCACAATATCACAGTCTAAAATGGGAATGTGACAAGTTGGCCAGTGAGAAATCAGAGATGCAACGACACTATGTCATGTATTATGAGATGTCCCGTGGCTTGAACATTGAAATGCACAAACAGGCGGAAATTGTCAAAAGATTAAATGGGATTTGCATCCAGGTGGTGCCGTATTTGTCCCAAGAGCATCAGCAACAGGTTTTGGGAGTCATTGAGAGAGCAAAGCAAGTGACTGTTCCAGAATTGAATTCTATTCTTCACCGTCACCATCAGCTACCGACCTGGTAAGCCAATGAGAAGGCCGACGGACTGTCCAGGCAAACGGAACTTTTACCCTAACAGCAGACCGGACATCCCCAAGTTGATCCGAAAAGGATCAATCCGGGTCTGCCGGAGTGTTCCACAAAGGGGGAGTAGTGTAACGGACACATGCATGCTGCCGAGACAGTTATAATCTTCGTGCAGGGGGACTACAAGGAACTGCATGGCTTGTCACCATTGGATGTACCACATTGTATTCTGAGCTCAAAGGGTTAATTGGACAAGTTTCTTTTCATTGTTGAATGCTAATGTACTCTTCGCATAGATAATGAACTCTTCTTTTGTGTGCAGGTAAACAGCCCCCCTGTGAGGTGTATGCTGATGGGGATTATGTGTGAGTGATAATTGTTTTAAAGGTTAATTGAATTCTATGTGCCTGGCCAGGAAATGTTAAGTGGGGTGAGGTGCCGAAGCGGCTAGAAACTGGTCAAGTGATTAATTCAAGGAGATGTCATTGTTTCAGGGGGTCTGTGTTGAAGCCCCCTACTGGGAAAAGGGGAGGGCGGAAACTGTCATTGTTCTTGTAACAGTTGTAACCAGATATAAGGAGGTGAAATATGCCAAATAAAGTCAGTCTACTGGACCCTTCAAACGTAGCACGTCTCGTTTCTTGGAAGGGCGTTCGATGGGAGATACCGGCGGTACCTGCATATCGCAGCTTGCCAGGGAAAAGGACGTCTCAAACGGCTGAGACCCTCACACCAGTGGGTAGCCGTTACACCGTTATTTCGTATTTTGTGCCCGAAACTCAATTTGGATTCGTACGAAATACGAATTTTCGTTAGATTCGTTCACTTTTCATAACAATTACCAACATTCGTTATGATGAAGAAATAATACGTTTTGTGGACAAATATCAATAGTCACAGGCACCTCACCCCAATGATAAGAAAAAATTAGAAGAGGAGGGAAAAAAGGGGTAACCAAAAGGACCCCGGGGCTTTTGAATGGTGCAAATAGATAATCAGACAAAAGTTGATTATAAAATTGGAAAATATAATTTATTACAAAAATAATTAATATGCCATAAATACGATAAATTTGAAATACATCTCGATTAAATACGTGATATCAAGACGAAGCATTGTTTAAGTCAGCTCTACATGTTTCACTCCGACGAGTTTCTTCAGGAGCTTTCAGACATACAATGCTAAATATCAGAAGAAAAGACAACAAGACATATAATTAAATGACTGTAAAAACAATCATTTATATATCAATACATTTTAGTAAATAATGTCAAAAAAGGGAAAAAATATTGATCATGAATACATCAGTTATTGTAGATAATGCATGCTCAAGGATCTCAACTATATATAAACAAGGGCCAGAAGTAAAAACAATAATATTTACTTACCAAAAAGGTAAAACAGCAAAAGACAGCAGACCATACAGGAAGGAACCAGAGTCCTCAGGGAAAACAGAACAGCTCAGGAGAACCACAGCAGGATTTTAAGCCATTAATGGAATACATCTGAAAAATCAGGAAAGCACATGTGGAAACACATATGCAAACTACTCTCAGTTGTATTATACAACAGGGGGTGAAGAAAAAATACACTCCAAAATTTTATAATGAAAAATATATATGTAATATATATACCTGTCAATAGTAAGCAAAAATGCCTATTGTCAGTAGAGACAGTCTAATGTTTGCCATAGATATGGATTGAAGGAGGATAAAGGGGAAGGAGGACACTCTCACAGCCCCTCAAATAACCTGATCAAAAAGCGGCATCCGCTCTGTTGGAAAAAAAGGGGAGAAATAATAATGTATATTGTGAGTAAATAGGGATAGTTATGTGCCAAAAAATGCACAGAGCAACAAATCCCTAATGCTCACAGTGTGTTAGCACAAAGCCAAACAGCTTGTGAGGTAAATATCTGATTGGGACGAAGTCCAAAGATGAAAAGGCAGGGCCACCTAGATAGCTGTGCATGCAGCAGCCTTTCCTTGCATAAATTAGGTCTGGTCTCAGCTGGAGCGCCTAAACACAGCGCTTAGGCTTTAGATCTGCCACCACGGCGATGATTGACCAATCAGAGCGCCGCGGTGCAGACACGTGACCAGGGCGTCAGCAGAAAGAAAAACATCCACCCAGCTGACAAGCTCAGCTGGTCCCAATGTAGCCAAAAGTAGGACGGCACACACGAGACCAAGAAAAAGGTCTCTGTGGGCGGTCCAAAAGCGATCGGCGCCATTTTGGAGGCTGGAAAAGTTTCCAGTACAAGATAGCTGGAAGACAAATGGAATAGACAGCGCAAAAGCGCTGAAAAAACAAAAGCTTGAGTTTTTTGTTTTTTCAGCGCTTTTGCGCTGTCTATTCCATTTGTCTTCCAGCTATCTTGTACTGGAAACTTTTCCAGCCTCCAAAATGGCGCCGATCGCTTTTGGACCGCCCACAGAGACCTTTTTCTTGGTCTCGTGTGTGCCGTCCTACTTTTGGCTACATTGGGACCAGCTGAGCTTGTCAGCTGGGTGGATGTTTTTCTTTCTGCTGACGCCCTGGTCACGTGTCTGCACCGCGGCGCTCTGATTGGTCAATCATCGCCGTGGTGGCAGATTTAAAGCCTAAGCGCTGTGTTTAGGCGCTCCAGCTGAGACCAGACCTAATTTATGCAAGGAAAGGCTGCTGTATGCACAGCTATCTAGGTGGCCCTGCCTTTTCATCTTTGGACTTCGTCCCAATCAGGTATTTACCTCACAAGCTGTTTGGCTTTGTGCTAACACACTGTGAGCATTAGGGATTTGTTGCTCTGTGCATTTTTTGGCACATAACTATCCCTATTTACTCACAATATACATTATTATTTCTCCCCTTTTTTTCCAACAGAGCGGATGCCGCTTTTTGATCAGGTTATTTGAGGGGCTGTGAGAGTGTCCTCCTTCCCCTTTATCCTCCTTCAATCCATATCTATGGCAAACATTTGACTGTCTCTACTGACAATAGGCATTTTTGCTTACTATTGACAGGTATATATATTACATATATATTTTTCATTATAAAATTTGAGTGTATTTTTTCTTCACCCCCTGTTGTATAATACAACTGAGAGTAGTTTGCATATGTGTTTCCACATGTGCTTTCCTGATTTTTCAGATTTATTCCATTAATGGCTTAAAATCCTGCTGTGGTTCTCCTGAGCTGTTCTGTTTTCCCTGAGGACTCTGGTTCCTTCCTGTATGGTCTGCTGTCTTTTGCTGTTTTACCTTTTTGGTAAGTAAATATTATTGTTTTTACTTCTGGCCCTTGTTTATATATAGTTGAGATCCTTGAGCATGCATTATCTACAATAACTGATGTATTCATGATCAATATTTTTTCCCTTTTTTGACATTATTTACTAAAATGTATTGATATATAAATGATTGTTTTTACAGTCATTTAATTATATGTCTTGTTGTCTTTTCTTCTGATATTTAGCATTGTATGTCTGAAAGCTCCTGAAGAAACTCGTCGGAGTGAAACATGTAGAGCTGACTTAAACAATGCTTCGTCTTGATATCACGTATTTAATCGAGATGTATTTCAAATTTATCGTATTTATGGCATATTAATTATTTTTGTAATAAATTATATTTTCCAATTTTATAATCAACTTTTGTCTGATTATCTACAGGGAGTGCAGAATTATTAGGCAAGTTGTATTTTTGAGGATTAATTTTATTATTGAACAACAACCATGTTCTCAATGAACCCAAAAAACTCATTAATATCAAAGCTGAATATTTTTGGAAGTAGTTTTTAGTTTGTTTTTAGTTTTCGCTATTTTAGGGGGATATCAGTGTGTGCAGGTGACTATTACTGTGCATAATTATTAGGCAACTTAACAAAAAAAATATATATACCCATTTCAATTATTTATTTTTACCAGTGAAACCAATATAACATCTTAACATTCACAAATATACATTTCTGACATTCAAAAACAAAACAAAAACAAATCAGTGACCAATATAGGCACCTTTCTTTGCAAGGACACTCAAAAGCCTGCCATCCATGGATTCTGTCAGTGTTTTGATCTGTTCACCATCAACATTGCGTGCAGCAGCAACCACAGCCTCCCAGACACTGTTCAGAGAGGTGTACTGTTTTCCCTCCTTGTAAATCTCACATTTGATGATGGACCACAGGTTCTCAATGGGGTTCAGATCAGGTGAACAAGGAGGCCATGTCATTAGTTTTTCTTCTTTTATACCCTTTCTTGCCAGCCACGCTGTGGAGTACTTGGACGCGTGTGATGGAGCATTGTCCTGCATGAAAATCATGTTTTTCTTGAAGGATGCAGACTTTTTCCTGTACCACTGCTTGAAGAAGGTGTCTTCCAGAAACTGGCAGTAGGACTGGGAGTTGAGCTTGACTCCATCCTCAACCCGAAAAGGCCCCACATGCTCATCTTTGATGATACCAGCCCAAACCAGTACTCCACCTCCACCTAGCTGGCGTCTGAGTCGGACTGGAGCTCTCTGCCCTTTACCAATCCAGCCACGGGCCCATCCATCTGGCCCATCAAGACTCACTCTCATTTCATCAGTCCATAAAACCTTAGAAAAATCAGTCTTGAGATATTTCTTGGCCCAGTCTTGACGTTTCAGCTTGTGTGTCTTGTTCAGTGGTGGTCGTCTTTCAGCCTTTCTTACCTTGTCCATGTCTCTGAGTATTGCACACCTTGTGCTTTTGGGCACTCCAGTGATGTTGCAGCTCTGAAATATGGCCAAACTGGTGGCAAGTGGCATCTTGGCAGCTGCACGCTTGACTTTTCTCAGTTCATGGGCAGTTATTTTGCGCCTTGGTTTTTCCACACGCTTCTTGCGACCCTGTTGACTATTTTGAATGAAACGCTTGATTGTTCGATGATCACGCTTCAGAAGCTTTGCAATTTTAAGAGTGCTGCATCCCTCTGCAAGATATCTCACTATGTTTGACTTTTCTGAGCCTGTCAAGTCCTTCTTTTGACCCATTTTGCCAAAGGAAAGGAAGTTGCCTAATAATTCTGCACACCTGATATAGGGTGTTGATGTCATTAGACCACACCCCTTCTCATTACAGAGATGCACATCACCTAATATGCTTAATTGGTAGTAGGCTTTCGAGCCTATACAGCTTGGAGTAAGTCAGACAACATGCATAAAGAGGATGATGTGGTCAAAATACTCATTTGCCTAATAATTCTGCACTCCCTGTATTTGCACCATTCAAAAGCCCTGGGGTCCTTTTGGTTACCCCTTTTTTCCCTCCTCTTCTCATTCGTTATGATGAATTTAAAAATCTGGACGCTTAAAGAGGACTAATAGTATCTGCTGTGCTCATTATGAGGGGTTCTCACCATCCCTGTGCTGACTTTCTGGGTTTGTACTTCTGCTGTGCTCATTATGAGGGGTTCTCACCATCCCTGTGCTGTGTTCCCGGGTCTGTACTTCTGCTGTGCTTATTATGAGGGGTTCCCACCATCCTTGTGCTGTGCTCATTATGAGGGGTTCCCACCATCCTTGTGCTGTACTCATTATGAGGGGTTCCCACCATCCTTGTGCTGTGCTCATTATGAGGGGGTTCCCACCATTCTTGTGCTGTGCTCATTATGAGGGGTTCCCACCATCCCTGTGCTGTGCTCATTATGAGGGGTTCCCACCATCCTTGTGCTGAGCTCATTATGAGGGGTTCCCACCATCCCTGTGCTGACTTCCTGGGTTTGTACTTCTGCTCTGCTCATTATGAGGGGTTCTCACCATCCTTGTGCTCTGCTCATTATGAGGGGTTCTCACCATCCCTGTGCTGTGCTGACTTCCCGGGGCTGTAGGGATGGTGGAAACCCCTCATAATGAGCACAGCACAGGGATGGTGGGAAACTGCCATTCCACTCCTTGTCAGTGAAGGGTGTGGTTGCTGGTTCCTTTGCTCCTGTGCTCCAGAGACCAGGGGCTAGAGTGGCTTCTCTGCCCCAGGAGGGATGCTGGATCCTGGGGAAGAGCCGGGCGGGGCCCCCCTGGATAGGCCTGTGGAAGATTCTGGGCCTACCCAAAGGAAAGATGAGTCCCTGTCAGCCTCCAGACAGAGGACTGTCAGTAAGTTGAAGCGGATTGAGAAGGAGGAGGAGAAATTGATGGTTTTGATGGCCGAGTTCAGAAAGAAAAAACAGATCTGTGCTAAAGTATACAGTAAGAAAAGACCGGCTCTGAGGCCTGAGCTGAAGGACCTGGAACAAGCTGTGAGGAAACAGAAGGATTTGCTGTATTCTCTGAAGGAGAAGAGCGGAATATTTAAAAAAATATATAAGAATGAGGAGCGATTTAATCGCATAAGAAGAGGAGCCGCTTCATGCATGGAGGATGGGGAAGCCAGCGAGGAGATGCAGGTGCAGGCACCTCTGACATTCGCTGAGCCCTCTGCCCCCTTCACACCCCAGCAATGTGGCACATCTCAGGAGGGTGAAGGTCCTGCCATGCTGGATTTCATAACCAAGTTGGAATCCCCTCCAGGTGCGGTTTCCCCGGATGGTGATGTCAAGATGGACACCGTTTCCAATCCTGTGGAGAGAGCAAGATCCACCATGGAGTCTGCAGCAGCTGAGGGAAGCTCTGATCCCAGCCATAAAATCGCACAGGTGACAACCCAGCAAGCAGGTACAGTGTGTGTGCAGGATGGTGGTGGGAACTTTATTAATGACAATAAGCTTGCTGAGGGTTGTAGTGCTGCAGGCAGTCAGCCCATGGACAATGTACAGCATACACCTGATAAAAACTGCCAGTCTGCAGAAAGGTCCATGGACAATACAGTGACTTTGCCTGGACCAGGCACAGCGGCTGTACCTGCGAATAATGGAGGAGATGCTGGGTGCAATAGTGCCACAACTCTGCAGAAGTCTGCATTGGACAGGACTGGAGCTGTGTGTACAGAGCGGGGGGAGGGGGTGGGTCCTGCCTCTGCTAATACAATCCCAGCTGAATCAGACGCTTTGCCGGCAGGTGTGACTGTGTCTAAGGACAGGACTGCAAGTACTGGGGGTGGAAGGAAATCCTATGCTGGTGTTGCTGCTGCAGGATCTGGGAAGGGGGAACAAGCAGGGAAGGAGCATGGGAATGGGTTGTCTTCCTCCCTGTTTAAAAGGAGGAATGTTGTGCAGCTGAGGTGGGAAGGCGGTGGAATCCCCCCACACAGGAGGGCGGTGGTAGATAAGATTCTACAGATGGGGTTCACGCCCGCAGATATCTTCGCCCTGATCAGTCCGGCAGGTTCCTATGAGTATGATTTGTCCTTTCTCCGCCCGGAGTCTTTGGACATATTTTGGGAGAAGTATGAGCACGTGTGTAGGGGCCTGCCGGACTGGAAGGGGCTCATGCCCAAACTTGTCTCCCGCCAGCCCCTCATTAAAGTGGTCACGATTCTGGTCCGTAATGAGTCCATACCACCGGGGGATCTATGTATATGGCTGAGGAGGTATGGAGACGTCCTGGGCCCCCTAAAGAAGATTCTGGATGATCGGGGAATATGGACGGGGGGATGGTCTGCTCAGTTAAAACTAAAGATCGTTGATAATGTCGTCCAACATCTGCCATCCTCGGCTTTCCTGGGGAGGGACAGGCTGACCATCTTCTATCCGGGCCAGCCAAAGCTGTGCAATAAATGTGGAGACAAGAGTCACCTTGCGTCCTCCTGTCCAGTGATGAAGTGCTCTCTGTGCCAGGGTATAGGACATCTGGCTAAGGATTGTAACCTCATAAGGTGCAATCTGTGCAATGCGGTGGGGCATCCTTATAGCCAGTGTCCTGAGGCAATGCACAATAAGCCTGAGCTCATGAGAGAGTTCTTCCGCCTGGACATGGAGGATGCTCGGAGCTCAACAGCTGGAGGGCCTGTGAGTCCATCTGAGTCTGTGCCAATTCCCAATGTGTCCGTGGTGCCCCAGACTGTGCCAATTCCCAATGTGTCCGTGGTGCCCCAGACTGTGCCAATTCCCAATGTGTCCGTGGTGCCCCAGACTGTGCCAATTCCCAATGTGTCAGTGTCTTCCCAGTCTGTAGGTAAGGTGTCAGTTGCAGAGAATGTGTCCAATCCTTCTGTGTCTTCTAAAATTGCAGAGGCAGCAAGAGGTGCTGGTGCATCAGGTGCGGTGCCAGTCCCCCTCCCTCGATGCTGCAGGGTTCCTGTTAAGGATCGTGGTGTGCAGAGGAGTGGGGAGGACGGTGAAGAGGCTGGCCTGGTGGTAGATAAGGGAAGGGAGTATGGGGGGGAGGGGGGTGAAGGGTGTGGGGAGGCTGCTGACTCCGGGTTGTCCAAGGATGATATGGAGTGGTTGGAGGATAAAAGGAGGAGAGGCAAAAAGAAGGGGAAAAAAGGAGGTACAGTTACCTTAAGTCCTGAGGTTTTGCCTTTGGCGAATAAATTTACGGTACTGTCTGAGGATGACTATGAATGGGACTCGTTCAGTTCTGCATCCTCTATGGATGAAGAGTGCCAGGGTGCAACGAAGCGCGCTGGTTCTCCAGGGAGAGGGAGTAGCCAGGCTGGGAAACAGCCTCAGCCACCTTAATGGCAGTTCCCACTCACTTTATATAAAAGGCGACATGCATGGTGATGCTCTTTAGTCTGGCTCTCCCGTAGGGATTATGTTGTGCGCAATTTGGTTTGCACCGTTTATTATGTTCTTGTGTTTGTTTCTGTTTTGTATAGTCATATTCAATTGTTTTGTAAATATGTTTTATTTATTATGGTTTTATTGGATATAAGTTTTTGTTTGTAAGATTTTTTCAATAAACAAAATTAACCCCTCATAATGAGCACAGCACAGGGATGGTGGGAATCCCTCATAATGAGCACAGCACAGGGATGGTGGGAACCCTTCATATGGGGTTCCCACCATCCCTGCACTGACTTCCTGTGGCTGTACTCCTGCTGTGCTCATTATGAGGGGTTCCCACCATCCCTGTGCTGTGCTGCTTTGGCCCCGGCACCCCGCATCGGCCCCGGCACCCCGCATCGGCTCCGGCACCCCGCATTGGCCCCCGGCACAGCAACCCGCATCGGCACCCCGCATCAGCCCCTGTACCCCGCATCGGCCCCGGCACAGCACCCCGCATCGGCCTGACACACCCCCCACCAGCCCCGGCCCCCTGCATCGGCCCCGGCACCCTGCATTGGCCCCGGCACACCGCATGGGCCCCAGCACCCTGCATCGGCCTCCGGCCCCCCGCATCGGCCTCCGGCCCCCCGCATCGACCCCGGCACCCAGCATCGGCCCTGGCACAGCACCCCGCATCGGCCCTGGCACAGCACCCCGCATCGGCCCCGGCACCCCCGCATCGGCCCCGGCACCCCGCATCGGCCCCAGCACCCCGCATCGGCCCAGGCACATCGCATCGGTCCCTGCACACTGCAGCACACCGCATCGATCCCCGCTACATGGATGCATTTGACGGGCACAGCGGATGCGCTTGATGGGCACAGCGGATGCGCTTGACGGGCACAGTGGATGAGTTTGACGGGCACAGCGTTTGGCACAGTGGATGCATTTGATGGGCACAGTGTTTGGCACAGTGGATGCATTTGACGGGCACAGTGTTTGGCACAGTGGATTCATTTGACGGGCACAGTGTTTGGCACAGTGGATGCATTTGATGGGTACAGCAGATGCGCTTGATGGGCGCAGCGGATGCGCTTGATGGGTGCAGCGGATGCACTTGACGGGCAGAGTGGATGCGTTTGATGGGCACAGTGTTTGGCACAGTGGATGCATTTGATGGGCACAGTGGATGCATTTGACGGGCACAGTGTTTGGCACAGTGGATGCATTTGATGGGCACAGTGTTTGGTACAGTGGCTGCGTTTGCTGGCAGAACAATTATTTGTATGGGGTACATGACATTGCACAGGTGACTTGCTATTGCACGCCCCCCCTCCCCCCTCGCCAAGCTCTGCTGTATCTGTCCCTCCCAGCAACTCTCCACCTCTGCCCGCCCCCTCAAATCTATAATACAGCACAAGCGTGCATTCTGGGCGTGGGGGTGGGCGGGGCCGTTGTGGTATTAACATCCCTCCGCCTTCGCCCCCCCCCCCCCTCCGCCTCCTCCCCCGCCCCCCTCTGCCTGCTCGAGAGAGGTTTTCAAGTGCGGCTTGCACTCGCGCATGCGCGGTAGAGCCCCGCGATTCGACGGACGAGAATCCTAATGCTGGAATTGATCTCCCAGGAGGTATAGCGGCGGCGGCGGGGGGGGGGTAGCTCAGCCTCCCGCCGCGGCGGGGGCGATTTTCAATCATCAACAACACAGTGAGTTTTAAAACCAAAAAAAAAATAATGTGCCAAATGTGTTTCAGGTGACACAGGAGCAGGCGATGCACAGGACTTAAAAAAGAGGGTGGAACTCCGCTTTAAGTTCCCAAAAAACAGATTACAAGCTATGATAAAAATACAACTTGTATTCACATAATAACTCCACCTATACTGCAAATCACACGCTATAATAACGCCACATAAAGTAAATCACACTACCTGTAAATTTACAATCAAATATCAAACATAATTACCATAAAGTATTTTTTTACTTTTGTATTTACTGTTCCTTTAAGAAACACCCTATTGAAATAATAAAATAAAAAACAGACATTAAGCAGTACACTGCATTTATAAAAAAAAAATTTACTTACAGAAAAAAGTTTTTACCACCCGGGGCGGATCCTATATCTGCCCCCCCCCCCCACGGTAAAATTGAAAAACCCCACTGTGCCCCCTGTATCCTTCAATATCTCTGTCACTACTGTGTACCCCTCTCCACAACTGCACCACTTGACCCCTTTATATTACACAGCACCCTGCATCACTTTACATTACACAGCCCCCCACAGCTCTAGACACCTATATGTTACACAGACACCCCCCTAACAGTTCTGGACCCCCTGCATGTTACGCAGACCCCCCCTACAGTCTCCCCCTACAGTGCAGACCCACCCCCCTACAGTCTCCCCCTACAGTGCAGACCCCCCCTTACAATACAGACCCACCCCTACAGTGCAGACACCCCTCCCCTACAATACAGACCCCTCCTTACAATACAGAACCCCCTCTACAATACAGAACCCCCTCTACAATACAAATTCACCCCTACAGAGCAGACCCCCCCTACAATACAGATCCACCCCTACAGTGCAGACCCCCCTACAATACAGACCCCCCCCACAATACAGAACCCCCTCCCCCTACAATACAGAACCCCCCTACAATACAGAACCCCCCCCACAATACAGAACCCCCCCCACAATACAGAACCCCCCCCACAATACAGAACCCCCCCTACAATACAACCCCCCACAATACAGAACCCCCTCCCCCCTAAAATACAGACTCCCTCTACAATGCAGAACCCCCTCCCCCTTACAATACAGAACCCCCTCCCCCTACAATACAGTACCCCCCACAATACAACCCCCCCCAATACAGAACCCCCCTACAATACAGAACCCCCCCACAATACAGATCCACCCCTACAGTGCAGACCCCCCTACAATAGAGAACCCCCTCCCCCTACAATACAGAACCCCCTCCCCCTACAATACAGAACCCCCTCCCCTCTACAATTCGGAACCCCCCCACAATACAGAACCCCCCTACAATACAGAACCCCCCTACAATACAGAACCCCCCCACAATACAGAACCCCCTCCTATAATACAGAACCCCCCCTACAATACAGATCCACCCCTACAGTGCACAACCCCCCCTACAATACAGATCCACACCTACAGTGCAGACCCCCTACAATACAGAACCCCCCACAATACAGAATACCCTCCCCCTACAGTACAGAACCCCCCCACAACACAGAACCCCCTCCCCCCTACAATACAGCAGAAACCCCCAAAATACAGAACCCCCCCCACAATACAGACCCCCCACAATACATAACCCCCTCCTTTTAATACAGAACCCCCCCCTACAATACAGATCCACCCCTACAGTGCAGATCCCCCTACAATACAGAACCCCCCCCCACAATACAGAATCCTCTCCCCCCTTCAGTACAGAACCCCCCCACAGTACATACCCCCTCCCCCCTACAATACATAACCCCCCACAATACAGAACCCCCTCCCCCCTACAATACAGAACCCCCCCCACAATACAGACCCCCCCACAATACAGGACCCCCCTCCCCCCTACAACACAGACACCCCCCCTTCAGACCTGGCACTTGGTCATCTGAGCCACGTGCTGCACACACAGCACAGGACGGAAAATGGGGGAGGCGGCTGCACTGCTCGGCTGTGTGTGTCACGGTCTGGAGTCAGGCTCAGAGGCAAATTGCTATAGCAGTGACAGAACAGGTATACAGACAGTACAGTAGTCCAGGAACAGGCCGAGGGTCAAACACAGGTGGTTGCAGATTGGGATCAGGCAATAGAGAAGTCCAGGAACAGGCCAAATGTCAAACACAGGTGGTTGCAGATACAATGGCAGCAGAGCAGACAAATGGCAAGGCACTGGCTGGGAAGGCACAATAACCTGGCAAAGAGGAAGTGCAGAGACAAGGCTTTTATAGGAAGTCTGTGGGAGGAGCAAGGGGTTCAAGGTTCAATGCAATCAAGACACAAGGCAGGAATGTTCAATGGATCAGATGGGTTTGTCCAGCAGATCAGACAGGGAGCTGTCCAGCATCCCAGATAGCTCAGTGAGAAGGTTCACTGCCAGACACAGATGAGGTCCCAGGTTCAAGTCCAGGTCCTGACAGTGTGACTGTGAGAGTCACAGGCAGCCGAGACTCAGACCCGCGGCGCTGCACAGGGAAGGAGGATCATTGCGGCCGGGTCCCTGGTGTGCTGACGGCTCGCTCGGATGCGGCTTGCACACCCCCCCCCCCTGCAAAGCCAGGCTTCAGCCTGCCGCTGCCTCACTGTCACCACGCACGGCATGCCACCCGGTGCCCGCTATTCTTTCCCTAAACTCGTCAGAGTTGAGGGAAAGATGGATGGTGCTAAATACAGGGATATTCTTGAGCAAAACCTGTACCACTCTGTGTGTGATTTGAGGCTACGATTGTGGTTCACTTTCCAGCAGGACAATGACCCCAAACAAACTGCTAAAGCAACACTTGAGTGGTTTAAGGGGAAACATGTAAACGTGTTTGAATGGCCTAGTCAAAGCCAAGACCTCAATCCAATAGAAAATCTCTAGTCAGACCTAAAGATTGCTGTTCACAAGCACAAACCATCCAACATGAAGGAGCTGGAGCCAGGGCCGGATTAACATAGGGGCTATTGAAGCTGCAGCTCCAGGCCCCTTTCTCAAGAAAGGCCCATTTGCCCCAAAAAAAAAAGAAAAGAAAAATCAAAAAGAAAATTTTGACTTCGAGGGTTGTAGCTCGGCACCCAGCACAGTCACAGAGACTATTTGGGGGGTAGGTAGCTAAAGACCTACCCCACCACTGGTTATAATATGGGGTTGCTATCATGTATGGCTCAGGAGATACGAGGCTGCTTGCGGAGCCCGTCAGAAGCTACATACAGTTTAAATACAAATTGACACACTCTGCAGCAGACTAAGAGGATGAGATCACAGTGCTTATAATTATTTGTATATTACTTATGGTAATTAACTCCTTGCCACCCAGGCCAATTCTGACACCTCTCTTCTACATGTAAAAATCATCATTTTTTTGCTAGAGAATTACTCAGAACCCTCAAACATCATATATATTGTTTTAGCAGACACCTTTTGGAATAACATGGTGTTATTTGCAACTTTTTATGTTGCACAGTATTTGTGCAGCAATTTTTCAAATGTTTTTTTTTTTGGAAAGAAACGGTTTCATTCATAAAAAAACTCCAAAAAAATTTAGCACGATTTTTTTTGTATAGTAAGCGATGCTTTACATTTTTTTACATGTTTAGAGTTACAGAGGAGGTTTAGTGCTAGAATTATTGCTCTCGCTCTAACGATCCTGGCGTATGTAACCTGTGTGTATCCGGCTCTGATACTAGCCAGTGCCTACCCAGCCACTGAATAGTATCTCTCCCCAGCCTGTCCCCAAACAACATCTTACCTGTTGACCTGTGGATTGGGGAATCACTCCTGCAGTGTTATTGTGTTCTGCCAGTGCGTACAATGATCAGTGTTGCTAACTATAGCTGGCTGCACTGATTGTTTTGGGAAAAACCTGACAGGCTGGTTGTACTCAAGTCGGATAATATGTTGACTTGTGTAAAACCAGCTAGCCCATACGTAGATCATCTATGGCTGGTCTCTGCCTAATTGGTGTAATTTCAATCCATGTATTAACCACTTTTTCCTTCTCAAATTCCTTCATCCTCCTCACCTGTAGATAGTGCCCACTGTAATACTCTACATACTTCTCTCCTGTACATACAGTTTACTGTCATACCCTCCACACTCCTCTCCTATACATAGTGCACACTGTCATACCCTCCACTCTCCTCTCCTGTACATACTGCTCACTGTCATACACTCCATACTCCTCTCCTATACATACTGCCCACTGTCATACCCTCCACACTCTTCTCCTGTACATAGTGCCCACTGTCATACCCTCCACACTCCTCTCCTGTACATACTGCCCACTGTCTGTCGTATCCTTCCCACTCTTCTTCTGTACATACTGGATTCTGTTACTTAGGTCACTTGCCTTGGCCGGGCTGCGTTGATGTCACTTCCATGCATGCTCATGCGCATCCTCTCTCTCTCATCCCCTTTCTCTCTCATCCTCCCTCCCTTACCCCTCTCTCTCTTTCATCATTCCTCTCTCTCTTTAATTTAATTTGTTATAACAAAAAATTTGTTTGCATTTTTATTTATTTATTTATTCTTTATAAAAGGCCCCACCAAAATCCTCAGCACCAGGCCCATGATGATCTTAATCTAGCCCTGGCTGGAGCAGTTTTGCAAGGAGGAATGGACAAAAATCCCAGGGGTGAGCTGTGATAGCCGCAAAAGGTGGCTGGGGGTGAATTAGGAGTGAAAATAGTTATGCACATTGACTTTTTCTTTTATTTTACCCTATTTGTTTTTTGCTTCACAATAATAAAAAAAAAAAAATCTTCAAAGTTGTGGGCATGTTCTGTAGATGAAATGATGCAAATCCTCAAACAATCCATGTTAAGTTGTGAGGCAACAAAACATGGAAAATGACAGGGCAGGGTGAATATTTTTGTCTCTCTTCTCTTTCATTAAATCGCAGACTCTGGACATGCCTGTTATACACATATATACTAAACATAAACAAACGTGTAATTTATAAATGACAATAATTATATTTGTTTAAATTAACATAAACATATATAATAAACCTATATATCACACGAGTTCCACCAGAAAGTCTAACCAAGGCAAACACTGGGGTTGCTGCCCCTTTTACACATATTACTGCGGCTTGTGTCTAAGGATGTTGAACCATGAGAGCCACCGTAGGCAGCAACATCGCAGCCCAATAATGAATGGACTGTAACCTAGCAACGATGAACGCCGCTAACAGATCACAAAGCTGACTCCCGGAAAGGCTGAAAGTCCGGCGGGATGTACGGAAATAGGGCGATTTAGTGAACTGAGTGTAGATGGACTTTACATTTTTATCGGTGTGTTTCGGGAAATAACGTGAGCAAAGGTAAGCGTCACGTGTTTGGTGGTGTCCTGCGGGGAGTTTCATTCCTGAGCGTGCGGCGCGCCGTGTCCAATGGAAGCTCATCACTACAAAACGGTCTGTTGGATTGAAGGGGATTTCCCCATTTAGGTGGGCACCGGCTCCATAGTGTAAAAAGAAAAATAATACATCTTGTGACTTCCTAGCTAATAGGTTGCACTGACACAGCGTTCTGTGTACTCTATCTAGGGGGAATTCAGCAGTGGTGAGTATATTCTGGAATAATACTTTTATTCAAAGAGAAAACAAAATACAGTTGTAAAACTCCAACACAGGGGATACAATCGGTAGGCCTAATATAAAACAGCGCAAAAAAAATACACATACGGGGCCAGATTCAGATAGGTTACGCGGATCTAAAGATCCGCTCACCTATCTTATTTACGTTACGCCGCCGCAAGTTTTTGAGGCAAGTGCTTTATTCAGAAAGCACTTTCCTGTAAACTTGCAGCGGCCTATCGTAAATCCCCCGGCGGAATTCAAATTCCGCGGGTAGGGGGCGTGTAAAATTGAAATCAGGCGCGTCCCCGCGCCGAACAAACTGCGCATGCGCCGTCCGTAAAAAATTTCCCAGCGTGCATTGCTCTAAATGACTTCGCTAGGACGTCATTGGTTTCGATGTGAACGTAAATGACGTCCATCCGTATTCGCAAACGACTTGCGCAAACGACGTAAAAAATTCAAAACTCGCCGCGGGAACGACGGTCATACTTAACATAGGATACGCCGCACATACCCCTCATATAGCAGGGGTAACTATACGCCGGAAAAAGCCGAACGCAAACGACGTAAAAAAAAAAGCGCCAGGCGGTCGTTCGTTTCTGAATCGGCGTAACTCATTTGCATATTCCTTGTGTATACAAACGGAAGCGCCACCTAGCGGCCAGCGTGAGATTGCAGCCTAAGATCCGACGGTGTAAGTCACTTACACCTGTCGGATCTTAGGTAGATCTATGCGGAACCTGATTCTATGAATCAGGCGCATAGATACGACGGCCGGACTCAGAGATACGACGGCGTATCTCTTTTCTGAATCTGGCCCACGGGTTCCTGAGCCTTAAGCCCAGAACACACAATGAGATTTCTCGAACGAATGATAGCCTGTTTTTTTTTTTTTTTTTGCATGCTAAGCTCAGATAGAATCCAAAGATTTTACTAAAGTCATGAAAATTCTCATACAGAAGAATAAAAATTCTGAAGTGATGTCATTTGTATTGCATTTTCGAGCGACAGCTGTACTGATTAACCACTTGCCTACAGGGCACTTACACTAAGGTGACCAGATTTTTAAAATGAAATCCGGGGACATATATATATTTTTTCCTAGTAATGGCGGCAATCGGCGACTCTCTGCCCGTCGCCACCCGCAACACAGCCTGTCAAGTCTCACCCTCCGGGCCCGGCTACTACTGGATGAGGTGCGGAGGAAGATCCCTCCACCAGGGAAGGCAAGGAGAACATGCGAGAGGAGCAGAATGGGCATGTGCCAAAAACTGAGGAAATATTCCCTCCACTCCGACCAGCACATGATCATCAGAAAGGGGCACAGTTAATGGAAAAAAATACACCCCCCCTCCCCCCTAAGCTAGTAGGAGCGGCGGAGTGGAGGTGTTTAACTTATTTACCACCGGGCTTGTTTTTCGGATTCAGTGTTTACAAGACTAAAACAGTTTTTTTTGCTAGAAAATTACTTAAAACCCCCAAACATTATATATATATTTTTTTCTAGCACCCTAGAGAATAAAATGGCAGTCATTGCAATACTTTTTGTCACACCGTATTTGTGCAGCGGTCTTACAAGCGCACTTTTTTTGGAAAAAAATCACTTTTTTGAATTAAAAAATAAGACAACAATAAATTTTGCCCAATTGTTTTATATATTGTGAAAGATAATGTTTTTTTTTTGTTTTTTTTTATTTTATTTTTTATTTTTTTCACGTAAATTGACCACGCCACTGCGTACTGTAGTGTATCCCCTCTAACCTATGAATGTGATCCTAAGCACTCCTACCCATTTGTTAGAGGAGAGAAATTTTTTTTGAAAAGGAAGAGAAGACAAAAACGTAAAAAAAGAAAAAAAAGGAAAAGAAGGAAAAAAAAAAAAAATTCACCCATGCTCTCTCCGTTATCCCACACCCCCATTCCCCCCCCCCCTCAAGCCCTGGAATCTAAGAAAGATTTCCAGGGTATCCAAGTTCTTAAGTATCTTTCCTTTTGGTGTTGTGCTCTTTGTACTAATTCTTCTAATTTACTAATTTCTTTTACTTTATTTATCCATATCTCTATTGTGGGTGGAGTTGATGACTTCCATTTTTTTGTTATGCACATTTTTGCAGCATCTAATAGATGACCTAGACTTGTCTCCCTGTATGCTTTCTCTTGTATTTGGTTCACATGTAAAAGGTAAAATTCTGGATCTTCCGGTATCTCATATTCTGAGCATATCTGAAGTATCCTTTTAATCTCCAGCCAAAAGCTCCTTAACAAAGGGCAGTCCCAGAATATGTGTAACATCGTCCCTTTACTCCCCTGGCACCTCCAACATTTATCTGACACCTCTGGGAAGATTTTGTTTAATCTCTCCGGTGTCCTGTACCACCTCGCGAATATCTTGTAGTTTGTCTCCTGTGTCCTTGCGCATATTGATGTTTTATGTATTCGTTTATAGATGCATTGTCGCTGTTCCGTGCTAAATACCTTTTTTAGTTCCTGTTCCCAATCCTGGACACATTTCAGAGGGTGGTTCCCTGATTGTGTCAGTATATCATAACATATTGATAGTGTGTGTTGTAGTCTTCCCCTCTCGCTACACATTTTTTCAATTCTCGTAGTTGGTCTTTCGAAAACCCCTGGGTTTGGTACATTACCAAACCCAGGGGTTTTCGAAAGACCAACTACGAGAAAGTGAACCATCTGGAGTGCATTCCAAAACTTTAGGTGAAATCCCCCCCCTTGTTCCATCAATTCAGCTATTGTGAGCCATCTTCCCCCTTCGTATATAACTCACTACCTGTCTACACCCCCCCTCCCTTAGGTCTCGGAAAACTCCATCCTCATCTCCCGGGGGAAAAAGGGGGTTTCCCAGTACTGGGTATAGTGGAGAAGTCCTAGGGTCCATACCCATCATGGAAAAAGCTGTTACACATATCTTCACTGTATTTCCCAGTATCGGGTTTTTGTTAAGTTCTTTAGGTAGTGAAGCATACCACCATGGTGCCCTTTCTAATGGCGTTTTAGATTGGGATTGTTCAATTTGTACCCAAAGTTTAATGTCTGAATGCCTGTTCCAATCTATTAATCTATTCAAATGGGCGGCATAGTAGTACTTCCGTATATCTGGCACTCCCAGACCTCCCTGTTGTTTAGTATACATTAGTTGTTTTCTTTGTATTCTGGGGTTTTTGTGTGCCCAAATAAACTCGAAGATGACTCTCTGGCATTGTTTAAAAAACTGCGCTGGGATATGGATTGGTAATGTTTGCAGTAAGTAGAGGATTTTTGGAAGTATACTCATCTTAATGACATTACATCGTCCTAACCAAGTGTGGAACCCCTGGTTCCACTTATCTAGTAGTATCTTTACCTTCTGAAGTAATGGTGGAAAATTTAATTCAAAAATCTTGTCTACTCTCCCTGTTAGTTGTATACCCAGGTATGTTAATGCTTTTTCTGTCCATTTAAACTTACATTTTTGTTTTAAGTGATTTATTAATGTTTGTGGGACGTTAATTCCCATTGCTTCTGATTTATTGAAGTTAATACTTAAGTTCGAGAGAGAACCATATTTCTCAAATTTCCTCATTAGGTTCGGGATAGAAATCAGTGGTTTCGTGAGTGTGAACAGCATGTCATCTGCGTATGCAGATATTTTGCAATTGTTCTTTCCTATGTGTTTTCCTGATATATTTTTGTTTAAGCGCACGGTACACAAGAAGGGTTCTAACGACAGGGCGAAGAGGAGCGGGGACAGGGGGCACCCCTGTCTTGTACCATTCAATATCTGAAAGGGCTCTGATACTATTCCGTTGGCCCGAACTTGGGCCGTTAGGCCAGAGTACATAGACAGTATCCATTTTATTATTTTATCTCCAAAGCCTCCATGTTGTAAAACTGCCCTCATATAGCTCCAATTCACCCTGTCGAAGGCCTTTTCTGCGTCTGTATTTAACAGTACACATTGTGTCTGTGTTGTATTTACAATCTGTACCAGATTAATGGCTTTTATCGTGTGCTTCCCGTGTGGGGACAAATCCCACCTGGTCCAGGTGTATCAGTTCTGGGATATATTGTTGTATCCTGTTTGCCAGGATCTTAGCGAAGATTTTTACATCTAAGTTTAGTAAAGAAATCGGCCTATAGCTTTCACATAAGCTCAAATCTTTCCCCTCTTTCGGTATCACCGAAATATAGGCCAATAGAGTTTCCTTCGTAAAACTAGCCGATGTCCCTAATGCGTTAAAGAATTTCGTCATATATTTCAATAGCGGTGGGAGTAGAGTTTTGTAGTATTGATCCGTATACCCGTCGGGCCCAGGCGCTTTCCCCCGTTTCATTGAATTAACTGCTACTTTGATTTCTTCTTCAGCTATAGGGGCATCTAGCTTCTCTTTATCTGCTTCCATTAGTTTTGGTATTGCTGATTCCATAAGATACTGGTCGATCTTTCCTTTGATCGGAGGTTTACTTTTTATGTTATAGAGAGAGCAATAATATTCTTGAAACTCTTTCGCTATGTCCTTTGGTTTAAAAACCTTCTGTTTCTTTAATGACTTGATACACGGGATGTAGTTACTCGTCTTCTGTTCACGTAATAATCTAGCCAATCCCTTCCCACACTTATCTCCTGATTCGTATGCATACTTTTTACACCTCTGTATTGCTGCTTGAGCTTTATAGTACAGAAGATCTGTAATTTCCCTTCTTTTCCTCACCACCTCTTCCTCTCCTGTCATAGATCCTGCCTGCTTATGCCTACTCTCCAACATGGCCAATTCCTCCAGTAACTTTTTCAGTTTTTCCGTACGTTCCCTTTTTATTCTAGACCCATGTTTAATTAGTACCCCTCTAATGACCACCTTATGTGCTTCCCAGATAATTCCGGGATCGCACTCTGGGGTGTCGTTGGTGTTGAAGTAACATTCCAGTTCTTTAATTACCTCTTCTAGAGTTTTTTTGTCTTGCAATAGACTTTCATTTAGTCTCCACTGGTTAGGTCTAGTCTGTCTATAATCTTGTATCTCATATTCCAAAAAAATCGGGGCATGGTCTGACCATGTAATAGATCCTATTTTAGCCGATCGTACTGAGTGTAATTGGGCATGTGGAATTAGGAAAAGATCTATTCGAGAGTAAGTTTTATGTGGTGAAGAATAGAATGTATAGTCTTTTTCTTTGTTATGTAACAATCTCCATATATCAGCCAACTGGTTTTTAAATAGAGTTTGATTGAGACGATTTCTAACCCCACAAGAGATAGATGACTTTCCCGTTGATGTATCCATTTTGGGATCTAACGGAATGTTCAGGTCCCCTCCCAGTATCAAGTGACCTTCTGAGAAGTCTTGGAGACGTTTAATCATTTTGCCCAGGAAGGTTTCCTGTTGCTCGTTTGGTGCATATACGTTGGCAAATGTTACCCCGATTCCTCCTATTTTACCTTTCACAAATAAATATCTCCCTTTCGTGTCTCTCATCATATCCGTGTATGTCCACTTAATTCTCCCTCCTATAAGGATAGATACCCCTTTTGACTTTGACTCTTGATTTGTAGCGTGATATACAATTGGGTAAAACCTGTTCTTTAAGATCAGGGTTTTATCTTCTCTAAAGTGGGTTTCCTGTATATATGCCATGTCTACTCTTAGTCTTTGCAGGTCATGCATAAGGACCCTCCTTTTTTCTGGTGAGTTCAATCCTTTTACGTTCAATGACAATATATTTAAAGCCTCCATCTCAATTCCCTTTATTTCTTAAATGTTAATCGTATATTTAGTCGTATTGGGGAGGAGAGGGGGGAATGGGAGAGAGAGAGAAGGGGAAAAGAGAAAAAAGAAGGAAAAAAAAAAAGAGAGAAAAGAATAGGATCAATCTCTAATATTTAGCAATCTGCTAATTAACACTCACCGTATACACGGTATTTGAGCGTCAGCCTATGGTTAGGGGCGTGTACCCCAGGTAGAACCTATGCCCCCCTGCGTCCCAACCCCCTCAAAGAGCCCGTTCGCACCATAAAGCTGAACCGGTATCCGAGGACCTCTGAACACAGGCGTGCACAGGTATTCTTCCCCAGGAGGGGGACAAAAAAGAGAAAGAGAAAATAAAAATTCAGCGCAAAACAGCAGTTCCCCTGACTCTAAACCAAAAGACAAGAAAAAGAGAGCAGAACCACCATTCAGGCTAGCCAGCTAGACTCCTTAAAAAAAACAATAGTCATAATGCACTATGTTGCACTTTGTTGCTCTATATTCCTCACTTCATCTAGGGGAGAAAAGAGAGAAAAAAAAAAAAGAAGGAGAATACAGCAAAAAGTACTGAGGAGTCGGCTCCCGTACCCTCATTCTAAGGGTACTAAAAAGAAAAGAGAGGAAAATAAACCCATTTTCCTTACATGTCAGTATGCCCGGGTGACGTATAGAGACAGTACAATATGGGGGTCAGCAAGATTCACAAAAGAGCATGAGAACAGTCACCATCCAAACATTCAAATAGTAGTCACTACATTCACTTTGCTCTCTGCTACTTCATCCCCTCCTTTACATGTTCTGCCTTTACCCCCCCCCCCCTATCCCCTTACTAGTACATTTATATGTTTAACTTATGGGATACATATTTAAATAAATTTACATTTACATACATTTATATGCACTCATATACATGCTCCAATTTCTCCCCCCTTCCCCCACTCCCCCTTCTAACCGAGTGGGGAGTCTACAGACAAGATGATATGGATGCCGCTTGAAACAAGACAAAAAAAAAGGGGGGGGGGGCTTTTCTTTTTTCTTTTCTTTTCTTTTTTCTTTTTCCCCTCACAACTGAGTCTTAACTTCTATATGATCATGACAGGTGGTGGCTTATCGGGGATTGTGTGTATATATTCACGCATTTACGCGCAGACATATACGCCTGCCTATACCGCATACAAGGGGAAAGAGAGGGGGAAGGGGCGAGGATAAAAAAAAAAAAAAACCCTTCTAGAGAAAAAGTGCTGTGTCCCCTATAAAAGCCGCATCCCACTAGCCCTCATTTGCGGCCCCCAATTCGGGCGTATACATTCCTGTGTAGTATTCCATTAGTGCAGGTGAGAGAGAAGAAAAAAAGAGTGGAACCCCCGCGATTGGGCCCACAATCAGACCCCCCCACCTTGGGCCCCGCAGCGGCCCATTGTGACCTGTTGTGCCCTTAATGTGACCTATTAATGTTTAATGTTGATGTTTATAATCTGTGTGTTATTTTCTGTTGTATTGTGCATTATGTGCATTATGTGCTATGTGTGTTTGTGTCTTAGTAGTAAAGTGTATTTAAGTGTATTTGGTTATTAGTGTCATTATTTATATCGCTACTAACCCTAATGGCAGAACCAGTGCCAAACAAACTAAAAAAAAAAAAAAAAAAAAAAAAAAGGAAAACCCCTAAGAAAATGGGAATAAATAAAAATAAAAAGAATAAAAAATATATAATCCTCTATAATCCTCCCTCTCCGTCCACCTGCCCACTACCACCTTTACTTCCCCTTAACCTGCCCTTAATATGCCCTCTTTGTTCTACCCCTTGTTCACATAATTTCACCAACCACCGCCCTCTGTATATTTAACACTTAAGTTATTTATTACACCCCAGTTGGAAAAGTTTTAGTCCATTTAGTCCATTTTCTTGTCCGCCCCAGTGATTCTACTTCAAGGTGTTAAGGAGAGGATCCCCCTTTCTTTCAACTCCTGTCGACCAGTCCCTCTTCACCCTAGCCCCTCCCCCCCCAAAAAAGGTATATATAGATAAGTCACCCCTCCGAAAAAAAAAAGGGGGGCATAGGAAGTCAGGGCCATGTATGAAGTACCTCCGGGAGAGGGAGCAGACAAAAAAAAATAAAAAAATAGTAGGTTGTAGGGGAATTTAATCCCGGCCCCCCTGTTTTCCCAACTAATCGTATGCACCTCAGCCTCTCCTCCTCTCTTAACTCATTAACTCCTTCCAGCCCCCCTGTTCGTTATTTCTTCTTCTTTCCTCTGAAGGTCTGGGCCTTTACTCTACCTGCCCATTTACAGGGTCACCTTGTCTACTGGTGTCCTCCTGGGTATAAGTCTGTGGGGGCTTTCCTTGTCTGTGTCCTGACCTTGTTGGGGGTCTTCCTTTATTCCCCATGTAAGACATAGGGAATAGCCAATTTGGTATCTGAATAGGTGGTGTTTCAAGGAACAGGAACAGATCTGGTAGTTCCAAGGGAGTTCTAAGCGTGAACGCAGCCCCAGGCTTATGGAACGTTGCATTGAGAGGATATCCCCACCTATATGTAAACCCATTCTCTCTGGCCAGGTCTAACATTGGGCGCAAACATGCTCTTCTCTGAAGCGTAGCGCGAGACACGTCCGGAAGGATTTTAATATGTGCCCCCTCATACACCACGTCCCGCATGTCCCATGCCATCCTAAGGATCATTTCTTTTTGTTGGTACCTGTACAACCGGCAGATTATGTCTCTTGGCCTTTCTAAGTTTAAAGATTTCGGGCCAGGGGTTCTATGGACCCTCTCTATTTCAATCTCCTTTTGCGGCATTTTCAATATCATCTCAAAAATAGACCTAGTTTTCATTTCCAAGTCCTCATTTTCTGCTGGTTCAGGGACCCCCCTTATCCGTACGTTCTTCCTACGGCTCCTGTCCTCTAAAACCTCCACCTGTAATTGTAGGTCAATTACTACTTCTTCTGCCATGTCTGCCCTTGTATGCTGTCTCGCTTCTAAGACCTTCTCCAAAGCCCCCACTCTTTGCGTAATAGAAACAATAGTCTCCTCTCTCAGCATTACTTTTTCCGTCAGCGCATTCAAGTCATGCCTTACCGCTTGCATCTCCTGACGTTGCATCTCCTCCACCCGAAGTATCAGTACCTCAATCTCTTGTCTAGTGGGTAATTTCTCGATATCCTGTCGGGTAGGGAGAGCTGCCAGCATGGCTTTAATTTCTGCCAATTCCATCTCCGTAGATCCCAGCTGCTTCCGGGTCTCCGCTGCGATCTCCACCGCCGCTGTCTGTGCCTGTGTTAGTGAACCTCCTGCTCCGGAAGATCTTCGTTGCGGGACCAACCTTTCTCTGCTGACACAGCTCTCACCTCCGCCTCCTCGTCCTCGGGCACCTCTGTTAATGGACCCACTCGCGGCTATAGTCACAGGAGAAGCCGAGGTAAAATAGCTCTGAATGTCACTCTGTAGTCCAATTTTCAGGCTGTTTACTGGATTATTCGTCGCCGGGGCAGTCTTCCTTAGGTCCGCCCGCGTTACATACTTGCGGCCGTTAGGCATACCGCGCTACGGGGCTTCATCTGCTAAGCTGGCACAACCTTCTAGGATAGTTCTCAGTGCTCGCTAGGTTTCCCGTGGAGAGGGTCCGGAGCTCCAAGCAGCGTGTCTCTCTCACTCAGTCATCCCTTCTTTCCATGGTAGCTGGTGTGACTGTGTGCCCTTCCTTGCCTGTAGCTGTGCACCGCTGCTCGATTAAGTTTCCTGCATCCTCTCAGCCAGACAGTCACATGCCTCTCTAACCGTGAAAGATAATGTTACGCCGAGTAAAATGATACCCAACATGTCACGCTTAAAAATTGCGCCAGCTCGTGGCATGACGTCAAACCTTTACCCTTAAAAATCTCGATAAGTGGAGGAAGAAATTTGGACAGCCGCACTCCAAAGTAACTTAAAAGAAACTTGTCTTTTATTTTCAACTGTACACACACAGTCACTGCAACCACAAAGACTGTGTGTGTACAGTTGAAAATAAAAGACAACTTTCTTTTAAGTTACTTTGGAGTGCGACTGTCCAAATTTCTTCCTCCACTTTTTGCTACAAGCATTGCCAGCACCTTGGTAATCCAACCATCCTTGATTGCTTATGGGGCTCACCTGGAGCGGTGAAAAATCTCTCTCTAAAAATCTCGATAGGCGATGTTTAAAAAAATTCTACAGGTTGCATTTTTTGAGTTACAGAGGAGGTCTAGGGCTAGAATTATTGCTCTCGCTCTAACGATCGCGGCGATACCTCACTTGTGTGGTTTGAACACAGTTTTCATATGCGGGTGCTACTCGCGTATGCGTTCGCTTCTGAAATAAAAAAAAAATGGATCACTTTTATTCCTATTACAAGGAATGTAAACATCCCTTGTAATAGAAAAAAGCATGACAGGTCCTCTTAAATATGAGATCTGGGGTCAAAAAGACCTCAGATCTCATCTTTAGACTTAAATGCAAAAAAAGAAAAAAAAAATTGAAACTGTAATTTTTTCAAATAACAAAAAAAAAAATGTTTCTTTAAGACGCTGGGCGGGACTGACGTTTTGACGTCACTTTCGCCCAGCAGAGCTATGGGGACGGGTGGGGGCGATTTTTCCCTCATTCGCATCCCCAGTCAGCTGCCGAACGGACCCGATCACCTCCGCCGCTACCGACGGCTCCGGTAAGCGGCGGAGGGCGCGGGAGAGCGGCGGGAGGGGGGGCCCTCTCCCGCCACCGATAACGGCGAATTCGCCGCGGAGACCGCCATTATCGTGTACAGGACTGCCCACTGAAGAGATGGATATCTTGGTTGTGGCAGTAGCTGCTGCCGTTACCGAGATATCCAATCTTTAAAAAGAGGACGTCTTTTTGACATGGGGCGGTGGTCAAGAGGTTTTTTTATTCTGCACTGAATGTCTTTGGAATGTCCCCAGCCCCTGTTCAAATCCAATCCGGGGACAAAACCTGGGACAGACTTGGTCCGGGGACAGTGTCCTCAATCCGTGGACTGTCCCCTGAAACCGGGGATGTCTGGTCACCCTAACTTACACCCCCTTCTTGCCCAGGCCATTTTTCAGCTTTCAGCTCTGTCGCACTTTGAATGAATTGTGCGGTCATGTAACACTGTACTCAGATTTTTCTTTTATCATTTTCCCCTCACAAATAGAGCTTTCTTTTGGTGGTATTTAATCACTGCTGGGTTTTTTCTTTTGTACAAAAAAAACTAAAATACATTTTTGTAACTTTCTGCCTTCACTGATGCGTGCACTGATAAGGCAGCACTGGTGGGCATTGTTGAGGTGGCACTGATGAGGCGGCACTTATAGGCAGCCAGCACTGACTAGCATCGCTAATGGACACTGGTGGCAGTGGTGGGCACTGATTGCTGGCACTATATTGCTATACAGTAAACAGGGCGTTGGTGATCAGTTCCCTGATTACATTCCTAGATGTCCCCCTGCGTGGAGATGCTGCTGATCGGTAGGGTTGAGCTCCGGTGTGTTTGCACACTCCACGAGCAGAGATCGCCAGGAAGTCGGCACGGTGTTGTGCTAATCACAGGGATGCTCGGCTGTCCCGATGCACGGCTGCAGAGATTGGGAAATGTCTCACTGCCTGTGATGAGCGCAGTGCAGTGCCGATTTCCTGGCGGGCTCTGCACGTGGAGTGTGCAAATACACAACAGAGCTCATCCCTACTGATCGGCTCTCCTTGCCACACACTCTGTCAGTGTGAGGTCAGGATAGCCGATTACCGGCATCTCCGTGTTTACATGTGACCGGCTGTGATTGGACACAGTTGATCAAATGGATTTTCTGATCGTGTATACCTGGCATTAGGGCTCTGGGGCTAGAGTGTGGAGCAATCCACAAAAAACGAATCTAAAGCCCCATACACACCATCAGATTATCTGCAGATTTTTGTCTTCAGATTTACCAAAACCATATAATATGAGGTCAAACCTTAAGAGTTTCAATTTGTATGCAATCAGGCAGGCCCTTGTACTACATTGTTTTGGTAAATCTGAAGACAAAAATCTGCAGATAATCTGATGGTGTGTATGGGGCTTTAGACGGGAGGTGGTGGGTCTTTTCAAGATGGTGTTTAAAGAGGAAGTAAACCGTGAAAAAAAACCCCTGCAAGACCATAATGAGCTAGTATGACTAGCATACTAGCTCATTATGCATTGCTTACCTTAGATCGAAGCCCCCGAATCCGCCCTCGGCCGCATCCATAGCTCCCGGAGGTTAATTTCGGGTATCGTCGTTCCGGCACTGTGATTGGCCAGAGCGGCGATGACGTCACTCCGCGCATGTGTGTGGGAGTCGTCAAACTCGGCATTTCCATGTTTAGCACTGCTATTGTCAGTGCACCTGCGCACCGTTGTCTACGATGCATGCGCCGTAGACAGCGGTCCTGTCATTCGGCAAATATCTCCTAAACCATGCAGGTTTAGGAGCTATTGCTAACAGCTACAGGTAAGCCTTAATCTAGGCTTACCTGTAGGTGTAACTTGCAAAAGTGGGTTTACAACCACTTTAAGATCCCTTGCACAGTGTCAGCTAGGTCAGGGTTTCTTTTAGCTTCAAAAGACCTCCTATCGCCCATTCACACAGGGGCAACACGACTTCCAGCGTGACTTTGGGAGGCAACTTGGACACGACTTGAGTATGAATCGCAGCACGACTTAGGGCGACTTACAACGCGACTTGAAGTCGCCTCTAGGAGGGAAAACTTCATGCCAAATTTTAAATATAAAACCAGCATCGGTTCCCTCTCCAAGAGCATACCAGGCCCTTAGGTCTGGTATGGATATCAAGGGGAACCCCCTACGTTAAAAAAATGGCATGTGGGTCCCCCCAAATTCCATACCAGACCCTTATCCGAGCACGCAGCCTGGCAGGTCAGGAAAGGGAGCGGGGATGAGTGAGCGCCCCCCATCCTGAACCGTACCAGGCCGCATGCCCTCAACATGGGGGGGGGGGTGGGTGCTTTGGGACAGGGCGGCGCCCTGTGGCCCCCCACCCCAAAGCACCTCGTCTCCAATGTTGATGGGGACAAGGGCCTCTTCCCGACAACCCTGGCCGTTGGTTGTCGGGGTCTGCGGGCGGGGGGCTTATCGGAATCTGGGATGGGGGAAGTGTCAAGAAAAAAAACACACTAGACAGGTTTTTAAAGTAATTTTATTAGGCAGCTCTGGGGGTCTTCTTCCGACTTTGCGGGTCTTCCGACTTCTCTGGTTCTTTCTCCCTTCTGCCGGGCACCTCCGCTATCTTCTTCCAGCTCTTTTACTAGCGGGGGCCCGGTCTTCTCCCTTCTTCCGACTTCAGGGGTCTTCTTCCGACTTCGGGGGTCTTCTGACTTCTCCGCTCTCTTCTCCCGCTCTCCGGTTCTTTCTCCCTTCCACCGGGCACCTCCGCTATCTTCTTCCAGCTCTTTTACTAGCGGAGGCCTGGTCTTCTCCCTTCTTCCGACTTCGGGGGTCTTCCGACTTCTCCGCTCTCTTCTCCCGCTCTCTGGTTCTTTCTCCCTTCTGCCGGGCACCTCCGCTATCTTCTTCCAGCTCTTTTACTAGCGGGGATCCAGTCTTCTGCGTCACCTTCTTCCCTCTTCTCTTCTTCGATGTTGACTCAACGCTTCCTCCCGCTGTAATGCAGGGTGCGTGGCGTGCAACGATTTATATAGGCTTCTTATGACGTCACAGTCCCATCATGCTCCGGGTGGTTAGGATGAAGGAAAAAAGCTGGGACAGCCGCACTCCAAAAAAACTCCTCCTTTAATTAAAAATCACAAAATACATGCCACAGCAAAAAACAGCACAACAAAAGAAAAGCTGACGTTTCGCACTATGCCTTAGTGCTTCTTCATAACTCCGGGTGGTGATGACATAAGGGGGCGGGGTAATTATGTCGTCACCACCCGGTGGTCGGAGCGACTGCAGTAGTGTGCATTAAGACGGCTCCATTCACTTACATTGATTTCTTCATGCAGCGCAACTTGTGGCGACTTGAAGTCAGATCCAAAGTCGGACCTGTGTGAATGGACTCTAACACGCATGTTGATGCAGCAAGACTTTTTTTATGGTCCTCTATTGTAAACATGAGTGCCCTGTGGTTTTTGCGGTTAATGCTGCTATAATGCTTGGGTGGTTTCACCGTCTTCAATTACTAGGGTTGTCCCGATATCGCTTTTTTGAGACCGAGTACAAGTACCGATACTTTTTTTCAAGTACTTGCCGATACCAAATTCGACAATTTAGATTTTTTACAATTTTTTTTTTTATTATTATAATTTTTTTTTTTACAGCTTCTTCTTTCTTCTTTCTTCCTTGAGAGAAGCTCCTCTTCATTCATAAACTGAAGCATCGTAAACACAGGTTATGATGCTCAGTTATGTGAATGGACAGAGTCAGTGATCACTGACTCTGTTCATTCGGAAGCGGTAGGAGCTGGATTTAGCGGCTCCTACCTCCGCTCTCCATCCTGACAGATCCAGGGGGTGGAGGAGGACATTGAGGGGGTAGAGCAGCACGGAGAGGGTAGAGCAGCACAGAGGATGGAGGGGGACAGCACGGAGCAGGACACTGAGCACGGACTGCAACCAGGAGGGGGACAAGGACCCGGAGGGGGACACACAGCACAGAAGGGGACACGAACCCGGAGGGGGGAGCAGCACAGGGGAGGATACAGGGACAGTCAGCGGTGATCGGCGCGACTTTGGGGGGAGTTACAAGCACCGATCACCGCTGTATAACTTTAAAGCAGCTGAAAAAGGGGCAGATCAGTGCTTGAAACTACCCTGCCGCACCGATCATCCTGACTGCCCAGCAGGGCTCAAGTCCTGCGGGAACGCGTGGGAACGGGGTTCCTGCACTTTTTTCACAGCAAGAACTCAGTTCCCTTTGCAGGACTAGAGCAGCTGAGAGCAGCAGAGCCGCCTGAGCCAGCTCGAGTCACTGTCAGGGGCAGGCGAACCTTAGTAATCCTTTATGTTACTGGCCGCTTCCTGTATATGGATTCATTGGGTAGTGTGCGGGTATTCTGTCACTTCCTTGATGCCGCAATGTCTCCTGGGAGCTTTTATCATTGTTCCCAGGAGACATTGCGGAGGTCTACCACGAGTTATCGCTGGATTTAGAAAGAACTTGCGCGTATCATTTTTTTTTTTGGTGGGGGAGTGGATCTTGGGTGGGAGTTCCCACACTTTTTTCCCCAGGACTTGACCCCTGCTGCCCAGGTATCGGGTGAAGCATTGGAGCATTTCCCAGAGTACCTGGGGAAATGCTCGGTATCTGTGCCGATACTAGTATCGGGACATCCTTATCAATTACTGTATTTATTGGCGTGTAACAATCACTTTTTTTACCCTGAAAATAGAGGGTAAACTGTGCCTGCGTGTTATACGCAGTGGGCTGTGGACATTTTTTTTTCCTGAAACTTCCCTCTTAACCACTTAACCACCAGCCACCGTCAAATAACGGCGACAAGGTGGTTGCTTAACTCTGGGAGGACGTTATGTAACGTCCTCCCAGAATCGCGCTCCCGCGCGCCCCCTGGGGCGCGCACACAGGAATTTCCATGACCGCCGGGTCCGGTGAATTGCCGCTGATAGCGGCCGTTCACCACGTGATCGCTCCGTCCAATGACGGAGCGATCACATGTAAACAAACCGGCGTCATTTGATACCCCCTGCGCAATACTCTGCAATACCCCCTGTGCAATACTCTGCAATACCCCCTGCGCAATACTCTGCAATACCCCCGCGCAATACTCTTCAATACCCCCGCGCAATACTCTGCAAAACCCCCGCGCAATACTCTGCAAAACCCCTGCGCAATACTCTGCAATACCCCCTGCGCAATACTCTGCAGTACCCCCTGCGCAATACTCTGCAGTACCCCCTGCGCAATACTCTGCAGTACCCCCGCGCAATACTCTGCAGTACCCCCTGCCAAATACTCTGCAGTACCCCCTGCCCAATACCCCCGTGCAATACTCTGCAGTACCCCCGCACAATACTCTGCAATACCCCCCGCACAATACTCTGCAATACCCCCCCCACAATACTCTGCAATACCCCCCGCACAATACTCTGCAATACCCCCCACGCAATACTCTGCAATACCCCGGCCAATACTTTGCAATACTTTGCAATACTCGATGTAACCAGTAAAAACATTTAAAGCGTCACCTATGGGGATTTTTAAGTAGCGAAGTTTGGCACCATTCCACAAGCGTGTGCAATATTTTGGTTCAATGTTTTTTATTGAGATTTCAAGTGGTGATACAAGGTACAGTTAAGACTTGTACGTCGTGCAACGACGTCATGGAACATGTAGCAACTAATCAAATCACGTTCACCAACATAAATCACCAACATAGATCATGAAACTAAACATGAGGTAAGGAACACAGTGGACCTAAGATACCCGTTTAGTCCACTCCCCTGGCGCGACACCCCGTATAGGATCATTAGTGTCGCCCCAGTGGAGAGGGGCTTAATAACGGAGTCCACTACGCTGTGTAGTCTTCCCCTATGGGGGGTATTGAAACTGTTAGTCAAAAGAAAAAAAAAAAAAAAAGAGAGAGAGGATAACCGTAAGTGTCAGTATGAACTTGTATTGCTCGGTCAAGCGTGTGCAATATTGAAGGATGACAAGTTAGGTATCTATTTACTCGGCGTAACTTCATCTTTCATATTATGCAAAAACATTGGGCTAACTTTAATGTTTTTTTTTTAAAAAAAAAGCACAAAACTGTTTTTTCTTTATCGTACATCACGGGACACAGAGCGGCATATTCATTACTATATGGGTTATATGGAGTACCTTCAGGTGATGGACACTGGCAATCTCAAACAGGAAGTGCCCCTCCCTATATAACCCCCTCCCATAGGAGGAGTACCTAAGTTTTTACGCCAGTGTCTTAGGTGTTGGTCATGGTTTAGCTTGCCTCCACATCCTTGGGATTAAGGCGGGCTAACCGGTTCTGTCCAAGGGCCTCAGCGCTAAAGTGGTCAGTAACCGGACCCCAAACCAATGGGGTATAGCCCATAATGCTTTCTTTTTAGAGAGCTGGACCCTGGGCCCAGAACTTAGAAACCTTTGGGGGCCTAATGTTTCTGTTGCCAGAGTGCTATATGGGCCCAGGACAGTGGATCCTTCATAGGAACCCAGGGCCTGAAGGTCAATGCCCCACGGAGATGGGGGAAGATTGGGCCTCTTGCTGTGCAAAGTCCTGCGGCATGGAGCAGGTAAGTGAGGGGAAACTTGCGGAACTTGGTTCGCAGCAGGTTTTTCTGGGGGGGGGGGGGGTCACAGTGGGACATGCCTAAAGTTATGCGCTGCATCTGGCAAAGTGAGTCACATGTCTTAAAGATAGGATGGCTCTATGTGTATTCCCCATAAAAGGTGACCTCCCTGGTAGTATTGTAAAGCATTGAGAAAGAGGCCTGTGTGTGTGTGTAAAGAGAGCTGTGCTTACCTGCAAAGCCTCCAGGCGATTGCTGCCACGGTTATTCCTCCTAGCCTGGAGACAGGACAAACTGCCTCCTCGTGTGGTCTCCTTCCCCCCACCCCCGCCGGCGGGGGCGCGCGCGCGTCCCCGTGATATGGGCGCAATTTCGCGCCGTTAGCTGAGGGGGAAGGGCGGGCCAGCATGTTAAAGGAAAAAATGGAGGATCCCCCAGGGTGGGGCTTTTTAGGCAACAGTAGTACAAGTAGTCATAGTGGATACAAAAATATGTAATAGTTTAATAGTAACAAAAGGTATCAAACAATATATGGTAAACATGTATAATACAAAAGTTTAAAAACAACACATTAATGGGGTGTGGTTGGAAAAGAGTGAAGAGTCCACAATATAAATACTGGGCCCAACGCGTTTCGGGTTTCCTTCTTCAGGGACCGAAGTATGTGTGGAGTCAGAAAGTGTGACAAACAACTTTTCTAGAAAAAATAAATAAATAGCAATGTGTTGAAAATAATAACATACAAAGGAAAAATGTATAAATATTAAACTGGCACAGATAAGAAAACATCATACCACCCAAGACGTTTCAAAGGCTCAGCACACCCCTTAAGAAGACTTCGCGGTCGGGACGCATGGCAAACCTCGGATGGTGAAGAGAGGAGTGAGGACTGGCATCTGTGTCAATCACAACGTAGCAAGACCTTTGGCCCGAAGTGTCACAGCGTAAAAAAGTTTATTAGGTTGTATTTTTGTTTTTACCTGTCCCAAAATATAAATAAATAAAAGGACAGGATAATATCAACGAGACCAGAGGCAAAAAGTCGCAAAAAATCGCAAAAAGAAAGCTGAACCCGCTCTCCTCACATGGAAGCCCGCACTGGAGACGTAGAGCTGCATAGAGACGCAACTCAGGTGTGGTAAACAGTGGGCGGGACAGAGAGAGAGGGCGGAAGATACGCCCTGCTCTCTCACCTCCGCCCATACTCACCGGCGGCGTGCCTACGTCACTTGCGCTGTCAGGCGGCCAGTTTGGGCGGAGGTGAGAGAGCAGGACGTATCTTCCGCCCTCTCTCTCTCTGTCCCGCCCACCCTACATCACACACATTTGCATCTCTTTGCGGCGGCGTGCCTACGTCATCGCGCCGTCAGGCGGTGAGTATGGGCGGAGGTGAGAGAGCAGGGCGTATCTTCCGCCCTCTCTCTCTGTCCCGCCCACTGTTTACCACACCTGAGTTGCGTCTCTATGCAGCTCTACGTCTCCAGTGCGGGCTTCCATGTGAGGAGAGCGGGATATACCCGTCCCTCCCCCCTCCTCACTCGGATATGCTCCACGTCTACATCACTTAACACCGCCCCCTTCTTTCACACTGACCCATAGCACTTAGGCTCTCCTTTACAGACTCCTCCCATCTTACTCCCCCCTCCTTCCCTTTTCCTATTTAAAGCTCAGCAGCCCCACAATGTCAGACATTGCTGGACGGCTGCAGCATCTGTATACACCTCACACTGCTTGTGTCCTCTTCCCATGTAAGTACCTTTTCCTTTGATGTCTCCCAGCTCGACTTTCAACCTGTTGCTTTACATGTCATTTCTTCATACTCTGCACATTTCTAAATTGTGATCCATATTATTTTCATTTTTAGCTTTTGAGCCCTCTACTGACCTATTTGGCTATTCTTTGATATTACAGGTATGTCTCTCACCTCATATATAAATTCGTGGTTCAGCTTTCTTTTTGCGATTTTTTGCGACTTTTTGCCTCTGGTCTCGTTGATATTATCCTGTCCTTTTATTTATTTATATTTTGGGACAGGTAAAAACAAAAATACAACCTAATAAACTTTTTTACGCTGTGACACTTCGGGCCAAAGGTCTTGCTACGTTGTGATTGACACAGATGCCAGTCCTCACTCCTCTCTTCACCATCCGAGGTTTGCCATGCGTCCCGACCGCGAAGTCTTCTTAAGGGGTGTGCTGAGCCTTTGAAACGTCTTGGGTGGTATGATGTTTTCTTATCTGTGCCAGTTTAATATTTATACATTTTTCCTTTGTATGTTATTATTTTCAACACATTGCTATTTATTTATTTTTTCTAGAAAAGTTGTTTGTCACACTTTCTGACTCCACACATACTTCGGTCCCTGAAGAAGGAAACCCGAAACGCGTTGGGCCCAGTATTTATATTGTGGACTCTTCACTCTTTTCCAACCACACCCCATTAATGTGTTGTTTTTAAACTTTTGTATTATACATGTTTACCATATATTGTTTGATACCTTTTGTTACTATTAAACTATTACATATTTTTGTATCCACTATGACTACTTGTACTACTGTTGCCTAAAAAGCCCCACCCTGGGGGATCCGCCATTTTTTCTGTTCATCAGGGGTGTCGGCAACTATTTGAGACCAGACTATCAAAGATGTTCTATTCATATTTTAGCATGTTAAAGGAAGGGGCGGCCCTTCCATTCGTTCCCAGCTCAGTGTATGCTGGAACTCAGAGAGGAAGAGACCAGAGCGGCAGCACGGGGCGCCGAGGACACACAGTGGCCAAAAAAGATTATTACAGTCTTCAATAAGACTGTTCTGGAGCCTAGAGTTAGGCTGTTCTTTTTCTATCTCAGCAGTTTTTGGCAACACTACTAAGGGGGACAGAATGTTTTTTCTCTCTTTGGTTTGAAAAAAAAAAAAAAAAAAAAAAAAACATTAAAAGGAGAGAAGGCATTTTTTATCCCCCAAACGGTTTTTGGGCAATAACTATTTATAATTCCAAAACACCGATAAGTTAGCGGGCGTACCTCGGTATTGTACCATGGCATCTGGTTCAGAGGGTACAAGAGGTGGGGATTCCCCCAGAGAGTCTGAGGTCTCGGACAAAGTTATGCCGCTGCTTTCCCGAGAGGGAGCCTTGGTGGGACCATCGGGATCTGGGGCTGGGGCTGGCACGGGTCAGTCCAACCCTAGGGTGGTCACGGACGAGGTGCTGTCCACCTCTTTAAAAGAGATGGAAAAAAGAATGGAAAAAATGATAGCCAAGGCTATGCGGGGCAGAAAACGGAATAGATCTCCGTCGCCCGAGCGTGGACCCTCAGAGGAGGAGGTCCTTTCCGCAGGGGAATTGGACGACCTCTTGGACAAGGACCAAGCAGGTTCGGGGATCGAGGATCCGGATACGGAGGAGTCTGGGGCAGCCTCCCAAGGGGAGAGCTGGTGGGTTCAAGCCTTAACGGACTTGGTCCATAGAGCATTCAACTTGCCAGTACCAGATCTCCAAGTATCGACGGTTTCAGCTTTGGGCTCACTAAAAACGCCTCAAAACAACGCAGTTTTTCCGATCCATCCTCTGCTAGAGGAAGTTATGTTCCAAGATTGGACCAAGCCAGATAGAATCTTTTTACCACCTAAAAGATTCTCTGCCTTATATCCTATGGAAGATACATTTTCCAAGAGATGGGCAACCCCGGCAGGGGACGCAGCCATCTCATGTGTTAACAAATCTTTAACATGCCCTGTAGAAAACATACAGGTGTTCAAGGATCCGGTTGATAAACGCTTGGAAACGCTACTTAAAAACTCCTTCACTACTGCAGGCGCAGTAGTGCAGCCAGCTGTGGCTGCGATTGGGGTTGCACAAGCATTATCGGATCAAACTAAGCAGATGCTTAAACTTATTCCTGCCCAGCAGGCAGAAGAATTTTCGGATGTCCCTAGGGCCATACGCTTTACGGTAGATGCGATTAAGGATTCTATCCAGCAAGCGTCACGTTTATCGTTATCCCTTATCCATATGAGAAGGCTCTTATGGTTAAAGAGCTGGGAGGCAGAGCCCCCATGCAAGAAGCTCCTGGTAGGGTTCCCCTTCCATGGAGGACGACTCTTCGGAGAAGACCTGGATAAATACATTCAGACCATTTCAAGCGGCAAAAGTACTCTTTTGCCAACCAAGAAGAAGTTTCAAGGGCCTGCGTTTAAACGACAGTACTCCCCTGGGCAGGGGCCCTCCAATACCAAACAGTATCGACGGCCTCCTGCAAGATCAAACTTTAACAACAAGTCGCAGGGACAGACCGATAGAGGCAAGAAGCAGTGGTTTCGCAAACCAGCAAAACCAGCCCCCAAGCCGGCCTTATGAAGGGGCGCCCCCACCCACGAGGGTGGGGGGAAGGCTGCGTCTCTTTTCAGAGGTTTGGGAGGCCAGCATTCCCGACAGATGGGTACGGTCTTCCGTGGCTACGGGCTACAAACTAGACTTCCTAAGGTTTCCTCCTCCTCATTTCCAGGAGTCAAGGGTACCAAACGATCCGGAGAAGGGAGCCGCATTAATGACGGCATTAAATCATCTACTCTCCCAGGAAGTAATAGTAGAGGTACCAGTCCTAGAACAGGGGCTGGGTTTCTACTCCAACCTATTCATCATCCCAAAGCCCAACGGGGATGTCAGGCCAATTTTGGACTTAAAAATGGTAAATGCATACCTAAAGGTCCGCTCATTTCGGATGGAATCCGTGCGGTCAGCAGCTGCCACACTCCAGAAGAACGACTTCATGGCATCCATAGACATAAAGGATGCCTACCTTCATGTTCCAATTTATCAGCCACATCAAAGATTTCTACGCTTTATGGTGGCTTTGCGTCACTTCCAATTCGTGGCGCTTCCCTTTGGGTTGGCTACGGCCCCCCGGGTGTTCACGAAGGTCCTAGCTCCAATCCTAGCCAAGCTAAGGATCCAAGGGGTCACAATCCTAGCGTACCTGGACGACCTCCTAGTCATAGATCACTCGTTTCCTGGCTTGGAACGAGCAGTGGCCCTCACGGTCCAGTACCTCGAGAGGTTCGGCTGGGTCCTAAATCGAGAAAAGTCAGCATTCCAGCCCACAAGGCAGTTGGAATATCTCGGCATGAGGTTAGACACAGCACAACAAAAGGTGTTTCTACCTCTGATAAAGGTCAAAGCCATCAAGGAATTAATCCTACTGGTTCTAAGCAAGAAAGAACCAACTGTTCGCCTATGTATGCGGTTACTAGGCAAGATGGTGGCCACATTCGAGGCGGTACCGTACGCCCAGAGCCACACTCGCATCCTGCAGGCAGCCATCCTGTCAGCATGGAGCAGGAGGCCACAGGCCTTGGATATCCCTTTGCCGCTCTCATCAAGAGTCCGACAAAGTCTGTGTTGGTGGTTAGACCCTCAGAATCTACTGAAGGGGAAGTCTTTCAGCCCAGTGGCTTGGAAGATAGTAACCACAGATGCCAGCCTGACGGGCTGGGGAGCAATTTTGGATGGTTGCACTCGCCAAGGTACTTGGGCAAAGCCAGAGAAGCAGTTGCCCATCAACATCTTGGAGCTCAGAGCTGCTCGACTAGCCCTCAGGGCTTGGACGTCCAAATTGCAGGGGTTCCCGGTGAGAATTCAATCAGACAATTCCACGGCCGTGGCATACATAAATCACCAAGGGGGAACCAAGAGTCAAGCCGCTCAGAGAGAGGTGAGCTTGATTCTCCTGTGGGCAGAGGCTCATGTGCCCTGCATATCGGCAATATTCATTCCAGGAGTGGACAACCTTCAGGCGGACTTCTTAAGTCGCCAGACTCTGTTGCCGGGGGAATGGTCTCTACATCCACAAGTCTTTCAGACACTCTGCCAAAGATGGGGAGTGCCGGACGTGGATGTCATGGCATCGAGACTCAACAAGAAGCTAGACAGGTTCATATCCCGCTCAAGGGATCCGATGGCCTGCGAAACCGATGCGCTGGTTTGCCCTTGGCATCAGTTCAAACTTCTTTATGCGTTTCCCCCGCTCCAGTTACTACCCCGCCTGCTGCGCAGGATCAGGGTGGAGCATATACCAGTCATCCTGGTAGCTCCAGCATGGCCCAGAAGGGCATGGTATTCACTAATCCTGAAGATGGTAGTGGGAGACCCTTGGACTCTTCCTCTACGGCCAGACCTGCTATCGCAAGGTCCGATCCTCCACCCTGCCTTACGGCATCTAAATTTGACGGCCTGGAAGCTGAATCCCTGATTCTCAGGGGTAGAGGTCTGTCTCAGAAAGTAATCTCTACCCTAATCAGAGCCAGGAAACCGGTCTCTAGGGTGATTTATTACAGGGTCTGGAAGGCCTATGTAGGCTGGTGTGAGTCCAAGCGATGGCTTTCTCGCAAGTTTACCATCGATAGAGTATTAAGTTTTCTCCAGCTAGGAGTGGATAAAGGACTGGCATTAAGCACAATCAAGGGACAGATTTCAGCTTTGTCAATGTGGTTTCAGCGGCCGCTGGCCACCCACTCGCTGGTTAAGACCTTCATTCAAGGGGTCTTGCGTATTAATCCTCCAGTTAAATCCCCACTTTGTCCGTGGGATTTAAATCTTGTTCTGTCAAGTTTACAGAAACAACCTTTTGAGCCGTTGGCTGAAATTCCTTTGGTTTTACTGACAAGGAAGTTAGTATTTTTGGTCGCCATAGTTTCCGCCAGAAGAGTATCGGAACTGGCAGCCTTATCCTGTAAGGAACCATATCTTATTTTACATAAGGACAAGGTCGTTCTCCGCCCTCATCCTTCCTTTCTACCAAAGGTTATATCCAGTTTTCATCTAAACCAGGATTTGGTATTACCATCCTTCTTTCCTAAACCTACTTCCAGAAAGGAAGGGTTGCTGCATACCTTGGATATTGTCAGGGCCATGAAGGCCTATCTTAAAGCTACAGAGAAGATCCGGAAAACAAATGTGTTGTTCATTTTACCGGATGGGCCCAAGAAGGGGCAGGCAGCTGCAAAATCCACCATCTCGAGGTGGATTAAACAGTTAATCACTCAGGCCTACGGCTTGAAGGGGTTGCCTCCTCCGTTATCATTAAAGGCTCATTCTACTAGGGCCATGGGCGCCTCCTGGGCAGCACACCACCAGATCTCTATGGCTCAAGTTTGCAAGGCGGCAACCTGGTCTTCTGTCCACACGTTTACAAAATTCTACCAGTTGGACGTAAGAAGGAATACTGATACAGCCTTTGGGCAGGCAGTGCTGCAGGCTGCAGTTTGAGACCCTCAGATCCGGGGGCTCCCCTTTTGAGTTAAATTAAAAAATTATTTTTCTCAACTAAGTTGGATTTATTATGATTTGAGTATATCTCTAAATTAAATCCTTTTGTCTTGGGAAGATGTTCTCCCTCCCCTCATTGTAAGCATTGCTTTGGGACATCCCATATAGTAATGAATATGCCGCTCTGTGTCCCGTGATGTACGATAAAGAAAAAGAGATATTTAATACAGCTTACCTGTAAAATCTTTTTCTTGGAGTACATCACGGGACACAGAGCTCCCACCCCTCTTTTTGGGGACCATTTTGGGAGGCATACTGCTTGCTACAAAACTGAGGTACTCCTCCTATGGGAGGGGGTTATATAGGGAGGGGCACTTCCTGTTTGAGATTGCCAGTGTCCATCACCTGAAGGTACTCCATATAACCCATATAGTAATGAATATGCCGCTCTGTGTCCCGTGATGTACTCCAAGAAAAAGATTTTACAGGTAAGCTGTATTAAAAATCTCTTTATTTCCCCAAAAAATGCGTTCGAAAAATTGCGGTGTAAATACCATGCGCGATAAAAACGCAACGACCGCCATTGTATTCTCTAGGGTCTTTGCTAAAAAAGCATATATAATGTTTTGGGGTTCTATGTAATTTTCTAGCAAATAAATGATGATTTTTCCAGGTAGGAGAGAAATGTTAGAATTGGTCTGGGTGCTTTAGAACGCCTGATGGCGCTCCCTGCATGTTGGGCCTCTGTATGTGGCCACGCTGTGTAAAAGTCTCACACATGTGGTACCGCCATACTCGGGAGGAGTAGCAGAATGTGTTTTGGGATGTAATTTGTGGTATGCATATGCTGTGTGTGAGAAATAACCTGCTAATATGAAACTTTTGTGGAAAAAAAATAAAAATAAAAAAACCTTGATTTTGCAAAGAATTGTGGGAAAAAATGACAACTTCAAAAAACTCACAATGCCTCTTTCTAAATACCTTGGAATGTCTTCTTTCCAAAAAAGGGTCATTTGGGGGGTATTTGTACTTTTTCTGGCATGTTAGGGTCTCAAGAAATGAGAGAGGCTGTCAGTACATCAGATGTGATCAAATTGATCAATTTTCAGTAATTGGTACCATAACTTCTAGACCTTATAACATTCACCCAGACTAAATAATATCCAAATTGTTTTAACCAAAGATATGTAGCAGTATACATTTTAGGTCAAATTTATGAAGAAAAATTCATTTTTTGCAAAATTTTATAATAGAAATGAAGAAAAATTCATTTTTTTACAAAATTTTCGTTCTTTTTTCATTTATAGCGAAAAAAATTAAAAACGCGGAGGTGATCAAATACCACCAAAAGAAAGCTCTATTTGTGGGAAAAAAGGACAAAAATTTCATTTGGTTACAGTGTTGTATGACTGAGTTATTGTCATTCAAAATGTGAGAGCACCGAAAGCTGAAAATTGGTCTGGTTATTAAGTGGGTTTAAGTGCCCAGTTGTCAAGTGGTTAAAGTTAGGGTGCGTGTTATACGCCAATAAATACAGTAAATTGGATCATAGGTTGAAACAAGACACAAGGCCATCTAGTTCAACCAATAAAAAACCTCCATATACACAATCCTTTACCCACAGAGGAAGGTAAAGAACCACTATACAGCATGGTCCGATATGTCCCAATGGGGATTTTTTTTTTTTTTAATTGGATACATTTTAATCCAGTTGTATTTTTTTTTTGCATTTAGGAATGCATCCAGCAATTTAATGAGCTAGTCATAACTAGTTCTTGAGGTACCTATACAGACAACACTTGTAAGCAAAATTGGGGATGTTGGGGTTGATTTACCAAAGGCAAATCCACTCTGCACTCCAAGTGCACTTGAGTAAATCTGAGGGGAAGATCTGAAATCAGGGGAAGCTCTGCTGATTTTATTATCCAATCATGTACAAGCAAAAATGCTGTTCTTTACTTTCCTTGCATGTCCCCCTTGGATCTACAGCGACTGCACTTCCAAGTGCACTTGCATTGCAAAGTGGATTTGCCTTTAGTAAATAACCCCCTTTGTATTCCATTGAGAACCACTTGTAAACATACGTAAAAAAATACAAAATTGTATTCTGTTTCACATTAAAAACAAACAACATGATTTCTTTAAAAAACATAATTTCCATGAGAGTCTGTCAAGAACACATAAGGAACAGAAAATTCCTTTTCGTAATGCAGAGCTTTGTCACCAAAAGTCCACGGATAGCTTTACAAAACACGCTGTAACAGCATTACATTGAAACTGTTTCCGCTCTGCTCACTGATCTCACACAGCCCCGCCTCCTCCTAACCCCACGCCTGTGATAGACAGAATACATCCCAGCATTGGACAGTAATGCTGTTACAACACGTTTTGCATGATCCCCCGGTTTCTCAGGACTTTGTTAAAGTGGTAGTTAACTCTGTACTACCACTTTTACCTACAGGTGAGCCTATAATAAGGTATAAAGAATATCTCCTAAACCTATACGTTTTAGGTGATATTCCCCTTGCAATGCTCAGCCGCCGAACCTTGCCGGAAAGAAGTCTCCCGCACGCATGCGCGGGAGTGACGACTTTGCCGCTAGAGCGACGATAACCGGAAGAAACGCAGAGGCAAGATGACATCTCCCTCGGCGTGGACCAGGTAAGTTCCCCACACCTTGTTCCAAGGTAAGTATTTCATAATGAGCTAGTATGCGCCATTTTATTTTCTAGGGTCTATATATATATATATATATATATATATATATATATATATATATATATATATATATATATATATATATATATATATATATATATATATATATATATATATATATATATATATATATATATATATATATATATATAGGGTTCTAAGTAATTTTCTAGCAAAAAAAAACGATTTTAGCTGTCAGAAAAAGGTTTGGTGGTTAAACGTTCCTAATTTACATACAATAGTCTATTCCTTTGATGTAAAAGTCAAATTGATACAATGTTTAGACTTAACTTCCACTGATAAAGAATGTTTTAAAAAATTGTCAGACTGCCCAGACTTGGCAGATTGCCCAGACTTTGACTTTTGGCTGAGAGCAGAGAGGAAATTCTTTGCATACCAAAGATCGTGAAGATCGCAACAGGAAAAAGATCGCAATAACGATTCTTGACGGTTAATTGTGCAGCTCTACCCCTCCCCCTTGCTAAATCATGAATGAACTGTAATTAATCAAACTTTTTGGAGTTAAATTTCACTTGCCACACCCAGGCTTGATTGCTGCCAGACCTGTAGAATCAAGAAATCACTTAAATAGAAGCTGTCTGACAAAGTGAAGCAAGCTAAAAGATCTAAAAAAGCAACACATCATGCCGAAATCTAAAGAATTTCAAGAACAGATGAGAAACAAAGTAGTGGATATGTACAAAGGGTTACAAAGCCATTTCTAAGGCTTTGGGACTCCAGCCAACCACGGTGAGAGCCATCATCTACAAATGGAGAAAACTTGGAACAGTGGTGAACCTTCCCAGCGACTCATCCAGAAGGCCATAAATGAACCCAGAACAACATCTAAAGAACTGCAGGTCTTGCTTGTCTTAGGTAAGGTCAGTGTTCATGATTTAACAATAAGAAAGAGACTGGGCAAAAATGGCATCAATGGGAGCGTTCCAAGGCCAAAGCCACTGCTGAACAAAAAGAACACACATTCCCCTCTCACATTTGCCCCAAAAAATCTTGATTATCCCCAAGACTTCTGGGCAAATATTTTGTGGACTGATGAGACAAAAGTTAAACTTTTTTGGAAGGTATGCATCCCGTTTCCTCTGATGTAAAACTAACACATCATTTTATAAAAAGAACATCATACCAACAGTCGCACATGTTGGTGGTAGTGTGATGGCTTGGGGCTGCTTTGCAGCTTCAGGACCTGGACGACTTGCCGTCATTAACCACTTCCCGCCCGGCCTATGGCCGATTTACGTCCGGGAAGTGGTTATGAAATCCTGACAGGACGTTCTAGAACGTCCTGCAGGATTTCATGCCGCGCGCGCCCGTGGGGGCGCGCATCGCGGCGATCGGTGATGCGGGGTGTCAGTCTGACACCCTGCATCTCCGATCTCGGTAAAGAGCCTCTGGCGGAGACTCTTTACCACGTGATCAGCCGTGTCCAACCACGGCTGATCACGATGTAAACAGGAAGAGCCGCCGATGGCTCTTCCTCACTCGCGTCTGACAGACGCGAGTAGAGGATAGCCGATCGGCGGCTCTCCTGACAGGGGGGGTTCGCGCTGATTGTTTATCAGCGCAGCCCCCCCTCGGATCGCCACACTGGACCACCAGGGATGCCCACCCTGGAGCACCAGGGTGGGCAAAAAAAAAAAAAAATCTAGAAAAAAAAAAAAAAAAAGTTAAAATAAATTAAAAAAAAACATAAAGAAAAAAGATGCCAGTCAGTGCCCACAAATGGGCACTGACTGGCAACAATCAGTGCTGCCACCCCAGTGTCCATCAGCGCCACCCCAGTGTCCATCAGCGCCACCCCAGTGTCCATCAGTGCCACCCCACAGTGCCCATCCATGCCCAGTGCCCACCTAGCAGTGCCCATCTGTGCCACCCATAAGTATCCATCAGTGCCGCCCATGAGTGCCCATCTGTGCCGCCTATGAGTGCCCAGTGCCGCCCATGAGTGCCCATCAGTGCCGCCTATGTGTGCCCATCAGTGCCGCCTATGTGTGCCCATCAGTGCCGCCTATGTGTGCCCATCAGTGCCGCCTATGTGTGCCCATCAGTGACGCCTATGTGTGCCCATCAGTGTCGCATACCAGCGCCGCCAATCAGTGCCACCTCATCTGTGCCCGTCAGTACTACCTCATCGATGTCCATCAGTGCCATCTCATCGGTGCCCATTAGTGCCGCCATATCAGTGCCCGTAATTGAAAGAGAAAACGTATTTACAAAAAAATTAACAGAAAAAAATAAAAACGTATTTTTTTTTCCAAATTTTCAGCCTTTTTTTAGTTGTTGCGCAAAAAAAAAAAATCGCAGAGGTGATCAAATACCACCAAAAGAAAGCTCTATTTGTGGGGAAAAAAGGACGCCAATTTTGTTTGGGTACAGTGTAGCATGACCGCGCAATTGCCATTCAAAGTGCGACAGTGCTGAAAGCTGAAAATTGGCTTGGGCGGGAAGCTGCGTAAGTACCTGGTATGGAAGTGGTTAAGGAAACTAGGAATTCTGCGCTCTACCAGAAAATCCTGAAGGAGAATGTCCGTCCATCAATTTGTGACATTACGCTCAAGCACACTTGAGTTATGCAGCAGGACAGTGATGCGAAAAAACACCCGAAAGTCCACCTCTGAATGGCTTGAAAAAAACAAAATTAAGGTTTTGGAGTGGCTTAGTCAAAGTCTGGACTTAAGGAGCTGCGGTGGCTCGACGCGATTGGCACTGCGCTGACAAGCCATTCACCTCTGCAGCTAGGGGTTTGGATCCCGGTCTCAGCTACATGTGAATTGAGTTTGGTGGTCTCAGCCCGGCTCCCGGTGGGTGTGCTATGTGAGGTAAGCTTGCGCTTAGTACGCCCACCCCCCTCCCACAAAAACCACCACACTTACACGCACTCGAAATTGGGTTAACATGCACGCACTTTGACCACGCTGTCTCTAAAAAGAGAGGCGAAGGACTAACAGGGCTGGTTGAGCGGGCTAGATCCTCTCACTCCCTTATAGGGAGTCCCTCTGCCCCGTTGGGCTTCAAAGCGGAGCAGGTAGGGCGGGCTGTGTGGGAGGACCCCCTCACACACCCACCATTGCCACCCGGGGCATGGAGAAAGGTGGCAGATTGCCTCTGGGGGAGGCCTGCCTACTCCCAACTCCTGCAGTCCGGCTCCTCTCTCGAGTACACGCACTTAAAAAAATAAAAAAAAAGGCTGGACTTAAATCCGATTGAGATGCTGAGGCATGACCATAAACAGGCCGTTAATGCTGGAAAACCCTACAATGTGACTGAATGAAAACAATTCTGCAAAGAAGTGTTGGCCAAAAATTCTCCACAGCAATGTGAAAAGGCCCATACACACGATCAGACTTTTTGACAACAAACTTCAAAATGAGCAGGTTTTCAAAAAAATCCGACCGTGTATATATATATATATATATATATATATATATATATATTTTTAGCTTGCTTCACTTTGTCAGACTCATTTTGAAGACGTCCTCTCGTTTTCTCGTCTATCACAAATGAGAGGAGGTCCGGATGAGTGTTCCGCCTATCACGGAACAGGACGAGGCGGACTGCACAACTTTTTAACACTGCTCGTCCGCCGTCTGAATAAGCCGAGGGGGGCATTTTCAGCCTAAAAAAAAAAGGGCTGAAAAACTCTGCTTATACTCGAGTATATACGGCAGGGCTTTTTTTCAGCAGGAACGCGGGGGAACGCAGTTCCGGCACCTCCAGCTCTGAATGTATGTAATGGCAAAGGGGTGCTGGGGTGTACTGGAGGGTCTATTAATGCTGGCTGCTGGGGATCTATTTTTACAGGTTGAGGGTCAATTGTTGCTGGGAAAGTCAGTTGCCCCTGGTAGGGGATCCATTGTTGCTGGGGGGCTCATATGCTACTGGGAGACAATTGTTGCTGGAAGACATCAACTGTTGAGGGAGGGGTCTATTGTTGCTAGCTTGTTCAGAGTCTGTTGTTGCTGGTGGAGCTCCATTGTTGCGAATTACTTAGCACCACAAATTTATACTTGGTTCTGTATCCATTACTAAGAGGTGGTTAGGAGGCGGAATCAAGGAATGGTGCTCAGAGATGGGTAAGGGGTGGAGTCAAAGAATGGTTCTCGGAGGTGGGAAGGGGGTGGACACAACAGGTGACTGAGAAGTAGGGAGTTCCTGCACCTATTCTCTGAGAAAAAAAAACCCTGATATATGGTATATGCCTAGAGTTCAGATTAAATACAACCATTTTATCTGTAATTACAGGGATTTAAAGTTTCTATTGTAATATGTGATAAATGCATCATGTTTTTGTATTTTAGATTTTAGATGAAGAGTGTTCTGGGGATGGATATTGTGAAAGGAAACCTGGATGACATTTCCAGACCCGCTTCAGTGTCTCGGTCCCGTCCTGAAAGCCGTATTTCAAGTTCACTCCAGGCAGAGAATCCAAAAATATTTTCCACTGTAGGCTCATTGGAAGTGTTGTCACCAGAACTGTGCCTTTCAGAGGTAAAGTAATTTAAAGTATCTTAAATCACTATCTATTTTTGCAGTGCGATTTCTGAACAAAAATTATTTTTGAAAGAGTTTATGTTGAGAAAAAGGAAATCCTTGAACTAGATCCCTGTATTTATTGCAATACAGTGGAATCTTGTATAAAACTAACTGATATCACAAAGTGCATAAATGCTAATCGTACAAACATAAAACATATAAAATTATCCAAGGGTGATAAAGGTTTTACTTGTTTATGTTTGTGCGATTAGCATTTTTGCACTTTGGCACTTTGTGATATCAGTTAGTTTTAGGCTTCATGCACACTGAAGCTATAAAAAAAAACACCAGTAACTTTGCAGGGAGCCTTTCAAAGTTTTTTGGCGTTTTTTGCAATAGCTTTAATCAGCGTTTTTCAGTGTATTTTTTTTTTTTTTCAATGGATAAAAAAACTGCGTTTTTTAGCTTTTTTTTTTTCGCCGAAAAACTTCGGGCATTCAGAAAAAAGCAAATAAACTCTAAAGCTCATTAACATTAAAAAACGCCCAGGTGTGCATGGGCACATAGGCTAACCTAGAGTTCAGTTTATGGGCTTTAAAAAAAAAAAAAAAAAAACGCCAATAAACTACAGTTTATCAGCTTCAGTGTGCACTGTGCATGGAGCCTTATACTTTATGGGCCAGATTCACAGAAGAGATACGACGGCGTATCTCTGAGATACGCTTGTCGTATCTATGCGGCTGATTCATAGAATCAGTTCCGCATAGATAGCCCTAAGATCCGACAGGTGTAATTGACTTACACCGTCGGATCTTAGGATGCAATTCTAGGCTGGCCGCTAGGTGGCGATTCCATTGCGGTCGGCGTAGAATATGCAAATGACTAGTTACGGCGATTCACGAACGTACGCTTTACCCGTCGCTCTAACTTTACGTCGTTTCCGTTGAGATACGCCGCGTAAAACTAAGGCTGCCCTCTAGGTGGACTAGCCAATGTATGGCCGTCGTTCCCGCGTCGAAATGTGAAAAATCACGTCGTTTGCGTAAGTCGTCCGTGAATGGCGCTGGATGCCATTTACGTTAACGTCGAAACCAAGACGTCCTTGCGAGTAAGTAAGTGCTTTGTGAATCAGGCACTTGCGCTGAAAACTTGCGGCGGTGTAACGTAAATGGGATACGTTACGCCGCCGCTGCGCAACGTAAATGTACCTGAATCTGGCCCTATGTGTTTTTACCCATAGTAGGAATTATTTACTAGGAACAGCGAAGCATCACCCCCCCCCCCCCCCTTTATTTGATTTATACGGGTATGGTCTGACCCTATTCGGTGCTTGCAGCAGTTTCACTATTTAATATTGTTAGTGCAGGAATAATCATACACTCTATTACAGTGGAACCTTGGTTTACGAGTAACGCTGTTAATGAGCTTTTTGAAAGACAAGCAAATTTTTTTTCTTTTAAATCCTGACTCGGTTTGCGAGTGTTGTCTCGCAAAATTAGCAGAATTCAAGCCTCTGCAGTGTGCAGTACCGCATTTGGCCAGAGGTGCGGGGGCACCGGTGACACTCGGAATGGTTCGGAGTCGTTCGGAAATAAACGGAACCACTCAAATACTAAGAAATACTCAGTTTCTGAGAGTTTCTGAGCCTTTCCGAGGGTTTCCGAGTTCAGCCGAGCTGTCTCAGAGTATTTCCGAATTTCTCCGGCGCCCCCCCACCTCTGGCCACATGCGGTATTGCATGCAATAGAAGTCAATGAGGAATTAATTATGTTAGTTTCCATTGACTTCTATGGGGAAACTTGCTTTGATGTGCGAGTGCTTTGGATTACAAGCATTCTCCTGGAACGGATTATGCTCGTAATCCAAGGTTCCACTGTATGTCCTAAATTTTGTTGGTGTCAAGAGAAGATCTAATATTAGTATATGTTTAGTGATGCAATGGTCCACAGCCGGACCATCTTATTATATGTAAAATAAAAACTCTGTTGACAATACCTACCAATCCGTTTCAGACTGGTTATCTTTACCCATCTTCGTGGACAACCATCACTAGTTCCTGTTAGCATAGAAAATTTCAAAGTAAACCTGTTTTTTTTTTTTTTTTTTTAGGGCTGCCATTGCTTACCCCATAAAAAGTTCTAGCTTCCTGGTTGTTATGCTATGTATGTATGCTAAGTCACTGAACCATGTTTTTTTGATGGATTACAGTTTTTTTTTTTTAAAGAACATACATGAAGTAAACATATAGGAAGTAAACATATAACTAGTTTGGGGTTATAGCATATTGGAATTTGCATTTGCTCGAAGCAAACCTATGTACAGCTTTGTGCCACTGCCTGACATTGCCTGCCAGCCATGCAAGTTCTAGTTTGACTGCCTTTCTAAAAGATGTAACAAGCAGCCCAACGGTCCAGTTTAAGGCTGGATTCACACCTATGCATTTTTAGTGCTTTTTGCATTTTGCAGATTTGCACTACAAAACGTGTTCCATAGGAAACCATGGTAAATGGACTGTAGTGCAGATCTCCAAAATGCATAAAGCGCTAAAAATGCATAGGTGTGAATCCAGCCTAAGGAACACACATGGAAGGCTGACGATGCTTCTGCTGATTACAAGGCAGTAGATTAGCATTGTCAGCCTGCAGCAAGAAGTGCTGTTACTGGCAGGATTCCCTACAACGGAAACTTTGCAATGCATTCAAAAAAAATGTATACAGTGAGGCACAATGTCAAATATAAATTGTGTTTATTTGTCTTACAGTGGCTCCTGTTTGGAGAAGGCTGTGTTTCTCCCCCTCTGTTACTGTTATAAAAATGATTCAAACACGTTGTAGGCTGGCTAGTTTATCTTGGGTTGTTATGTTGCTTTTAAACAATGGATATCTATGTCATTATTCTGTATTTGTACAATGTTTGGACTGCTGTATTTACCCACCTGCATCCATGCCTGTCTTTTTTGAAAAGTATAAATAAAGGATGTTAAAAAAAAATAGATTTGGGTTCACATGCACCTTAAAGCTGAGTTGCAGGCAAAAATGTAACTCCTTAAAGATCGTAAGCGTAACTCGTTTTCGGATATTTTTTTTCATACCTTTTTCTTTTTTTGTCTTTAGAACTTGCGTCCCACAGCACCGCAACGAGGAACATCACGTTTTTTTCCCTCCTCCTTCCCCCCATTGCCTTTTGGGATCTGTGTGTTCCCCAGAAGATGATGGGACCATAAGAAATCGCTGTGTGACTTGTGCATGTGCAGATAGAAACAGGCTGTGAAGCCACAAGGCTTCACTTTCTGTTTCCCTTAGTAGGATGCCGGCGCCTGCACCTGGAGCCAATGGACAGGTCGGCTTCGGGTGCCGACATCGTGGGCTCCCTGGACAGGTAAGGGCCCTTTCACACTTATGTGACTAGTCCTACAACTTGGGACTGCAAAGTCGCATTACAAGTCATACCCCATGATTTCCAATATCTGTGCGACTTCAAAGTAGTCCCTGTACTACTTTGGTCCGACTTTAATGCGAGTTGAGGTCCATTGACCTCAAGTTTACACAGGCATTCCCTCGAATCGCATGAAAATTACGGCCGCAAAATTGCCGTAAAATCACAGGGCTTTCAAGTCGTGGCAGTGTGAAAGGGGCCTAAGTGTCCTCAGCAGCTGCAGCATTTGTAGCTGCTGACTTAAAAAAAAAGCTCCACTTTAAGACAAGAGACTTTACCAAACTGTTGATCTTAAAGTGTTTTTCCCATTTTGCAACCAAACTGGTATAACACCTACTTTATATTTTGTTACAAGTTGTCATTGACATAGCATAACTAAAAAAAAAAATAAGCAAAAATAGCCGGTTATTTATTATTTTTTTTTTTTTTCAATGCTTACTTCATTTTAATGTTCAGGAGGGTTCGCAGATTTGAACGCTGTCTTAACAAAGGGTTAACAATTTAGAACCATTGTCTGCTAATGAGGGATAGCCTAGGGCAGGGGGGCCCAACCAGTGGCCCGCGGAGCCCTCTGATGTGGCCCGTGACCTCCTGCTGTGGGATGGCGGGTTGGCCAGCCCAGATTGCAGGTTGTTTACTTGCCATAGCATTAGTGTTGTGAATGAACAGAGCAGAGCCAGATAAGCCAATGCTTCCTGTATAGCACTGGCTCTTGTCATAGGTGGAGTGATACTGTAATAGACGTTCCCTGGCTCTATTCCAGGGCATAGCCTATCCTGCCTCTGATCCAAATTCATAATGGTAAAAGCATGCAAACAAGAGGGATAATTAATTCAGTCTGCAGCCATCACCTTCCCAACAGCAAGAAGCGGAATCATATTGGTATCACAGCTTTTATAGACAAAGTGACATAAGCAAGCATCATTCATATGGGTGCATTCGATTGGCTCATTCATATAGTCTTCTCTTGTTACATCTCCTCCTTTCCACGAGGCTTTACACTCGGTCGCCATATTGCTTTGGTCAGTGGAAAGAGGGAGGAGGGGGTTGAACATCTGCTTTCAGTTTACAATTCCGAGCTGAGATTTAAATCTATAATGACTTAATTCAAGGAAAACAATGTTTTCTCACAGAATACTGAAACATGCGTGCACATATACATACACACACATTATATATATATATATATATATACACACACACATACATATACACATACATATCATAAAAGAAACAAAACAATAAGGAAGGAAAGCAATATTTGAGTGGCTAGGAGAAAGAGAACATAAACACAAAATAATCATTTTATCAAATCCATCACAATACCAAATGCACTCTGCCTGGGACAACAAGTTTATTACTAAAATCACAGTGTATATATGGACATATCTGCTTACCTGCACTAAGCCATAGCCTTCTGGTTTTAGCTGCGGTTTGGGGCACTTTCAGAAAGTGCACCACACCTGCAGGATATGATAGAATTCTATAGCAAAGTACAGCTAACCTGCAGGAAAGCCACAGGTGCACTGCGCTGCATCAAGGGTGTGGGTAGACCGCAGACCATCAGTGTTAAAGTAGCCTTAGACCCCTTTAACATGATAATGTCTATGGAGTGACAGATGTAAACAGACTTGAGGGCCCATAGAGTAGAGTGGGCTGTGTCTGTGTCCGCTTTGCATGCGCAGAGTGGACGCAGACCTGTCATCTGCTCATTGTGGCCCACGACTGGCTACTAAGTCGCTTAAGTGGCCCTCGCTCTTCAAAAGGTTGGGCACCCCTGGCCTAGGGAGTCCCCAGTCTGAGGCGGGGGGGGGGGGGGGGGACAGATAATATCAAAGGGCCTTTCAATTAGCAACACTGGGTGATTTGATGATATTTGTACCTTATTCCCATAGACTTTGCATTCTTTGACTGGACTTTTCAATAGTGCAGCTCTTTTTTTTAGTCTTATGATTTAAACTGTGTAAAGCATGTAATAGTTTCAGTGGCTGTTCATAAAAGTATGAATCTGTCATAGTAGCTCTTGTTTAGGTATTGGGACTGACTTCTGGATTACCAGGGACACCAGGGACAACATGTACAGAATGTGGTGTCTCAGACAGTTTTCGCCAGCAAAGGTTTCCTGTTATTACCTTTTTGGCAGTGATTTGTGAATTGGATAGCAGAAGTTATGATTTGAGTGGTACCAGCCAGGCCCTTGGCTGGCATACCATATAGAGTAACAGTAGTCATGCATGGGTATGATAATGGTATGCATTAGTATGTTTATTAGTTTTAATGTGAAAAAAACCTTGATGATTCATAAACTGTACATATGAAATATTACAATATGTCATGTAAAACCTGTTTAAACCTCTGTGTTTTGAAACTGCAGAATTTTACTTCATATGATGAACAAGAGACTTTTAAATCCCAAAGTCCAGAAAACGGTCTTAAAAGTCAGAGGTCACAGAGCCCTACAGTGATCACATTAAACAGTGAGCAAGAAAGAGTTAATGAAAATCTGAAATCAACAGCGGCAGAGGAGTCAGGTAGGTAATGTGTTGTCTTGAAAACATTTTTTCTCAAAGTATAAAGAGCATTATTTACCAGAGACAGGGATAGTGATATCTGTAATCATCTCACTTACCTCAGGTAGATCCCACTTACCCATACACTGTAACAGAAATATCCCCTTGGACCTTTTGCATTCTTGTGATAGATCATATTGCACTTGGTTATTTTAAACTGATAAAAAAAAGAAAGATAAATAATTTGGGCAAATAAGTCAAAATCAATCAGAGTTAAAAATGTAATTCCATCTTAACCCTAACTGCTCTTAAAACTGTCCCCTCTCCCCTCTCAAAACCTATGCTTACTAACCTGTGTATGAAATATTTATATACTTGCCTATTTACAGGCCGCTCCAATCCTGTCACGTGATCTGGCCCCTTCACATCTCCCCCCGCACACACGATACTGCCCCCTGCAGGGATGCCTATTTCCACATACCAATCGTACCCTCATCACAGAAATTCCTGCGACTAGCAGTCAATCTGAGGGGGGGGGGGGGGGGGGGGACTTCCATGGACGTTTCCGGTAACTCTGAGGTTAACAACAGATGCGAGCGCACGGGGGTGGGGAGCTCACCTCGAGGAACAGACTACTCAGAGGGCCAAGAAGGTCCTCAAATTGAAGGGAATTAAGGGCTATCCACCTAAGCCTCCTTTCCTTCCAACAGGTTCTAGTGGAACATCTTCAGGTGTTGTCGGACAACATGACGGCAGTATTATACCTAACAAAGTAGGGGGGCACAAGGAGCAAGACCTCAAATCCTGAGCTAGGCGGAGAACAATTTAGCCTCTCTGTCCGCAGTCCATCTGAAAGGCACGGAAAACACCCTTGCGGATCTCCTCAGCAGGAGGGAAATAAGAGAAGCAGAGTGGTCTCTAAACCAGGAGTTATTCGAGATGATTCCTGAAAGTTGGTGTTTTCCTCAGGTGGACCTCTTTTTTACAACCCAAGAAATGCAAAAACATCGGCCTTCTTCTCTCTTCAGAGGCAGGATCAAGCTCTCGTTAAAGTTAAAGTGGAGGTTCACCCGGAAATGTTAATTTTTAACATTAGATTTATGCTCATTTTGTCAAGGGGAATCGGGTAGTTTTTTTAAAATCGAAGCCGTACTTACCGTTTTAGAGATACATCTTCTCCGCCGCTTCCGGGTATGGGCTGCGGGACTGGGCGTTCCTATTTGATTGATAGTCTTCCGACAGGCTTCTGACGGTCGCATCTATCGCGTCATGATTTTCCGAAAGTAGCTGAACGTCGGTGTGCAGGCGCCATATAGAGCCGCACCGACGTTCGGCTTCTTTCGGCTACTCGTGACGCGATGTATGCGACCGTCGGAAGCCTGTCGGAAGACTGTCAATCAAATAGGAACGCCCAGTCCCGAAGACCATACTCGGAAGCGGCAGAGAAGATCGCTCTCTAAAACGCTAAGTACTGCTTCGTTTTTAAAAAAAACTACCCGATTCCCCTTGACAAAATGAGCATGAATCTAATGTTAACATTTTTTTTCCGGGTGAACTCCCGCTTTAATGCGTTAGCCCACGAATGGGACTTCCCTTTGGCTTGCGCGTTTCCCCCGTTTCAACTTATAGGATGGGTATTGGAAAAATTTAGAGCGCAGTCCACAGATCTAATCCTAATAGCTCCTTGCTGGCCGAAGAGACCTTAGTTTTCCACCCTAATGAATCTCTCAGCAAAACCTCCCTGGAGATTGCCGATCAAGGTAGACCTTCTGTGTCAGGGTCAGAATCGCCATCCAGATCCAGCTTACCTCAGTCTAACAGCCTGGTTTCTGAAGAAGACATTTTGAGACAGCAGGGACTATCAGAAAAGCTTATCAATACCCTTTTGCAAGTAGGAAGAAAGTCACCAGGGCTATCTACTTTAAAGTTTCAGTTTTAGAATTTCTCCAAGGATTGGAGAAAGGTTTAGCAGCAAGTACTCTCAAGATGCAGGTAGCTGCTTTTATCATTTTTTTTTTGGGAAAAAACCCTGTCAATAGTTGATAATCCAGGTTCTTTAGGGCTATGGCAAAAATTAAGCCTAGACCTCTTATTCGTTTTCCCAAATGGGAATTATCCTTAGTTCTTCAAGGACTCACTAAATCACTGTTCGAGCCTATAGAAGAAACATCATTAAGATTTCTGACACTAAAGACTATGGGCCAGATCCACAAACAGCGGTGCAAATTAAGTTACTCAAAACGTATGTCATTTAAGTTACGGCGCCCTCATTTTGTGTCGTAAGTGCCGTATCCACAGCGCATTTGCGTCCAAAATTGCGCAAGTGTAACTTAAATTCCGAGACGTAAGGCGGGGTTATTGCAAGTAGGAAGGAAGTGGGCGTGCTTCATTGTAATGAGCCGTGACCCCATGCAAATGAAGGGCCGGCCGTACTGCGCATGCGCGCACGAATCTGCTCCTCACTGGGCATGTGCAGAACTTGGCTCGGCGCAATCAGTGAGATAGGTAAAAGGCCAAGCGTACTTAGTTTGAGAATCGCCCTGTGTATAAAAAGCCCCAGACAAACACACTTCCCTTGCAAAAGTATATCCCTGTGTTACCCTTCCTAGAGCAAGTTGCTTCTGCTCTGTCATTTGGTGGTGTGTGTTGGTGAGTTGTGTGTATTTTCTATTTGTTTTTTGCGTGTTTGTTTTTGAATTTGTAGTAGCTGTCTGCTTGTGTGTTTTTGCTTTTTGTGTGTGTTTCTTCTGTGAGTATTTTTGTTTGTTTGTTGTGTGAGTATTTTTGTTTGTTTGTTGTTTGTTTTTTGTTGGTGCTTAGTGGTGGGTGTGATGGCACGGAAGCGTAGGAAGCTTAATTTTTCAACCATTGAGAAGCAAATACTTGCTCGGGGCATCGTCCAATATGGGCATTATTTACATGGCCCTGAGAGCCGGAACACCTCCCCGGCCCAGAGGAAGGAGATGATTAAAAAAATCACGGATCAGATCAATGTGGGGGGGGGGGGGAGACGAGGACCACCAGTGGCATACAAAAGTAGATCAACGATCTTAGGAGCCTGGTCCGTGAGAAGATGGCCAGGATCAATGCCCATGCCACGGGTGACTGAGGAGGAATGGGCAGTGGCCCGTGTTTCCACCCACAGCAGGTGGTGGGCCTGCGTGGCTATCAATCAGATGTTCCTGTGAGGCCAGGTAAGTTTTTGGTTTTTCTATCTGGTGATTAGCATGTGTGGGTGGGGGAAGGGAAGATGTGCCAAGTGTGTGGATCCTCAAACCTGTGGTTGTTTTGTGTCCTCCACAGATGGCCAGGAGGTTGCCGGCCCATCAGGCCAGGCTGCTGCACCATCCCCAGGACAAGAGGCTGCTGAGGAGTCCCAAGAAGGGCAGGAGTCCCCAGGGGAGGGGAGTGGCCACACCTCCCCTCATGAGGAGGGGGAGGAGGATGAGGGGGTGGAGGCTGAGGAAGAAGATATGCAGATTGGCAGGGAAGATTGGCCTCGGATTTGTTTACCCCTGAGGCTAACCCTGAGGCTGGCAGCAGTCAGATCACCATCAGGGGTAGCCCCTTCCACTCCTCCCCCAACAGGCCTCAACCCACAAGGGTCTATCTCTCCCCTCCTCCAGGGCCACAAGCCTCAGCTGCAGGCAGGATGGCGACCCAGGAGACCAGGGGGGTGGCCGAGCGTCTGCCGACCAGTCGGCAGAGGGACAATGCCCGGCAGACCCGCAATCTGGCTCAGATAAAAGAGACTCTGACCCAGATGGAGACAAGCCTGGGTGCAATGAAGGAGGCAATCACTGATGGGGCCACAAACTCCTTGGCGGTTATCACATGCTTGTGTGACCTGCAGACCACCACAACAGGCGTGGCCCAGGAGGTGACTGCCCTGACCCAGGCTGTCCAGGACAATACCCGGGCTGGCCAGGCCAATACGGCTGCCCTCACAAACTGTCTGACCAGGATAGCAGTGGCCTTGGAGGGCAGGCCAGCAGGAGGACAGTCACCAGGGAAGGCTCCTCCTTCCTGTGCTCACCCATCCCCCCAGGATGATCCTCCTTCTCCTGCTCACCCCCCCCCAGGAGGCTCCTCTGGTTGGCCGTGGCCGTGCCTGTGGGCGGCCCAGGCGTAGCAATCGCCGCCGCCGTTAATTTTGCAGGGTACTTTTGTTTTTTTATTTTTATGATTTTGTTTTGTATACTGTACTTATGATTTGTTTAATGTGTGTGAATGATGTATGAAGGGTGTCACCCTCAGTTTTGGTGGAGTAGGGATCCCCAGGACCAGGGAGAAGTGATCCCAGGTCCATGAATGGTGTATGAATGCACAGTGACATAATTGGAGCCGTGGCGGGGCGTTACTGCTCCCAAGTACCATTGGGGGTGTACTTGGATCTAATCCAATTAGATGTGAATGTGATGTGTCTGTGCTAGGGACCACAGTGGTGTGCATTCATGCATTCTCATTGTGACATAATTAATGTGTGTGTTTACTGTGCAAAGATGCATTCTGCGAGGCGTCTCCTGACTGCTGTTCCCTCAGAAGAGGGGGTACCCTCGGTTACTAAAGTCACTAGTCTAGCTATGCGCATGGATGCCCCTGGCATGTTGGCAGACAGATTGTTGTCCTGCAAGTGTGTGTGCTCAGCTCTTCCTTAATGGTGTTGCTTTTACACGGCAGGTGTAAAATTAGGGCTGCTTTTATAAAGTGTAATTTTACACCATGAAACTAACAGAAGCGCACAGGGCGTAATCTACGCCGCACACACTTAATTTTGTGGATCGCCTTATCTCCCTCATTTGCATCTTTGCCTATCAAAACAGCGGCGTGTCTAGCGTATTTTGTGTGCGAAGAAGCGCCGGTGTAATTATTTTAGGTAGGACGAAAAAAACTGGTTTTAAGGCGTATCTCGTTTTGAGGATCAGGCGCAAAAATATGCGCAGTGTAAATTTCAATTACGCCGCGTATCTCGAGTTAAGTTGGCGCATCTGCTTTGTGGATCTGGCCCTTTACTCCTTGTAGCAATGTAGTCTGCCCGTAGAATTAGTGAGCTACAAGCACTATGAAGTATAACCCAGAAGGTAATGAATATTAGCCTGACTGTCTGTGTCCCATGATGTACTCAGTATGATGTAAAAACCCTATTTTTAGCTTGCACATGATTGGATGATAAAATCAGCAGAGCTTCCCCCTCATTTCAGATCTTCCCCTCAGATCTACAGTGACTCCACTTCCAAGTGCACTGCCAGTGCGCTTTCAAGTGCATTGGCAGTGCACTTGTAGTGCAAAGTGGATTTGCCTTTAGTAAATAAACCCCTAAGTGTAAGTTCTGTGTTCTGCTTCATTTCTCTGTTATCAGCATGAATCCCTTCTGACACTAAAAAAAGAAAAAGGAAAAAAAGGTGATAGGGGAAGGATCTCTTGCTGATTGACAGCCTCAGCTCTGTTCTTGTGTGCTGTGTGGAGGGGTGTCTTTGTTCCCTCAATTATGCTCTCATAGCTCTCCTCACTGTGCTCTTGCAAAGTGTCATTTCAGCTCTGCTCCCTCTTTTTTCTGACAGCTCAGACAATCTTTATAAATTCAGCACTTTGTACAAATGTAGAGAAGAGAAGACTGTAGAAAAAACAGGTACAACTTAAGTTGGAGGATTTGTTGCACCTAAGGCCAGTCACTTCGCTGGGTATATGTAGGGTTTATAACTACTTTAAAGACACGCCTCCTGGCCATCCCTTTAAAGCGGATCTCCGCTGTAAAAAAAAAATATTAAAAGCCAGCAGCTACAAATACTGCAGCTGCTGACTTTTAATATTAGAGCTCTTACATGTCCTGGAGTCCAGCGACGTTAGGCAGCAGAGGACGAGTGTATCTGCACCCCTCTTCCCCCTGAAAGGTGTCAAATGTGACACCGGAGGGGGGGAGGGTTCCGATGAACGGAAGTTCCACTATAGGGTGGAGCTCCGCTTTAATAACACTTTATAATTACAGTGAAACCTTGGATTACGGCTGCATTCAGAAAAGCTTGGGAACTGAGTATTTCCAAGTGTTTCCGAGTATTTCCGAACAGCTCCGAATGGCCCCGGCGCCCCCGCGCCAAATGCGGTACTCCTCCGGCAGGGAGGAGAGTGAAGAGGTGCACAGGACCTTGGCTACCTTCTGGAAATATCTCTTACTGCATTGTGGAGACCAGGACATAACCTCAGCACGGAGCCAATCAAAAGAGGGGTTGTGCCTCTGTAACCAAGCATAACCAATAACCAGTGGAAATTTAGGTGAGGAAATTACTTGGAATTGGATTATCTCATGGTGAAGAGCCCCTACGGCCATGGACAACAGAACAGTCTCATGAGTCACATGGGCAGGCTGTAGAGGTCTCCCGTCAAGAGCCTCAATGGCAAGTGGAGTGTCACTCAGCTGCAGCAGAATCGAGTGCTTTGATACAAAGTCAACATCAATGAACAGGCCTGCAGCCCCGGAGTCGTATAGAGCCTGTATCTCGATGGACGACTCGGCCCATGACAGGGTAACCGAAACCAGGGGCTTATCTTTCTGGGAAACTGGAGACGAAATAAAACCACCTAAGGTCTGTCCGTGACAGGACCTCAAGGTTCGGGTGTTCCCTGGACGGGTAGGACAAGACTTCAAAAAGTGACCAGCCTGGCCACAATAAAGGCACAATCTCTCCCTCCTAGTAAGGGCTCTCTCATCAGCAGAGAGACGCGTGAAGCCCAAGTGCATAGGTTCATCTTCACAGACCGACTCGGTACCAGGAGGCATGGGAGGTGAGGGAGGCAAGGTGGGACCGCAAAGCTCGGAGACAAACATACTGGAAGCTTCCGCAAGCGCTCCTTAAAAGAGAGAGTCTCTCTGAGTCTGGAGTTAATGAGCATGGCAAAAGTGATCAAGCCCTCCAGCTCAGTGGGTATATCTTAGGCTACTATCTCATCCTTGATGTTATCCGAGAGACCATGAGAAAAAGCAGCCACGAGGGCCTCATTGTTCCAAGCAACTTCTGCAGCCAGAGTTCAGAGAATTCAATGGCGTAATCGTCAATCGTAATCTGTTTGGACATGAGGCTCTTGGTAGCCAAAGCAGAGCGTGGGGGAATACCCTTTTGGAGGAAGCCACAAATTCTGGGTAACTCGGGACCAGGGGTTTTTGCGTCTCCCATAGAGGGTTTGCCCAGGCCAAGGCTCTGTCAGAAAGCAAAGATATCGCAAAACCTACTTTGCTTCTGTCCCTGGGAAACGCCTGGGACAGCATCTGAATGTACTGTATATCTCAACCTGATTGCAACCTCTGCACTAAACTGGATCGGCCCCAAATCGCCGGGGAAGGGGCACGGAACCAGACATACCTCTTATAGAGGTAATACTTGAGGCGGGTGCCTGCGCAGAGACTGGGGCAACAGCAGGGTTGGCCTGCAAAACATGTTCTACTGGAGTGGCCACAGTGGGAGATTTCAGACGAGCCGTGCGACTCAAGAGCGTCTGTAACACCATGGCAAACTGATCCATGCAGTGATCCAGGTCATTCAATCTGGAAAAAATATTATCAACAAGTGGATTGGCTGCGTCTTCTGAATTCATGGCCTTCGCCTTCTGTCAGAAACCATGAATCAGACCGAGACAGAAGTACAGTTAAATCACACTTGTTTAATAATAATAATAATAATAAAAATAAGGAAAACAGAGTAAGCGTAGTGAAACAAGCCAGAGTTCAGTAACCGGATCGGGTAGTTGGCCAAGCCAATGTCAGAGAGCCAGAGATAAACGTAGTAGTCCAACATGCAGGTTTAGGAGCCAGAAGGAACGCCAGCCGAGCAAGTCCACAACAGGAACACAGGAGAAAGTCTCTGTGATGTTGACAAAGGCGAAGGCAGAGATGAAGTGAACTGGAAGGCTTTAACTAGGCTGGACTGACGAGCAGATCATCAACAGGTGAGTCACTGTGAAGAGAAAGGAGCTGGCAATTACCCGACAGCTGAGCGGCCAACTCAGAAGGAAGTGCTGAGTCCAGCCCTGACAGTTGTCTCGGTTCCTGGCTGTTACGGAACCATGAACCAGACGTACAACAAGAGATAAGTGAAAATAAGAAGGCTTCATTGAAAATCAAGCTGTAAAGCAAAAGTCCAAACGGATGGTGAAACCAGAGGTCAGGAACCGGAAGGGTAGTCAGGACGAAGCCAGGATCAGGAACCAGCAGGGAAGTCAGACGAAGCCAGGATCAGGAACCAGCAGGGAAGTCAGACGAAGCCAGGATCAGGAACCAGCAGGGAAGTCAGACGAAGCCAGGATCAGGAACCAGCAGGGAAGTCAGACGAAGCCAGGATCAGAACCAGAAGCAGCAGCAGTCTTAGAAGCATGTGAACACAGGAGGACCAAGCAAGGAACTGAAGCCACAGACCTCCTATATATGTGAGCCAGGCATCCAGCTCCTCCCAGTGGGAAGGAGGAGCCGCAGGGTGGGAGGCTACAAGAGACCTAGAAACCAAGATGGCCGCCAGCACATGTCAAACGAAGGAGACAGGAGAGAGGTAAGACCATGACAGTACCTCCCCCTCAAGGGCCCCTCCTCCGCGGTGCAAAAAACGGTTTCTGAGGGAAGCGTGCGTGGAAGGCTCGGAGCAAGGCAGGAGCATGGACATCTGCGGAGGGAACCCAGGAACGCTCCTCTGGACCATAACCACGCCAGTGGACCAAAAACTGCACCCGACCGCGGACCAGGCGTGAGTCCAGGATATTGCTCACCTCATACTCCTCATGATTGCCCACTTGGACCGGACGAGGCCGAGGAACCGAGGAAGTGAAGCGATTGCACACCAGTGGCTTCAACAGGGAGACATGAAACACGTTGGAGATCCGCATGCCAGGTGGAAGCGCAAGGGCATAGGCTACCGGGTTTACCCTGCGAAGCACTCGGAAGGGACCAACAAAGCGAGGAGCCAGCTTGGGAGTGGGCACTCAAAGGTTGAGGTTGCGGGTGGACAACCATACACGGTCTCCGACCTGGTAGGAAGGAGCAGGCGCTCGTCTGCGATCAGCCTGGAGTTTCTGGCGTTGCGCAGAGACCTCAAGGGACTTCTGGATCTGTACCCAAGAAGCACGTAGGACGGAAAGGTGATCCTCCACAGCCGGAATATCCTGGGGAGAGAATGCCTCCGGTAACACGGCAGGTTGGAACCCATAATTGGCCATGAAGGGAGACGTCCCAGAGGAAGAGTTCACCGCCGTGTTCCTGGCAAACTCAGCCCAAGGCAGGAGGTCAACCCAATTGTCTTGGTGATCGGAGACATAGCAACGAAGGAATTGCTCCAAGGCCTGATTGGATCGTTCTGCGGCCCCATTGGACTGAGGGTGGTAGGCCGAGGAGAAGGAGAGATGAATCCCCAACTGGGAGCAAAAGGCGCGCCAGAACCTGGACACAAACTGACTCCCCCGATCCGACACAATCTCCTTGGGCAAACCGTGCAACCGGAAGACCTCCCTGGCAAAAATCGTGGCCAACTCTTGTGCAGAGGGTAACTTCTTGAGAGGAACACAGTGGCACATTTTGGAAAACCGATCCACAATCATGAGAATGACCGTATGGCCTCGGGATGCAGGGAGGTCCACGATGAAATCCATCCCCAGGTGTGACCATGGGCGCTCCCCGGTGGCTATGGGTTGCAGAAGGCCCAACGGAAGGTGCCGAGGGGACTTACTCTGGGCACAAACGGAGCATGCTGCTACATATGCGGCGATGTCGGAACGTAGGGAAGGCCACCAGAACAGACGTGAAACAGCCCAGGACAGCTGATTCTTTCCAGGATGCCCCGCGGTCTTGGAGTTATGGTAGGTTCGCAACAACCGAGTGCGCAACTCCTCAGGCACAAAACATCTGCCGTTGGGTCTCCCAGAGGGAGCACCAGATTGAGCCGCCAAAATCTGCTCACCCAGGGGAGAGGTCAGGCTGGTGCGAATGGCGGCCAGGATCTGATTCGGAGGTATGACCGAAGTCGGAATCGATTCCTCCCTGGACAGCTCGGAGTACTGCCGTGATAAGGCATCCGCCCTGATGTTCTTGGAACCGGGTAGGTAGGAGACCACGTAATTAAAACGTGACAAGAACAGTGCCCATCTGGCCTGACGTGGTGTCAATCTCTTGGCCTCAGAAAGGTAGGTCAGATTCTTGTGGTCCGTCAGGATGAGAACCGGGACCACCGAGCCCTCGAGCAAGTGCCTCCATTCTTTAAGGGCCTGCACGATGGCCAATAACTCCCTGTCATCAATCTGATAGTTGCATTCCGCGGGAGACAGTTTCCGGGAGTAAAACCCACAAGGAAGCAGAGGACCCTCTGGTGTTCTACGCTGAGACAGAAGAGCGCCTACTCCCGTCTCAGACGCGTCCACCTCGAGGACAAAGGGCAACCCAGGGTTGGGATGCGACAGAATCGGAGCCGACACAAAGGCGGACTTTAGGACCTCAAAAGCTCGGATGGCCTCGAGCGGCCAGACCTGGGAATTACTGCCCTTCCTGGTCAGATCCGTGAGAGGCTTGGCCAGCATGGAAAAGTCCCTGATGAACTTCCGATAATAATTGGCGAAGCCCAAAAAGCGCTGCAGGGAACGAAGACCACTGGGCTGGGGCCACTGTAAGACAGCCGAAACCTTCTCAGGATCCATGGAGAACCCCTCAGCGGAAATGATGTAACCTAGGAAGGTTACCTGGGATCGGTGAAATTCGCATTTCTCAAGCTTACCGAACAGCTTGTTCTCTCGTAACCGTTGCAACACTCGTTTGACATCCAGAATGTGGGCCTCCATGGATTCAGAATATACCAAGATGTCATCCAAATAGACCACCACACACTGCTGCAACAGGTCACGGAAAACATCGTTGATGAATTCCTGAAAGACTGCGGGTGCATTGCACAACCCAAAGGGCATAACCAAGGATTCATAATGACCGGTCCTGGTATTAAACGCGGTCTTCCACTCATCGCCCGCCTTGATCCTTACCAGGTTATATGCCGCCCTCAGGTCGAGTTTGGTAAAGACCGTGGCCCCTTTCAGGCGATCGAACAGCTCGGAAATCAAGGGTATCGGGTAAGCGTTCTTGATCGTGATGCGATTGAGACCCCTGTAATCGATGCAAGGCCTCAACTCACCGCCCTTCTTTTTCACAAAGAAAAATCCAGCCCCTGCCGGGGACGAGGATTTGCGAATGTGACCACGGGACAGCGCCTCCATCACGTACTCCTCCATGGCCTCATTCTCCGCAACCGAAAGTGGATAGACCCTGCCGCGAGGAGGAACGGCACCAGGTTGTAACTCTATGGCACAATCATATGGGCGGTGCGGAGGTAGGGCAACTGCGCGTACCTTATCGAATACATCCCGGTACTCCTCGTATTCAGGAGGCAACAGAGAGTCCGAGGAAGTACACAGCAACTTGACAGGCCCATGGATGCACTTAGCCCCACACTGTGGTGACCATGAGAGGATCTCGGCCGATCTCCAGTCGAAAGTCGGATTATGCTTCTGGAGCCAGGGGTACCCCAAGACCACCGAGTAGTGTGGAGACGAAATAACTTGGAAGCAGACCGACTCTCTGTGAGCGACACCAATGGCTATCCCCACTGGAAGGGTCTCATGAGTCACGTGTGACGGCTGGAGGGGTCTGCCGTCTATCGCCTCTAGAGCCAGCGGGGAACCTCGAGCCTGTAGAGGAATGGAATTGGCGGCAGCGAACTCACTATCAATGAAAAAACCACCAGCACCAGAGTCCACCAACGCCTGGGTCGTCACCGAGCCCCCGACCCAGGAGAGGACAACAGTGATCAGTGGTTTATCAACACGGGAAACCGGGGACGAGGAGACTCCACCCAAGATCTGCCCCCGACAGGATCTCAGGTGCGAGCGTTTCCCGGACGGTTCGGACATGCCAACCGAAAATGCCCACCGAGACCACAGTACATGCATCGGCCCTCGCGTCTCCGGAGTACCCTCTCCCCCTCGGACAGGCGAGCAAACCCCAGCTGCATGGGTTCACCTCCAGACAAGTCAACACCAGGAGGCGTGGGAGGAGAGGGAGGCACGGGTGGGACAGCAAACGTAGGCGCCAAACTGTTAGGAGGCCTCCGCAGGCGCTCCTTAAAGGAAGGTCTCTCCCTGAGTCTGGTGTCAATCAAAATCAGGAAAGAAATAAGAGCCTCGAGCTCCACTGGTAGGTCCTTAGCTGCAACCTCATCCTTTAAGGCATCCGAGAGACCATGAGAGAAAGCAGCGACCAGAGCCTCATTATTCCAACCTACCTCTGCTGCCAGGGTACGAAACTCAATGGCGTATTCGGCTACGGATCGTGAACCCTGTCTGATGGACATAAGGAGCTTCGCAGCAGAGGTGGCGCGAGCCGGCACATCGAATACCTTCCGAAGAGAAGCAACAAAACCGGAAAACTCGGCAACCACCGGATTGTTGTTCTCCCATAAAGGGCTGGCCCAGGCCAAGACCTTGTCCGAGAGCAGCGAGATCAAGAAGCCCACCTTTGATCTCTCAGTGGGAAAGGCATGTGGCAGCAACTCGAAATAAATGCCCACTTGGTTAAGGAAACCTCGGCACTGAGTTGGCTCTCCCCCAAATCGCTGTGGAAGGGGGGCAGAACCGGTCATACCCCGAAACACCGCAGGCGCAACAACAGGTGTCGGGGTAGACTCTGGCGTAACAACCGGAGCGGCAGTAGGAGCGGGCCCAGGAGCGACAACCGACCCATCGGCAACGGGAGCGAAATGAGCCGTGCGTTCAAGCAGGGTTTGCAACGCCACGGCGAACTGACCCAACAGGGACTCCAGCTGATCAAGTCTGGCAACCAGCGTGGGTAGCGAGGATGGCTCTGTACCGTCAAAATTCATGGCTTGGTCCTAATGTTACGGAACCATGAACCAGACGTACAACAAGAGATAAGTGAAAATAAGAAGGCTTTATTGAAAATCAAGCTGTAAAGCAAAAGTCCAAACGGATGGTGAAACCAGAGGTCAGGAACCGGAAGGGTAGTCAGACGAAGCCAGGATCAGGAACCAGCAGGGAAGTCAGACGAAGCCAGGATCAGGAACCAGCAGGGAAGTCAGACGAAGCCAGGATCAGGAACCAGCAGGGAAGTCAGACGAAGCCAGGATCAGAACCAGAAGCAGCAGCAGTCTTAGAAGCATGTGAACACAGGAGGACCAAGCAAGGAACTGAAGCCACAGACCTCCTATATATGTGAGCCAGGCATCCAGCTCCTCCCAGTGGGAAGGAGGAGCCGCAGGGTGGGAGGCTACAAGAGACCTAGAAACCAAGATGGCCGCCAGCACATGTCAAACGAAGGAGACAGGAGAGAGGTAAGACCATGACACTGGCACGAAGAGAGGGCTCATTGACATCCAGCCAGGGCCGGCGCTAGGCATAGGCAAGTCAGGCGGCTGCCTAAGGCGCCAGGGTAGGGGGAGCGGCAAAATCCGGATGCCCAGCCACTCGCTGGGGATTCAGATCATTAAAATACATCGTGGACCGGCCTTTTTAAAAACCATTCCTAGTTTGCGCCAGCCGCTAGGCTGGGGGGGGGGGGGGTTGCGCCTGTGGAGACACTCACATCACCCTTACCAGTGTATCCCCAGCCTGCAGTGCCGTAGCAGCGGCAGTGAGGGGAGAGAGCCGGGACAGCAGCTGGCCGGAAGTGCTGCATGATAGTGGAAACGGCAGGTGAGATGGTGACTAAAGGCATGCAAGTCCTGGCTTGCCGCCACGATGTTCAATCCCACCACCCCCATCAGGTCGTTTGGGGATCTGTTGTGATTTGAGAAGAGGAGAGACGGGCAGCAGCGCAGTTCTTCAGAAAAGCCTTCACCGCCGCTGGATCGATCAGGTACATTAGTGGATGCACAGGCAGGAGGACGCTCAGTGCTACAGCCTGCACCAAGTCACAAGAAATAAAAAAACTCTGCTGTCACGTTTACAATGCACTCTGTACAGAGGGGAAACTGGTTTGTGTGTGTGTGTGTGTGGGGGGTGCAGATGGGGGGGTACAGATGTGTGTGTGTGTGTGGTACAGATGTGTGTGGGGGGGGGTACAGATGTGTGTGTGTGGGGGGTACAGATGTGTGTGGGGGGGGTACAGGTGTGTGTGGGGGGGGGTACAGATGTGTGTGTGTGGGGGGGGTACAGATGTGTGTGGGGGGGGGGTACAGATGTGTGTGTGTGTGTGTGTGTGTGGGGGGGTACAGATGTGTGTGGGGGGGGGGTACAGATGTGTGTGTGTGTGGGGGGTACAGATGTGTGTGTGTGTGGGGGGTACAGATGTGTGTGTGTGTGTGGGGGGGGTACAGGTGTGTGTGTGTGTGTGTGGGGTACAGATGTGTGTGTGTGGGGGGGTACAGATGTGTGTGTGTGTGTGTGTGGGGGGGGGGTACAGATGTGTGTGGGGGGGTACAGATGTGTGTGTGTGTGGGGGTACAGATGTGTGTGTGTGTGTGGGGGGTACAGATGTGTGTGTGTGTGGGGGGGGGGTACAGATGTGTGTGTAAGGTGGTACAGAGTGGGAACGGGTGTGGGGGGGGTACAGGTGTGTGGGGGGGGTACAGAGTGGGAACTGGTGTGTGTGTGTGTGGGGGGGGGACAACAGATGTGTGTGTGGGGGGGACAGATGTGTGTGTGTGTGTGAGGGGGGTACAAAGTGGGAACTGGGGGGGCAGAGTGGGAACTGGTGTACGGGGGGGCAGATGTGCATAGGGGTACAGAGTGGAAACTGGTGTGGGGGGGGGACAGATGTGCAGGGGGTACAGAGTGAGAACTGGTGTGGGGGGGGGGGCACAGATGTGTGTGTGGGGGGGTACAGAGTGGGAAATGGTGGCGGGTACAGATGTGTGTGTGTGGGGGGTACAGATGTGTGTGTGTGTGTGTGTGTGTGTGGGGTACAGATGTGTGTGTGTGTGTGGGGTACAGATGTGTGTGTGTGTGGGGGGTACAGATGTGTGTGTGTGGGGGGGTACAGATGTGTGTGTGTGGGGGGGGTACAGATGTGTGTGTGTGTGGGGGGGGGGGTACAGATGTGTGTGTGTGGGTGGGGGTACAGATGTGTGTGTGTGTGTGTGTGGGGTACAGATGTGTGTGTGTGGGGGGGTACAGATGTGTGTGTGTGTGGGGGTACAGATGTGTGTGTGTGTGTGTGGGGGGGGTACAGATGTGTGTGTGTGTGTGTGTGGGGGGGGGTACAGATGTGTGTGTGTGTGTGTGGGGGGGGGTACAGATGTGTGTGTGTGGGGGGGGGTACAGATGTGTGTGTGTGTGGGGGGGGTACAGATGTGTGTGTGTGTGTGGGGGGGTACAGATGTGTGTGTGTGTGGGGGGGTACAGATGTGTGTGTGTGTGTGGGGGGGGGGTACAGATGTGTGTGTGTGTGTGTGTGTGGGGGGGGTACAGATGTGTGTGTGTGGGGGGGGTACAGATGTGTGTGTGTGTGTGGGTACAGATGTGTGTGTGTGTGGGGGGTACAGATGTGTGTGTGTGGGGGGTACAGATGTGTGTGTGTGGGGGGGGTACAGATGTGTGTGTGTGTGGGGGGGGTACAGATCTGTGTGTGTGTGTGTGTGGGGTACAGATGTGTGTGTGGGGGGTACAGATGTGTGTGTGTGTGTGGGGGGTACAGATGTGTGTGTGTGTGGGGGGGGGGGTACAGATGTGTGTGTGTGTGTGTGTGTGTGTGGGGTACAGATGTGTGTGTGGGGGGGGGGTACAGATGTGTGTGTAAGGTGGTACAGAGTGGGAACGGGTGTGTGTGTGTGGGGGGGTACAGGGTGGGAACTGGTGTGTGTGTGGGGGGGGGACAACAGATGTGTATGTGTGTGGGGGGGGTACAGAGTGGGAACTGGTGTGTGTGTGTGTGTGGGGGGACAGATGTGTGTGTGTGTGTGTGTGTGAGGGGGGTACAAAGTGGGAACTGGGGGGGGGCAGAGTGGGAACTGGTGTACGGGGGGGCAGATGTGCATAGGGGTACAGAGTGAGAACTGGTGTGGGGGGGGCACAGATGTGTGTGTGTGGGGGGGTACAGAGTGGGAAATGGTGGGGGGGTACAGATGTGTATGTATGTGGGGGGGTACAGATGTGTGTGTGTGTGTGTGTGTGTGTAGGGTGGTACAGAGTGGGAACGTGTGTGTGTGTGTGGGGGGGGGGAGGGGACAAATGTGTGTGTGGGGTACAGATGTGTGTGTGTATGTGTGTGTGTGTAGGGTGGTACAGAGTGGGAATGTGTGTGTGTGTGGGGTACAGATGTGTGTGTGTGGGGGTTACAGATATGTGTGTGTGTGTGTGGGGGGGGGGTACAGGTGTGTGTGTGGGGGGGGGGTACAGAGTGGGAACTGGTGTGTGTGTGTGTGGGGGGGGACAGATGTGTGTGTGGGGGGGGGTACAGAGTGGGAACTGGGGGGAGGGCAGAGTGGGAATTGGTGTATGGGGGGGCAGATGTGCATGGGGGTACAGAGTGGGAACGGGGGGGTACAGAGTGGGAACTGGGGGGTACAGAGTGGGAACTGGTGTGTGGGGGGTACAGAGTGGGAACTGGTGTGTGGGGGGGGGGGTACAGAGTGGGAACTGGTGTGGGAGGGGGATAGGTGTGTGTGGGGGTACAGAGTGGGAACTGGTGTGGGGGGGGGGTTGTCTTTTGGCTGGGTCCAGAGGCACAGGTGCAGGCCTGTGGACCACAGCAGAAGAAATAACTGAAGAGGCACCGCAAAAATCTCAGTGAGGGGCGGAGCGAATGTCACGCGTGCGGGGGGCGGCAAAATGAGGCTTCGCCTAGGGTGTCAGAAATCCTTGCACCAGCCCTGCATCCAGCCAGTCTGCAACTTCCCTGGCTGAGTTAAAGAAGTGCGGCCTGACCTCTGGCTGTAATCCGCAGCCATGCAGGGTAGAGCATTACATATGGCAAATTAAAGGGGTTGTAAAGGTTCTTTTTAATTTTCTAAATGGGTTCCTTCAAGCTAGTGCATTGTTGGTTCACTTACCTTTTCCTTCGATTTCCCTTCTAAATAGATTTTTTCTTTGTCTGAATTTCTCACTTCCTGTTCCTCCTCAGTATGCTTTCCCCCATCATCCGAGCGGTGGTTAGTCAAACAGAACAGCTTACTGAGGAGGAACAGGAAGTGAGAAATTCAGCCAAAGAAAACAAAGAAAAGAAAAACATTTAGAAGGGAAATCGAAGGAAAAGGTAAGTAAACCAACAATGCACTAGCTTAAAGGAACCTATTAGGACCCCTTTAGGGCGTTGGAGATGTTGCTTGACATCCTGGAATTTGGCCCATTCCTTCTGCACCTCAGCCGAGAAAACGGGATAAAAGGAGACTCTGGTGCCATAGTAGTATGTATTGGATTTCTCCCGCGCTAGCCTTAACATTTTCTCTCTGTTGCGGTAGCGTAGTATTCGCGCCAGGACTGGCCTAGGTGCGTTGCCTGGGAGAACCATAGCGGAAACACGATGCACCCTTTCAACAGCGAACAGATTTTTTTTTTTTAAATCAAGAAAAAGGTTTATTGAAGCAAAATAGTCAAACAATACTTTAGGACAGGGCTCAAAATTTCAAGTCCTGAGCCACTAGCCAGGCCTCAAGAGTTACTCGCCACCAGTTGCCCCACCTAATTCATACACTGCCCTGCGCCTAATTGCACCCGTAAACACGCCCTCGTAGATTATCTCATGGAATGACAATGTTTTATGCAGAATCAAGTTACAAAATTAAATATTACCAACAACAACTTTAACAAAATGGGACAGGGCACTGGGGGCAGACCAGAGGGACAGGGCACTAAAACTGGGTCTCTTCCCCATTCTCTTGCTGTCTCCTCTGCAACTCCCATCCATCCTCTCTCTCCCATTCATCTCATCATCAGGAGCCTGTGTGTGCCGCTCCATGCTTGCATGTCCCCACTTCCCCCTTTTATTCAGGCTGGCGGAGAGGAGCTGCAGGACAGCGGGAAGGAGTACAATCCAGCGCTGAGCCATTGACACCATAGCACAGCACACATTGAGACCAGTCTGTTCACAGTGCTCAAGGAGAAGAAAACTGCACAAATTAGAAGGCTGCCGCTCTCATGTCAGGGAAACTTTCAGTGAGCGCTGCACCGGAGTGGTAATTTTTGCAATCCTCCACCTCACTCATTACTTTCTGCTCTCCAGCTACATTGGTCGGGGCCCAGGGGAGGGGGGCAGGCTCAGAGAGGTCATACTGTTAGGTCCCATGGCTTAATGAGAATTGTAAGGAGAGCACCTGTGTACTGCTCTGCCTGTGCGCGGCTCACCAGACTACTTTTCCCGAGCATGCACCTTTCCTCTTCGGCCGCCAATCTCATCGGGACTCTAAGTGTAGGCACAGATTGGAGGGAGATTGATCATGCAGCCCTGTCATCACTCGCCCCCAGCTTAAATCCACTCGCCAAATGCTAGTAGGCGAGTGGAAATTTTGAGGGCTGCTTTAGGATACATACACATACAGTATTATTACAATCAGGAGAGTTATGTGCCAGATAAAGGGAAAGATAGGTAATATTTATGCAATTATAATTACTTGGGCTATATCAAACATGGGAGGAGCTTACGCCCCCTTAACAGCAATCAAGATAAGCCAAGTTCTACCTCCACTGCGGATATAATATTGTTCAATTTGCTTCCAGTCCGGCTATCTTGTAATACTCTAGGCTCAGATTACATTAATTATTCAACCTACCCAACCATAGCACAATGAATTACATTTACATTTGCAACAAGCACATGGATTCATATACCACCTCCTGATTCAGACTCACCCGCCCCACTCTCTGCTCCAAACATCAAAAACTATTAGAACGGTATTCATCCCACATCTTGCCAGCCCATCTCCACTCATCTCCTGCCTCTTTATCCCTGTAATAGCCTTTCCATGATCAATTGCATTGGTCCCAGGCCCGGTATATCCAGCCAGGGTTGCCATAGTGAGTAGAATTTCTTAAGAGCATTTCTATGTTGGTACGTGACTTTTTCCCTTATCAGTAGGTTATTTACCAGCTTTACCCATTGACTCTCTGAAGGCACTCGGGGAGTGATCCAATATCTGGCGATGGCCTTGCGCGCAACATACAGTAGTCTAAGTACAGCTGTATGACCACTGGGAGACAGCGAGGGTATCTCGAGGCCGCCCAGTAGACACACCACCGGGTCATGGGGCAGCGGAAAGCCATACGCCCGGGATATAGTATCAGTAACATAGTTCCAGTATCGGAAAAGTTTTGGACACTTCCACATCATGTGCAGTAGGTCTCCCTCCTGCACATTACATTTTGGGCATATTGGGGAGTCCCGTATGCCCCATTTATGTAGACGAGTGGGTGTTCTATATACTCTATGGAGGAGAAATTGATGAGAAAGTCTGTGTTGCGCCGATACCGAGACCAGTGGGGCAAAGGTCAAACACAGCTCCCATGTATCCCCATCAATGGGACCTAGGTCGGATACCCACCCCTTCCTACATGGTAATGCTGATGCATCATGAGTAACATTAAGCAGTCTGGAGTATACTAGAGAAATCATACCCTTTTTGTCTTTATTGAAAAGCACATCATTATGAAGGGGGTGTCTCACTAACGAAATTGGGGAGAGCCTGATTTCTCTCTGAGCTGCATGTCTTAGTTGTAAATATTTATAAAACTGGGTTCTGTCCAGGCCATACTCTTCCTGCAGGTTAATAAAAGACTTGAGGGTTGGGCCACTATACAGTTGTGTGATATAGTGTATACCTGCATTTACCCAGGGCCTGAAGCCTTCTAGTTTAAAAAGTTCCCTATAATAGGAGTTTTTCCAAATGGGAGTAAAGGAGCATACCCCCCTGACATTGAGACTGGAACGGACATATTTCCACAGCGTATTCAATAGCACCACTGTAGGTATAGTCTGGTCCAAGTGTGTGAGCCCTGCTTCCAAATAAGACGCCGCCGGAAGCGTTGATCCCGACGGGAGTAGTATGGCTCGTATTGGGTCTCCGAGGTCCACCTCCCCCAGTCTCCCAGATGCTGGATTTGTTATGCTATAAAGTAGTAGCGGGCATGAGGGACAGCCAATCCACCTTGGTCTTTGGCTAGTTGTAGTGTGGTGAGTTTTATACGTGCCACCTTGCCACCCCAAATTAAATCTCTGAACTGGGCATCTATCTGAGCAAACCACCTGTGAGGGATCCAAATCGGGGTATTATGAAAGACATACAGGAGCTGAGGGGCCCACACCATTTTAATAAGGTTCGCCCTGCCTGTAACTGATAGGGGAAGTTTTTTCCATGTCGCACATTTCTGTCTGAATTTATGCAACAATGGTGCCAAATTCAAAGAGAGATATTGGGAAGGGTCAGGCGTAACCAGAATTCCCAAGTACTTAAACTCATTTACTACCACTATATCCCTGGCACAGTCAGGCAGTCTGTCTGTCAAGGGGTCTAGGGGCATAAGCACTGATTTGTTCCAGTTAATGCTGAAGCCTGATAGTTCGCCGAAGTCTGCGATCAAGGTCATCGCATTCCTCAGCGACTCCTGGGTGTCTCCCAAGTACAGCAGTGTATCATCTGCAAATAGAGAGATGACATCCCGCCCTGCACCCCTGATAAAGCCTGTAATGTCGGGTGAAGCTCTCATGTGTATTGCCAAGGGCTCTAGGGCTAGGGCAAACAGCAGGGGTGACAAGGGGCACCCCTGCCGCGTACCCCGGAAGAGTCTGAAAGAATCAGAGACCTCCCCATTAATTCTCATTCTCGCAGACGGGGAGCTATACAGTAGTTGCACCCATTTTAGGAAGGATGGTCCAACCCCAAATCTACGCAGAGTCTCCCAAAGATACGGCCATTCAACACTATCAAATGCCTTGGCCGCATCTAGAGAGAATATAGCTCTATTACCTGGATTGTCCACCGGCACCTGTATGTTTAGGAATAGCCTACGCAGATTTTGTGCTGTGGACCTCGTAGGGATGAAACCCGACTGATCCCTATGTATTACTTGATGAATACATTTGGAGAGTCTGGTGGCTAGAACTCTGGCCAGCAATTTAATGTCAAATGTCAAGAGAGAGATCGGTCTATATGAGTCTGGTGAGAGAGGATCCTTCCCAGGCTTCAACAGAACCACTACCAGGGCCTCATTCATAGATGGGGGTAGTACTCCAGTTTCGAAGGCTGTATTATAAACTTTTAATAGAATGGGGATGAGCTGCTCAGAGTATTTGCAATAAACCTCAGAGGGAAGACCGTCAGCTCCTGGCGCCCGCCCATTATGTGCCTGCGCCAGTGCCTCCAGAAGTTCCTCACTAGTAAGGGGAGCATTAAGCATGGCTACGACCCAGGAAGTTTTGGTAACTGATATTTATCCAAAAAAGAGTGCAATTGTTCGCTAGTGGGACTGACCTTAGATGAGTAAACGTTTTGGAAAAATTCTTGAAAGCAGTTTATAATGGAACGTGTGGAGTGACATAGTACCCCCCCTGCATCCGCTACCACCGCGATATGAGAAGAGGGCTGCTGTGATCTAGCCAGGATCGCCAGCATATGACCGTATTCTCTCCCTCCTCAAAGTGTCTCTGTTGTAAAAAGAACCTTTTGTTTTCAGCAAGTTGAAACGAAAGGTCTTTAAGCATGGTATGGGAGGCCATCCACCTTCTTTTTATATTATCATTAGATGGGTCTGCCACATAGTCTGCCTCAGAGCTGCGAGCTTCCTCCAACACACGTGTCTCCCATTCCTTAGTGCCCGTTTTGACTTGGTTAATAATTCTGATAAATTGGCCTCTCATAAAGGCTTTAGCCGCATCCCACACCACCTGGATTTCCGCCGTACCTAAGTTATCCCCAAAGAATTCCCTAAGTAGCGTCGGGATTGGGTCTGGTTCTGGAATGAGGGACAGCCAAAACGGGTTGAGTTTCCACAGTGTCTTACCTCTCCTTTCACCCAGGCCCAGATCTACCGTAAATGGAGAATGATCGGAGGTGTGTCTCGGGTGATACACAGAGTTCCATACCAATGGTAATAATAGACCATTACCGAAACCCATGTCTATCCTTGACAGACCCCCCCCGGAAGCTGACCTGCAGGAATAAACTCTAGTGTCAGGGTTATGCATTCTCCAGACATCAAACAGGCCCAGTTCCTCCATCAACCGGGCAAAAGGTGTGGGACCCTTTTTATCTTGCCCCCCATGTCCCGCACCAGTCTTAAGTTTGTCCTTCTCGTGTTCCATTAGGTTATTAAAGTCCCCCAGGGCTAGGACTGGAATACCAGGAAGACAGGACACAAATTCAGCCAGTATTTTCAGTACATTAGATGAGAACGGTGGGGGGATATACACTCCCGCCAACACACATTTAACCCCATAAAGAGAGCAATACAAAAATATATACCTGCCCTCTGGATCTATCTTAGCTTTCATAAGTGTGTACTGGGTGCCACTACGGATCAGGACACTCACTCCCCTCGAGTAAACCGTGTGGGTAGAATGGTATTGGTGGCAAAATTGCCTAATCGCCAGTTTTGGGGTAGAACCCGGGGGAGATGAGTCTCCTGTAAGCAAATCACCTCCGCGCCCAATCTCTTAATAGTGCGCAGTACCTCAAGGCGCTTAACCGGGCTATTCAGGCCTCGGACATTCCAAGACAGACACCTAGTTATATTAGACATGCTACCGGAATCTTAGTACTAGCAGGAGAATACAATCTTATCACGTCTAAAGTAAAAATGATCTAGAACATCATTATTAACCATTTTGGAAGTTAGAGGCATATCACAGGCAATAAGCATAACACCGTCCTGGAACCCATGTCTACTACCGTAAGGGATTCCTGTTTCATAATCATGTGGGCTATAGACTAGGGAGAGCATAGAAAAAAATAATAAAAGAAACGAAAAAAGCAACAAAAAAGTGTATAGAACAATTTCCTGTGAGCAGGGCGTGGTGGGATCATCACTCTTTAGCACCATATGTAATGTAGCCAACATGGCCAACGTATTCCTGCCACGGGGTATGTTAGGGCCGGAAACAACCCTATTGGGGGCAACAGTGGAAGCGCACCACAGTGTCTTAAAGCTTCTCAACAGCAAAGCTCTGGGCCTTAGTAGCCAAAGTGAACAAAAACCGCCTTACAAAGGCAACTTGGAGAATGAGCATATAGTATGCTAGGTCATCAGATTAAACTTTTTCAGTCCGCCGGTCGTCTACCCCTTGCCTCTTTGATTGTTCTTCACGATCTAGCCAATGTGCTGCAGTGGCAGGGGAATCAAAAAATTGGACTGCTCCAAAAACCTCCACCCGAAGGCGGGCCGGATACAACATGGCGTACTTCAGATCAAGGTCCCTTAGGCGGCGTTTCACATCCAGGAACTTGCTCCTTTTCTTCTGTAGCTCAGCAGAAAAGTCCGGGAATAGAGAGACTTTAGTATTATCAATCTTCAGTGCTGTCGGATTAATTCTGGCATTGTATAACGTGGCATCCCTGTCCCGGTAATGTAGGAATTTAAACAGGAATGGTCTTGGCGGTGCTCCCGGCTGTGGGGGTCTAGATGGCACCCTGTGTGCTCGTTCAACAGAAAACATAGGGGAGAATGCTTCCCTTCCAAAAGTTGCGATCAGCCACTTCTCAATGAACTCCACAGGATTCTTTCCTTCCATTTTCTCAGGCAGGCCTATAGCCCTTACGTTATTTCTTCTCATCCTGTTCTCTAATTCCTCCAAACGAGAAGAGTGTTGGTCTATTAAATGGTTATTGTAAGCAAGGTCCCTCTGCATAGGCCCCAAGTCATCCTCAATGGTGCTCACCCTTTCCTCTAATGCAGAGGTTCTTTCTCAAATTTTTTGGGCATCCTGTCTGAGAAATGAGATTTCTGACTTCATCCCTTTTACTTCCGTGGTCAGTACTGCCAGGGATACATTACATGAAGTGACTGCAGTAAATATGTCCCTCAGCGTGGGTTCTCCCTCTATGGTAGGACTCTCTGGGCCCTGTGTCTTAGCTGGGGCCTGCTCTGGAGTACTCACTGTGTCCCATAGTAGGCCGGCCTGCACCGAGTCTTCCAGGGGAACCGTGTCATCCGCTTCGGATCCTCCGCTCGGCGAGTCCTCCGGTGTGCTGGAGGAAGCTGTAGGCTCTTTCAGCAGTGTCTTAGAGAACAGCTTTTCGGCTGCCTCGCGGTGCTTCTCCCTCGCTGTGTGGCCTGTGTACGCGCCATTTTGGACCATGAGTTCTGCTGGCTTGTTCACTAGCTGCCGTTTGCCGGACGACATCGTGGGACCAGGACACCGGGAAAGGTATGTGCGTGTTCCCCGAGCAGCAAGGAATCCTCCGGTGTGGCTGTGGGTAAGTACAGATTTCTTCCGCAGGATGATTAGAAGGATTTTCGGCGGAGCTCACTTCAGACACGTCCGGCTACATCCGCTGCCTGGCCACGCCCCACAGCGAACAGATTTGATTCAGAAGCCATTTCTCAACTAATCCTGTGAGGTCACGATCCTCTACCTTTTTTGGCAGCCCCACTATGCAAACATTATTTTGTCTAAGAAAAATTTTCAATATTATTTGTTTTGTGACTTGTGGCAGTGGCTATGCGGGCAGCTGTGCGGGTTTTCAGCAATCAGTGGTGGTAGTTTGTCCTCAAGATCACTGATGCAGCAGTAGTTGTTGGTTCTTTCATTTCCTGGGGATCTTGTTGCAGCGACACCTCCTCTGTCAGTCCCCCCAATCAAATATATATACAGGGAGTGCAGAATTATTAGGCAAATTAGTATTTTAACCACATCATCCTCTTTATGCATGTTGTCTTACTCCAAGCTGTATAGGCTCGAAAGCCTACTACCAATTAAGCATATTAGGTGATGTGCATCTCTGTAATGAGAAGGGGTGTGGTCTAATGACATCAACACCCTATATCAGGTGTGCATAATTATTAGGCAACTTCCTTTCCTTTGGCAAAATGGGTCAAAAGAAGGACTTGACAGGCTCAGAAAAGTCAAAAATAGTGAGATATCTTGCAGAGGGATGCAGCACTCTTAAAATTGCAAAGCTTCTGAAGCGTGATCATCGAACAATCAAGCGTTTCAGTCAAAATAGTCAACAGGGTCGCAAGAAGCGTGTGGAAAAACCAAGGCGCAAAATAACTGCCCATGAACTGAGAAAAGTCAAACGTGCAGCTGCCAAGATGCCACTTGCCACCAGTTTGGCCATATTTCAGAGCTGCAACATCACTGGAGTGCCCAAAAGCACAAGGTGTGCAATACTCAGAGACATGGCCAAGGTAAGAAAGGCTGAAAGATGACCACCACTGAACAAGACACACAAGCTGAAACGTCAAGACTGGGCCAAGAAATATCTCAAGACTGATTTTTCTAAGGTTTTATGGACTGATGAAATGAGAGTGAGTCTTGATGGGCCAGATGGATGGGCCCGTGGCTGGATTGGTAAAGGGCAGAGAGCTCCAGTGCGACTCAGACGCCAGCAAGGTGGAGGTGGAGTACTGGTTTGGGCTGGTATCATCAAAGATGAGCTTGTGGGGCCTTTTCGGGTTGAGGATGGAGTCAAGCTCAACTCCCAGTCCTACTGCCAGTTTCTGGAAGACACCTTCTTCAAGCAGTGGTACAGGAAGAAGTCTGCATCCTTCAAGAAAAACATGATTTTCATGCAGGACAATGCTCCATCACACGCGTCCAAGTACTCCACAGCGTGGCTAGCAAGAAAGGGTATAAAAGAAGAAAATCTAATGACATGGCCTCCTTGTTCACCTGATCTGAACCCCATTGAGAACCTGTGGTCCATCATCAAATGTGAGATTTACAAGGAGGAAAAACAGTACACCTCTCTGAACAGTGTCTGGGAGGCTGCGGTTGCTGCTGCACGCAATGTTGATGGTGAACAGATCAAAACACTGACAGAATCCATGGATGGCAGGCTTTTGAGTGTCCATGCAAAGAAAGGTGGCTATATTGGTCACTGATTTGTTTTTGTTTTGTTTTTGAATGTCAGAAATGTATATTTGTGAATGTTGAGATGTTATATTGGTTTCACTGGTAAAAATAAATAATTGAAATGGGTATATATTTGTTTTTTGTTAAGTTGCCTAATAATTATGCACAGTAATAGTCACCTGCACACACAGATATCCCCCTAAAATAGCTAAAACTAAAAACAAACTAAAAACTACTTCCAAAAATATTCAGCTTTGATATTAATGAGTTTTTTGGGTTCATTGAGAACATGGTTGTTGTTCAATAATACAATTAAGCCTCAAAAATACAACTTGCCTAATAATTCTGCACTCCCTGTATATATATATGTATAAAAAAAGAAACAGAGACGGACAAATACAATGCTTATAATTTACCCCTATAAATTCCTTTTAACATATAACACTCGTTCCCCTTTCCCCTTGGCTTTCTCTGGATCTATCCTCCTGTTTTGCCTTTTTTTATTCTGTTTCTTCCCTCTAGAGCCCCCTTGGGTGGCGGGAAACACTCACATACACACATTATCCTCCAATCCTCCAGAGGCATGGAGGAGCTCAGCTATGAGGAAAGATTAGAGGAACTGAATTTATTCACTCTTGAGAAGAGGAGAATAAGGGGGGATATGATCAACATGTACAAATATATAAGAGGTCCATACAGTGAACTTGGTGTTGAGTTATTCACTTTACGGTCAACACTGAGGACAAGGGGGCACTCTTTACGTCTAGAGGAAAAGAGATTTCACCTCCAAATACGGAAAGGTTTTTTCACAGTAAGAGCTGTGAAAATGTGGAACAGACTCCCTCCAGAGGTGGTTCTGGCCAGCTCAGTAGATTGCTTTAAGAAGGGCCTGGATTCTTTCCTAAATGTACAGAATATAACTGAGTACTAAGATTTGTAGGTAAAGTTGATCCAGGGTAAATCCGATTGCCTCTCGGGGGATCAGGAAGGAATTTTTTCCCTGCTGTAGCAAATTGGATCATGCTCTGCTGGGGTTTTTTGCCTTCCTCTGGATCAACTGTGGGTATGGAGTTGGGTGTATATGATTTTACTGTGTTTTTTATTTTGTTTTTTTATTTTTTGTGGTTGAACTGGATGGACTTGTGTCTTTTTTCAACCTGACTAACTATGTAACTATGTAACTATGTAATCTCCAAAAAGAGGAAAAGAGAACAAAACAACCCCATACCAAAAGAAAAAAAAAAAAACACCCCCTGGCTTGGCTCCCCCCCCACCCCCCACCAACCCCTGGGTCATTCGGTCCCTATTTCGGCGGAATAGTATAACCATCCTGCCCATGTATCCTTAAATTTGTCCTGTTGATCTCTCACTATATGTACCTGTAACGGAATGACCCGTGACACCCAAAGACTTTGTGAGGATGGAGGATACTCCTGTGTCAGCGTCACTGATAACTCTTGGGTCTGAGTCCACTCTGTGCCCTTTGGGCATGGGGTGGCAAGTGAATCATAATTCATGTATTACATTAGATGGGACATCACTGATAGTTCGTATTGCAGGATTTTGAGACACTGCAAGATGTTGGTTAATTGTGACCCCAACCAGTCAATAGCGACTCATCTCTTTGTGAAGACTGTTAATATGTTAAATAAGGCTAGCTTTTGAAAGGCCTTTAATTGTGTGATAACACTGTCTAAAACCTATTGATGCTCAGAGGTGTGAATAGGTGTCAAGCTGCATGCGGAGACGAAACGTCTGCCTAGGAAATTCAGTGTGTGAAGGTGTTTTGTTGTTATGCTGTTAATTAAGGAATGTTTAGTAATTGGCCTTAGTGTGTGATTAGGGGGGTGGAGATCTCATTGTTGCTTTAATGCCTTTAATGTACTGTATAAAAAGCTGAGAAGAAACCATTAACCACTTCCAGACCTTGGGTGTTTTTCAGATTTGGTGTTTGCAAGACTAAAACATTTTTTTCTGCTAGAAAATTACTTAAAACCCCCAAACATTATATATATTTTTTTCTAACACCCTAGAGAATAAAATAGTGGTCATTCCAATACTTTTTGTCACACCGTATTTGCGCAGCGGTCTCTCAAGCGCACTTTTTTTGGAAAAAATTCACTTTTTTGAATTAAAAAATAAGACCACAATAAATTTGGCCCAATTTTTTTATATATTGTGAAAGATAATGTTACGCTGAGTAAAATGATACCCAACATGTCATGCTTAAAAATTGCGCCCGCTCGTGGCATGGCGTCAAACTTTTACCCTTAAAAATCTCGATAGGCGATGTTTAAAAAATTCTAGAGATTGCATTTTTTATAGCTACAGAGTAGGCCTAGGACTCTCGCTCTAGCGATTGCGGCGATACCTCACTTGTGTGATTTGAACACCGTTTTCATATGCGGGCGCTACTATGCGTTGGCTTCTGCGCGCGAGCTCGTCGGGACGGGGCGCTTTAAAAAAATGTTTTTTTTTTGTTTTCTTATTTCTTTTTATTTATTTTATTACTTTTTACACTGAAAAAAAAAAAATTGATCACTTTTATTCCTATTATAAGGAATGTAAACATCCCTTGTAATAGAAAAAAGCATAACAGGTCCTCTTAAATATGAGATATGGGGTCAAAAAGACCTCAGATCTCATATTTAGACTAAAATGCAAAAAAAAATAAAACAATTTGAAACTGTCATTTTTTCAAATGACAAAAAAAAAATTGTCTTTTTTTTTTTTAAATTGTGTTTATTAAGTTTATGAACAATACAGCGACATAACAGAAGACAATACATACACACACAGCTCATATGCATATAACATGAATCAGCATATATGTCATCATACGTTGTAACATAATGTTCATCTCTCAGGAAGCACTAACAGATATAAACAGGGGGGGGGGGGCTGAGGTGCCCCCCCTCAACATCGTGCTCCCTCGGCGCGCCGGCCAACCAATCAAAAACACATTATTCTCTATGCCCTCGTGGCCAAACATGTCATCTACTGCAAGTGTTCAGCCAGCAGTTTCAGCTTCAGCTAGCCAAGCTCGCCATATTTTGTCGTATTTCTGCGGGCACCCCCGATTTACGTACGTATCCCTATACAGGGGAAGGCTGGCGTTCACCAAGCCCCTCCATTGCATCAGGGAGGGGGAAGTAGGCTTCTTCTAATGCATGGCAATGTTCTTGCGTGCATAGAAAAGTAGTAGACTCACTAATGTACGTTTGGCAGAGGATTGGACTACATTCTCAACAACACCCAGGACACACACCTCCATCGCCAGTGGCAGCTGGACTGCCGCAATTTTATTAACCATTTCCAATACCTCTTCCCAATATTGTTTTATCACAGGGCACCTCCAAAAAATGTGGGAGAAGTCGCCCGGGGAGGCACTACACCTCCAACACTCGGGGGAATGCGCCGGGTTCATCTTGTGGAGTCTATGTGGGGTAAAGTATGCTCTGTGGACAATTTTAAACTGTACCAACCTGTCTCGAATGGAGACCAAAGTGCGGAAGGGAAGATCCCACACATCATCCCAGTCGTCAACATCCAACGTAGGGATGTCGCGCTGCCATCGGGACCGCAGCCCATCCAGAGAAGGAAGAGACACAAAAATCAGATACGAGTACAAATGCGAAGTAGGCTTCGTCTCGCAACAAAACCGAAGTGTTCTCTCCAACTCCGACTGGGCCACGATAAAAGACGACAGCGGGAACTGCTCCGAAAATGCATGTGCCACCTGGTGGTATCTAAAGAGGTAGTGCCGGGGCAAATTAAACGTGGATTCAAGCTCGTCAAAGGATAGTAACTTATTTTGCGAGACTATATGTGAAATCAATTTAACACTGCACCTCGACCACGCCACCGGATCCGGGAGCTTGTAGAAGTGCGCTAGGGTTGGGTTCCCCCAGATAGGGGCATTAGGGGAAATCTCGGTGGGCTTGCACTTTTCAATGGCCAGTCCCGTCCTCCATGCCCGCATAGTGGTGAGCATGGAAGGAGTCAAGGGGTACGGTGCGCGGGGGCCACGGAACAGCAAAAGCTGGAGTGCCTCCAGTGAACCGACCACCGAGGCCTCTAGGGCTGTGGCGGTGTTGGTCCCGTCCGGCTGCAGCCACCAGGCCGCAGTCACCAATTGCGTTGCAAGGAAGTACTTGTGACAGTCGGGGAACGCCATTCCCCCTTGTGTTCGCGGCCTCATCAGAGTCGCGAGTTTGTACCTGGGCGGGGATGAGCCCCAAATAAAGGAAGAGAAGATCTGGTTTAGTTTGCTGAAAAATGACTTAGGTATCCACTGTGGGGAATGGCGGAAGAGGTAAATCAGCTTGGGGACTATCTTAATTTTAATAAGGTTTACCCTCCCCACACAGACAGCGGGAGATTACTCCATGCCTTGAGCCTGGACTGAGTGTCTAGCAGGACCGGGGTCAGATTTAACAAGATGAAATCAGAAACTAAAGCAGAGACCTGTACACCCAGGTATTTAAATAAGGTAACCCAGCATAGCGGGCTATTGGGTTGGGAGGTAGACCTGGCCGCCTGGTCTATCGGGAAAAGCAGCGATTTGGACCAATTTACCTTGAGTCCAGTGACCGAGGCAAACGTGTCCAAGACGGTCAGTGCACCCTGCAAAGAAGGACCCGCATCGTTCAGAAACAGTAGCATATCGTCCGCGTACAGGGCCACCCTCTCCTCCAGCAAGCCCACTCGAAGACCTCTAATAAGCGGTGTGGAGCGTAAAGCCTCCGCCACCGGTTCAATGGCAAGGGCAAACCGGGCCGGAGAAAGAGGACAACCCTGCCGCGTTCCCCGCAAGAGCCTGAAGGGGGCGGAGAGGCCCCCACCCAGGCGCACCGAGGAGGTGGGGGTCTTATAGATCACCTGAAGCCATTTGATGAACAGCAGCGGAAAACCCATCCGACGCAGTGTTTCCCACAGAAAAGGCCACTCGGCTGTGTCGAAGGCCTTTTCGACGTCTAGTGAGGCCACCTTCCTCGTCCCTACATTGTTGTGTTTGGTGTGTATGTTGGTGAAGAGTCTCCTGAGGTTAACGTCCGTAGACCTACGGGGCATAAAACCGGTCTGGTCTGAGTCAATCACCGTGGGCAGCATGGGATACAACCTAAGGGCAAGCAATTTAGTCAAGATCTTGAAGTCAGTATTGAGCAGGGCAATAGGCCTGTAAGAGGCACAGGAGGTTGGGTCCTTGGGAGGCTTATATATCAGCGTCAAGTGGGCATGGTACATGGAAGCGGGGAGACTGCCGTCCGTCAGGGAAGATGTATAGAGCTGGGCCAACAGGGGGGCCAAAAGGCCCACGTGTGTACGGTAGAAATCAAGCGGGAGTCCATCCGGCCCAGGGAAAAATTGTCTCTTTAAGAGGCTGGGCGGGACTGACGTTTTGACGTCACTTCCGCCCAGCAGAGCTATGGGGACGGGTAAAGGAGATTTTTCCTTCAGTCTCGTCCCCGCTCAGCTGCCGAACAGTCCCGAACAGTCCGTAAGCGGCGGAGGGCGCGGGAGAGCGGCGGGAGGGTGGGGGCCCCTCTCCCGCCACCGATAACGCCGATCTCGTGGCGAATCCCCCGCGGAGACCGCCGTTATCGTGTACCAGACCGTGCACACTAAAGATCGATACCTTGGTTGTGGCAGCAGCTGCTGCCGTTACCGAGATATCAATCTTTAAAAAAAGGACGTACATCGTCGTGCGCAGGTCTGGAAGTGGTTAAAGTATCATTACATTTGGAACAAGCACAGAGCTGTGTCTTGTCTTGATTCTGGGCAAATGAAATGGGATCGGGTCCTGTCAGAGTGTCGAAAAGCTGTCTTGGATGTGATGGAAGGTCGTAAACGGTGGTGACCGTTACAGTACCCATCTCTCCGCTTCCTCTCTACCTCCCCTTTCCTCTCTACCTCCCCTTTCCATGTACCCATCTCTCCGCTTCCTCTCTACCTCCCCTTTCCAATCCTTTATCGTGGGGCATCTGGGTTGTTTCCAGAACCTAGGAATTGGTGCCTTAGCTGCATTTAGCAAGTGTGGAGTGACACTTCTTTTATAAAATTTAATAGATGATGGCATCCCATGAAAAAGGAAATGTAATGGGGAAGGCTCTATAGCTCTAGGCATTATCTCCTCCCAGAAATTCTTAATCCTCGAACAGTACCACCATATATGTAAAAATGACCCCTTCTGGTTGCATCCCCTCCAACAGTTAGTATCTGCAGACGGGTACATCTGCACCAGGCGGGTCGGGGTCCGGTACCATCTAGTGAGAAATTTTATAGGACATCTCTTGTATATAAGAACTGTTTGAGGAATGGTGTGTTGTCTCCATCAATCTATTCACTTGTTCTTTCTTAAAGTTATGGCCCAATTATTTTTCCTACTCACGAATGTAATAGGGAGTTGTGTAACCACGAACACTCAACACCAACTTGTGCATTCGAGATAACATATGGCCCGGCTCTGATAAATTAACACACCACTCCTCAAAGATGTTCAATGGATTCGCGGGTCTAATCTGATGTTTACATTTATTAAACCAGTCCCTCAACTGACCATATTTCCACTCCACCATTACTACCTCCCCCATATTCTTTACTTAATCCTCCAATGGAAGAAGCTTCCCTTGTGGTTCCACTCCTGCACAGCTCCCTTTCCCCTCCCTACCCCAGCACCCTAAACTACCTCGTTCCTTCCCCGGGGGAAACCAGGAAAAACCTTCCAGGGGTGTCAATGGTGATATTGGGGGGGGGGGGGGGCGAATATTCCTGTCTTATTCATTCTGTCCCATATTGTAAGAGTTGTTTTGGTCAGGGGTGATACATATTCAGACAATCCCCTATAAGCGACCGGGATCCATGATGCCCCTGCCAAGTTCCTTCCTGCCAACGTTTTCTCCACTGGTACCCACCCTTTACTATCCGTATCATGGCACCAGTTCATAATCCGAACCAGGGCCAAAAACCAGGAAATTCTGTGGCAGAGTTATCGGAATGGCGTGCAAGACATAAATAAGCCTAGGGATTATATTAATTTCAAGCGCATTTACCCTCCCAAACCACGACAGAGTGTGGCCTCTCCATTTCTTCAAATCTTGTATTATCGAAACAACCAGTGGACCATAGTTTAGATAATATAACCGTTTTACATTGAGAGTTATATATGTCCCAAGATACGGTAAAGCGTACGCCATTCAAAGCAAAAATCTCTAACTTTTTTTTCAACCTCAAGGATACATGAATTGGCATAACTACCGACTTTTCAATATTTATTTTGAAATTTGATAAAAAAACAAATTTCTCCATCTCCTTCATTAATTCAATCATGGATTCCTGAGGTGAGGAAAGGTACAGTAATAGATCATCTGCGTACGCTGATATCTTATGTTCCGTAGATCCAATTTCTATCCCCTTGATCTTCCTATTTCCCCTAATTGTACATAAAAAGGGCTCCAGCACCACAGCAAATAACAGTGGGGTCAGGGGACACCCCTGCCTGGTTCCATTCCCTATCTTAAAATAGTCTGATAGTCTCCCGTTTACTTTTACCCTTGCTCTGGGATTTGCATACAATGCCATCACCCATCCCATCATCCTTTCTTTCAGGCCCATCTTCCTCAGAACTCTGATCATGAACCCCCAGCCCACTCTGTCGAATGCTTTCTCTGCATCCATTGAGATTACTACACTCGGTTTCTGGTTTGGCCCTTTATGCATCCAGTGCATAACATGGAGGGCACGAATGGTATTGTCACTCGCCTCTCGACCCTTCATAAATCCTGTTTGATCTAAATGGATCAACTTAACTATATGTTCCTGTACCTTTCAGGGCCAATATTTTGGACAGGAGCTTCACGTCGGAGTTCAAGAGGGAGATGGGCCTGTAGCTGGAGCAACTCTGGGGATCTTTCCCTTCTTTTGGGAGAACTGTCACATATGCCAGCAGAGTATTGTCCTGCCCCAGTGTTGGCTGACTTCCATCCTGCTTTTTACTGCTTTGATTATATCCTGGGCAGCCTGCCCCCTTACTGTTTCCGGGTACTGTCCTTCCCCTACCCAGGGCCGGTGACCCCCGGTCTTTTATCAGCGTCCCGCGGCCCGGTGTCCCTGGTCCACGGTTTTGCTTAGAGTCTGATTTAGGGAAGACCTGCCCACCTGCAGTCAGTTTCACCCCCAAGTCCGTCCCCTCCCTTCTCCCATCCACCTCCACATGCTCAGTCAAACAAGGGGAATGGTAAGCGCGTATCCCTCCCGCCAGCTTCTACGCAGCCTGACGGCGTGTTGACATTCCTCCGCTGCACAGTTTATTAATTCAGTAACTGCTGCAATTCCTCTCTTAACCTGGGGGGGGGGGATATTTAGAGTACCTCAGATCCCCTGCACCTCCTCTTCACCTTCTATTTTAATTTTTTAAGCGCTGGTGGGAATATTCTCGGACTTCTCACATGTAACACAATACCAGCTAGGGAAGCATACAGTCCACCGGTGCAATATTATAAGATGTTCCAAGCCAGTCAAGAGCTAGTATCTTTAAAGTGAACAGTTCAATTCAGCAATTCAACTCTTCCTTCTGCTGTAGTCACTGTTCATTTAATAACATTTAACAGTTATCCATCAACAGCGCTTCCTCTTGCTCCGCAGATACTATGTAATTTTCCCTTCCACTGGCTCTGGCTCTGTGACTGTCTCTCCGCTTGCCTCCCACACGCCGTCCGCCTGTGTGTCTCTTCCTGCTGGTAAGCTTGCTTCAACGAGGAGAGGGGGGGGGGGGGAGTCCGCTGAGGAGACGGATAGGACTGTCGCTGCAATTGCTTCTCCGGCAAGTGCTGGGTGGGAGAGTGCAGATGATCTCAGTCCTCTCTCCTTCTTCCACTCAATAACGCTGTCATACTGGGGTTGTGGAGGTGTACAGGGCTCCGGTCATTTGATCCTCCAGTCATCCGACCATCCTCTCGAACGGCACGCCACTGCTTGCTATTCCCTGCCCAGGGGAATTCAGAGGGGAGGAGCAGCCCTCACACACCTCTCACGCACGGCATGAGGAGCTTTGTCCTCACACCTTCCTTAACTGAGTTAACTGAAGCAGTGCAATGTTGTACAGCTTGTAAGATTTGACTTAGGGTAGGTTGTACTTCTACCTCTATCATATCTGCAGTGCCTGTCTGATGATCACTGTCAGGGAGAGACAATGTGTCAGGCTCAGTCCCATGCTCTGTCTCTATGTACTGGGATAGTTCCGCTTCTTCCACCTGGGCTGAAAAGGAGCCTTGCCCCTGCATCTCTGTGATTTTTTTTGTGTATAGTAGAGCATGTCTCTGGGGGCATAGGAGTTATTTATAATCAGGTCTCTGAATGCTGGAGTTCATGGATAAGATGTTGTCCTGTTACAATTGCATGATTTACTGGTTCATTGCCTGGGAGACCAGTGACTGCCCTAGTTGCACCGTGAATGCAGTACTTCCAGATATATGTTTCTGTATCGTACATCACGGGACACAGAGCATCATAGTAATAATTATGTGGGTTATACGCCACCTATAGGTGCAGGGACACTGGCACACCCAAAAGACATCTCAAGAAGAGAAGAGGGAAGAAGGTGACGAAGACCGGGCCCCCGCTAGTAAAAGAGCAGCAAGAAGAAAGCAGTGGTGCCTGGCAGAAGGAAGAAATAGGTGTGAACCCGGCCTGAAGGTCTGTCATGACACGGCCCGCCATAATGGGTAAAGATTGGGTCTGTCTGTGATTTCCAGCAGTATCCTGCGGCGGGACTGGTAAGTCAGAAAATTCCTAAGGAATGCGTAATGATTCACTTATGGATTTTTTCTTTTAATTGGACAGTGTCTTGCCTGTGTTTTGCCACTAGAGGGGATAAAAGTAAACATATCTGGTGTCTAACATTCTATGCTTCCCCTGTGTTTATGCTCAGTGTCGGCAAACGCTCCTGCGGGCAGCATTGCTCTTTCTCCACTCTGTCAGGCCAAATCTGTAAGGGTTTTTGGGAGACCATCCGCCTCCAGCAATGGTCAGGATCCCCCTAGAGTGTACCCCTCGCCCCCCCCAAGCTGTCCCCACCATGGGACCGGCCTTGTGCGCGGGAAGAGTGCTCCTTTTAAAAAAAAGATGCCGCCGGCGTGCACGTGCAAGCGGCAGTACATGATACACGGCGCAGGCGCAAGGCTTGCTGGCTTTAAAAGCTTTTCACTCTGGAAGTGTCTGGTTGGCTGACTGTGGGAAACAGAGCATTCAAGGGCATGTAAGCTATATGGGTGTTGGATACAGGCCCTTTCCAGGCCCTTAGGGCCAGGCGTGCTGCCCGAATCTCTAAAATGTTGATGGGTAAGGGCTTCTCAAACTCTGACCATTCCCCCTAAACAGCATTATCTTCCAGTATTGCTCCCCAGCCTAAGAGGCTGGCATCGGTTGTTACTATTTTCCAAGGGACCTGAACAAAGGTTTTTCCCTTCTGCAAATTTTCATCTAGCAACCACCAATTGAGGCTCTGGCGTACGCCTGGAGTTAAACGCATTGGACAATCCAAGTCCTGGCTTTTCTTGCTCCAGGCAGACCGGATACTGTTTTGCAACAGCCTTGAATGGAACGGAGCATAAGGAACTGCTTCGAATAAAGCTACCATCTTCCCTAACAATCTCATACAAAGGCGGTCGGGAGGCCTCTTCCCTTGTCCTGACCGTGTGAACCAGATCTCTTATTGCGCAGACCTTTGCCTGGGATAAAAACACCTTCTTGTGGACTACATCCAGACCTAAGTAATCCAGCCTTTTCACAGGCCGCATGAATGACTTTTCTAGGTTGGTAATCCAACCCAGATGCTCCCAATACCTGACCGTGCTGACTACACTCAGGTCCAGTCCCCTTATGGACTGATCGATCAGTAATAGGTCGTCTTGGTATGCCCTTACCGCTATACTCTGGGCTCTTGGCCTCGCTAAAAGCGGAGCCAGGACCTTTGTAAACACTCGTGGTGTGGTGGCCAACCCAAAGGGCAAGGCCACAAACTGAAAGTGTCGCTGCTCTACCATGAATCGCAGGCATCTCTGATTAGCAAGGAAAATTGTAACATGGAGATATGCGTCCTTGATGTCTATTGACGCTAGGAATTCTCTTCCTCGAAGGGAGGACACCACTGACCGAATTGATTCCATGCGGTTTAGACCCTTGAGATCCAAAATGGGTCTGACATCTCCGTTTGGTTTGGGCACTGTGAAGGACAGGCAGAATGTTTAAATGAAGGACGGTTACTTCTTCTCTTTACTGGGAGAAGGGTACTCTTTCCACCTGAGATCTTCTGGATGTACTTATTCAAGTCATCCCCAAACAAACATTCTCCATGAAAGGAAAACCCAGTCAGCAGTTTCTTACAAGGCAATTCTGCTGACCAATGCTTAAGCCATAGCACTCTTCGCATGTGTACCAGCAGAAGTGCGAGACCATCCTCATGCCCTTCCAATGGGTCCTCTAAAGGCACATCCAAGTCTTCTACCCACTCCTGATCCGCAGACGACAGGACAGGAGCATGTTTTTTTCCCAGTCTGGGAAGAGGACGCGATATCAAACTAGCCAATTTCCCCTCCAAACCAGCCAGAGCCGTAGCCAAGTCATCTTTAGTGACATATGCAGAGGCTGGGGTGTTGGAGGTAGCTACAATGCCTGATAAGGGTTCAGCTTGATCAACCGTTTCAGGTCTTACAGGGGAAGAAGGTGCCGTGGATGCACAACTAGGGTTTCCAGGACCTGACCGCTGCACTTTTGCGACCCTTCTTCACTTTGGGAATACATAGTCCTACATAGTCCTAGCACAAAGAGGTACTAATTACTATGCATCTATTGCTGAGCTCAGTCTTAGCAATTTAATATGCTGCTATCAAATGCCACAGCTAGATGCTGAACAGATGAGTCTTGACAATGCCTGTCCCCAGCACCCCTGTGCTTCCGTACCCTGTGAATAGTGCCTGTGTATCTACGCCAGCTCACCTGTACACACACAGATTGAGTATAATAACAAATGCCGGTTCGCACCTGCGTCGTAAGGTAACGCACACGCCGATCCACATCGGCGGTGCCGATCCCTGCCCCCCTGTGTCGTCCCAACTCGCCGCAGGTGGAATCCCCAAAACCCCCCCCCCTCTTTAGGTGGCTGACAATCTGAGGCCCCGTACACACGACCGAACATGTCTGCTGAAACTGGTCCGCAGACATGTTCGGTCGTGTGTACGGCCGACCGGACAGGTTTCCAGCGGACATTTGTCCAGCCGACCATTTGGAAAAGACAAATGTTTCTTAGCATGCTAAGAAACATGTCCGCTGGAAGCCTGTCGGTCGGACATGTTCGGTCGTCTGTACAGACTCACCGTACATGTCCGATCGGCCGCCATCCCTCGCTTGCGTCGAAGTGATTCGATGCATGCGTGGAAGCTTTGAACTTCCAGGGAACTGAGGTTTTTGCTTAAAATCCATTTCTTCTTGGCATTTTTTTCATCATATTCATAACCAATTGTTCAGATATGTAACAGGTTTACAGTTAAGATGCCAATGCAGAGAAGGAAACTGCCAAAGGCAATGTGTTTGTTAGCACAAGGGAACGTCAGGGACCAGCTGTTACAGCTAAATCTGCAGTGCTGGATTACCTGTCCCTCGCACCCACAAATAGTGACAGTGAGGTCCCAGATGGTAGAATTAGGTGAGTAAAATTAGCTTTTCACGGTAGTAAAAAAAAGAAATTGCATACTAAATGGGTAAATACATTTTTTCCCAGAGATGAGCTTTAAGTCAGTTTGCACTGTAGTTTGTGTGACTGGTTGACTGGCATATGTGAATGGTTCTCAATGTATTTAAATGAATGGCTAACTTATGTTTGTCTCTCATTTTTTGTTTAAACAGATTCTTCTGAGATTCCTGTTGCTGCAGAACCTAACATTGACCCCAGACTGGAAAAAGCCATAAAGAGAATGAAGGCTCTAGATGAAATCTTGCTTAAAAAGATTGCAAAGGAGAAGGAGGTTGTAGCCCAGAGCAATGCACTTCGAAAGCAGTTGTGGGAAGAACTACAGGTGCAAAAATTTTCATTGAAATTTTCAATGCAAACTCCTTTTTTATTTAAAAATATAACAGAAAAAAACCTGAAAAAACACTGCGCTTGAGTAAAAATAGCAGCCAGTACGAAAAGCCAGGCTACACACTCAAAATAAATAACTTAAATAGAAATGCAGCGCTAATAGAATGACAACCGATCAAATGTTTAGGATGACACCTTCATCATATATATGATCCTGCATATGAATAAATGAGTACATATACATCACAAAACTTGTAGGTAAATCCTTAGGCCCTACGATGGTGACGTCATCCCGTGATCCATCCCTGATTGGTTGTTGTACGTTCATGCTCAGGAGCGAAGCCCGTAGGAACGCTGCTAATGTTTACATATGCTTGGATTGCTTTAATGCTGGTTATACAACGGATTCTTGTAAGTGCAACTTTTATCTTTACTTATTAAATGGTCTTTTTGTACTACACTATGGAAGCGAATCGACTCTTGCTTTTGTCTTCGAGTATTGCTGGAGCAGAGAGAGCCACATATGGTTTGAGGGAGACCCATTTCCTCTTGCCCTGCTTGACCACTTGTAATTCAGTGGTCATATATATCTGGTAAGCAGCTTTAATACTGAACTTGGGTGTGGAGCATGATTTTTCTGGCTGCCGATCTGGTCCAGCATCACAGTTTTCTATTAATTTGTTTGTTCTATCTCATGGAGCACTTAGAAAAACTTTTCTGTGAAGAGTATGTTATCTGTTTAAATGCACAATTATTCATGCTCCTATGTTTTTAAAATACTGTATACGTTTTTAAATTTAAGGATTTACCTACAGGTTTTGCGATGTAAGGTGTCATTCTAACCATTTAATCAGTTGTCATTATATTAGTGCTGCACTTATTTAAAAATATATCCAGGCCTTCTATATATGTTGCATCAAATTTAGCACACTTCATTGCAGATTTCTAACAGTTTTTTTTTTAATTAAGATACTGAGACAGGCTACTGCAATACCGTTTTGAAACTCGCTGCTGTTTAGGGGTGGCTCTTCCTGCTATAATTGCTTACTGGAAATAAGTGTTATTTTTTTTAAAGTCAGCAGCTACAGTATTTGTAGCTGCTGACTTTTATTATTTTTTTTTTTTACAGACTGGAACTCCTCTTTAAAGAGGACCTTACAAAGACATATAAAGAAGGCATTAAGAAACTTAAAAAAAGGCTTAAAGAAAATCCTGGATGAAAAGGAAGCTGATTCCTTGGTCCCCAACACCTGTCGTGTACCCATCATATATTCAGTCCCCAAGATCAATTAAAAACCCTAAAAAGCCCCCAGGAAGACCCATAGCCAATGGAATAGGATCAGTAGGTGCTTGAATGACTAATTTGCCATTTGTTGATCTAAAAGATTGCCATGAGGGTACACCAGCTTCTTTTCTTTATCGTGCATCACAGGACACAGAGCCTCTATTTATTATATAGTGGGTTGTATGGTCACCAGAGGAGATTGGACACTGGCACAACCAATCAAAGACAGTTCCCCTCCATATAACCCCTCCCATCAGGGATGTACCTCCGTTTTTTCACCAGTGTCTAAGGTGTTGGACGCGAGTAAAATGTACTGAAGGAAGCTCTTCCAAAGAGACCCTTTGGGGTAGAGAGCTGCACTGCGGGTCCATCCAAGACGCTTATATTATTATGCCAAAACTGGATGGTATCCGGGCCTCATGGACGAGGTGTCGTCTGTAATGACGCTCTCTACGCTAAAAGTCCTGGCAGAGTCTTTTACAAGGCCCAGGGAAGAGGTCTCCTTTAAGTAGGAACCCATACCCACGGCAGACCGCGCCGTGATGGGGGAAAATTGGTTCTACCTGGCAGAAAACCTGCGGCGGGGACAAGGTGAGTTAGGAAAGAGTCCTAAGTTTTAAACTTAAGAACCTTTCCTATTTAGAGTGGGTGTCTTTTTTCTAGCCGCCACTGGGGGGAGTAAAGAGCTGAGTTTGAACTCGCCATGCTCCAGAGCAGTGTGAGTTCCCTCGGACAGCACACTCCTTCCGCTGCATAAGCTCTGCCCTCTTCCTCCTCCTCTCAGGCAATAATCTGGAGGATCTCCCTCACATTAGGAGAGCACCATTAACCGCCTGGGAATACCAGGTGCTGTAGGATTCCCCTAGGACACGCGTGCGCTTTATGACATTTGCCATGGGAGGGGGGGGTGCGCTCCACATTCAGATTACCCTCTGCGGATCACCTGTCTCCTCTCTGGGCTCGTTAAAATCCCCACAGGCTGCTTGTGCCTTTCCAATTCATCCTTTATTGGAGAATCTGATTTACGCAGACTGCAAACACCCAGATAAGCGTTTTTCTCCTCCTAGGAAGTTTAAAGTGCTTTAAGCTATTGAGGGTAAGTTTACCAAGAAGTATAGTCTGCCTTCTGTTGATGCAGCTATTTCTTGTGTAAATAAAAGCCTAACTTGTCCAGTGGACAATTCCCAGGTATTTAAAGATCCTTCTGGGAAGTTGGAATCTTTACTAAAATCTTCCTTCCTCCTAGCAGGCGCAGTAACCTAACCTGCTGTAGTGGCGGTGGGTACTGTATGTGCCAGGTCTTAAAGGACCAGGTGAAACGGGATGAAAGATCTGACTTCTGAACAGATCAAATTTTGGGAGAATATGCTTAGTGCCTTATGTTTTACAGTGGATGCCATTAGAGATTCGATCCAACAGGCATCCTGCCTCACGCTCCAGCTGGTGGGAGAAATTGTGCCTTTTTGATGGTGTTACTGGGAGGAATAATGCCCCATTGTTGGTATCAGTGACAGGAATTATACCCCATTGTTGGTGTCAGTGGATGGACTAGTACCCCAAGGGTCGGATAAAGGCAAGCAAAGGGCCACAGTTTGGAGACCGCTGGTCTATACAATTGCATGTACAGAATATGTTTAGTTTACCTTGGTGTCCTGAGAAGCTACGCTTGATCAAATATTTGAAGGTAAACTTTTTTCAATCGGCAGCTGGTGGCAGTGTCATACTGGAACCAGGCTGACTAGTAAGTGTGCTGGGATTCCCTACCCGGAAGCCGCGGTGAATTCTAAGGCTAAACGCTATCTACGGCAAAAAAAAAAAAAGTCAGTGTAATTTTATATGCAGAACTGGGCTGGATGTAGTGTTAGAATTTTTTTATAGGGTGAACCTCCCCTTTAATTTACTCTATCTGGGTCGTGTTGTGTTTTTTTTTTTTTTTTTTACCCTGCTATTTCCATGTTTAGACAGGGAGTAGCCTCTTGGGTAGTTTTGCCTTTAGTGCCATCAAGTGTCACATCTCTGCTCTTGCTATTCTTTTGAAGAGACTGTTGTCTTCCCACTCTCTGGTCAAGACCTTTGTGTGAGGAGTCGCCCATGTGCTTTAAAATCCCTCTATATCAGTGGAATTTGAATCTGGTCCTTTTTGGTGCTTCAGAAGCCTCAATTTGAACTTATCAAAGATATCCCTCTCTCTGCACTGACTTACAAAGTATTTTTTATTGGTGCTATCACTTCAGCTAGAAGAGTGTCTGAACTGGCAACATTATCCTGTCAGGAAATTTTGTTATTTTGTGTGTGTCCAGCTACGATCACCACAGGTAATCTCTCTGGATGTGTGAACAGTCACAAATAGCCGTGGCCATCGATACCTAAACACATGTGTAACTTGAGCCTTAACAAGCAGATGAAAGCAAGTTCTTGACAGCAACACCTTCACAGAGCCCTGGTGTTTGTTTTTGCTGAGGTGTCGAGGAGAGTGAGTGTCGAGGACTGGGGCTTTGGTAGAGAGGTGAAGGAAGGAGCGCAATAGCTGCTAGCTAATAGGGTACTCCCAGAATAGGAGAACCATAATGAGCATGATGTGAGGGGGCTGTGCTAGAGAATTGACTGTCTTGAAGTTGTCAAATGTGCTAGCAAGTTACATAGTCAGGTTGAAAAAGACACCAGTCCATCTAGTTCAACAAAATAAAATGAAAAGTAAATACAATCCCATATACACAAAACTTCACCCACAGTTGACCCTGAGGAAGGCGAAAATACCCAGCAAAGCATGCTACAATTTGCTACAGCAGGGGAAAAAAATCCTTTCTGATCCCCCGAGAAGCAATCCGATTTTCCCTGGATCAACTTTACCTATAAATGTTAGTACCCTAACAACAGATGGGAAGAGTCAAGGACAAATGGCTGCAGCGGTAACTAAAATGCTATCAATAAAAATATAGCTGCTGCGGATAGAAGGGCTGAAACAGATCCAGTATTAGCTTCCTCTTTAGAAGACATCCCTACAATAAAGGATGTATTGTTAATGAATGCAAACAGACACTGGGGGAATTGTGTAATCAGATGAAGGGCATTAAAGAGGAGCTGGTCTCGGTGCAACAGGAGCTCCAGAAAACAAACAAAAGGATATCAAGGGCGGAGGGAAGGATATCCCAAATAGAGGATGAACTGCACCCAGTAAAACGAGGTTAAGAGCATGAAGGACCAAGTGTGCAAGTTCGATGAAAAAATGGATGAAATAGAAAATAGACTTCAGAGGGACAATGTGAGATTGGTGGGACTTCCGTTAAAGTGTGAAGGGACTAATCCCGTAGAGTTTTTGGAAAATTGGTTTATAAAGTTATTTGGAAGAGAGAGTTTTTCACAGCCGTTTTTTATAGAAGGAGCGCATACAGTTCCTTTTAAACCGCCCCCCTCGGCGAACGCCCACGATCAATGTTATTGAAATTTTAAAATTACAGGGATAAAGAGACATTACTGAGAACGGTTAGGGAGATGGGGAACATTTTTTTTTTTGACGGTTCCAAGGTTTCATTTTATCCTGATTTTTCGCCCTTTCTACAGAAGCGGAGGGAAAGCTTCACAGATGTCAAACGCAAAATGCAGAAATTCAATCTCTCATACACCCTATTATACCCAGCGCGGCTACGGGTGGCTGCGCTGGGTAGGACATTCTTTTTTAATACACCGGAAGGTGCGATGTCATGGCTGGAGGAAAAAAAAGATCAGCTATCAGTGGAAGGAGGGAACATTCAGTTCACATTCAAAATTAAAGAAGGGGAAGTTTAAGGGGATCAAATAAATTGTGTTGATGGGGTGGGGGGGTGGGGGACACTTATTAAGAGAAGGGGAAGAATGGGTGAAGAGTGTATTGCAATGATAGATGGTCTGAGGGAAGAGTGGGGGGGGGATTGGGAAGGGATAAGGGGAGTGAATGGAAGAGTGGGGATAGATGGGCCGATCACAAAACGAGCCCCTAGGGACTACCTAGGAAGGTGTAGGGAGGGCATGGGAGGAGGGAGGGAGAGTAGAAAGAGGGGTGGAAGGGCGAATCACCAAAGGGTGGTATTTCAGGGGAAACAGAAGGGTTGATTACACTGAGGGAAAAATATACACATACACAAATAGTACAAACCTTGGTAAAAGGTAAATTAGCACAGATAATATATTTAAAAGGAACAAGCACAGTTGTCACAGAATGCAATGATAAAACACATAAGTACACTAAATAGTAAGCAGGGAAAAGTTATAGTCTTGCTCCATATAGCACTTTCCATAAAAAAATATATGGGGATAATGGAGTATGAGTACGCTAGGTGCACTAGGTGGTGTAAAAAGAGAATTACTTCATTGCTCCAGCTCTTATTCCACATTATCCAGGATAGATTTAGTCCTGGGTAATGTGGAAGCTTCTGAAATAATTAGGGAAATAGTATATCAGCCTAGAGGGGTATCGGATCATTCATTGGTGATAATAACCGTAAACTTAGAGGGGAGTAGGCCTGTTAGGGTATGGAAAATAAGTCCGCTGTGGTGTGAATTAATGGGGGAACCCGAGGAAATATTGTCAAAAATAAAAGAGTTTATAGAGTTTAATGAAGGAACCGTGACGAGGGAAGTGATGTGGGATGCATTGAAAGCATTCCTTAGGGGTCTATGTATTCAAGAAGTGGTGAAAATTAAAAAGGTATCAAGGGAATGGGAAAATAGGATTAGGAAGGAACTAGAGAATACAGAAAAATATATTGAAAACCCAACATTGGAGAAACAAAGAACATGGCTGAATAAGCAACAGGAATACAAAATTGAAATAAGAAAATCAGAAAATAAGAGAATGTTTCAAAAGCAAGTGGCATTCGGGGAGGGGGAAAGTGTCGGGAGAATGTTGGCCCACTTAGTAAGAACTAATTCCTCTCCCTCCGCTGTACCCGCGATTAAAACAAGTAATGGAGATATATCCACACAGGTGTCAGTGATTACAGACACATTTAGAGGATATTATGAAAATTTGTACAGGTCACAAGGTGTAGCGGGAGCGGAGGAATTGGAATGTTTTTTTGAGAACCTAGAATTACCAACTCTCACGGGGATAGAGAAAGAGCAAATGGAGGCCCCCAATAACTCTAGAAGAGGTACAGCTAGCAGTCAATGAGATGGCCAACCAGAAGTCCCCGGGTCCGGGTGGGCTTCCGGTAGAGACCTATAAGTATTATGGGAAAGTGTTACTTCCAGAACTTATCAAAGTATTGAACTGGGCGATGGAAGAGGGAAAGTTGCCCACCTCAATGACTGAAGCCACAATAATAGTATTGCACAAGGAGGGAAAGAACTCATTAGAGACTACATCATATAGACCTATCTCCCTTCTCTGTGCAGATGCAAACATTTTGGCTAAAATAATGACTGGTAGGTAAATAAAATAGTTGCGAGACTTATACACCAGGATCAAACTGGATTTATTCCCGGTAGATCAACAAGCATGAATATTAGGAGGGTATTCCTTAACTTGCAAATACCAACAGAGAATAGTGGTACAAGAGCAGTAATGTCCCTAGATGTGGTTAAAGCTTTTGATAGCTTGGAATGGGGGTATATTTGGCATGTTCTGGAAGCTTTTGGGTTTGGACCAAAATTTATTAGGTGGATCAAAATACCGTATAATGGCCCGAGTGCAATAATTAGAGTCAATAATGAACATTTAGCAAGGATACAGTTGGAGAGGGGCACGAGGCAGTGGTGCCCATTGTCACCCTTGCTCTTTGCCCTGGCAATGGAACCACTAGCCATTACAATAAGAATGGATAAGAAAATGGAGGGGTTCGTGAGACCGACTGGGAAGGAGAGAATCACTTTGTACGCGGACGACGTTCTCCTCTTCCTCTGTGACACGGATCACTCCATTAAGCAGGCAATGACCATCTTTAGAGAATTTGGAAGAATCTCAGGATTGGTTATAAATTGGGAGAAATCAGCAATAATGCCGGTGGACCCAATGAGGAACCAGATCTTGGCTGAGATCCCACAGTTGGAGATAGTGGGGACAATGAAATACCTAGTAATAGACATAACAAGTGACCTTAATAAATACATAGGGAATAATATAGCTCCCCTTTTGGTCAAATTTAAAAACAAAATTTGAATCTGGCGGCACCTCCCGTTGTCAGTTGCAGGGAGATGCAACTTGATTAAAATGCTGTGGATGCCACAATTATTGTACGTATTGCACAATGCGCCAATATGGATACATAAAAAATGGTTTAGGAATAAATATGGAAAGAAGGACAAGCTAGGATATGGTTGCAATCCCTGCAGTTGGCAACAAGGGAGGGGGGAATGGCAGTACCACATCCACATTGCTATTTTTTGGCAGCACATTTGCAGCATTTTGGAGTAAGAACAAAGCTAGGAGGAGATGTAAACAGAGGCTTAATGACGCTAGGGGCATCCCATAAAACAGTTTTAGAGGCATTGGAGGCCAATTCATTTATTATTAAAACCCCCACGGTTAAGATGGCTATTAAGGTATGGAAAGCAGTAAGGTCACTTGGAGGACAGGTAGGAGTGACAGAATATGCGCCCCTGTGGAATAACAGGAACTTCCAGGAGCTGGAGACAGTGGGGGAAATTAAAGATTGGGCAGCAAAAGGGATAGTTAGATTGGCTCAGTTATACGAGGGAAGGACCTTAAAAACGTTTGCTGCTCTAAGAGAGGAATATGAAGTTCCTAATTATACATTCTATAGATACCTTCAAATTAGACATGTGTTGAATTGCCCAGTTTGACAGAGCGGAACCAAGGTGGGCTAGGACCCCAGTCTCTCAAAAATTGGGTGAGGGGAGATAGACAAAGGGGTTTATCTCTGAAATTTATCCACACATATGTGAGGGGAGTATTGGGGGTCCAGAACAGCTTAAAAGCAGAGAGAAATGGGAGGAAGATCTGGGAACCATAACTGATGGTCAATGGAGGAAGGTATTGGAGAGAGAGCATATGGCCACAGTTTCGCCCGCACTGAAGGTTTCATTTTTGAAGATGATGGGGAAGGGAAGGGAGGGAGGAGGGTGGTAAGCTAATAAATAATATGGGAAAATGAAAAAAGGTTATGACATACGTAGAATAAGAAATTTGTATATGGATTAATATGAATGTAACCTGTTTTTTATATGATGAAGAAATGTAATAAAGAGAATTAAATAATAATAAAAAAAATGTTAGTACCCAGTTATATTTATGTACGGAATCCAGGCCTTTTTTAAGCAATATACTGAGCTTGCCAGGACCACCTCTGGAGGGAGTCTAGTTCAGTTCAGAGGCACATTGCAAGTAAATAAAAATAGATTATGATAAGGAACACACTATAAGTGAACATTTAAATATTTGAATTTTATGTGCTTTTTAACTGCAATTCAAGTTGGTAATAGTGTCTTTTAAAAAAAAAAAAAGGCATCAAATTGATTAATAGAAACACCATCACTTTTCTTTCAGGCACTTTATATCTTACTCGTGTTGATTTATTTTATTATTCCATTCTCTTTTATGATTTTACATTATGTCTATTTTTAGAGTGTTTCCAGGAATTCTTTGTTGCGCAGTCATGAAGAAATTGTGAACACTAATACATTTTTGGCACTGAGTCCACAATTTGATAACACTCCAGGTAAGCTATGAATTATATTATATATAAAAACATACATTTCTGTAAGTTCTGTGTTCAGAAAGTAAACGTTCTAGAATCCAGAATAAACAAATACACCTATATTTCTTTATTGTCCACTGAGGGATACAGAATTCCACCTGAATCATGGGTTAAGCTGGTCATACATGGATTCAAATTTATGAATTTAGAATTTCAAACCATGTATTGGCACTGTTATTGAACAGAAGTCAATCTATCAGTCGACTTCTGTTGTGAAAAAAGCTACTCACAACTACAGGTTATAGACTGCAGCACCGATCAGTGTATTCTAATGATGGGGAAGTCTCCCCGCTGTAAGGCCCCATACACACGAGAGAATTTATCCGCGAATACGGTCCAGCGGTCCGTTTCCACGGATAAATCCTCTCGAGGATTTCCGCGGATTTCTATGCGATGGAGTGTACACACCATCGCATTGAAATCCGCGCCAAAATCCTCTGGCGATGACGTGTCGCGCCGTCGCCGCGATTATGACGCGACGACGTGCGCGACGCTGTCATATAAGGAATTCCACGCATGCGTCGAATCATTACGACGCATGCGGGGGATCCCTTCAGACCGATGGATCCGGTGAGTCTATACAGACCAGCGGATCCATCCGTTGGGATGGATTCCAGCAGATGGATATGTTCTGCATGTCAGCAAATATTCGATCTGCTGGAATCCATCCCAGGGGAGATATATCCGCGGAAACAGATCCGCTGGCGTGTACACACCATAGGATCTATCCGCTGAAACCCATTTGCTGGGATTTATCTGCGGATGGATTCTATGGTGTGTACGGGGCCTAAGTGTACAATCGCACAACTGGGAGGATTCCCTCATCCACCCTGAATGTAAGGTTTTCTTGAATCATCAACTGCTGGCAGACTAACAGTCTTGCAGTGTTTGTCCTGCAGGATACCTTAAAAGTAATGGACTCTGTTACGCAGCCTAACCCTCACTAGTAAAACTGGTCACAGTTTTTTTTTTTTGATGACTCTTATAGGATCCAGTGGAACATGTCTTTTTCTGAGTGGGTTTCTGAGTTGAGTGGGTTTCTGAGTTGAGTGGGTTTCTGAGTTGAGTGGGTTTCTGAGTTGAGTGGGTTTCTGAGTTGAGTTTATCTGCCCCTAATACTCACACTGAAAGGTTTTACTTTGGGTATAGTGTCTATGTTCCAGCTTTCTCAGATTTCTCAGTTGCTAAACCTGGGGATAGGGGTAGTAAGCACCCTGCTCTCTGTTCCCCAGAAAAATTAGCTGTTAGTAAGCAGAAAGAGGTCAGCTTACTTAACCACTTGACGACCGCCGCATGTAAATATACGTCGGCAGAATGGCACTTACAGGCAGATGGACGTGCCGGTACGTCCCGGCCTAGACGTGGGTCGGGGGCCTGATCGGGACCCCCCCCCGGTACATGCGGCGGTCGGTAATCATCTGGGAGCGATCCGGGATGAAGGGGCGGCTATTCGTTTCTAGCCACCCCCTTCACGATCGCTCCCAGTGAATCATCTGCCGCCTCTGCCCGCCCTGCCTGTGTAAGTGTAAACACAGGCAGGGGGAAGTGATGTCATCTCTCCTTGTGGCGGTCTTTTTAACCGACACTGAGGAGAGAGAAGACATCAGAACTGTGAGTTGCACTTAACAGTACACTAACACAGTCACACATAGGCACACAACCCCCCCAGTCACCCCCCGATCACCCCCCCCCCCCAGCCCCCTGTCACAGTGTCACTGATTGCAGTGATCATTTATTTTCTGATCACTGCATTTAGTGTCATTTGTGACAGAAAAAAGTGTTAGGGCAGTTAGCTTTAGGACCAGGGTAGCCCCCTACCTCTCCCTAATAAAGGTTTAACCCCTTGATCACCACCCTAGTTAAAAGCTGTGTAAATTCCAGAAAATGTACCCTAGTTTGTAGACGCTATAACTTTTGCGAAAACCAATAATGCGATTTTTTTTATTTTTTTTATTAAAGACATGTCGCTGAATACATTTTGGCCTAAATGTTTGACTAAAATTTAGTTTATTCAATATTTTTTACTTTTTGTTATAAGAAAAATCATTTTTTTTCAAAATTTACGGTCTTTTTCCGTTTATATCGCAAAAAATTAAAATCGCAGAGGCAATCAAATACCATCAACAGAAAGCTCTATTTGTGGGAAGAAAAGGACGCAAATTTCGTTTTGGTACAACATTGCATGATTGCGCAATTACCAGTTAAAGCAGCGCAGTGCCAAATTGTAAAAACACCTTTGGTCCTTTAGCTGCATATTGGTCCGGGGCTTAAATGGTTAAATATTGAAGCAACTCACAATACCAAAAAGCTAGCAGTTAGTAGGCCTTACCGGTACATGTGTTCTGACAAGTATATTGCACATAATGCTTATTTGATTAATTTATCTGCAAAGATTAGAAAAACCCAGACAAATCCCTCCTTATCACCAAATGGTTTGCCCTAACAGGCTATGGCCTTCTCTATAGAAAATGCCTCTTCCTTTTTGAATCCCTATTCGGTTTTATTACATAGTTACATAGTAGGTGAGGTTAAAAAAAGACACAAGTCCATCAAACCAACCTATTTTATGTTTTCTTCATCAGGTTCAACTCTACAACCTGCATTTGTTAGTCTTGCTAGCTCAGACCTTATTGGATTGCTCTAAATCCCTGTGCAGGGATTTATCAGATAAAGGTACTGACCAGCATCTTGTCATGTGTGCTTGTCAGATGGTGCTGTGCTTTTAACTCCTTCATGCCACCTCATGGTGGCCCTGTAAGTGGGCTTTAATGTCAGGAGGCAGATTGGCTTCCTGATGATATGACCACTGTGATTGGCTCTTACATGATTGGGAGTCTGTCCAGTTGTCCCTCCTGAACAGAAGCAGTGAGTGATAGCTGTCAGACAGCTTTGGTGTGGCTAGCGCACCCCGGGTATTTACAAAGGTACTAGCCCCTCTGTTGGCAGATCTCAGAGCACAAGGCATAGCGATAACAGCCTATCTAGACAATCTACTTGTGATAGATCAGTCAGTGGCAGGATTAGATCACGCTGTGCTCACCACAATAAATTACCTGGAACATTTAGGATGGACTGTACACTTACAAAAATCCTCTCTACAAGCCCAAAGAAGGGTAGAGTATTTGGGCATGATCATAGACACAGCCCAAAGCCGGGTATTCCTACCAGAGCCAAAGATCAAGTCGCTAAAGGACCTGATCCACAAGGTCAAGGCAAAGAAAAGACCGTCCTTCGAGGCTGTCCCTTACACCCAGTTTCATTCGCGACTACTTCAAGGCAGTACTTTAACCGCCTGAAACGGGAAGATCCAAGCTCTGGATTTAGCCATGCCCCTGTCTTCACAGGTGCACCAAAGCTTCAGTTGGTGGCTAAAGAACAAGAACTTGCGGAAAGGAAGATCCTTTCTCCCAGTCACCTGGAAGGTGGTGTCTACGAATGCTAGCCTAATAGGCTGGAAAGCAGTGTTGGAAGAAGCTTCAGCTCAGGGAACCTGGACCAAGACCGAAAGGAGCCTGCCCATCAACATACTGGAAATACAGGCAGTATATTTAGCCCTCAGAACCTCAACACACAGGTTACAGGGCCACCCAGTTTGGATTCAATCCGACAATGCTACTGCAGTAGCTTACATCAATCACCAGGGAGGCACCCGCAGTCGGGGCGTTCAGAAAGGGGTGAATTGGATTTTGACATGGGCAGATGAACATGTTCCTTGTCCCTCTGAAATCTTCATTCCAGGGGTGTGAGGAGTTTACTATTTGTGATCAGGCTGTGAATGGATCACGGCTGATCATGAATGGTAACACCCCATTGAGCACGGCGCATGCGCGCGATCGCGTCGGTGGCAGCGTGTTCCCGGGAACACTGCTCGTCACCGACAATGGTACACAGCCATTGGGCAAGGCTGTGTACCACGTGATCAGCTGTGATCCATTCACAGCCTGATCACAATTAGTAAACAAAGAGCTGTAACTAACTGTTACCAGCTCTTCTCTCCTCACACATCGTTTCCAGTGTGAGGAGAGAAGAGCTAGAATCAGTGAGTTAGAGATCTGTGTAGTGTCTGCACCAACACAACACCTGTCCCACAATTGTCATTGTCACCCATATAAAGTGCACCTGTCGTATAAAGAGACTGCCATCAGCGGTGCAACCGTCACCCATCAGTGACCTGCCCTGTCACCGTCACCCATCAGTCTCCTGCCCTGTCACCCATCAGTGACCTGCCCTGTCACCCGTCAGTGTCCTGCCCTGTCACCCATCACCTGTCACATAAGAGACTGCCATCAGTGACCATCAGCAGTGCAACCATCACCCATCAGTGACCGTGCGCTGTCACCCGTCACTCAGTGACCATCAGCGGTGCACCCATCACCCATTAGTGACCTGCCCTGTCACCCATCACCCGTCACCCACCAGTGACCATCAGCGGTGCACCCATCAATGACCGTGGCCTGTCACCCATCTGTTACTGTCACCATCCGTGGCCTGTCACTCATCAGTGACCATCTCCCGTCACACCATCATCACCCATCAGTGAACGTCACCTGCCACCCATCGCACAACCCATCAGTGAACGTCACCTGCCACCCATCGCACAACCCATCAGTGACTGTCACCCATCATTCACAGCTACTCGCCACACAGCCATGTCCAAAAGATTGTATACTAGTGAGGAGGCATTCCAGATCCTCTCAATGACCGATGAGAGCACCGGGGAGTTCTCATCAGATTTCAATTCTGATTCCAAATCAAATTCGGAATTTGAACCGATTGAATATAGCAACGATTCGGATGAAGAATGGGCACGGCACTCTGAAAACCAGGCAGCAGCCAGCAACCAGGATTTTATTCCTAGGCCCAGTACCAGCGCTGCCACCAGCAATAGGCCCCGGGAACAAAGGCCCAGTATCAGCGCTGCCACCAGCAATAGCCCCCGGGAACAAAGGCCCAGTACCAGCGATGCCGCCAGCGAAACCCTTCGCGAACAAATGCCCAGTACCAGTGCTGCCACATCACACCTGAGTACCAGCATAAGAATTTCAACTCCCAACTACTGGAGTGTCAAGTTCCCCAGGAGCCAGGGCCACTACATTCATGCCAGATGGTCTTGCCAACCCAACATGGCTGCCTTCCAGGTCGCGATCACCAATTATTCTCCCTTTCACAGCACAGCCAGGTGTGCAGGCCAACACCCAAAATTTCTCAGAAATTGATTACCTTCATCTCTTTTTGCCCGACACTTTTCTGCAGTTCATTATCGACCACACAAATTTGTATGCCCAGCAGTATATTGCCAACAACCCCCAATCATTTTATGCCCGTCTATTTGAGTGGAGAGATCTAAATTTGGAGAAGTTCAAATTGTTTATTGGCCTCACCATAAACATGGGGCTTTACAAAAAAAAAATCAAGGACATTCCTATTGGTCCACCAAACCCATCTACCACATGCCCATTTATTCTGCCACAATGCCCAGGTCCCGATATGAGATGATAATGAGATTCTTTCATTTTAATGACAACACCCAGTGCCCTCCCCGTAATCATCCAGATTCCGATGAGCTGTACAAGATTCGTCCACTGATAAATTTCCTTTCCAATTGATTTGCAGAACTCTATGTCCCCGAGAAGCACATATGTGTGGATGAGTGCCTGGTACCCTTTTCAGGTCGTCTAGGAATCAAGCAATATATTCATAGTAAAAAGGCCAAATGTGGAGTCAAATTTTACAAGCTGTGTGAGAGAGTCACGGGATATCTTTATACGTTCCGCATATATGAAGGAAGAGATTCCCAGCTCCAGCCCTCTGAGTGCCTGGCCTACATGGGTACAGCTGCAAAAATTGTATGGGACCTGGCTTACCCACTCCTGAAAAAAGGATATCATCTTTACCTTGATAACTTTTATACCAGCCTGCCCCTTTTCCGACACTTATATATCGAAAAAACCCTGGCTTGCGGAACCTCCAGAAAAAATAAGAAGGGCTTCCCACAATCTATAGTCCACAAAAAGCTGCGAAGGGGGGAAAGAGCAACACTGAGGTGCAACAAAGTGTTGGCCTTGAGGTGAAAGGATAACAGAGACGTGCACATGATGTCCACCATTAACAACGACACTGTAGTTGTAGTTCAGCGAAGACGAGGTCCCATTGAAAAGTCGACATGTGTCCAAGATTATAATCTGTACATGGGGGGTGGATTTCAATAACCAAATGATTCAGCCCTATTTATCAATAAGGAGGTCCTGATTCTGGTATAAGAAGGTAGCAATTCATCTGATCCATTTGGCCATTTATAATTCCTACGTAGTCTACTCCAAATCCACTGAAAACCCTGCCCCCTTCCTACAATTCACAGAAGAAATAGTCATGACCCTCATCTATCCACAAAGACCCCCCTCAGAAACCCTTCGCTCTGATGCCGTTAGCCGACTTCATGAACGCCACTTCCCGTACAACATCCCACCATCCGAAGGAGGCCGAAGACGGCAAAAAAGATATCGCGTGTACAGCAAAGGAGGTTGTCGGAAAGATACCAGCTACCATTGTCCCCGGTGTCCCTCCCAACCGGGCCTTTGCATTGGTGAATGCTTCGAATTTTATCATACATCCCTAAAATATTAGCTCATGTTGTTAACCTATTCCCCCTTCTGACCATTTTCATGCTACTGCCTTCCACGTAAACTGACCCTGGCCTGTTTTATGGACTATGCCTCTGCCTACCGTTTGGACGGCTTCCACATGAACTGACCCTGGCCTGTTTTATGGACTATGCTTTTGCCTACCGCTTGGACCAGGGATCTTCAAACTACGGCCCTCCAGCTGTTGCGGAACTACACATCCCATGAGGCATTGCAAAACTCTGACATTCCCAGACATGACCAGGCATGATGGGAATTGTAGTTCCTAAACAACTGGAGGGCCATAGTTTAAGGACCTCTGGGTTGGACTGATCTGTTGCCCTGCTATTGTAGTACACAGGGGTCTCGCATATGTGAGGGGCTCCAGAATAGTTTTTCCGAAAGGAGAAAACATTTTTTTTGTTTTCTTCAGGTTTCGTAATTTCCGGATTAGGGTCTGGAGTCCGGAGGCTTCATAGAGATTTGGGTGAGTCGCAGCCTCTACCCCTGTGCCCCTGTGCACAGGTCTTGCCCAATTGCAGGCCTCAGCCTGCTGCTGACTTACTGCCATCATGCCTGCCATCATCTTTGCCTTCCGCATGAACGGGCTATACCACTGCCTGCTACCTGGACTATGCAAATATCCTGCCTGGAGAATTACTATTGCTGTCGCTAAGCACATCCCTGACTGCTGCCTCGACCAGTGCTCTCTTCTGTGGACACTACTAAAAGCACAGGTAATACTTTTTTTTTACCCTTTCCGCAATATAATTTATTTTGGATTGTAATTCTTGGTATGTACATGCTATGTGTTAGAAATATGAAGGGCCTTCAAAAATGATAGGTTGCCAGGTAATTATATATGTAATGTATGCTCCTTGAACGCCTGATGGTGCTACTACTTGGATGTTGGGCCTCTGTATGTGGCCAAGCTGTGTAAAAGTCTCACACATGTGGTATCCCCATACTCAGGAGGAGTAGCAGAATGTATTTTGGGGTGTCATTTTTGCTATGTACATGCTATGTGTTGGAAATATCTTATAAATGGACAACTTTGTGTAAAAACAAATGCGTTTTCATTTTTTTTCCACATTTTCCAAAAACGTCTGGAAAAAAAATAACCGCTCAAAAGATTCACTATGTCTCATAGATTATACGTTGGGGTGTTTGCTTTCCAAAATGGGGTCATTTTGTGGGCAATTCCATTGACCTGGTGCTCCAGGGTCTTCAAAATTGTAATAGGTGGTTGAGAAATGAGATGTGCAATTTATGCTCGTAGATCGCCTGATGATGCTACTTCAATGTTGGGCCTTTGTATGTGGCCAGGCTGTGTAAAAGTCCCACACATTTGGTATCCCCATACTCAGGAGGAGCAGCAGAATGTATTTTGGGGTGTAATTTGTTGTATGCATATTCTCTGTGAGATAAATAACCAGTTAATATGACAATTTTGTAAAAAAAAAAAATCGTAATTTTGAAAAGAATTGTGGGAAAAAATTACAACTTAAAAAACTCACCATGCTACTTATTTAATACCTTGGAATGTCTACTTTCTATAAAGGGGTCATTTGGGGGGTATTTGTACTTCTCTGACTTGTTAGTATCTCAAGAAATTAGATAGGACGTCAGTACTTCAAGTGTGATCAGATTGATCAATTTTCAGGGATTGGCACCATAGTTTGTAGACTCTATAACTTTCACAAAGACCAAATAATATACACCAATTTGGGTTATTTTTACCAAAGATATGTAGCAGTATAAATTTTGGCCAAAAGTTATGAAGAAAAATGACTAATTTGCTAAATTTTATGACAGAAACAAAGAGTTTTCACAAAATTTACGGTCTTTTTTTTTTATAGTGCAAAAAATAAAAAACCCACGAGTGATTAAATACCACCAAAAGAAAGCTCTATTTGTGTGGAAAAAAGGACGCAAATTTTTATATGGGTACAGTGTTGCATGACTGAGTAATTGTCATTCAAAGTGTGAGAGCACCAAAAGCTGAAAATTGGTCTGGGTAAGAAGGGGGTTTAAGTGCCCTGTATTGAAGTGGTTAATTTGTCACAAAGACAAGATTGTACTACGACCCCATCCTGACTTTTTACCTAAGGTGGTGTCAGCTTTTCATTTAAATGAAGACATTGTCATGCCTTCTTTTTTTTCGGATCCGCAGACAGCGGAAGAAAGATTATTGCACTCCCTAGATCTGGTGAGAGCAGTTGAGGTGTATCTGCAGGCAACCGCTCAGATACGTAAAACAAATGTTTTGTTTATTTTGCCAGATGGTCCCAAGAAGGGACAAGCAGCATCAAAATCCACTATCTCTAGGTGGATTCGACAAACAATCTTTCAAGCCTATGATTTAAAGAACAGAACTCCTCCCTTTTCTGTTAGGGCGCACTCTACCAGGGCGATAAGTGCTTCAGGGGCAGTGGATCACCAGGCTTCGTTCACTCAGATCTGTAAAGCTGCAACTTGGTCTTCAGTCCACACATTTTCCAAATGGTATCAAATAGATTTGAAAGGACATGAGGATGCCGCCTTTGGGCGAGGTGTCCTGCAGGCAGCAGTATAGGGCTTCTTGTCCGTAGCGGCCTGCTTGATCTGTGTCTCCCACCCTTCATAATGGAGCATTGCTCTGGGACGTCCCATTATGTAATGAATGGCTCTGTGTCCCGTGGTGTACGAGAAAGAAAACAGGATTTTTAAAACAGTTTACCTGTAAAATCCTTTTCTTGGTGTACACCACGGGACACAGAGGTCCCCCTTCCTATGGGAACCTTTATTGCTTTCTACAAAACTGAGGTACTTCCCTGATGGGAGGGGTTATATGGAGGGGAACTGTCTTCAATTGGTTGTGCCAGTGTCCAATCACCGCTGGTGACCCTTTCTAACAATCCTGCGAGCTGTTCTGTCTGATAATTTTCTTGGTCTTCCAGATCTTGCTTTAACTTCCACTGTTCCTGTTGACTGCCATTTCTTAATTACATACTGAACAGAGGATATTGACATCTGAAAACGCTTTGCTATCTTATTATAGCCTTCTCCAGCTTTGTGAGCGTCCAACTATTTTCAGTTTCAGTTTTCTAGACAACTGCTTAGAAGAACCCATGGTGCTGATTGTTGGGGCAAGGTCAGATGAGTCTGGCCATTTAAAACCTTTTGAGATTGACATCACTTGGTCTTCCCAGCCGATGATTGAGAACAATCCATGACACTGGCAGGTCTCAGCTTTGCAAAGGGGGCAGTACAAAATATTAACTCTGCAGGGTGCCCAAACTTTTGCAGACGCCATTTTTATGTTTTCTGTCATTTTGAAAGTGTAAATGATGGAAATAAAATCTAACTTTTTTTGACATATAAGAATGTCTATTCTGTAATTTGATGCCTTTTGGAGATTTTTCCATCTTTCCTTGCCTTCGTTATGCACATTAATACAAATTTTTACCTGGGGTGCCCAAACTTTCGATCCCCACTGTGTGTGTGTGTGTGTGTGTGTAATATATATATATATATATATATATATATATATATATATATATATATATATATATATATATATATATATATATATAATTAGGGCTGTGCGTTAAACGCGATATTAACGGCGTTAACGCAAACCCATGTTAACACCGTCAATATTTTTATTGCGCGATTAACGCAGGAGCCCTCGGGGTGGACGTGCAGAGTGTGCAGCGGCGCGGCGCGGCTTACCTTCTCGCTGGATTCACAGGCAAGTTACTCACCTTGTCCCTGGATCCAGCGATGCCACCCCGCTGTGTGATCGAGCGGGTCCTCCTCGCTTGGCGGGTCCTCCTCGATCGGCGGGTCCTCCTCGCTCGATTCACAGTGCCTGTGTGCCGCCGATCTTCGTTCCCTGCGACGTTACGACGCACGGGAGCGGAGAACAGCGCCAAATTCAAAAAAGTAAACAAACACAATACACACAGTATACTGTAATCTTATAGATTACAGTACTGTATGTAAAAAATACACACCCCCCTTGTCCCTAGTGGTCTGCCCAGTGTCCTACATGTACTTTTATAAAATAAAAACCATTCTTTCTGCCTGAAAAACTGTAGATTGTCCAAAAGTGTCCCTTTATGTCAAAAATGGTTTTAGATCAGCTAGAAAACAGCGATAATAAATTATAATCACTTGCAGAATTGTGCGATATTTGTGGGGAAATTCGTCATAAATTAGATAGATTAATCGTGAGTTAACTATGACATTAATGCGATTAATCACGATTAAAAATATTAATCGTTTGACAGCACTAATATATATATATATATATATATATATATATATATATATATATATAAATATATATATATATAAATATATATATATACATTGGGGGTTTACTTAAATGATACCTTGTTGTTTAGGAGAACAGACATTTTGTTGTAAAGAATGGTCCCTTATAGGACTTAGCCTAATAGATTGATGGGGCAAATTATATATTTTAGAATTACTTCTCACTCGTTGGTACCTCATGTGGTTTCTTCATTGGTCTTTTAAGCCTGGTTCAAATGGGTAAAAATTGCAGCGCTAACAAGTGGCCAATTGATGAACCACACCAAATAATAAGAATAAACTGAAGTGATAAACTTGGTAAAAAATATTCAACACAATATAGTTGAAACATAAATGTCCTTAAGACGGTGTCCTTACATACACAGAAAATTGTAAAGTGCAGTGTCCAATGTGATCAGTGACAATAATTAACTTCATATGTGACCATCTATTACGATACTAATTTGATAGTATCAAGAAAAGCAAAAGGGGAAGGGGAGGGGGATAGCCTTAGAGAAGGCTAATTGAAAGCGGTTACCTATAGCAACAAGTAATGATCTGGTCAGAATTAATACAAAATAATTTTATTCCAAAGATGGCATGAAAAAAGTGCAGTTTATGCAAAACGTCTTAAAAAATAGAATCATATGAAAATAGATTGCCATGAACATAAATGACTAACAGGACTCACAAATAACATAGACACAACACTAGTCCGGACGTTTGTAAATCCAGCCGCAAATTGTGTGCTCTTCATCCAATTGGATAAATTATTTATGGGTAATTGTCAGGGAGGAAAGTTTCCATATGTAGATACTTAATAGTATCTGCCCTGGCACAGCCAATAAGAGCTTTAACAAGGGGCTGGATCTAGTGTGTGGAAGGAGAGTGAAAGGAGAAAAGGAGCAGAGTTATATTAATGTAGCCTGGGGGCATCTAAATAACTTTGTATGGAAGTAAAACTTGTGTGTACACACTGTAGTAGCAATTTGATTAGTCGACAGTCCCAATATCAACAGTATCTTTAGGGCATTTGAGCTTTAGTAAGGCAGCAGTATAGGGTAGTTCAAGCAACTGGTAACTGAAACAATTGGTCAGTAGTCATGATACGTTACCGAAGAGTTGCTTGTTGTCACCTTTGGATCTGGCTACTTAATTCCTTAGTTGTTGAATGTGGGTACCCCGTGAGGGGAGTCACTAAGCCGTGGGGCTAGATGGAATAACATCAATGGCCTCCTTCATTCCGAATTGGATGTTTCGGTACTGTTTAATTTGATAGTAGATCCACCAACGAAGACAACAAAATGCTGCCAATCAGACTTTGCAGTATAATGTATCCCGGGGATAACAGACTCAAGGTCCAGATCCAACCTCCAAGAGGATATTGTAAATAAAAGGATTCAGGCATTCAATCCCACCATTAAAAGAAGAAGGAAGGCATATAGCGTAATACTGTTGATAACATTTAATATATAAAATGGAGGAAATACACTCACGTTTTATAAGAAGTAAAAAAGCGCTATTATAAAAAGTGACAGTGGCCTTGGCATCTCATCCCGACACTTTTTGACCTGTTAGACATCATCTGGGGTGCCAGTCCACTGTAGTCACTGTGTGTGTGTGTGTGTGTATATATATATATATATATATATATATATATTGTAAACATTGGGGTTTTAACTCAAGTGGTAAATGCATTTTTCAGCCACAGCAGTCAGATGTTAGGTTTGAGGGCATGGCAGCCCATTTTTATTGAAAAGAAACAACAACAAAAAACAGTTCACACACAGGATTCCCACGCAGGGGTTCTTCTCCAGTAATGTTCATATAACCAAAATGCCAAGCCTCCTGGCTCCTAGGCTTACTTAGCCTTGCAGTACCTGCTAAACCTGGCCCACTCCTGGCCTCAACAGGATTCTCCAGCCTACTGTCTCCCAGACTTCCGGACTTTCTTCAGCCCCTTTTAGACTCGCTAGCCACCTCAGGTCTACCAACCTCCCAGTCCGTCAGGCACGAAGTCCCCCCACACCAGAGATGTAGTCTTCCAGGGAAGACAGCTTTCCACACACAGTGTTTTGAACCAGCAGCCAGCTGCACACACTCCACCTTCCTCTCCACACTCTGCTCTAACCAGTCCCTCATTATATCATTATATTGGTTATTCACAAGAGCTGGACACAGGATTAGAGATCCCATCCCGCCCAAGTCTCTGTAGGATCTCCAAAATACACAGCCCCATCCGAACTTAGAAAAACCTGGAGAAAGCTGCCAAAACAGTTTTCTCTGTTTCAAAACTATGCTGTGTAGTTCTGCAGTCTGCTGACATGCAGACTCTGTGTCCGTTTTTTGCTCCCTTTTCATAGTGACAGGGACTCTCACTATTACAATATATATATATATATATATATATATATATATATATATATATATATATATATACCACAATCAATAGCAGCTCTGTCTGATTGGTAGTGCAATTGTAATGCCCTGTACACACGATCGGATTTCTGATGAAATCAAATCTGATGGATTTTTTCATCGGATATCCGATGAAGCTGACTTTCATCAGTCTTGCATACACACTATCAGACTAAATTCCGACCGTGCCAAAAGGCGGTGACTTAAAACACTACGACGAGCCAAAAAAAATGAAGTTCAATGCTCCCAAGCATGCGTCGACTTGATTCTGAGCATGCGTGGATTTTTTTGCGATTGAGTTCCACACAGACGATCTGAATTTCCTATCGGTTTTTTATCCATAGGAAAAATGTAAAACATGTTTTAAGTCCATCGGTCTTTTTTCATCGGACAAACCGATTCTGTGTACACGGCTTAAGGTTACTTCTTGGTTTGACAAAAATGGCGTCAAAGCGTGCGTTTTGAGCCTCGTTACGACTTGTGGAAGCAGTTACGACGTCATGATACTTCACATCCTGCTTATAACAACCAACAAGATGGCGCCGCTGTCGATGAGATGAAAACATAACGCTGACGTCAGTCAGGCGCCACTCGCACTGAAAATCTAATACCGGAACTAGCGTTTTAGATGCCTACACCGGGGACACAATAAATGATATAAGTTTTATTACTGTGCGTGTAAACAGCCAGGCCAAATGGATGTGCCACACATCCACATACATCCGAGCCATGAAATCTATTAAAAATAGTAATTTAAGCCTGGTTCTCGCATGCAAATTTTGGGGGACATCAGTAAAAACTGGCTGGCATTTGGCCCATGTGTATTGCAGCTGGTTCCACAGAGGCTGGCCGGGCATGCTGGAAAACCAGCAGCCAACTTGCTTCCGATTAGTGACCTCAGCCAATCGCTGATTGTTAGTACAGCAGCTACCCCTGAGCTGTCAGTTAAAAAAAAATAGTGGTGTGTACTAGGCTTTAGTGTTAGAGCTCTGTTGAGCAGTGACTTGGTCTTCAGTACATACTTATACAAAAACGTTCAAAGTTGATGTAGCCAGCTTTGGTTGTAAGGTCTTGCAGGAGGTAGTTTAGTCTACTCTGTAGGGGTTGGGCTCACCTGGTTGTGTACGTTGCATTACTGGTGTGTCAGGTCACCTGTAGTCAGGTGACAAGTGCACCCCGTTGGGGTCAGGGATGCCCCTAAGGATAGTGAACCCTATGGCCGACCACTGCTATCAGGGACGAAGCGTGAACCTAAGATCATTAGGGCGCGGAGTCTAAGACCCAGTTTTGTATTCACCAGAGCCCCTGATGGTGGGGATGGCCTTGGCCGCAACTGGATCCAAGTCGCGACCCCGAGATTCCCTAGGTCACACTCCGCAGGGAGAGAGGGGAAGCAGCCAGCAGGACAAACGGTGGTGATGGGTAGGACGAGGTCAGGGCAACAGGCTGACAAGGATAACCGTGGGACAGGCAAATGGTCAGGGGCACAGGCAAACAGCAGAAGTCAGGAACAAGCCAAAACGGTACACGGAAAGAAGATCGTAGCACACTGCAAACAGGAACTAGCAAACTACACTGCAGACAGGAACTAAGCAAAGGAACACTGTTGAACAGCCTCGCAGACCTGTAGAGCAACGGTTAATATAGACTTCCTGGAATTGGCCTGGGTGGGACCCTACAGGAAGAGGAAGTGATAAAAATGGGAACCAGAACAGGGTCAGGCCTTTAATGAACACATGGAGATCAGGTAAGCAGACAGACTTTGTTGCATTATCCATGACAGTACCCTCCCTCTTAAGGCCCCCCCCCCTCCCCAGCCTGGACCCAGGCCTAAAGGGGAATCCTAGATGAAACCTCCTCAACAAATGGGGCGCAAAGATCTCAGATGCAGAAATCCAAGATGCCTCCTCAGGACCAAATCCTCTCCAAAGCACAAGGTACTGAAGAATGCCTCTGCAGAGATGAGAATCCAGAACTTGAGTATTCTCATTGATCAGAACCGAAGTAGGGAGAGGACGAGAGGATTTACTGAGGAACAAAGGCCTTTTAGGAATAAGTAAGGGCATGAGAGGATCAACAGAAATCTGGGGAGGATCAAGCAGACCCTTAAAGATGAACTGGGCTTCTAGCACAGGACCATCAGACTGGGCAGAGGTCAGAGGAACCCTGAGGTCAGGTTGGTTAGAAGGTGACAGGGCACAGGAGTCAAGCTGTATAGCAAGAAAACCAGCAGAATGCAGAGAGCCCTGAAAACAAGGTAGAAAACCCCATTTGGCCGAATGAGGCAATCTATCCAAAGGATGGATTGAGCCCCTTAGACAGGTTGCAGAAGGTCCTGAACAAGAAAAGGTAGGAGGCTCACTGGGTATTGGCTGGCCTGGCATAGCTGATGCAGAGGCCGATTGAATAGCATAGTCAGGTGTAGTGACTACCCGAATCGCATCACAAGGCGTAGCGACTGTAGAACTCGCAGACAAGTTAGCCTGGCTGTGCATTTTAGGGACAGACAACGGTAAACTGGAGTGAATGTTCGGCTCAGGTTCACAGGCGGGCTTCTCATCCACAGTGCTACATTGGCTAGAAAGTGCATCAGCCTGACTATTGCAGGACACATTCCGGACACCACTACATGTGGTAGAACAAGCAAAAGATACTGGAATGGTGGCAACAGGAAGTTTCTCTTTTGGGGCAACCTTTGTTAGGCAGGATGTGGAACAGGAGGAACCCCAAGCCAGGATCTGTCCGGCAGTCCAGTCAATGTGTGGAGAATGGAGTCTTAACCAAGGAAGACCCAAAACAATAGGAGCTGAGGCCTTAGGTAGGACAAGGAAGGATATCCACTCCTGGTGAAGTGTCCCTACTGACATCTTAACAGGAAGTGTCTGGAAGCAAATGGGGCCCCCTGGGAGAACAGTGCCATCAATCGCCAAGACCACCAATGGCGTGGTGAGGGGCAAGAGAGTTAGTCTCATGGATGATGCGATTTCCCAGTCCATGAAGTTGCCAGCGGCTCCGGAATCTAGATATGCCGAGAGCGAACGAGAAGAAGCACCGAGATGAAGGGACACAGAAAGAAGAAGACGAGAAGGTGAAGGAGATATCTCTGGGTCCAATACTCCACCTTCCAGATGTATTGAACCCAAGTGTTTTTCCAGGCGAAGAGAGCAAGTGTCACGAAAGTGACCTTTGACCCCACAGTAGAAACACAGGCCCAGAGTTCTGCGCTTAGCACGTTCCTCAGGAGATAGCCTGGTCCGACCCAGCTGCATGGGTTCCTCAGCTGGCAGGAAATTCTCCACGGTTCGAAGAGAACGGAGGTCAGGCTGACTAAGGACCAAGGAATGCTTGCGTCGCTTTTCTAGAGTCCTTTCCTGAAAGCGAATATCGATCTGGTTACACAAGGAGATCACTCCGTCCAGATCAGTGGGGATGGTTCTTCCTGCCAATTCATCCTTCACTCTATCAGAAAGGCCATGCAAAAAGGTTGCGACTAAGGCCTCATTCTTCCAGCTCAATTCAGCTGAGAAAATACGGAACTGAAGAGCATATTGTCCCACTGAACGGGATTCTTGACGGAGACGTAAAAGTGTGCTGGCCGCTGAAGAGACACGAGCCGGTTCTTCGAAGATATTCCGAAAAAGTTTCAAGAAAACAGACAGGCTAGAAACCACTGGATCATTCAATTCCCACAGAGGGGCAGCCCAGGCTAAGACTTCACCGGAGAGGAGGGAAATTATATAGGCTATCTTAGCCTGATCAGACAGAAATTGTTGGGGCAGATGCTCAAAATGAACAGTACATTGGCTAAGGAACCCCCTGTAGGCCTTGGAGTCTCCAGAAAACGGATTGGAGGTGGTAGCCTCAGTGAATGCGACTCTGCGACTGGTGCGACAGATGCAGCCGCTGGTTGTACTTGGGGTTGTAGATTCGGGGTTCCCAACGAGGTCTGAAGCTGATCGAAGCGGAAAGCCAGATCCTGAAGGAAACGCATCACCTGAGCCTGATTAGCTTCATGCGTCTCGAGTCTGCGAACAACGCCCTGTAATGGATCATCTGCGGAGGGCCGCACGTCGGCCGGGTTCATGGCTGTTCAAACTGTCAGGTCACCCGTAGTCAGGTGACAAGTGCACCCCGTTGCGGTCAGGGATGCACCTAAGGATAGTGAACCCTATGGCCGACCGCTGCTATCAGGGACAAAGCGTGAACCTAAGATCACCCGGGCGCGGAGTCTAAGACCCAGTTTTGTATTCACCAGAGCCTCTGATGGTGGGGATGGCCTTGGCCGCAACTGGATCCAGGTCGCGACCCAGAGATTCCCTAGGTCACACTCCGCAGGGAGAGAGGGGAAGCAGCCAGCAGGACAAACGGTGGTGATGGGTAGGACGAGGTCAGGGCAACAGGCTGACAAGGATAACCGTGGGACAGGCAAATGGTCAGGGGCACAGGCAAACAGCAGAATTCAGGAACAAGCCAAAACGGTACACGGAAAGAAGATCGTAGCACACTGCAAACAGGAACTAGCAAACTACACTGCAGACAGGAACTAAGCAAAGGAACACTGTTGAACAGCCCCGCAGACCTGTAGAGCAACGGTTAATATAGACTTCCTGAAATTGGCCTGGGTGGGACCATACAGGAAGAGGAAGTGATAAAAATGGGAACCAGAACAGGGTCAGGCCTTTAATGAACACATGGAGATCAGGTAAGCAGACAGACTTTGTTACATATCCATGACATGGTGTTTGCCCCCTCAATTTTAGAGCTGGTTGTGGTTTTCCCAAATGCATCTGGTTGATATTCTATCATTGGCCATGTCTCTCAATGAACGATGGAGAAAATAGAATATCTTTATCGTTCAGGACACAGAAATCGAGGCATAGACCATGGTTATATATCGCTGCAAATAATAAAAGGTGTAAACCCTGCGCTACCGGTGAATAAACACTATAAATAAGCCAAAAATACCCTTCATATTCTCAGTGCTACTAACACCAGTTGTGTTCCCACAATCAAACAAATAGGTACGAAAAATAGTGCTGCACTGCTGTCCTGATAGCAAAAGACTCTATAGTCTGTGCAAGGTATGGATGTGATGTGAATACACAATTGTAAATGACAAAATCATACAAAATGACAAATTGTATTACAATATTAAAATCAAATGAGTTCTCATCCATAAAACACGGAATAACAAAAATGTGTTAAAAAATACATTATTATTATATATCGCTACCCACTCCATGAGACTTTTTTTTTTTTTTTATGATAAATGCCTTCTTCCTATTTGGTTAAGATCTTCCTACTTATTTAAAATAATTTGTCATCTCATTTGACACAGCTGTCAACATATGACTGCTCACTTCCTTACCATAACATTTTCTCTGAATAGATTGAGACATATCTCTCGCCCCTTCTGGAGTTTTGTTGGACTTGTTGTCAATGCCACTTGTCCTTGTACTACATGCTAATAAATGATGCTCTGAAAGTTGCAAGGTTAAAGTGGTATTCTGGAATAACCCTAAATACTCTTTCGCTGCCAGGCCCTGTTCTCCATTTTGTAAACTCTGGTGGCCAGACCATTTTTGCAATACAAAAAAATACACTAAAACCATTATTGGCAGATAAAAACACAGCTAATTTTACAAAATTCCTGCTAAATCCCTACTAAATATAAAAGCTTAACCTGTATGGAGTTAATAAATAACAAATATTTGTAAACTTTAAATTGCGCCTTTTTGAAAAATGGTGAAAATCGAACGTACCTAAAAATTTCTAAAAAAATCAGGAGGTTTTCATTTTTCACTGGAAAAAGTCCAAAATAAAATGTGCTAAATTGATACCATCCGAAGGTTGAGCAAATGACTATCCTGCAATTAAATCAAAAACGTAATAAAAGGCATGCTTACCAGATAGTAAGCTACTAAAGCAGGTGGCTATAGCCCAGCCCAGGCCTTTGGTTAGTAAGATTAGGGCCAGATTAAGAACATCATGGGCCTGGTGCTGAGGATTTTGGTAGGGCCTTTTATAAATAATAAATAAATGCGTGGGAATGACATGAACGCAGCCTGGCCAAGGCAAGTAAACAATGGCACAGAACCCAGAAGGAAGACCGGGTGAAGATGTAAGCGCCCGGGCCCCGCCTGATTCATCACAGCGCAGCACTGGAGGGCTCAGTCTGAAAATTTAAGTGTACACTAATGTGCTAATATGCTGTGCATACTTGTACGTTGTGGCATAACCTACCCCCAGGGCCGTTCGAAGACATTTGGGGGCCCCAAGCAAAAAAGTGACATTTCAAGTTGAGAAGGGGGGGGGGGGGGCTTGGCGTCTTATTTCTATCCTCCGCCTCACACGCCGGCATATGTTGGTGTCCGCACAGGGGCCCCAGCAGGGAGGGAGATACAGGAGATTCGGTTTGCTGTTCACGGTGCCGGACTGAAAGGAAGTGAACACTCAGTGTGTGCACTTCCTGTCAGTCCGGCCGGGAACAGGAACCTGATTCTCCTGTACCGCGCGGTTATGGTACACGGCCGACCGGACTGCAGGAGGACGCAGCGGTGCGGCAAGGGCCCTCCCTGCTGGGGCCCCTGGCCAGCTCGGGGGCCCCAGGCAAATGCTTGCTTTGCCTGTTGAGTTCCGACTGGCCTGCCTACCCCAGGGCCTCTAAAAAGTAGTAATGTCAGGAAAGTTTACTACCACTTTATTATCACAGGATCCCAGGAGCCTCTCATGGGGCCCCCTACTGACCCAGTGGTCCTTGGGCAGTGCCTAAGTGCACAGTTGCCAACATTTAAAAAATATTTTCAGGGACACTTTTTTATATAAGTGCTATATTTAGAGTAGCTGAGATCCTCGATGTTCCTCTATACATCATAGTAGTAATCACAAAATTAAAGGAGTACTAATAATGGGGCTGAACAAATATGAGAACTGAAATTTCCTTTAGTTGAACTAACAAAAGTGTGTCCATTCTAGAGCTGGTAAAATTGAGGGTATTCAGTATAATTTTAAAGAACTGTTTTTGTGGGTAAGCGACATAGGGGAGGAGTATGGACGGTATATAAGTGGGAAGTATGTGCAGGTGAGGGAGAGGAATGTGGAGGGTCTAACAGTGGGCACTATGTACAGGAGAGGAGTGCAAAGGGTACGGCAAAAGGCACTATGTACAGGAGAGGAGTGTGAAGGGTATGACAATGGGCAGTATGTACAGGAAGAGTGTGGGGGTATGACAGAGGGTAGTACATACCAGAGAGAAGTGTGGAGGGTATGATGGGGCAGTATGTACAGGAGAGGAGTGTGGAGGGTATGACAGTGGGCACTATGTATATGAGAGGAGTGTGGAGGGTATGACAGTGAGCAGTATGTACAGGAGAGGAGTGTGGAGGGTGCGACAGTGGGCACTATGTACAGGAAAGAAGTGTATGACAGCAGGCACTATGTACAGGAGTCGAGTGTGAAGGGTATGACAGTGGGCACTATGTACAGGAGAGGAGTGTGGAGAGTACGACAGTGAGCACTATGTACAGAAGTGGAAGGATATTAAGGGACTGCGTAGTGGTTAAGCGGGTCATACATGGATTGAAATTACGCCAATTATGCAGAGACCAGCCATAGTCGATCTATGTATGGGCTAGCTGGTTTTACACAAGTCAATCTATTAATCGACTTGAGTACAACCATCCTGTTAGGTTTTTCCCAAAACAATCAGTGCTGCCAGCTATAGTTAGCAACACTGATCATTGTACGCACTGGCAGAACACAATAACACTGCAGGAGTGATTCCCCCATCCACAGGTCAGCAGGTGAGAGGGTGTGTGGGGACAGGCTGGGGAGAGATACTAGTCAGTGGCTGGGTAGGCACTGGCTAGTATCAGAGCCAGATACACACAGGTTACATACGCCACGATTGTTAGAGCAAGAACAATAATTCTAGTACTAGACCTCCTCTGTAACTCTAAACATGTAACCTAAAAAAATTTAAAGCATCGCTTAGGATACCAAAATAAAATTGTGCTTACTTAACTAACTAGTGTTTTTTTTAATGAATAAAAAAAAGTTTTTAAAAAAAAAACATGTTTGAAGAATTGCTTCGCAAATACCGTGCTAGAGCTGCACAATTAATCGTTTAAAAAATCGTGATCTCGATTCAACCCCCCTGACGATCTCCAATGCAGAGTTTGACGATTCTTTCATATAACAAGTGGAGAGACTTTCAGCTGTCAGAAAGTGACCTCTGGTCGTCGAGCTACAAACCCCCAAAGTCGATCCTTTTTTTTTTTTTTTTTTTTTTTTTTTGGGCAAATGGGCCTATCTTGAGAAAGGGGCCTGGAGCTGCAGCTCCATCAGCCCCCTTGTTAATCCGGCCCTGAGTAAGATAGCACTAACTTCTCCAATATGGCAAGTTCCAACAGATAGAAAGTTGACTCCGCAGTGCAGGAAAATGATTAACCCAAAAAAAGAAAAAGGAAAAACATAGCGTGATCCTGCCAGAACTGATGACCCTGTGACTGTAAATTGGATAACTGGACCCAGTGATAACAAATTAAACAAATGTACCACCACCACATACAGAGTCTCCTTACCAGACGACCGATATAGAGCAATATTGAGCCCTAGGCAGGTGATAAGCAAAGGTATGGGATAAACCCTTACCAGATTGAAAGCAGCTGAAGGCAAATTATATCCTACAATGGCAGGGATCTTCTCTCAACACCAAACTGACTAGTGGATGGATGGGTGCAAAACCTCCACTTGTGTTCCAAATATTCCTTAGGACTCATGGAGTCAGAAATTTCACCCAAGAAGAAATAAAGGACTAATAGTGTAATACCATCAGGAAATATAATATATTGAAAACAGATACACTTGCATTTAAAAGACGTATGTTATGAAGCCAGCCGGCTACAACGCAAAGCTCCCGTCATCGACGAGCGTGATGATGTCAGCACGTACCCCCCAGACGCGTTTTGTCATCATAGACATTCTCAATGAGGGACGGGTAGCATGCTGACTCGCCACCATAAATAATACCATGCCTCGGTTTGAGTTCCAGACACAAATCTATTGCCGCCATCTTGGTTGTTGGCAGACCTTATTCTACTATATAGAACTTTATTTAACCAGTTACTAACCGCCCTATAGACGATATACGTCTACAAGGCGGTTGCTTAACTCTGGGAGGACGTCCATGGACGTCCTCCCAGAATCGCGCTTCCGCGCGCCCTCTGGGGCGCGCACATGGGAATGTCCGTGGCCGCCGGATCACGGTAAATCGCCGCTGATAGCGGCGGTTTACCACGTGATCGCTCCGTCCAATGACGGAGCGATCACTTGTAAACAAACCGGCGTCATGTGATGACGCCGGTTCCTCCCTCCCCTCTCTGTACCGAACGGTACAGTGTGAGAGGAGAGGGGGGGAGAGAGCGGATGCAGCACGAGTGCTGTGGGCTGGATCTGTGACAAATGCAGTCACAGATCCAGCCAGCCATCCATCCCTGCTCAGCCATCCCTGCCCCATACTGTGCAATACTCCATACCCATACTGTGCAAGTTTGTTGAATGAAGGGAGATATTCTTTAGCATTAGATATGAGGGAGATGTTTTCGCCTTGAGGTCTGATCGGAGACAGGGGGGTTAATATTGTGGGGATATATGAGGGAGGGTGGTGTTTTGCAGTGGGGAGTTTTGCTTGGGGGTGGGGGGTTCTTAAGCGGTAGAGGGGGGGATTTTTTCCTTTAATTCACACTAATGTGGCTCTGCAAGGTGCGTTTTGTGTGGGCATGGCAGCCCATTTTGTGCAGAGAGAGAAAAAAACAAAAGAATTTGCTTATAAAAAACTCTAGGGCATAAACAATTGGATAATATCTGGGTAAAATAGTTATTCCTGCGCTACAGTGGAAACTATGAGCTAGATTCAGCATTGTTTTACGTTGGCGTATCTATAGATACGCCGCATAAGTAGAAAGTAGAAAGATGCGCCGTCGTGTCTATGCGTGCCATTCTGAGAGCTAGATACGCCTGAATTATAGCTTCCTCCGACCGACGTAAGTGTTAGTACGCCGCCGTATCTAGGGTGCATATTTACGCTGGCCGCTAGGGGCGCTTCCGTAGAATATGTAAATGACCTAGATACGCCGATTCACTAACGTACTTGCGTCCGCTACGCCGTTTACGTAAGGCTTATGTCCGGCGTAAAGTTACCCCTGCTATATGAGGCGCAGCCAATGTTAAAGTATGGACGTCGGAACAGCCATCGAATTTTACGTTGTTTCCGTAAGTGGTACGTGAATGGGGCTGTGCGTAGGTTACGTTCACGTCGAAAGCATTGAGCCAACGTATCTGAGCATGCGCGCGCATGCGCGGATCGTTAGTGGAAAGATTTACATGGGGTCACGGCTATTTTGAATACAACACGCCCACTATCTTCCACATTTGAATTAGGTGGGCTTATGCCTGCCTATTTACCCTAAGCCGGCACAACGTACGGCGCCAGACCTTTGTGAATAATGGTCTGGGCGCCTTATTTTACGTCGGCGTATCGCATATGACATGCGCTACGCCGGCCTAACTATACGCTGAGCTACGTGAATCTAGCTCTATGTGTGCAGAGGGTAAAGGTGCGGCAACTACCGTATGGGCCAACCACTACCCACAGTGAGACATGGAAAAAATCAAGAGATGGTGTTGCGCTCCAATAGCTTTTCCAATAGTAATTGGTAAAAAATGTATAAATAACCAAAATAGTATAATTGATAAATGAATGTGCAAATAGACTGACTGAAAGATAAAAATCACTATAAATGCTAAGATAAGGTGCATCCAAAGGTGTACTGAATGAATGTGCAAACAGTGCAGATAAGGTGACTCAGGTGCATAAATAAAATCACAACGTAAAGATAATAGTATATGCAGTCGCAGAGGAAATCGCAGGATGGTGTTATGCTCCCATCAACATGAATGACTGAACATAACTGATATACACCAATGATGATGCAACTGCGACTCAGTCCAGGAGGTAATGCAATTTAATCAAAAGAAAGTGCAAGTGAATTGCTGGGTGCTAAATTACATCAGCAGGTGGCAAGGTTGTTGTTGGTGAATCTTCGGTGTATGGTGACACCCGAAGGTGTGCTAGAAAATTTCCTTACGGCTGCAAGGTAAGCAGCTTTCAATAAAACCAATGGAATCACTCGGGGGTGGAGGGCATAACTCCTATCCGTCTTTCCAGTAGTGTGGTGCTTAGGGGGTTAAGGCTTCCTTCCAGGCTGGGTGTTCAGCAAGGTAAGACAGTTCCAAAGTGTGTCACCAGGCAGGGTAGAGAAAACACAGAGGAAGCTCTCTAGTGTAATATGTTTTAAACACTCAGCGGTTTATTCAAACATGTAACAAACAGGGTACTCACATTTAAAACAGTAATGCAGTGTATATCAGAAACGAGCAGCGAGCTCACACTGTGCAAACGTCACTTCCGGTGTCCTAGTGTCTGACACGTATAATCACTGTCGCATGACTTCAACGGAATCAAAAGTGCAAATTTTAAAGCCTAATATGCAAGTTATTGTCCTGAAAAGGGTTTGGGGACCCAGGTCCTGCCCCAGGGGGCATGTATCAATGCAAAAAAAAAAGTTTTAAAAACAGAAGTTTTTTTCAGGAGCAGTGATTTTAACCACTTAAAGCGGAGGTTCACCCAAATAACATCTATTTATTTTATTTTTTTCAAAATATTTTATTAGGAATTTTGCAAGTACAGTGACAAAAACAAATACAGTATCAATAACATGGCAGTACCGTAAAGAACATTCAGCCATACAAGAAGAAAGGGAAGAATACAGGCAGTAAAAGTATCATCACATACATGAAGTTTGTAAAGTAGTGAATTGCATCTTTTATTAGTAAAATCTATAATATGCAAAACTCAAAATGCAGGAAACCACATAGTATGATATCGGGACTAGCCGAGCCACCCCAGGATGGGGTCTAGATAGTAGAGAATCATAAAGGGGACCATGTTTCTGAAGTCAAGCACGGGAACCTAGGGCGTGTTCCCCATACCCGCCCACCCCTGAAGGAATCGCACTGTGAGCGGGACGAGGAACTCCATGTAGCAATCTGAACCCTAGAGTATACAAGGTTCCGCCAAGAATCCTATCCTTCGATCCCTAAGCAAATCAGAGCACAGGCCCTGGAATCTTGAGTCAAACATGCCACTGGGGCAAGCTGCACGGGGGCCATTAAAAAAAAAAAGGGGGGGGGGAACGGTACACAGGGTGGGAGTTCAGGAGGCGCCTAGGCCGCAACTAAGAAACCTCTTCATATAGCTGGTGCAGTGTGGGTATCAGGATCCTGGGAGGTCAATGATCCCCTGTAGTGCATCCAGCAGGCCCAAGTAAACCTGAACTTTTCATGTGTATCTTTGGCCTGATGGATAGTGCTTTCCATTTCTTCAACCTTTGCAACCTGAGAATGCCAATCCTCTACCGTGGGAGGGGTAGTGGATTTCCATCTCAACGGGATGGGTGGCCGCATTAATGAGATGCATCATGAGGGATTTCTTATACGTCTTCCTAAAAAGGGACGTGTGATGCAGCAGGTACTGTGCTGGGGTAAATTCAGGGGATAAGGTGGTAATCTGGGTAATGAGGTTGTGAATCTTCCCCCAAAACGGCCGAAGTATCGGGCAACTCCACCAAATGTGCAGGAAGGAGCCCACCTCCGCGTTGCACCTCCAACACGTAGATGGGACCCCAGGGAAGATCCTGTGGAGTTTGTCGGGCTTACGGTACCATCGTGAATACATTTTGAACCTATTCTCCTGGGCCGAGACGTTGATGGACCCCTTGTGAGTATACTCCCAAATGCAGTCCCAGTCATCAGAGGATAGATCAAGCGGCAATTCCGTGTTCCACTTTCGGTGGAGGTTAACGTCTGGGGCGACCTTAGATAATAAGAGGGCGTACAATGCAGAAACCAGGTGAGGTTGAGGGGTCGTCTCGCTACAGATGAGTTCAAAAGGGGCAAGGTCCCTGCACCATTGCGCTGGATTTTGGGTACTGCGAAAGAAATGTTGAATCTGCAGAAACTTAAAAAATGGGATGTGCATGTCGGAGAACCTTTTTTTTTTAAATCTCTTTATTTAAATTTTCTTTTTTTATCCATACAAAAAAATAAGATCATACACATATATTACATTCATATTTTACTTTACTAAAACTCTAATGACATTAACATTGACCTTATTCCCAAAACATTCATACAATATCCTTTCATCCAATGCCATTCATTCTTCTTCCTCCCTCCCCCCCCCCTCTCCCAATGGTGTGATTATCTCCCCAATTCTCCCCTCATCCTGACGCTGTTATAGGGTTCTCTATCCAGTTTGCCCATATTCTTCTATATTTCTCCCCATGTCCTCTATTACAATATGTCTCTCTATATAATATCAGGTTGCTATTTACTAAATTTTTCCACTGTGCTATTGATGGGGCCTCTGTTTTTTTCCAATTTAGCACTATTACTTTCCCGGCATAGAATAGTAGCAGTCCTATCTGCGTTTTCCTTTCTTTTGAAATAGCATTACCCTCTATTAGTCCCAAGAGACAGATCTCTACTTCTTGTTCCAACCTTACAGATGTCACCCTTGCTATCATTGTCAAGATCTCGCTCCAGAATGCTACTATTTTTGGACAAAGCCAGAATATATGTATGAAGTCCCCTGACTCCACTACACACCTCCAGCAATTCTGAGAATTGCTTGGTGAAATCCTATGCAACTTGTATGGTGTATAGTGGCTTCTATGTATGATTTTATATTGTATCAGTTTATCACAGAGTGATACTAAAATCTGCAGTGGGAACCTCCATACTTCCTCCCAATTTTTCAAACCCGGGGCTTCTCTCTTCCAATTTTCCTTTAGTTTACTTATATCATAAGGTGTGATGTTTATCAGGTATCCATAGAACTTTGAAATTGTCCGCTTCCCACCTTTTATCATTTGTTCCACCTCAGATTCCATTAATTGCGGGGTCCCCTCTGGGAACTGAGCTATTATGGCATGGCTGAGCTGCCTATATCTAAACGCATAGCTCTCGGGAATATTCCACATCTGTCTCATTTCCCCATATGATAGGAACTTTCCCTCCTGTATCAGCTGTGATATTTTCTTCACCCCGTATTTAGTCCATGCTCCCGGGTCCTGAACTGAATCCAAATGTGGCAATTCAGGATTTCTCCACAGGGGGGTATTTGGAGATAGAATATTTTTTTTTTTTCCCCTTCTCTTCCTATGGCAGCCTTCCATGCTTTAACCGTTGTTTTCATTGCTGGCGTTAAGTCCCTCCTAGTTTTAATACCTCTATATAACAATCCCTGCAGTGCCTCTACCGATTGGACCACTGTTGCTTCCAACATAGTGGCCGGATCGTAACCATCCGGGTTTAACCATTTTCCTGCTGTGACTAACTGTGCTGCTATATAGTATTTATGAAAGTCTGGAAATGCCAATCCCCCCTGTGCTTCCGGTCTCATAAGTGTACTTAATTTTATTCTAGCTGGTTTATTAGGCCATATAAATGCGGAGAGCATTCCATGTATCTGTGTAAAAAAACTTTTCGGGAGCCACTGTGGGGAGTTTCTGAAAGCATACAAAAATTTAGGCAGAACCTTCACCTTCACCAGGTTTATACGTCCCAGTAGAGACAGAGGGAGTGATGCCCAAATCTTTATTTTCCTACCAAGTTCCTGTATCTCCGGATCTAAGTTTAGTTTCCTAAAATCTTCAACCTGACTAGATATTTTAATGCCTAAATATTTAAATTCCGAGACCCATTTCAATGGCATGTTTGGGGCCGCGTTTTTTTTTGCTCCTTGATCTATAGGAAATAATATTGACTTGCCCCAGTTTACTTTAAGCCCTGTATATGCCGAATATTCATTCAGCAATTTCAGAGCTCCTTCCAAAGATGAACCTGCATCTCTTAAAAATAGAAGCATGTCATCGGCATACAGGGCTACCCTCTCCTCCAGCCCCCCCACCCAGAGTCCCCGAATATTAGGTGTAGTCCTGAGAGCCTCTGCCACTGGCTCTATTGCAATTGCAAAGAGCGCTGGAGAAAGAGGACAGCCCTGCCTCGTGCCTCTATATAACTGAAAAAAAGGCGACAATCTTCCCCCCAATTTCACTGCGGACATTGGCCTTTCATAGATTATCTGAATCCACTTGATGAATACTAGTGGGAATCCCATCCTCCTGAGTACTTCCCAGAGAAATGGCCACTCCACCGTATCAAAGGCTTTCTCAATATCCAGAGAGGCCACTGTCCTTGAACCCTCACAGATATGATGTGTATGTATATTCGTATAGAGCCTGCGTAGGTTAATGTCTGTTGTTCTTTGTGGCATGAATCCTGTTTGATCAGAATCTATTATGCTTCTCAGCAGGGGCTGTACTCTGAGTGTCAATATTTTTGTCAATATTTTCAAATCTATATTTAATAATGCAATTGGCCTATACGATGAGTATAGCTTTGGGTCTTTTGTTTCCTTATATATTAATGTTATATGTGCCTCTCGCATAGATTCTGGCAGGGCTCCTTGCATTAACCCATTTGTGAATACTCCCGCTAGTTTAGGGGCTATTATTGCTCCATACCTTTTATAGAATTCTACCGGGATTCCATCTGGGCCCGGTGCCTTTCCTCCCGGAAATGTTCGTATGACCTCCATAATCTCTTCCGCCTCGATGGGCCGGACCAATTCTCTCCTCTCCCCATCTGACAACCACCCCAAGGCTATCCGGTCCAAAAGGTCCGCCATACCCTCCGGGCAGGAGCCGGACGGGAGAGAGGAAGTATAAAGCATGTTATAATACTCTCTAAAGGCCTCCAATATCTCTTTAGGTTCTTTCACCATCTGTCCATTTAAGTCTTCAATCTCTAAATTAATTGTGGCTTGATGTTCTTGTTGCGCTAGCCTAGCCAGAAATCTGCCCCCCCCCCTATCACCCTGTTCAAAGATATTTTGTCTATTTTTATGCATTTCCAGTCTTGTTATTTCTTCCATATGCAAATGAAGATCTCTATGTGCTGCCATCATTTCATCAAAGTTAATATTGCTGGGGTCCTACCCATATCTTTCCCTTTGTACATCAATCTGTATTTTCAACTCTTGTTCCTTCATTTTCTGTTTTTTGTTAACTGTTGAGATATTTGATATATATTGCCCTCGTATATAGGCCTTAAACGCATCCCATACCGTCTCTACCGAGGCTGATCCTATATTATTCTCCCAGTACTCCCTCATTATTGGTATCATTTTCTCTGCTATCTCTGGGTGATCTACCCATTGCGGAGTTAGCCTCCACAGAGACGCGTTTTTAGGGATTGGAATACGTACCGATAGAAACAAAGGAGAATGATCCGAGAGGCCACTCGGCAGATACTTGGCCTCCGCGATGTCTGCTAACATTGCGGGATCAGTAAATGCCAAGTCAATTCTAGATGCCGTCTTATAGGAGGTGGAGAAACAGGAGTATCCCCTTTCTCCTGGATCCTTCCATCGCCAAACTTCCGTTACCCCCATTTCCTGTGCCCAATTATATAATTCTGAAAAATGTTGTTTAGGGGGTTTTGGTCTGTCCAGCTCTGGTGACAAGACTGCATTGAAGTCTCCTATTAGTATCAATCTCGCTGGCATATGCCGAATGATTTTTTCCATTATCTCATTCAGTACTGCCACCGAGAATGGAGGTGGAATATACACAGCAGCTATAACATATTGTGTTATTCCATATCTTGGGACCTTTCCCCTAATAGAAAAAAAAAAAAAGAAAAAAGGAAACCCCACACATGGCAGAGTGAACGGGAGATGAAGGAGAGGGAACAGTTCCTGTCCACCTCCCTCCCCTCTCCCACTCACATGATTTTAGAGCACCCAGATACCCAGATACTCCCTATTAATTGAATTAAAACAATATTTCCATCTATGCAAATCAATATTCCTAATCTATCACTTATTCCTCATGCATTTCCCTTTTTCCCCTAGGGGAGCATTACATATACATTATGTTTTATTATCCTCCCTGTGCCCCTTTTCCCCCCTTTTTTTTTTCCTTCACCCCCCCCCCCCCCCCAAAAAAAGAAAAAATCCCCCCCCCCCCAACTCTATGTCGTTCCCATCTACTCTCTTACGCCATAAATATTATGTGTTCCTTATTTCTATTTCACCTAATTTTCACGTGGTTTTACAATTTCTCATGTCTTTTCCTTTTCCTTTCTCTCACCCCTCTATGAAAAATAAAACCCTCCCTCTTATTACATACCATTATATTACTTTGTTTCTATAAATGACCAATAAATATCTACGTGTTCCGTGTTTATCTTAACCTGGTTTACCGTGATATTACAATTCCTTATGTCACAGAAAAAAAAATCAAAAAAAAAGGGAAAGAAAAAAGATCCCTTTCCTTTCCTCCCTCTATCAGAAAACATCTTGATAGGAGGGGGGGAGGAACGGTTTCTATCCCATAATTCACGTATTCTCAAGTGACCAAGTGCTCAAGTGCTTAATTACTTATTAATTATTATTGCTCCATTATAACCCAAAATTCTAATTTCCAATTCATTCTTATAATTAATCACTCATTCACTAATTCAAGATGTGTGTTCCTTTCTTCCCATCATGTGGAGTCTGCAGAGGAAAAAAAAAGAGGAAAAGGAGAAAAAAAAAAAAAGAGAAAAATGTCCCAAAAAAAGAAGAGAAATCTTGCAGCCAGTCTGTCTATTTAGTATCCAGCCATTCCACCGCTTGGGCTGGGGTCTCAAAAAAATGGGTGTATGTCCCATCCGTCACTCGCAGTTTACTATGGTATAAAAGACTATATTTTAACCCCTTTTCTCTCAGTCTTCTACGGATCTCTGTATATTCTCTTCTTTGCTGCTGAATCTCTCTCGGATAATCGGGGAAGAACAGCAACTTAACGTTCTCGTACTGAATATCTGCCCTTTCTCTGGCTGTTGACAGGATTTGATCTCGGTCTCTATAATTCAGTAGGCGCACCAAGTGAGGGCGAGGAGGTGCCCCTGGTTTGGGGAGACGGGACGATGTTCTATGTGCTCGCTCTACCACAAACGTTGTAGTTGCCCCTGCCAGTTTCAATACTTCCGTAGTTTTTCCGCAAATTTGATTGGGTTTTGTCCCTCAGCTCTCTCTGGTAGGCCTAAAATGCGTACATTATTTCTCCTTAGGCGGCTCTCTGTGTCTACGGCCCTGTCCTGGAGTTCTTTTATTTGTTTTTTCAGAGTACGCCATCCTCCATTCTCCTTCTTTAATTCCTCCTCCACTTTGGAGATGCGGATCTCCATCTCTGCCGTTTTTTTTTTGTATTTTGTCAAACTCACGTTTTATTGAACATACGTCTACTGCCAGGGCATCGATTTTGTTTAACAACACTTCACTACTTGCTTTGATTGCCTCTAAAATTTCCTTCCCAGAAGGGGCACACTCCAATTCCCCTTCTCTCCCAGTTTGAGTCTCTGCTGGTATCCCTTTTGATGGGGAGCTCTTAGGGGATTGCACAGGGTGTGAGGATTGTGTAGGCTGCAAGGATTTTCCTGTAGCCCCTGTTACTTTTACTGTTTTTGCTGCCATTACTTGGGGGGAGGAACAGGGGGTCAACACTGGCACATGTGGTTTTACTCGCGTTTTACTTGGTGCCATTTGGCCTCATAGCCGTTCATCAATGATGGTTAATTAATTTGCCGTTTTCTACAATAGATACCAACTCCCAGCTTCAAAGCTTACCCAAGAATTCAGGATTTATGGGTTATTGATTACAATTGTAGATCAGAGAGAGTCAATGTCTTATATAGCATATACAGTGATGAAAATAAGTATTTGAACACCCTGCTATTTTGCAAGTTCTCCCACTTGGAAATCATGGAGGGGTCTGAAATTGTTATCGTAGGTGCATGTCCACTGTGAGAGACATAATCAAAAAAAAAAAATCCAGAAATCACAATGTATGATTTTTTTAAACTATTTATTTGTATGATACAGCTGCAAATAAGTATTTGAATCCTGAGAAAATCAATGTTAATATTTGGTACAGTAGCCTTTGTTTGCAATTACAGAGGTCAAACGTTTCTTGTAGTTTTTCACCAGGTTTGCACACACTGGAGGAAGGATTTTGGCCCACTCCTCCACACAGATCTTCTCTAGATCAGTCAGGTTTCTGGGCTGTCGCTGAGAAACACAGAGTTTGAGCTCCCTCCAAAGATTCTCTATTGGGTTTAGGTCTGGAGACTGGCTAGGCCACGCCAGAACCTTGATATGCTTCTTACAGAGCCACTCCTTGGTTATCCTGGCTGTGTGCTTCGGGTCATTGTCATGTTGGAAGACCCAACCTCGAACCATCTTCAAAGCTCTAACTGAGGGAAGGAGGTTGTTGCCCAAAATCTCGCAATACATGGCCCCGGTCATCCTCTCCTTAATACAGTGCAGTCGCCCTGTCCCATGTGCAGAAAAACACCCCCAAAGCATGATGCTACCACCCCCATGCTTCACAGTAGGGATGGTGTTCTTGGGATGGTACTCATCATTCTTCTTCCTCCAAATACGGTTAGTGGAATTATGACCAAAAAGTTATATTTTGGTCTCATCTGACCACATGACTTTCTCCCATGACTCCTCTGGATCATCCAAATGGTCATTGGCAAACTTAAGACGGGCCTTGACATGTGCTGGTTTAAGCAGGGGAACCTTCCGTGCCATGCATGATTTCAAACCATGACGTCTTAGTGTATTACCAACAGTAACCTTGGAAACGGTGGTCCCAGCTCTTTTCAGGTCATTGACCAGCTCCTCCCGTGTAGTCCTGGGCTGATTTCTCACCTTTCTTAGGATCATTGAGACCCCACGAGGTGATATTTTGCATGGAGCCCCAGTCCGAGGGAGATTGACAGTCATGTTTAGCTTCTTCCATTTTCTAATGATTGCTCCAACAGTGGACCTTTTTTCACCAAGCTGCTTGGCAATTTCCCCGTAGCCCTTTCCAGCCTTGTGGAGGTGTACAATTTTGTCTCTAGTGTCTTTGGACAGCTCTTTGGTCTTGGCCATGTTTGTAGTTCGATTCTTACTGATTGTATGGGGTGGATAGGTGTCTTTATGCAGCTAATGACCTCAAACAGGTGCATCTAATTTAGGATAATAAATGGAGTGGAGGTGGATATTTTAAAGGCAGACTAACAGATCTTTGAGGGTCAGAATTCTAGCTGATAGACAGGTGTTCAAATACTTATTTGCAGCTGTATCATACAAATAAATAGTTAAAAAATCATAAATTGTGATTTCTGGATTTTTTTTTGTGATTATGTCTCTCACAGTGGACGTGCACCTACGATGACAATTTCAGACCCCTCCATGATTTCCAAGTGGGAGAACTTGCAAAATAGCAGGGTGTTCAAATACTTATTTTCCTCACTGTATATAGTATATATAACAGCCTCCTCACTTCACCCTGCTTCAATTATATTGACATTTTCTCTCCTCTACACAGCTTTCTCCAAGGTGAAAAAGCTCTGTCCTTATTTCAGCATAGATTAGTATGGTATTATGTCATCCGCCTACACCTTTAGCTGTGTAGCTGTGTTCTATAGCTGGAGCGTGGCGGTAGATGGAGGGAGATAGAAACAGCAGCTGTCCTCTGTCCTTATGTTCTTTATATTTTTCCTCCCTTAATAGTTTTACAAAGTGCAACTCAAAAATATTTCCAATATTCCCAGGTGGGCACGTAGCGAATGACAAGTAGGTAAATAGACAAACAGCAGGTAACAGGTTGCAGTTAGTAGATAGATAATAGATATCAAAAGCTGGAACCTACTTTCTTGCTGTCCTTTCTCTCTTCTCTTTCCTTTCCTCTCCTCTCCACAACTGTTAGCGAGATGAAATGCTCAGAAGAAAGTTCATAGGAAGTTTCAGGAGTGTCACAGATCTGATGTGCCGGGGATGCTGAAATTGAATAGCAGAATGCAGAGTGCAGTGTGTCATACAACGCTGAGGGTTGCACGTCTAAAGGGGAGCAAGATGTGCCGTTTTTATGGAGATGCCGTTCCTCACCGAGGGGAGACACCAGCCAGGCTATCAATCTTCCAGCTCCACCACCGCTGCTGCCACAGAGGGGTCACAGCTTCTCCTTGCTGCCTAGCATGATCTCTGGGTCCCAGGCCACTCACAGGCTGGAAAGGGGGGAAGCCATCCACGGAATAGAGGTTAGAGTCTCATACGAGCAGCATCAGACCAGCCGTAGCAGAGCCCGCCCACATGCATCCGGCGCTCACTCACTCCGTCATCACCCTTTCAAGTGCTGCATGTCAGAGAACCTTGCTGACATTTCGGGATGAGAGAGAAGAACGTCATCGTTAAAAAATCTACCAGCCCTAACCTGAGTTCTGCTGGAATCTGATAATCCTAAAGCTGGACCTATGTCAGGGGGGAAGTCTGGGTTCTGGGTGACTGGTGTCATTGGTCCCGGATAAGGGAAGGCTACAAGAATTCCTTCCCCAGTGGTCAGCCATAACAAGCAATCATTTCATTCTGGCCACTCTAGCCCAGGGTTACGCCATAGATTTTTCAAAACCCCCTCCCGAAAGGTTCTTAGTAACTCATGCACCCAGGGATCCGGAAAGATTCAAGGCCATGAAGTCTTCCCTAGAGGAACTCATGCAACAGGGAGTAGTTGTAGAAGTTCCTCCAGCAGAGCAATTTCTTGGTAAGGAAGCCCACAGGCAAGTTCAGGTTGCTCCTGAATCTAAAACCGCTGAACAAGTCCGTCAGCTACAAAAAATTCAAGATGGATTCCATCTTTTCAATCAGAAATCTTTTGACGCCAGGATGTTACATGGCATCAATAGATTTGAGGGACGCATATCTCCATATTCCGATCTCCCAGCAGTCTCAAAGATACCTCAGACTAGCAGTGGAGAGGGAGGGGGCAGTTCATCACCTACAGTTCAGGGCCCTTCCCTTCGGGCTGTCGTCGTCCCCTTGAATTTTCACCAAGGTGATGGCGGAGGCATTGGCTCCCCTGCGTCTACAGGGTATAGCGGTCGTTCCGTATCTGGACAACCTTTTGTTCTTTGCCCCCTCAGAGACCAAATTGTTGGAAGATCTAACCAAGGCGAGAAGTCACCTGGAGTCGTTAGGTTGGATCCTCAATCTTCAAAAGTCATCTCTGGTACCTTCCCAAGAAATCCGTTTCTTGGGTTACCAGATGGACTCTCGGAATCAGAAGATTTTCCTTCCCCTAGAAAAAAAGAGACGGGTCCAGGACGCGGTGGTGGGTCTGCAGTCAAACCAGCCTATATCTGTAAGACAGGTGATGTCGGCTCTAGGGGTATTGACCTCAACCATGCCGGCTATTCAGTGGGCAAAACTGCACTTCAGACCTTTACAGATTTTCCTTTTGAGGTCCTGGGATCACAAGGTCAGCTCCCTGGACACCCTAATAAAGATCCCGACCCGAGTGAAAAGATCGCTCCATTGGTGGAGAAGTCAGGAGGTCCTCTCGAGGGGTCTGGAGTGGTCTTTTCCAGTGGTGAAAAGGTTGACCACGGACGCCAGTGTGCCCGGATGGGGAGCCCACCTACAAGGGGACTTCATCCAGGGGTCCTGGGGGGAAGAAGAGGCAGGTCAGTCTTCAAATTGGAGAGAGTTGAAGGCGATTGCCTTAGCTCTGGAAAAATTTTCCCCAGCACTCCAGGGCCATCATGTCCAGGTGCTATCGGACAACGCTACGGCGGTAGCGTATTTGAACAAGCAGGGGGGCACGAGAAGCAGAACCCTGCTGACTCTGGCATCCGACATCCTTTGGAGGGCGGAAAAGAACCTTCAGTCCCTGTCAGCGCTACATCTAAAGGGGTCCCTAAACACGGTAGCAGATTATCTAAGCAGACATCAGATGCGGGAAGCAGAGTGGTCTCTGAATTCAGTTGTGTTTGGGGAGGTCTGCGACAGATGGGGTCTCCCAGAGGTAGACCTCTTTGCCTCGAGGGAGAACTCCCAGGTGCCGCAATTCTTTCCCTAAGCAGGCTGGACGGATCCCTAGGGATAGATGTTCTGTCACATCCCTGGGAATTTCGCCTCTGCTATGCTTTCCCCCCGTTCCAATTGATTCCCTTAGTATTAAGGAAGATACAGAGAGAAAAAACTCCAGTCATTCTGATCGCTCCATACTGGCCCAAGAGAGCCTGGTTCTCGGTGGTCCTAAAGATGGCATCCGGACCATGTTGGCGTCTTCCGCTCAGGCAGGATCTGTTGATGCAGGGTCCGGTATGTCATCCGAACGCCTCCAGACTTTCCCTAGCGGCATGGTGTCTGAGAGACAACTTCTGAAGAAGAAGGGGTTTTCGGACAAGTTGGTGTCCACCCTGCTAAACAGCAGAAAAGAAGTTACGAGGGCAATATATTCGAAGGTGTGGAAAGTTTTTTCCAGCTGGTGTGCCTTGTCGGGTTAGGATCCTAGCGATCTTAAATCCGTCTTGGAATTCCTTCAGGAAGGAGCGGAGAAGGGACTAGCAGTCAACACTCTAAAAGTCCAGGTTTCCGCTTTAACGTTTTTTCTAGAAAAGCCGGTAGCCTCAGAACCCTTGGTAGTCAGATTTTTCAGAGCCTTATCAAGGTCTAGGCCATCCCTAGTGAGGGGTTTCCCGAGATGGGACCTCTCGATTGTGTTGAAAGCCTTGGCTGGTAAGCCATTCGAACCCTTAAAGGAGAGCTCTCTTCGAGATCTTACCTTTTAAGACGTTATTCCTGGTCGCTGTGACCTCAGCACGCAGGATTAGTGAGTTACATGCCCTGTCCATAAGGGAACCTTATTTAGTTTTGTTTGATGATAGAGTTGTGCTTAGAACAGACCCTAAGTTTCTACCAAAGATAGCTTCAGTTAGTAATCGTTCCCAGGATATTGTGCTGCCTACGTTTTGCGCAAATCCAGGGGAGGGAAAAGATAATTTTTTCCATATGCTAGACGTTAGAAGGACGTTGATATGTTATCTTAAAATAACAAAGTGCTTCAGACGGGCAGAATCTTTATTTGTTTTGTTTGGAGGTAACAAAAAAGGGTGCCAAGCGTCAAAGGGGACGTTGGCCAGATGGTTGAATTTAGCTATTCGGGAAGCTTACTTACATGCAGGCGAGGTGCCACCAGAAGGGATCCGTGCTCACTCAACACGAGCCCTAGCAACCTCATGGGCAGAAAGAGCTGGTGCCACCCCGGAAAAAATCTGCAAAGCAACTACATGGTCAAGCTTCCGCACGTTTGTACGGCACTACAGGTTGGACCTTACTTCTGCCGCTGATCAGGCATTTGGCAGGAAGGTCCTTCAAGCTGTCATCCCGCCCTAAGGTGGTAAGTCTCTGTTATCCTCTCAGGTGCTGTCCTGAAAGACGCCTTGGGAAAATTCAAGTTAGACTCACCGGTAACTTGTTTTCCAGAAGTCTTTCAGGACAGCAACAACCCGCCCTATTAACTGGAATATGCTATGCTGTGACTAACGTATGTATTTATGTGTTCCAGCCGGGGCCGGAGGTTTCTCTGTGACAACTAAATGTGCTGGGGAGGGACCTCCACTTAAAGATTTGGAAGAAGGTGTTTCCTCAGGAAGAGGGAGGAGTCACTATCTCTCAGGTGCTGTCCTGAAAGACTTCTGGAAAACAAGTTACCGGTGAGTCTAACTTGAATTTTCGGTGTTAGTGGATGTCAGCCAGTGGTGAACATTGATGGCTTTGATGGTGTTGTCCCTGGCCTCGCGGCCAGGGACAAATCGAACTTGGTCTGTGGACACCAGGTCTGGAAGGAATGGAAGCAATCTATTCACCAAGATCTTAGCATATAGCTTAACGTCTATGTTCAGGAGCGATATGGGGCGATAGTTAGAGACCAGCGTGGCGTCCTTCCCGGGTTTCGGGATGAGTGTAATATGTGCCTCTAAGATGTCTGCGTTGAGAGATGGTGCATCTGGAAGCTTATTAAAGGCGTCCACCAGTTTCGGCAGAAGTTTGTTTGCAAACGCTCTATAATATCCGGTCGTCAGACCATCCGGTCCCGGGCTTTTACCCGCTTTCAATTGTTTCAGGGCCGCAAGGGCCTCTTCAACAGTGAGAGGTGAGCCCAGGTGGGATAAATCATCCAAGGGGACGGAAGGGCAGCCATATTTGGTAAGGAAGTCGTCAATGAGTGTCAGACGGTCCTGAGGGGACCCGAAGCTGGGAGATTTGGGTAGATTATACAGTTCCGAAAAGTAACTTACGAACTGTCACGCAATACAGTCAGTCCTAGTGATCTGCGTTCCTGATGGGGAGTTGATAGAGTGTATTGTGTGAGCAGATTTATTTTTTTGTAAAGCCGATGCTAACAGTTTACCGGCTTTATTTCCGAACTCGTAAAATAGCTTGTGAGTAAGAGCAAATTTATGTTTTACGGTAATCTGGAGTTCCTCTAGCAAGTCTGCCCTGGCCTTGACCAAGTCTGAGTGATTTTGAGTCGCTAGCGTGCGTTTGTGTACGTTTTCAAGGGTTTTGATGCGTTTGGATATATCGGAAATGCGGGCCGTCCTACACCTATGTCTTTTGGCTGCCATGGAGATGAACTCACCCCGAAGGACACATTTATGTGCTGCCCACAGGGTAATAGGGGACATCCCCGCAGTGTCGTTGCACGCAAAGTAGTAAGTGATGCTGTCGTCAATCAAACGTGCGTTATCCGGGTCAAGCAAAAGAGAGTCATCCAATCTCCAAATGCGAGATCCGGTATTATGTTCTGTTAGCGTCAGTGACATTGTAATAGGATGGTGATCCGAGAGTACCATAGGTTCTATAGTCGCACTAGTCAAAAATGGGAGGTCATTTTGTGTAAGAAAAAAGTGGTCAAGTCTCGAATATTTGTTGTGTAGGGCGGAGAAAAACGTGTAGTCTTTTACGTTCCGGTGAAGAGTACGCCAAGAGTCGTGTAGAGATGGGGTACCAAGTTGGGACTTAATGGCACGTAGGGCTCGGTAAGGTAAACAGGTGGACCCGTTGGATGTGTCCAGGATAGGTGATAGTGGAACATTGAAATCCCCTCCCACAATAAGTGTACCTTGTTGAAAAGCTGTCAGTTGGTAGAATACTGAGCGGAAGAATGCAACCTGCTGTGTGTTCGGGGCATAGACATTGGCTATCGTGTACGGGCGACCGTGTAACGTGCCCTTGACAAAGAGGTACCTTCCCAGCACGTCTCTCTGTACCTCGGTGATTTGGAATGGACAGTGCTTTGAAAATAGGATGGAGACCCCCCTAGACTTTGCCACCTCATTAGTGGCATGGTAAGCTGTTGGAAAGTAACGATTACCCAACTTGGGGATGCTGTCAGTCCGAAAGTGAGTCTCTTGAATAAGAACTGCATGTGGTTTTTGCGGTTGAAGTGTATGCAGAAGCTGTGAGTGTTTTTCTGGGGAGTTCAAGCCTCCAATATTAATTGAGTACAGTTTAAGCTGTGGGGGGGGAAGGTATCCGCCGAGGGGACAGGGGTGGGGAGGTTTCAGCCATAGCTTGAACAGAGATGGAGAGGGGGCGGATGGGAGGACAGGTAGATATCTAAGGCGGGGTAGGTGATCTGGCAGATGGGTTATGGTGCGTTGACAGTTGCACTGACAGGAGAAAAAGTGATAGATGTGAGATAAGAGTGGAACCGATTAGGTGGCAGGACAAGGTCCCTTCACCTGACGTGGGTTAGAACCAATCGGTGGAGTGCGGCCGCATAGGGTACCTGCGTCTCACACAGAGCACAAGCACCACTGCACGCGTCCGCGTGGGGGTTGGTTGGAACCTAAACAGAGAGCAAGGGTATGTGTATGACACGGTGGTGGTGTGCCACCCCAGAACGAAAAGTCATATATACAAGGTACATGTGAAGTCTAACCCAAACAAGTATTGTGGGTAAAGGGTATTCAAGACAGTCTCCACACTGAACCTCATATCAAAGGGAGGATATTACACAACAGTCACCTGCAATAATCCTAAAACCTGGCAAAAGTAACATAACATTAAACTTTGGTATGCGTCCGCATAAGTCACCCCCCGGCTGATCAGGTTCATTGAATAAAACCCTCAGGACATTAGCAACCCGGGACAAGGAGGTAACCGGGGGGGGGGGGGCGCACATGGTACCACACCGACTTACAGTCAAACGGCTAATAAAAATGAAAATGTGAACAAAGGAGATGGTTGAAGTGAAAGCACCCAAATAACTGTACAGGTAAATGCAGTAATGAATGGCTATCATTCTACCATGGAGCAAAGCGCTGGAATACTTATCAGTCCGTAGTGTCACCCGCCCATTACACAGGACCTACTGTAGTCCCTGGAGAAGATGCCGTAAGTCGAGGAACACGCTGCCACTTGACCCGGGTCGGGCCATCATCTATGGGATGTGGTCCATGAGAGAACTCGACGTAGCTGTCCGCGGCTTGAAGTCTTGAACCCGGAAGTCAGTGGAAGAAAGCTGCAGCCGTGAAACTGGTAACACTGCCAGCATCCCACGTGACAAGAGAGCGGAGGAAAATCCTTGTGGTGAGTTCCGTCGCATTAAAAGGGCCAAAGGTCATCCGAAGCTCCTCATCATGGCGTTGGTGACTCCCCCGGCAGGGGGGAAGCAGTTCGAGACTCAACCATAGCGGATGTGCATTGCTAGTGAAGGTGGCCATTCGGGCCGAGTCGCCTCATGACAAGAAGCGGGGCTCTGTAGCAACCAGGTGTCGGAATCCTACCGCCGATTTGCATTAATCGGGGCATGGCGACGGGGCGGACAGTGATACAGCAACAAGACACCGACAATCCCCCTGCAACAGTCTTGATCCGCTCCGCCCCTTTAGCGCGACAACAATTTCCATCAGAAGAGCAGTACTCCACAGCTCCCCCTGATCCTCCGCGTACCAGGCACATAAAGAATGGGAAAGTAGACAGGGTACCGGTCATGCAGTAGAAAGGTGTCCGGGGCAAACCATAACGGTGCTTGAAAAATAAAAGTCTGAAAGTGGAACACGAACATGAGAAATCGTATCAAACAGAGTATGGCGATGTACGATACTGCCGGTCAGTTGGAGGGCATTGAGTAATCCCTGCGGGCTCTCCTCGCTCCAGGAGAGGAGAGAGGGTCACGATCCCTCCTGGAGCTAGCGGTAGCGGTCGAAGTGCGGGACCCTGGCGGGGACCTTCTCCTGCGGCTCCTAGTAGGTTGCGTCTCCATCCTTTCCTCCTGGGGTTTGTTCCATCTGCCCACAGAACGGCGGTAGATGGCGTACCAGTCTGGGACCGCGATGAGTGGCAATCCCAAAGTCTTTCAGAAATGCAGAAGATCCTCGGGCACTTTCAGCAGTGCCGTGCGCCCCTGGTGGGATGCAGACAAGCAAAAAGGGAACTTCCATTTATAACGGATCTCTTTGGATCTCAAAACATCCAGCAGGGGTTTAAGGTCTCTTCTGTGCTTAAGGGTAATCCCAGACAGATCCTGGAATATTTGCACAGGGGAACCGCCATGTTGGAGTCATTGGCCCCTTGCCTGTTTCAGGATCTCTTCTTTCAGACCATAGTCTAAGAGGCAACAGACTATGTCCCTTGGTGGGTCCGTGTCACGACCCCTGGGGCGCAGCGCCCTGTGGATCCTTTCCATAGCGATGGCTGTGGAGGGGGTCTGTTGAGGACCGAATTAAACAGTCCCGTCACCTCCTGCAGGACTTGCTCACCCTCGAAAGCCTCGGGCAACCCCCTCACGCGCAGGTTATGGGCCTCAAGCACCCGTTCAGTCATCGTGATTCTGTCGTCTAGTGCTCGGATGTCCAGGCGCAGCTCAGCAATGGCGGCTGAGAGCGTGTCTTTGATGTCTGTGGCCACAGCTCTCAGATCCTGGATGGTCAGGTGTGGCATCGCTGAAGCTTGTAGCGTCCCGGTTCCCCCGTCTGACACTGGAGGGGGATCAATCTGTGCCGCTGACAGGACGATCTCCGGAGCCGGGTTAGGTGAGGCTTGAGAGCGGCCCTGAGGTGCTCCTTGGCGGGAAGACTCCATGTTTCCCCGGCCCGTCCGAAACATCCCCGGGATGTGCTGACTAAGCGCAGCGGTCTGCTCCCTAGGAGAATGTGAGTGGGATGCTGAAGACTGCCTCGAAGCTGTACCCATCTTTGTGTGAAGAAATGGGGTCAGAAATCACGGCAAAAAGCTGAAATTCGTCCCGAGGTGGCAGGAGCTCAAAGCTCAGGCATCCTTCTCCTAGCTCGGTCCGGCAACGCCCCCCCCCCCCCCAAATAATATCTATATAAGACCAACTTCTTTATACTTCTAACATGTACAGTATACACTTTTTTTTTTAGGCTGTACATACCTTATTATCGCTATTTTCAATCCGGCTTCCGGGTACTCACTCCCGCGGGAGTATGTGTTTCTATGCTGTGACGCAATGTAATCTGGGAGTTTGCCCAGATGATTGATGTCCTTCAGAAAAAGTTCCCCCCGGCGGATAAGGCCCCGCCCCCCGTATTGCCTAGGCGCATCACGAGAGTCACGGAGTTTCCGAAAGTAGCCGAACATGTTGAGCCGCGAGTTAGCTCTATACGGCGCCTGCACACTGACTAGGAGCCGTGTAGAGCTGACTGCGCAGGCGCCGTATAGAGCTGACTCGCAGCTCCACATGTTCGGCTACTTTCGGAAACTCTGTGACTCTCGTGACGCGCCTACGCAATAAGGGGGGCGGGGCCTTATCCGCCGGGGGGAACTTTTTCTGAAGGACATCAATCATCTGGGCGAACTCCTAGATTACATTGCGGCACAGCATAGAAACGCCTACTCCCGCGGGAGTGAGTACCCGGAAGCCGGATTGAAAATAGCGATAATAAGGTATGTACAGCCTAAAAAAAAAAACCAAAGTGCAATACTGTACATGTTAGAAGTATAAAGAAGTTGGTCTTATATAGATGTTATTTGTATCTCAATGTATTTTTATTGAATAAAAACAAGTTCCGAAGTAGACAGACACATATGCTGAACTAAACAAAGTTTTTCGGGTCATATAGATGTTATTTGGGTGAACCTCTGCTTTAAGACCCGGACCAATATGCAGGTAAAGGACCTGCCCCCTTTTTGCGATTTGGCACTGGGTCGCTTTAACTGACAATTGCGCGGTCGTGCAACGTGGCTCCCAAACAAAATTGGCGTCATTTTTTTTTACCACAAATAGAGCTTTCTTTTGGTGGTATTTGATCACTTCTGTTTTTTTTTTTCCGCTATAAACAAAAATAGAGCGACAATTTAAAAAAAAGCAATATTTTTTACTTGTTGCTATAATAAATATCCCCCAAATATATATAAAAAAACAATTTTTTTCCTCAGTTTAGGCCGATACATATTCCTCTACATATTTTTGGTAAAAAAATTGCAATAAGCGTTCATTGATTGGTTTGCGCAAAATTTATAGCGTTTGCAAAATAGGGGATAGTTTTATGGCATTTTTATTAATATTTTTTTTTTTTTTTACTACTAATGGCGGCGATCAGCAATTTTTTTCGTGACTGCGACATTATGGCGGACACATTGGACACTTTTGACACATTTTTGGGACCATTGTCATTTTCACAGCGAAAAGTGCTATAAAAATGCACTGATTACTGTGAAAATTTACACTGGCAGTGAAGGGGTTAACCAGGAGGGGGCGCTGTAGGGGTTAAGTGTGTAGTAAGGGAGTGTTCTTACTGTGGGGGGGGGGCGTGGCTGTGCGTGCGACGTCACTGATCGTCGTTCCCTAACACAGGGAACAGACGATCACTGACAGCCACACTAGGAAGATTGGGGAAGGTTTGTTTACACTCACCTCTCCCCGTTCTTCCTCTCTGTGACCTGATCGCAGGACACCGATGGCGATCGGGTCCACGGGTGGCGCGGTCACAGAGGACAGGACCCACGGCTGGGCATCTTAAAGAGGACGTACCTGTACGTCCATGTGCCCAGCCGCGCCATTCTGCCGACGTAAAAAATCGTGCGGCTGTCCTTAACCGGTTAATGATGCTTAACCACTTAAGACCCGGACCATTATGCAGATAAAAGGACCTGGCCAGTTTTTGCGATTCCGCACTGCGTCGCTTTAACTGACAATTGCGCGGTCGTGGCTCCCAAACAAAATTTGCGTCCTTTTTTTCCCACAAATAGAGCTTTCTTTTGGTGGGATTTGATCACCGCTACGGTTTTTATTTTTTGCGCTATAAACAAAAATAGAGCGACAATTTTGAAAAAAATTGTCTTTTTGATATAATAAATATCCCCAAAAAATATATAAAAAAACATATTTTTTCCTCAGTTTAGGCCGATAGGTATTTTTCTACTTATTTTTGGTAAAAAAAAAAATCGCAATAAGCGTTTATTGATAGGTTTGCGCAAAAGTTATAGCGTTTACAAAATAGGGGATAGTTTATGGCATTTTTTCGTGACTGCGACATTATGGCAGACACATTGGACACTTTTGGCAGATTTTTGGGACCATTGTCATTTTCACAGCGAAAGATGCTATAAAAATGCACTGATACCTGTGAAAATGGCAATGAAGTGGTTAACCACTAGGGGGCGCTAAGGGGTTGAGTGTGCCATAAGGGAGTGATTCTTACTGTAGGGGGGCGTGGCTGTAGGTGTGACGTCACTGATCGTCTTTCCCTATATCAGGGAACAGACGATCAGTGTCCCTGCCACAGAGAATAACGGGGAAGGTGTGTTTTACACACACCTCTCCCCGTTCTTCAGCTACTGTGACCCGATCGCGGGACACCTGCGGCGATCGGGTCTGCGGGCGCGGTCACAGAGCTTCGGACCCGGTCGCGAGTGCACCAAATGACCCACGGTTGGTTTCTTAAAGGCGACATACGGGTACATGCCTGTGCCCAGTCGTGCCATTCTGCCAATGTATATTGGCGTTAGGCGGTCCTTAAGTGGTTAAAGTGAAAAAATAAATATTCCTTTAAATATCATGCCTGGGGGTTGTCTATAGTATGCCTGTAAAGTGGCACGTGTTTCCAGTGTTTAGAACTGTCCCTGCACAAAATGACATTTCTAAAAGAATAAAAGTCATTTAAAACTGCTTGTGGCTTTAATGTAATGTTTGGTCCCGGCAATATGGATGAAAATCCATTGAGAAACACGGCATGGGTACACCCCCCCCCCCAGCCCAATACCAGCCCCTTTGGGTCTTGTATGGATATTAAGGGGAACCCCGCACCCAAATAAAAAAAGGGAAGGCGTGGGGCCCCAAGCCCTATATACTCTGAACAGCAGTATACAGGCGGTGCAAACAAGACAGGGGGCTGGATTCAGGTAGAATTGCGCTTTTTTTACGGAGGCGCAGGGCAACGATTTTGCCCTGCGCCCCCGCAAAATTACTGCGCTGCCCTTGATTCACAGAGCAGTAGCTCCGTAAATTGCATGGGCGCGCCAGCAAAATGCCCGGCGTAAGTGCGCGCAATTTAAATGATCCCGGGCGGGAATCATTTAAATTAGGCGCGTTCCCGCGCCGATCGTAGAGCGCATGCTCCGTCGGGAAATTTTTCCGACGTGCATTGCGGAAATGACGTCGCAAGGACGTCATTTGCTTCAAAGTGAACGTGAATGGCGTCCAGCGCCATTCACGAATCACTTACGCAAAGTACGTAAATTTAAAATTTCGCGACGCGGGAACGACGGGTATACGTAACATTGGCTGCCCCTGCTAATAGCAGCCTTACGCGAAAGACGCCGTACGGAAACTACGTAAACTGCGTACGCAGGGCTCGCGCAACGTTGTGAATCTGCGTTAGTATGCAATTTGCATACTATACGCTGAGCACAACGGGAACGCCACCTAGCGGCCATCGCAAGAATGCAGCCTAAGATATGCGGGCATAAGAGCCTTATGCTGCGCATATCTTAGGCTGCAGTCAGCGTAACGAGGTTCCTGAATCAGGAGCATTCGTTACGCCGGGGCAAGTAAGCAATTGCGCCTGTGTAACTATGGTTACACAGGCGCAATTGCTTCTTGAATCCAGCCCAGGGACTGTAGGTTTGTTCTTAGAGCGGGAGTTCACCCGAATTTTTTTTAACATTAGATTGAGGCTATTTAAGGGGAGCAGAAACGGGTATTTTTCGAGATAGATGTTCTCCCGCCGCTTCCGGGTATGATCTTCGGGACTGGGCGTTCCTATTTTGATTGACAGCCTTCCGACGGTCGCATACAGCACGTCACCAGTTGCCGAAAGAAGCCGAACGTCGGTGCGGCTCTATACGGCGCCTGCGCACCGACGTTCGGCTACTTTCGGAAACTCGTGACGCGCTGTATGCGACGGTCGGAAGGCTGTCAATCAAATAGGAACGCACAGTCCCGCAGCCCATACCCGGAAGCGGCGGGAGAACATCTATCTCGAAAACGGTAAGTACGGCATTGATTTAAAAAAAAATACCCGTTTCTGCTCCCCTTAAATAGCCTCAATCTAATGTTAAAAATGTATTTTTTGGGTGAACCTCCACTTTAAGTAGAATCTGTTTGTAATTTGGAACAGGTACATTTCTCTTATGCTACATGGACGGACACAGCCTTCTCAAGTATTGACAAGTGAGTTATGTTCCTGTTTACAGGAGAGGACTAGGCAGAAACATGTTAGATACTCAAATACATGTTACATTGACAGAGTTGAAGAGCCCCGCCCTCCGGACATAACCCACCGCCCTGCAACATGCAGCCTCAGTTTCTTTCTGCCTAACGAAGGAGGAGGACGTATGCTCCCTTTGGGCCCAGCATCCTGAGGAAATCTTTTTATTTTATTTTTCCTTGAAAGAATCTTCTATCAACTGTCGGCTGAGAGACAGGCTGGAAATATAGGGCCAGATTCACGTAGAGCGGCGCATATTTAGATCGGCGTAGCGCATCTCTGTTACGTTACGCCTCAATTTCGTGACGCAAGTACCGTATCCACAGAGTATTTGCGCCCAAATTTGCACCAGCGTAACATAAATTCCGAGGCGTAAGGCGGGGTAATTGAAAGTGGGAAGGAAGTGGGCGTGCTCCATTGAAATGAGCCGTGACCCCATGCAAATAAAGGGTTGGCCGTACTGCGCATGCGCGCATGATTCTGCACCTCACTGGGCATGCTCAAAACTCGGCCCGGCGCAATCAGTAAGATAGGAACTAGGCCCGGCGTACTTGGTGAGATACGTCCTGTGTATAAATAGGCCCAGACAAACGCCCTTCCATTGCAAAAGTACATCCATGTGTTTCCCTTCCTGAAGCAAGGTGCTTTTGTTCTGTTGTCTGTGGCTGTTTGTTGGTTAGTGTAGGAGTGTTATAGTAAAGATTTATTGGAGTAGGAGATTGTATTAGCTGTCTGTTTTTTCTAAGTATTTTTTGGTGTCTGTATTAGCTGTCTGTTTGTGCTGTTTAATTTTGGTGTCTGGTTTTTGCTGTCTGATTTTTGTGTCTGTTTGTTCTGTCTGATTTTTGTGTCTGTTTGGTGGTGATATGGCACCAAAGAGGAGAAAGCTAAACTTCTCTGTTCGGGAGAAGCAAATCCTTGCTAGGGCCATTACCCGACATGGGCGATTTTTGCATGGCTCTGAGAGCCGGGACATCACCCCGGCCAGGAAGAAGGAGATCCTCCAGGAGATCGTTGATAATATCAATACCTTGGGGGGGAGATGAGGACCGTCAGTGGTATCGCAAAAAAGATTAATGATCTGAGAAGCGTGGTCCGTGATAAGCTGGCCAAGCTTACAGCACATGCCAGGGGCACTGGAGGGGGACCACCTTGCACCATCAGGTGGAATGATGAGGAGCGTGCAGTGGCCCAGTGCTTCCACAGCCAGCAAGTGGTGGGCCTGCCTGGCTTTGACTCCGATAAGGCCGTGAGGACAGGTACTTTTTTTTTTCTTCTATCTGGTGTGTAGCATGTTTGGGGGGGGGGAGGGAATATGTGCCAAGTGTGTGGATCCTCCAACCTGTGTATGTTTTGTGTCATCCACAGATGGCCAGGAGGGTGCTGGGCCATCTGGCCAGTCTGCTCCATCCCTCGGACATCAGGCTGCTGAAGAGGCCCAGGAAAGGCAGAAGTCCTCAGGGGAGGGGAGTGGCCACAACTCACCTCATGAGGGGGAGGAGGTTGAGGAGGAGGTAACCATTGCCAGTGAAATACTTTGGCTTTTGGATGAGGCTCCCCCTGTGGCTGGCAGCAGTCAGGCCTCCATCAGGGGTAGCCCCTCCCACTCCTCCCCCAACAGGGCTCCCCCCAGGGGGCTCCCCTTCTCCCATGCCACAAGCCTCATCTGCAGGCAGGAAGACCACCCAGAAGACCAGGGGGGTGGCAGACTTTCTGCCTGCAAATCTTAGGAGGGACCAGGCCCGTCAGACCCACCATCTGGGTCAGGTCACCCGGACTTTGGCCCAGATGGAGGAGAGCCTGGTCTCCATAAAGGACTCTGTGAATGATGTGAGCTGCAACTCCTTGGCGTTCATAAACTGCTTTAACGACCTGCAGACCGCCACAGCAGGCGTGGGTCAGGAGGTGAATGCCCTGACCCAGGCTGTCCAGGCCAATACCCAGGCTGTCCAGGCCAATACGGCAGCCCTCACTGTGGGCCTCAACAGAATAGCCGTGGTCTTGGAGGGCAGGCCAGCAGGTGGACAGACACCAGGGGAGGCTCCTCCTTCCCCTGATTCCCCCCCCATGAGTCTCTGCTGAGGGGCCGTGTCCGTGGCTAGCCCAGGCGTGGGTCACGCCGACGTTAATTTGGGATGTGCTTTTGATTTCATTTTTTTCTTAATTTTTTGTGGTTTTTACTGTGATTATGAATTGTTTTATGTTTGTGAATGATGCATGAATGTGGGGGTGACATTCCTGCCAGAAAAGGGGTGTCACCCTCATTTGTGGTGGAGTAGGGATCCCCAGGACCAGGGAGACGTGATCCCAGGTCCGTGTGAATGGTGTATGAATGTACAGTGACATAATTGGAGCCTTGGCGGGGCGTTGCTGCTCCCTAGTACCGTGCGGTGTACTTTGGTCTAATCCAATTCGATGAGGATGTGATGTGTCTGTGCTAGGGACCACAGTGGTGTGCATGCATGCATTCTACTTGTGCCATGATTAATGTGTGTGTTTAACGTGCAAAGATGCCTTCTGCGAGGCGTCTCCTGACTGTTGCTCCCTCAGAAGACGGGGAATCCTCGGGCAGGGGGGGAATGTCTGGTTCGGGGGTCAGGTCATCGCGTAGCTCAATCTCCAGGCCCCTTCTCACTGCGAAGTTGTGCAGCATGCAACATGCCCCGATGATCTCTCACACAAAGTTTGGGGAATACAACGGGGTACCCCCAGAATTATCCAGGCATCGGACTTCAGGAGGCCAAAGTTGCGCTCCACCACTCCACGGGTATGTATGTGTGCTTCGTTGTATCTTTCCTCTCCTGGGGTTTGGGGTTCCGGAATGGAGTCATGAGATGGTGTCCAAGTGCATATGCAGAGTCACCTGGAAGGGAAAAGACAGGAGGATTTTAGTCATGCATGTGCCCCTCGTGATGTCTGCATCATGGGGGGGGACAGTCATACCTGACACCCATGTCGCTCACCAACCAGCCAGCTGTCCCCATACACATTCTGTTCAAATTCTCTTGGGATGTTGCTTTGACGGTATATGTAGCTGTCATGGCTGGATCCTGGGTGTTTGGCACGGACGTGCCATATGAGGTATTGGGCATCGACTATCACCTGTACGTTGATGGAATGCCAATGCTTCCGATTGCGGTACATGTGCTCTTTCTCACAGGGGGGGGGCTGTAGTGCCACGTGTGCAATCAATGGCCCCCACGGTGCCTGGGAATTGTGCAATTCTGTAGAAATCATGCATTGCCTTCATCCGCAGGTCCTCCTGGGTGGGTTTGATGATTTGGTTGGCAATGCGTCTCAGGATTGCGGGGACAACCTGGTGCACACATCTCCTAATGGAGGATTGTAACATGCCAGCCACCACTCCACTTGTACGCTGAAAAGAGCCAGTGGCAAGGAAATGCAGTGTTGCCATTACCTTGACCAGTGGCTCCACTGCATGTGAGCGATGTGTTGGGCTGGTGATGTCATCTTTCAGGGTTGTGGTTAATTCCACGATGGCTTCAGGGCTGAATCTGAAGGTGCGATACACCTCAGAATCAGCCATGCCAAAGACATCTATGCGTGTGCGGTATATCTTCTCCTGTGCCCTCCTACTCCTTCTCCGTTCCCTCCTCCTTCTGCGTGCCTCTAAAGTCACTAGTATAGCTATGAGCATGGATGCCCCTGGCATGTTGGCATACAGATTGTTGTCCTGCAAGTGTGTGTGCTCAGCTCGTCCCTAACGGTGTTGCTTTAGCTGACCTGCACACGTCTGGTGCAAAGTTAAGCCTGCTTTTATAAGGTGTAACTTTCCGCCGGGAAAACAGCTGATGCGCACAGGGCGTAGCCTGCGCTGCACAAGCGTACTTTTGTGGATCGCCGTATCTTCCTCATTTGCATATTTGACTAGCAAAACAATGGTGCGTCTAGCGTATTTTGCGCCCCAAGATGCGCCGGTGTAATCGTTTTACGTCGGACGGAAAAAGATGGTTTTCAGGCGTATCTCGTTTTGAGTATACGGCGCATAGATACGCACAGCGCATTTTTCAATTACGCCGCACATCTCTAGATACGCCGGCGTAAGTGCTTTGTGAATCTGGCCCATAGATCCTTGTAGTCTCCTTAGTCCGGCCAGCAAGCGTGAGCAAAGAGGCTGGGTCTCCCACGACATACCCCATGACTCCTGGGGTGGCCGGTGAGCTTTCTGCTCTGAGGTCCACATATGACTGGGCTGTGGTGTTGTCTCACTCACAGTGGGGGGGGCTTCGCCTTACTGAGGGGACTGTGGTGTGCCTGGCCTGCATTTTCTTGCTGAGGGTCTTTTTACAAAGAGGAGGTTTTGCCACTGTTTCAGCCTAATTAGGCTTTCTCTGCTTCATTGCGGCGTTTCGCCAACATTTTTAGGTGATTTTCAGTTTTTGATTGAAAATCCCATTGGCGGCCATTTTGTTATGGCCGTGCTATGACACAGATTACTATTGCGGTCGGCCATTTTACTGTGGCCATGTCCTGCCCTATCTGAAGCGTTCGGCGGCCATCTTGGAAGAGTTTTTGGCCTCTAGTGCTGGTTCCTACGGCACGCAGCACAGGTCTCCTCACAATTACCTTACAGCTTTACCTCACGTTTTTCTTCCATTTACACATGCTGAGTACTGGGGGCGGGCAGCGGCGTTGTGCAGTCTCCTCCTGTGGTGGTGAGTCCCCTGGGTAACCCCCCGGTCAGCGCAGCAGGAGGGTGGGTTTTTATTCAAGTCTGAATAGGGCCCTGGGAGCTTCTGTAATGGAGTCTGTATCTGGTTCTTCTTACCCAAACATGCCAGAGGTGGCAGCTGGTGCTCCTGCACCTGCGGTTCCCATAGACACTTTGTCGGCAGTCCTGGAAACATTTGTTGCCAGGGTGGAAGCGGCGTGCGGGCTTAAGGGGGGTAAAAAGTGCCCCCTCCCCTTGCTATACCCTGAGGAATGCTCTGACTCAGACCAGGACCTGGCTGCGGCTCAGGTCCCTGGTTCTGTTTTGTCTGAAGATGTGGACCAGGAACTTCCTTGGGTCGGTGCATGACAAGGCACTTGTACGTGCGCTTATCAATGCTGTAAGGGACTCCCTTAAGCTGGATAGTGCAGCTGAGGCTTCCCCTGAGGGCTCAGTCTTTTTTGGATCACACAAATCAGACCGCTTTGTGAAAGTTTTTCCTTATGTGCCCTTCTTTGATAAATTCATTGATGCAGAATGGGAAAAGCCGCAATAGGCTTTTGTAGTCCCTCACCACCTGGCGGTTCGGTACCCCCTTGAGGAGAGCCTCTTAAAAAAGTGGGCTTCTCCTCCGGTGGATTTAGACTGATAGGAAGCACTGACCCGTTCCATGTTTTCCATGCTGGGGTCTGCCTTGCGCCCTATTGTGGCCACTACCCTGGTGTCTCAGACACTCACTGAATGGGCAAAAATTTTGCACCAGACTGTGGAGGAGCACCAACTCCCTCCCGAGGTTATTAGGCTAGCGGACCAGCTATTCCAGGGACTTGTATATGTCTGTGATGCTTCACTGGATGCAGCACCCTTGATATCCAGGGCTTCTGTTTTGGCGGTGGTTTTGCACCGCCTCCTCTGGTTGAAATGCTGGTCTGCTGACCAAGCCTCTAAGAAAGCCCTGGCAAATTTACCCTTCAAAGGTGGGAGGCTTTTTGGGTACTCGCTGGATGACATTATCAAAGATGTCACTGGGGGGATGAGCACTCTCCTCCCTCAGTCCACCAAGGGGAAGGAGCCTCACTGTAATCCGGGTCCTTCTTTTCCCACACAGAAGCGGTATTTTCGTCAGTCAGGGCCCGCGGGTAAACCCTCCCTGACCGACAAGAGCTCTTCTGGGGGATAGAAATGTCCCTGGGTGCGTAAGCCAAACAAACCGGCGTCCAAACCCGCCACTGCATGAAGCCTTGCCCCCGCCCGACTCATGGGTGGAGGGACGGGTTAGCAGGTTCACGACTCAGTGGACCTCCCTGCTCTCCGACCAATGGGTCTGTGAGGTGGTCTCGTCGGGGTACAAGATAGTTTCTTTCCTATCCCCCGAACAGATTCTTTTCCTCAAGTCTCCCTCCCCTCTCGCCTCGCCGGGCTGCCCTGTTGGGGCAGTACAGGACTTGCTAAGTTGCGGGGTAATTTTACCCGTTTCCGCAGGAAGAGAGGTTTCAGGGATTTTATTCAAATCCCATTTGTGGTCCCGAAGAATCACAGGGTTTGTCCAATCCTGGACCTCAAAGCCCTAAATGCCTTTGTGAAGATAAGGAAGTTCCGCATGAAATCCATTCGTTCGGTGGTAGCTGCGCTCCATCCAGGGGACTTTCTGGCGTCCTTGGACATCAAAGACACATACTTGCATGTCCCAATTTGCGCAAAGTCACCAGAGGTTTCTGCATTTTGCGATTGGGGAGGACCACTATCAATTTGTGGCCCTTCCCTTTGGCCTAGCATCAGCACCAAGAGTTTTCACCAAGGTGCTCGCACCAATCCTAGCTTTGCTGAGACAGCGAGGCATTGCCATCATGGGCTACTTAGACGATCTTCTTCTGAGAGCAGCTTCTGGCTCAGAATTAGAGGAGGATGTGTCTATAGCCATCCAGACCCTCCAAGAATTTGGGTGGGTGTTGAACGTTCAGAAGTCGGTCCTGGTTCCGACTCAGCGCTTGGAATATCTGGGGTTAATTTTGGACTCCTCGGAAGCGAAGGTCTTTCTACCCCTGAAGAAATTGCAGACCCTTCAGTCTGCAGTGAGAGTGTTGGCATCCCTCAAATGGTCATGTCTCCATTTTTGCATGCAAGTTCTGGGCCTCATGGTAGCCTCGTTTGAGGCAGTACCGTATGCCCAGTTCCAAACTCGAGTATTGCAGAAGGAGATTCTGTCCAAATGGAACAAATTGCCAGATCCAGGTCAGCCGACTGGTCAGGGTCTCTCTGAATTGGTGGCTGAGATCCCCGGCTCTTCAGTCCGGGAAGTAATTTCTTCCCTTCCAGTGGACGGTGATTACGACGGACGCCAGCCTCACGGGCTGGGGGGGCGTCTGGGGGGTCCAGTCAGCCCAGGTTCGCTGGGCTTTACAGGAATCACGTCTGCCGATCAATGTCCTGGAACTTCGGGCGATCAGACTATGCCTCTCCTCGTGGTCGAGGCGGTTGCAAGGTCGCCCAATCAGGATCCAGTCGGACAACGTCATGGCGGTGGCTTATGTCAACCATCAGGGGGGAACGCAGAGCTCAGCTGCAGCGTCCGAGGTCGCTCACATCCTAAGGTGGGCAGAAAGAAGCGTGCCGGCTCTGTCGGCCGTCTACATTCCGGGCGTAGAAAACTGACAGGCAGACTACCTGAGTCGCCAGATGCTGGACATGGGGAAATGGTCATTGCATCCGGAGGTGTTTCAGCTCCATTTCAGTAGGTGGGGCACATCCGACGTGGATCTCCTGGCCTCTCGCCTAAACCGCAAGGTGTCGAGGTTCATGGCCAGGTCCAGAGATCCCTGGGCAGACGCGTCAGACGCGTTAGTAGCCCAGTGGGGTCAGTATCGGCTAATTTATGCCTTTCCCGCGTTAAAATTACTTCCTCCACAGAGTTGTCGGCCGAGGGGATCCCGATGATTCTCATCGCTCCAGTTTTCCCCCGGCGTCCTTGGTACGCCGATCTCGTGCGCCTAGTGGCGAATGCACCCTGGCGTCTGCCAATGCGGGAGGACCTTCTGTCTCAAAGTCCCATACGTCATCCTGCTTTACAGTCGCTGGCTTTAAAGGCATGGCTCGGTCATCTTGACCATGTTAAGGGCACAGAAGTCTTCTTCTAGGAAGATCTACCATTGCACCTGGAAGGCCTATATCTCTGTGTGAAGAGATGAGTTGGCGTCCACGGACGTATTCGGTGTCCAGGATCCTGCTGTTTTTACAGCGTGGAGTGGAACAAAAGCTTGCCCTGAGCACTATTAAAGGACAGATTTCAGCCTTAGCTGTGTTCTTTCAGCGGCCTTTGGCGGCCCATTCTCTGGTGGGTACCTTTGTTCAGGGGGTTCGTCATATACTTCCCCCTCTTAGACCACCTCTTCCCCCTTGGGATTTGAATCTGGTGCTCTCGGTTCTTCAGAAACCTCCCTTTTGAAGACATCAGAGAGATTCCTCTCTTGACATTATCTCAGAAGGTGCCCTTTTTGGTGGCCATTACTTCTGTCAGATGGGTTTCTGAGTTGGCGGCCTTGTCCGCAACCTTCCTTTCTTCCGAAGGTGGTTTTTGTCATTTCACCTTTAACGAGGACATTGTACTTCCATCCTTGTGTCCTCAGCTGGTGCATCCTAGGGAGGTTGCGCTTCATTCCTTAGACGTGGTACGCCCTCTGCGGGTGTACCTGTCAGCTACGGCTCAGTTTTGGCGGTCTGACTTACTTTTTGTGTCGGTATCCGGTCCACAAAAGGGCCTGGCGGTCTCGTCGGCCACCATTTTTCGGTGGACCAGGCAGACTGTCATACAGGCCTATGCTCTTAAGGGTGGACGTCCCCCTTTCCGGTCACAGCACATTTGACCAGGGAAATTGGTGCTTCCTGGGCTTTCCGACATCAAGCATCTGTCTCACAGTTGTGTAAGGCGGCGACTTGGGCATACTTTTTCCAAATTTTACAAGGTTGATGTGAGTGCATCTTCGGATGCTTCTTTTGGCCGCAAAGGTTTTGCAGGTGGCTGTTTAAAGTTGCACCTCCTTCGTTGAGGAGCTCTGCTTGTTTGGGGTGAAGTTGTGTGTTTTACTGATAATGTTCCCACCCCTCGTTTTTGACACTGCTTGGGGACGTCTCACTTGTCAAGACTTGAGAAGGCTGTGTCCGCCCATGGACGATAAGAGAAAATAGGATTTTTTTTTACTCACTGTAAAATCCTTTTCTCTGTTGTCCATGGATGGACACAGCCCCCACCCCTCCTTTTTAGGTTTGTACTGCTTGTTACGAACTGAGGCTGCATGCTGCAGGGAAATGGGTTATGTCTGGGGGGACCGCCCCCTGGGCGGGGCTCTTCAACTCTGTTAAAGTAACATGTATTTGAATATCTAACATGTTTCAGACTAGTCCTCTCCTGTAAACAGGAACATAACCCACTTGTCAAGACTCGAGAAGGCTGTGTCCATCCATGGACGACTGAGAAAAGGATTTTCCTGTGAGTACAAAAAATCCTATTTTTTTTAAGTGTAGCTACAGCCCAAAAATGTTTAAGCTTTTTGGAAAACATAGGGAAGGGTTATCACCCCTGTAACATTTGTTTTGCTGTCTGTGCACCTGTTCAGAAGATTTCACCTCACTTTCTGTCCCAATGACAATTGTATTTTGAAAATTTGGGTTTTTTAGGGAAACAAAGATTAGTGATAAAGCATCAGTGGAGAGGAGACATGTTTTTTCCCATATTAACTCTTACAGGAGAGAATTTCCCTTCCTACGGGTAGATTTCCTCTGACTTCCTGTTGTCTCCCTCCGTTTATAAGTAGGAGTCGTTTGTAAGTCAGATGTTTGAAAGTAGGGGCCTGCCCTATATACGCTGCAGAATTTTCAGCCTTAGGTGTCGGTGTTGCCACAACACTGTAAGCCCTCACAGTTACTCTTGGTGGGCGCAGGAACGGGCCCTGCTGTGAAATATTAAATCAAGAATTGTAATTGCATGCCCCTGTTAAACAGGGGCAGAAAAATTGGGCCTTAGGCACTGGTGCCACAACACTGCAACCCCTCACAGATAGTCTAGTTGGAGCGCAGGAATGAGCCCTGCTGCAAAGTATTACAGCAAAAATTGTAATTGCACGGCAGGGGCAAAAATATTGGGCCTTAGCCACTGGTGGCGGTGCCCAGAACCAAAAATTTTCTTACAAGCTATCAACATGAACATTAAGGAGGAAGAGGATAGTCACTCAGCATAACAGGATAGTCACTCAGCATCAGCATAGGCAGTCTTGAAGGGATCTCACATTCATAAACAAAAATTAAAACTTATATCAGCATCAGGTGCTTGGTATCTGGTGATTCAAGACTGATGTATTTTTATGAAGGTCAGCCGATCGACCGAGTCAGTGGACAGGCGCACCCTGTGATCGGTTACAAAGCCTCCAGCAGCACTTAATGTGCGTTCCAAAAGAACGCTGGCCAGTAGCTCAATTGCATACTGTGCAAGCTCTGGCCAGTGATCCATTCTCAAGACCCAGTAACCCAGAGGATTTTCGGTGTCAAAGGTATCCAAGTATGATCTTGCCCCTAGGTATTCCTTCGCCATGTAAATCAGACGCTGGCGATCATACCTTGGGACTGCGGACTAAAAAATTGTCTGAACGCATTGGTCAGACGTCCACCTTCTCCACCGCTCATTCTTTGACTGACCTAAGCCTCAGCAACATGTTGTCCAGGACCAGGAATTTGCAGCCTCCCAGGCTCTGGAAAAAGCATTGCACAAACCTTTCTGCAAGGCCACCCGAAGATGTTTCATCCTTTGCTCCCTCTGCGACAGCTGGATAAGGTCCGCAACCTTAAGCCTCGTACACACGCATGGTTTTCTCGGCAAAAAAGCTGCTGGGAGAGCTTTTTGCCGAGAAAAACGTGCGTGTGTATGGTCTCTCGTCGAGAAAACTGCCTGGAATCTCGACGAGAAAAATAGAGAACCTGCTCTCTATTTTCTCGTCGTGATTCTCGGCAGTGTTTTCCTGCCAAGAAACCTGAGTATCTGTATACTTACCTGCCTCCACGGAAACCCGCGCATGCTCGATGAGACTTCGGCGCCTGCGCGGTAGCTTCCAAGGCATAGTGTAGGGTGCAGCAAGAACGTCGTAGTCGATGATGTCACCGCGTTATTGCCATTCAAAAGAACGGTGGTTCTTTTGAATGGCCGTGTGTACACTCGGCCAGCAAGGAGAGCTTGCCAGGATTCTCGTCAGGAAAAATTTAGTTTTTTCCTGACGAGATTCCCGACCATGTGTACAGGGCTTTACCCTTGTAACGTGGATTAAGGAGGGTTGCCAGCTAGTAATGATCCCTCTTCTTGATACAACGAATCCGAGGATCCTTTCCCAGGCTTTGCAGGATCAGGGAGGCCATGCAGCGTAGGTTTGCTGAGGCATTCGGTCCGGAGTCCTCTGGGTCACTAAGTACAACATGATCCGCAGCCACCTCCTCCTAGCCACGTACAAGTCCATGGGTTTCTGGGGACTGTAAATGATCCCTTGAAGACTGCTGCTGCTGAGTGCTAGGCTCCACCTCCATGCTGACACAATTCTCCTCATCCTTGTCCTCTTCTTGTGTGTTTGGTGGGCCCGCAGGAACACTGGATAAAGGGGGCCTTGAGAGGTAAGGAAGTCCTCCTCTTCCTCCCTCTGTTCTGCCTCAAGTGCCCTGTCCATTATTCCATGCAGCGTGTGCTCCAACAGGTGGACAAGAGGGACAGTATCACTGATGCATGCACTGTCACTGCTCACCATCCTCGTGGCCTCCTCAAATGGTAATAGGACAGTGCATGCATCCCTGATCATGACCCACTGGCGTGGCGGAAAAAAAACAAGCTCCCCTTACCCTGTTCTGGTGCCATAGTCGCACAGGTATTTAATTGATGGCCCTCTGCAGCATGGCCAACGTAGATTTCCATCTGGTGGGCATTTCTCAGATTAGGCAGTTGTTGGGCAGGTTAAATTCCTTTTGGAGGTCAATCAGCCGAGCACTGGCATTATATGACTGGCGGAAATGCACACAAACTTGTTTTGGCCACGCTTGATACACTTCAGACATATGTTGCAAATGGCAAGTGTGCGATCTGCTGCACACATATCAAAAAAGTCCCACAACAAAGAACTTTTGGAAAAATGCGCGGAGCCAACAGAATTTGGACAGAACGTGTATAGGAACAGCTGGCTGGTTGGTGAGTGACATGGGAGTCAGGCATGTCTGTCCGGCCCCATGATGCAGACATCACAGGGGGCACATGCATGACTAACATCCTTCTGTCTTTTCCCTTCCAGGTGACTCTGCATATGCACTTGGACCCCATCTAATGACTCCATTCCGGAATCCCCAAACCACAGGAGAGAGAAGATACAATGAAGCACACGCACGTACCCGTGCAGTGGTGGAACGCACCTTTGGCCTCCTGAAGTCCCGTTTCCGATGCCTGGATAAGTCTGGGGGTACCCTGTTGTATTCCCCAAAATTTGTGTGCCAGATCATCTGTGCATGTTGCATTCTACACAACTACGCCATGAGAAAGGGCCTGGAGATTGACATACGTGATGACCTGACCCCCCAACCACACAATCCCCCCTAACCAACGCAACCCGGTCTACTGAGGGAAGAGTAGTCAGGAGTTGCCTCGTGAAACGTATCTTTGCACGTTAAACACACACATTAATCATGGCACAAGGAGAATGCACGCATGCACCCCACATCCTCATCAAATCGGATTAGCCCAAGTCCACCGCACGGGACTTGGGAGCAGCAACGCCACACCAAGGCTCCAATTATGTTACTGTACATTCATACACCATTCACACGGCAGAGGGTGACACCCCTTTGTCGGCAGGAGTGACACCCCCCCCCCCACATTCACACACCAGTCACACTGTAGTTTACACTCCTCACCGTGTGTAGGAACTACAACTTAAACAATAAAACTCATACTTTGAGCATAATCCAAAAAATAAATACAGCTCATACTTTGAGCATAATCCAAAAAATAAATACAGCTCATACTTTGAGCATAATCCAAAAAAAAAAAAAAAAAATATCGGAGCAGAAGTTACCCAAAAATTGAGCATTCATCTGCTCTTCCGTTTGCCCAGGCTGGTGCCACAGGTGCCACGACTCTGGCTCCTCAGTTGGCGGGAGGGAGCCTGGGGTGGGGGGGGGAGGGGAGTAGCATCATCCCCTGCTTGGTCACTCCTGGCAGGTGGTGCCTGCCTGCCCTCCATAGCGATGGCAAGGCGGGTGAGCATGGAGTTGGTCTGTGCCAGCATCCTAAGCTGGCAGGTTGTATTCTGATGCTGGTGCCGCCGGGTTTGCCTCCCCTCCTCATGCACAGCAGCATTGTTGGCCTCTACAGCCCCTGCCAACCTGCTCACCTCCGCTGTGAGAACTGCTGTGGCGGCCTACTGCTCCACCATACATGTGACCATCGCCACACTGTTGGAGCTGACATCCTGCAGGCTCTTGGTATTTTTGCTGCCCAGATCAGCATGCAGGGTGAGGGTCTGCTGCAATGACGCTGCGCATGCAGCTTGGGACTTGGCAGAGGAGGCCAGGCTGTCCGCCACACGTCGCAGGTCACCCACCATAGCCCCGATATGGTGGGTCTGCCGGCCCTGCTCCTCCTGCAGCCCTTCTCGGAGGGCTCCGGGTACACCCCTCGTCTTCCGAAGAGCCTTCCTGGGGGAAGGAGAGGCTTGGGCCCATCCAGATGGGGAAGACAGGGATGGGGTTGCCCTGGATGGGGATACCGTGGATGGGGATACCCTGGATGGGGTAGACCTGATGGTCGGGGAGGTGGTGGAGAGTCCAAGGATACTGGAAACCTCCTCTAAGTAGATGGAGTCCTCCTGGTGGAGGTCAATGGACTCCTCCACAACAACCTCGAGAGCTGACCTATGGGCACTCCCCTCCACCAACATGCCCAGGATTCCCAGGGGGGCTGACTGGGCCACACGATGTTCCCGGGGAGGGTGTGGGTCGCACAACAGCCGACAACGGCCCAGCTTCATCCTGCACATGACATGATGACACAAAAAAAACACATGTTAGTGGACTCACACACTTGTCACATGTTCCCTTCCACCCCCTCCCATGCTACACACCATATAGGAGATAAAGCACACTTACCTGTCCCCAAGTCCCGATCAGTGGAGTCATATCCTGGAACGCCCTCCACCTGCTCCTGCGACAGACACCTGGCAATAATCTCATCCTCAGGTGTTAATCTCACTGCACAGGCTGGTCCTCCTCCCGTGCCACTGGCATGCTTTCTAATCAGGACCAATTTGTCCCGGACCCGACGACGCATGTCATTCAGTTTCTTCTGAATATCATCCCAACTCCGGGTCTCATTGCCAATGGCATTAATATCCAGGGCGATCTTTTCGAAAATTTCCCTCCTCTGTGCCTTGGTTGTATTTTTGCGTTGGGCACCATGCAGGGCGGCATCGTACTTGGTCAGTGCCGCCAACATAACCTCCATCTCCACTGGGTTAAAGTTATGCTTCCTCTTTTTCTCCTTCTCTACTTGAGGAGGTGCCATCTCACGATCAAACAAAATTACCTTGCTCAGGGGGGGAAAAAAGCATGTCTGGGCATATTTATGCGCTCGGCGTAAGCCGGTGGGCCGACGTATCCCAGGAAGTAGGACCGGCGTAGTTGTGAGCATGCGCACAGGGAAGCGATCATACGTCCACGTGACTGCGCATGCTCCGTCTATGATACGCCGGGCGTATACCACTGCTCAACGTTCAGCCCATCATTTGCATAAGGGAACACCCACTTACACTTACGCCGGCTTGCGCCTTCAAATTTACGGTACGCCGGCGCAACGTTACGCGCAAGTGCTTGGTGAATACTATGCTAACCTCACAAAATTATGCCGGCGTATCGCATATGAGATACGCTACGCCGGAATAAGGATGTGCCCATCTACCTGAATCTACCCCACTGTGTATATATACACATACTGTCATACAATTGGATAATCTATAATGAATCAGAGAAAAACAATCAGTCAGGGAAACCACTTCAGTACTGGGCACTTTCAACCCCTTCCTGCCCAGGTAAATTTTCAGTACTGTTGCACTTTGAATGACAATTGTGCGGTCATGCATCACTGTACCCAAATCACATTTTTATCACCACTGGGTGTTTTGATGTTATTGGCCACAGCTATTCACATGGTACATATCACAATTGTATAAATAAAAAAGTACGCCAGCTACGAGTGAGAGCCGTGGGGCACCATTCGGCCACCCGTACAACGGCACTATAAAGGGGAAGTTCCATGCGGATGGCGCCACCCTTGGGGCTGCTTTTGCTGATTCGCGGTTTGCAGTCTGTTACAGCGTGATGAATGTGCTATCTCCATTATGAACGCTAGTTTTACCAGAACGAGCGCTCCCGTCTCATAACTTGCTTCTGAGCATGCTTGTTTTTTTCACGTTGTTAAACGCCACACACGACCATTTTTTACGACGTTAAAAACGACAACGTTAAATACGACGTGAAAAGTTAGAGCATGTTCAAAAATTTTAATGCCCATTTTTTACATCTTGAACAATGCTCTGGAGCCCACACACGATCGTTTTTAATGACCTAAAAAAAAACGTAATTTTTTACAACCCGAGTGTACGCGGCATTAGACTTTTTAAGTAAGGATGTTACCATTATCTGGTAAGCAGAACCCACTTACGGAGCACTTTCAGCTGGTGAAGGCATTCATTGTTGACAGTACTTAGAAGATTTTTTCTGCGCTGAAGAGACACTTCTGCTAGGAAGTGATTTGATTGATCATCAAATATTTGCGATTTTTGTTTCATCTTTTATTTAAGTGTTTATTTATAGGTCACATGTATCCAAGTTGTATGTGTCACTTTTATTATTATCCAAGTGTGATTTCTTCGATTATATTCTTAGATTTATTTATTGCACAGTATTCATACCATGAGGTGTTTGAGCGCCCCCTTTATTCAATTTAATAATATCATATTGATTAAAAACAGTAACATAGAATGTACATGGCCAAAAGTAAAACTAAAAATGCAACTGTAGCATAATTGATAGTGCGAAATAAATATCCTTTACCCGGTGCGTTTCAGAGTTTATTTCACCTCCTTCATCAGGGAAGGGGAAGATATCAATGCTAATCTCTTCAGTAGTGTGTATGTGCACATTCCATGTTGAATTAAATGAAAACACAACCTCAAGGAATTTCTGTTTCTTCATACCCAATGGGTGTATAATATATTATATTATGGACTGGATGGGAGCCAGTGTTTTAGAGGAGCATCATAGGTGCCCTCTTAGGAATGGGAAATCCAGACACACTAAGGCCTAGCAGACATAATCCTTTGTATGTGGACCTGCTGATAAAGCAAAAGATCTCCTGGTGGATGGTATTACATGAGTGCACTAGATATTCCTGGTGTCCTCAATAAATTGTGGCCTACATGAGGGTGCCCTGAATGCAGAGCATACTTGGCATACACAATGACATAATTGAATGGAGCTGACGTAAATATTAACTAAATGGCGAACATTAGTAGATATTTAGGCTCGATTTACATCTATGCATCTTGTTTTAAAGCGTTTCTGCAGTGTTTGCTGCGTTTTTGGACATGCGTTTTAACCATAATGTTACCGCTATTTTGTCGTGATTTGCGTTTTTTTACACTGTATATAGCTGGTTGCTAAGGAGGGGGGCGCCGCATCCTTAACAACCGATGAGTCATCAGTCGTCATTCGGTTTCCCGCTGAATGTAAAAAAAAAAAAATAAATGGACCCCCAGGCTTTTGGGTCTAGTATGGATTCGGAGGGGACCTCATGCCAAAATGTAAAAAAAAAATGGCATGGGAGGGGACGAGCTTTGCGCCCCCCCACCCCAAAGCGCCTTGCCCCCATGTTGATGGGGACAAGGGCCTCCTCCCGACAACCCTTGCCCGGTGGTTGTCGGGGTCTGTGGCCAGGGGGCTTATCGAATCCCCACCCCCCCTATGTGTATGAGTATGGGGTACATTGTACCCCTACCCATTCACTATAAAAAAGAAGTGTAGTGTTTAAAAAAAAATTTGACAAGTCTTTTTTATTAAAAATATCTTCTTCGCTTCTTCCTCTGGTCTTCCTCTGGTCTTCCTCCATCTTCTCCCACATGTTCATCCTCCGGTCTTCTCCTTCTCCCCCTGCTTCTTCCACTATTCTTCTGTCTTCTTTGTCCGGTGTTCTTCTTCCTCTGCCGCCGCTCCCGCCGATGACAGGGGGGGTCGACAATCGGAATACGTCATCTGAAGGCCACACCCCTTTGTGATGTCACGGAACCATCATGCACCAAGCGGTTACGTCACAAGGGGGTGTCACCTACGGATGACGTAATCCGATTGCCATGCCCCCATCATTATTTAAGAAATGCAGGACATCAGTGCCGACAGGTTAGCGGGATGCAGCATCGGAGGAGGGTTGTTGGAGGGAGCGGCGGCAGAGGAAGAACACCGGACAAAGAAGACAGAAGAAGATCGGAAGAAGAAGCAGGGGGAGAAGGAGAAGACTGGAGGATGAAGATGTGTCTACTGTCTTCTTTTTTTTCTTTTTTTTTTGGGGTCAATGAGTAGAGGTACAATGTACCCCATACTCATACTCATACTCATTCACATAGCGGGGGTGGGATCTGGGGGTCCCCATGTTAAAGGGGACTTCCAGATTCCGATAAGCTCCCTGCCCGCAGACCCCGACAACCACCGGGCAAGGGTTGTCGGGAAGAGGCCCTTGTCTCCATAAGGGCTGATGTGAATAAAAGTGAACCAAAAAATGTATGTGAACCAAAAAAATTAAGATAATCAAAAAGTGATTGCTGCTAATATTGTGTAGTGTACTGATGTCACAAAAATTAAATGAATTGGGGGTTAATACAGCGCTATCATCAACCTTAATAATTATTGCACAGTGATCCAATATGTGCTGCCGAGATAATAATAATTAAAGTGCTTCCAAACTGGTATAAATAAAATGGTTTCCAGAGTTCTGATAATATATAACCAAGTCAGACACAACTGCTAGGTGAAATAGAAATCAGGAGGATAACGATACCCAGATGATCAGGTGTCTGGTCTCCAATGCTAATTGATTGCTCTCAAACCATCATTACTTCTCAATCCTTCATAGATCCGTATTGGACTAAACTGGGAGTGACATAAATGAAATACACCATAGTTGCATTTACACATGCTTCGCAATATGATAAGAAGGTCAGTTGCATAAATAGAGCTCCTCACTTGGCTGTCTTTACTCACACAGCACTAAGGTAAATGGCTCCTCGCTAAAAAACATAAAGCATAAAAAATGCCATTTAGTAACTTTACCTAACCTATTTCTATCTTTTCTGAGTCCAGTTTTTTTGTACTTGTAAAACAAATCTGTCCAGCAGATGGAAGCATTTCCACATATATACAGTATATATGCATTCAAAATTCTGTTGTGGAAATATTTGTATAGTTTGGTTTGTGTTTTTGTTTGCTATTGCTTAAATTTTTACAATTACACTAACATTTCTTGAAGTTTCTCTGGTAAAGATTTTATATTGTTTTGAGTTGTTTAAACATATTAATACTTCTCTCTTGAGTACTGCATTTCTTACATACTTACTACATACTTTCACAAAGTACAAGCTATACATTTCTTGTAATTAAAGGGGTTGTAAAGGAAACTTTTTTTTTTCATAATAAGCATCCTTTACCTGCAGACATTCCTCTTTTCACTTCCTCATTGTTCGTTTTTGCTCAGAAGTTGCTCTATTTCTTCTCTGTTCTGTTCACTTCCTGCTTGTCTGATTGTTACTCACCACCGTGAAGGGAGGCTTTACTGCAGTGGATAGTGACGTGCTCACCCCCTCCTGGAAACTACATCTGTGCGGCAGGACGCTCTCTACATGTTAGAGACTTCAAGGAAGTGTGAATTACTGGGCGTGCCGCAATGCATACTGGGAAATTTAGTTCTTACATAAACGTGCGCCGCAAACCAGGAAGTGAATGAGAGAACAGAAACTAGAACGCCGGAGGTGATATAGATGAAGGAATTTAATAGGTATTTACTAGTTTTTTAACAGAATCATTACACTATTCTGTCTACCTTGCAGACATTAATTTTAGGCAAAAAATGTTTTTCCTTTACAACTCCTTTAAGACACATACATATACAGTGGGGAAAATATTTTTTCCACTGCATATTTTGTACGTTTGCCTACATACAAAGCAATAAAGTGTCTATAATTAATATCATAGGTTTATTTTTTAACTAATAATAGAGACATAATATCAACCAAAAATCCAGAAAAAACACATGAATTTTGGGCTGGTATCAATGGCATTCAGTTTGACATCAGTGTGATATGCTTCTGAATTCAAAATATTATTCAGAATTCACTGACAATGGCATTTGACCTGTAATTGACTGACCTCAAGCAGGTTTGCATTCCCATTAGACTTTTATCATATAGGACGGCCTTTTTATAATGTTTTCAACACAGATAAACCCTTTACAACTTTTTGGCCATCAGAAATCTCTGTGCTCAACTTTCAGCGTTAACGGATCGCACAGGTAAGCCAGTTGAAGCACCGGAAGGGCGCGCGGGGGGGGTACATCCCCTCCCTCCCCCTTTAAGAACGATCAAGCGGCTGAACTGCCGCTATGATTGTTCTTACGGTGCAGAGAATCGCTGGCTGAAAAAGATGATATCTGAATGATGCTCTTCTGGTGCTTCTACCAGCTCGACCGTCCAATCGGCCGCTGACAGGAGTTGAGTATAGAGAGGGCCAGTCATCTCTATCATCTTCGGAGGCCCAGGTGCAACGTTATGACATCACGTCTGGATCGGCAGAAGTAAACCTTGCCGGGGACATCCCTGGAAAGGTAGAGACTGTTCATTTTTATTTTGATCTTGGTCTTTCCAGCCTGAAGGAGAGTTCTGGGGTCACGCACTCATGATGCTGTGTCTGAGCCAGTGAGAAGCAAGAGGGCCTCAACCTTCTTCCACCCTACTGCGCCAATCATTATACAAACCCCAAAAAAAGCAGCTACTTAAAAAATGTGAATGATATGTGAAAAATTCTGAATGAACAAAATAGTAGCGCTATGTGCAAAAAATATTTTGAACAATCCTAAATTAATGTGAAAATAAATCTGTGACAAAATATACACATATTAAACTATAATAAGTATATGTGAGAAATGAAAAAATATATATTAATAAAAAAACAATATAAATAATAAAGTATTCCAAGAAAAAAACGTTCATCCAGTAATAAAAAGTATAATTTTAACAAAACAAGTCCATAAGTGATTAAACTCCAAGTGATTAAACTTGGTGTCCAAAAAAATCTTCTTAAACAATCTTGCTTGAAACCTTTCACCACACCATAGTGCTCAGTGACTCCACACCCAAAGGAATTGCGCTTACCAATAGAATATGCCTTGCATTCACATGCTTGGCAATAGAGCTGAATAAATCTCCAAACAAAATAATCAATTCCACCAGTGTTCCCATAAATCAGAAGTTGCTCCACATGAAAAAGTAAAAGTGGCTCCAATAGTGAAGTATATCAAAACGAATTTATTAAAAACCGTCAAAACTTCACACGTTGCATTCGCATTTAGCAAAACAAATAGAGGCACTTCAACAATGAACTTGGCAGTGGCCTCCAAGCCACAGACAATTTCGCAATAAGCTTGTTGTATTATGGTCTCCGCGGACCTAAGGTAAACCGTCAGTCTCACCCCCTGCTCCGTTCATTCCACTCTTCACTTCAAAGCACTAAACACACGGTGGTCGGTATTCCGAACGTTTTCCTGGTATGCCGTGTAACCACTCCTAGACCAGTTTCGTCGCTCAGGACTTCTTCAAATAGGGTTGGTTACACGGTCTCATAGCCTCCCCTTTATGCACCGTCCGCTAGTTGACCCAGATGTATGTCACGCAACGTCTGCACGTACTCCGTGTTCCTACGACAAATTTCATATGCTAAACGGATGTGTATCACATTACATCTGCGCGTACTTCGTGTCCCCAAGACCATAATACACCAAGCCCTGACACATATTAAACAGTTGTAGAGAAATTATCATTCAAATTACACTATACTTGTACATGCTTTGAGTCATTGCGAACTGCTATATATACCAAATATAAGTGCACAATTAATCACAGTAATACATAAATTATTTAAACATTTAAATAATACAATAATATAATTATATCAGGATATTATTTATAAAGGCACATGATGTACACATATGGATTGAAAAAGGAGAAAACATTCCTATTCACATATCTAATGTACATATGTGTACTAAAATGTATTGTCACACATTAATTTGTAGAATAAGGATAGTATATCAGGTCAAGAAGATAAATTACCTATTGCATTGTCACCGCCTGTCAGAATGGACTCCCATACCCCAAACCGGCAAGACGGTACCATGCATACCAAATGATAATATACAAAATTTAAATTAGGAGTTGCTAATAAAGCAGTTTAGGTCGAGTTCAATATTTAATCCTCTAGGGTGGAGGCTCCCGAGAAGAAATATCCACTGCGTTTCTCTCGTTGAGAGTTCCCTAACTCGATTCGAACCCCTCCAAGCAGGAAAAGTGCAGTCAATGCTACAGAATTGAAGAACAGAGGGGTCCTGACTGTGCTTTTCCTTAAAATGTAGCAAAACACTATGATGTATAAATCCTTTTTTGATATTGGCCAAATGCTATACGCATTCTTAGGAGACGCTTAGTTCTACCTACATAATGCAGCCCACATGGGCACCACAAAGGGTACACCACAAAGGATGAGTTGCAGGTAATGCATTGTTCAATATCATAGACATGACCATCTTTATCTGAAAAATTCTTCTTACCCCTATTTTTGACTTTCACTGTCCTGCAGCAGATGCACCTGCGGCAGGAGTAAGACCCGGTTCACACTGGGGCGACTCGTCGGGCGACGCAGCCGCCTGAAAAGTCGCATCCCATTCTAGTGAATAGAACCGTTCTAATAGGAGCGACGCAAGTCGCTCCGACTTAGAAAAAAGTTCTTGTACTACTTCGGGGGCGACTCGGGGCGACCTGCATTGACTTCTATACAGAAGTCATTTTGCAAGTCACCTCAGATGTCGTCTTCATGTCGCCTGGCCGAGTCGCCCCCGAAGTCGTGCCGCCCCTGTGTGAACCGGCTCTAAAAGCCTTTGAAGTCATTACTGAGGCTCTGTTTTTTAGGTGGATCTAAGATTTTTTGTACCACCCAATCCCCAAAATTCGGAGCTCTCCTATAAATGAACCTCGGTCTTTCTGGAAGAATTTCACAAAGATGTCTATCCCTGCAAAGAATGTTCCAATGTTTACGGAAAATGCCTTCTATCTCCTTATATTGATAGTGAAAATCTGATATAAAACACAATTGGTGTGAGTTATTAGTGATCACATCCTCCTTATTTTTCAGACACTGTTCCCTAGGCATTAATGCTACCTCGGCAATAGTGTTATTGATAAAATCCTCTTTTTGTATCCTTTCTGTAGGAATTTATTCCCTAATATGTTGGCCTGTGTTAAAAAGTCAGTAGATGTTGTGCAGTTCCGGCGAATTCTTAATATCTGGCCCTTAGGGATGTTTTTTATCCAGGCCGGGTGATGTCCACTCCCGATAGCCAAATAACAATTTCTATCAGTGGGCTTGAAATAAGCTTTCGTTCTGATCACATTCCCAGCCTTCATGATTGTCAAATCCAAGAAATGTACTTCCTGCATGCTGATCACATGATCCAGCACAATGTTATTGGTGTTGTGGTTTAGATGTTCCACAAACACCTCCACTGATTCCCTTGACCCCTCCCATACAAACAGGAGGTCATCAATGAATCTTCTATAGAGCTTCAACTCTGGTCTGAATTCACTAAACACATGTCTATCCTCCCATTCTGCCATAAACAGGTTGGCAGGGCTAGGGGCAAACTTCGCTCCCATAGCCACGCCAACCTGCTGGGAGAAAAACTGGTCATGATACCAGAAATAGTTGTGGGCCATACAGAAGTCCAGCACCCTGCCCAAAAAGCATTTCTGCACATGCGGTATATCTTCACGTCTGCTCAACGCAGTTCAATAGGGCATCATCATGTTGTATAATGGTGTAAAGTGAACTTACATCCGTGGTTACTAGAAAGGTCTGGCAGGCTGGTTCCAACTCAACCTCCTCCAGCAACCATAGAAGGTCACTTGTATCTTTAAGATAAGCCCTAGTTTTTTTGACACTGGGTTGGAGAAACCGGTCAAGGTATTCCCCAAGCCTCGCCGTGACCGGCCCAATGCCGTTCACGATAGGGCGTGCAGGAGGGTTATCGACACTTATGAATTTTTGGCAGAGTGTAAATAACCAGTATTTTACATGAAGATGGGTTAAGGTACTGGTTTTCTTTCGCGTTCACTGCACCATTTCTGACTCCCCATTCAATCAATAGGTTAAGTTGATCCCTGTATGCTTCTGTCGGGTCACCTGACAGCGTCCTATACGTCGTCTGGTCACCGAGAAGCTGTATTAGCTGGTTATGATAAAAGAATTTCTCCAATATCACCACCCCTTTTTTCAATAAAGGCTATAATTTGTTCAGTGTGCGGCTGTCCAGAGACAATCTTTGTTCCTGCTTTGCTAAGTGCATTGCATGCACCTGAGTTGTCTGCAACGGTGGATGTTCGTCTGGGTTCCCACCTGGAGCGGCTATTCCCTTTCCCCTTACCGTGTGTTTAGTGCTTTGAAGTGAAGAGTGGAATGCTACGGAGCAGGGGGTGAGACTGACGGTTTACCTTAGATCCGCCAAGACCATAATACAACAAGCTTATTGCAAAATTGTCTGTGGCTTGGAGGCCACTGCCGAGTTCATTGTTGAAGTGCCTCTATTTGTTTTGCTAAATGTGAGTGCAACGTGTGAAGTTTTTTTTTACTGTTTTTAATAAATTAATTTTGATATACTTCACTATTGGAGCCACTTTTACTTTTTCATGTGGAGCAACTTCTGATTTATGGGAACACTGGTGGAATTGATTATTTTGTTTGGAGATTTATTCAGCTCTATTGCCAAGCATGCGAATGCAAGACATATTCTATTGGTAAGCGCAATTCCTTTGGGTGTGGAGTCACTGAGCACTATGGTGTGGTGAAAGGTTTCAAGCAAGATTGTTTAAGAAGATTTTTTTGGACACTTTGGGCCAGATTCACAGTTGAAATACCCCGGCGTATCTACTGAATCCTCAAAACAAGTTACGGCGGCATTTGGCTAAGATCCGACAGGCGTACGGCTTCGTACGCCTTCGGATCTTAGGATGCAATACTTTTGCGCCCGCTGGGTGGAGTTTGTGTCGTTTTCCGCGTCGGGTATGCTAATTAGCTGTTTACGGCGATCCACGAAGGTACGCGCGTTCGTCGCATTCTCTTACGTCGTCGCTAGTCGTTTTTTCCCATCGCAAAGTTACGGCTGCTATTTAGGTGGTGTAAAAATAGACCCCCTATGTTAAAGTATGGCCGTCGTTCCCGCGTCAAATTAAATTGTATTTTTTTGCGTAAGACGTCCGGGAATACGAAAGGACGTAGCGCACGTCGCAGTTCAAAAAACACGTCGCATGCGGAGAACGTTTGGCGCGGAAACGCGCCTAATTTAAATGGTACACGCCCCATTTGAATTAGGCGGGCTTGCGCCGGACGGATTTACGTTACGCTGCCGCAAGTTTACAGGCAAGTGCTTTGTGAATCAAGCACTTACGCTGAAAACTTGCGGCGATGTAACGTAAATGAGATACGTTACGCCGCAGCGCAAGTACGTGAATCTGGCCCTTTAAGTTTAATCACTTGGAGTTTAACCACTTATGGACTTGTCTTGTTAAAATTATCCTTTTTATTACTAGATGAACGTTTTTTTCTTGGAATACTTTATTTTTTATATTGTTTTTTTTATTAAAGCGGATGTCCGCTGAAAAAAATATATTAAAACCCAGCAGCTACAAATACTGCAGCTGCTGACTTTTAATATCAGGACACTTACCTGTCCTGGAGTCCAGCGCCGTCCGCAGCAGAGGACAAGTGATCGCTCGTCACTCTGCTGCCTCCCCCGCCATCCTCGGTGAGGGAACCAGGAAGTGAAGCGCTCCGGCTTCACTGCCCAGTTCCCTACGGCGCATGCGCGAGTCGCACTACGCCTGCCGATTGGCTCCCGCTGTGTACTGGGAGCCGAGTGTTCCCAGAACACAACGGGGGGGACGGGAGGTGACGTCATGCCCGCAGTCTGCCCGAGACTGTGTGGCCGGAAGTGGGTACAAATACATCTCTTTAGACAGATATCTGCACCCCCCTCCCCCCTGAAAGGTGTCAAATGTGACACCGGAGGGGGGGAGGGTTCTGATCAGCGGGAGTTCAACTTTAGGGTGGAGCTCCGCTTTAATATATTTTTTTTCACTTCTCACATATACTTATTATAGTTTAATATGTGTATATTTTGTCACAGATTTATTTTCACATTTATTTAGGATTGTTCAAAAGAATTTTTGCACATAGCGCTACTATTTTGTTAATTCAGAATTTTTCACATTAAAGGGGTTGTTTTTTTCCCTAAATAGCTTCCTTTACCTTAGTGCAGTCCTGCTTTACTTACATCATCCTTCAATTTTGCTTTTAAATGTCCTTATTTCTTCTGAGAAATCCTCACTTCCTGTTCTTCTGTCTGTAACTCCACACAGTAATGCAAGGCTTTCTCCCTGGTGTGGAGTGTCGTGATTGCCCCCTCCCTTGGACTACAGGAGAGTCAAGATGCCCACTAACACACAGCTCCTTTCTCTATCTGCAATGTAGAGAGCGTCCTGACTCTCCTCCCCCTCAAGGACACTAAAGCCTTGCATTACAGTGGTGAGTTACATACAGAAGAACAGGAAGTGAGGATTTCTTAGAAGAAATAAGGACATTTAAAAGCAAAAATCAAAGGATGAGGTAAGTGAAGGAGGACTGCATTAAGGTAAAGGAAGCTATTTAGGACAAAAAAAAAAAAAAATTACCTTTACAACCCCTTTAACCACTTAAGCCCCGGACCAATATGCTGCTAAATGCCCAGAGGCGTTTTTACAATTCGGCACTGCGTCGCTTTAAAAGACAATTGCGCGGTCGTGCGACGTGGCTCCCAAACAAAATTCGCTGCATCACTTCCTCTGCCTATGTTTACATTTTACAGGCAGAGGAAGTGACACGGCGGCGGCTCACAGGATTGGCTGGAAGCGATCACGAGAGGGCGGACAGAAACTAACAGCCGTCCCCTCGAGTCGGATCGCTCCCGGAGGTAAGCCACCGCCGTCCCGATCGGACCCCCGACCCGCTAGAAGGCAGGGACGTATATATACGCCCATCTGCCTGTACGTGCCATTCTGTGGACGTAAATAGTGGTGCAGCGGGTGTTAAGTGGTTAAGGAATATACAAGCTCCTTTTTCATATAGCTTTAGCGGCAGATCCACAGAGATCTGCATCGGCGCAGCGTATGGGAGATACGCTACGCCGATGTAACTTACTTGTTTAAACTTTGAATCCTGAAAGAATTTGCGCCGTAAGTTACAGCGGCGTAGTCTATCTCTCGCGGCGTAAGGGCGCCTAATTCAAATCGGCGAGTAGGGGGCGTGTTTCATTTAAATGAAGTGCGTCCCCGTGCCGAATGAACTGCGCATGCGCCGTCCCTAAATTTCCCGCCGTGCATTGCGCTAAATGACGTCATATTTTTTAACATAGACGTGAATTACGTCCATCCCGATTCACGGACGACTTGCGCAAAAAAAAAAAAAAATCTAAATAAACGCGGGAACGACGGCCAAACTTAACATGGCAAGTCTAACTATACGCCGCAAAACAGCAGCTTTAACTATACGCCGGAAAAAGCCGACTAGAGACGACGTAAGAGAATGCGACGGCCGCGCGTACGTTCGTGGATTGTCGGAAATAGCTAATTTGCATACTCGACGCGGAAAACGACGAGAACTCCACCCAGCGGACGCCGAAGTATTGCATCTAAGATCCGAAGGCGTACGAAGCCATACGCCTGTCGGATCTAACCCAGATGCCGTTGTATCCTGGGTTGAGGATTTAAACCAAAGATACGACGCCGGCGTACTCTCTTTGCCCCATAATATCTATAGTAGTTTAATAACTTTGCCATGCTTTGGACCAAAAACCTCATTCTAATGTCATTTTAAATGGGGGAAATTTTTAAATATAATGTGCGTTTTTTTTTAAACGAACACTGGTCAAAATGTTTTATTTTTCATTTGTTACCTATAGATTACATATAAATTTTAAAAAAAATTGCAAAAAATACTGTTTTGTCCAAAAAAGTATTATTTTCACTTAAAGCGGAGGTCCGGTAAAAAAATGAAAAGTCAGCAGCTACTAAAACTGTAGCTGCTGACTTTTAACCACTTAAAACCTGGACCTTTAGGCAGGTAAAGGACCTGTCCAGTTTTTGTGATTCGGCACTGCGTCGCTTTAACTGACAATTGCGCGGTCGTACGACGTGGCTCCCAAACAAAATTGGCCTCCTTTTTTTCCCACAAATAGAGCTTTCTTTTGGTGGTATTTGATCACCTCTGCGGTTTTTATTTTTTGCGCTATAAACAAAAATAGAGCGACAATTTTGAAAAAAATTCAATATTTTTTACTTTTTGCTATAATAAATATCCCCCAAAAATATAAAAAAAAAAGTTTTTTCCTCAGTTTAGGCCGATACGTATTCTTCTACCTATTTTTGGTAAAAAAAAATTGCAATAAGTGTTTATCGATGGTTTGCGCAAAACTTATAGCGTTTACAAAATAGGGGATAGTTTTATTGCATTTTTATAATTTTTTTTTTTTTACTACTAATGGCGGCAATCAGCGATTTTTTTTTTTTGTGACTGCGACATTATGGCGGACACATCGGACAATTTTGACACATTTTTGGGACCATTGTCATTTTCACAGCAAAAAATGCATTAAAAATGCATTGTTTACTGTGAAAATTACAATTGCAGTTTGGGAGTTAACCACAAGGGGGCGCTGAAGGGCTTAAGTGTGACCTCATCTGTGTTTCTAAATGTAGGGGGGCAGGGCTGGACGTGTGACGTCATTGATCGTGTTTCCCTATATTAGGGAACACACGATCAATGACAGCGCCACAGTGAAGATCGCGGGACTCCAGCAGCGATCGGGTCCCGCGGTCACGGAGCTTCGGACCGGGTCGCGGGTGCGTTCCCGTGACCCACGGCTGGGCACTTAAAGAGGACGTACAGGTACGTGCTTGTGCCCAGCCGTGCCATTCTGCCGACGTATATCTGCAGGAGGCGGTCCTTAAGTGGTTAATAAGTACACTTACCTGTCCTAGTCGCCAGTGATGTCGGCCCACGCCGAAGGCCGATCCTCGATCCTGGCAAGCCGTGCGGCTTCACTGCCCGTTTCCTACTGCGCATGTGCGAGCAGCGCAGCGCTTTGTGAATGGGCCGGCTGCTTTCTGGGATACACACAGTTCCCAGAATGCAGCGCGCCCCATTCACAAGAAGAAACCGAGTGTAGGACGAGGAAGAGGATCCACCACGGAGGATGAAGAGGCAGATTCGGGACTTCCGCATAGCAACAGCTATTTCAGTTTTTTTTTTGTTTGTTATTTAGATTTTTGGAGTAAAATTTTTTTTCAGGGTGGAACTCCACTTTAAGTAATTACACTTACAAAGTTATCACAAAATAAACAAGCTCATACATTGTATATATGTATAATATAAACCACAAAGGATAGGCTGCGTTTATTAGCACATTCAGCTTCTGATCACATGGCTGGCTTTTACATTTCTGAAATTTTTCAGTTTCTGTATTAGATCTTGTAAACATAGAAGAGTGGCGACAGAAAAAAAGAACAAGTGGTCCATGGAGTCTACTTCTTTTTTTAAATGTATTTATATATGTTTTGGGGTGTTTTATTGTATTTTTTTTTGTATAAGTATAGACCAGGCTTTTTTTTTTTAGGTGGGAATGTGGGGGAACACATTTCCGGCACCTCCAGCACTGAATGTATTTAATGGCAAGAAGTGCTGGAGGGTCTATTAATGCTGGCTGCTTGAATCTATTGTTGCTGGGGAGGGCTGTGGTTGCTGGGAGGGATATTGTTGTTGATGGGGGATCTATTGTTGGGGGGGGGGTCATTTGTTGCTGGGAGAGATCTGCTGTTGAGGGAGGGGTCTGTTGTTGCTGGCTGCTGGGGGATCTATTGTTGCTAGGGGGTATATTATTGTGGGGTCTACTGTTGCTGTGAGGATATATTCTTTCAGGGCGATATATTATTGTGGGGTCTATTGTGGCAGGGGGTATATTGTTACAGGGCTCTATTGTTGCAGGGGGGTCTATTTGTTGCTGCCCCGGAGGTGTGTGAACTGGCTCCATTAAGAGCCAGTCAGTCTCCTGTTATGCGAATTGAATGAGGGGAAACCTGTATCCAATTCGCATAAGTGTGAACCCAACCTTAAAAGTGGCAATACTGGGAGGTGGGTAGGGTGTGGACCCAAGGGAGGGTGCTAAGTGTTGGGTAGGGGTAGAAACAATGGGTGGCTCGGAAAGGTAGGAGTACCTGTACATATTCCCTTAAAACCCTAAGTATAGATCTATGTTTTCACAAGCACATTTGACTCCACTGTTGACTGACTCAATACCTCTGCTGCAAGTCGATTTCAACTACTCTTTCAGTCAAATAATACTTTTTGTTTCAATTGTTTCCATTAGTATTTTGAAAAAGGGAAAAAGAGCAGCAAACATTTCTTGCATACTCTGAATCATACAACGAGAAAGGGCACATAAGTGGGGGATGAAGAGGATAAAAAGATCACAAGAAGATCTTGGTAAATGGGTTAGATTTTCCATAAGGCCACAGATGAACACATGGACATCAACAGAAGTAAACAAAGAAAATAAGCATTGAGCTATAAACATAGTATAATAAAACAAGAACATTGTTAACGCTGGGAGGTAGATGTTCGGACGACTGCTTTTTAAAACAGAATAAGGACCAATAAGTCATAAAGATCTTGAGGTCGAGACCTCACTAAAGTGTAATCACTGTGAATAGGCCTACAAAATGGAAAAACCTCAGTCCAGTAATAATAGCTTCCTAGATATTTCCCGTTACAGGCAATAGACGGTCCCCCATAAGGGGCTCCAATCCTCTGACTATAAACACAAGCTGTTTAAGTAGGAAAAGAAGAAAGAAATATGGCTAGAATTGGGGGAACATTAGAAGAGGTAAAGAGAGAGAGAGGGAACAGAAGTGAGTCCATCCGGGGTTCCTCCAGTCATTATTGGCCTCGCTCTCCCAGGACCTTCAGATAAGCCAGCCAAGGGGACCATATTTTAGAAAAGGTGGATTGTTTGTTTATCTCGTAAGACACTCACAATTTTTTCATTCAACATTATCCACTTAAGTTTCCGTTTCACTAAGGCAATATCGATAATAGGGCTTTTCCACGCTGTTGCTATAGCGATTTTAGCCACTAAGAACATAAAGTGGATCAGGGTATGTCGTGGGGCATTTTCAACAGGTATATTTAGTGGGGCCATTGTGACTGAGAAAATAAATGATGAATTCTTATCCAAAAGCAATGAACCTTAGACCCCTTTCACACTGAAGCGTTTTTACAGCGTTTTAGCGCTAAAATAGCGCTATTAAAACGCTCATAATACGCTTTCCATGCATCTCAATGGACCCTTTCACACTGAGTCCTGCAAGCAGCATCTTTGGAGCAGCTTTTGGGCGCTGAAAAAAACGCTCCAAAAACGCTCCTCTCCATGAAATGAATTGAAAGCGCTGTAAAAACACCTTACCCTTTCATACTGAGGCGTTGCACTGGCGGGGAGTTGAGAAAAGTTCTGCAAGCAGCATCTTTGGATTAGCTTTTGGGCGCTAAAAAAAAAACGCTCCAAAAACGTCCCTCTCCATTGAAATGAATTGACAGTGCTGTATAAGTACAGTACCTGTAATTAATAGATGATAAATATACAAACATTTTTATTTACAGATCTGAACACAGTTGCATTGTTTTTATTGGTCACTTTCACACAGGCGTGCAAACATGTTCAAACTTGTAACTTGAAAGGTAAACATCTGCATTGGAGGACAAGTGTGTACACATATGCCATTGTAAAAAAAATGACGGGACAATTTCAAAAATGATGGGACAGTTATGCATTTCAAAAAAAATATTTACCTATTTACTGATCATTTACACAGGAGCTTTTCTTCCTTGCATAATAATGAGAACATTGTTTAAGGCCACGTTACAACTATGTGAATGTAGCCAAAGACATCATATTTTTAGGCATTCTAGCATTTTTTTTTCTGACTAAATGCAGCCCATTGTTTTTAATTGGCCTGTACACACAGGCACATAAACAAGTGCTGTGTATAGATCAGTAAAAAAAATTCAATAAAAATATCTGCATTTTTACAAATATGTGCATATACGCATGTAGTATGCAGCCCTTCCTCATGTTTTTTATACACAAGAACTTTCTGCCAGGAATATCTGATATTCATACATCATTACCCTGTGCAAGAACCCTAAGGCCCCGTACACACGACCAAACATGTATGCTGAAACTGGTCCGCGGGCCAGTTTCAGCATACATGTTCGGTCGTGTGTAGGCGCGAGCGGGCCGAATTCCAGCAAACATTTGCCCGCCGGGCCTTTTCCCAGCAGACAAATATTCCTGGACGTGTTTTAAAACCGTCCGCTGGAATCCTGCCCGCTCGGACATGTACGGTCGTCAGTACAGACCTACCGTACATGTCCGAGCGCCCGCCATCCCTCGCATGCGTCGAATGACTTTGACGCATGCGTGGAAGCCTTTAAATGGCAGGCCCACCCACGTCGCCGCGTCGACGACGAGGACACGCCCCGTGTATTGTTTACGCGCGGACTTCTGTACGATGGTTAGTACAACCATCGTACAGAAGCCCTCTGGCAGGCATGTACGGTGAAAACGGTCCGACGGACCGGTTTCATCGTACATGTTTGCTCGTGTGTACCGGGCCTTAAAGTGTTTGTACAGGTAAAAGGTTTTTTATTTTAATGCATTCAATGCATTAAGATAAAAAGCCTTCTGTTTGCAGCAGCCCCCTAATAATTACCTGATGTCCCTCTAAATCCAGCAATAGTGCAGGAGTGTCTTGGCTGCCCGAAACTCCTTTCCTCATTGGCTGAGACAGAAGCGTAGCACCATTGGCTCCCACTGCTGTAAATTAGTCAGTCAGCCAATGAGAGAAAGGGGGCATGGTCGACTCTGTGTGTGATAGGACACAGGGAGCTGTGGCTTGGCTTGGGTCTCCCCATAGCAAGCTGCTTACTGTGGGGGCACTCAACAGGAGGGAGGGGCCAGGAGCACCAAAGAGGGACCCGAGAAGACAAGGATCGGGGCTGCTTTGTGCAAAACCACTGCACAGAGCCAGTAAGTGTCTTTTTTTTTAATTTAAGATACAAGAGGTAGCCAATACAACAAATCAAATCTGAACAGTATTTAAGAAAAATAAGTACATCAAGTATACAATATCAAATCGCTGGGTGTACAGGTAATAGTAGCACTACTATTGTATATCCACAGTAAGACTACTAAAATGAACACGAAGATGGGTACCCAAGTTTTTTGGTTAAGATAACAACATAGGAGGAAGGAAAAATACAGATAGAGACTGGTAGAGTGGGTTGGGGGGTAGTAAGAGAGCAAACTCGCTAGGCAGAGTTGGATTGTGAAGGCGGCTGTGGGAGGTCATCCAAAGAGGGACCTGCCTTCATTGTAATATTTGAACATATTCCAGGGGAGCCATGTTGTAACGTTCATGTTTGTTTTGGGCAGTCAGTACCATATATTCCATTCTATTGATATCCTCAACCAGTCTAAGCCACATTTGGATAGTCGGGGTGTCAGGTTCTATCCATCGCAAAGTAATACAACGCTTGGCCGGGTCGAAGTGAGGGGAGCACTGATATTTCTCCAGCAGCGATCAGAAGTCTCCGGGGGGAAAAAAACACTTAAAACTGATGGGCTAAAGTACCACTTGTTTAGTACCTTATAGTTGCATTCTTGAATACGCATACATACGGAGGATTTAAGAGCAAATCTAATTATTTGTCTATCCTGTTCAGGTATAAAAGGCCCCCCAGATTCGTTTCCCATTTAATAATACTTGCATGTCGGAATTCTTCAGGCAGGCATATCAGTATAGAGTACATTGTGGAGAGGAAGCAAGGTAGTGTGCCTTCTGCCATGCAATGAGATTCAAATGGGGTTGGTGATTTTTTGTATTCTGTGGGGGGAAATAATGTCTGGAGGAAATGGTAAAGTTGGAGTGCCCTCCAAAAGTCTCCAAGACCCCTTTCACACTGGAGTGGTTTGCAGGCGGTAGTGCGCTAAAAATAGCGCCCGGAAACCGACAATAAACAGCCGCTGCTGTTTCTCCAGTGTGAAAGCCCCGAGGGCTTTCACACTGGAGCGGTGGGCTAGCAGGACGGTAAAAAAAGTCCTGCTAGTCGCATCTTTGGAGCGCTGAAGGAGCGGTGTCTGTACCGCTCCTCCACCGCTCCCGCCCATTGAAATCTATGGGACACCGCGGCTATACCGCTGGCAATGCGCCTCTGCAAAGGCGCTTTGCAGCGTTTTTTAACCCTTTCTCGGCCGCAAAGGGGGGTAAATCTGCCGGCCAGGTTTGAGCCAACATTCTGAAAAAAAAATCCATGGTTTTCTTGTTGGAAATTTAATACAATAGTGAGTAAACTGAAAAAAGTTAGTTTACTGTGGAATTTCGGATTGCATTTGATATTGAGTGATATGAACAAGATGATATGGTAGTGGTACTTATGATTTATGTGTAATGAAGGTCTTATTGACATATGATGTTGTATCTATATAGATTTGGGGCTTTTTACATCTAAAAAACTTTAAATTGTTTTGGAAACATTGTTTTAAAGAGTACCTGATAAATATATATAGAAAAAAATATATTTTGTAACCAGATCTAGAATTTTCTTTCTTTTGCCCTCACACCATTGATGCCCCTTGTCATTTATACAACCCTTGGGATAAACTTTTTATTAATTTATTTTTTTAACTATAAATAATATTTTCATCCCTTTTTAAATTTAGTTATTTCATTTATGAAATTCTCACTTACTGTAAATGTTAATTCTTAATATAAATTTTAGGTCAGTTTTCCAGTATGCTGTAGATTTTTCATTTTTTTTTTCCAATAACATTTTTATTAAACATTTTTTTAACAAAGACTTTACATCAACAGACACATTCTTACATTTATATATTGACATACATACAACAACACACACATGGTCTGCTTATAGTCCCTTATGTAAGTTTGAATTAAGAGACCTCTCGCATATGCTTTGTGGGCGCACCATAGAGTAGTGTTGTTAATGGACATATTATCATTTACATCAAAAAATTCTTTTAGACCTTTTTTCATCACAGATCTATGTTTCTCCTGGGAGAGGATATATGTATTGTTCCTCCAAAGATAATTGTTGGGGACAGGCTTGGTAGAAGCCTCAGGAAGGGGATATCCTGGGCAGAACAGAAAAAGGTGCATGGAATCTAGAATAACAGCACAGGCATGTGTGAGAGCGTGTGATGCGTGAGTGAGAGAGGGCGGGCTCCGATCTGACTCTGTGATGCTGACAAGAGACGCCGAGCGCCGGGTCTGATGCATCGATCAGCTGTTTCTCCCCGTCAGCGCTGACGAATCCTACCTCCAGCACAGCACGGCATAGCCGTGGTGCAGCCGGCTCGGCCTCCCCCCCTTCAGAGTGGACGGATGATCTCTGGTTCCCGGTCCCTGCTCAGCAGCTCTTCGGCGCTAGTCAGCCTACACCAGCTTGCGCCTCGGTATCACCCAGCGCGGATAGATTGTCTTCCTCGCCTCTCCCTGCTGGCGCACTGATAACCGGGTGGACGACAGTGGGGGACAGCGTGTGGATCTCTCCCCCTTCCAGCGCTGTACGAATCAGCTGAGGGGCTGGACGGCTGGATGGTGCACGACATCAGCGCAGACAGAGTGATCCCAGCTTTCGCACCTGAATAACCGGCATGTAGAAATAGATACTCTCTCCAGCTTCAGCTAAGAAAAAAAGAAGACAGCGGCCTGTCCCCCTCCTTCTCCACCCCCCTGTCAGAAGCCTGAAACGCTGACAGCCTCGGTGGACTTTGGGCTGAAAAATCAGAGCAACCTGCAGAGATATACCTTGGAAAACGGTAGGCTTAAGAATTCTTTTTTTTTTTATTATCAGAGGAAAAGGACTGTAGGGAGGGAGAGGAGAGAGAGGCCAAGCTGGGAGTTAACAATGAACAGTTGGAGAAAAAAAAAAAGTGAATAAACTGCTGTGATATACAACTGTTTGCATAACTGCATACATAATTACGTATGTAACTGCTTGTAAGCACTCGGGGATATAATCACAGTAACCGCAAGGGGTGTACAAATCCTCATATGACAATCTAAATCACGTGTAAAACCACAACAGGTGACCCCCCTGTTTCTCCCCTACGGCTGTGGTAGCTAAGTGAGTGCGTGTGTCGTGTGAGGGAAGGCGGGCCCGGACTTGGCAATGCTCCCAGCAGGAGGCGCCAAGTTCCAAGCCTGATACTGGAGCCAGAGCCAGCGCTAACGGAGTGCATACAGCCCGTAGTGAGGGATACAGCCAGCGGGACCCCGGGTGTGATCCTTCTCCCGGTGGGTTCTCTATCCCCAGCCTCAAACACAGCTCTTATACTTCAAACGCTGGACGCAAACTCCTGCATATATAATAAATAAGCACCAGGTGTACCCGGTGGCTCATACATCTTGAGGCAGTGTCAAAGGGGGAAACAATTTTTTTTTTCTTTTTCTTCTTTTTTCTTTTTTTGTTGTTTCAATGGCACCAACTAAACCCAAGGTAAAACCACAAACGGTGACACCCTGCTCCTCCCCCACAGCTATGGCGGCTAAAACGGTAAAAGTCACAGGGACGGTTACAAAATCTGCACAGTTCCCTCAATCCCCTCAAAAATCCCCAAAAAAGGCGGTTACAGCAGAGACTCAAACTGGGAGGGAAGGGGACTGTGCTCCCTCTGGTAAGGATATCCTGGATGCGATTAAAGCAAGTAGTGAAGTGCTGCTAAATCAAATTGACTCTTTGGCAGTGGACGTGTGTTCGATAAAACATGAATTTGATAAAATACAGAAAAAAACAGCAGAAATAGAAGTACGTGTGTCCAAAGTTGAGGAGCAATTAAAAAACGATAATAAAGGATGGCATACATTGAATAAACAGATAAAGGAACTACAAGATAGAGCGATAGACACAGAGAGCCGTTTAAGTAGAAACAACGTGCGCATACTGGGTTTGCCGGAGCGAGCGGAGGGAGACAACCCAGTCAAGTTTTCAGAAAAATTATTAACGGAAATACTGAATTTGACAGAAGCATCAGCAACGTTCATGGTGGAGAGGGCACACAGGATATCTTTCCGCCTCCCTAAACCAGGGGCACCCCCACGCCCTTTTTTGATACGGCTACTGAATTATAGAGACCGGGATCAAATTCTGTCAACGGCGAGGATAAAGGCAGATATTCAATATGAAAATGTTAAACTATCATTTTTTCCTGACTATCCATTTGAGATCCAGCAACGAAGAAGAGAATACACAGAAATCCGCAAAAGACTGAGGGAGAAAGGGTTAAAATATAGTCTTTTATACCCCAGTAAACTGCGAGTGACGGATGGGACACACACCCTTTTTTTTGAGACCCCAACCCAAGCGGGGGAATGGTTGGACACTAAATAGACAGGTTGACTATGTGATTTTTGTGAGACTTTCCTTTTTTTTTTTTTTTTTTTAGGCAACCCAAGATAGGGGGGCAGACGGATTTAACCCGATGTGCAAATATGAAATTGGGGGGAAAAGAAAGAAAAGGAATCTTTTTTTTTTTTTTTGGGGGACTGATTTTTTCTTTTTTGGACTCCTTTTTTTTTTTTTTTTTTGGGGGGGGGGGGGGAAGGTATAAATAGGGGTATATGAGATGATATGGTATAGTATTTAGTAGCACGGAAGAAGGAATCATATATTTTGAATGAGCGATTGATGAAGGGGAATGAATTTGCAATTAGAAATTTGAGTTATAATTGATTAATGATTAACAAACACCTAAGTACATGAGCACTTGGACACTAAAGAATGCGCGAATGAGGGGAGACAGAGAGAAATTGTCTCTCTCTCCCCATCTGCTTAATATGTCATCTGTTTGAGGGTGGAAGGGTCTTTTTTTTTTTTCCCTGGGGGGAGGGGAGGAATAGGAAAGGGGGGAAGGAAAGGGGAAAAATTATAGGGAATAGTAAAATCACGTTAGCAAGTAGGTTTGGGATAAAAAAGAAATACACAAATATCCACGGTTGATTTATGGAATTGGTAGTAACACAAGAGTATGTAATAAGAGGGAAGGGTTGTTTTTTTTTCGGGGGGGGGGTGGTCTGGGGGGAAGGGTATAAAAAGGTATAGGGGGGATAATATTCGATAAAGTTTACGTTATGTTCCTCTATATATGAAGAATGAATGACGGATTATGAAAATTAATTAGTTTTGATCGGCATGTTTGATTTAATTAATAATGAGCACTTGGACATCTGGGTGTTCTAAAAGCATGTAGATGGGAACTACACTCTTCCCCTTCCTTTATTCTGTCATGTGTAGGGTTCGGGGGTTTCCTTTCCCTTTTTTTTTTTTTTTTTTCCCTCTCCTTTCTCTTTTCTGTGGAAGGTCTCAAGATATGGAATAATAATATAGACAATATAGACGTGTAATTAAATTATGTAGTCGAGAAGAGGAGCCCGCCACACGAGTGAATGGGAGATAGGAGCAGGTCTTTTCTATACACTAGGGAAGAAGGACGGGCTATGTTAGATACTAGACCTAAAAAAGAGATTATGGTCAGTAAGATAGGGGATAGAGGAAATCCCTCTCCACTCCCATCCAAGAACGGATGGGGGAAGATAAAAGAGAGGGGAGTGGAGAGGGGTAGGGTGGGGGGAGGGGGAATGAATGTAAGAGTGAGGAATGAATGGGGGGAAGGGGGAGACCGATGGTGCGATCTAGATACCCAAGAGATACCATCCAAAAAAATGGAGTGGTCCGGCGAACAATGGAGGTATAAATTCCTCACATATTCTAGATATTATGTCCGGGAAGGATAACTGCTTTTCGATTTTATCCTGGAATGTTCGAGGTCTGAATTCAAGGTTTAAACGAGCATTGATGTTTCAGTATATAAAAAAAATTTCACCCCAATTGATTGTGCTACAGGAGACACATTTAATGGGGAAAAAGATAATAACGTTGAAAAAACCTTGGATACAGAAAACATACCATTCTACATATTCTTCATATGCTAGAGGGGTGTCGATTCTGGTGAATAAATCCTTTACAGGAGAAATAGAGAAGGTCTATACAGACGCGAATGGGAAATATGTTATTCTGCTATATAAGATAGGCAATCAGAGATATGTTATGGCAGCTGTGTATATTCCACCTCCATTCTCGGTAGCTGTGCTGAATGAGATAATGGAAAAAATTATTCAGCATATGCCAGCGAGATTGATATTAATAGGAGATTTTAATGCAGTCCTATCATCAGAGTTGGATAGACCAAAACCCCAGAAACAATATTCAACAGAACTATTGAACTGGGCACAGGTAATGGGGGTAACGGAAGTCTGGCGTTGGAAGAACCCAGAAGAAAGGGGATATTCTTGCTTTTCTACCTCTTATAAGACGGCATCTAGAATAGACTTGGCATTTACAGATCCCACGATGTTAGCAGACATAGTGGAGGCCAAATACCTGCCAAGTGGTCTTTCGGATCACTCCCCTTTATTTCTGTCAGTACGTACTCCAACTCCCAAAAATGCGTCTCTGTGGAGATTAACTCCGCAATGGATAGATCACCCAGACATAGCGGAGAAAATGGAACCAATAATGAGGGAATATTGGGAGAACAACGCAGGATCAGCCTCGGTAGAGATGGTGTGAGATGCGTTTAAAGCATACATACGAGGGCAATACATATCAAATGTCTCAACAGTTAATAAAAAACAAAAAGTGAAGGAGCAAGAGTTAAAAAGGCAGATTGATATACAAAAGATGAGATATGGACAGGACCCCAGGAGCACCAACTTTGATGAAATGATGGCAGCACATAGAGACTTACACCTACATATGGAAGAAATAACAAGACTGGAAATACATAAAAATAGGCAGAATATCTTTGAACAGGGAGATAGAGGGGGCAGATTTCTGGCAAGGTTAGCGCAACAAGAACATCAAGCCACAATTATATCAGAGATTGAGGATTTAAATGGACAAATAGTAAAGGAACCCAAAGAAATACTGGAGGCCTTTAAAGAATATTATAGTAAGCTTTATACTTCCTCCCTTTCGTCTGACTCCTGCCCAGAGGGTATGACGGACCTTTTGGACCGGATAGCCTTGGGGTGGTTGTCAGATGAGGAGAGGAAAAAATTGGTTCGGCCCATTGGGGTGGAAGAAATTATGGAGGTTATACGAACATTTTCGGGAGGAAAGGCACCAGGCCCAGATGGCATACCTGTCGAATTTTATAGAAGGTATGGAACATTAGTAGCCCCAAGATTAGCAGAAGTATATACAAGCGGGTTAATGCAAGGATCCCTGCCGGAATCTATGAGAGAGGCACACATAACACTAATACATAAGGAAAAAAAAGATCCAAAGCTGTGCTCATCATATAGACCAATCGCATTATTAAATACAGATCTCCAAAATACTGACAAAAATACTAACATTTAGAGTACAGCCTCTGCTTAAAAATATAATAGACTCAGATCAAACAGGATTTATGCCACAAAGAACAACAGATGTTAATTTACGTAGGCTCTACACGAATATACACACACATCATATGCATGAGGGATCAAGGACAGTGGCCTCATTAGATATCGAGAAAGCTTTTGATACGGTGGAGTGGCCATTCCTCTGGGAAATACTCAGGAGGATGGGATTCCCTTTAGTATTTATCAGGTGGATCCAAATAATATATGAAAGGCCAATGTCTGCAGTAAAACTAGGGGGAAGATTGTCGTCTTTCTTTCAATTATATAGGGGTACGAGGCAGGGCTGCCCTCTCTCTCCGGCACTCTTTGCAATTGCAATAGAGCCGGTGGCAGAGGCTCTCAGGACCACACCTAACATTCAGGGACTCCGGGTGGGGGGGCTGGAGGAGAGGGTAGCCTTGTATGCCGATGACATGCTTCTGTTTTTGAGAGATGCAGGTCCATCTTTGGAAGGAGCTCTAGAGGTGCTGAATGTATACTCAGAATACACAGGGCTTAAAGTAAATTGGGGCAAGTCAATATTATTCCCTATAGATCAAGGAGCAAAAAAAACCGCGGCCCCAAATACGTCATTAAAATGGGTATCGGAATTCAGATACCTAGGCATTGAAATATCAAGACAGGTTGAAGACTTTCGAAAATTAAATTTAGATCCGGAGGTACAGGAACTTGGTAGGAAAATAAAGATTTGGGCAACACTGCCTCTGTCCTTGCTGGGACGAATAAACCTAGTGAAGATGAAGGTACTGCCCAAGTTTTTATACGCCTTTAGAAACTCCCCACAGTGGCTACCAAAATTTTTTTACACAGCTACATGGAATGCTATCTGCATTTATCTGGGCCAATAAATCAGCTAGAATTAAACTAAGTACACTTATGAGATCAGAAGAACAGGGGGGATTGGCATTTCCAGACTTTCATAAATATTATACAGCGGCACAGTTGGTGACAGCAGGGAGATGGCTGAATCCAGATGGATATGATTCGGCCACTATGTTGGAAGCAGCAGTGGTCCAGTCGGTGGAGGCATTACAGGGATTGTTATATAGGGGTATTAAAACCAGAAGAGACTTAACACCAGCAATGAAAACAACAGTTAAAATATGGAAGGCGGTTATAGGAAGAGAGGGGGGAAAAAAAATATTCTATCTCCGAATACCCCTTTATGGAGGAATCCGGAATTGCCACATCTAGACTCAGTTCCGGATCCGGGAGCATGGACCAAATATGGGGTGAAGAAAATATCACAGTTGATACAAGAGGGAAAGTTCTTATCATATGTGGAAATGAGACAGATCTGGAACATCCCTGAGAGTTATGCGTTCAGATATAGGCAGCTCAATCATGCCACAATAGCCCAGTTCCCAGAGGGGACTCCGCTGCTGATGGAACATGAGGTGGAACAAATGATAAAAGGTGGGAAACGGACAATTTCAAATTTCTATAGATACCTGATCAATACCACACCGTATGACATAAGTAAACTAAAGGAAAATTGGAAGAGAGAAGCCCCGGGTTTGAGGAAATGGGAGGAAGTATGGAGGGTCCCTTTGCAGATTTTAGTATCACTCCGTGATAAATTGATACAATATAAAATCATACATAGAAGCCATTATACACCATACAAGTTGCATAGGATTTCACCGAGCAATTCTCAGAACTGTTGGAGGTGTGTAGTGGCCCCAGGGGACTTTATACATATATTCTGGCTCTGTCCAAAAATAGTAGCGTTTTGGAGTGAAATCTTGACAATGATAGCAAGGGTGACATCTGTAAGGTTGGAACAAGAAGTAGAGATATGCCTCCTGGGACTAATAGAGGGTAATGCTATTGCAAAAGAAAGGAAAACCCAGATAGGCCTGCTACTATTCTATGCCAGGAAAGCAATAGTGCTAAATTGGAAAAAAACAGAGGCCCCATCAATAGCACAGTGGAAAAATTTAGTAAATAGCAACCTGATATTATATAGAGAAACATATTGTAATAGAGGACATGGGGAGAAATATAGAAGAATATGGGCAAACTGGATAGAAAACTCTATAACAGCGTCAGGATGAGGGGAGAATTGGGGAGATAATCGCACCATTGGGAGAGGGGGGGGGAGGGAGGAAGAAGAATGAATGACATTGGATGTAAGGATTGTATGAATGTTTTGGGAATAAGGTAAATGTTGATGTCATTAGAGTTTAAGTAAAGTAAAATATGAATGTAATGTATGTGTATGATTTTAACTTTTTGTATGGATAAAAAAAGAAAATTTAAATAAAGAGATTTAAAAAAAAGATAATTGTTGGGGCAATTTTGGTTCGAATTAATATCAAGAGTGATTGGAGCATGATCAGACCATGTTAGGTTGTGAATACTAGCATTCGCTACTTTTGTGAGGAGATTCTCATCTGTGATGAAATAGTCTATTCTGGAGTACGTCTTATGAACATTGGAGAAGAAAGTAAAGTCTTTTTCTGTGGTATGAAGGCATCTCCAGGGATCGTACAGGTCTTCTGCTGAGAAAATGTTGGAAAGACCCTTTCTGGGAGCTTTTCCTTTCTTGGAGGTGTCCATATCAGGATCCATCGGTGCGTTGAAGTCTCCACAGATCAAGAGGTGGCCTTTCCGAATTTTTCTTGTCTTCCCAATCACTTTTTGGATGAATTGGTGGGGATTTTTATTGGGGGCATAAATATTGACAATAGTGTATGTCACGTTGTCTAAGGTGGCAACCAGAATTATGTATCTTCCTTGGGTGTCAGTTTTGAGATCTATTTGTTGGAATGAGACAGTGTCTTTGATAGCTATAGCCACCCCTTTTTTTTTCTTTCTTTCGTTGCTGGAGAGGAAAATGTGGGGAAAATGATGATGTTTGAAGGTAGGTGTTTTATCCTTAGCGAAATGGGATTCCTGGATGCAAACAACATCACTTCCGATTTTAATTGCAGTCCCTTATGTAAGTTAATCTATGGTGGCTCTAATTCGAAAGTGCATGGTGCTTCATCCTATCCTCTTCTGCTCCATGTGCCCCTCTTTAGGACATTCCCCCTAATTCACTTAAAAAAAATCTCTCTTGGATTAGTACAGATGGGTATGGATAGGCTCCTGGTACAGGGAATGGTAGGATGTAGAAATGGAGGGAAGGGAGGAAAAAAAAAAAACACAGCAAACACAACAAGGGGAAGTACTCTAACCTTCCCAATATATTGATATGAATACTAAGTCATCGTAAGTTTAAGGGGACTACGCCTATCCCATACCTCTTTCTCTTAGTGAGATCCAAAGAGAAAAGGAAAAAACATTTTTTTTTATAAGGGACACCCCTATGTGCTTCACTTTTGATTTAAAAAAATATATATTCTGACCTTCCTATTTTAAAATTGAAGGATTCTAAAGTATTATGGATTTAAAGGAGTTCAACCACCTCAGTCCTCTTTCTGAAAGTGCAGGTTAGAAAAAGAGGAATAAAAAAAAAAAAAAAAAGGGGAAAGACACACTTAATATTTCTACCTGTGGTATGGTCAATCTGACTAAATCATTCCCTTAGTGAGCGCTACTTATTTAGTTTAGAATTTTATATTCAACCCTTCTTCATTTCTAAGTGAAGGCTACAAAAAAAAAAGTGAATTTGAGGGGCCTAACCCACCCCACTCCTCTTTCTCCAAGTGAGAGAGAAGGAAAGGGGGAAAAAAAGGGAAGCACCCATATGTGCAACAAATTTAGTTTAAAAATTATATTATGACCTTCCTATTTTAAGGTTGAAGGATTCTAAAGTGTTGTGGATTTAAGGGAATTCTACCGTCCCAGTCCTCTAAAGGTGGGAGAAAGGGGAACCACAAAAAAAAAAGGGTGGGGAAGGGGGAGGGTAATCAAGGGAGACCTCACACATCTACATCTCCTCTTCCTACACCTCCTCCCTCCCCCCCTCTCCCTGAACCTCCTCCATCCCTCCCATAACTCTTCATGTCCCATCTTAGAGTTACTGTGGAATGACCACAGTTCCTCCATCCCTCTAATTCTATCTATCTCACGGAACCATTCCTCTATAGTAGGTGCCTCTTTTTTCTTCCAATTCCTGGGGATAAGTACCTTAGCTCCATTTAATAAATATGGGACCAATGATCCTCTATATTTTTTCCTTGTCTTCCCCGAATTGTGAAATAGACATTCCCAGGGGTCTTGTTTCACCTCATGTCCGCTGATCTCCTTTATCTGTGCCAGTACCTCCTTCCAATATTCCTGTATCAGGGGGCATTGCCACCATATGTGAGCATGGGATCCCTCCCTCCCACACTCTCTCCAGCATAAGGGTGATATCCCACTATCTATCTTGTGCATTTTCGTTTACAGAGAAGCTTATAGTTCATTTCCTTAACCTTAGCGTCCATTGATGTAGAGTGGACATATTCAAGTACCTTCCTTTTTTTTTTTATACATATTGTTTGGTTCAATTCTGCTTCCCAACTTTCAACTATTTTCAATGCCTCTAACTTACCATTAGGTGTCAAAATCTTATAGATATTAGAAAGTCCCTGCTTTCCTATTCCTCCCCGGAGTATTCATTTTTCCCATTGGTTTAGATCGTTGGGGGCTCGTAATGGCTTCGGCAAGGTATTTATAAAATGTTTGACTTGCCTGTATCTCCAAGTATCTCCTGGATATACTCTGTATCTTTCTCGTAGTTCTAGAAGAGAGCATAAACCCTCACCTTTCATCAAGTCCATCAATTTTAATGTTTCTAAAGTTCCCCACCTCAGGTATATGCCTCCCTCTCTCCCTGGCTTGAAGTGATCTGTGCCCGTAAGAGGCATCAGTGGACTATTGTATGGCCATTCTTCCCTTTTACATATTCTATCATAAATTTTATACGTTTCTTTTGTAATTATGGGGATATCTTGGGGTAGTCCTCTATACTGATTCTGAACCCATATTCTTCCTCCTAGTTTGTCAACACTTAGGCTTTCTTCTACTTCTACCCATTTCTTTTTCTCCCTTCCCTCTCTCAGGAACCAGTCCGTCATCCTCCTCAGTACCGAGGCCTCATAGTACCGTTTGAAGTCGGGCAGTTGGAGTCCTCCTTCCTGCCTAGCTCTGATCAGAGTTTCTACTGCTATACGTGATTTCCTTTCCCTCCATATAAATCCCCTAATTATCTTTCCCAGGATTCTAAAGAAGGCTTCTGGAATTTTTGTCGGGAGGGTTTGAAAAATATATAGAACTTTAGGTAATATCATCATCTTTATTGTATTTATCCTTCCTAACCAAGACACTCTGCTTACGCTATAACCTTTTAAATCTGACTTTAATTTATTTAATAAAAGTATGTAATTATCTTCATATATGTACCTTTCGGTAGTAGATAGGAAAACCCCTAGATATCTCATTCTCCTCTACTTACACTTAAATGAATATAGAGTTTCAAGATCTCTGCGTTCTCTATGACCCACCGAAATACTCAGAATCTCTGTTTCCTCTTGATCTATTCTTAAATTTGAGATCTCACCATATCTCTCATATTCGACTATTATCCTCGGAAGTGTTTCCCTCGGATTGGATACATACAACATCATGTCATCTGCGAACGCAGAGATCTTGTGCTCCCTCCCTCCCACTTCTATCCCTTCTATTTCCTGGTTCATCCTTATTGTCTCCATTAGCGGCTCCAATGTCAGGACAAACAGGAGGGGGGAAAGCGGGCATCCCTGTCGGGTCCTGTTGTAAAGTGGGAATCTATCTGACAAGGTGCCATTCACCCTCACCTGGGCCGGGGGACTAGAGTATAATGCCCCTATCCACCTAAGCATGTTTGAACCTAATCCGGCATGTGACAGGGTGGCTAGCAAAAATTCCCAGTCCACCCTGTCAAACGCCTTTTCGGCATCCAATGACAGAAACAGTATTGACTCTTTGCTTTTTTTGGCCTTTTGTATCAAAAATAAAGCTCTCAGAATATTATCCCTTGTTTCCCTCCCCGGTACAAATCCCGCCTGGTCATTCTCTATCAGTCCTGGCAAGAGTGGTCTTATTCTCTCAGCCAGGATTTTTGAGTAGATTTTTATATCCACATTGATCAGGGATATGGGCCTATAACTTGCACATAGTGAGGGATCCTTGTCTTCTTTCCCAATCAGGGTTATGTGAGCTCCTAGAGCCTCTTCGCGTATTCTCATACCTCCCCCGATGGAATTCATATACTTCTGGAAGAAGGGCACTAGAATCTCTCCAAATCTTTTATAGTAGGCTGAGGTGTACCCATCTGGACCAGGACTTTTTCCCATCTTAATGTTCTTTATAGTTTGACTTATTTCATCTTTTGTGATTTCCCTTTCCAGATTACTAATTACTTCCTCCGATAGGCCCGGGGTCTTTACTTTTTCTAGATATTGTTTAATTTTCATTCTCTTATTCTGGGTTTCTATTGTACCTTGTTTTTGATTAACCTTGTATAGATTTTGATAATACTCCTGAAATATTCTAATTATTTCCTTTGTAGAGTGTCTCAGTTCTCCCTTTTTATCTTTTTATTTTCAGAATAAAATTTTGTGAGTTTCTTGGTTTGATAGTCCTTGCCAAGAATCTCCCTGGTTTATTCCCCATAGCATAAAAATTATTGTTCATTTTATTGAATACCCATTTAGTTTCCTGTTCTAATAGGTTACATAGGTCCTCTCTCTTCCTAGTTAATGATTTATATACCTCTTCTACCTGTGATCTTTTATGTAGCTGTTCTAGACTCCAGATTTCTTCTAGTAACCTTTGCTTCTGTGCCTGCCTAATTTTCTTTCTTTTAACTTTTTCAGCTATCAACCTCCCTCTTATGTATACCTTTTGTGTTTCCCATAGCGTCGAGGGAGCTACATTTTCTTTGTCATTCTCCTGAAAGAATAGGCACATATCCCTTTCCAGATCATCGGCTATCTTGATGTTATTTAGGAGGGATTCATCTATTTTCCATGTTTTCTGCTCCAGCGGGACCTCCCCAACATCTAGAGACATCACCACTGGGGCATGATCTGACAACGTTATAGATTTTATGTCTACACTTCTCAGTCCTTCCAATAACCGATGATCTAGAATGATATGGTCAATTCTTGAGTATGACCTATGAACCGATGAAAAATATGTAAAGTCTTTCTCTCTTGGGTGTAAAATTTTCCAGGCTTCTACTAATTGCATTTGGTGAAGTTTGTGTTTAATTGCCCTAAGATATTTTCCCTCTGATCTCAATGATACCGGTTGGGTATCCAGAAATGGATCAAAGACAAAATTAAAATCTCCTGAAAGGATCACCTTGCCATCTCTAAATCTTTCTAATTTGTTCAGGATTTTCTTCAAATATACTGCCGATCTCACATTAGGGCAGTACACATTTGCTAATGTATATTTCAAATTAAACATAGAACCTTTTATGAATAGGTATCTTCCCTCAGGGTCCATTTCTATAGCTTCTGGGATAAAATGTGTATTTCTATCGAATCCGATTGCGGTACCTTTTGATCTTTTATTCGGGGAGTAACTATGATGCCAAGTAGGGAAATCTTTTGATTTTAATCTTGTCTTGGATGTTATCTTTAAATGGGTTTCTTGTAGGAACACTATATTGACCGAGAGTCTCCTCATATCCTGCAGTATCTGATATCGCTTATTTGGGTTGTTTAGACCCTGTACATTGTACGTGGCAATTTTTAATGCAGCCATTTTCTATCTTTTCTCTTCATATTCTCGAATCAGACTTCTGCGTGACATAGGAGAATTTCCTGGTCAATTCTGAGGCCACCAATCTTAACCAACATAACCTAAACATAGACATACTACTTAGAGACCACATATACCCCCCTCCCTCCTCCCCTCCCAACCCCCAGGCACATTGTACCACAATGTTTAGACTCCCTCGATCCGCGCCCATCCAGGCGGCTTGCCGAGCGGGCCTTTCCTGGGGCCTTTAATATGTCCCCCCCTCAACCGGTTTCCATCCCTCTAATTAAGGATATCTCCCGGATTTGGGGGGGGGGAGCACATTTACTCCATGCCTCCTCCCTCCCCCCCATAGACCTGGCCGAACCCACATGACACTTAATACTTCCTTCATCTCCCCCTGTTATTCTTATCCTCCTTGCCCCCTCAGGAGGAAAGGAAGAGGAGAAGAACAGAGAAAGGCGAAAACAAGGCAAAACAAAAAAAAAATCAGCAAAAAGGGCATCCCCCCCAAAAAAAAGGGGATAGTCTCTCAGATTCTTTAGTTTCTTATATTACTCATTCCTTCTTATAGCTCATGTCCTATATTCTAGGCACTACACTCTGTTCCAATCTTGGTCCTTCCACCTCTTCCACACCGGAGGTCTCCTTTCCCAATTATCCACCTTTATATGTTGTATACTTAGGGCCAGATCCACAAAGCAAATGCGCTGACTTAACTCGAGATACGCGGCGTAATTGAAATTTACACGGCGCGTATATTTGCGCCTGATCCTCAAAACGAGATACGCCTTAAAATCCTGTTTTTCCGTCCTACCTAAAATAATTACACCGGCGCTTTTCTGTGCGCAAATTACGCTAGAAACGCCACTTTTTTGATAGGCAAAGATGCAAATGAGGCCGATCCACAAAATTAAGTGTGTGCGCGTAGATTACGCCCTGTGCGCTTCTGTTAGTTTCAATGTGTAAATTTACACATTATAAAAGGTGCCCTAATTTTACACATGCCGTGTAATGGTCAGCTAAAGCAACACCACTAAGGAAGAGCTGAGCACACACACTTGCTGGACTACAATCTGTATGCCAACATGCCAGGGGCATCCATGCGCATAGCTAGACTAGTGACTTCAGTGACCGAGGGTACCCCCTCTTTTGAGGGAACAGCAGTCAGGAGAGGCCTCGCAGAATGCATCTTTGCACAGTAAACGCACACATTAATTATGTCACAATGAGAATGCATAAATGCACACCCACTGTGGTCCCTAGCACAGACATATCACATGCACATCTAATTGGATTAGATCCAAGTACCCCCCCCCATTGGTACTTGGGAGCAGTAACGCCCCGCCACGGCTCCAATTCTGTTACTGTGCATTCATACACCATTCAGGAACCTGGGATCACTTCTCCCTGGTCCTGGGGATCCCTTCTCCACCAAAACTGAGGGTGACACCCTTATTTAATCAGGAATGCCACCCCCGCACATTCACACATCATTCACACACATAAACCAAATATAAGTACAGTACAGTATAATAAACAAAATCATAAAAAAAAAGAAAATTCAAAAGTACCCCTGCAAATTAATTTCGGCGGCGTTTGCTCCGTCTGGGCTGCCCACGGACACGGCCACGGCCGACTGGAGAATCTTCATGGAGGGGTGTGAGCAGGGGAGGGAGTATCTTCATGGGGGGGTGGGTGAGCAGGGGAAGGAGGAGCCTCCCCTCCCCTGGTGTCTGTCCTCCTGCTGGCCTGCCCTCCAAGGCCACTGCTATCCTTGTCAGACAGTTTGTGAGGGCAGCCGCATTGGCCTGGACAGCCCGGGTATTGTCCTGCACAGCCATGGTCAGGGCAGTCACCTCCTGGGCCACGCCTGTTGTGGCGGTCTGCAGCTCACACAAGCATGTGATGACCGCCAATGAGTTTGTGGCCACATCACAGAGTGACTCCTTCATTACACCCAGGCTGTGCTCCATCTGGGTCAGAGTGACTTTTATCTGACCCAGAGTGCGGGTCTGCCGGGCATTGTCCTTCTGAAGACTGGCCGGCAGACGCTCAACCACCCCCCTGGTCTCCTGGGTCGCCATCCTGCCTGCTCCTGAGGCTTGTGGCCTGGGAGGAGGGGGGAGAGTGACCCTTGTGGGTTGCGGCCTGTTGGGGGAGGAGTGGGAGGGGCTACCCCTGATGGTGGCCTGACTGCTGCCAGCCTCTGGGGTAGGCTCTGGGGTAGCCTCAGGGGTAGCCTCAAGTGTAGCCTCAAAGGTCATCATATCAGAGGCCAAAAGGACTTCCTGGCCAATCTGCAGATCTTCTTCCTCCACCCCCTCATCCTCCTCCCCCTCAACCTCCTCATGAGGGGAGGCTTGGCCACTCCCCTCCCCTGGGGACTCCTACCCTTCTTGGGACTCATCAGCAGCCTCTTGTCCTTGGGGTGGTGCAGCAGCCTGGCCTGATGGGCCAGCAACCTCCTGGTCATCTGTGGAGGACACAAAACAATCACAGGTTTGAGGATCCACACACTTGGCACATCTTCCCTTCCCCCACCCACACATGCTAATCACCAGATAGAAAAACCAAAAACTTACCTGGCCCCACAGGAACACCTGTCTGATATCCATGCAGGCCCACCACCTGCTCTGGCTGGAAACACCGGGCCACTGCCCATTCCTCCTCACTCAGATGGATGGGGCAGGGTCCCCCTCCTCCAGTGCCCCTGGTATGGGCAGTGATCTTAGCCACCTTGTTCCGGACCACACTCTTCAGATCATTTATCTTTTTTTGTATGCCAGCGGGGGTCCTCGTCTCCCCCCCCCCCCGCCGCATTGATCTGATCTGTGATCTTTTTTAGAATCGCCTTCCTTTGGGCCGGGGAGGTGTTCCGGCTCTCAGGCCCATGTAAATAGCGCCCATATAGGACGATGGACCTAGCAAGGATTTGCTTCTCAACCTGATTAAAATTGAGCTTCCTGTGCCATGACAGACACCACTCAGCAACAAGAAACTCAGGACAAACAAACAAAAATACACACACAACAAACAAACAAAAACACTCACAGAAGAAACACAAAAAGCAAAACACACAAGCAGACAGCTACTACAAATTCAAAAACAAACACGCAAAAAACAAACACAAAATACAATCAGAAAAAAACAAACACAATATACAATCAGAAAAAAAACAAAAAAAAACAAAAAAAAACAAACAGAAAATACACTTAGCAGAAACAAACACCAACTACTATCTAATACTCCTCCAAAACTTCTCTATCACACACAACTCACCGACAAACATTCAGAGCAGAAGCAACTTGCTCTAGGAAGGGTAACACAGAGAAATACTTTTGCAAGGGAAGTGTGTTTGACTGGGGCTATTTATACACAGGGCGATCCTCAAACTAAGTACGCTTGGCCTTTTACCTATCTCACTGATTTCGCCGAGCAAAGTTCTGCACATGCCCAGTGAGAAGCAGATTCGTGCGCGCATGCGCAGTACGGCCGGACCTTCATTTGCATGGGGTCACGGCTCATTACAATGAAGCACGCCCACTTCCTTCCCACTTGCAATAACCCCGCCTTACGCCTCGGAATTTAAGTTACGCAAGCGCAATTTTGTGCGCAAATGCGCTGTGGATACGGCAATTACGACACCAACTTAGGGCACCGTAACTTAAATGACATAAGTTTTGAGTAACTTAATTTGCGCCGCTGTTTGTGGATCTGGCCCTTAGTTTATTGCAGAATTCCTCTACATCTTCAGGGAACCGAATGTATGCCGACACTCCCTGATTTTTGACCGACAGACAGGCAGGAAACCCCCATCTATAGATAATATTTTTTTCCCGGAGATGGCTCGTCAACGGTTTCAGTGCCCTTTTGCGTGCCAAAGTTTCTTGGGATAAGTCTGAAAATATAAGCAGCAATGTACCTTTATAGTCCAATGAGACAGAATTTCTCGTACTTTGGGATAATAGCACTTTCTGCTCAAAGTCCTGGAATCTTACTATAGTGTCCCTTGGTGAATCCCTCTGGACATTATATGACCTTTGTATTCTGTGTACCCTTACAAAATGCATCTGGGCAGTTGGCTCTCGTTTAAGCGCTTTATTAAATATCTCCCGCAAAGTCTCACCCAGTTCTCCATCCTTTACATCTTCCGTGAGGCCCCTTACCCGCAAGTTTTTCCTCTCCCTCTCCTTCCTCCCCCGGCGGCTAGGCAGCGTGCGCTTCAGTCGGTCCCACGCAATGCGGGTACACGACTTCGAGACTCGGGACAGCACAGGAGAGCCGGCCCCCCGATCCAGCTGGAGCCAAACGCTGGACACGGCCGGATACGATTCTGGACACCTCCGCTCTAAAGGACAGCACGGGGGGGGGGGGGTCGGGTCCACCGCCCTAGGCAACCTCCTTCTGCCCCAGCTGGCACCAAGTGCAGGACACGGCTAGCTACAGATGGATCAGCTTGAGCCGCAGCACGGGATCCCGGACGCTCAGGAGGCAGCACACCAGCACACACCGCACGGCAGATCCTTTTCCGTTTTTCCCAGGTTAGTGCATCCCATCTAGTTCACTCAGAGCTCCGTCATTGGTCCGGTCTTTTTTGGCTCATCGGGGAGAGCATCAGAGGCATGGAGCACGCCGCAACTCTCCTACGGCGCCATGTTAGATGACTCCACCCCCCTGTAGATTTTTCATTTAACATACTTAGAAAAAAAACAGAGCAACTTTAGCATATTAGTTTGGCACAGAGCAGCTTCAGTGTATTGGTTTGAAAATTGCAAACTGTGGCTATACTATGCTGGTACTAGCAGTATTCTGTGATATATACACTACCTGTGGCAAACAACCGTATCTGTTAATTTACTATCATAATCTTATTACATGCTTAACACTGGATCACATTTTTTCTTTTATATAGGAGAAACCTCTGTTTTGGAAAAATGTTCTCCAGTATTCTCCACTCAGCTTCCAGTTGAAGAGTGTGATGATGATGAACCAAAGGATTTACAAGGTAACATGCACATATTTTTTTTGTCAAGGGTACAGTCTTTCCTAACGTGCAAAACTCCATGGGCCAGATTCACGAATAATTACTGCGGCATAACGTATCCCCTTTACGTTACGCCGCCGCAAGTTTTCGGCGTAAGTGCTTGATTCACAAAGCACTTGCCTGTAAACTTGGCGTAGCGTAAAGCCGTCCGGCGCAAGCCCGCCTAATTCAAATGGGGCGTGTACCATTTAAATTAGGCGCGTTTCAGCGCCGAACATTCTGCGCATGCTCCGTTAGGAAATTTCCCGCCGTGCTTTGCGCGAAATTACAGCACCCCGACGTGTTTTTTGAACAGCGACGTGTGTAACGTACTTTCGTATTCCCGGGAACGACGGCCATACTTTAACATGGCTGGTCTAAATCTAAGCCATGAAATAGCAGGCTTAAGATTGCGACGGGAAAAACCGACTAGCGACGACGTAAGAGAATGCGACGAACGCGCGTACCTTCGTGGATCGCCGTAAACAGCTAATTTGCATACCCGACGCTGGAAAACGATGCGAACTCCACCCATCGGCCGCCGGAGAATTACACCTACGATCCGAAGGCGTACGAAGCTGTACGCCTGTCGGATCTTAGCCAAAAGCCGTCGTATCTTTGTTTGTGAATTACAAATAAAGATACGACGCGGCAAATTTGAAAGTACGCCGGAGTATCAGCAGATACTCCGGCATACTTTTTCTGTGAATCTGGCCCCATATGTTTTGAAACAAACAATCTTCAATCTCTAATGTCAGGCAGAAATAAAAAAAAATAAGATAAAGTATATTTTGTACATACATTTTTTTTTAGCTCTGTTTATAAAAAACAATATCTTATATCAAGCCAGCAGTTGAAACGCTTATCTCTTTTGCACATGTCATAGCTTTGTTAGTCTTAGCTTTGTAAAATGTGACAGAAGGGCATATGGAACCCTGGTTAATTTTTTTATTTTGGTAGCTATCCCGGTCAGTCTGGTGGATTTCCTTTGGACAGCCTTTAAGAAGGAACCGCTATAGGTCAGCTCATGTCTGAGGTCAACTGGAAATGCAACTAGGACCCCCTGAATCACTGTGTTTTTTTTTTACTAATTGTGACTTTTAATAAAAATTATCTTATTTGTATGTTACATGACACAGGATGGTATTCTGGAACCATTGGGTTATGTATTGTAGCTGCCTTCAGTAGATTGCACATTGGCAAACAAAGATGTAAGGGTTGCCTCCCGCTCCCAGCAAGCCTTAGTTTTTTGTCCTTCTCTTTGCGCTGAGAGAAGCATATCACTTTTTTGCTTTTTGTTCTTTCCTCAAGACCTTTTCTACTAAGTAAGATACTATAGTTTCTGCAAAGTCATCAAGGCTTATTTTGGCAGCATCCAGATTGGTTACTCATTGGCTTTGCTCTGCAGGACCGTACCTGGGGCGGGCCTATAAATTGCCCTTTGGGTAATGGACTTTGCATTAGGCACCCAATATCTAGAGATCAGGGCAATTCAGTTGCCTCTTTTATGCTGGACCTCCCGGCTGCAAGGTCATTTGACCAGGATTCATTTGGACAATGCCACAACAGTGGATTACATCAACCATCAGGGAGGCACCAGAAGTCATGCAGCTCAAAGAGAAGCTAACCTAATTCTAGCTTGGGCTGAACTTCACATTTTGACCCTGACTGCCATGCACATCCTAAGTGTAGAACATTTTTCAACAAACTTTCTTAGTTTTCAGCGTCTGGAGGTGTTTCGAGTTCTCTGAAGGTGAGGGGTTGGTTGCCATGACCAAGGATTCTCACGCCTTCATGGTGGATGCTCCGGTAACTTGATGGAAACAGTTCAACCTGACCTACTTTTTCCTCCTCTAAAGCTTCTTGCTTGCTTACTCTGCAGAATTGAGCGTTCCAGTGGTCCTCTTTGCACCAAACTGTCCTAGAAGAACATGGTACTCGTCAGACCCTCTGTGGCCCTCCTTAATTGTCATTGTCTACTATCCTGCTTCTCAGTCACTGGCTTTAATGGCTAGGCTGTTGATGCCCAGGTGCTAAAGGACAGGGGTCTATCAGATTCGGTCATCCCTATGCTCTAAAAGGCTATACAGGGCTGTTCTTACAGCTTTGTTTGCAGTGTCCAATCTCCTGAAGGCAGCTGCGTAACCCACTGATCCCAGAATACCATCCTGTATTGTACTTCAAAAAGAGGATTTGACCGGACATATTTTTATGGCACCAAACAACTGGGTGATTTTTATGCGTAGCATCTTTTGTTTACTCCTAAAGACATCACAGTGCAAACTCATTCCTTATTAGATGACTTAGGCCCCTTTCACACTGGGGCGGTTTTCAGGCGCTTTAGCGCTGGAAATAGCCTCTGCTAAGCACCTAAAAACCACCTCCCGTTCATTCCAGTGTGACTTTTCACAGTCTTGCAAGCAGCATCTTTGGGATGGGTTGGAAGCGCTGTATTTAGTGCTCCCAAAACGCCCTGCTCATTGCATAGGCAGCCCTTTTAAAACGTGATTTGAAAGCGCCGCAAGACTGGAGTTTTTAACCCTTTTTTGGGGTTAAAAGTGGCTGTAAAGCAGTGCAAAAGTGCAGCTTAAATAACTCAAACGACCGGTGCTTTCAGTGTGAAAGCAGTTTTAGTCTGAGGTTTCAGTCAGTCAGACCCTCAAGTGATCTTTAGCTGCTGTGCTATCTCTCAAAGCAACTCATAGTGCTTTGGGATTTTTTTTATCTTGTTTGTTATATAGTCAAGTTGAAAAAAAAAAACAAGTCCATCTGGTTCAACCAATAAATTTGTATAAAATAAAATTTACTGTAATGTAATATGTAACTGAATATATATGTATTTATAAAACTTATAAATGTAAAACATTAAATAAATATGATCCAAATCTATTATAATTACTCTTTAAAGAGAAAAATATATATTTTATCATAGTTGTGTTGGATCTCAATAAATTAGGCTTACATTATCATTAATGTAAGGTAGTCCGGTGTAAAGGCATGATTTGACAGCATTCTAGGAGCTTGTTCTGTTGGTGAATCAATAGCTTGGATGACTGTTTATGTTTATTTCTGTGAAAAATAAAAGGGGGCAGTGTAGGCAGCAGTGCTGCTTATGAGAACAAATGGCAGTAGTGGTCAAAATGGTTTTCTAACCTGCCCAGTCCGCTTATATTATATTATTGTGCAGCTCAGTGTACATTGCAAATGAGCGGGTAAGAATACTTTAATGCTAAAGAAACATAAGGTGTCTCCCCTGCATTCAAAAGTCATATTTGTTTTTAATGCTCACAATGCATTTAATGCATGGCAATTTATATATAGTTTCACTGTCCCAGCTTGGACCAATGTAAGTATGTATGTACCATACCTGTAGGATCCCTGTGAATGCTGGAAATCACTGTAGTAGGAACTGCAACCACGCAGAACTTCTGTGTGTGATTGGCCACAGCCGATCAGCTGTCCAATCACAGCACAGGTTGACCAAGGGGGTGCACGCCTGCGCGCCCCAAACCCAGAACAGCCGCAATGTACCGTGACTTCACCTGGCCTGCAGCTGCTGTCTGCTCACGGTACAACTACTGTGGGCAGGTGGCAAGCGGTTAGGCCTAAAAATAGCGCTGCTATACCGCCTGAAAAACTCCTGCCCAGCCTTCTCAATGTGAAAGCCCGAGGCTGAGGCGATGCGCTGGCAGGAGAAAAAAAAATCTCCCGCAAGCAGCATCTTTGGAGCAGTGAGGAGCAGTATGTATACCGCTCCTTCCAATTTAAAACAATGGTATTGACCATTTATCGGCCGCTAGCGGGGGTTAATACCGCACCGCTAGTGGCCGAAGTGTGAAAGGGGCCTTAAAGGGATTGTAAAGACAGAAGTTTTTTTATTTTAATGTCTCAGCAGTCCGAGATTCTCCCTTCTGATTGGCTGCCACTGCTGTTAATCAAAGTAAGCCAGGCAATCAGGATTATGTATCTAAAAAATAACATTAAGAGGCCATCATTGTGCATATGCAGTACTGTGAAAAAGCTTTAGGCAGGTGTTAAGAAATGCTGTAAAATAAGAATGATTTCAAAAATATTTTAATTGTTTAAAATAATCAACTTACAAAATGCAAACTGAGCATACAGAAGAAAAATCTAAATCAAGTCAATATTTGGTGTGACTACCCTTTTGGCTTCAAACCAGCAACAGTTGTTACACATGTACACACATGCACAAAGTCAGGGAATTTGTGGGATTAGAGTCGGGTGTATGATTAACCAATTATACCAAGCAGGTTCTAAAGATCATTTATTTTATATGTGGGCTGAAACACTGTCATTAGCTTAAACAGAAACGGTTATATAGGAGGCTTAAAACAGGGTGAGGAAAAGCTAAACTCTGCTACTAAGGTAAGGTTGTGGAAGACCATTTCATGTCACAGGTGTTTCACCATGGCAAGACTGAGCACAAGACACAGGGTAGGTGTGCTTACATCAGCAAGGTCTCCCCCAGGCAAAGATTCCAAAGCAGACTGGGTTTCAGTATGTGCTGTTTGACCTCTTTTGAAGAAGTACAAACAAGCAGCCAAGGAAACTTAATGCAGCAGATGAACGACACATCATGCTTACTTCCTTCCGACATCGTTAGATGTCCAGCAATGCCATCAGCACAGAACTAATTTAAACCAGTGGGACCGAGATATGGACTTTGCAATTTGCACTTTGTCCACTGGAGGGCGCCTAACATTTGGCTGAACTTTTCTCTGCCTGTTTGTCAGCACGTTCCAACAGGAAGATTGTCTCTCCATGGCTGTCATCTCTGTGCTGCGCTCCTAGCAGCTGCAAACACTGAGGCTGGAGCACGTTTGGACACATACAGGAGAGTGTACAGGAGCCCAGATGCCAGATATTAACTAGGAAGTGACATCAAACGCCATAGTGACGTCCTGGGTAATGTACTCCAATTACAATCAGCACGGTTGTTTTCTATGAATGCAGCTGGAAACAAAATTGCAAAATTTTAACCCTTGAAGCCCTGAAAGATTGTGTGTGTTTTCATGCAGGCACTGGGAACATTTTTTTGCGTTGTGCTGTATACATTTGTTTATCTTTTCTACATAAAGAACTGGTTCTTCCGAACAAACTGAGATCTACTGAATGTTATTCCTCACAAACATTATGTGGAATTAGAATGGTAAACCTTTATGAGCGCAGAATTCCTTTTTGCCAAAACCATGTAGTGCAAGGGCCTGCCTGATTGCATACAAATTGAAACTCTTGAGGTTTGAGATCATATTAGATGGTTTTGGTAAACCTGAAGACAAAAACCTGCAGGAAAACTTATAGTGTGTATGGGGCTTCAGTCTCAGGGCTACTGTCTGTCTCTTCCAGGCTTTTCTCACAAACTCTCTGTGCCCGCACACTAGGGATGGACCGAACACCCCCCCAGTTCGGTTTGCACCAGAACATGTGAACAGGCAAAAAATGTATGCAAACCCGGGGGCGTGTCCAGCCACAGGAGTGTATGGACGCAGTGTGAGGGAGCTCTGCTATAACAGACTTCCCTGAGCTACCTATATAGCGACTTTAAAGCCCCGAGTGACACCGTTTTGCTCCAGAGGACAGCGGGAACAAAAGAGGGATGGCGGCCAAAAGAAAAACGAGAGAGGGGCTACGTAAGCTGAGTGAGTTCTGTAGCCCTGCTTCACCTCAGAGAATCCAAGATGGCGCCGGCCCCTCTCCTCATGAAAGCAATACTGCCAGCTCTGACATAGCTGTGGAGAAACATAGTGCTTCACAGGCTGAATGCAGCACAGAGCACCAGGAGGACATTCTGAGCCCTGTGAGGCAGAGGAGAAGGATTTCTGATAAAGAAGGTAGCTTTTCCATCATTGACCCTGACACTGCCTATATTCCAGAATGTAATCCTTATGATGACAAACTTAATTCTATACAGACAGCAGGTCAACCCATACTGGACACGACTATAAAATAAATGATTATGTCCCTCAGGGGTGCCTTACAGCATGACATGCTGAGCTATATGCGCAAGTCCAAACTAGAAATTGACGCGCTGGGGGACAGAGTGGACTATGTTGAGAATAAGATGTGCGATTTTACCTCAGCGCACAACGAGTTAATAGATTCTCACTTTGACCTGGAGGAAGAAGTCAGACAGCTTAGAATTAAGGTCGGAAATATCGAGGACCAGAGCAGAAGAAATAATATAAAATTCAGAGGAATACCAGAAACAGTGAAACCATCAGAGCTGAAAGGCTTTATTAAAAGCATGATTTCAGACCTAATTCGTTCAGTCTCAAAACAAGAATTAGAGATTGATAGAGCTCACAGGCTCCCTAAACCACAGCATATAGCTGAAAAGTTACCGCGAGACGTCATTGCTAGAATTCATTTTTTTGAGGTAAAGGATCAGCTCATGCAATACGCTAGACGCCATTCACCACTACCTGACCCTTACGCTGGGATAATCCTTTTCTTAGACCTCTCCCAAGCGACAATTCTAGCTCGCAAGAACATGAATTCAATCACAAAAATATTCCGCAACCATGGAATGATCTATAAATGGGGGTTCCCCACAAAATTGCTTATAGATTACAAAGGATCCTCCTACGCAATTAAAAGTTTGGATCAGGGTCTAAAACTTCTTCGCTCCTGGGGTTTGATCCCCAATCAAGAGACTGATAAAATGGATGTCAGCGCTCCTGGACCAATACCACAAGACTGGAAGAAAAAAGAGAACTTAGTCCACCATTAATTTGGTTCTACCGGTTTTCTAACGTTTGCCTTCAATATTTCATTCGGGAATTACCTGATTTTTGGAATTGCCTGATTTTTGTTTTTGTTGTTTGCCTTCCACTATAGTATCTGCACCATGCTGCTTTACCTGATACAACACCTCCACCTACTGGAAATAAAGTATTACTGCATCCGCACTCTGCTTTTTCCACATTTTAACATGCAACTTGTCTACAAAAATGATCTTGCATCTCAGCAATTATCCTCTTATCAGCAATGACCCTTAAACTCTTGTCAATGAATGTGAAGGGCCTCAATAGCCCATACAAGAGGAGAGCTCTATGGGCCGACGCCATCAAATTTGGCAGCGACATCCTCTGTATCCAAGAATCTCATTTCGCCAAGGATAAGTCTCCTAAATTTCAACATCACAAATTTCCACATATTTTTGTTTCCAACCATAAGAAAAAGAAAAAAGGGGTGATTACGGCTGTAAAGGATACGGTTTCCTTTCAGCAATTAGACCTTAAGACAGATGCCCATGGAAGATATATTATTTTAGTAGCCTCTATAGATAACTCAACGTGTACTATTGTCAACATTTATGCTCCAAATAAGAATCCCCACCAGTTTATCCAGAAAGTGATCAAGATGGCAAGAAAGATTCAGAAGGGTTGTCTTATTATTTGTGGAGACTTTAATGCACCCCTAGACCCGGATATGGACACTTCAAGAAAAGGAAAGACTCCTAGGAAAGGTTTAGCTGATATTTTCTTGAAAAAGAAGACTTGTATGATCCATGGAGATGCTTACACACTACAGAGAAAGATTTTAATTTTTTTTCTAATGTTCACAAGTCATACTCTAGATTAGATTACTTTATCACAGACAAAAATCTCCTACCGAAAACAGTGGACGCAAAAATTCATAATCTAACGTGGTCAGACCACGCTCCTATTACGATAGAAATTGATTCTAATCAAATCAGCCCCAACAATTACTTATGGAGGAATAATACATTTATTCTTGCACAGGGGAAACATCAGTCTGTGATGAAGGTATCTATTGAAGAATTTTTTGTTATGAATGACAATAGTAGTGTTAACGATGCTACCTTATGGTGTTCCCACAAGGCCTATGTTAGGGGCCTCCTGATACAATTAACTGCCAGGGAGAAAAAACATAGAAATATCAAAATAAACTCACTACTAAAAGAGATTACAAGTCAAGAAGAGTTACATAAAAAAAATCCTCTAGATATTAATTTGGAACGTCATCTTTCCACTCTAAGAATGGAACTAAAATCTATCCTGATAACTGACCATGAGAAGTACTTTAAGAAACTTAATTTAAAATATTATTCAGAAGGTAACAGAGCGGGTAAACTATTAGCTTCCCAATTACGCCAGCGTAGACAAAAAAATAAAATTATTAAAGCGGTGGTTCCCCCTAAAACAAATTTCTAACAATAGATTCGTAAGACCCGTTACACTGCGGGTAGGCTGGCTTTTGTTTTTGTTTTTTCGTACATACCGAGATCTCGCCGTTTCGTCCCTTGGCGGTGGGCGTTCCTAGTTGATTGACGTTTCTCCGACGGGCGCATACTGCGCGTCACGACTTTCCGACAGAAGCCGAACGTCATTGCGCAGGCGCCGTATAGAGTCGGCTCTATACGGCGCCTGCGCAGCGACGTTCGGCTTCTTTCGGAAAGTCGTGACGTCACGTATGTGCCCGTCGGAGAAACGTCAATCAACTAGGAACGCCCACCGCCAAGGGACGAAACGGCAAAATCTCGGTATGTACGAAAAAACAAAAGCCAGCCTACCCGCAGTGTAACGGGTCTTACGAATCTATTGTTAGAAATTTGTTTTAGGGGGAACCACCCCTTTAAATTAGCCCACCACAAATCAGGAAAAGTAATGTTCAATCCCCAAGAAATTGTAGATGCATTTTCACAGTACTATGAAGAATTATACAATCTTAAAGAAGATATTAATACCCCCCAACCTAATACTAATAAAATAGAAACTTTTTTGGATACTGTTAATTTACCCTCCATCGACCCAATATCCTTAGAAAATCTCAATAAACCAATCTCCAATGAAGAAATTTTGAAAGTCATAAATGATCTTCCCAAAAATAAAGCTCCAGGTGCTGATGGACTGTCAGGTGAATATTACTCAGTTTTTAAGGATATTTTAGCCCCATATTTATCCAGACTTTTCAATCAAGCAGCAAATTCAAAAACGTTCCCAAATGAACTTCTAGAAGCTGTAATAATAACACTTCCAAAACCTGACAAAGATCCTGACTCTCCCTTGAATTACAGACCCATATCTTTACTAAATTCCGATCTTAAAATGTATGCGAAAGTCCTAGCAAATAGATTAGTTGACATCACCCCCTCATTAATTAGACCCGATCAAGTAGAATTCGTTAAAGGTAGACAAGCTCCCGATAGCACTAGAAGAATGCTGAATATTATTAACAGAATACATAATGATCGAATGCCCGCCCTACTTTTAACACTTGATGCAGAAAAAGCATTCGACAGAATGCAGGAAAAAGAAAAAATCGCGCCAATCTATAAAAATTATTCAGACCTATGTGACAACACAATTAGTGTAGTGAATAAATGTCCAAAAAAGAAAAGGAATAATGTCCCTGTAGCATGTGAAATATACCACACTAGCATGTGTGGGAGACATTCAAATCCTTATTGGAATAAACATAATAGTGAGTTATATTAAAAGTCCAAATAGCTGTGAAGTTTCTTGGGACAAACAACACCCGGTGCACAAATGATTGAGTGAGCCACCACCACATGGACTGGGGCTTACCAGAACACATATAAATAACAGCGTTATTTAAAGATTGCAGCAGGGGTCTCCAAGGGGTATGGTCACAACACAGGATCAATGGATGTACAGCATATATCCTTCACTGGTATCTCCACGGAGGGATATGATAAACTCGTACTGACAGACTCTCGGACCGTAGCAGGAAACAATGGCATGTCATGCAGAGAGAAAGCCGCACATAGCGTAATACGTCCAAAAAATACTTTTATTAAAAGTGTAAAAACCTACTTACATCAATTGAATGAAATATAGGCACATAAAAACAGTTTGCCGGCCGGCATAGATGGGAGCCCTTCCTCCTTGTACGAACGCGGTGACGTCACTGCACGCCGTCGACCCAGACGCGTTTCGTTATAGGATAACGTTTTCAATGGGATGGGCTCTGCAGTGATTCACCGCTTTAAATAACCAGGCCTCGCTTTGATCGCCAGGAACCGGAAGTGGCGAAAACGCCATTTTGGATTTGGGAAAATGTAGCAAAACGGCATGCCTAAACAGGGATGCCTCGAGTGGAAAAGACAGGGAGATCCATGTCATATGAGGACAGGATTATTTGTGAATTAAACAATATATATGTGAAAAATAGTGAACCTAATAATAGTAGTCTTTATTTAATCATGATCATTGAACCAACCAAAAATTAGTACCTGCATTACGGACTAAAAACACTGACTCCCCCATGTGGGGAAGCGTGGAATTACGTGCAAAAAATAGAAAAAATAATAAATAGTGAAATTTCAACTTAAAAAGGCAAGAAGGAGAAATTAATAGCTCCTTCGCCAAATGTGATCAGAACACACAATAATTGAACACTAAAAAGTGTTACATAGTGAATATACACTAATAAGTGCTAAACTTCAAATAAATGAACAATAATTATATGTTCAAAAAAAAAACGACATTATTGTTTATCAATAAAAATAGTGACAACAAATAATTATGAGTAAATGTAGATTAATTAAATATAAACAAATACTCCCAATCGTATCTAATAGGGTGAATATCATTGGATTCTCAGGGTTAGTGGTTGTATATTCGAGAACAAAACACCATCCTGGTGGGATCAAAGCTAGGCTAAATCAATAACCAAAACATAAAAATATATATACACATATTATTAATAAATTTATAACAGATCAAGCATTATTTATGAACGCATTCACGTCTGTATCCACGTTAAGACCATGTGGCATATAACATTTGAGGCGATGTATCCAAGCCATTTCGAGCTTGGATATTTCCCTCACCAAGGAGCTACCTCTCCAGTTGGGCTTATAAATATCTATACCTAGGAATAGAGTATTCGACGGGTCTTTATTATGTTTCAACAAATAGTGTTTTGACACTGAATGGTTTTTGAAGCCAGTAATAATGTTGGTAATGTGTTCGTTTAAACGAACGCGTAGTGGCCTCTTGGTCCTACCTACATATTGCAGGCCGCAAGGGCACTGCAACAAATAAACAACACCCGTGGTCCCACAGGTGATAAAAGGCTTTATAAGATGTTCCTTGCCAGTGGCAGTAGATGTAAAGGTGGTAGTACGTCTACTTCTGCACGAGTTGTTGGTACAAACCCTACAGCGTCTACATCTATAAAAACCTGTTAACTGGTCAAAAAAACTTGAAGTTTTACATGGAGGGTTTAAAATATTGGGGGCAATACGATTACGTAAAGAGGGCGCTCCCCTAAATATGACCTTAGGCTTCTCTGGCAAAAGTTCTTTAAGGACAGGATCATTTCTTGCCAGGTGCCAATGTCTATTTATCAGTTGTTTGATACCTCCATGTTGAATGGAAAATGTAGTGATGAACGGGGCACAGCCCTGAAATTGCTCACTTTGGTCTCGTGGCCGCTCAACCAAGAGTTCCTCTCTAGGGATGGAACTGACTGTCCCCAAGGTATCTTCCAAAGAATTTAAATCATAACCTTTCTCCAAGAATCGGTCAGTCAACACCTTAGCCTGCTCTGAAAATTCAATGGGATCTGAGCAGTTCCTACGGAGCCTCAAGTATTGGCTCTTCGGGACTGACCTAAGCCACTGGTCATGATGGCAACTTCCTAGTGGTATAAAGGAATTGCGGTCCGTAACCTTAAAGAAGGTAGAGGTAGTAAATTCATTCCCTTTGATCCGGACATTTAGGTCGAGGTAGTGTACCTCTGTTTGACTAGCTTCAAACTTTAATTGGATACCTCTCTGATTCCGATTTAAATCAGACATAAAGTTTTCCAACCTGTCCAGAGGGCCATCCCATAGGAGGAGGATGTCATCAATATACCTGGCCCATAACATGAGCTCAGGCACATTAACACCATAGATGACATCCTCCTCCCACTTGGCCATGAACAGGTTCGCTAAACTGGGGGCATATTTGGCCCCCATGGCTACGCCAGTTTCTTGTTTGTAGAACTTCCCCTCGAACCAAAAATAGTTCGAGGAGGTGGCGAACCTTAGAAGAAGCATAATGAACTCAACCTGTTTGGCCGGGAGGCCGGAATCTCTTCCCAGGTATAGGAGTACTGCCTCAAAACCCAACTCGTGTGGTATAATGGTGTAGAGGGACGTGACATCTATGGTCACCATCCACATACCTCTCCTAGGGGAGAGACCTGCTAGAAGATTTATAATGTGCCTGGAGTCCTTAACATATGACGGCATCCCTCTAACTAATGGTTGCAGGAAAAAATCCACGTATCTGCCCACCCGGGACGTCACCGAGTCAATACCACTGACAATGGGACGCCCCGGGGGGCAGACAGGATCCTTATGGAGCTTTGGTAAGTAATATATAGTAGGCGTCCGGGGTGCCAATGGGACCAAATATAATCTTTCCTTAGGGGTAAGTATCCCCTCATAGAAACCCCTGGCCACCAAAGCCTCCAACTCTCTTTTGAATTTATTCTTAGGGTCTGACTGTAACAGTGAGTAGGTGTTAGAATCCCCCAGAATATTATACATCTCCTTTAGATAGTCGGATCTATCAAGGATTACAATCCCCCCCCCCTTATCTGCGGGTCTGACCACCAACTCCTTGTTGTGACAGAGTTGGTCCAAACCCTCCTGCATAGTTTTATTTAACCGTGCCTTTTTTACTTCCATTTGGTCTAAATCCCTGAGTAGAACATCCCGAAAAACCTTGAGGGAAGGTGCCAGGGTACCCGGGGGATTAAACAGGGATGCATTCGACAGGCCTGAATGGGTATAAGCATTAGGGTTAACTGTATTAGAAAAGGTATTTGTAGCCATATACCTCTTAATATTGAGTTTTCTAATAAATTTGTGGATATCCATAAAAGTATGGAATTTGTCCAAACCCTTAGGGGGTGCAAACTTAAGGCCCTGATCTAAAATAAATTGTTCAGGTTTGGTTAGGACCTTAGAGCTAAGATTGAAAATGCCCTGTCCTACTGTTACATTTTTGGCCGCTTTAATGGTTCTGAGCCGCCTCCCCCCTCTGGTTCCTCTCCTCTTTCTCCCTGTCTTTTTATGCCTTGAGGGGGTTTGTGAAAACCCCAACTGGCTTGGTCATTCGATGATCGAGGAAGCGGGGGATTGGCTGAATTGTTAAAGAAATGGTTGGATTGATAAGATGAAGAAGGGCCAGAATCATACCCCCAATAATTATCCGGACTCTCTCCATCCCTTAATGGAAAAAATGAATTCTGGACTGGCACATTATAGTCCCAGCCTGAAGTGCCCACTGTCCGATAAGTTGAAGGGGAATAGGGGCCCCAATCCGACTCCTGACTGGGTCTCCAATTTTCAGAATAGTCGGTAGGGAACCCCCTTCCTCTAGGGAGATTGTGATTCCACCCTCTCCCTCGGGGGTTATGCCCCCTCGGTTTAAATTGGGTCCCCTGATACATGGGACCTGGACCTTGATGATAAGGTGCCCCTGGGGGGGCCATGGGGCGACTGTGATACTGTTGAGAGGTACCACCTCTGGAGGTATTGGGGACTCTCCTTGGGGACTGATAGGAAGAGCCTCCCCTACCCCTGTTAATAACAGGATTCTTTTTGGGGATAGCGGAGGGAACTTGTGTAAAACCTAAAGACAGAATGCACTGGGGATATATTTCACACACTTTATCTAAATTTGGCCTTGAAGGATTTATACACTCTGCTATTATGGCATTATATACTCATCCCACTGCTAAAGTTTTTTCCTCAGGTATGCTTTCTAGAACTTTCACACTAACCAACGGGACCAGACAAGGGTGCCCTTTATCTCCACTGATTTTTTCCCTTGCAATAGAACCCCTAGCGGAATATATTCGCTCTTCCCCAGATATCAAAGGCATTGCGATTGGTCAGGATGAACACAAGTTGGGCCTTTTCGCTGATGACATTATACTGACTCTGGCCGATCCTGAATTATCCTTACCTTCAGTAATTAATGCACTAGAAAAATTTAAGGAAGTCTCATACTACAAAATCAACATAAATAAATGTTACATATTACCCATAAATATCCCTACTCCATTAACAGTCAGCCTTAAATCAAAGTTTGGATTCATATGGAATAACAACTCGGTAGAGTACTTAGGAATTCGACTTGCACCACTGCCAGCCAAAATTTATGATGTTAACTTTCCCCCCTCATAGAACAAATTAGTGGTGACCTATCGAAAATGCAGAAAATTCAATTTTCATGGGTCGGGAAAATAGCTGCATTCAACATGCAAACATTACCAAAGATCATATATTACTTTAGATGCCTTCCTATCCCAATTCCGGCTAAATTCTTCAAGCAACTAAACATTAAACTGAGACAGTTTATTTGGAATAAAAAAAAAAACAAGGGTAGCCTTTTCCATTCTTACCTCCATTACGGCTCATGGTGGTATGAACTTACCTGACATCAGGAATTACTATTATGCAGCAATACTAGATCAAATGAAATATTGGTTATCCCCCCAGAAAGATAAACTATGGTTGAACATAGAACAAGATTCTACCAAGGCCTCCGATTTATACACCCTAGCATTAGCTAATATTGTACTCCCAAAAGTAGTCAATCCCAATCTATTAAGTATTAAGGCCACACTATTTGCATGGAAACACATACTTTCTAAATCTAGACATTTAGGAAATAAATCTAAATTATACCTCCCTACAGAAATTATTAACTACTGCAAAATCCGTATGTCAGTAGACGATTGGATCAAACAGGGATATTATCTTTACGTTAGCCTCCCCCTGAATTATAAAAATGTAACTTTGTGCAAGCTGGGAAGGTGTAAGCGTCTGAGGGATTTTAACCCGGAAAATACGATAGAGATACCATCATTAATCTGGGATTATTTATCCCAACAAAGGGATTACGTTAAAAAAGGTATTTCATACTTCTATAACATACTTTCATCCCAGCCAGTTGAAAAAAACGCTCATATGATAAAATGGGAAAAAAACGTAGACATTCTTTTCCTGGGATCAATGGAAAAAATCATTCCAGACAATTAAAAATGCATCTTCATGCATCGAACATTGGGATAACGCCCAAAAAATTACCAATAGATGGTATCTAACTCCCTACAGGCTATCTAAAATCTACCCTACAATGTCCGACATTTGTTGGAGGTGCAAAGAACAAACTGGAAACCTCCTACACACTCTTTGGAGTTGCAAATCACTGAGAAGCTTTTGGAACTCAATATTATCCTTCATAGCAGATTTCACAGGCAACCTGCTTACGCTTATACCTGCCTCAGCTTTACTGGGCATTGACCTGGAGATATACCCTACCATTTATAGAACTGTCGTGACCCTTTATCTTGATAGCCTCGAGACTAACTGTTACTAAACTATGGAAATCCACAGAAGCACCTAATATTTCCACGGTTATAAATAGAGTAAATACCCAAGCTCAATTCGAGCTGATGCTAGCTTATAAAAACCACACAATCCCCTCTTTTAGGAAAAAATGGAAAACATGGCTAACACATCATAGAGCCTCCGCCTATTTAAAAGATTGCAATATTTAATTTCTACTTGAGTTTTTGAAAACATTTATGCTTAGTATTAAGCAGTATGCAGGTGTAGAGCAATGAATATTTTATTAGTTTATAGTGGATATTTTGTTTGTATTTATTTTACTTTTATTTTTATCTTTATTTATTTATTTTTACTCTTTCTATAGTACAGGCTGTACCATTACTTATCGTGATGTCCTTCCAGTCCTACAGTTAGAACCCAGTTGGGGTAGACTGGTCTAGGTCATCAAGGCCCGTACCATGTTTACAAGCACAGCCTTTACAGATCTGATTATATCTCTGCTGTTTTGTTTGTACTGCAACTCTGTCATTTATGCTTTTGCTGTATGTATGTACTATTTTATTGATATAATAAAAAAATTTATAGTTGGAAAATTTTTTTTTATGCGAACCCTATTAAAGTCTATGGGACACAAACATGAGGGCTTATATGCAAGTTGGATATTGGAGTTCCTTGTTTCTCCGCACTCGTGGCTTTTTGGTCAGTGTGTTATCCCTAGATCGGAGTCCTTGTTCCTTTATATTGAGCATCACGGAGGAGTTCTGACTACACTACGAAGATTCCAGTGACACGGGAGACTTATCTGTCCCTGCGAAAGGCTTTATCTGCTTGCGTTTAAGACCTTGCTATTTAGAGGGTCGACCATTTCCAGTAAGGGCACTCATATACAGAGTGGGATTTATCTTCAATTGGGGATTCCCTCCACACCTCCTCTCCCCCCTATTCTCTCCTTTGGTGAAGGTGGATGAACCCTGGATTTTATCTCTTCATTGGACTTTTTTTCTTCCATTGTTTTTCACAAACTTTTTTGTTATATGGACTCAATTTATTTTGTTTTTCATTAATTATTTATCACTATTTATGTCATTTCATTTTTGTGAATATTCACATTACGAACGCAACTTATGGTTATATAATTGATTTTGCACCATAGAGATATTTGATGGTTTTTGTTGCAGCTGTACACTTATGTTTTATCTCTAGCACAGTATAATCCCCCCCATTTCCCCTCAGCCCATACCAGGCATTTCGAGTCTGGTTTGGATATTAAGGAGAACTCCATGCCAAAATGTAAAAAAATATTGGCGTGGGGGTCCCCCTCAAAATCCATACCAGACCCTTATCTGAGCATGCAGCCGAGGACAGGAAGGAGGGAATGAATGAGCGCCCACCACTTCTGAACCGTACCAGGCCACCTGCTCTCCACATGGGGAGGGTGCTTTGGGGTGCTTTGTCCCGACATCCCTGGCCGTTGTCAGGGTCTGCGGGTGAGGGGCTTATCGGAATCCGGAATCCAGATCCTACCCCCCCCCCATGCGAATGGTTATCAGGTAGAAAAAGTGTAAAAAAATAAAAATAATATACAGTTTTTGACAATTTGTACATCCATTGTCAATCACGCTGCCCAATAGACCCGAAAAAAAAAAGAAAAAACGCTGCCTCCATGGCAGGCTTCCCGGCAACTGCTGTCTTTTGACTGTGACAGCTGTTATATAGGCAAGGGCGGGGCCACCCGCTGATGTAACCGGATGACCCTGCATCCTCTGACATGACGTCAGAAGGGGCGGGGTCACTCGGTTACATCACTGGATGGCCCCGCCCTTGCCTGTTTAACAGATGTCACAGCCAAGAGACAGCAGTCACCGGGATTTGGTGAATGGATAAGGGTACAATGTACCCGATACCCATTCACATGGGGGTGGAGAGCCAGGATCTGGTTAAAGGGGGCTTCCAGATTCCGATAATCCCCACACTCGCAGACCTCGACAGACAATGGCCAGGGCCTGGTATGGATTTTGGGGGGACCCCATGCTGTTTTTTTTCTTAAATCTGTCATAGGGTTCCCTATATAATCTGCACTGCACTATATACCCGGCACTGTATTACAGTGGGGATCGAAAGTTTGGGCACCCCAGGTAAAATTGTGTATTAATGTGCATAGGAAAGATGGAACAATCTCCAAAAGGCATCAAATTACAGATTAGACATTCTTATAATATGTCAAAAAAAGTGAATTTTATTTCCATCATTTACACTTTCAAAATTACAGAAAACAAAAAAATGGCGTCTGCAAAAGTTTGGGCACCCTGCAGAATTTACAGCATGCATTGCCCCCTTTGCAAAGCTGAGACCTGCCAGTGTCATGGTGTCAGGGACTCACCTTCCAAAATCGTCAGCCCAGCATTGGGCTGAGACAGCGGCGTGCATCAGCGGGACGTGCGCGTGCGCACGTGCGCAGCGGGAGCGCGCGCGTGCACGTGAACCCTCCTTGGCGCCAAAACGCCTTTAAAAGCTCAGTCCTTGCTTCCTGCAAGTTGCTGTCTGATCTGCAGTCCCTGATTGAACTTGAACCTGAGAACCTGCTTACCTGATTTGAACTTCTGATTGAACTTGTGACCCGGCTTGTTTGACCATCCGTACCTCTCCGATCCTGACCCCGGCTTCCATTGACCACCTCTTCAGATTGACCTACCGTTGCCAGACCTTCCTGCTTGTATCCTGATTACTCTTCTGCCTGCTGCATCTGATTACCTGAACCATCTGTTGTGACCCGGCTTACCTGACTCTGCTTCCGTCTGCTGTCGTTGATCCAATCATCTTCCAGCCTACCCTTCCAGAGGAAGTCAGCACCTGCTTCACCTACCCAGCACGCCGGCACTCCTACCCCGCCAGGCTCCTGAGTCTGCTGTTCCCAATCCGGCAGCTCACGAGCCGGAGCTGTAAGAGAGGCCTCCTCCTACCATCGGGCTCTGGCTACCAGGTACGTGATACATAACACATGGATTGTTCTCAATCATCGTCTGGGAAGACCAGGTGATGTCAATCTCAAAGGTTTTAAATGCCCAGACTCATCTGACCTTGCCCCAACAATCAGCACCATGGGTTCTTCTAAGCAGTTGTCTAGAAAACTGAAACTGAAAATAGTTGACGCTCACAAAGCTGGAGAAGGCTATAAGAAGATAGCAAAGCGTTTTCAGATGTCAATATGCTCTGTTCGGAATGCAATTAAGAAATGGCAGTCATCAGGAACAGTGGAAGTTAAAGCAAGATCTGAAAGACGAAGAAAAATATCAGACAGAACAGCTCGCAGGATTGTGAGAAGGGCAATTCAAAACCCACGTTTGACTGCACGATCCCTCCAGAAAGATCTGGCAGACACTGGAGTTGTGGTGCACTATTCTACTATAAAGAGATACTTGTACAAATATGGTCTTCATGGAAGAGTCATCAGAAGAAAACCTCTTCTACGTCTTTACCACAAAAATCAGCGTTTGAACTTTGCAAATGAACATATAGACAAGCCTGATGCATTTTGGAAACAAGTTCTGTGGACCGATGAGGTTAAAATATAACTTTTTGGCTGGAATGAGCAAAGGTATGTTTGGAGAAGATAGGGCACAAAATTGAATGAAAAGAACCTCTGTCCAACTGTTAAGCATGGGGGTGGATCAATCATGCTTTGGGGTTGTATTGCAGCCAGTGGCACAGAAAACATTTCACGAGTAGAAGGAAAAATGTATTCAATTAAATTTCAGCAAATTTTGGATGGTAACTTGATGCCATCTGTGAAAAAGCTGAAGTTAAAGAGAGGATGGCTTCTACAAATGGATAATGATCCTAAACTGTCAGGGCACTAATCCTTACCTGCCTTCCCGAACGGTACAATCGCGGCTGTTTGCGCTGCGCGTGCGTGGTGTTGGCGTGCGCGTGCATGTGCGCGCGCACGGACGCGCAAGACCTATAGTTCCGTCCGGCCAATCAGAGCCCTGAGCGGGCTATTTAAACCTCTCCCTTTCCGGTGGCTAGTTGCTGGTTTGTCACAGCGTTTGTTTGGAGTGTTTCCTGGATCTTGAAAAAACCTTACCTGATCGTGTTCCTGTTTACCTGACCTTGGCTCTACTCTACCGGATTGCTGCTTTCTCCTACCTTGACCTCGGCTTGCTTATTGGACTATTCTGATCTCACCTGCCCTTGACCTTTTTGGCTTGAACTTTGGACTACCTTGTTTATCTGAGCTTCCTTGACCACAGTCTGTTTCCTGGATTTCCCTGTGTTCCTACCAATCCTGCTTCCTGGACCTCCTGGAATTCCCTGCCGTGCTTCCAGCTATTTCCAAGCGGACTATTGCCTGGTTGTTCCTGTTTCACGCACCCAACCTTCACCTTCCCATCGGTACCGGTGCCTCCTGGTGCGTCTGTTCCCCTGTCCCCACTTCAGGGGGCGGACCGCGCCGGGTCGCAAAGGGAGCCACCCTCAGCATCTTGGCCTTGGTAAGTGTACTTTTGTTACTACCTGATAGTACCTGATAGTACAAACCAGCCCGATGTCCGAGGCCGACAGGGTGCGCTCGCCTTTTGAGACGCTATGCCAACAAGTCTCAGCCCTCACCGAAGCGGTACAAAAACTTCAGGAAGGCTATCTGCATATAGATGGTCGCTTGCAACAGATGAATGTCACCCCCGGATCCTCGACCGCCTCCGCGGCATTAGCTACAGGTCCTGCTTCTTCTCAACCCTCTTCTGCCTCTCCAGTGCTGGTAACTCACCCTGAACCTCGTGTGCCTACCCCGGAGCGATTCGCTGGCGACCGAAAGAAATTCTGGGCGTTTAAGAACGCTTGCTCCCTGTATCTGACTCTTCAACCCAGGACTTTTTGTTCAGAAGCTGTAAAGGTTGGTTTCGTGATCTCCCTCCTTGCAGATGAACCACAAGCTTTGGCCCATAGTTTGTTGGAACAAGGGAGCCCGATATTAGACACTATGGACACTTTCTTTGAACATTTATCTAAGTTATACGATGATCCTCTCCGTTCAGCTACCGCGGAACTTACCCTTCATCAACTAACTCAGGGGAGGAGACCCGTAGAGGACTACGTTGCTGACTTCCGTAAGTGGTCTGCTGATACAGGGTGGAATGAAACTGCCCTGAAATACCAGTTTCGCCAAGGGTTGTCGGAATCCCTCAAGGACGAGCTAGCCAGAGGTGACCCGCCTGCCACTCTGGAAGCCTTAATCCAATCGGCCACCCAGCTTGATCGACGCCTTCGAGAACGCCGGCAGGAACGCTTCCAGACATCCCGTCCTAATTGGATTCCGCCTAGATTCTCTCCGACTCCTCCACCTGCTCCAGTTCCACCTGTTGCTTCGTCTTCAGATCCAGAACCAATGCAGCTCGGTCTACTCCGGGCACCTCTCACCCCTGAAGAGAGACAACGTAGACGGCAGTCCAACCTCTGCCTGTATTGTGGCGCTGCAGGACATTTTCTTCGCACCTGTCCTATAAGACCCAGTAAGTCAAGACTACCATCTTTTTTCAATTGCCATATTTCCAACTTACCACAGACTTATGTTGTACTTTTTCTTTCTCTACAGCTCCCGCAGGGGGCGGTCCGGCTGCCAGCCATCGTTGACTCCGGGGCTTGCAGCTGCTTCCTTGATTTTGCCCTAGCCCAGAAGCTGCATGTCCCATACCGGCCAAAAAACTTTCAGTTACAGATTCACCTGGCAGACGGCTCTCTACCCCGCTCTGGATTAGTTACCATGGAAACTCTGCCCATCCACGCCATCTCCGACACCGGTCATCGAGAGTATCTGTGCTTGGACCTTATTCCTTCCCCTTTATTCCCTATTATTTTGGGTTTACCTTGGCTACAAGCGCATCAACCTTCTATAGACTGGCTCAAAAAAGACATCACATTCCCTTCTGCTTTCTGTTCTCAGCATTGTCTTCCTCCCGTTAAAGCCTCCTGCTCCACCTTGATATCTGCACCATCGGATCTTCAACACGTTCCTGCTGCATACTCAGACTTTAAGGATGTGTTCGATAAGCAACAGGCTGACCGCCTTCCCCCACATCGACCATACGATTGCCCCGTTGACTTACTTCCCGGTTCTAAAATCCAGTTTGGTCGAATCTTCCCACTCTCAGAGACTGAATTGGTGGCCCTAAAGGCCTATATCGATGAAAATTTAGGAAAAAGATTCATCTGCCCTTCGTCTTCCCCAGCCGGGGCTGGAATCTTTTTTGTTGAGAAAAAAGATGGTTCCCTCAGACCCTGTATTGATTACAGGGAGCTAAATAAAATCACCGTCAAAAATAGGTATCCTCTGCCCCTCATTCCGGAACTTTTTCAACGCTTCCGATCAGCCCAGATTTTCTCTAAGCTCGATCTCCGCGGGGCCTACAACCTCATTCGGATCAGGCACGGGGACGAATGGAAGACCGCTTTTAGATCAAGGTTCGGGCACTTTGAATACCTAGTAATGCCATTCGGCCTCTGCAACGCCCCTGCCACCTTCCAACATCTGGTAAATGACATTTTTCGCCAATATCTGGATGACTTTCTAGTCGTCTACTTGGACGACATCCTCATTTTTTCGGTATCACTCGAACTACATCGCACCCACGTTAGGAAGGTCTTGACTATCCTCAGAGAACACAAGCTTTATCTTAAAGCGGAAAAATGTGAGTTTGAGAAGACTACAATTCAGTTTTTGGGGTTCATCATTTCAACCGACGGTATATCCATGGATCCGCAAAAGGTCAAAGCAGTTCTGGATTGGCCAGCGCCAGTTGACAAGAAAGGGGTACAGCGTTTTATTGGCTTTGCCAACTTTTACCGAAGATTTATTGTTGGTTTCTCATCCATTGTGGCCCCTATCACCCGTCTTACTCACCAAGGTCATCGCTTCCATTGGTCCCGGGAAGCTCAAGAAGCATTCAAAAAGTTAAAAATCTTGTTCTCTTCAGCCCCTATCCTTAGGCATCCAGATCCAAGCTTGCCCTTTATCCTGGAGGTCGACGCTTCGGAGACGGCCATCGGTGCTATCCTGTCACAAAGGCAGGGACCCAAATCCTTGCTGCACCCCATAGCTTACGCTTCACGAAAACTAAATCTCTCGGAAAAAAATTATGATGTTGGGGACCGGGAACTGTTGGCCATTAAGTTCGCTCTAGAAGAGTGGAGGTACCTCTTAGAGGGAGCTCTTCACCCCATCTTGATCTTCACAGACCATAAAAACTTGGAATACCTGCGATCTGCCAAACGTCTGAGACCTAGACAAGCCCGTTGGGCCTTGTTCTTTGCCCGCTTCAACTTCCACATAACCTTCAGACCAGGATCTAAGAATGGAAAAGCTGACGCCCTATCCAGAATGTTCACCGAAACTCCTGACCAGTCAGAACCCAGTACCATTTTGACGTCCCAAAATTTCTTTCTGATTTCTCAGTTGGATCTACTTTCCTCTTTGAAGCCGGCTTCCACCCAAATTACCAACATACCCTCACTCTCTCTTGAAAGACGAGACGGTTTACTATGGTCTCGAGGCAAAATTTTTGTACCTGAACAAACGAGACAACTAGTACTGAGTATATTCCATGACCACAAACTAGCAGGCCATTTTGGAGCTCGGAAAACCGCAGAATTAGTTAGCCGCTCCTTTTGGTGGCCAAAGTGGAGGTCGGACTGTAAAGACTATGTAACTTCGTGTTCTCGGTGTCAGCGTTACAAAGGCCCAAACGCCAAATCCTGGGGTTTACTCAGGCCTCTTCCTGTCACTGAACGCCCCTGGGCGGACATTTCTATGGATTTTATTGTAGACTTACCACCTTCTGGAGGCTTTACTACAATCCTAGTAGTGGTCAACCGGCTGTCCAAATTTGCACACTTTGTGCCTATGATTGGCACACCCTCTGCAGCAGAAACCGCTAAAGTTTTCTTCAAAGAGATCGTGAAGCTCCATGGAACACCCAAAAGCATTGTTTCGGATAGAGGTGTACAATTTACATCTAAATTTTGGAAAGAACTTTGTAAATCTCTGGAGATTAAAACCTGCCTCTCATCAGCTTACCACCCGCAGTCCAATGGTCAGACAGAGAGGACCAACCAAACGTTGGAACAGTATCTCCGTTGCTTCTGCTCCTCGTCGCAAGATGACTGGTCGTCTTTGCTACCATCCGCAGAATTTGCGTATAACAATTCTCTACATTCATCCACTAACCAGACTCCATTTTGGGCTAACTATGGTTACCATCCTACTTTCCTTCCAAGTTCAATTCCCGAGATTCCCGTACCTGCTGTTCAAGAACATATAGTCGCTTTACAACAAAATTTTCAAAAACTTCAAAAAAACATGCAACAAGCCCAGGAAAATTACAAAAGATCCTACGATAAGGGAAAGAAGGAGTGTCCAGCTTTTAAAGTCAGGGAGAAGGTATGGCTATCGGCCACGAACTTTAGGTTACCCATTCCTTCTCGGAAACTAGGTCCCAGATTCATAGGCCCATTCGAAATTAAAAGAGTGATCAATCCTGTGGCTTTTTAACTAACATTACCAGGGTCATACAAGATCCACCCCGTATTCCACGCATCTCTGCTCAAACCCGTTATTCCAGACTCTTTTCCAGGAAGGGAGGAACTTCCACCTCCTCCAGTGGAGATTGAAGGTGAAAAAGAATTTGAGGTTGAATCTATTTTAGGTTGCCGGAAGAGAGGGAGACAACTCCAGTACCTTGTCAAGTGGAAGGGTTACCCGCCTGAAGACACCTCATGGGAACCTTCCAGAAATTTACATGCTCCTCGCCTGATCCGAATTTTTCACCGGGACCATCCGGAACTGATGGACAGTTTAGGCGTCCGGAGTCCGCCCCTAGGGAGGGGGCACTGTCAGGGCACTAATCCTTACCTGCCTTCCCGAACGGTACAATCGTGGCTGTTTGCGCCGCGCGCGCGTGCGTGGTGTTGGCGCGCGCGGGCGCGTGCATGGACGCGCAAGACCTATAGTTTCGTCCGGCCAATCAGAGCCCTGAGCGGGCTATTTAAACCTCTCCCTTTCCTGTGGCTAGTTGCTGGTTTGTCACAGCGTTTGTTTGGAGTGTTTCCTGGATCTTGAAAAAACCTTACCTGATCGTGTTCCTGTTTACCTGACCTTGGCTCTACTCTACCGGATTGCTGCTTTCTCCTACCTTGACCTCGGCTTGCTTATTGGACTATTCTGATCTCACCTGCCCTTGACCTTTTTGGCTTGAACTTTGGACTACCTTGTTTATCTGAGCTTCCTTGACCACAGTCTGTTTCCTGGATTTCCCTGTGTTCCTACCAATCCTGCTTCCTGCCATGCTTCCAGCTATTTCCAAGCGGACTATTGCCTGGTTGTTCCTGTTTCACGCACCCAACCTTCACCTTCCCATCGGTACCGGTGCCTCCTGGTGCGTCTGTTCCCCTGTCCCCACTTCAGGGGGCGGACCGCGCCGGGTCGCAAAGGGAGCCACCCTCGGCATCTTGGCCTTGGTAAGTGTACTTTTGTTACTACCTGATAGTACCTGATATAAACACACCTCAAAATCCACAAGGGATTACATCAAGAGGCGTAAACTGAAGGTTTTGCCATGGCCTTCACAATCTCCTGACCTCAACATAATTGAAAATCCATGGATAGACCTTAAAAGAGCAGTGTGTGACAGACAGCCCAGAAATCTCAAAGAACTGGAAGACTTTTGTAAGGAAGAATGGGCAAAGATACCTCAAACAGGAATTGAAAGACTCTTGGCTGGCTACAAAAAGCGTTTACAAGCTGTGATACTTGCCAAAGGGGGCAGTACAAGATATTAACTCTGCAGGGTGCCCAAACTTTTGCAGACGCCATTTTTTGTTTTCTGTAATTTTGAAAGTGGAAATGATGCAAATAAAATTTAACTTTTTTTGACATATTATAAGAATGTCTAATCTGTAATTTGATGCCTTTTGGAGATTTGTCCATCTTTCCTTGACTTCGTTATGCACATTAATACAAATTTTTACCTGGGGTGCCCAAATTTTCGATCCCCACTGTATGTATGTGTGTGTGTGTATATATATATATATATATATATATAATATAAAAACTGCCAGTACGCCACTAACTAACCTGCCTAATCTAGCTCTAATTCTCTTGCAGTGCATTATGGGCACTCCACGGCGCTCGAAATTGCAGCGAATGCTCCATATGTTTGGTTTGTTTGCGAGCAAACGAATACCCGATCAAGTCAAACTTGCATTCGATTCGAACATCGGGACCATCCACACCAACACATTTCATTCCAATAAAAAAAAAAATGGCTCAATCAGTTGGAGATTTTATCCCACCCAAAACTCTACAAATCTTCCGGGCTCTAGGACCCAGTCCAGGACTTGCCATATTACATCACACTACAAGCCAAAGAGACTGTGGAGATCCTCTTTGGTGTAGAAGCCACCTCTCCAGAAACCAGATCATTTATAGTAATACCTTTTAACCACTTCCAGACCCGCTCATGTACATATACGTCGGCATTTTAAAGATGGATATCTCGGTAACGGCAGCAGCTGCTGCCACAACCGAGGTATCCACCTTTAGTGCTAAGGGTCCTGTACACGATAACGGCGGTCTTCGCGGCGGATTCGCCGCGAGATCGCCGTTATCGGTGGCGGGAGAGGGGGCCCCCCGGTGGCGGGAGAGGGGACCCCCCGCCGCTCTCCCGCGCCCTCCGCCGCTTACCGTTGCCGTCGGTAGCGGCAGAGGCGATCGGGACTGTTCGGCAAGTGACTGGGGATGCGAGTGAGGGAAAAATGTCCTTCACCCGTCCCCATAGCTCTGCTGGGCGGAAGTGACGTCAAAACGTCAGTCCCGCCCAGCGTCTTAAAGAAACATTTTTTTTTTTGTCATTTGAAAAAATGACAGTTTCAAGTTTTTTTTTGTTGCATTTTAGTCTAAATATGAGATCTGAGGTCTTTTTGACCCCAGATCTCATATTTAAGAGGACCTGTCATGCTTTTTTCTTTTACAAGGGATGTTTACATTCCTTATAATAGGAATAAAAGTGATCAAATTTTTATTTTTATTTTTTTTCAGTGTAAAAAGTAATAAAATCAATAAAAATAAATAAGAAAACAAATTTTTTTTTTTTAAAGCGCCCCGTCCTGACGAGCTCGCGCGCAGAAGCGAACGCATATGCGAGTAGCGCCTGCATATGAAAACGGTGTTCAAATCACACAAGTGAGGTATCGCCGCGATCGTTGGAGCGAGAGCAATAATTCTAGCCCTACTCTGTAACTCCAAAAATGCAACCTATAGAATTTTTTAAACGTCGCCTATCGAGATTTTTAAGAGTAAAAGTTTGACGCCATGCCACGAGCGGGCGCAATTTTTAAGCGTGACATGTTGGGTATCATTTTACTCGGCGTAACATTATCTTTCACAATGTATAAAAAAATTGGGCCAAATTTATTGTTCTTTTATTTTTTAATTCAAAAAAAGTGCGCTTGTAAGACCGCTACGCAAATACGGTGTGACAAAAAGTATTGCAATGACCACTATTTTATTCTCGAGGGTGTTAGAAAAAAATATATAATGTTTGGGGGTTTTAAGTAATTTTCTAGCAGAAAAAACTGTTTTAGTCCTGCAAACACCAAATCTGAAAAACACCTAAGGTCCTTAAGTGATTAAAATAACAATACCAGTAAAATAACTATGGGTCAAGCGCTATCTTTCCACTTTCCTCAACTTTTGCACAAGAAACTGGGCTTGAAAAAAGAGCCTCTCACCAGACAGCATTATCTCCAACATAGGGCAAGCCACAACATAATGCCCCCATTGGTAACGTGCAAAGCAAGGTACTGGTGAACTTTCTTCATAGGAACTTTTCACATTTAAGTTCCTGGCAGGCTAAAGCACTCTTGCATCTTCCTGGGATCGCTGAGCTACACCTCCACTGGAGCTTTTGTCCCCCTGTTACTATAGGAAATGGGAAACATAATCAGTTGCCACTAGTTTCCATGAAAACTTGAACTCTAGGGTTGGAGGCTTCATCCCACTTAAAACTCTACAAAGCCACCAGGCTCCAGAACCAAGACCAAAACTTGCCGAACTCTGAGAAAATTGCCAATCCAGTTTTATTTCTACCAGATATACATCCTGGAGCCCTGCACCCTATATAGGTGAGCACCCTATATAGGTGAGAACCCTAGGTGAAACCCATACATTTCCTATACATACAATTATGCTCTAAATGCCTTTTTGTGCTGCAACATGACACTGGCTTGTCAAAATAAATGTGTGTGTGTTCATGTCTGTGCTTATATTTTTGAAACCCACAGTGTACACTCCTGGTGCACATTGGGGCCAATCTCCTTAGTGGTAGCAGTGACTTTTTCATGTAAAATAATAATAAGAAAGTAAAATACTTGTAAGAATAAAATCAGTCTAGTATAATTCTCCATTTTTCTGATTGGCATGATAGAGTGTGCATTTGACACACCCACTGATAAGTGATTTCCAGCATGTGTGTCATGAAACATTTATTTATTGTTTGTCCAGTGCCTGCATTATTTCAGTGAGCGTAAAGCATTGTGTGAGGACACTTTTTCCCGGATGGTAGTCAGAATTTTTAGTTACGTAGAATAGCAGTGCCAAGGGTTAAGTGGGTTAATACCATGTATCTTTTGCATTAGAGCCAAAGTTTCTTGACAGTACATGATCTGGCCAACAGAAGTCACCTGAAAACAAAGGACTATAGTAAAGAAGTGAAGTGCCTCCTTTTTTCTTCTTCTTTTTTTTAAATGTTTATTTATACTTAGCAGGAAACTGGTCCACATGAACCATAACACAAACATTACAGTAATTGCAACTTCTACATAAAAGACAAAGGTCATAAACATACATAGGAGGACGGCATATCAAGGGCACTATCTGACATCAAAAAGAGGTGATGACCTCTTCGCATGGGTTCCCACTCCGTCTTGTCCCCTTGTCCTCAGGAGCATATGTCTTGTCCGCCCTCTTTCGAGGGCCAAGATCTGGTGAGGAGCAATTGGCATGTAAGGGACCACGGGCACAGCCTCCCCTTTTTTACGTTTTCTAAGCGTTAGTCAATAGAGAAAGTAGTGTTAAAAGAGAGAGTAGTTGCCGCCGTAAAAGCGGCTAAAAGGGAAGTAGAGGAAAGTTGTGTGAGAGAGAAGTGTTAAGAGGAAGGAGGAGGAAGGGGGGGGGAAGGGGTAAAGAGGGGGGGAGTCTCAAGCATGGAGTCCACCAACCCCGGCAGCCGCCAGGTTCTAGTGGTCCTCTCCAGGAGGTCTTTCTGGCTACTAGTCTTCCAGTTAAGACATTGATATACATCTTCCGTTTCTGTCTAGGAGTCAACTCTGAGGGCTTGGCCCTCCGCCGAGTATTTAAAAGTGTTCCACAGCCTCCAGGTATGGGTGTATCGTTCAGTCCTGTCCTGTTTTGTCAGAGTCAAGTCTTCCATTGTATTAATGTCGTCCACCTTCCGCAGCCACATGGCCACCGTCGGTGGGTTTGGGGACCGCCAGCAAAGCGGAATACAAGCTTTTGCCGCGTCTAAGAGGTGTCTGAGTCTGACAACTGATTTCTTGTATGTTCGTGCTGGGGTTTCGTTTACGTGGAGGAGGAAGTACACTACCACAGGCTGTTGAAAGAATAACATGTCAATACCCACATAGACTTAATTAAATACATACATGTTGGTAATACATTAAACACAGCTGTAAATTTCTTACATTCTGCTTGTGTTTGTAAAAAATGCAGTATAGTTTTTATTGCTCTTTTCAACAAAACATTGTATTTTAAAACCGGTTACGTTTCAGGTAAAGCTTCTGGAATGGAAACTAGTGAGAGATTGAATCAGAAAGCAAAGCAGAAGAAGCATAAAGACCAAAAAGGAAGAGTAGATTTTATTCAAAAGAACATTGAGGTATGTTAATATTTTCTTTTAACACAAGTATAAATGGCAGAGGGTCTATAACAGGGATAAGCAATTAGCGGACCTCCAGATGTTGCCAAACTACAAGTCCCATGAGGCATAGCGAGACTCTGACAGCATCAAGCATGACACCCAGAGGCAGAGGCATGATGGGACTTGTAGTTTGGCAACAGCTGGAGGTCCGCTAATTGCTTATCCCTGGTCTATAATATATGGATTGCTGTAGGGCATTGGATGGCATTTAAGTGGTCTTGTAGAGGAAATGGGGGTCTGTGATGGCTGAAAGTTTCTATGAAAATCTATAGTGGGATCTATGTTGAGATATATTGTGACGGTATGCGAGGTGAGATACATAACTAAACACTAGTTTCAGTGCGAAACGCGTCAGCAGCCGGGTTTGATTTCATGTTGCTGTGACTTGTAGTGCTGTCCTTTTTTTTAACAAAGGCTGCAACTTGTTCAGAGTGCGGCTGTCCAGAAACAATTTTTGTTCCTGCTTTAAGATACATGATAATCGCTATATTTCACCTTGCATTCGTTCCTCACAAACTGTCCTATAAATGATGAAGCTATGCAATGCGATTATGCTTATATGAAAAGACGCATTTCTCTGTTTGCACAGGTCGCATATACTGCGTCTTGTCAGTCGCATTAAAAAACAGATGTGTGTTATTTCAGTGGATGGATAGCCACTCACAGCCCTGCTAGAGACACTGGTAGGGTGGTGATCCTAGTCAGGAATGATTGTGTAAACCCCACAAAACTACACCCCAGTACTATTAGGGTCATTTGCATCCATGGGGACACTCGGGACTACCAGACAGCGGTGGTTGAGGTTGATACCCCCTAGGGCAGTGTAACACATTCAGTGGGAATGGTACCTTCACTGCTTTATGAAGCTTTAGTGGGGAGAGATTTTCCCCATTTTTGAAATTTGTGGGAGAACAAAGGGAGGCTGGTAGATAGAGCTCCCGCTGCTGGGGAAGCATGGGAACTCTCACCAGATCCTTTTTGCCAAAGGTAAGGGGATACTATTGGTGGGATCGAGGAAGCCGGAGATCCTCTTCCTTTATCTGTCATGGCTGGGGAGCCGGAGGACCTGGAAGCTAGCTCTTATCCTGAGGGTAATGAACAGGAGACCCCTTCTCACCCTGACATTGAGAGTAGCCAAAATGTGGTACCTACTTGGCGGTCAGGAGAGAGGATTTTTTTTTCCGAGCAACTGCGAGAGACCACCCTCATGAGGGCCAGGGAAAATGTGAAGATGTTGGATGGGGAACCGGTGGATCCTAATTGGTTGGTGTCTTCCCCTGCATGACCATTTAAAAACAATTTATTGTATCGAGTGATAAAACATGGAGAGGACAAGGTAGACTAATTCCCAAACCCTTCCGCAGGGTGGTGCTAGACCTGGCCCATGGTCATGTAATGGGGGACATCTCAGTGTAAAAAATAACAGGGAGAGAATTGCCCAGAGATTTTTCTGGCCTGGGTTGCATGCAGATGTCAAGGAGTACTACGAATCGTGCCCTGAGTGCCAAATGTCGGCACCGTCGCCCCATTTTCGCAGCCCCCTTGTCCCTCTAATCAAGGTCCCCTTTGAGAGGATTGGCATGGACCTGGTGGGGCCGGTTGTGAAATCTGCCCAGGGTCACCAACATATTCTGGTGATCCTGGACTATGCAACGTGCTATCCTGAGGCCATACCCTTGCTCAACACCACCGCTAAGGCTATCTCCAAGGACCTGATCCAGGTGTTTAGTCGAGTGGGGATCCCAAAAGAGTTCTTAACGGATCAGGGCACCCCATTTATGTCCAGGGTTACCAAGGAACTGTGTAGATTATACAAAATCTCCCATCTCCGTACCTCTGTCTACGACCCCCAAACGGATGGTCTGGTCGAAAGATTTAATAAAACTTTGAAAAGTATGCTGAAAAAGGTGGGCGACAAAGATTTGAGAAGCTGGATTTTTTACTGCCATATTTCATGTTTGCCATACGTTAGCTTCCGCAGGCATCCACAGGTTATTTCCCCTAAGAGCTTTTGTATGGTAGGCATCCCAGGGGGCTTCGAGATGGCAAAGAAACGTGGGAAGGTGAGGCCACCCCATATAGAAGCATCATAGAGCATGTCTCCTTGATGGTAGATCATAAGCTCAATAATGGCATGCAATGCCAAGCTGTAGTTTCCAAAGCGAGCAAAGTCCTTTCTTGTATTAAGAGAGGTATGGGCTCCATAGAGAGAGAGAGAGATAATTGTGCCCCTGTACAAATCATTAGTAAGACCTCATCTGGAATATGCAGTTCCGTTTTGGGCTCCAGTTCCCAAGAAGGATATTGGGGAACTGGAGAAAGTGCAGAGAAGGGCAACCAAACTGATAAGAGGCATGGAGGAGCTCAACTATGAGGAAAGATTAGAGGAACTGAATTTATTCACTCTTGAGAAGAGGAGATTAAGGGGAGATATAATCAACATGTACAAATATATAAGGGGTCCATATATTGAACCTGAGTTATTCAGTTTACGGTCAACACTGAGGACAAGTGGGCACTCTTTACATCTAGAGGAAAAGAGATTTCACCTCCAAATACGGAAAGGTTTCTTCACAGTAAGAGCTGTGAAAATGTGGAATAGACTCCCTGCAGAGGTGGTTCTGGCCAGCTCAGTAAAGTGCTTTAACCTCCCTAGCGGTATGATTATTTCAGATTTTAGGTGCTGAAAGCGGTACCATTATTTGCAAGGAATCTTGGCGTTATATACTGTAGGCCTGTAATTTTTAGGAATAATTCACCTAAATCTGACCAAACAAGAGTCTAGTAGGCATCCCGGGTATGAATTTTTTTTAAAAACAAAATTATAATATAATAAATAATTATAACAAATAATAATATAATTATAATAAAAATTATTCAATAATGAAATCAACTCAAAATCACTGAAATTTGCTCAGTTGCAGAATTGTTGCTGTCATTACTTTTATTTTTTTAATGACGAATTTCCCCACAAATCGCTATCGCACAATTCTGCAAGTGATTATAATTTATTATCGCTGTTTTCTAGCTGCTCTAAAACCATTTTTGACATAAAGGGACACTTTTGGTTGCTATGGACAATCTACAGTTTGCAGGCAGAAAGAACGGTTTTTATTATATAAAATAACATGTAGGGCACTGGGCAGACCACTAGGGACAAGAGAGGTGTGTATTTTTTACATACAGTACTGTAATCTATAAGATTACAGTATACTGTATGTAAGGTGTTTGTTTACCTTTTTGAATTTGGCGCAGATCTCCGCCCCCGTGCGTCGTAATGTCGCAGGGAACGGAGATCGGCGGCACACAGAGGCACTGTGTGAATCAAGCGAGCACCCGCTCGCTCACACCGCGCGGTGGCATGGCTGGATCCAGGGACAAGGTAAGTAAACCATGCCTGTGCATTCAGCGAGGCGAGCCCGAGTCTGACTCGGTGTTACCGATCGCAGCACAGAAATGTAACCCCGAGTCAGACTCTGGAATACCGCCAGGGGGGTTAAGAAAGGCCTGGATACTTTCCTAAATGTACATAATATAACTGTAGCAAATTGGATCATGCTTTGCTGTTTTTTTTTGCCTTCCTCTGGATCAACTGTGCGTATAGAATTGGGTATATGTGATTGTACGATATTATTATTATTTTATTTCTTATGGTTGAACTTGATGGACTTGTGTCTTTTTTCAACCTGACGAACTATGCAACTATGAATCGCAGCTGTCCCGCCCCTGGTACGAGAACATATGGAGCAAGCCCAGGAGGCCCAGAGCAGGGTGGCAAGGTCCGTACTTTCAGCCCTGTGGACAGAGTGTTGGTACTGGATCCCACGGTGGAAAGTAAGTTCCTAGCCAAGTGGCAGGGTCCCTTTGAGGTTGACAAAAGGGTGCGGGAGGTAAACTACAAAGTCTGCCAACCAGAGAAAAGGAAATCGCACCAAATTCATCATGTGAATCTCTTAAAGCCCTGAAAGGCCAGAGAGACTTTACTGGTCGCATCCCCGCCTCCAACAGACTGGGTACTGGTGACACCTGACGTCCCCATAACGGATTCCCTATCCGTGGAAACAACAAAATTACGTTAGGACATTTGTGCACAAAAATAGAGACTTTTCCTCCCCTTACCCGGATTGACCAATGTGATCCAGCATGACAATGATGGAACCAGGGGTTCGGGTAAATGTAAAGCCGTATAGAATCCCAGAGGCCAGGCGAGAGGGATTAAAAAAGAAATCAAAAATATGTTAGAGTTGGACGTGATAGAGTGCCCAGTGAGTGTTCGAGCCTCATAGTGCTGGTCCCAAAACCTGATGGCACTATCAGGTTTTGTAATGTTTTTAGGAAACTCAACAGTGTGTCCAAGTTCGACGCTTACCCGATGCCTCTCGTTGACGAACTCGTGAACAGGTAGGGACAGGCTCGCTACATAACAACCCTAGACCTAATGAAAGGCTATTGGCAAATACCACTAACTGAGTCGGCCGAGGAGAAGACCGCCTTTTCCACTCCTGAGGGCTCGTTTCAGTACAAGTGAATGCCTTTTGGTCTGCATGGAGCCCAGTGGCGGAACTACCGCCATAGCGACCCACGCGGACGCTATGGGGCCCGCAGCCGAGTGAGGATCAGGGGGGCCTGGCAGGAACGTCGTTCCCGTTAGCAGCCGTGGCTGCTTACACATACACTGCTCCAGGCACGCTCTGCCAATGAGAGCACACTGCGGAGGGATCTCCCAGAGACTCCACAGCTCTGACACAGCCGAAGGGAGACCGGGGATGCAGAAGATTTAATTTCCTGCCTCTGTGCCGTGCCGATTTCTGAAAATGAGGTCAGGTAGGTGGAGAAGCATGGCTTTCTATGTGGAGGAAGGAGGGTGTGAGAATTCCTGCCTGGGGGAGATTCTTTTGGTGGGGAGGTTAAGGAAAGGGGGTGGGTTTGGTTTTAGAGAAGGTCCCCCCTGTAAGTTTCCTGTAGAGAAGTTTACAGGGGGTGGTTATTGGCAGGGATTTGGTTCTGGGTGGGAAGTTTGTTGAATGAAGGGAGATATTATTTAGCATTAGAAATGAGGGAGATATGTTTGCCTTGAGGTGTGATCAGAGACAGGGGGGTTAATATTGTGGAGATATATGAGGGAGGGTGGTGTTTTGCAGTGGGGAGTTTTGCTTGTGGGTGGGGGGTTCTTAAGCAGTAGAGGGGGGGGGGGGATTTTTTCCTTTAGTTCACACTGATGTGGCTCTGCAAGGTGTATTTTGTGTGGGTATTAAGGATGAGCTCTGGCGTGTTCGCATAGAACATGTGCAGAGCCCGCCAGGAAGTCGGCACCCGCGCTGCGTTAATCACAGCCAGGCAGACATTGTCCCGATGCTCGGCTGCAGAGATCGGGAAATGTCTGCCTGGCTGTGATTAGCGCCGCACGGGTGCCGACTTCCTGGCGGGCTCTACACATGTTCTATGCGAACACGCCGGAGCTCATCCTTAGTGGGCATGGCAGCCCATTTATACTGTGTGGGCTGCTGTGTCTCCTTAAATACAAAGAAAGGGTCTATAGGACCCTCCATCATTTCTGGAGTCACAGCCCGCACAGGAATCGCAAATGCAGAGCAGTCTCCAGTGTGAGTGTGATTTCTAGTGTGTGCAGCATGCCATTAGGATTAAGGGCCGGTCATACTGCTGCAATGCGGGAACCCTGCAAATCCACTGGGGGTTCCCACATCGCATGTCTCCTGTCGGCAGTTCACACTGCCCCATATGAACTGCTGGGAGTGCCAATTAAAACTTAATGGCACCCCCAAATCAGTTCGCATATTGCAGTGCGATCTGCAAATTCGGACAGGGATTGAATCACATGGGTGTGAACACCCAGGGCTCAAGTCCGTTCCTTTACTTTTTCCACAGCAGGAATGCCGTTCTCATTGTCAAGGTGCACCGACCTCCCCTACCTCGGTCCTCCTATTCCTCCTCCTCCAGTGGCCGCTGTTACAAAGTCCCAGCTCTAGTGATGGGTGAACACTGATCCATTGGCAAATTGAATCAGTGTGATGTAAATTATAGGAGCCGGGACTTTGTTACAGCGGCCACTGGAGAAGGAGGAGGTGGACTGAGGGAGGGGAGGGCGGGATCGCGCTGGGATATTCAAATCCCAGATTCAGACACATGCCGGGCTTCATTGCTAGACACAGATCAGGCTGCATTGCTGCACACTGATCGGGCTGCATTTGATGGACACTGGCAAGGCTGCATTTGATAGGCACTGGTAAGACTGCATTGATGGGCACTGGTAAGACTGCATTGATGGGCACTGGTGAGGCCATATTTGGTGGGCACTGGCAAGGCTGCATTTGATGGGCACTGGCTAGGCTGCATTTGATGGACACTGGCAAGGCTGCATTTCATGGGCGCTGATCAGGTTGCATTTCATGGGCACTGATCAAGCTGCATTTCATGGGCACTGGTAAGGTTGCATTTGATGGGCACTGATCAGGTTGCATTTGATGGGCACTGGCAAGGCTGCATTGATGGGCACTGATCAAGCTGCATTTGATGGGCACTGATCAAGCTGCATTTGATGGGCACTGGAAAGGCGGTAAGGCTGCATTTGATGGGCACTGATCACGCTGAATTGTATGCACACTGGTAAGGCTGCAATAATGGGGCACTGATCATGCTGCATTTGATGGGCACTGGCAAGGCTGCATTGATGGGCACTAATCAGGCTGCATTTCATGGGCACTGAGGAGTGAGTGGCCCAGGGCCTGGGCCCCACTTTGCACAATCAATACAGGCAGCCTGAGGAGAGGGGCCACAAGCCGGCATACTCACTCAGCAATCCCAAACTTACTCTTCTGCACAGATTAACACATGTGTGCAGACGCATTGGGGTAGCAGGGGTCCCACACATTGGAGCCTGCATAGAAATATAGTGCAGAAGGAGTCCCAGTTGTTGCAACTTGTTTTAGAAATTCCCTGCGAGGGAACCATTATCACACAGTGTGGTGTGTTTTATTGTTAGTATAGCATACAGATTAAATTATTTTGTTGTTGCATCTGTGCTATATTTATTTGTTTAATGCATGTGAATGAAATGTGTCCTCAACTCATAAACTGGCACTTCACAATAAATATTGCAGTTTATTCATTAAAAAAGTAGTACATAAAACATACATATACTGTATGTATGTATGTATGTATGCATATATATATATATATATATATATATATATATATATATATATATATATATATAAATTGCTGCTCAAGAAAAAAATACAGTTTTTTAAAAGTTTTTTTTCCATTGATACATGTTCCCTGGGACAAGACCCGGGTTCTCAAAGACGTTTTCCAACAATAACTTGCATATTGGTCTTTAAAATGAGCACTTTTGAATTCGTAAAGTTCGAGCCCCATAGACTTCAATGGGGTTCTAAATGTTCGCGCAAACGATCGGTCTGTTCGAACGTTCTGGTGTGAACCGAACGCGGGTATGTTCGGCTCATCCCTAGACACAGGTCACGCTGTATGGGGCACAGGTCACGCTTCATTGGGCACAGGTCACACTGTATGGGGCACAGGTCACGCTGTATGGGGCACAGGTCACGCTGTATGGGGCACAGGTCACGCTGTATGGGGCACAGGTCACGCTGCATTGACACTAGGGCGGCTCGGGGGACCCCATACAACATTTTGCTATGGGGCCCTGTGATTTCTAGTTACGCCCCTGATGGAGCCCCTACATTGTTCCAGCAAATGATGGACAAAACTTTGAGACCGCTTCTCTTGTATGCGGCTGCTTACTTGGACGATGTTATTATCCACAGCCCAGATTGGGAATCGCACCTGCGCCGAGTACAAGCAGGGGTAGACTCCCTTAGGAAGGCTTATTTCACCTTGCATTCGTTCCACTGTAAGGGACTGAACCAAAATCTGGCCCGGTTTTTTCAGCCTCTGTGGCAGACTGGGTTCCAGTCCGGATGTTCTGGTCCACTGGAGTCCACACTCAGCTGGACTTTAAAAGACCAGGAAGAGAGCAAAGCAGTGCTCTGGCCTGAGACTCAGAAGGGAATCTGAGTGAGAGGAGCTCTGTTTGTTGGATTGAAAAACAAAGGTTTGCTTTACCTTGTGTTTTGTGGGTGACAATTGCAAACCACTTGTAAATAAAGCTGGCAACATGCCAGGTTTGAAAGAAACCTGGCATGTTGCCTGTACCTGTACGCTGTGGCCTGTACGCTGACCTTTATTCTGAGAAAAGGTGATCCTCACGAGCTAATCTCCCACTATATATATATCAATTAAAGCACATGGAACAGATGTCATACACCTACGGATCCAAAAAGAATTAAGCTCTGTCATTTCAAAGCCATTTTTTCTAATTTTTAGGGACTCTTTAATGACTGGCATAGTACCACTGGACTGGCGTAAGTCCAACTTTTAAAAAGGAATGAAAGTCTTTACCAAGTAACTACAGACCTGTTAGTTTAACTTCTATAGTTGGGAAGATACTGGAGAGTTATTTGTTTCTACAAGCTATTTGTTTCTACCAAATATTCTATTTTCTCAATACATGAACATTTCATCTATGGTTTGATTCATTACTTTGTCCCCATGTAGCCCACTGTTTCATTTAAAGTCCCAAATTCCCTTTGTTGCAATTTTCCGCATTTGGGATGGAGATATAGTATGGATGTAATCTCATATAAAGTCCAGACACAAGGATGGAGATGCATCACAGAGGTATTCTCATTTAAAGTCCCAAACACCTTCGGGTGGTCCCCCTTTTTTTCTTATCGGAGAGTTTAATAAAAGACCACATAGAAAAAGACCCCATTCAGAGAGTAGTGGTTAATCAATTATACTCTAAATGGTCTAAGATTATCAGTGGTTGTACCCCAAGGTTCAGTGTCGGGACCCTTGCTTTTTCATATCTTTATAAATGATATTGGGTCTGGGATTAAAAGTACAATTTCAGTCTTTGCAGATGACACCAAGCTGTGCAGTGGAATAACGTCCTCACAGGATGTCTCCATCTTACAAGCTGACCTCAATGCACTGATTAATTGGGCAACTGTTTGGCAGATTCGGTTCAATGTTGAAAAATATAAAGTTATGCACTTACGGGTAAAAATATGCATGCATTGGGGGGGGGGGGGGGGGTACAGCTGGATGAATTAATGGTGGAGAAGAATCTGGGGGTTCTGGTAGATCAAAAGCTTAATAACGGCATGCCATGTCAAGCAGCAGTTTCCAAAGCGAGCAAGGTCCTTTCTTCTATAAAGAGAGGTATGGATTGCAGAGAGAAAGGCAAAAGAATATTGGGGAACTGGAGTAAGTGCTGAGAAGAGCAACCAAACCGATAAGAGGCATGGAGGAGCTGAGCTATGAGAAAAGATTAGCTGAACTGAATTTATTCTCTCTTGAGAAGAGGAGATTAAGGAGAGATATGATCAACCTATATACATAAGTAGCCCATATAGTGAACTTGAAATAGAGTTATTGACCTAAAGGTCATCACAGAGGACAAGGGGGCACTCTTTACATCTGCAGAAAAAGCGATTTAATCTCCAAATACCGAAAGGCTTCTTCACAGTAAGAGCTGTAAAAATGTGGAATAGAATCCCTCAAAATCTAGTTTTTGCCAGCTCAGGAGAATGTTTTAACCACTTGCCGACTTCTGCATGCCGATATACGTCAGTGGTCGGCTGCCCCCTTTAAATTGCGGAATTGTGGGCACGTGCGTGCGTGCACGTGCAGCAGAATGGGGAGATTCCTATGTAAACAAGGCATTTCCCTGTTCTGCCTAGCAACATGACAAGGATCTACTGCTCCCTGTCACTGGGAGCAGTGATCTCTGTCATGTTGTAGTGAGCCCACCCCCCCCTACAGTTAGAATCAATCACTCCCTAGGATACACTTAACCCCTTGATCGTCCCCTAGTGTTCAACCCCTTTCCCTGCCAGTGTAATTTACAAAGTAATCAGTGCATTTTTTTATGCACTGATCACTGTATAAATGACAATGGTGTCAAAAGTGTCCGATGTGTCGGCCATAATGTCACAGTCACGATAAAAATCGTTGATCGCCACCATTACTAATAAAAAAATAATAATACAAATGCCATAAATTTATCCCCTATTTTGGAGACGCTATAACTTTTGCGCAAACCAATCAATATACACAATTTTTTTTACCAAAAATATGTAGAGGAATACATATCGACCTAAACTGTGGAAGACATATTTTTTTTATAAAATAGGAGGCGGGACTTTGTATTAAAGAGGCCGCTGAGAAAACGCTTATTGCGATTTTTATTTTTATTTTTATTTTTTACAAAAAATTTGTAGAAGAATACATATCGGCCTAAACTGAGAAAGAAATCAATTTTTTTTATATATATTTTTTTCTGGAATATTTATTATAACAAAAAGTAAAAAATATATTTTTTTTTTCAAAATTCCAGCTCTTTTTTTGTTTATAGCACAACATTTTTTAACCGCAGAGGTGATCAAATACCTCCAAAAGAAAGCTCTATTTGTGGGGGAAAAAAAGACGTTAATTGTCAGTTAAATCAACACAGTATAGAGAAATTGGGTCTAAGGTCCCCAAACCAAAGAGCCAAGTAAGAGGGGGGCACGGTTGGACTATTGCTGTACTGATAAAATAAATATCAATTATACAAATGCAAATGTAAAACACGAAAAATATTTTATTGAATACAACATCAAAAAGGTTACAGGCTTAAAATAGTGACGACCGTACATAACACTAGTAAACTTGTCCCCAAAGGGGAAGAAGACGGTGCATTGAGGGTCACGACAATCATCTTGACTAGTTTTGCAGCAAAAGCCGCTTCATCAGAAGCATGTCTAAAATTGAATTAACAAATATTCAATGGTTATACATTGAGGAAAACTACAATTTGTAGATTGGGGAACAAGGGATCAGCTGCTTACCTAAAAAAAAAACGCGGGCAAGGGCAAACGGGGGTCACCAGGCAAGGTCCCATGCGGCGACCAGGAGGCGCACATATGTGGATGTACCTACTTGCCAAATATGTAAGGTAAAGGAAGTGGTTAATATCTAGAACCCGGACCTTGGACTAGTGGGGAGTGCACAAACACATGTGATATCGACCAGTGATGAGAGTGTGGAATTGTGTGGTGGTGTGGGTGAGAAAAAGAAGTAGAGGGAGGAAAGGAAAAAGAGGGAGTGAGCAGGAAAGAAGGGGAGGGAGAAGGGAAGGGAGAGAGAAGGGGGAAGGGAGTGGGGGGGGGTGAAGGAAACAAAAAAAAGGGGGAAGAAGGGGGGGAAAGAGAAGTAAGGGATGAACAGGGAACATGGAGGGAAGAGAAAAAGGAGAAGAGAATATAAAAAGTGTACCTTGGATACAAAGAAGATATATGGTGCATGAAAGGGGTCCCGGGAGCAGGATCCCAACTGGAACAGGTGCTGAAGAGCACATGTAAACTCAGCGAGAAATGTTAAGAGAAATGAAGTATGTAAAGGAGAGGGACCACATAGAATCCCAGGGTGGCGTCAGGGTAGTGACGCCAGCACAATGACACCTGGATGAAAGAAAATAATGTGTAAATTCGGGGGTTGTATATAAACATACATGTGTAAATAAGGGTGATAGTGAATAAAAATAGAGGAGTGGGGAGGAGGGGGTGACCAGGGTTAATAACTAGAAGGCTATAAAAGGAGGCTAGAGATAACTTACTGTGGGCTGGATAGAGCCACAGCGATCCCGGAAACTGGCATTCATTGCGCTGGAAGGAGGAGAGTCCTGCTTATATGCACCCTATCCGGCAGCGCTGACACAGGTGAACAATCACCGTTATGCAGCGTCGCCGGATCTGGCCGCCCGCACGGCAGCAGTGCGGTAAGTTTGCGCATGCGCCGTGAGCCAGTATCCCACGGTGTGAGGGCGGAAGCCCACACAGGGACACGTCCAGGCGAGGTACAGCCCCGAGAGGCGGGACTGATTGACCTCAACAGGGCGGTCACCTGGTCGGCCCTGGGAGACAGCCCGGAGAAGCCCAGTCCCACCCATAAAAGGCGGCTGAGTCCGATTTGATTGAAAATTGAAAAAATCTTCAGCACCTGTTTCAGTTGGGAACCTGCTCCCGGGACCCCTTTAATGCACCATATATCTTCTTTGTATCCAAGGTACACTTTTTATATTCTCTACTCCTTTTTCTCTTCCCTCTGTGCTCCCTGTTTATCCCTTACTTATCTTCCCCCCCCCTTTGTTTTATTCCTTCACCCCCCCCCACTCCCTTACCCAGGGCTGGTGCAAGGATTTTTGACACCCTAGGCGAAGCCTCATTTTGCCGCCCCCCCCATTCGCTCCTCCGCTCACTGAGATTTTTGCGGTGCCTCTTCACCTATACTTAAGCCATGGTCCACATGCATGCACCTGTGCCCCTGGACCTGGCCCAAAGACAACTAGAGGATGGCACCGGCTCACTTCCTCACGCCAGCTGTGGTCCACAGACTAGAGCAGTATACAGAGAGGCTAAGGCCCCTTTCACACTTGCGGACCATATGTACGCTTTCTTATCCATCTGTTTGCGAATGAAAAAGGGACATATATTGATCCCCATGAGATCACGGGTGTCAGCGGATAAACATCCACTGACACCCTATAATTTTGGATAAAGTGACAAGTGCTTTTGCGCTAAAATGGATCCTAAATGAGTGAATCCACCAAAAATATATAGTGCAGCAAAACCTAATTATGTTTACATGACATAAAACAGGAATATAAATAAATGGTGATTCTGCGCAACATATCACACTAATAGAATAGTGATATCACATAAGCAAGATAAATGTAAGAGCTGACAAATAATCAGCATATAGTATTAAATGCAAGGAGAATAGTGAGTCCAAATATAAATATATATATACTCAAATAGTGAATAATGAGTCCATTTTCTTTTAATGTAAGTGCAGGTTTTTCCTCAATAAACATATTTTACCTGCACCAAACGTTACCTCACTATGGGAGTCCCCTCTCTCTCTCTCTCTTATAACCCACATCATCCATCTGGTTTTGAGGAGCATCTGTCCCAATTAAGGAAGGATCCATCAGATCAAGAGAGGAAACATCAGGGACCACCCATAGAAGGCTGCGAGTGACCTGTACATCAATGCCCATTTAGGAGGGCTGAGAGGTAAGAGTCCCGGGAGCTCAGCCAGGGATCTGGTTTATCTTCTATCACACGGCCGTGCACTCACACCATAGAGCTGGTGCTCACCTTCATCCAGTACATTCAGAATATCTGCCCTGACAGCTGATTTGTGTTTACTATTGGGATTGAACTTCCATTCCGTTTTTTTTGCACAATATTCTTTATATATTTTTGCACATTCGCCTTATGAGTATTATATATTTTGGACTCATTATTCACTATTTGAGTATATATATATTTATATTTGGACTCACTATTCTCCTTGCATTTAATACTATATGCTGATTATTTGTCAGCTCTTACATTTATCTTGCTTATGTGATATCACTATTCTATTAGTGTGATATGTTGCGCAGAATCACCATTTATTTATAACCCTATAATTTTCCGCCTCCGCAAAGATCCGATTTTGCAGACGGAAGAATGCCCTATTTTTTCTTCCGTCTGCGGATCGGATAAATACATTCACACACACGGTCCGTGTTCATCCGATTCCCCCAAAGGGGAGAGCGGAGAAAAGACAGGGCGGTCCCTGCACAGTGTGCGGAGGCCGCCCTGTCATCCGACAGCTCAGCGGGGATTAACGGAGCGATCCCCTCTGAGCTTACGGAGCACACGGAGGCGGATCATTACTGATCCACTCCGTGTGAAAGGGGCCTAACTATGTAACTGCCTGTCTGTACGAGCAACAGATACACTGACAATGCTTTACAGGTTCTTACTAGAAACAATAATAAATGCAAATTTTTTGACCTGCAAAAAAAATCTGCATTTATTTATTTTACAAAAGTGAATTTGAACGTCCACACCTCAGATCACCCCATCACTGTATCATCCTGAACACCTGTTCCCCTCTGCACCCCCCCCCACCTTTGTTCCCCTTAAACCACTCAACACACACATATCAGTTCCTATATGTACCCCCCTGCACATCTGCCCCCCCCACACACACCAGATCCCCCTCTGTACCCCCCCACCAGTTCCCCCTCTGCCCCCCCCCACACACACACCAGCTCCCTCTCTGTACCCCCCGCACATCCCCCCACACCAGTTCCCTCTCTGTACCCCCCCCACACACACCAGATCCCCCTCTGTACCCCCACACACACCAGTTCCCCCTCTGCCCCCCCCCACACACACCAGTTCCCTCTCTGTACCCCCCCACACACACCAGATCCCCCTCTGCCCCCCCCCACACACACCAGTTCCCTCTCTGTACCCCCACGTGCACACACACACACCAGATCCCCCTCTGTACCCCCCACAACCCCCCCCCCACAAACACACCAGTTCCCCAGACCCCCACTGTACCCCAACCCCCCCCCCCCCCACACATATATCTTTTCACCCTCTGTACACACAATGCACTTTAAACTTAACAGCAAATTCCATTTTTTTATTTCATGTGACTGGGTGCAGAGTGTGCTGCCTGTGCTTTCAGTAAATACCTGAGCCAGCCGCGGTGAAGGCTTTACTGAAGGAGAGCGATGCAGCTGCTGCTGCTGCCAGTCCTCTCCTCTCCTGTCTGTCTGCCTGTCCTCCGCAGCCGCTCCTCTCAACAGACCCCCGAGCGCCCAGGAGGAGGGGGGATCGGATATCACGGCAAGCCCGGACTGCAGCACTTCCGGCCGGCTGCTCCTTGTCGTCCCGGCTCTCACCCCTCATCATCTCACTGCCGCTGCTACGGACCTACGGTGGCACTGCAGGCTTGGGATAGAGTGGCGAAAGTGATGTCTTCACCGCCGGCGCAACCGCCCCCCTAGCGCGCCATAAAGCATGTTTTTAAAAAATACAGATACTGGAGGTATTTTAATACTCCGACTCGAGTGGCTTCGGATTTTGCCGCCTCCCCCTACCCTGGCGCTCTAGGCAGCCGCCTAACTTGCCTATGCCTAGCGCCGGCCCTGCCCTTACCCCTTCCTTCCCTTCTTTGTTGCTCACTCCCTCTTTTTCCTTTCCTCCCTCTACTTCCTTTTCTCACCCACACCACCACACAATTCCACACTCTCATCACTGGTCGATATCACGTGTGTTTGTGCACCGGGTTCTAGATATTAACCACTTCCTTTACCTTACATATTTGGCAAGTAGGTACATCCACATATGTGTGCCTTCTGGTCGCGGCATGGGACCTTGCCTGGTGATCCCCGGTTGCCCTTGCCCCCGAGGTTTTTTAGGTAAGCAGCTGAGCCCTTGTTCCCCAATCTACATATTGTAGTTTTCCTCAATGTATAACCATTGATTGTTTGTCAATTCAATTTTAGACATGCTTCTAATGAAGCGTTTTTTGCCGCGAAACTAGTCAAGATGATTGTCGTGACCCTCAATGCACCGTCTTCTTCCCCTTTGGGGACAAGTTTACTGGTGTTATGTACGGTCGTCACTATTTTAAGCCTGTAACCTTTTTGATGTTGTATTCAATAAAATATTTTTTGTGTTTTATATTTGCATTTGTATAATTGATATTTATTTTATCAGTACCGCAATAGTCCAACCGTGCCCCCCCTCTTACTTGGCTCTTTGGTTTGGGGACCTTAGACCCAATTTCGCTATACTAAATCTATGGATGATGGTACACTTTATTATATTATTTATGTATTCTTATTTTAGAGCAGGGCCGGCCCTATGATGGGACCGGGTGGTACCAGGCGGCACCTTTTGGGGAGCGGCATACTGACGCTCGCCAGCCCATTCTGCCTGCTCCGCTGCCTGTGAGGAGTCAGCGAGTGAGCGGCGCCGCTGCCTGTGAGGAGCCGCGCTGTTACTGGTGACAGGAGCGGGCGGGCAATCAGGACAAAGACACTGAAAGCGGGGGGGGGGGGGTTGGGGAGCAGTCAGACAGTGAGCGGCGCCGCTGCCTCGAGGAGCCGCGCTGTTACTGGTGACAGGAGCGGGCGATCAGGATACTGAAAGCGGGGGGGGGGGGGTGAGCAGTCAGACAATGAGCGGCGCCGCTGCCTTGAGGAGCCCGGCGCCGCTCCTTAAACTGGTGAGAGGAGCGGGCGGGCAGGGCAATGAAAGGAGGAGGGGAGGGGGGTTCTTTAGCAGTCAGCAAGCCGCTGCCTTGAGGAGCCCGGCGCCGCTGCTAAAACTGGTGAGAGGAGCGGGCGGGCAGGACAATGAAAGGGGGAGGGGTTCTTTAGCAGTCAGCAAGCCGCTGCCTTGAGGAGCCGCGCTGTTACTGGTGACAGGAACGGGCCGGCGATCAGGACACTGAAAACGGGGGGGGGGATTGGGGAGCAGTCAGCCAGTCAGCGGCACCACTGCCTTGAGGAGCCCGGCGCCGCTGCTGTTACTGGTGACAGGAGCGGGGGTGAGGACACTGAAAGGGGGGGTTCTTTAGCAGTCAGCGAGTGAGCGGCAGGTGACGTAAGTGACCATCTGCAACATGTGGCAAGTGACAATCCGCGACGTGTGACAGGTGACAATCCGCAACGTGTGACAGGTGACAATCCACAATGTGTGGCAGGTGACAATCCGCAACGTGTGGCAGGGGACAATCCGCAACGTGTGGCAGGTGACAATCCGCAACGTGTGGCAGGTGACAATCCGCAACGTGTGGCAGGTGACAATCCGCAACGTGTGGCAGGTGACAATCCGCAACGTGTGGCAAGTGACAATCCGCAACGTGTAACAGGTGACAATCCGCAACGTGTGGCAAGTGACAATCCGCAACGTGTGGCAGGTGACAATCCGCAACGTGTGGTGGAGTCTGAAGCAACACTGTAAGTACAAACACACATCACAAGTTGTATAAAACATGAGAGCCTGAGAGGGACTTGCCTTGCCCAGCCCTGATTAACCACTTAAGGAATCGGAAAGATTTGCCCACTTAATGACCAGGCCATTTTTTGCGATACGGCACTGTGTCGTTTAAACTGACTATTGCGCGGTCGTGCGACATTGTACCCAAATAAAATTGGCGTCCTTTTTTCCCCACAAATAGAGCTTTCTTTTGGTGATATTTGATCACCTCTGCGTTTTTTATTTTTTGTGCTATAAACAACAAAAAGACAATTGAAAAAATATATATATATATTTTTTACTTTTTGCTATAATAAATATCCCCAAAATTTTTAAAAATAAACGATTTTCTTCAGTTTAGGCCAATATGTGTTCTTCTACATATTTTTGGTACCAAAAAAAAAACACAATTGGCGTACATTGATTAGTTTGCGCAAAAAACATTGTGGCCGCCGGCAATTCACAGGTCCCTTTATACTCCTGGATACATGTATAGAGCCCTGACAGGTCCTTTTATACGCCTATATGCATGTATAGAGCCATGACAGGCCCTCTTTATACATCTATAGAGCCATGACAGTCCCTCGTTATACTCCTTTATACATGTATAGAGCCACGACAGGTCCTCTTTATACTCCTATATACATTTATAGAGCCACAACAGGTCCTCTTTATACTCCTTTATACATGAATAGAGCCATGACAAGTACTCTTTATAGTCCTATATACATTTATAGAGCCGTGACAGGTCCTCTTGATATTCCTTTACATGTAAAGAGTCATGACAGGTCCTCTATATACTTCTTTATACACGTATAGAGCCATGACAGTTCCTCTTTATACATGTATAGAGCCATGACAGGTCCCCTTTAGTTATCATGATATAAAATAATGAATGTGGGGGCCTTTTGGTTGGCGTGATTTTTTTTGGGGGGGGGGGGGCAGCATTTTATTCTTGGTCCCAGGCAGCACAATGTCTTGGGCCGGCACTGTTTTAGAGGCTATATTTTTTTATTTTTTAAATCAACACAGTGCCGTATCGCAAAACGTGCTCTGGTCAGGAAGGGGGTAAATTCTTCTGGGGCTGAAGTGGTTAAAAAAAGGCCTGTTTTTTTCCTAAATGCACATTATATAACTGGATACTAATATTTTATAGGTAAAGTTGATCCAGGGAATATCAGATTTCCTGTTCGGGGATCAGAAAGGACGTTTTTCTTTTTGCCTTCCTCCTGAATCAACTATGGGTATAGGATAGTGTATATGGACGTTTTCTATTTGTGTGTGTGTGTGTGTGTTTTTCTGTGTTGGTTGAACTAGATGGACTTGTGTATTTTTTCAACCAGATTAACTATGTTACCCATGCAGAGGAGTTCAGCATTCTTCCTCATAGCTCATTTCTGCAGCGCTGCTACTCAGGCCTGCAATTCAGAATGTGGAGACAAATATGTGGTAGAAGGCACCAGAAGACATTAGTTTTTAGAGCAATTTTAGTGATTTCCTCACTACCACTTGGTATAGTTAGGCATGTCAGGGAGATAAGAGTTAGCTCATGTGAATACTGTGGTAAAGTGACATTTGATTCATGAATTTATCTAATTTAATCATGGAGCCAGAAGAATTATTTGGTGTTTGTCACAGTAGGTTTGTTTGCTTAACTCTGGGTAATTTGTTTATATTTGGAGGAAATGTGAACTTAGTGGCCCTGTACTGTGTGTGTGTGTGTATGTAATATATTTTAACATGATGAGTTTTCTAAGTATGTAATGTCTCGTAGGGTGACCACGTGTCCCGGTTTGCCTGGGATCGTCCCGTAATTTAAGTTTTTGTCCCGTGTCCCGGGAGCCTTCAATGCGGGACAATAGTTCGTCCCGGAATCAAACATGGACTGCCTGCCAGCCTGCCAAACTCACTACCGCAGTGCCGCTGTTTGAAATCACTGGTTGCTAGGGCCGCCCCGCTTGGCGTGTAGCAACCAGTGACATCACCGTGTCCCTCTCTCTGAGGCTCCGACTCCACCCCCACCTCCTCCTCTTCTCCTCCTCCTCCAGCCGCGGTTCTTGCAGCGCAGCAGAGAGAGCAGCTCAGCATCCCCATCGTCAGGACACGGTCAGAGTCAGACACACTGAGTCACTCACCTACCACCACGGCGCAGACGACCAAGCCCTCCGACCTCCTCCTCCCCCGCAGCAGCCCGCTCCAGCCCACTGCCCAGCGCAGGCCAGCAGCGACAGTGAGTGACCTCGGCTGCCTGTCGCTGCCCGTCCCGACCTCCCGCCGCTGCCTGCACTGCAGTGAATTTCAGGCCCGCCGCCCGCGACATCTCCGACGGTTTGACCTCCTCCAGGGCCCAGGCAGGCTCCTCCTCCTCCCGCCCGAGCGGCCCGATTCACTGCCTCCTCCTGAGTCTGACTCGGAAGTTCGGAACCAGAAAAGAAGACCGGCCGGCTGGCTGAAGACTGCCCTGCTCCACCACCACCAGACGAGGAGTCACACAGTCACTCCATCTCCAAATCATATTAAAAGGTGAGCAAAAAGGGGCAAATTACACTGGCTGGCAGCATCTGATGGGGCACAGTAGCGACAATTTAAATATGGGCACACTGGCATTTGATGGGGCACAGTAGCGACAATTTAAATATGGGCACACTGGCATTTGATGGGGCATAGTAGCGACAATTCATGGGCACACTTGCAGCATCTGATGGAGGCACAGTAGCGACAATTCATGGGCACACTGGCAGCAGTTGATGGGGCACAGTAGTTACAATTAATCAACACACTGGCAGCATATGATCTGATGGGCACAGTAGCGGCAATTGATAGGCACACTGGCAGCACCTGATAGGCACACTGGCAGCATCTGATAGGCACAGTAGCAGCAGTTGATGGGCACATTGGCAGCATTTGATGGGGCACAGTAGCGACAATTGATCGGCACACTGGCAGCATCAGATGGGGCACAGTAGCAACAATTGCTGGACACACTGGCAGCATTTGATGGGGCACAGTGGCGGCATTTGATGGGAACAGTGGCTGCATTTGATGGGAACAGTGGCTGCATTTGATGGGAACAGTGGCTGCATTTGATGGGAACAGTGGCTGCATTTGATGGGAACAGTGGCTGCATTTGATGGGAACAGTGGCTGCAGTTGATGGGAACAGTGGCTGCATTTGATGGGAACAGTGGCTGCATTTGATGGGAACAGTGGCTGCATTTGATGGGAACAGTGGCTGCATTTGATGGGAACAGTGGCTGCATTTGATGGGAACAGTGGCTGCATTTGATGGGAACAGTGGCGGCATTTGATGGGAACAGTGGCTGCATTTGATGGGAACAGTGGCTGCATTTGATGGGAACAGTGGCTGCATTTGATGGGAACAGTGGCTGCATTTGATGGGAACAGTGGCTGCATTTGATGGGAACAGTGGCTGCATTTGATGGGAACAGTGGCTGCATTTGATGGGAACAGTGGCTGCATTTGATGGGAACAGTGGCTGCATTTGATGGGAACAGTGGCGGCATTTGATGGGAACAGTGGCGGCATTTGATGGGAACAGTGGCGGCATTTGATGGGGCACAGTGGCTGCATTCGATGGCACAAGTGATTGCATATGATGGGGCACAGTGGTGGCATTAGATAGGGCACAGTGGTGGCATTAGATAGGGCACTGTGGTGGCATCTGATGGGGCACAAGTGATTGCATTTGATGGGGCACAGTGGTGGCATTAGATAGGGAACAGTGGTGGCATCTGATGGGGCACAAGTGATTGCATTTGATGGGAACACTGGCGGCATATGATGGGAACAGTGGCGGCATTAAATGGGGCACAAGTGGCTGCATTTGATGGGGCACAAGTGATTGCATTTGATGGGAACAGTGGCGGCATATGATGGGAACAGTGGCGGCATTAGATGGGGCACAAGTGGCGGCATTAGATGGGGCACAAGTGGCGGCATTAGATGGGGCACAAGTGGCTGCATTTGATGGGGCACAAGTGGCTGCATTTGATGGGGCGCAGTGGCAGCATTTGATGGGGCCTAGGGCCTTCTTTTGATCTTGCACACGGGCCTGCTGATTTCATGATACGCCCCTGCCCCCAAAATACGCAAAAAATATGTAAAAAAACATATATTTTTTAGGGGGGGGTGTGTCCCTGAATGGCAGTTTGGAAATGTGGTCACCCTACTCCCATAATGTTTTTATCGTTCTCCCTTCCATCCATCTGTTGATGAAAATACCGTATGCAGCTAACAAAGTATGGTCCTTGTAGTTTACACTGTGATGATGTGGTCAGAGTCTTCTATGCAAAATGAACTGTTCCCTGTATTTTTGGTTTTCTTGAATGGAGAAATGTACAGAGGAAATTCCATGTGATGAATTTTGGCACTTCCTATCTATCATAAATCCTAGAAGAGCAGCTCTATCATTATATTTCCTGATTTATTTTTTCCAAGCTTATTTTGTTTAGAACTTGGGTTAAATGGCATACAATTGCTTGTTCTCTTTTTGAAAATTGCATAAGGTGCTTGTAGCCATATTAGTGCACTTGCAGCAAAACAGCACATGATCCTTTTTTTATTTTGCATCAGCAGTTAAGGCCCCTTTCACACTTGTGCGACTTCACCGCAAATTTGGCAGGATTCGCGGCCGCCATTTTGACGATTTTGGTACGGCTCAGGAGGGGGGGGGGTGCGCTCGCTCATCCCCACTCCCTTTCCTGACCGGCCAGGCTGGTGCTCGGATAAAATCCATACCAGACCGAAGGGCCCGGTATGCTCATGAAGGGGGAACCCATGCAGTTTTTTTCCCCCAAAAAAATTGGCGTGGAGTTCCCCTTCATGCACAAGTCGTGTTCAAGTCGCATGCCAAAGTGGGATCTATTGATACGGAATAAAAAAGTAGTGCAGGAACTACTTTGAAGTCGGCAGGACTTAAAGTCGTGCCAGTATGAATGGTAGTCATTGAAAGTCATGAAGAATGACTTGTCGTACGATTTTGCTGTCCAAAATCGTGTTACAAGTCGTATAAGTATGTGAGAGGAAATCCCTCCAAAGTGAGGGAATCCTGGTGAGTCACCAGGGTCACAGAAACAGAATTCCCCTCTATTCTAGTTGCTCTTCCCAATGCCTGGCAATAGCAACTTTATTACAAAAAGTGAAACTGATGTGTCATATGTAATAGTCAGGGTCCCGGTCACCATAAAAACGCAGCAAAAACGGACACAGAGTCTGCATGTCAGTGGACTGCAGAACTTCACAGCATAACTTTAAAACGGAGAAAACTGTTTTGGCAGCTTTCTCTGGGTTTTGCTAAGTTTGAATGGGGCTGTGTGGTTTGGAGATCCTGCAGAGACTTGGGCGGGATGGGATCTTCGGCCCTGTGTCCAGATCTTGTGATTAGCCAGCAGGTTGTGTGCCCAGGTGAATATAATGAGGGACTGGTGAGAACAGAGTGGAGAGGAAGGTGGAATGTGTGCAGCTGGCTGCAGGTTCAAGACAGACCTGTGTGTGGGGAGCTGTCTGCCTTGGAAGACTACATCCCTGATGTGGGGGGGACTTCGTGCCTGACGGACTGAAAGGCTGGTAGACATGAGGTGGCTAGCGAGTCTAAAGGGGGCTGAAGGAAGTCCGGAAGTTTGGGAGACAGTGAGCTGGAGAATCCTGTTGAGGCCAGGAGTGGGCCAGGTTAGCAGATATTGCAAGGCTAAGTAAGCCTAGGAGGCTTGGCATTTTGGTTACATGAACATTACTGGAGAAGAACCCCTGCGTGGGAATCCTGTATGTGAACTGTTATTTTGTTTCCTTTCAATAAAAATGGGCTGCCATGCCCTCAAACCCAACATCTGACTGCTGTGAACTCGCCGAAAAACGCATTTACCAATTCAGTTAAACCCCCAATGTTTACAGTGGTGGATTCAGCGGGCATCTAGACGGTGAAATCCCGGTCCTTGCTCCGTGGTGAGTCGCAGCAGGAACTACTGCTAGCTGTGTGTGGCAGCCAGGTGAACTGCATTGCGCATACATTTATTTTCGGACTGTGTGGCATACAGGTGGTGCACCTGTGAGATTTTTTTTCCTTTTTCCTGCTGTGAACTTTGTAACAAGCTGCTGTGCATGCGACTGCAAGGATGAGGCAGTCAAAATGCAAAAAGTTCATGTCAAAGCAAGTTAAAGGGGAAGTGAGCTCAGCGTGGCCTGAGAAGATGTCTCCACCTAGGAGGGCCAGTCAAAAGGGGCCAGTGGTGTATGAGACTGTGAATGAGTGGTTCAAGTGGAACCAGACTAAAGAGTCGGATGCGGTGCAAAGGGCTGAGATAGTGGCCTCTGATTACATGCAACCCATGCTACCTACAGAGGAGGTTGGAGACTTCCTAGAAAAATTTGAAAAAGTCGCTGTAAGGAGGAAATGGCCTAGAGACGGGTGGCCAAAATTGCTGCAAACCTTATTACGGGTAGAGTACCGATCGGTTTACCATTTGATGGACGGTGACCAGGATGACTACCGCCAGTTTAAAGAGGAAATCCTTCTTAGAGGAGAGTTTCAACGCATCATGGGCCGCCAGCAATGCCCCAACAAAGGGAGGTCATCATCCATAGCAACGGGAGAGGCGTCCCTGCGACAGCAAAGCACCAATCAAGTAATGGCTCAGGAGAGCATGAGTGTGCATCTGTGTAGCCAACCATCTTTGGAGTGCTGGTCTGCTGTTACCCTTAGCAACAGGGATCCTGTGTTACATGCAGGGGGTGTTGGGTCTGGAAAGGCTGCAGTGTTTCTCCATGACCACATGAAAGATTCAGCCTATGGAGACACCACAGCTAAGAGACAGCGCACTCAAGTGAAGACTATGATGCCAGCCACTGAAAATGGTAAGACTGTTTCAGTTTATTATTCTGATCCCAGTGAAGTGGGAGTATGTCCAGTGGGGAGATCCGCAGTACAAATGGACATAGACTTGCTGCAGTGTGCTACCCAGAGCAGTGAGATGGCATATGGTGAAGCCCAGCTGACGGCAAGGTTAAAGACGCAAATGGACAGACTGTGCATGCGCCTGCTATAATCCCGCAGAGTGCTGGGAAAGTTGAGCTAGGGGTGACCAAAAGTGTCTTTGTGCCATGTTCCCTAGTGACAGGTGCTGCAGAGTTGCCCAGGGAAACCTCCAATGAGCTCGCAGTGATGAAGCAGAGCGTTTCCCAGGTCAGCTATGGAGCTGCGCAAAGAGCAAAATATTCCCATTTAAATATAGAGGGTTCTGTGAGGAGAGGCTCACAGGCTGTGGTGGGTAATGGACAATCCACAAAAATAGAAATTATGTCTAAATGTAATGAAAATGCTGATGGTTATACTGACAAAAGTGATAATGACATTGAAAAATGTGTTTCCCTTAATGTCGTGTCTGAAAATGTTGGAAATGTGTTTGCTACCAATGATGGAAGTAGGATATCTCCCATGACAACCAGAAGCGCAGGATTGTCCAGGAAAGTCTCATGGGGTCCCCATGGGTTGGAGCCAGAGGTTTTCCAGGATGGTTGTTATGCGACTCTGGTGAAACAAGGGAAGACTGTGTCACACAGTGAGAGAGTGTGGGCGCAGCCCCACAACCCTAAGTGTATCCCAGTTGTCAAGGGGTTAATTCAGCCTGCAAAAGCTGAAAGTGCAGAGCTGTGTGTGTCAGTAGCGCCCCCAGAGCAGGTAGGGCAAAAGCATGTATTACAGCCTGCCTTGTCAGACGTATCATCCCAATGTGAGAAGTATAGAAGTGACACAGATTATGTTTTAGCTAGTAAATCACAGGTTCCTGTGGGGTCTTCTAGACCAGGTGATGGAACCACAATGGACTGGGATAGTTGGTATGAGAATGTAATGACAATACTAAATAATGTGGTGGACATAACACCTGCTATGCCCAATGGAGGGATCGCATATCAGCTGGTGCTCAAGGATATGTTTGCTCCTGCGAAGGTTAATGCCCTCCAGTCTGAAGGAACGGTTCAGGGTGCTGGCATAGCAGATGTGTTGTCCACAGCCCAGCAACTAAGTAATAGCAAGTGTCAAGGTAACAGTGCGACTTGTAATGACCTGCAGAGGCTCATTGACACTGGTGCAGAAGGGATAAGTGTGAGACATGTGTCTGACAGCGCTCAAGGGGAGCAACAGGCAGTGATGATGGGTACCTCCCAGGAGGTGGAGGTCTCTTCATATGTCTCACCCTTTCAACCTGCAGTGGATGAGCTCCTCCATGTCTTGGACAGGGAAAAAGTCCCTAGAAAGGTCTGGTATTTAGACATGGGTTGCATAGAGATGACAAAAACCTTATTAGAAATGCTGGAGTTGTTAAAAACGCACTCGCTGTACACTTGGGTGTTTTCACCGCAGACTGACCAGGTTGTGCTGCGTAGTACCAATAGGTGGAGCCAGGTGGTACAGGCTGTACAGGGAAACTTTTTGATCAAGAGTGGTATTGGTGGGTTCAATGCTTATTAACAGTGTGGCAAATAGTCCTGAGGTTCTCTAAGATGGTGCTCCCAGTTACTGAGTGGTATGGAAGGTGCTCAGACTTGTTGGAGACATCAAAGGTCTCTCCGGCTGGTGTAGTGACTGAAAACATCCCTGCTGGTGTAGTCCGAGGTGCAGCTGAGAAGTGGTCAGTAGAGGGCGCAGACACTGTCTCATCAGCTAAACCTCATGAGAAGGAAGGGCCCAGAATAGACGCAGCACTAGCAGAGATGCTTTCTATCACTCAGAAAGAGGTACAACTTCAAGTACCCGGAGACGCTGTGAGAGAAAGTACTAATGTTGGTTTCTGCAACAATGTAATGTGTACATCAGAAAGAAGTAGTTGTGTGGATCAGTGTCATTTGTTTGATCAGTTACCCATGGAGTGTCAGACAACAGGTGAGGTGGAGCTGTGCTATGGTCCCGTGGGTTGTAGTCACTTACCTGTGTGTGGTCCCTCCTCTGGTCTAGTTCTGCCAAGCACTGAGATGGATGGTACTGATTGTGTTAGACTGTCTGACATTGAAATGTCTGATCTGCTAATGAGTGGTGCTGTTAAAAGTGATGTGGTTGCCGTGGGTAACCAAAGAGAGGTTTTTGAACCTGAAAGTCCTGTGGTGAAAGGTAAAACTTACTTCCGTAAGCTGAAAGGTAGGGTAAGGGAAGGCAGTGTTCCCCCAGGAGAGGAGAGTATGCCCAGGAACCCCAGAAGAGGGAGAAAGCATAGGATAGAAACAAGTGGGATCCCATGGAGAGTCAGGGTAGGACTTACCTGGAAGCGCACCCGGAAAAAGGGTTGGGCCTACGCGGCTGACAGCCAGCACAGAGGTGTCCCAACCCTAATGACGTGTGCTGGTGTTCCGCCCCCTTCGGGTTCGAAACAAAGGGGGGGGATATGTAATAGTCAGGGTCCCGGTCACCATAAAAACGCAGCAAAAACGGACACAGAGTCTGCATGTCAGTGGACTGCAGAACTTCACAGCATAACTTTAAAATGGAGAAAACTGTTTTGGCAGCTTTCTCCGGGTTTTGCTAAGTTTGAATGGGGCTGTGTGGTTTGGAGATCCTGCAGAGACTTGGGCGGGATGGGATCTTCGGCCCTGTGTCCAGATCTTGTGATTAGCCAGCAGGTTGTGTGCCCAGGTGAATATAATGAGGGACTGGTGAGAACAGAGTGGAGAGGAAGGTGGAATGTGTGCAGCTGGCTGCTGGTTCAAGACAGACCTGTGTGTGCCAGGAGTGGGCCAGGTTAGCAGATATTGCAAGGCTAAGTAAGCCTAGGAGGCTTGGCATTTTGGTTACATGAACATTACTGGAGAAGAACCCCTGCGTGGGAATCCTGTATGTGAACTGTTATTTTGTTTCCTTTCAATAAAAATGGGCTGCCTTGCCCTCAAACCCAACATCTGACTGCTGTGGACTCGCCGAAAAACGCATTTACCAATTGAGTTAAACCCCCAATGTTTACACATACAACTGCTAAGCGGTCCAGATTACAGTCCAACTTTATTCTGCTAAAAGTCATGGGGATAATCCAATAGGAAGTCAATAAGTAGCCAACGTTTTTCAGGGGTTCAAGAGCGCCAAGGGGTCCTTCATTGGGGCTTTCTTGGAAATGTGAATAATATCATTTTACTAACAGCTTACCTGAAAAAAACTTTTCTTGGAGTACATCACGGGACACAGAGCAGCCATAGTAATTACTATGTGGGTTATACACCACCTATTGGTGAATTGACACTGGTACACTCAAAAGACAGGAAGTCCCCCTCTATATAACCCCTCCCATACAGGGAGTAACTCAGTTTTTGTAGCAAAGCAATATACACTGCTCAACAAAAATTAAAGGAACACTTTGAAAACATATCAGATATCAACGGGCAAAAATCTCATGCTGGATATCTATACTGATATGGACTGGGTAATGTGTTAGGAATGAAAGGATGGCACATCATTTGATGGAAATTAAAATTATCCACCTACATAGGGCTGAATTCAAAGACACCCCGAAAATCAAAGTGAAAAAATTATGCAGCAAGCTAGTCCATTTTGCTGAAATTTCATTGCAACAACTCAAAATGGTCCTCAGTAGTTTGTATGGCCCCCAAGTGCTTATATGCATGCCTGACAACATCAGGTCATGCTCCTAATGAGACGACAAATGGTGTCCTGGGGTATTTCCTCCCATATCTGGACCAGAACATCACTGAGCTCCTGAACAGACTGAGGTGCAACCTGACGGCACCAGATGGACCGAAACATAATGTCCCAGAGGTGTTCTTTTGGCTTTAGGTCAGGTGAGCGTGGTATGGTATCAATTTCTTCATCCTCCAGGAACTGGCTGCATGCTCTCGCCACATGAGGCCAGGCATTGTCATGTACCAGGAGGAACCCAGGACCCACTGCACCAGCGTAGGGTCTGACAATGGGTCCAAGGATTTCATCCCGATACCTAATGGAAGTCAGGGTGCCATTGTGTAGCCTGTAAAGGTCTGTGCGTCCCTCCATGGATATGCCTCCCAGGCCATCACTGACCCACCACCAAACCGGTCATGCTGAACGATGTTACAGGCAGCATACAGTTCTCTGCGGCTTCTCCAGACCGTCACATATGCTCAAGGTGAACCTGCTCTCATCTGTGAAAAGCATGGGGCACCAGTGGTGGACCTGCCAATTCTGGTGTTCAATAGAAAATGCCAATGGAGCTCCACAGTGTCCGGTAGTGAGCACAGAGCACACTAGAGGACGTCGGGCCCTCAGGCCACCCCCATGAAGACTGTTTTTGATTGTTTGGTCAGAGACATTCACCCCAGTGGCCTGTTGGAGGTAATTTTGTAGGGCTCTGGCAATGCTCATCCTTCCTCCTTGAACACAGGAGCAGATACCGGTCCTGCTGATGGGTTAAGGACCTTCTACAGCTCTGTCCAGCTCTCCTAGAGTAACTACCTGTCACCTTGAATTTCCTCCATGCTCTTGAGACTATGCTGGGAGACACAGCAAACCTCCTGGCAATGACATGTATTGATGTGCCATCCTGGGGAGTTGGACTGCCTGTGCAACCTTTAGGGCCCTTTCATACGGGGCGGATCAGTAGAGATCCACCTCCGTGTGTCTGTAAGCTCAGCGGGGATCGCTCCGTATATCCACGCTGAGCCGGCGGCTGACAGGGCGGTCCCCGCACACTGTGCACGGACCGCCCTGTCTTTTCTCCGCTCTCCCCTATGGGGGGATTGGATGAACACGGACCGTGTTTCCGTGTTCATCCGATCCGATGACGGAAGAAAAAATAGGGTTTTCTTCCATCTGCAAAATCGGATCCTTGCGGAGGCGGGTGATTACGGGTGTCAGCGGATGTTTATCCGCTGACCCCCGCAATCACATAGGGACCAATGTATGTCCCTTTTTCATCCGCAAACGGATGGATGAAAAAGCGGCCATACGGTCCGCACGTCTGAAAGGGGCCTTATAGGGTCCAAGTATCACTTTGTGCAACCAGTAGTGACACTGACCCTAGTCAAATGCAAAACTAGTGAAAAACAGTCAGAAAAGATAAGTAGGGGAAAAAATGTCAGACACCTCCACCTGAAAAAACATTCCTGTTTTAGGCTGGGTTCACACTACTACACTACTTTCATCCTACTTTGCTCTGTGTTCAATGTTTCCCTATGAGAGCGTCTTGTAGCGTCCTACACAAGTCGGTCCGACTTTGAAAATGCTCCCTGTACTACTTTTGGTCCTACATTGATCCTACTTCAGGCCCATTGAATATCATTGAAGTCGGACCAAAGTAGTATCCTGTTCATGAAAGTAGGATGGATGTAGGACCAATGTAGGATAAATGTAGGACCAATGTAGCAGAGCAAAGTAGGATGAAAGTAGTGTAGTAGTGTGAACCCAGCCTCAGGCTGGGTTCACACTTGTCCTACAACGGTCCTACATTGGGAGCTCATGTAGCATGACGTGTGAAAATCAATGTTTCCCTATGAGAGCTGTCTTAACTGGTCCTACACAAGTCGGTCCGACTTTGAAACTACTCCCTGTACTACTTTGGTCCTACTTTGATCCTACATCAGCCCATTGAATATCATTAAAGTAGGATCAAAGTAGGAGCCTTGTCCTAACCATCCGACTTTTGACATCCGACTTGTGATTACAGCAGCAGTAAAAGGAATTTATCTCACTCTGGGATTGTTTTGATTGGTTAAAGAACAAGTCAGACTATCACAAAGTCGGATCAAAGTAGTATCCTGTTCATGAAAGTAGGATGGATGTAGGACCAATGTAGGATCAATGTAGGACCAATGTAGGACCAATGTAGGATCAGTGTAGGACCAATGTAGCAGAGCAAAGTAGGATCAAAGTAGTGTAGTAGTGTGAACCCAGCCTCAGGCTGGGTTCACACTACTACACTACTTTCATCCTACTTTGCTCTGCTACATTGGTCCTACATTTATCCTACATTGGTCCTACATCCATCCTACTTTCATGAACAGGATACTACTTTGGTCCGACTTCAATGATATTCAATGGGCCTGAAGTAGGATCAATGTAGGACCAAAAGTAGTACAGGGAGCATTTTCAAAGTCGGACCGACTTGTGTAGGACACTACAAGACGCTCTCATAGGGAAACATTGAACACAGAGCAAAGTAGGATGAAAGTAGTGTAGTAGTGTGAACCCAGCCTTCGAGGTTGTCTCATTGTTGCCCATCTAGTGCACCTGTTGTTCATTTCAATTAACAGAAAAGCAGCTGAAACTGATTAACCGGTTAAGACCCGGACTATTATGCAGGTTAAGGACCTTGCCCCTTTTTGCGATTCGGCACTGCGTCGCTTTAACTGACAATTGCGTGGTCGTGCGAAGTGGCTCCCAAACAAAATTGGGGTCCTTTTTTTCCCACAGATAGAGCTTTCTGTTTGATTTTTGATCACCTTTTTTTTGCGCTATAAACAAAAATAGAGCGAAAATTTTGAAAAAAACTAATATTTTTTACTTTTTGCTATAACAAATATCCCCAAAAAGATATAAAAACATATTTTTTTTCATCAGTTTAGGCCAATACTTATTATTCTACCTATTTTTGGTAAAAAAAATTATCGCAATAAGCGTTTATCGATTGGTTTGCGCAGGGCCATCTTAATAGCATCATGGGCCCCTGGGCAAAGTAATGCACTATGGCCCCTACAAGCTTGCCCCAATCTATGCACCTACTCTCAAGAATGAAAGTACAATATTTCTTCTTTACAGCGTGTCACTTGCTACTGTTCCCTGCCACCAGATTCAGCGTGTCACTTGCCATTGTCATATGTCACCAGATTTAGCGTGTCACTTACCATCCACCCCGTCACCAGATTCAGCATGTCACTTGCCACCCATCCCGTCACCAGATTTAGCGTGTCACTTGCCACCGGTTCCTTGTCGCCAGATTCAGCGTGTCACTTGCCACATATATCCTGGCTCTCTCTCCCTCCCCTTCAGCTGGGCATGCTGGGGGCTGCAGTTTCCTTTTTAGGATTGCTGGGGCTTGCCAGTCCTCGGGACCTTATGTCCCATGATCCTCCTTTGTGTTTTTTTTCGGCCAATGGGAAGGAGAGGGCTCCGCTCCTGAGTACAGCAGCATGAGGAGGAGAGGAGAGGGGGGAGAAAAGCCTGCAGGTGCTATCTCCAGAGACACAGCCACTTTCCCCACTGCTGACAGGAGGAGGGGGATAGGCAAGAAATTGAGACCTCTTCTGACAGTGACGGCTTTAGGGGCAGCACCGTTTCTTATCTTCAGACCCGCTCATCGTCACCGACTCTGGGCAGGGCCAATGCTAGACTATTTTGCACTCTAGGCAAGACCAGCTACTTACGCCCCCTGCCCCCCCCCCCCAAAAAAAAGAAAATGTTAAAACAATCTAAATATGAAACTGCTAAATTTCTTTTAATTTGCAAAATTCATGACCATAAAATGTCAAAAAGAGAGCCTAATCCAACAAGGAAACATCCACATATATCAGAGACAGCCAAATCCAGCAAATAGACAGCCCAATCCAAAGAGACAGCCAAATCCAGCAAAGAGACATCCCCATATAACAAAGAGACAGCCAAATCAAGCAGTTTGACAGGTGACAGTTTGAGTGTTTCAGGTGATGGGGGGGCAGTGTGACAGGTGATGTGGGGGCAGTGTGACAGGTGATGTGGGGGCAGTGTGACAGGTGATGTGGGGGCAGTGTGACAGGTGATGGGGGGCAGTGTGACAGGTGATGTGGGGGCAGTGTGACAGGTGATGTGGGGGCAGTGTGACAGGTGATGTGGGGGCAGTGTGACAGGTGATGGGGGGCAGTGTGACAGGTGATGGTGATGGGGGGGGGCCAGTGTGACAGGTGATGGTGATGGGGGGCCAGTGTGACAGGTGATGGTGATGGGGGGGCCAGTGTGACAGGTGATGGTGATGGGGGGGCCAGTGTGACAGGTGATGGTGATGGGGGGGCCAGTGTGACAGGTGATGGTGATGGGGTGGCCAGTGTGACAGGTGATGGGGGGCAGTGTGACAGGTGATGGGGGGGCCAGTGTGACAGGTGATGGTGATGGGGGGGCCAGTGTGACAGGTGATGGTGATGGGGGGCCAGTGTAACAGGTGATGGGGGGGCCAGTGTAACAGGTGATGGGGGGGCCAGTGTGACAGGTGATGGGGGGGCAGTGTGACAGGTGATGGGGATGGGGGGCCAGTGTGACAGGTGATGGTGATGGGGGGCCAGTGTGACTGGTGATGGGGGGGCCAGTGTGACAGGTGATGGGGGGGGGCAGTGTGACAGGTGATGGTGATGGGGTGGCCAGTGTGACAGGTGATGGGGGGCAGTGTGACAGGTGATGGGGGGGCCAGTGTGACAGGTGATGGGGGGGCCAGTGTGACAGGTGATGGGGGGCCAGTGTGACAGGTGATGGGGGGGCCAGTGGGACAGGTGATGGGGGGGACAATGTGACAGGTGATGGGGGGGCAGTGTGACAGGTGATGGGGGGGCAGTGTGACAGGTGATGTGGGGGCAGTGTGACAGGTGATGGTGATGGGGCCAGTGTGACAGGTGATGGTGATGGGGGGGGCCAGTGTGACAGGTGATGGTGATGGGGGGGCCAGTGTGACAGGTGATGGGGGGGCCAGTGTGACAGGTGATGGGGGGGCCAGTGTGACAGGTGATGGGGGGGCAGTGTGACAGATGATGTGGGGGCAGTGTGACAGATGATGTGGGGGCAGTGTGACAGGTGATGTGGGGGCAGTGTGACAGGTGATGTGGGGGCAGTGTGACAGGTGATGTGGGGGCAGTGTGACAGGTGATGGGGGGGCAGTGTGACAGGTGATGGTGATGGGGGGGCCAGTGTGACAGGTGATGGTGATGGGGGGGGCAGTGTGACAGGTGATGGTGATGGGGGGGGGGCCAGTGTGACAGGTGATGGTGGAGCCAGTGTGACAGGTGATGGTGATGGGGGGGGCAGTGTGACTGGTGATGGTGATGGGGGGGCCAGTGTGACAGGTGATGGTGATGGGGGGGCCAGTCTGGCAGGTGATGGTGATGGGGTGGCCAGCGTGACAGGTGATGGGGGGCAGTGTGAAAGGTGATGGGTGGGCAAGTGTGACAGGTGATGGTGATGGGGGGCCAGTGTGACAGGTGATGGTGATGGGGGGCCAGTGTGACAGGTGATGGGGGGGCCAGTGTGACAGGTGATGGGGGGGCCAGTGTGACAGGTGATGGGGGGGCCAGTGTGACAGGTGATGGTGATGGGGGGGCCAGTGTGACAGGTGATGGTGATTGGGGGGGGGCAGTGTGATGGTGATGGGGGGGGGCAGTGTGACAGGTGATGGGGGGGGCCAGTGTGATGGTGATGGGGGGGGGCCAGTGTGACTGGTGATGGTGGGGCCAGTGTGACAGGTGATGGTGATGGGGGGGGCAGTGTGACAAGTGATGGTGATGGGGGGGCCAGTGTGACAGGTGATGGGGGGGGCAGTGTGACTGGTGATGGGGGGGCCAGTGTGACAGGTGATGGTGATGGGGGGGCCAGTGTGACAGGTGATGGGGGGGCCAGTGTGACAGGTGATGGGGGGGCCAGTGTGACAGGTGATGGTGATGGGGGGCCAGTGTGACAGGTGATGGTGATGGGGGGGCCAGTGTGGCAGGTGATGGTGATAGGGGGGGGCCAGTGTGACAGGTGATGGTGATGGGGGGGCCAGTGTGACAGGTGATGGTGATGGGGGGCCAGTGTGTCAGGTGATGGTGATGGGGGGGCCAGTGTGACAGGTGATGATGGGGGGCCAGTGTGACAGGTGATGGTGATGGGGGGTCAGTGTGACAGGTGACGGTGATGGGGGGCCAGTGTGACAGGTGATGGGGGCCAGTGTGACAGGTGATGGTGATAGGGGGGCCAGTGTGACAGGTGATGGTGATGGGGGTGCCAGTCTGGGAGGTGATGGTGATGGGGTGGCCAGTGTGACAGGTGATGGGGGCCAGTGTGACAGGTGATGGGGGCCAGTCTGACAGGTGATGGGGGCCAGTGTGACAGGTGATGGGGGGGCCAGTGTGACAGGTGATGGTGATGGGGGGCCAGTGTGACAGGTGATGGTGATGGGGGGGCCAGTGTGACAGATGATGGGGGGGCAGTGTGACAGGTGATGGGGGGGCCAGTGTGATGGTGATGGGGGGGCCAGTGTGACAGGTGATGGTGATGGGGGGCCAGTGTGACAGGTGATGGTGATGGGGGGGCCAGTGTGACAGGTGATGGTGATGGGGGGGGCAGTGTGACAGGTGATGGTGATGGGGGGGCCAGTGTGACTGGTGATGGGGGGGCCAGTGTGACAGGTGATGGGGGGGGCTAGTGTGACAGGTGCCAGAACTCCACTCACTGTGTTGGTCTTTAGTGCCAGCTTCTCAGGACAAGGAGAGAGCTGAGGCGGGCATGGAGTCGTGTGCTTGTTGTGCCGCAGCCAATGGATAGCACCCGTGGGCGTGTTCCGTGTGGTGGCGGCGCGGCGTTGTGCTGTCCCAGGGCTCAAGTGAGCACCGAGCCGAGGGAGGAGGACGGCTGTGTGTGATCACCTGTCAAGTGTTCCCGCTCCGGGGCGGGACCGCCTCGAGCCTCCCCCTGTTATTGGTAAGGGATTCCCACATGTCGCTCCTCCCTTTCAGTATACAGTGACAAACAGACTGGGGGCTGAGCAGAGCGCCCATGCAGATGCCGCTCTGTGTGTGTGAGAGCGGAGCTGAGGCAGCCGGCCGTGGTAGTGTACTCCCGCCGGGCACGCGAACAAGGCACTGACAAGCTCCTGCCCGGCGGTCCTGGCTGTGCCCTAGCGGTCCTGGCTGTGCCCTAGCCTAGGTGGCAGTGCGCCCGCCTAGTGGTAGCTCCGGTCCTGCTGATGGGGCCCCATTTACTACTAACCGTGGCGATCAGCAATTTTTTTTTTTTTTGTGACTGCGACATTATGGCGGACACATCGGACACTTTTGACACATTTTTGGGACCATTTTCACAGTGAAAAGTGCTATAAAAATGCACTGATTACTGTGAAAATGACAATGGCAGTGAAGGGGTTAACCACTAGGGTGCGCTGTAGGGGTTAAGTGTGACCTCATGTGTGTTTCTTACTGTAGGCTGGCGGGGCTGGACGTGTGAAGTCGGTGATCGTCCCCTATATCAGGGAACAGACGATCACTGACACTGCCACAGAGAAGAACGGGGAAGGTATGTTTACACTCACCTCTCCCCGTTCTTCAGCTCCTGTGACCCGATCGCGGGACACCCGTGGCGATCAGGTCCATGGGTTCTGGGTCCACGGAGCTTCGGACCCACGGCTGGGCTCTTAAAGGGGACGTATATATACATCCATGTGCTCAGCCGTGCCATTCTGCTGACGTATATAGTCGTGCAGCGGTCCTTAAGTGGTTAACAACCCCCTTTGTATACACCCCTCCCCCTCTGCTACTTAACTGATCAGATCAATATCCCAGGAGTTCTGATTCAAAAGTGTTCCCTTAATTTTTTTGAGTGTATATATCCCAATAAGAGGGACCTTTGTGTCCCGTGAAGTACTCCAAGAAAAGGATTTTACAGGTAAGCTGTAATAAAAATCCTATTTTCTTTATCGTACATCACGGGACACAGAGCAGCCATAGTAATTACTATGTGGGATGTTCCAAAGCAATGCCATCTGAGAGGAGGGAGACACAAATAAAGGCAGGCAGCCATCAGACGCGAGGACCTATACTGCTGCCTGCAGCACACTGCACCCAAAGGCGGCATTCTCTTGCCGTCTTACATCCACCTGATAGAATTTTGTGAACGTATGCACTGATGACCAAGTTGCGGCCTTGCAAATCTGAGTCATAGAAGCCTGGTGATGCACTGCCCCAGAAGCACTGACTGCCCTGGTAGAGTATGCTTTAACTTAAAAATGTGAAACCTTCCTTTTCGGACTATAAACCTGAACAACAACCTGACGAATACACTTTGAAATAATCGATTTTGACACTGTCTGCCCTTTCCTGGGGCCATCTGTCAGCACAAATAAAACATTGGTTTTCGGTATCCGAGCTGTCGCCTTCAGATAGGCTTTTACTGCCCTCACTACATCGAGAGAGTAACAATTTTTCTTCTGCAGAATGAGGTTCTGGAAAAGGAAGGCAGGTCAACATCTTGATTCAGATGGAAACCTGACACTACCTTAGGCAGAAAGGTTGGGTGAGTATGCAAAACCACCCTATCCTTACGAACAACTAGGTATGGCTCTTTACAAGAAAAAGCTGCCAATTCTGATACCCTTGCGGAAGTTACTGCAAATAAGCACACCAACTTCCTTGTCAAAATAACCAATGAGATCTTGCGCATCGGCTCAAAAGGCTGTTTTTGTAAAACTGACAGAACCAGATTCTCCTCTCTGTCACCCCCTCTCTGTAACCCCCCTCCTCCTCCTCTCTGTCACCCCCCTCTGTCACCCCCTTCCTCCTCTCTGTCACCCCCTTCCTCCTCTCTGTCACCCCCTTCCTCCTCTCTGTCACCCCCCTTCCTCCTCTCTGTCACCCCCCTTCCTCCTCTCTGTCACCCCCCTTCCTCCTCTCTGTCACCCCCCTTCCTCCTCTCTGTCACCCCCTTCCTCCTCTCTGTCACCCCCTTCCTCCTCTCTGTCACCCCCTCCTCCTCTCTGTCACCCCCTCCTCCTCTCTGTCATCGCCCTCCTCCTCTCTGTCATCGCCCTCCTCCTCTCTGTCATCGCCCTCCTCCTCTCTGTCATCGCCCTCCTCCTCTCTGTCATCGCCCTCCTCCTCTCTGTCATCGCCCTCCTCCTCTCTGTCATCGCCCTCCTCCTCTCTGTCATCCCCCTCCTCCTCTCTGTCATCCCCCTCCTCCTCTCTGTCACCCCCTCTCCTCTCTGTCACCCCCTCTCCTCTCTGTCACCCCCTCTCCTCTCTGTCACCCCCTCTTCTCTCTGTCACCCCCTCCTCCTCTGTCACCCCCCCTCCTCCTCCTCTCTGTCACCCCCCTCCTCCTCTCTGTCATCCCCTTCTCCTCTGTCACCCCCCTTCTTCTCCTCTGTCACCCCCTCCTCCTCTTTGTCACCCCCCATCCTCCACTCTGTCATTCCCCTCTTCTCTCTGTCATTCCCCTCTTCTCTCTGTCATTCCCCTCTTCTCTCTGTCATTCCCCTCTCCTCTCTGTCATTCCCCTCTTCTTCTCTGTCACCCCCCTCCTCCTCTCTGTCACCCCCACTCCTCCTCTCTGTCATTCTTCTCTCTGTCACCCCCCTGCCCTTCTGTCACCCCCTCCCCTTCTGTCACCCCCTCCTCCTCTCTGTCACCCACCTTCCTCCTCTCTGTCACCCCCCTTCTTCTCCTCTGTTACCCCCCTTTCTCCTCTCTGTCACCCCCCTTCCTCCTCTCTGTCACCCCCTCCTCCTCTCTGTCACCCCCTCCTTTCTGTCACCCCCTCCTTCTCTCTGTCACCCCTCCCCCTCTCTGTCACCCCCTCCTCCTCTCTGTCACCCCTCCTCTTCTCTGTCACCCCCTCCTCTTCTCTGTCACCCCCTCCTCTTCTCTGTAACCCCCCCTCCTCCTCTGTCACCCCCCTTCCTCCTCTCTGTCACCCCCCTTCCTCCTCTCTGTCACCCTCTCCCCCTTTCTGTCACCCTCTCCCCCTTTCTGTCACCCTCTCCCCCTTTCTGTCACCCTCTCCTCCTCTCTGTCACCCCCTCCTCCTCTCTGTCACCCTCCTCCTCCTCTCTCTCTCTCTCTATCTCTCTCTCTCTGTCACCCCCCTCCTCCTCTCTGTCATTCCCCTCTCCTCTCTGTCATTCCCCTCTCCTCTGTCATTCCCCTTTCCTCTCTGTCACCCCCTCCTCCTCCTCTCTGTCACCCCCCTCCTCCTCCTCTCTGTCACCCCCCTCCTCCTCCTCTCTGTCACCCCCCTCCTCCTCCTCTCTGTCCCACACTCCTCCTCTCTGTCACCCCCACTCCTCCTCTCTGTCACCCCCACTCCTCCTCTGTCATTCTTCTCTCTGTCACCCCCTTCCTCCTCTCTGTCACCCCCTTCCTCCTCTCTGTCACCCCCCTCCTTCTCTCTGTCAACCCCTCCTTCTCTCTGTCACCCCCTCTTCCTCTCTGTCACCCCCCTCCCCCTTTATGTCACCCCCCTCCTCCTCTCTGTCACCCCCCTCCTCCTCTCTGTCATTCCCCTCTCCCCTCTGTCACCCCCCTCCTCCTCCTATCTGTCACCCCCCTCCTTCTCTTTGTCACCCCCACTCCTCCTCTCTGTCATTCTCCTCTCTGTCACCCCCCCTCCTCCTCTCTGTCACCCCCCCCCTCCTCCTCTCTGTCACCCCCACTCATCCTCTCTGTCACCCCCACTCATCCTCTCTGTCACCCCCACTTATCCTCTCTGTCACCCCCACTCATCCTCTCTGTCACCCCCACTAATCCTCTCTGTCACCCCCACTCCTCCTCCTCTGTCATCCCCTCCTCCTCTCTGTCACCCCCCTCTGCAACCCCCCTCCTCATCTGTCACCCCCCCTCTCTGTCATCCCCCTCTTACTCCTCTGTCATCCCCCTCTTACTCCTCTGTCATCCCCCTCTTCCTCCTCTGTCATCCCCCTCTTCCTCCTCTGTCATCCCCCTCTTCCTCCTCTGTCATCCCTCCTCTTCCTCCTCTGTCATCCCTCCTCTTCCTCCTCTGTCATTCCCGTTCTCCTCTGTCACCCCCCTCCTCCTCTCTGTCACCCCCTTCTCCTCTGTCACCCCCTCCTCCTCTCTGTTACCCCCTCCTCCTCTCTGTCACCCCACTCCTCTCTGTAATTCCCCCTCCTCCTATCTGTCACCCCCTCCTCCTATCTGTCACCCCCACTCCTTCTCTCTGTCACCCCCTCCTTCTCTCTGTCACCCCCACTCCTCCTCTCTGTCATTCTCCTCTCTGTCACCCCCACTCCTCCTCTCTGTCATTCTCCTATCTGTCACCCTCCTCCTCTCTGTCACCCTCCTCCTCTCTGTCACCCCTACTCCTCCTCTCTGTCATCCCCTCCTCCTCTGTCATACCCCTCCTCCTCTCTGTCACCCCCCCTCTGTAACCCCCCTCCTCATCTGTCACCCCCCCCTCTCTGTTACCCCCCTCCTCTCTGTCATCCCCCTCTTCCTTCTCTGTCACCCCTACTCGGCATCTCTTTTAGCCCCACTGGAGCATTGTTTGGGGGTAGCTGACATAGAGGGGGGGCTAATGTCCTCCAGCTGGGTCATACAGCACTGTCTGTGCTCTCTCTCTTTCCCACCCAGCCGCTGACGCCACCATTGACAGTGAATGGAGGGCCACTGGACTGGGATGCTTTTGCAGGAGAAAGCATATTACAGACTGCACCCCCTAACAGGTTCACACACACATCTTTGAAGTGGCTCCTGGAAGGTAAGGTTTTTTTTTGTCTCGCTGTAATGGAGGTTTCTATTGGGGGGCACAGGCACTGTCTGATGATCCGTTATTTTCTTCTCTATTTGTGGGGTGCCTGTGGATTGTTTTGAATTTTTTGGGTCTTTTTTTGTAATTAAAAGGAGCCTGAAAGGGTTGTAGAATGCACAGTACCACTTTGTGAACAGTTTGTATGGTGTTGGGTTCAGTAGCGCTGATTCAGGTTTTTGGATGAAGGTACACTTCTCTACTGTAAAAGGGGGGGAACTAATGCACAAATCAACCTACCCACGGGTAAAAACTAGGCTAAAATAAATAAATAAATAACAGCTAATAAGCAGCAGCCACGACTAATAGTGCTCACGCACTGACAGTAAATGAAACAAGGGTGGGTGTAGTGGCGCTTGCCCAAATACAAACAATATCCCAATAAAAATATACCAATCAAAATTATATCCTAATGGTTGATAAATCAATCCTCCACCGGCTGTGGGTCTAAATGTGTTCCACTCAAAAGTGCATCCAGGAAATGACCACCCAACATTAAAGATTAATGTGGTTAGTCATGAGAGTGGTAAATAATAATGAGGTATAAAACAACTGTGCCAACCTCAGCACAATGTGATCCTATGATTAAGTGACGTTTGTCTGTCACGATACGCGTGAGGACGTGGAGAGCTGCTGGTGACGTCATCCGCTCGCGGCCGCAGAGCGGAGACACAAGGACACACATGCTGTTATACCCTCATCTGTTTGTGAGTGTTTTATTTTGTTTTTATTGAATAAATCCTAAAGATTTTATGCTATGGAGGCTTCCCTTCCTTTTGTCATTTGAGAGTCATCCTTAACCTTTATGAGCCGTGGTGTATGGGAGTGGATCAGCAGGCTGCCGTTGGGAGTATTTACATAGAGGCTTTTTTACAAACCCTCCTAAGGTAAGGGGCTGGAACACATTATTCTCCAGACACTGTGGGAAGCCTGAAGGTGATTTATACAAGCACGATTGCACGTTCAGCATCAACCACTCAAGTTATGTTTTATGGATTCATTGGAGCACCATTTTCACTTTAATATTTTAATGATTTCTTTTTTCTTTGGACTTCTAAAGAATATTTTTTGCACGGATTGTGCACTGGACACTTTGAACACTGCACTATATATATTTTTTGGTATCTGATTGATCTTTTTTTGCACAATATTATTTTGTTCATGCCCACTTGCGCATGCTACGCATTTGTCTATTTCTATATTTTTTTACATTTATATCTTGTGGACCTTTTATATCATTTCACATAATTTTGCACTATGCACTTTTAATTGATTGAAGCACCTTTGGATCTATACATTATTTATCTGCATATATTTATTTTTTATTATTATTACCATTCTTAGTGATTCTACATTCACATTGTGCTGAGGTTGGCACAGTTGTTTTATACCTCATTATTATTTACCACTCTCATGACTAACCACATTAATCTTTAATGTTGGGTGGTCATTTCCTGGATGCACTTTTGAGTGGAACACATTTAGACCCACAGCCGGTGGAGGATTGATTTATCAGCCATTAGGATATAATTTTGATTGGTATATTTTTATTGGGATATTGTTTGTATTTGGGCAAGCGCCACTACACCCACCCTTGTTACACTTCTCTACTGACAGCATCCACTGATCTTCTGACACCGTCCATTCTGATTACTACTCTCTTTGAGTAACCCACAAGGTGTCCCAGGTATTTTACAATCCTATAGCGTGTACTACAAAAAAATTGCCGTGCGCCGCAAAAGTGTTCGGGTTTGGCTTGCAGAAAAGGTGGCAACCCTAGTACAAGGGTGTCCTAACCGACAGAGCCATACTGTATGTGTTACCCCTTGTATAAAGGGCCCTGACCAAAGAATGCGAAGCAAGCAGCCTTTAAAAAAAACACTGGCAAGGCTGAAGTCTGACCCTTGATTGTATTTAAGGCCAGCTTTATTTCTACCTCCAACTGTAGGAAGGCAAGAATTCTACCTATGACAAACTTCCGAGGATGCCATCCTTTGGTTTGACACCAAGAAATATAGGCCTTCCAAACCCTATAATAAATGGTCCTGGATGACGGCATTAATCAGGGTAGCTACCACTAAACCTGAAAAGCCTCTGATTCTTTAGAACGTGGACTTCAATAGCCAAACTGTTAAATCTAGCGATTACAAGACAGGATAGAACACCGGTCCTTGCGATAGCAGGTTCGGGCGATATGGAAGAGTCCATGAACTCCCTCCTGTCATTCTTACGATCTCTGCATACCAGGACCTTCTGGGCCATCCCGGGGCTACTAGAATTACCAGTTTACGTTCCTTTTTGATTCTGCAAAGAAGTTGCAGTAGCAGCTGAACTGGGGGGAACACATAAATCAGTGAAAACTGATCCCACTGGGTCACTAACACATCTGTCCCATATGTGGGTGGATCCCTTGTCCTTGACAGAAAGTTGTCCAACTTTCTGTTGAACCTAGATGCTAATAGAACTATGTCCGGGGTACCCCATCTTTGGCATATGGCCAGAAAAAAATGTCAGATGTAGAGCCCTTACTCCCGGGAATATTTGTTGACGACTCAAGAAATCTGTCTGCCAATTCTCCACCCCTGGAATGAAGACTGCAGATAGGCAAGGTAACTGCTCCTCTGCCCAGGCCAGAATATGATTCACCTCCTTCTGGGCTGCACGGCTTCTGGTTCCCCCCCTAGTGATTGATATAGGCCACCACCGTGGTATTGTCAGATTGTATTCTGACGGGACAACCTAAACATCAAGGCTATTAGAGCTAGATGTGCCACCCAAACCTCTAGGATGTTGATGGGCGAGGTCATCTCGGACTCTGACCACTTCCCTTGGACAGTGGATTCTTCCAGGACTATACCCCAGCCCAAGAGGCTGATATCCGTTGTTACTACCTTCCAGGTACCTGGCATGAAGGATTCCCCTTCTGCAAATTTTTGGTTATCAACCTCCAATTGAGACTCTTGGCACCCCTTGGGGCAAGACACATTGGGTAACCCAAGGCTTGGGTCCCTTTATTCCAGGCAGACAGAATACTGTAACAGTCTTGAATGAAGCCATCATCTTCCCTAGCAACTTCATGCAAAGGCAAATGGAAGGGCCCTTCCTTACCCTGACCACCTGGACCAGCTCTCTTATAGCATTGACCTTTGTCTGAGGCAAAAACACCCTTCTTTGGGCTGTCTATAACCAGACCTAAACACTGCAGCCACCTTACCAGACGCAAGAATTACTTTTTTTTAGGTTACAAATCCAACCCAGGTGTTCCAGATACTTGACAGTGCTGGACACACCCTGGTTTAACCGAGGCACTGACTGATCTATCAGCAACAGGTCGTCCAGGTATGTCATTACTGCTATACCCTGGGCCCTTAGTTTCGCCAACGGTGGGGCCAGAACCTAAACACTCGGGGAACGGTGGCCAACCCGAAGGGTAAGGCCACAAACTAAATTGGCGGTGTCTTACCGCAAGACACAGAAACTTCTGGTGAGCGGGAAAAAATTGTCTATGTCTATTGACGCTAGAAATTCTCCTCCCTGCAAGGTGGAAACGACTGACCGGATTGACTCCATGCGAAAGGAGCGGATGTTTAGGAACCGGTTCAGATCTTTGAGATCTAGAATGGGTCAGCCATCCCCAATCGGTTTCAGTACCATTAAAAGATTTGAATAAAACCACATACCCTGCTCTTCTGAGGGAGTCTCTATGATCACATCAATCGATCTAGCGCCAGAAATAAAGACCTTCTTTTCACTGGGTCTTTGGGGACATTCGAACTTAGAAGTGAACCGGAGAAACATATGAAACTCTAGTATGTAACCTAGGTCTACCGCAGAGATGACCCATTCGTCTAGGATCTCTTCTTGCCAAGCTCCTGAAAACCACAGAAGTCTACCCCCCACCTTGATCGAGCGGGGGCGCCCCTTCATAAGGAGGCCTTGGGACTCTGTTCTGTAGGCTTTCTGCCCTCAGGCACTTTCCTATGCAAATTAACACATATGTACTTGTTTTTTCTGGAACTATTTACCTATGTATACAGTTTTAATATATGCAGCATGTTTTAAAGCAATATGCCTCTATGGAAGCGTGCGTTCATGGAAGCATGAGTTCATACAAATATGGTTTTAGGCAAAATATGAAAAGTGTGCGCTGTACACACGCATTCATGTAGCACGTGTGCCATGGAACAAGCATCTTTGCAAAGCAAGCATCCTTTTATGAAACGTGTTATGCAACATTACGCAACACGTATCTATGCAGACATGTATTCCAATGCGATCGTGAGAAATCATGTATATTTAAGTAAACATGTATTAACATGCCTCATTACGCAACCATGCATTTTAGGCGATCATACAACTTTAGGTGACTAAGCCTCTCTGTGCGATCAAGCACCCTTGTGCAATCAAGCACCCTTGTGCAATCAGGCATCTTTATGCAATCAGGCATCCTTGTGCGATTAAGCACCCTTATGCCATCAAGCATCCTTGTGCGATCAAACATATATGCGATCAAGTGTCCTTGTGTGATCAAGCATCCTTGTGTGATCAAGCATTTTATAGGACTATGTAAAAACCATGTATATCTATACAAACATAAACATGCATCTTTATGTAACCATGTATCCTTAAGCGATCCTGACATCTTATGCGATCACGTTACTTTATGTGATCAACATTAAACCTGTTTTGTTTTGTTTTGATTGTTGTTTTTACACAAACATTTCCAAACATGCATTTTGTACACCCATGATCATATATTTTTATGCAAACATGTGAACTGGTAAAAACAGTTATCTTCAGCAACCATGCGTTTCAGCAACCGTGTTCTCCAGCAACTGTGCATTTTAGCAACTGTGCGTTTTTAGCAACTGTGTGCGCTCCAGCAACTGTGCGCTCCAGCAACTGTGCGCTCCAGCAGTCATGCATTTTAGCTAGTTTGTAAGCAAGCATCTGTTCAACTGTAGTTGGTCCCATACTTAGACCTGCAGGATATGAAGCACATATGCACTATATTTGAGCAAACCTGCGCCCTCTAGTGGCTGGGGGAGAAACAGCAGCCCGCATGAGTAAGAGCACATAGCATGATTGAATAGCACACTAGTGGCCACCGGGAGAAAAGACCGTCAAAAACTGAGGTACTCCCTGTATGGGAGGGGTTATATAGACTTCCTGTCTTTTGAGTGTACCAGTGTCCATTCACCTATAGGTGGCGTATAACCCACATAGTAATTACTATGGCTGCTCTGTGTCCTGTGATGTACGATAAAGAAAAACAAACCTTTTTAATGTTATTTTTTCCAGTGTGATTACAAGTACAGGCCATGTCAGCAGCTGGTTTGGCAGGAAAAGATAATACTTCACTTCTAGTTTATTCACATTGTTGTCAATAAAGTCCTGGTGTGGGGGTTACTTTTGAGCCCCCCAACCCCCCCAAATGCATTGGCTATGTTTTGGATTGTCCCCCTGACTTTTATTAGAATAAAGTTGTAACTGGACATCTTAACAGTGGTGTGGCACTTCAATTTACATTCTTGTTTGTTTGAAGCTGCCTACCTGGGAAACAGATCATTTACATCAGCAGAAATACAGTGAGTTAACCCTACAGGTCCAGCGCTCTTTTTTTTCCCCTTTCCTAAACTGTAGCAAGTTCATGACAAGTGGGTTATGTTCCTTTTCACAGAAGAGGACTAGGCAGAAACATGTTAGATAATTAAATACATGTTACTTTAACAGAGTTGAACAGCCCTGTCCAGAAGGCAGTCCCTCCGGACATAACCCTCCTCCCTGCATTATGCAGCCTCAGCCTCAGTTTTGGGCCCAGCGCCCTGAGGACATTTTTATTTGTATTTTATTTTCTTTATTTCTTTGATAATCTTCTATCAACTTATGGCTGAGAGACAGGCTGGATATATAGATCCTTGTAGTCTCCTCAGTCCGGCCAGCGAGCGTGAGCACACCATTGCTAAGGGCTGGGTCTGCCATGACATACCCCATGACTCCTGGGGTGGCCGGTGAGCTTTTGCTCCAGGGTATGCCTGTCAGGGATGCTTCAGCGGGTCCTTGCATGGACGGGTAAGTACAGTTCTTCCCGCCTCCGCCGGTCGGTACGGCTGGACATTCCTGGGGTTAGGGGGTCCTCCTATCAACCCTTCCCTGCTCTCTGTCATGTTTCCCTCTGCTGCTCTACTGCTGCTGCCGGGAACGACCTGTGGAGGGGCTCCTTTTCCCACCAGGGGACTGTAGGGTGTCTGGGCCTGTGTTTTTTTGTGGAGGTGTTTTTGCCTCAGAAAGGCCCCATTAGGCCTTCTCATCCACGTTGCGGCGTTTCGCCGCCATTTTTTTTGTAGTCTGCTGTTTACATTGGGAATTCCCATTGTCAGCCATTTTTTTGTGGGTGCGCTATGGCGCAGCTTGCTATTGCGGTTGGCCATTTTACTGTGGCCGTGCCCTGTTCTCTCTGAGGCGTCCAGCGGCCATTTTGGATGTGGTTTTGGCCTCTAGTGCTGGCTTCTACAGCTCGCAGCACAGGTCTCCTTTTTTCTCTCTTTTGTTCCCTCTCCTTCATTCATTTGAAGCCTACATGCATCCACATTGAACCCTGCCTGCCAGTGGAAGGAGTGTTATCTTCATGTTCCAGTGTATCTTACAACCCTTCACCGGATTGCTTTAGAGTCTTTTGGAAAACATCGGAGACCCTCCTACATCGATCCAGGTCTTTTGAGACCACAAGCCTTTTTGACCCACTGTTATTTAAGAGATGAGTCCACCTGTTGCGGTAAGGGTAACATATTTGTTCATTACACAAAGGATTTGAGTATCTCAACAGTCAACTTGTAACCTTTTATCCTGCGCCAGTTTCTGGGAAGTATCATTATATATGTTTGGTTCACCATTTTGGACTTTCACATTGTATATTGAAGCCTCTTGGCTTCCTTAATATGTCATTTTTTTTCTTTTGTGCACTGTTTTGTGATTACCGTCATTCACATTGTGGTATTATTTTACATTGTTTGCTATAGCGCTGCACTATTTATCATTTATCGCTGATCTCGTGCACCTGGTGGCGGAATTTCCCTGGCGGCTGCCAATGCAGGAGGACCTTCTGTCTCAAGGTCCCATGCATCATCCTGATTTACAGTCGCTGGCTTTAACAGCATGGCTATTGAAAGCCAGGTATTGAGGGACCGAGGTCTTTCCGACTCGGTCATCTCAACCATGCTGAGGGCACGGAAGTCTTCTTCCAGGAAGATCTACCATCGCACCTAGAAGGCCTACATCTCTTTGTGTGAAGAGATTGGGTGGCGTTCATGGACATATTCGGTTTCCAGGGTCTTGCTGTTTTTACAGCATGGAGTGGATCAGAAACTGGCCCTAAGCACCATTAAGGGACAGATTTCAGCCTTGGCTGTGTTTTTTCAGCAGCCTTTGGTAGCCCATTCTCTGGTGTGTACCCTTTGTGCAGGGGGTTCGTCATATACTTCCCCCTCTTAAACCAGCTCTTCCCCCATGGGATTTAAATGTGGTGCTCTCAGGTTCAGAAACCTCCCTTTGAAAACATCAGAGAGATTCCTCTCTTGACACTATATCAGAAGGTGGCCTTTTTGGTGGCCATTACTTCTGTCAGACGTGTTTCTGAGTTGGTGGCCTTGTCCTGCAAGTCGCCATACTTGGTCCCCCATAAGGATAAGGCTGTGTTGCGCCCTCAACCATCCTTTCTTCCGAAGGTGGTTTTGGCATTTCACCTTAACAAGGACATTGTACTTCCATCCTTGTGTCCTCGGCCGACGCATCCTAAGGAGGTTGCGCTACATACTTTTAACGTGGTAGCACTTTGCGGGTGTACCTGTCTGCTACGGCTCCGTTTCGGAGGTCTGACTCACTTTTTGTGTCGGTATCTGGTCCACAAAAGGGCCTGGCGGTCTTATCTGCCACCATTTCTCGGTGGATCAGGCAGACCTATGCTCTTAAAGCGTAGTTTCCATCAAAAATATAAGTTTGCTTTATATTGTAGCTTAGACCTGAAAAAAAAAACATATATATATATATATATATATATATATATTTTACTCACCTCAAAATGCCTGTTGCTATGCGGTCCCATGAAATCTGCCTTCCTATTCACCAAGGATCCTGACGTCAGCTCCCTCGACTCCCAGGATGCCGTGCGCTTCCCGTGTGTCTCCGGGCTTGTTGATGTTTATGGGTTGCCACCACAACGGCTTGCACTTTTGCCGCCACTCGTTGTGATGGCAACCCAAGTGTTTGACGGTGCGGTGCTGAAGTTCTATTGCGGACACACGAGAATGGGGTGGGACGGGCGGCCCTTTCAGCTAGTCATCCACCGTCATCCACAGTATTCCCGGAAGTAATTGCTTGTGGGCTTCACAATGCACACAAGCAAAATGAGAACGCTCTGCAGGGAAGAATATAAACTGTTCGTTTTAAATAACTCGGCGGGACTTTTTCAAATAGTAAGTGAGACTATGGAGACATGTACATTGCGAGATGAAAGGTGATATTTTTAAAAATTGAAAAATGTAATGGGAACCCCGCTTTAAGGGGCGGACGCCCCCTTTTCGGTCACGGCACATTCGACCAGGTCAATTGGTGCTTCCTGGGCTTTCCGACATCAAGCGTCTGTCTCACAGGTGTGTAAGGCGGTGACATGGTATTCCGTTCACACTTTTTCCAAAATGATGTGAGTGCATCTTCAGATGCTTCCTTCGGCCGCAAGGTTTGGCAGGCGGCTGTTTAAAGTTGCACCTCCTCCGCTGAGGAGCTCTGCTTGTTTGGGGTGAAGTTGTTTGTTTTTACTGATACTGTTCCCACCCCTCATTTTTTTGACACTGCTTGGGGACGTCCCGCTTGTCAAGACTTGAGAAGGCTGTGTCTGTCCATGGACGATTAGAGAAAATAGGATTTTTTGTACTCACCGTAAAAACCTTTTCCCTGTCGTCAATGGACGGACACAGAACCCACCCCTCCTTTTTATGTTTGTACTGCTTGTTACGAACTGAGGCTGCATGCTGCAGGGAGGAGGGTTATGTCCGGAGGGACCGCCCCCTGGGCGGGGCTGTTCAACTCTCTTAAAGTAACATGTATTTAATTATCTAACATGTTTCTGCCTATTCCTCTCCTGTGAATAGGAACATAACCCACTTGTCAAGACTTGTAAAGGCTGTGTCCGTCCATGGACGACAGAGAAAAGAATTTTACGGTGAGTACAAAAAAATCCTATTATTTCTGCATACTACAGCTTATAATTAGAAAAGTAAATGTAAGGGTGTGCGGTTAATGGGGAGATGGGCAAAAGTATGCAATAGCACCTAGTTTCCAGAGTTCAGCTTGAACTTAAGTGTATATTATATATAATTGTTTGTTTATTCAGACACTAATGAGGATGAAATACACATGGGCCAGACAATGAAATCTAAACTACTGCTTTTTTTACAGTTTGTGAAAGAAGCAGGATCTCATGTCCTTTTTATGGATAATGAAAAACTACGCTTGGAACAGCTGCTGGCAGATATTCAAGATGGCTGTAGTGATGACGATGCCACAGTGAGTGAAATTTTTTCAAGTTCTCTAGCTATAATTATTTATACACAATTACATACACAATTTCTTAGACCATATCACATCTTTAGTAGAGGTAGATTGCACTTTTCTTTCACCATTATCACATGAGCAGACAGTTTAAGCAGTCCTTTACATACTGAACATTCACATCTGCCTTTGCTCTAAGGAAGCTCACAAGCATATTGCAGTAGTTGGGATGAGATATTATGAAAGTGTGGGCTCCTTAGAATGGCGAAGGCTTGTTTTTGAGATCATGCACACGTTAAGACTCATGCATCCTCTTTCTTGTTCCAGAGATAATAAAAGTTTTAGAAAAACAAGATGGAGCCCATCTCGCCCCCCCCCCCCCCCGATTTACCACTCCACCCCCTTGGGCTCTAATAGCAACCGCTTTATTTTTCAATAGTTAGAATTCACATCTATAAGGGTTCTACCCTCTTCTGTATTAATAAAAAAAGATTCCATAAAGACCATGTTTTCAGATATATCCCTCATTTTTGCCGGGATGACCAAAACAATTCCTCCATAAGGTTCAACTGTTCTACTCTTTTAAGCCACATTCCCTACCGATGGTGGTTGTGTCTGCTTCAAAATAAGTAGAATGCATGATCTGGCTGCGTTCATGTCACATAGAATAGATTGCTTATAGGCTTTAACTGGATTTTTAGTATCCTGCAATAGGAAGAACTGGTCCTCTGGATTCTCCTAGTGCCAACATTTTTTAGCAATTCTCAGAACTTCTTTCCAGAAGTTCTCTATTCTAGGGCAGGACCAAAAAATATGTACTAGCGTCCTCTCCCTCTCCCTCTCCCTGCAGCGCCAGCAATTATCTGATACCTCTGGGTAGCATCCATTTAATAATGGGGTGCGGTACCACCGGGACAATATCTTATGCCGCGTACACACCATCACTTTATGTGATGAAAAAAAAAAAAAAATTCTGTGAAGTAAAAAACAATGTTTTTGAAACTTCAATTTTCAAAGACGAAGTTGCCTACACACCATCGTTTTTTCACAATGCTCTAGCAAAGGGAGGTTACATTTCACCACTTTTTTCCATTGAAGCTAGCTTCATAACTAGCTTCTGGGCATGCGTGGGTGTAAAAACGTTGTTTTAAACATTGTTTTTTGCTACACACGGTCAATTTCTGTGAAGTAAAAAACGACGTTTTGAAAAACGACACATAAAATTGAAGCATGCTTCAATTTTTTTTTGTCGTTTTTCACAAGACATAAAACAACGTTTCCCCCCACACACAGTCATTTAAAGTGACGTTTTTAAAAACGTCGTTTTTTTTCATCACATAAAGTGATGGTGTGTACGCGGCATTAAAGTTTGTCTCCTGCATTCTTATGCAGATTGAGGACTCAAATGTGTTGTGTATTATGTTGGTACACTGCTCTTCCCTAAAGGTTCTATCCAAGTCCCTCTCCCACCCCCTTAATAAAGGGCAACCGAAAGTCCTCCGAGGGTGCAACCAATAAAGCGTACGTTTTAGAAAGGGTTTGGTGAAATACTCTGCTTCCTTTACAATATCCCTCAAAAGTTGTTAAAGTGCGCTCATAACCGCTCAATAGGGTTAAATTACCGTATTCATAGGCTTATAACACACACTTTTTCCCCCTGAAAACAGAGGGTAAACAGTGCCTGCGTGTTATACGCTGATATCATGTTTTACAAACAGAGGGCGGGATCGGGCGGTCCACCCCAAGAGCCACCCATTGGGGGGTGTCAGGCTGGCCGTCCAGCCAGCCTCCCCTGGCACCACGCTCCCTGCATAATCTGAAAAAAAGTCACTTGCCAGCCCCTTCTACACCGCACCTCCTGTGTCAGTGTCATTGTAAAACAAAGCTTGTAAATATCTCTATAGCTCAGGTTTTTTCTGACTGCTCTCCTCCTCCTCCTCCTCCAAGTGTAGCTTTGATTGGAGGAGGAAAGCGGTCACATGACCATCTGTGTAACATCAGAGGAGAGCAGTCATGTGACCAGTTTAGTGAAAAAAAAACTGAGCTATTGAGGTACATGGAAGCTTTGTTTTGCAATATGAGTGACACAGGAGGAGCAGTGTGGAAGGGGCTTTTTTACTTAAAGCGGGGGTTCACCCGAAAAATGTTTTTAACATTAGATTGAGGCTAATTGTGGGAAGCACAATCGGGTGTTTTTTTTTAAATCAATGCAGTACATACCGTTTTAGAGATAGATGTTCTCCGCGGCTTCCGGGTATGATCTGCGGGACTGGGCGTTCCTATTTGATTGACAGGCTTCCGACCCTCGCATACATACGAGTTGCCGAAAGAAGCCGAACGTCGGTGCGGCTCTATACGGCGCCTGCGCACTGACGTTCGGCTACTTTCGGCAACTCGTGACGCGCTGTATGCAACGGTCGGAAGCCTGAAGAAAATTTGTTTTTTGGGTGAACCCCCGCTTTAACTGTAGAGAATGCTGAAAGCACTGTCTCAGGAGACTGGTGGTCTCCTGGGAGTGCAGGGGGGCTATGTACTGGATGGGGAGAATGTAAAATGGATGGGGGCTGTATGATGGGGGGATGTATAATGGATGGGGGGGGCTGTATAATGGATGGGGGAAATGTGTACTGGATGGGGGTGGATGTATAATGGATGGGGGGGCTGTGTACTGTAAAGGGGGCTGTGAATTTTTTCCTCTTAAACTCCCCTCTTAAAATTGGGGTGCATATTATACGCCGATAAATGCGGTATTTAGAAAGTGTCTCAGCTGTACTGCACACCATAAATCCAATTGATATGTTGTAGTTCCTGTTGTCATTGAATGTATCGTAGGCCATGTTCTCTCTTCTAAAAAATTAGAGGATTGGAAGATCCCCTGGTCTATCAGTACTGCAAAATTTCCCTTCCTCAAGCCCGGCTCGAACTGAGGGTTCCCCAATATTGGAAACAACGGTGAGATTGTTGCCAATAGTTTACCCTTAGAGAAGAGCTCATAGCCTATCTTTAGGGTAGGTCCTATAAGAGGATGTGCCTTCGTAATTTTCGGGAGGTCTTTATAATACCAGGCGGCTCGTTGCATTAAAGCACTGCTCTGAGCCTGCTCCAGGCCTGGCCATATCTTCCAGTCTCCATGGCTACTCCATGTCTACTCCAATCAATCAGGCGGCTCAATAGAGTCGTCTGATAATAATTGTACAAGTCTGGTACCACTAATCTACCCTTCTGTTTCGGTATGGTCAACAGGGATCTACTGATTCTTGGGTGGTTATTTGCCCAAATGAATCTGGCAGGGAGAGACTGTATCTGTTTAAAGTAATATGTAGGTATGGCGATGGGTAATGCTTGAAATAAGTACAGGAACTTTGGTACGATATTCATTTTAATAATATTGAACCTCCCAAACCAAAAGTGGAACCCTCTCTGCCACCCCTCCAAAAGAATTCGCACTTTATGCAATATTGGTGGAAAATTAAGATTATATGTATGGGAAAGATCTGCCGTGATAAAGGTTCCCAGGTATTTCAAGGCTTGGTCTGACCATTTGAATTTGTAACTTGACTTCAGCGTTCTCCGTATGTCGTTAAGGATCCCCATTCCCATAGCTTCTGATTTTGATATGTTAATCTTAAAATCCGATAAAGAGCCATATATCTATATTTCTTGGAGGAGGTTAGGTAAAGATACTATCGGATTTGTTAATGAGAACAACATATCTTCTGAATACGCCAAGGTTTTGTACTGCATATCTCCCACTGTTCCCCAATATCTGGATTTAATCAGATCCTACACATTAGGGGTTCCAAGGATAGGACAAATAATATTAAGGACAGTGGGCATCCCTGTCTAGTTCCATTTGTGACTCTAAAAAGCTGAGACAAGTAAACAGGTTACCTTAACCTGAGCCGATGGTTCGGTGTATATATACTTGAAATCAATTTAATCATATTGTTTCCCAATCCTATCTGTCTTAGCACCGTGAACATGAACTGCCAATTAATGCGGTCAAAAGCTTTCTCTGTGTCCGTTCCCAAGAAAAAACATGGGGTTTTGGAAGTGTTAGCTATATGGATTAGGTTTAAAGCCCTGATCGTATTAGCCCGTGCTTCCCGCGTCTGAACAAACCCTACCTGGTCCAAATGGACCAGGGAGGGCAAGTGCTGTTGTAACCGCGTCGCCAGGATCTCGGAAAAAAATTCAGATCCACATTTAAGAGGGATATCGGTCTATAACTCCCACATTGTGATGGGTCTTTGCCTTCTTTAGGTAAGATCACAATTTAAGCTTTCAAAGATTCTATCTGAAACTAACCTGAATCTCCTAATCCATTATACATTTTGACCAGCTAAGGTACTAAAATACGGAAGAGCAACTTATAGTATTGGAGCTTGACACTTTAGGAATACATAGGGAGAACCCCCCCCAGGAGGGTGTCTGAGATATATTTTGACCCGGGATGGGAGGTGACCTTTGGTATGATGTAACTGGGGGATTAAACGGAGATAGTTGATTTTGTTGTACTTGGAGTATATGACCTTATGCCCAGGAAGAAAACACATTTATTTGTATGTTAGATTACTATATAGATATGTATAATAGGTTGCATTTGATGTGGTAAGCCTTCTTTTTCCTTTTTTTTTTTTTTTTATAAAAATATTAAATTGGAAAGAAAAGTTCTAATCCTTATCCCCCAGATTTTTTACCTCATCCACAGAATATGCTTCTGTCTGGTCCTCCCCTTTGTAAATGTAATCCTCTGTAATAATCCATGGAAGTTTTGTAAGACAAGCAACATTTTTAAATTCATTTTGACTTGATATACAAGCAATGTCTTGATATACAAGTAGTCATGTCAGAACTGAGTATAAAAGAGTAGAGAGGCGCCTCTAAGTGTAGCAGTATGGTTACATTTTAAAGGTACAACATTTAGCAACTCACATGGTTGATTAAAACAGGCACATCTAAGTATGCAGGCATCCGGGGTAAAGCTGTCCACATAAACCATCATCCTCACCGCCATCAACATCATTCCTTCCACTCTGCGCTCCACGAGCGCTTCTAGCCACGCTTTCAGATCGCTCTACTGCAGGGTAGTTTTCCTGCGGTGTGGAGGATAGTCTATGTGGACAGCTTTAACCCGGATGTCTGCATACTTAGATATGCCTCTTTTAATCAACTATGTGAGTTATTAAATGTTGTACCTTCATTAAATGTATCCATATTGCTACACTCAGAGGAGCTTCTGTTCTCTTTTATACACTGTAGCTCCTGCTAGATTTTGATTCTAATCCCCTTGTGGAGGCTTCCATTTGTGAATGGACAATTTATGGTTACACAACCTATTACATTGCTATAATCTTTTTATATGGACTATAAACTGAAGGACCTATGACTAAATGATTTGTTCCACAACCATTTAGAGTTTCCATTATTTCCTATGGGGAAATTTGCTTTGATATGAGGCGTGCTTTGGATTACAAGCATGTTTCTGTAACGAATTATGCTCGCAATCGAAGGTTTTACTGTATTAAAAAGAATTATATTTGTTGATGATGAGTCTAAGCCTGCAAACTAGATATATATAGTCTCAAGCTCCTGATATTCTGCACATTGTTTTGGTCTGATGTAAAGTGTTCACGTATTTCCATTTTATGTATAGTTTTTCCACCCTAAAACTAAATCCCAGCATCTATAGACATCCACAATCTAACACTAACCTTTCTAGTCCTGTAAAGAAACAATCAGTATACATACCTTTCGTTGAAGCCCATCCCAATAGCGGTGAAAGCTCTACAGAGGACACAGCTGACAACGGCTGTAAAAATTAATAGGGAGTGACGTCACCCATAGAATTACTTCCGTTTTCAAGAGGTGTCCTCTGCCCCATCTCCACTGTGAAGCCGCGGCTGACAGTCAGCGTGGGATCAAGTCGGAGCAGCTTCAAAAGAGGTATGTATACTGATTTTTTTTTCTTTACAGGGCTTCATAGGTTAGTGTTAGATCGTGTATGCCTATTCTGGCTGGGGGTTAGTCAGCGTGCTCGCCCTCTCCCTTGGGACTACATCTCTGCGGGGAGACGCTGTGTTCACAGGAACAGAAAGTGAGAAATTCAGACAAAGGAAAAAAAAACATATAGAAAGGAAATCGAAGGAAAAGGTAAGTGAACCAACAATGCACTAGCTTAAAGGAACCTATTTAGAAAATAATAATAAACCTTTACAACCCCTTTAACATTGCAAGATTTCTAAAAACAAACATCAGAGCCTTTGATGTCATCATAGTTTTAATTATCTGTTGTTGATCAAATATAAAACAATTGCAATATATCATATTATCCTTTTATAATTCTTTTACTCATTTTTTATTCACATAAAATGCATTTCATTTATAGACAGATGTTTCCGTTTGGCTCTTGCCTGGTGAAGGCTACACTCCAGAACCAAAAGAACTTAAACAACTGGCAAAGATAGAAGCACAGCTTCAGGCGTTTTGCAGCACTACAGAAACCAGCGATTTTGACTATGGCGATGTGTCACCCACACAATCAAAATTGGTAAACACTTTTTTTTTTATACACAGCATGTTTAGTAATGATTTACAGCATAATTATTTAGTGAGGCGTTACATCTGTCCCTTTATCCCTTTTGCTGTTACATATCTTGTGCACTAAAATTTGAGTGCCAATATTTCATCAACGAGCATGTAGCTAAAGTTGCAGTAAGAAAAAAGGGGGTAAATTCTGCGCTAATGGTTAAAAATTGATGAACATGAATTGAAAGGAAAAGCTGCAACACAAAAAACATGTGATAACCATGTGAAAGTAATAAAAGAAAATAATATACTGTAGTTGCGCTAATTGAGCTCACTAAGTGAATAGACCAAAGATAAAAAAACAATTAATGAAAATGCAAACAAAAACTTGTGATAATGAAAATCGCCGTTCATTAAAGTGCCAGAGGGTGAAATGAACTATAATGTGAATGATGCTGAAATGCACAAAAAACACACAATGTAAACCTAGAAAGACCGTTGGGCTCCTCAAACTTCCTCGTCCTGATATCTGGGAGAGCCGCTGGGGGTCCAATAATGTTTGTCACTCCAGGAGCGTACAAAGCCGGGGATTAAACGTAATTAGGTCCATCGGTGAAGCATTTCTGGAAAAGCACCAGATTTTGCCCTCCTTTACCGCATAATAATTCAGAAACCTATTTTTTGGGAAAAGACCAAAGACTGAACCTGGCATATATATCTTCAGTCCCTCATGGTGGCATCAAGCAAGTCCAAATGCACTGGTTACTGGACCTAATTACGTTTAATCCCCAGCTTTGTACGCTCCTGGAGTGACCAACATTATTGGACCCCGAGCGGCTCTCCCAGATATCAGGACTAGGGATGAGCTTCGAGTTCGAGTCGAACTCATGTTCGACTCGAACGTTGCCTGTTCGCCTTTTTGGCGAACAACGAACAATTTGAGGTGTTCGCGGCAAATTCAAAAAGCAGCGGAACACCCTGTTAAAGTCTATGGGAGAAATCTAAAGTACTAATTTTAAAGGCTAATATGCAAGTTATTGTCCTAAAAAGTGTTTGGGGACCTGGGTCCTGCCCCAGGGGACATGTATCAATGCAAAAAAAGTTTTTTAAAAACGGCCGTTTTTTCGGGAGCAGTGAATTTAATAATGCTTAGAGTGAAACAATAAAAGTGAGATATTCCTTTAAATTTCATACCTAGGGGGGTGTAAAGTTAGCATGTGAAATAGCGCATGTTTCCAGTACTTAGAACTGTCCCTTCACAAAAGTGTCATTTCTGAAAGAAAAAAGTAATTTAAAACCGGACTTGCGGCTATAATGAATTGTCGGCTCCCGGCAATTCAGAAAGGATTCATTCATAAAAAAAACAAGCGTGGGGGTCCCCCCAAATTCAATTACCAGGCCCTTCAGGTCTGGTATGGATATTAAGGGGAACCCCGCCATCAATTTAAAAAAATGACGTGGGGTTCCCCCCAAATATCCATTCCAGACCCTTCAGGTCTGGTGTGGATTTTAAGGGGAACTCCACCCCAATTTTATTAAGAAAATGGTGTGGAGTTCCCCCAAAAATCCACACCAGACCCCTTATCTGAGCATGTTGACCTGGCCGGCCTCAGAAAAGTGGGGGGGACAGAGTGCGGCCCCCCCTCTCCTGAACCGCACCAGGCCACATGCCCTCAACATGGGGAGGATGGGGACAAGCGCCTCATCCCCACAACCCTTGCCCGGTGGTTGTGGGGGTCTGCGGGCGGGGAGCTTATCAGAATCTGGAAGACCCCTTTAACAAAGGGGACCCCCAGATCCTGGCCCCCCCATGTGAATTGGTAATGGGGTACATTGTACCCCTACCATTTCACGAATGAAGTGTAAATAGTTGTAAAAAACACACACACACACCGTAGAAAAAAGTCCTTTATTGATAAAAAAATCAATCCAGCGGTGGTAATCCACTCGGTCCGGCTCCCTGCTCCAACGTTGTCTGTATCCAGCGACAGGTGATCTCCTCTCCTGTCCAGCGAAAACAATTGGGGTGGAGCTCCCCATAAAATCCACACCAGACCTGAAGGGTCTGGAATGGATATTTGGGGGGAACCCCACGTAATTTTTTTTTTAAATTGACAGCGGAGTTCCAATATCCATACCAGACCTGAAGGGCCTGGTAATTGAATTTGGGGGGACCCCCACGCTTTTTTTTTTTTTATGAACGAATCCTCTCTGAATTGCCGACAATTCACTGCTCCTGAAAAAACTGCAGTTTTTAAAACTTTTTTTTTTTGCATTGCTACATGTCTCCTGGGGCAGGACCCAGGTCCCCAAACACTTTTTAGGACAATAACTTGCATATTAGCCTTTAAAATTAGCACTTTAGATTTCAAATGTTCGAGTCCCATAGACTTTAACGGGGTTCTAAAGTTCACACGAACATTTGGTGTGTTCGCAAGTTCTGGTGCGAACTGAACAGGGGGGTGTTTGGCTCATCCCTAATCAGGACGAGGAAGTTTGAGGAGCCCAACGGTGATATCCTGGTCTACCACTTAAACCCTGCAGAGGTTATCTGCAAAGCCTTTACGACCTTGCCATCCGAGGTCCAACCCATCTGGTAAGGGTCCCCCCTTTTTCACTTGTGTGTGGCACTTGAGGAAGTATCCATAGTGGTGGTGGCTGACAGATGCTCATTCCCTGCAACCTGCACCCTCACTTCCCTTCAAACACAGTGGCATCTGTATGTTCATCTGTGGACTTTTCACTTTTATTTGGACATTTTTTTGCTCTAGTGAAGTGTGATACGATCACATATATTTGAAAGACACTTTCTAGGTTTACATTGTGTGTTTTTTGTGCATTTCAGCATCATTCACATTATAGATCATTTCACCTTCTGGCACTTTAATGAACGGCGATTTTCATTATCACGAGTTTTTGTTTGTATTTTAATGAATTGTTTTTTATTTTTGGTCTATTCACTTAGTGAGCTCAATTAGCGCAGCTAGAGTTGATATCTGATAATTATATCTGGGATTGCATTCGGGACAGACTGGTAACAAGAGCTAATAAGAACCCAATACAGAGTTATTGCAGAGCCTGTTACATTCCATAGATTTCTGCTGATCTATATGAAAACTTCTTGTGACTCACTTATGTGGGGGTCTGTACACTGACTTTCTGTAAGTGGAAGGATAAAAAGACATTAATGGATACTCGCAGGCGTGCAGTACCCAGGCCAATTGGGGGAGGCATGAACACGGTTGGGGGGATAAAAGCATATATGACCCCACCGTCACAGCAACCAATGAGAAGAGATAATAGTGGGGGAATGGCAGGCCAGAGCCAAGCAAGATACGGGAGCCCAGAGATTGGAGGACAATATGGAAGGACAGGACCGGGCTCACCAATCCAATTGGGCAGCGCCCAGAGACAGAACCCACAAAGTAAAAACCTCCCAGCGAGGAGTCGTGGTAATCGGCTGTCGGGTGAGAGAGATGAGAATGTTAATAAAGGAGTTGAACCAATGGATTCGGATCGGGAGGGCTGCACACAGGACATTAAAGAGGTAAAGGAGAGCTGGAGGGGGAATAGACCTGATGGAAGTAAGGAAGGCCTCCTAATAGTCGGGGCACCCCCACAGGGCAAGAGGGGGAAAAATAATTAAATACCACAAGAGACAGAAGGAATGGTGATAGTAAAGTCTTTATAAAATCGCCAGAGAAAAAAGGAGCAAATGGAACACTGTTACCGGCCCAATGGACAGATATAACAAACATAACATATATAATGGACACAACAGATCTAGTAGAAACAATGGACTCAGTTATAGTACAGCCGGGACCAAGGGATAATATCCCAGAAGTAGAGCATACATCAAAGGCCCAAATCACATTAAAGAGCCCACCCATGCCCCTTACTGAGGGGGAACAAGCAGGACTAGAGGGAAGAAAAATTCACTATCGATAAGATAGAGGGAAAATAAATAAAAAATAAGGCTGTATAATAAATGAAAAGTTAAGAAGGCCCGGGGTAAGAATAGGGGGAGAGCAGAGGAACTGCTCTAATAATCATTAGGAAGATCCCGAAGAGGGATTGGATAAACTGCATTAGGCAGAAGGGGAGGAGGGTTTGGGGTGGACAAGAGGAGCCCACACGGACCGTTCGTCCTAATAGATGGTACACCCGAGATAATAATTGGGTGTTAAGCTGTGGAAAGTTCAGATACTGGAAGATAAAATCAAGTTCCTTAAGAGAGAAGAGAATAAAAATAGTGGAAGGCAAAAATATGAAAAGGTACAAAATATTGGTTATGAATAAAAGAGATGGCTAACTCATTAAAAATCATGACATATAATGTAAGGGGTTTGAATTCATATCAGAAAAGGGGCCATTTATGGCAGGACGTGCGATATCATGCAGCGGATATACTCTTCCTGCAGGAGACGCACTTTCTGACAGACTCCATACCAAGATTACCAAAGTCCCCGTTCAATCAATGGTTTCACGCACTATCACCAGTGGCAAGAGCAAGAGGCGTTACTATAGCTATCGGGAAAACATGCCCCTTAACTGTAATAGAGACACAAGTGGATATGGAGGGGAGATATGTATTTGTCAAGGGTACATTACATGGACAGAGGTATACATTTTCCGCTGTGTATGCTCCCAATACAGGTACAGTGGATTTCATAACAAAAACCTTGAGAAGGTTGAATAAATTTGGGGAGGGTTTTGTAATTTTAGGAGGGGATTTTAATATCATCTTGGACCCCGAACTAGACACAACAGCGAGGAAAGCGGCAATATCCTATAGGGCACTTAAACACCTAAAGAAATTGTGTTGAACCTATCATCTAGTAGATACATGGCGAGCACTAAATGAGGGACGAAAGGATTATAGTTACTATTCCAAAACACACAAAGTATACTCTAGGTTGGATCTGATCTTTGTAGACCAATACTATGTACAATATATAAAAAGAGTTTCAATAGAACCAAAAACAATATCTGATCATGCACCGGTGGTGTTGGCATTTATACCAGTCTCGAAGGGGCACCGTGAGCGAACCTGGCGATTAAACGAAACACTACTGGATGATGAACAGATAGCAGAGGACATACGGCAGAAATTGATAGAATATTTTGAAATAAACACAACAGAAGAGATATCAGAACAAGTGATATGGGAAGCACACAAAGTAGTTATACGGGGGAGTTAATAGCCCATGGATCGGGCTATTAAAAAATGAGGAGATAGAAGAATTATTAAAGAAAATACATGAAGCAGAGATAAAACATAAAAAGAAATTAGATCTTAGAGAGGCGGAGCAATTAGAAACTCTAAGAGCAGAACTTGCTAGTTGCCTAGATAGAAAAGAAAAAGATAAATGTAGATTCTTGGCAAATAAATCATATGAACAAGGGAATAAGTGTGGCAAACTACTAGCTAGACAGTTACAAAACCAACAAGAACTTTCCCATGTCCATAATATCCGAGTAAATAATAAGCAGATAAAGGATACGAAAAATATAGCTGCGGAATTTCATCACTTTTATAATGAACTATACAATATACAGAGGACACAATTAAAAGAAGATGAAGAAAAAGAAATAAGAGAATATATCAGGGAATCCAAATTACCACCCCTGGCAAGGGACGTGGTGGAGGAACTAGAAGAACAGATCACTAGAGAGGAAATTAAAAGAGCAATAGAGGACCTCCCGAGTGGAAAGAGCCCAGGACCAGATGGCCTAACTAATGCATACTATAAAAAATATATGGATATAGTGATTACACCACTTTATAATTATTTTAATAAGATCACAGCTGGAAATCCACTACCCTCAGAAGCATTATTGGCATTTGTGACAATTATACCAAATGGATGGATGGATGGAAGTATTAAAAGAATTAGGTATGGGGGAACGGATGAGGGGGTGGATAGCAGCATTATATGCAGGACCTAAAGCCAAAGTTAAAGTCAACGAAACACTGTCCGAGGGGTTTGATATAGGCAATGGTACAAGGCAGGGCTGTCCCCTATCCCCAATCTTGTTTGCTCTCACTCTGGAACCATTTCTACGTAGGGTGAGAAGGAACGGGAGAATAGTGGGAGTGGAAATTGGACAGAGAGAGCATAAAGTGGCAGCATATGCTGATGATTTATTGTTTTTTTCTTTCAAAACCAGAAGAATCAGTACAAGAGCTGATGCAGGAAGTAATAAGATATGGAAAGATATCCAACTTCAAAATAAACATAGAGAAATCAGTAATATTGCCAAGCCATGTACCATTGCCTATAATTAAATCGTTACAGGACAGATACTCGTTTTTGTGGAATAGAGAATCACTGTGCTATTTGGGAGTGCACATAGCGGCCGATGAAAAGATACTATATGAACGCAACTATGAAACATTAATCACAGAAATAATGAAAGATCTGAATAGATGGAAGGGAAACACACTAACATGGTTCGGGAGAATTAATACCCTAATAATGAATGTGGTACCCAGACTGTTATATATTCTGTATACAGTTCCCATACAACTCCCCTAGATATTTTTTTTAAAAAATACGGAAAGCATTCATATCATTTATATGGAAGGAGGGAAATGCTAGGGTAGCATATGAAATTCTATGTAAAAGTAAGGAAGACTGAGGAGTTGGGCTCCCAGGTATTGCATCCTATTATAAAGCGATGGCTCTGGTGCGTATATTGCACTGGTGCCATGATGAAGGTAATAGAGCTTGGGTACTAATGGAGACAAATATGGCGGGGAGGAACTTGGCGGGGGCACCATGGATACTAACAAAGGCCAGGGGATTATCAGAATGGACATCCCCATTAACTCGGAACACACTGGCAGTATGTGATAGGATAAATCAACTTGGCAAATATAGTGGGTAACTAAAGCGCTAGCCAACAGTGAAAATAATGAGTGACCAATACAATAACTCAAAATGCTGCTCAAATCTAAAATGTGCTAACAACAAATATAGGGTATAAAGTGGAAGTGATGAGCGAACTTGGCAAATATGCCCCAAAAACATCCCCATTGGCACCACTAGGGGGTTATCCATGGTTCCCTCCAGGAGAGGAAAAAGGAGCATTAGGCCCATGGGAATCGGAAGGTAACACAATGTGCCTGAGGTATGCACCACTGGGGGTCCTGATGCCTCAGGTAGATTTAGTATCAACACAAGGAGATATGGTAATGGCAGGATGGAGATATAGCCAGATGCAAAATGTTTGTTGTAGAAGATTAGACCCTCAAGTAAGAACTTTGAATTCTCTAACCATATTTGAAAAAACATGTAGAAAGATACTAAAACCGGATCACTTACTGTCACAAATGTATAAAACAATATGTAGTGAACAGAATAAAATAACCCCTTACTTTATTAAAGAATGGGAAAAAGAACTAGGATGCAGATTCCCCCCCATCTCAATAAAAAATAATAATCACAATCACAAATGCCACATCCACAAGCTCAGCCATTCAGGAAATGTCATATAAGTTCTTGGTAAGATGGTACCGCACCCCTGTGCGATTAGCTCAAATATACCCAACAAGAGATGATCGATGTTGGAGGGGGTGCGGGGAGCAGGGAACATACCTCCATATCTGGTGGGCATGTCCAGGGATCAGAATCTTTTGGGAGGAAGTGGCGCCATGGATCAGGAAAATGTCTGAGGAAACAATGGAGTTTACACCGTTACAATTCCTGTTCCATTGAACCACAAGAGCTATACAAACGTATAAAAACAGCATTGTACCACATTTATTAAATGTGGCCAAAAGATTAATTCCAAGGTATTGGAAACAAGCAACATGCCCCACCCTTCAAGAATGGAAACGGGAAGTAGTTATAATAATGGGAGCAGAAAAATGGATACATGATATCAGGCATAAACAGGAGAAATTTAAAAGAATCTGGGAAATCTGGGAAAATCATAACCAAGAAATAGATGGATAAAATCAAAAGCCTTATGAAGCTCGGAAAAAATAAATAAAAGGAGATTGGAACTATAAAAAAAAAGAAAGATGGGGAACAATCCACAGCTTTTATTTTTAATGTGTATGTTTTTATGTATGTCTTGTTAATATGTCGAAGCAGAGAATGTGACACTAGAAGAACATGGGAAGGTTTCTAACGATCCTCCTCATCTACTCTGGAGGGGGGGGGGGACGGGGGAACGCGTGGGTGTTTTTTTCCTTTTTTTCTCTCTCTCTCTTTCTCCTCTTCCCCTGTCTGGGGGGGGGGGGGGGGGTTGGGATCCAAAAACACGTATAATTTAGAAGGGAATATTACAATTATAAATAAGAATACACATATAGTAAAGGAAGGTAGTATCGAACTGCCTTTTACGTATCAAGACATGTTTAATGTTATATGTAAAGAAAAATTTAATAAAGAAGAGATTAAACAAAGCAGCTAGAGTTACAGGTCATCATTAAGGTGGAACTAAATGTAAAAAATTTAGCAATTCCCAACAGGCATATGTCTGATATGGGTATCAAACACGGCAGAGTTCAGGGAAGTAGTACAAAACAAAATTCACAGTGAAATCTTCATTTATGGCAGTATAGGGGAGAGGGTCAAAGGACTAGCTAGCCACCTTCCCCATATTTTGTGGAATGTTTTATTCCTCTTTCGAATATCAAAAGATAAGCTTGTAAAGAGGCAGGGACTCATTAACCGGTTTTAACCAAAGATTCTGAGTCAGGGTCACTGATCTCTTCTATGTCAGTAAAAGGGACTTCCTCGCATAAAAATAGAGAATATGAAGATGCCCAGTAGAAAATGTTTGGGGTTGACTATATTTGGGAGACCCAGTGCTGAAGAGATGAAGGACCCTCTGTTCACCCAGTAATCTTGTATTATGGGACAAGTCCAGAAGCAGTGGAAAAATCAGCAGTTTGGCCACATCCCCGGAAGCATTCAGCAGAGGGGGATATTCACATTTTGTGCATTCTAGCTGGGGTGAGGTGCGAATAATGAAAGATTAAAATTTTGATTACACTGTCCCTGGAGGAGATAACAGTTCTTAAATGTGTCACAGAATTCAGACCAGGGATATCTAGGGAGTCCCATTTCTCTTTGTGCTGTCCGAAATCTAGGGTTGCTGTCTATCACGAGGGCTGAGTAATAGGTGGAGATAAGTTTTGTCTGGTCCGGGGATCTCAGGTGTTTTTCCAGGCCAGGGCTCCTAATAGGACTATCTAGGGAACCAAACTGTGCTCGTACTGCATGTCTAAGCTGATAATAATAAAATAGATAGGTAGGTGCTAGGTCAAAGTCTAAACGCATCTAAAGAAAAGGATTTGAAACCCTGAGGGGTGTAAATGTGGTATAAGTGCTTAATTCCCCTTGACGTCCATCTCGTGGGGTCAAACAGGGAATATAACTCCTTAAGAGTAGGGTGTAGGGTTAAACCACAGTGGACTATTGGGAGAGGCCAGCCAGGAGTCTGTTAGAAACAGGGAAAGGGAGGTATGTATAATTGACATGCCTGGTCCAGGTGGTGTGCATCCTCTATAGACAATGTTATCGGAGGAGACTATAGCTCCTTCAGTAGTGGTGCAGGCATTATTAGAGTTAGAGTGAAGCCAGTCATAAATATTAACCAGCTGGGATGCCAGATAGTAAAGGTAGAAGTTGGGGAAGGCAAACCAGCCTGGTGTGATGAGAGGCAAAGTGTTTCTAGTGCAACTCTAGGGGGTTGTCCGTTCCAGAGAAAAACCAATACAAATAGAGTCGATACTTTTAAAAATGGATTTGGGAATTTTACAAGGGGAATTAGCCATGACATATAGTAGTTTAGGTAAGTGAATCATCTTAAGGATATTGGCTCTCCCCATGAGATCCAGGGGCAAATCTTTCCACTGTTTGGTTTGTGTTTGTAGCAGGTTATTGGTTATGTATTGGGATAATGGTGATTGAATTGTGAATTGTGACTCCTAAGTATGTGAAGGAGGTGGCGACTTGTAGCCTGGAGTCCGAATGAATCATCGGTATAGCAGCTTGGTCTAGGGGAAAAATTATAGATTTATCCCAGTTCACTCAGAATCCTGAATAGTCACCAAATGTATTAATTTCAGCTAAGAGGTTAGTGAGGGAGTCGCAGGGATCTGCTAGGTAGACTAGGGTATCATCTGTGTATAGGGAGATTCACTCCTCTATATCATTTATGGGAAGGCCTTTAATTAATGGAGAGCTATGGATCTGAACAGCAAGGGGTTCCCTACCTAGATCAAATAGGTGGGGTGATAAAGGACATCCCTGCCTGGTACCTCTGGTAATTGGGAAGGTCTCAGTGACATGGGAATTAATCTGTATGCTTGCTAGTGGTAAGGTATAGAGGAGACGTATCCATGCTATGAGTCGGGGGCCGAATCCGTATATTTGATACACCGGAAACAAAACACTGGCAAGACACAGGGTAGCGACTTTGTCACAAAATGTTTTTGATTTTTGCAATCAGGGACCTGGGAGGGGGACGTGGGGGGGTACATTGTGCACGTTCTCTCTCAAAGGCATGGGATAGCACCTCTGCCCCAAAACGTCCCACAACCATGAATAGAGGAATCGTTCAGGGCGCGATCCCTCAAAGCGTTCTGGGAACCCCACAAAACAGAACGGTTCTCTAAGTCATCCAACTTGGCTCTGAGGGTCACCAGCTCATCTGTAGCCATGCGTACTGTAGCAGCTAAGGGGTGCACTGTGTCTTCTAGGGAGCTGATACATTCTTCCACCCCCCTGTCCTTTCCCGCAGGTTTTGTACATCCTGTTTTAGTAGGGAAAAATCAATATGGATGCTTTCCATTTGAACTGTGAGGGAGGCCTTACAGTCTTTTATAGCCAGCATGATTTCAGCCAGGGTGGGCTCATCTGGCGAGGGGCCCGGTGAATTGCATTCTGCTGAGCAAGTAGGGGAGTCTAGAGATGCTAGGTGGTCAGCCTGGGTGCAAAAGGCTGTGGGCAGAGTCACTCACCCATTGTGTAGAGAGCTGTGCTCGGGTAAGAGAGGGCTGCGGCGTGGCTTCATGCATGGCCAAGGGATCGGCGCCATCTTGTCTTCGGTACTTAGTTGTTCTACCGCAGACTGGGGCACGGGGGGCCCGTATTTGTTCACCATCATGCCCGTAACGGATGCCGGCCGTCCTTAGGAAGGGTTTGGCGCCTCTTGGGAGAATGTTAGACTCAGGATGCCCACAGGATGAGAAGCTAGAGACAGATCTAAGCAGCCATGGACCTCAAGCCACGCCTCTTCCCAGCCATCATGAGCTTTTACTTTTTGGAATCCATATGCCCTTAGCTCATTCATGCAGGCCAGAGGGTGTGCTTAACTGAAAAACCCAGATGAAAGATTTATTTTTTTCATATAGATGAGGTTTAGGAAGTATGATGGCTTAATCACTTGCCGACCGCTGCACGCTTACGTCGGCAGAATGGCAGCGGTGGGCAAATGGGGGTACAGGTATGCCCCTTTAAGTAGCCATGAGGCAGGAGCGTGCGCACGCCGCCACACTCTCCGTGACCGTGCCCGAGAACTCTATGTTCGCCGGCAGCCCACGATCGTGTCACTAAGAGGCAGAACGGGGAGATGCCTATGTAAACAAGGCATTTCCCTGTTCTGCCTAGTGACAGGACAGTGATCTACTTGTCATCGGGAGCAGTGATCACTGTCATGTCACTGGTAGCCCATCCCCCCACAGGTAGAATCACTCCCTAGGTCGCACTTAACCCCTTCCTCGCCCCCTAGTGGTTAACCCCTTCCCTGCCAGTGTAATTTACAGAGGAATCAGTTCATTTTTATAGCACTGATCACTGTATAAATGACAATGGTCCCAAAATGGCGTCAGAAGTGTCCGATGTGTCTGCCATAATGTCGCAGTCATGATAAAAATCACAGATTGCCGCCATTACTAGAAAAAAATAATAATAATAAAAATGACATAAAACTTTTGTAGACACTATGAGCTAGATTCACGTAGGACTTGCGCCGACGTATCTCGAAATACGCCGCGTAAGTCAAAATGTGCGCCGTCGTATCTTTGCACGGTGCCCACAGAACTAGATACGCCATAAAATAGGCTTCTTCTGACCGACGTAACTTTCCTACGCCGGCGTATGGTAGGTGCATATTTACGCTGGACGCATCTTGCACTCCCATATTATTTTCTATTTAAATATGCAAATGAGCGAAATACGGCAATTCACAAGCGTACATGCGCCCAACGCAGGCTACGTGCGGTGCGCGTAAGTTGTACGTCCGGCCTAAAGTTACCCCTTATAAAGCAGGGGTAACTCAGCAACAGATGTGCACAGGTCAGCTGGAGAGCAGCTACAGCAGCACCGTTACAAACGAGCTGAGCAACCCCACTTGCAGGACAATACATTAGTATGCCAACATGCCAGGGGCAGCCATGGTCATAGCACTATTACTGTGTCCGCCGGCATGTAGGAGGGTCACGGGAGAGGATATACCGAACGCGCCTGAACGTCTTTGGCATGGGTGATTCTGAGGTGTTTCGCATTTTCAGATTAAGCCCTGATACCATCCTTGAATTAGCCACAACCCTGCATGATGACATCACCAGCAAGACAGAACGCTCACATGTAGTGGAACCACTGGTCAAGGTACTGGCAACACTGCATTTCTTCGCCAGTGGATCATTTCAGCGTGAGCCCAAGTGGAGTCGTGGCTGGGATGTCACAATCCAGCATGAGCAGATGTGTGCACCAGGTTGTCCCCGCAATCCTCAGACGCATGTCCCACCACATCATCAAACCCACCCATGAGCATCTGCGGCGGAAGGCAATGCAGGATTTCTACAGCATTGCCGGATTCCCACGCACCGTGGGGGCCATTGATTGCACACATGTGGCACTACGGCCCCCCCGTGACACAGAGCACATATACCGTAATCGTAAGCAGTGGCATTCCATCAACGTACAGGTGATAGCCGATGCCCAATGCCTCATATGGCACGTCCGTGCCAAACACCCCGGGGCCAGCCACGACAGCTACATATACCGTCAATGCAACTTCTCCACAGAATTCGAACAGAACGTGTATGGGAACAGCTGGCTGGTTGGTGAGCGACATGGGAGTCAGGCATGACTGTCCGACCCTATGATGCACACATCACGAGGGCCACATGCACGACTAACATCCTCCTGTCTTTTCCCTTCCAGGTGACTTGGCATATGCTCTTGGGCCCCATCTCATGACTCCATACCGGGATCCCCAAACCAGAGGAGAGAGAAACTACAATACTGCACACATACGTACCCGTGCATGGTGGAACGCACATTTGCCCTCCTGAAGTCCGTTTCCGATGCCTGGATACGTCTGGGGGGGCCCTGTTGTATTTCCCAAACTTTGTGTGCCAGATCATCAGTGCATGTTGCGTGCTGCACAACTACGCCATGAGAAAGGACCTGGAGATTGACATACGTGATGACCTGACACCCCAACCACCCAGTCCCCCCCTAACCAAAGCTACCCCGTCTGCTGAGGGAAGAGCAGTCAGGAGTTGCCTCGTGGAACACATTTTTGAACATTAAACACACACATTCATCATGGCACACGTACAATGCACGCATGCACACCACTGTGGTCCCTAGCTCACACACACCACATCCACATCACATTGGATTAGCCCAAGTCCACCATGCAGGACTTGGGAGCAGCAATGCCACGCCAAGGCCCCAATTTAGTCGCTGTCCTTTCATACCACATTCACACGGTCATGGGGATAACTTCTCCCCGACGACCCAGGGTGACACACCTTACTGGCAGGTATGTCACCCCCAGATTCACACACCAGTCACACTGTAGGCCGCACTCCTCACCGTGTACAGGAACTTAAAACAAAAAAAAGAAGGGTTCATGCCATTGGCAGCCATGGCATGCCCTTATCTGAGGACGGTACATCCTTCTGTGGTTGTCATTTAAAAAAATTAAACAAATCATAATCTGAGCAAATAAAAGAAAAAGCTCATACTCTGAGCAAAATCCCCCAAAAAAGAGCACTCATCTGCTCTGTCGTGGGCCAAGCCTGGTGCCACTGTTGCCACGGCTCTGGCTCCTCAGTTGTCTGGAGGAAGCCTCGGCTGGGGTGGGTGGGGCATTAGGAGGAGCATCATCCCCTGCTCGGTCACTCCTGGCAGGTGGTGGCTGCCTGCCCTCCATTGCAACGGCAAGGCGGGTGAGCACCGTGTTGGTATGAGCAAGCATCCTCAGCTGGCGGGTGGTGTGGTGCTGGTGCCACCTGGTCTGTCTCCCCTCCGCCTCCATAGCAGCAGTGTTGGCCTCTACAGCCACTGCCAACCTCCTCACCTCCGCCGTGAGGACTGCTGTTGCAGTCTGCTGCTCCCCCATGCAGGTCACCATGGCAACGCAGTTTGCGCTCACATCCTCCAGGCTGTCAGAGATGGAGCTGCTCTGATCAGCCTGTTGGGTGAGGGACTGCTGCACAGCCAATGCGCAGGCAGCCTGGGATTTGGCCGAGGAGGCCAGGCTATCTGCTACACGCCGCAGGTCACCCACCATAGCACCGATATGATGGGTCTGCCGGGCCTGCTCCCTCTGCAGCCCTACTTGGAGGTCTCCGGGTACACCCCTGGTCTTCCGTAGAGCCTTCCTGGGGGAAGGAGAGGCTTGGTCCCGTCCTGATGGGCTAGACCTGGAGGGGGAAGACCAGGAGGGGGTTCCCCTGGATGGGGTAGACCGGGAGGGGGTAGACCTGATGGGCGGGGAGGTGGCTGAGGGTTCTGGGATGGTGGAATCCTCCTCATAATATATACAGTCCTCCTGGTGGAGATCCACTGACTCCTCAACAACAACCTCTAGTGGAGAGGTATGGGCACTCCCCTCCTCCAATATGACTGTGCTTCCCAGGGGGTCAGACTGAGCCACAGGATGTCCAGGGGATGGCATGGGTCGAACACCGGCCGACGACGGCCCAGCTCCCTCCAGCACATCTGTGGATGACACAAAACATTCACATGTTGGTGGACCCACACACTTGTCACATGTTCCCTTCCACCCCTCACATGCTACACACCAAATGGAGGATAAAACCCACTTACTTGTCCCCAAGTCCAGATCAGTGGAGTCATAGCCCTCAACGCCCTCCACCTGCTCCTGCGAAACACACCTGGCGACAATCTCCTCCTCAGGTGTCAAACGCAGAGATGAGGCTGGTCCTCCTCCCGTGCCCCTGGAATGCTTCTTCATGAGGGCCAACTTGTCACGGACCCGACGTCTCATGTCATTTATTTTTTTCTGGATGTCATCAGACGTCCGGGTCTCATTGCCAATGGCATTCACATCAAGGTTGATCTTGGCAAGAATCTCCCTCTTATGTGCCTTGCTGGTCTTACCACTGTGGGCACCATGCAGGTATGCATCATATTTCGTGATTGCCGCCAACACGATATTAGTATCCTCAGGATTGAAGTTCCTCTTCCTCTGTTTATCCTTGCCCACTTTAGGAGGTGCCATCTCTCTACACAAGTACCTTGCTTCAGGGGGGGAACAAGCAAACGAATGTACTTTTGCGCCGGACGGGCATATGTCTGGGCGTATTTATGCGCTCGGCGTAAGCCAGGAAGTTGCGCCGGCGTAGTTGTGAGCATGCGCACACGGATGCGGTCACACTTCCGCGTCACTGCGCATGCTCCGTTCATTATACGCCGGGCGTACATCTCTGCTCCACGTCCGGAACATCATTTGCATGGGGTCACACCCACTTCCTCCTACGCTGGGTTACGCCATTGAAATCTAAGCCACGCCGACGCAGAGTAAGGAGCACTGGCTTCCAGAATTCCATGGTTGACTCTCTGCGCAATGCCAAAATAGCGTATATTCGTTACGCTACGCCCGCCTAACGATGCGCCGTATGGTATGTGAATCCAGCTCTATAACTTTTCCGCAAACCAATCAATATATGCTTATTGTGATTTTACCAAAAATATGTAGAATACATATCGGCCTAAACTGAGGAAAACATTTTTTTTTATATTTTCTTTGGGGGATATTTATTGCAAAAAGTAAAAAATATTGTTTTTTTTTTTTTTAATTTGACACTCTTCTTTTGTTTATAGCGCAAAAAATAAAATTTGCAGAGTTGATAAAATACCACCAAAAGAAAGCTCTATTTCTGGGGGGGAAAAAGGAGTAAATTTTGTTTAGGTGCAACGTTGCACGACTGCGCAATTGTCCGTTAAAGCGGCGCAGTGCCGAATCGCAAAAAGTGCTCCGGTCAGGAAGAGGGTAAATTCTTCCGGGGCTGAAGTGGTTACAGAGAAGTTAAACTCTTGCAAACATTGTTAACAATTTTATTCTTTTTTTTTTTTTTTTTTTTTTTTCATTTTCAATTTTTTTATTGAAAAGCAGTACAATACATCTTAACGCCACCAGTTCACCCTGGGGCAAAGCCCCAGGAATAGTCAACTGAGAGTATAAATGTCACTCGGTAGTAATTAGGATACCTCAAGTACATTTTTCCTAAGGGTCTGGTAAATGGGGGTATACCATATGAGTGCACTTAGTTTGGCTATCAGTCTCGACACCCCATATGGGTACACACTGTGTCAGGGACTGACTGGTTCGTTAGCTACAAGAAGTGCGCAGTAGGGTCAGAACTGGTCTTGCGGCTCCGCATCAACAGTAGCTTCCAGAGCTGCGTGAGAGTCCTAAGGTGAGTGATATGTATCCGAACTCTATTGGCTCGGCTGAGCGGGGAGCTTCCTAGAGATATTATCTCAACTGCGTATGAGCACCTGTGATAGTGATACAACAGTCCTGCGATAGTGATACCACCAGTTTGTGGTGCTCAGATACTCTTAAAGGGGTTTTAAAGTTAGAAGGTTTATCTTAATGCAGTCTATGCATTAAGATAGAAGCCTTCTGTGTGCAGCAGCTGTTCTCAGCCCCCCTAATACTTACCCGAGCCTCATCTCTGTCCAGCGATGTCCATGAGTGTTTTGGCCTTTCCGGGACTCTCCTTCCTGATTGGCTGAGACTCTATTGACTCCGGCTGCTGTCAAAGTCAGTTAGCCATTCAGGAGAGAGGGGTGGCAGGGCTAAACCACAGCTCCGTGTCTGAATGGACACACAGAGCTGTCGCTAGGCTCGGATGCCCCCATAACAAACTAATTGCTGTGGAGGGCACTCAACAGGAGGGAGGGGCCAGGAGCACAGAAGAGGCACGAGAAGTGGATGATCTGGGCTGCTGTGTGCAAATCCACTGCAACGGAGCAGGTAAGCATAACATGTTTGTTATTTTTATAGAAAAAAAAACAGACTTTACAATCACTTTAACCAGTTGCTGACCACCGCACGATTATATACGTCGACGGAATAGCATGGACAGGCAGATGGGCGTATATATACGTCCCTGCCTGTGGGGGGCTCGACCGAGGCCCCCCGGTGCCAGCAGCTGTCGGAATCCCTTCAGGAACGATCCGTGTTAAGGGGGCGGCCATCGATTCATGGCCACTCCCTCACGATCGCTCCTGGTGAATGAGAAGGTTCCTCTGCTTTTGTAAATGTAAACAGAAGCAGAGGAAGTGATGTCATCTCTCCTCGCGGCGGTCTTTTCGTCTGGAGCGCCAAGGAGAAAAGACATCAAGTAAGTGCACCAACAGTACACTGACACCAGGACACATAGGCACACAAATCACCCCCCATCACCCCCTGCACCCCCAGTCACAGTGTCACCGTTTGCAGTGGTTATTTATTTACTGATCACTGCATGCAGTGTCATTTGTGATTTTGTGATTGTAAATAGTGTCAGGGCAGTTAGTGTTAGGCCCTTTAGGTATAGGGTAGCCCCTTAACGCCCGCCGCACGACTATTTACGTCCACAGAATGGCACGTACAGGCAGAAGGACGTGTATATATACGTCCCTGCCTTCTAGCGGGTGGGGGGTCCGATCAGGACCCCCTCTGCTGCGTGCGGTGGGCGGATTCCCTCGGGGAGCGATCCGTGACGACGGCGCGGCTATTTCTTTATAGCCGCTCTGTCGCGATCGCTCCCTGGAGCTGAAGAACGGGGAGAGCCATTTGTAAACACAGCTTCCACGTGCTTCACTGTGGCGGCGTATCGATCGAGTGATCCTTTTTATAAGGGAGACTCGATCGATGACGTCAGTCCTACAGCCACACCCCCCTACAGTTGTAAACACACACTAGGTGAACCCTAACTCCTACAGCGCCCCCTGTGGTTAACTCCCAAACTGCAACTGTCATTTTCACAAATGGCCTGTCGGTTCGCCCGGCAGTCGTTTCGCGGCAAACTTTGCTCGTTTGCGGTCCCCAGAACAGGCGGACATCTGGCGATATTCGCGGCGGTCCGCCATTTTACATTGAGAAGAACTTTGACCCATGACAGATCCATCAGGTGGTACAGGACAGCCAATTAAGACATTTCAACACATGGACATACCCCCTACCTTATAAGTAGACCTGATCTGATGGCCATTTTACATTCTGCTTTTTGTCAGTGTAGGGAGAGGTTGCTGTGTGGAGCAGGGACAGGCTGTACTGAATCAAATGGCTATCTAAAAGGTCCACAAAAGTCCTTTAAAAGGACTGGTATAGGTGTACTACTTGCTGTTCAGTATATAGGGGTGTAATACGCTTATATACTTTTTGTCAGTGTAGGGACAGGTTGCTGTGTGCAGAGCAGGGACAGACTGTAGTGACACAAATTGTTACCTACTAGGTCCACAAAAGTCCTTTCAAGGACTGGTATAGGTGTAATATTGTTTGGTGTGCAGTATATAGGGGTGTAAAACACTTATAATATACTTTTGAATATAGAAAGCATATTATAGTAGATGTGTATTGTGCAGCATTGTGACTGGTGGTGTATTTGGGTTCTGCTACACACATTGACAACATTTCATGAAAAAAAGTTTCATAACGGGTGCGATAAACCAGTGGCCCCCCAAAACGACAGATTGAAGCATGGTGTTATATACATTCTTCCACATATACTGCGCTTCTCTAGAGATTTTTGTCACATGGTCATTGAAAAAATGACAGGCAGAGGAAGAGGCAGGCCCTTCCGCAGGGGTGGTAGGGGTAGGGCAGGAGCACCAGGCCGGAGCCAAAGTGGGAAGTGGCACAATGTTCGTTCGATTTACGTCAAAGGACGCACCAGACTTGGTTGAGTGGCTCACCACCAACACCACCACCACCATATACCCTCCGCTTGAGTCACAGGAATTATTTCCGATCCATCAGACATTTCCGATGCTCAGCCATTCAGGAAGAGGAGGTAGCAACAGCCGGCACTCAGCAGTCTGGCGACAGTACCCAGATCAGCCCAAGGAGGTTGGTGCCCGCTGTTGCTGCCTACTCCGAGATCTCTATTGTTAGTGATGGGGAAGGTGATGTCGATGATGACGTGTCTACAGACGTCATGTGGGTGCCCACAAGAGAGGAAGAGGAGGGGAGTTCAGAGGGAGAGATGGACCAGCAGATAGGGAGGAGAAGCAGGCCGAACTTACATTGCACAGGAGGGACAAACCAGACTCCTAATGTATCAGGGGCGAGCCATCAACCATTTACGGTCACATCTGGCGCTCCCAGAACGCCGGCCCATGGCTCCGCTGTGTGGGCTTTTTTTAACGTGTCCGCTGCAGACAATAGTGTTGCCATGTGCAGCCTTTGCAATCAACGCATAAGTCGCGGTAAGCCCAACACTCACCTAGGGACGACCGCCTTAAGGCGGCACCTGGCCTCCCATCAACGAGCCCAGTGGGAGCAACGCCATCAGAACCCACAAAGCCACACTCCAGGCTCTCACCGTCCAGCCTCTTCTCCTTCTCGTCTATGCTTACGATTGTCTTGCACTCCACCTTCAATCATGCCGTCCTCACGTTTTTCTGCAAAAAGGCAGGCTTCCATGGCCCAAATGTTCGATCGTAAAAAAACGATGACGCCGGATAACCCTCTTGCCCAACGGTTGACCGCTGGCTTGTTGGAACTGATTGCCCGCCAACTACTGTCATATAAACTGGTGGACTCAGAGGCCTTTCGAAAATTTGTGGCCATTGAAACACCACAATGGAAGGTCCCAGGAAAGATTTTTTTTTCACAGAAGGGCATCCCAGAGCTATATGGCCATGTTCAATGAATGCATCTCTGGCACACAGTGTCGGTGCCAAGATACATCTGACCACAGACAAGTGGTCTAGACATACCAGGTGAGACTTTGCCATGCTATGCTGCGTCTGTTGTGCCTGGAAGACAAGAGCCACACTGGTCCTGCACTCCTTTCAGCTTTGCGTTTACAGGCAGATCAGTGACTAACACTGCTCAATTTGACAGTTGGTAAAGTGGTAAGCCTTGCTCGCCTTGCTGACATTCAGCGGCGACACAACCTGCCCGTCAGACGTTTTATTTGTGACTGCCTGACGCGATGGAACTCAACCTTGTATATGCTTGATAGGCTGCTCCAGCAGAAACGTGCAGTTAACGACTACCTGTACGAACTCTGCGGCAGGACAGGTTCTGGGAGCTTGGTTTTTTTCACCGCGCCAGTGGCTGCTCATGCGTGACTCATGCAGACTTTTGCGGCCATTTGATGAGATCACCAAACTGGTCAGTCACAGCCAGGACGCCATCAGTGACATTGTACCTTACGCCTTCTTTTTGGAGTATGCATTGTGTCGTGTCATTGATCAAGCCATCGAGGAGCAGAAGCAGGAAGATGAGGAAGTTGCAATGCTGGATGAATTCCCAGGGGGGCTACACCACCTGAGACAAGTCAACAACGGGAGTCTAAAGAGGAGTCAGAGGAGGATGGTGCCGGGGAGGAGGAGGAGCAAGAAGAGCATGCTTTAAACCTTTCTGGGATCCCTGGTGTTGTCCGTGGATGGGGGGGGGGGGACGAGGACAACATTATCCTGGATGATGAGCAGGAGCCAGGCCAGTACAGCGCTTCCAGTTTAGTGCAAATGGGGGCCTTCATGCTCCAGTGTTTTAAGAGGGACCCCCATATAAAAAGAATAAAGGGCAAGGACCAGTACTGGGTGGCAACGTACTTGGACCCCCGGTACAAACAAAACATGGCGCAAATGTTACCACCATCACAGAGGGCTATCAGAATGCAGCACTTCTAGGCCTTACTTCGAGAAATGCTGCATTCTGCTTTTGCGTGCGCTGGCAGAGGAATTTCCACTCACAGAGAAACTGTTTCGGGTACCAATCCAACAGCGCCTGCAAGAAGAGGGCGGTTTGAAGATGTGTTGGTCACTAATGATATGAGATCATTCTTTCAGCCGACCCATTGACAGCGGTCCTCCAGATCCAGCATCAGGGAACGCCTAGACCAACAGGTGTCCGACTACATCGGGTTAATGGCCGATGTGGACGCACTGAAAAGTGATGAACTACTGGGTGGGCAGGCTTGACCTCTGGCCAGAGCTTGCACAATTTGCAATGGAACTGTTGGCTTGCCCCTCGTCCAGTGTCCTGTCCGAAAGGACGTTCAGCGCAGCAGGGGGGCTCGTGACCGATAAGCGCACTCGCCTAGCTCACAACAGTGTTGACTACCTCACATTTATAAAAATGAATGAGGCCTGGATCTCGGAGGAATTCAACACATGTGACCAGTAGACCATGTTTAATTCAAATTCAGGTGAGCACATTCATTACGCTGTAACAGACAAAAAAGCGCAAATCATCTTTTACTAACAAGGAATCAGCTAAAAGCAGCCTAAAGGCGAATAGAACTTCCCCTTTAGAGTGCCGTCGTATGTGTTGTACGTCACCGTGTGTGGGCAACATCGTTTTTAATGATGAAGTTGGAAAAACTTCCTTTTTTAGGACATGCTGAAAAATGAAATTTTTTTTCATGCCAAAAAACGACCGTGTGTACGCGGCATAACTTCTGTAACCAGTGAATGCCTATTGTACCACCAGCCACAGAATACAAAGTTGTTTGCTGTCAGGTGAACGCATGTGGCCGTGGGCTAATTTTTGGGGCCTGTAATGGCCGACACTTATGCCGCGTACACACGATCATTTTTCAGCATGAAAAAAACGTTGTTTTAAAAAAATGTCATTTAAAATGATCGTGTGTGGGCTTCACATCATTTTTCGGGTTCTGAAAAACGACTATTTTTTTTCTTCGAATATGCTGCCTTTTTTAACGACATTTTAAACTATGTCGTTTTTCGGGTTGTAAAAAATGATCGTGTGTGGGCTGAAACAACGTTAAAAACCCACGCATGCTCAGAAGCAAGTTATGAGATGGGAGCGCTCGTTCTGGTAAAACTACCATTCATAATGGAGTAAGCACATTCATCACGCTGTAACAGACAGAAAAGCGCGAATAGTCTTTTACTAACACGGAATCCGCTAAAGCAGCCCCAAGGGTGGCATCATCCGCATGGAACTTCCCCTTTATAGTGCCATCGTACGTGTTGTACGTCACCGCACTTTGCTAGAGCATTTTTTTAAAACGATGGTGTGTGCGCAACGTCGTTTTAATGATGAAGTTGGAAAAACTTTGTTTTTTCTATATGCCAAAAAACTTCATTTTTTTTCAATGCCGAAAAATGATCGTGTGTACGCGGCATTACTTCTGTATCCGGTGAATGCCTAATGTACCACCAGCCACAGAATACAAACTTGTTTGCTGTCAGATGAACGCCTGTGGGCAAATTTTTGGGGCATGTAATGGGCGGCACTTCTGTATCCGGTGAATGCCTATTGTACCACCAGCCACAGAATACAACATTGTTTGCTGTCAGGTGAATGCCTGTGGGCTAATTTTTTCGTGCATGTAATGGCCGGCACTTACTTCTGTATCCGGTGAATGCCTATTGTACCACCAGCCACAGAATACAAAGTTGTTTGCTGTCAGGTGAACGTCTGTCGGCTAATATTTGGGGCCTGTAATGGCCGGCACTTACTTATGTATCCGGTTTTTCACTTAATACTTCTGGTAGGTCCATGTTGTGGGACTATTTGTGCACAGCTAGTAAGTATTTTTTGGCTGCAAATATGACCTGCAGGTTTTTAATGTTTGCCTACCATTAAAGTCAATGGGGCCCGCTGCGAACTTGCAGTTCGCGGACATTTGCGAAAGTTTGCGGTTAGCTTTTGCGAACCGTCCCGTCAGATGTTCGTCCATTACTACCCCTAACCCCCTCTAATAAAGGTTTAACCTCTTGATCGCCCCCAGGTAACCCTTTCACCCTCTGTCGCCAGTGTCACTAAGCAATCTTTTTTCTGATCGCCATATTAGTGTCGCGGGTGACGCTAGTTAGTCCATTAGCTATTTAGGTTCACCGCCAGGTTTTTATATAGTGTCAGGTACCCCCATATATTACCTAATAAACCCCCTGATTGCCCCCTAGTTAACCCTTTCAGCAGTGATCACCGTATAAGTGTTACAGGTGATGCTTGTTAGTTTGCTTTTTATAGTGTCAGGGCACCCGCCATTTATTACCCAATAAAGTTTTAACCCCCTGATCGCCCGGTGGGTGATATCAGTTAGGGTCTGAGTCGCCCCAGGCAGCGTCAGATTAGTGCCAGTAGCGCTAACACCCAAGCACACAGCATACACCTCCCTTAATAAAAAGGAGAGGTGGTGTCTGCGTTGTGGAAAGTGCAGGGAAGGTGGAAAGAATGTGACTGATAACACACTCAGTAAAAATTATGTAAATCCAATAAATGTTGAATAATAAAATGCGCTAACATTCACAACTGTGAAGCAGGTATAGTTAAAGTAATAACCAGTGAATCCAAAAGACATCAGATGCATATATCAAATAAAGAAATGATTTCAAACAGTGCACATGGTGAACGTAAATGCACAGTGATAAAAGTCCAATAAATAAATAATCCAGACAAAGTAGTGATATTTTGGATAAAGTTCATGTGGGTAGTGACTCCCACCACAGAAATTAGTAACGAGAAACACACTTATGCTGCGTACACAAGACCATTTTTAATGTCATGGAAAAAACAGCGTTTTTCTCGACGTGATTCTTGTCAAGCCTGCCTTGCACACACATGATCGTGAAAAAAAAAGCTTGAGCAAAGCACGGTGACGTACAACACGCACGACGGCACTATAAAGGGCGAGTTCCATTCGGATGGTGCCACCCTTTGGGTTGCTTTCATAGGGGATATTTACATTCCCTGAGATAACAAAAAAAAATAAGAAAAATGGAAGGAACAGTTTAAAAAAAATAAAAAAGGAAAGAAAAAGCGAAATAAATAAATAATTATATAAAAAAAAAAGCACCCCTGTTCTCACGCAAAGGCGAACTCAAGCGTGGGTCTGGCGTCATATGTAAACAGCAATTGCACCATGCATGTGAGGTATCACCGCAAAGGTCAGATTGAGGGCAGTAATTTTAGCAGTAGACCTCCTATGTAAATCTAAAGTGGTAACATGTAAAGGGTTTTAAAGGCTTTTAAAAATGTATGTAGTTTGTCGCCACTGCTCGTTTGTGCGCAATTTTAAAGCATATCGTGTTTGGTAACCATGTACTCAGCCTAAGATCAGCTTTTTTATTTCATCAAACATGTGGGCAATATAGTGTTTTTTTGTGAACAAAAAGTGTCAGAAAGGGCTTTGTCTTCAAGTGGTTAAAAGAGTGGGTGATGTGTGACATAAGCTTCTAAATGTTGTACATAAAATGCCACAACAGTTCAAACCCCCCCAAAATGACCCCATTTTGGAAAGTAGACACCCCAAACTATTTGCTGAGAGGCATGTCAAGTCCATGGAATATTTTCTTATTTTGAGACAAGTTGCGGGGGGAAAAGACACATTTTCATAATTTCTGAGGCCATGGAATGCCCAGATGGCACAAACCCCCCCAAATGACCACATTTTGGAAAGTAGACACCCCAAGCTATTTGCTGAGAGGTATGGTGAGTATTTTGCAGATCTCGCTTTTTGTCACAAAGTTTTGAAAATGTAAAAAAAATATATATATATATTTTATTTTCTTCATTTTCAAAAACAAATTAGATCGGTAAAATACTCACCATGCCTCTCAGCAAATAATTTGGGGTGTCTACTTTCCAAAATGGGGTAATTTGGGGTGGGGGGGGTTGTGCTATCTTGGCATTTTATGGCTTTCGAAACTGTGATAGGTAGTGAGGAATGAAATCAAAAACTTACGCCCTTAGAAATCCTGAAGGCGGTGATTGGTTTTGGAGGCCCTGTACTCTGCTAATAAATAAAATGGGATGGGGTGTTGGCGCTGCCCTACCTATAAGCTGGTCCAAACTATAAAGTGAGTACAATGACCTAAAAAGGTACAAATATAGGTGATAGTGTATGTGTCAAATATCCAACATACTGTGTGGAGGCAGATGTGTATCCCAACTGCATGTGGTATGCAGGGAACTAGTGTCTAAGTGCTAACATGCATGAGTAGACATAAACACAAGTGTACAAGTAAAAGATAAAAAATTAACAAACTGTGCTGGCACCGACAACCTGTCAGATAGCCTGTGCAAACATCCAGTGTGTGTATAATATACACTCAACAAAGTAATACATGATATAATATGAATGTTAATGATGCTAACAAAAAGAAAAAAGAAATGTATATACACAGCATATACTCGTAAATAGTCCCATCAATGGTGAAATTTTTTTTTGTTATTTACAATATGTACTTTGACTCTATACAGTTCGCATTTAGTTTTATGTTGGCCATCCATGCAACCTTTCACTTACTTGATAAACATAACCATTGACATACGTTGCCATGCTAGGGCACACATATGTGCTTGCTTGTGCCCAGTACACATCTCCCCTATGTAGGTAGAGCCTATCTATGACCGGGACAAGTCCCGTCCATTATGGCTAGCTTATGCTAGCATAGTTTTAGATTACTCTACTGACACCGCCACATATATGTCATGACATATCCATTTCAACTATCATGGATCTACTATATATATTTTTTTTGTATTAATTATATAGTCTTCTATTTAATTATACTATTTCTTCTTCTTTTATAATTTTTTCTCACTGATCATACATTTTTAATTTATTTTATACTTGCCCACATGTGCGCTTGCTAGCACAGGGCATGGTCAACAGACTAGGTTACCTACATTGATACTATGCCAATTTGCATTGAAAACACTATCAATGGTTGATCTTTGTAGACACTGTTGACATCGCAATTGTAACATACTATGGCTTTGTTTAGGATGTCCTTTTTTATATTTTACTTGTACACTTGTGTTTATGTCTACTCATGCATGTTAGCACTTAGACACTAGTTCCCTGCATACCACATGCAGTTGGGATACACATCTGCCTCCACACAGTATGTTGGATATTTGACACATACACTATCACCTATATTTGTACCTTTTTAGGTCATTGTACTCACTTTATAGTTTGGACCAGCTTATAGGTAGGGCAGCGCCAACACCCCATCCCATTTTATTTATTTTCTGTATCCCCTTTGGGGATTCTTTTTGGGGGGCTGCAGCCCGCTATTTATTCACTTTTTAGCTATTCACTTTAGCTATTTTATTTATATTTAATACTTTATTATCCCTAGCGTAGTGTTCCACTGTTACCCGAATTAGCCTTGGTGGGCCCTAAGCGCGGTTAATTTCTTTCTTCTTGTACTCTGCTAGGCTCACAAAAAGTTCTAGACATGTGGTATCCCCGTACTCAGGAGAAACAGAATGTATTTTGGGGTGTAATTCCACATATGCCCATGGCATGTTTGGGCAATATATCATTAAGTGACAACTTTGTGCAAAAAAAAAAAGTTTGTAATTTTCCCGCAACTTGTGTCAAAATATAAAATATTCAATGGACTCGACATGCCTCTCAGCAAATCGTTTTGGGGGGCCTGCTTTCCAAAATGGGGTTATTTAGGGGGGTTTGTGCCATCTTGTGGCCTTCAAAACTGTGATAGGTAGTGAGGAGTGAAATCAAAAATTTGCGCCCTCAAAAATCCTAAAGGCGCTTGGTTTTCGGGGCCCTGTATGCAGCTAGGCTTCCAAAAAGTCCCACACATGCGGTATCCCCATACTCAGGAGAAGTAGCAGAATGTATTTTGGGGTGTAACTCCACATATGTCCATGGCATGTGTGAGCAATATATAATTTAGTGACAGGATGTCTCCAATTTACAAGCCAACCTCAATGCTCTGTCTAATTGGGTGACTATGTGGGTGACTATGTGGAAAATGAGGTTTAATGTTGATAAATGTAAAGTTATGCACTTGGGGGCTAAGAATATGCATGCATCATACATAGAAAAAAGGAGATGTTGCGCTAATGACTTAAATAAATCTAAACAATAAAATTGATGTGTGATAATTGATGAAGCCAATAAACCCAAATCAATGGGGGACTAAAAAAGGAAGAACTCAGTCCCAATGTGTCCACAATAGTTAGGTTCATATGAGAGTGAACAGATGTTGAGGAGCAAATATGAAAACCACCACCACGAACCAGTAAAAAATTGGAGGCTTACCACATGGCAAGCAATATAAGCTTGCGGCTGCAAACCCCAGCCAGGGCCTTTAGGCGATCCTCACAGGGGGAGGTGGGAGGGGAAGATGATTGTTGAAGCCTCCAGCGAAACCACGATTTTTTGAAACGTGTCACAGAAAAAAACACTCAATGGTGAAGTATGTCATAACCAGCACACACATGAGGTATAAAGTGACTTAAGAAACCACCACCACCAGCACCCTATAAGTAGGAGGCTTACCAGAACATGTAAATACATCAGCGAGCGGCTAAAACCCTAGCCTGGGCCTTTAAAACTCCTGGGCTGTGATGGTATGATCCTAAGTATCCTCCGTGTTCAGTAGGTACATAGAGGGAGTAATGGAGCCCACATAGTGAAGTACGTTTTAACACTGTACGTTTAATAGAAAAATTGCACTTACAATATCACAATAGGGATAAAAACGGAGAAAAGCCGGCCGGCTCGGAACAAACGCCCGTCCACTCTGAACAAACACGTCCTGCGTCAGCACGCTACCTTCCCGACGCGCGTTTCGTCATAAAATGACGTCATCTGGGGCAACCAAACTGATAAGAGGCATGGAGGAACTCGGCTATGAGGAAAGATTAGAGGAACTGAATTTATTCACTCTTGAGAAGAGGAGAATAAGGCGGGATATGATCAACATGTACAAATATATTAGGGGTCCATATAGTAAACTTGGTGTTGAGTTATTCACTTTACGATCAACACGTCTAGAGGAAAAAAGATTTCATCTCCAAATACGGAAAGGTTTCTTCACAGTAAGAGCTGTGAAAATGTGGAACAGACTCCCTCCAGAGGTGGTTCTGGCCAGCTCAGTAGATTGCTTTAATAAAGGTCTGGATACTTTACTAAATGTACATAATATAACTGGGTACTAACATTTATAGGTAAAGTTGATCCAGGGAAAATCTGATTGCCTCTCGGGGGATCAGGAAGGAATCTTTTTCCCTGCTGTAGCAAATTGGATCATGCTCTGCTGGGGTTTTTTGCCTTCCTCTGGATCAATGTGGTTGAACTGGAATGCACTTGTGTCTTTTTTCAACCTAACTATGTAACTAGAGGAAGTATGCATACGTATTTTGTGCAACTGTTTAATTAACTTTGTGCAAAAAAAGTTTGTCATATTCCTGCAACTTCTGGCAAAATATAAAATATTCCATTGACTTAACATGCCTCTCAGCAAATAGCTTGGGGTGTCTACTTTGCAAAATGGGGTCATTTGTTTTTGTTTTTTGCAATCTTGGCATTTTATGGCCTTCAAAACTGTGATAGGTAGTGAGGAGTGAAAACAAAAATGTATGCCCTTAGAAATCCTGAAGGCGGTGATTGGTTTTCAGGGTCCCGTACGTGGCTAGGCTCCCAAAAAGTCCCACACATGTGGTATCCCCGTACTCGGGAGAAGCAAAATAATGTATTGTGGGGGGGGGGGTTATTTCACATATGCCCATGGCATGTGTGAGCAATATATCGTTTAGTGACAACTTTGTGCAAAAAAAAAAAAGTTTGTAATTTTCCTGCAACTTATGGCAAAATATAAAATATTCCATGGACTCAACATGCCTCTCAGCAAAAAGCTTTGGGGTGTCTATGTGAGGAGGGTACTTACCGAGGCCGAGAGCAGTTCACCCTTGCGACTAGGAGGACTAGGACTGGAGGTGAGACAGGGAGAGGATGGCACGAAGAGGCTCAGGCTACCACGGAAGGAAGACTTGCATTGAGGTACTCTGTAGAGAAGGGCAGCTGTGCGATGACTGGGGGTCGCAGGACCAGAGTTACACAGAAAGTCCAGAACAGAACGAGGATCAAACACAGAAGGCCAAAAGCAGATCCGGGTACAGGCCGAGGATCAAGGACTGGAGACAAGAGGCAGGTCTGGGTCACAAGCAGGAGGTCATGCACTAGAGACAGGAGACAGGTCCGGGTCACAGGCAGAGGGTCAAACACTGGAGACAAGGCGGAGTCCGTAGGCAAGCCAGTGGTTGGTGCAGGAGAAGAGCAGAATGGTCAAGGTCAATCCGGGTCACAACAGGTAATCAGATGCAGGAAACAGGAGGCAGAACACAACAGGAAGCTGAAGACAAACCAGCAATTCCTCTGAGCATTTGCTCAGCTTTTATAGACAGCCAGGAAGTCATGTGATGCGTGCACTAAGCAGCTGACAGCTTCTCACTGTCAAATTTGCTGTCATCTAGTGTTCAATGTATAATATGCTTCACTGTCAGTCTGCTTTCCAAAATTAGGTAATTTCAGGGGGTTTTGAGCTATTTTGGCATTTTATGGCCTTCAAAACTTTAATAGGTAGTGAGTATTGAAATAAAAAATTTGTGCCCTTAGAAATCCTGAAGGCGGTGCTTGGTTTTCGGGGCCCCATACACGGCTAGGCTCCCAAAAAGTCCCACACGTGATATCCCCGTACTCAAGAGAAGCAGCAGAATTTATTTTGGGGTGCAATTCCACATATAATAATGGCACATGTGAGCAATATATCATTTAGTGACAACTTTCTTTTTCATTATTTAATCACTTGGGACAAAAAAAAATTATATGCAATGGGCTCAACATGCCTCTCAGCAATTTCCTTGGGGTGTCTACTTTCCAAACTGGGGTAATTTGGGGGGGGGGGGGGTTGTACTGCCCTGCCATTTTAGCGCCTCAAGAATTGAGATAGGCAGTCAACTAAAAGCTGTGTAAATTCCAGAAAATGTACCCTAGTTTGCGCAAACCAATAAATATACGTTTATTCACCTTTTTTTTACAAAAGACATGTGGCTGAATACATTTTGGCCTAAATGTATGACTACAATTGAGTTTATTAGATTTTTCTTATAACAAAAAGTAGAAAATTTCAATTTTTTCCAAATTTTCTGCCTTTTTCGTTTATATCGCAAGAAATAAAAATCGCAAAGGCAATCAAATACCATCAAAAGAAAGCTCTATTTATGGGGAAAAAAGCACACGAATTTGGGTACAATATTGCATGACTGCGCATGACTGCGCAATTGCCATTTAAAGCAGCACAGTGCCAAATTGTAAAAATACCTCTGGTCTTTAAGCTGACAAATGATCAGGGGCTGAAGTGGTTAAGCTCCATTTTAGGCTGATTTCCATTTGGCTATGCAATCTGCCTACCTATCCGGACTTGATGGAATGGGGCTTTAAGACCTGGTGTGCTTACAAGGGCTCCAAGAAAGATTATGGGGTTATTGTAACTCAGCCTTTTTCAGCCAGAGTGCCCAGGTACCCTGGGTTGCCTTGAGGTCTACTCAGGGGTGCCTTGGTAAAATGCTGAAAAATTGCCCAAAAATGTAATAGAATTTGATCAAGCTCAGGTTAGAGTACAGGTTTTCATTTTGCACCATTACAACTCTCCAGCATCCTTGTTTGCCTCTTCGCTGACCCTCTCCTTTAGCACTGGGGTCACATAAGGTGAGTGAGGGAGAGAAACTGAGGGAGAAGAGAAACACTGGGATCCTAGTCAGTACCAGTGTGCAAAGTTGTATTTTCTTTGGAAGAATAAATCGCCTCTAACATTGGGTGTCCTATGTGTATATGTGGATGTCTGTGCGTTATATAAAACTGTTAGTTTAATTTCATTTTTTTATTTTAAAATGGGGTGCCTTGTGTATATTTGTAACCATTCCTGGGTCATATGACATCCTTCCAGGCATGTGCCCACATTTTAGAATAGGATGCCTCTAGATTGTACATAATTTTAAGCAGTTTAACCAATCACAGCGATCAAATGCTGATAATGTAAATAATTATCATGAATGTCAGCCATTCATGATCCATTATTTACTATTGTGATGCAGTGATCACCTGGTGTACAGGGCCAATCACAGAAGCCCCTGTAACATGGGATTGACCTGTGACCAATCAAAGCATCACAATAGTAAACAAGTAAGACGAGAGCCATGAATGGAAGCCATTAATGACAGTTAAATGATTGCTTTTACAGTTATCACTGTAACAAGCAATTGCAGTGTACAAAGGAAAAAAAAGTATACATTTTTTTTTTTTTTTTACATATTGAGCTCCATTTACAAAGCGTTATCTACTGCTTTAAAGTGATTATAAAGTCTTGTTTTTTTTTTTGTTTTGTTTTTTAAATGACAAACATTTTATACTTACCTCCTCTGTGCAGTTGGTTTTGCACAGAGCAGCCTAGGTCCTCCTCTTCTGGGGTCCCTCTTTGCTGCTCCTGGCCTCTTCCTCATATTAAGTGCCTTCACAGTCAGCAGCTTCCTATGGGGGCACCCGAGCAAAGTCGCAGCTCCGTGTGTCCATTCAGACATGGAGCCCTGGCCCCGCTCCTTTCTCCCCTGATTGACTGACTTTGATTGACAGCCATGGGAGCCAATGGTGCCGCTGCTGTGTCTCAGCCAATCAGGAGGTGTGTCCAGGATGACTTAGACATTTGTGGACATCTCTGGAGAGAGATGGGGCTTGGGTAAGTAATTAGGGGGGTGCTGGAGTGGCTGCTACACAGAAATGTTTTTTGTATCTTAATGCATCAAATGCATTAAGATAAAAAAACGTCTGCCTTTACAACTCCTTTAAGATCCGAGGTAATATACCGCTCAGTGTTTTTAAATTTTTTTTTTTTTTTACAATTCACTGAAAAACGCTACTGAAATACCACAGGAGCTATTTTATGAAGTGATCTGGCATATTAGTAGTGAAAGCTAGCGATATTTTAATGCCGGCATCTTTAACAACCAGTAAATAGCCTTGCCATTACATCCTTAACAACCATGGCCGGGATTCAGAAAGAAATGCCTATCTTTAGGCGGGCGTAGCGTATCTCATATACGCTACGCTGCTGTAACTTTGAGAGGCAAGTTCCGTATTCAGAAAGAACTTGCGCCCGAAGATACGGTGCCGTAGTGTATATGGGCCGGCGTAAGCCCGCCTAATTCAAAATAGGCTGGTAGGGGGCGTGTTGTATGCTAATTAATCGTGACCCCACGTAATTGACGCTCCTAACGAACGGCGCATGCGCCGTCCGTGAAAGTATCCCAGTGCGCATGCTCCAAATTACGCCGCAAATAGTCAATGCTTTAGACGTGAACGTAACTTGCGCACAGCCCTATTCGCGTACGACTTACGCAAACAACGTAAACGACGCAAAATTCTAGGCTGTCCCGACGTCCATACTTAACATTGGCTACGCCTCATATAGCAGGGGTAACTTTACGCCAGAAAAAGCCTTATGTAAACAACGTAAATCAATGCGCTGGACACACGTACGTTTCTGAATCGGCATATCTAGCTCATTTGCATATTCTACGTGTAAATCTACGGAAGCGCCCCTATCGGCCAGCGTAAATATGCACTCCAAGATACGACTGCGTAGGAGACTTACGCCGTTCGTATCTAGGCAACAGTGAGGCGTATCTGATTCTATGAATTGGCTGCAGAGATGCGACGCCTCACACACTCAGAGTTACGACGGCGTATCTGGAGATACGCCGACGTAACTCCTTTCTGAATCCGGGCCCATGACTCATCTGCTGTCAATGGGGTTCACTGCTGACAGAAGAATGTAATCAAAAGAAGTGCCAGCATTCAAAAATTTAATTTTTTTTTTTTATTATTTCTATTCTATTATCTATTCTATTCTTTTATTTCATATTCTTTTCTTTTCCTTTAAAAAATAAGAAAAAGTGACTTATAAGAAACAAATCACCAATCCTACTTATGCGCCACAGAAAACACACTATACATAATTGGTGAAAAAAATACATAAGTAAAAGGTGACTAAAGATTTATAAATCTAAAAGTAAAATGATAACCTTATTGCTGCCACTTTAAACAAACACAAAAAAAATTATAAATTCACCAAACTGGGAAGTCAATCGCTACATCTGCATTTAATTCCAATGCATGTAGTCAATCCCAAGTGGATAACTCGTATGTGGGAAGACAAAGGAGAGCTGCAATAAGTTTTGACATGCTTTATTTAAAACCACAATGTAATAAAATACACTCACATTCTATCCACTTTAAAAAGCATTTGCTTTAAAATCTGTATCACCATCAAGCCTAATGCTTGAATGCATGAAAAAAAAAAAACGTTTTTTTAAAAAAAAAAAATTCATTTAAAATGATCGCATCATTTTTCGGGTTCTGAAAAATGACAAAAAAAAATTCGAACATGCTGCATTTTTTAACAACGTTTTAAACAATTTCGTTTTTCGGGTTGTAAAAAATGATCGTGTGTGGGCTAAAATGACGTTAAAAACCCGCGCATGCTTAGAAACACGTTATGAGACGGGAGCGCTCGTTCTGGTATAACTACCATTCGTAATGGAGTAAGCACATTCATCACGCTGTAACAGACAGAAAAGCGCGGATCGTCTTTTACTAACACGGAATCAGCTAAAGCAGCCCCAAGGGTGGCGTCATCCGAATGGAACGTCCCCTTTATAGTGCCGTCGTACATGTTGTACGTCACCACGCTTTGCTATAGCATTTTTTTTAAATGATGGTGTGTGGGCAAAGTCATTTTAATGATGAAGTTGGAAAAACGTTTTTTCTACATGCCGAAAAATGATCGTGTGTACGCGGCATAAGTCCCAATGATATGAATGCCTCTGTTCAGTGTATCTTACCGACCACTCGTTGCAGGAACATCACTTCCAGTTGGACGTGATACATATTGATCCCTGGATGAAGTTGATGACGAAATGCGTCGACGTGTGGCTGTAAGGCAACCCGAGGTGACGTATTACGCTCAACCGGAAGTGACATCCCGGAACTAATGAGCAGTCAGGACAACTGCACTGCTGGAACCACAGGAACTCTTTTTTTTCCTTTCTTTAGCTTCCAGTACTTCCTGGCCAGTGAACATGGCATTCCTGGAGGCAGCCATGTACCAGTAGGCTAGGCTTACTTGGCTTATAGGAACAGGAACTGCTATAGGCGACGCTGCACTCATCTAGAGGCGACAATTCAGGTACATTGGTTCTGATACAACTGGTTGATTTGTGATACACAAGATACAATGCCCGGTATATAATCAGTCCAAACATTGAAAAAGTCTCACACGTGGTATCGCCATGCTCAGGGGTAGCAGAATGTGTTTTGGGGTGTTATTCTAAGTATGTCCATGCTGTGTGTGAGAAATATTTTTGTAACCACTTTCATACCCAGGCCGTCATGATATCCTGGGCTTTCAGTGGTGATATCTGAATGATGCCTGCAGCTGCAGGCTTCATCCAGATATAGTTTTTTTCAGCGGGCGATATCCTACACCTTAAAGGGGCTGTAAAGATAAAAAATGTTTTCCCTAAATAGCTTCCTTTACCTTAGTGCAGTCCTCCTTCACTTACCTCATCCTTAGATTTTGTTTTTAAATGTCCTTATTTCTTCTGAGAAATCCTCACTTCCTGTTCTTCTGTCTGTAACTACACACAGTAATGCAACACTTTCTCCCTGTTGTGGAGAAAGCCTCTTGAGGGTGGAGGGGGCGAGCAGGAGTGTCAGGACGCCCACTAACACACAGCTCCTTTCTCTATCTGCAAAGTAGATGGCGTCCTGACCCTCCTGCTCGCCCCTCCCCCCTCAAGAGGCTTCCTCCACACCAAGGACAAAGTGTTGCATTACTGTGTTTAGTTTCAGACAGAAGAACAGGAAGTGAGGATTTCTCCGAAGAAATAAGGACATTTAAAAGCAATTTTTTTTTTACCATTACAACCCCTTTAAGAATGATCAGTTCCGCTGGACCCCCCACCCCTCCTGATGCCCTCCGGTGCTTCTCTGGGCTCTCCTGTGTGATAGGGGACACGGAGAAGGAATCTGCCGGTGCCGGAAGGAAGTCATAGAGAAAACCAAGGGACAGATGGTCTCCGGCAATCTCTATGACTCTCAGATGCCTGGACGCGACGTTATGACATCAAGTACAGGCCGTTCATTTTTTTTGATCTGATGCTTTCCACCCTGGAGGAGAGATGTAGGGTCTTATAGACCCCACATCTCTCCATAAAGAGGACCGATCACGCACTATTCTCATTACAAGGGATGTTTACATTAGCCCCGGACTATTACGCTGATCAAAGACTAGGCCACTTTTTGCGATTCAGCACTGCGTCGCTTTAACTGACAATTGCGCGACGTGGCTCCCAAACAAAATTTACGTTTTTCCCACAAATAGAGCTTTCTTTTGGTGGTATTTGATCACCTCTGCGGTTTTTATTTTTTGTGCTATAAACAAAAATAGAGCGACAATTTTGAAAACAATTCAATATTTTTTACTTTTTGCTATATTAAATATCCCCAAAAAATATATATAAAAAAAAGTTTTTCCCTCAGTTTAGGCAGATACGTAGTCTACATATTTTTGGTAAAAAAAAAATCACAATAAGCGTTTATTGATCAGTTTGCGCAAAAGTTATAGCGTCTACAAAATAGGGGATATTTTTATGGCATTTTCTTAATAATTTTTTTCTTACTAGCGATTTTTATTGTGACTGCGACATTGTGGTGGACACATCGGACACTTTTGACACATTTTTGGGACCATTGTCATTTTTACAGCGATCAGTGCTATAAAAATGCACTGATTACTGTGAAAATGACACTGGCAGTGAAGGGGTTAACCACTAGGTGGCGCTGTAGGGGTTAAGTGTTCCCTAGGGAGTGATTCTTACTGTTATGGGGCGTAGCTACATGTGACACATCACTGATGACCGTTCCCGATCACAGGGAACAGTTATCAGTGACAGTGCCACTAGGAGAATAGGGGAATGCCTTTTTTTACAAAGGCATCCCCCGTTCTGCCTTTGCCGACCGCAATAGCAGGCCGCCCGGGAACATCGAGTTCCCAGGACCCGCGAACACACTCACGCGGCGGACGCACGTGTGCCCGCTGGGTGGGAAATTTAAAGAGAAGTACCTGTACGCCAATCTGCCTGCCCGTGCCATTCTGTCGACATACATCTGCGTGCCGCGGTTGGCAAACGGTTAAAGGAAAAGTGTAAAAAAAAATGTTTTATAAAATAAACTGTAAAAATAAAATAAAAATTAAAGTGCCCCTGTCCCCGTGAACTCGCACACAGAAGAAAACACATACATAAGTCACGCCCGCATATGTAAATTATGTTCAAACTACACATGTGAGGTATGACTGCGAATAGCAAAGCGAGCAATAATTCTAGTCCAAGACCTTCTCTGTTACTCTAAACATGTAACATGTAAGGTGTCATCTATAGAGATTTTTAATTACCAAAGTTTGGCGACATACCTCGAGTATGCGCAATTTTAAAGCGTGATATGTGAGGTATCTATTTACTCGGCGTAACATCTGTCACATAGAAAAAAACATTGGGCGAATTTTTACTTTTTCCCAAAAAATCACATTCGAAAAATTACTAGGCAAATACCGTGTGACATAAAAAGTTGCAATGCCCGCCATTTTATTCCCTAGAGTGTCTGCTAAAAAAATATATATAGTATTTTTTTCGATTTTTACATGTAGGAGAGGAGTATGGAAGTGGTTGACAGACAACTTTGTGTAAAAAAAATTTTTTTAATTTTCTTTCCTGCATTTATCAAAATCTTGTGGCAGCAAATGGCATTTTTTAATGGACTCATTATGCTTCTTTGTAGTGTTTGCTTTACGAAACGGGGTCAATTGGTGGGCGTTTCCACTGTCCTGGTTCACCAGGGCCTCAAAAAATAAGTACCGTATTTTCCGGCATATAAGACCACTTTTTGCATCTAAAATCATGCCCCAAAAGTCGGGGGGTCGTCTTATACGCCAGGTACCTGTGTCAGACGTCGGCCATCCATTATTAAAAAAGCGTGCCTCCTCCTCTGACTGTTCCGTGATAGGCGGAACACTAATTTTTCCCAGTAGAGCCTCTGTTGGGAAAATTACTGTTCCGCCTATCACGGAACAGCCTGAGGAGGAGGCGCGGCTTTTGAATAATGGATGGCCGGCCGTCTGACATCTCTGCAAACAGGAGAAGGTAGGGAGATCGTCGAGGCAGGAAATGGCACAGTGAGGCATATATAGATGGCACAGTGAGGCATATTACTAATGGCACAGTGAGGCAGGTATAGATGGCACAGTGAGGCAGGTATAGATGGCACAGTGAGGCATGTATAGATGGCACAGTGAGGCATGTATAGATGGCACAGTGAGGGGTCGTTTTATACGGCAAGTATATCCCAAAACCAACATTTTAGCTGGAAAATTAGGGGGTCGTCTTATACGCCCAGTCGTCTTATACTCCGGCAAATACGGTAGTTGGATAGGAAATCCGGAAATTAGATGCGTAATTTATGCTCCTTAAAACAAAAACAAAGGTGCTCCTTGGATATTGGACCCTTCTGTGCATCTAGGTGGTGAGAAAGTCTCACACTGGTATAGTCATAATCTGGACACATAGAACAATTTGTTTTGATGTGTAATTCTAAGTATGCCTATGCTGTATGTGAGACAAAAAAATTGTAAAAAAAAAAGATTTACTTTCTTCATTACAATTTGGACTATCTACTTTACAAAAAAGGGTAATTGGGGTGGAGAGTATTTGTACTGCCCCCCTGGCATTTCAGAACCTCAAGAAATTAGCTAGGCAGTCAGTCCATCAGGACTAACCAGTTTTCATATATACAGCGTGTGTGTGTATATATATATATATATATATATATATATATATATATATATATACACATACCATAGATTGCAGACTCCATGGCCCGGATTCACATACATGCGCATATTTATGCGGGCGCAGCGCACGGAGGCAATGTCACGTACCTGGTTGACGAGCCCGACGTGCAAGGAGTGGCTGCCCTTGCTCCTCTGACCACGAGACCCCTGATAGAGCAGACAGGGGGCTCGGGGGTACAGAGTTGCACGAGTGCCGGTTGCAGCGCTGGTGCTGAGCTGAGAGGAGCTCCAGAGGTCCCGGACTGCGTAGGGAAGCAGGTGCAGGCTGGCAGACCCAATAGGCAGGTGGAGGTGCAGGAAGCAGATGAGGCAGCAACAGCGGGGAAGGTGTATTGTAGTCCAGTGGGGACAAGTCCCAGCAGAGGGATCCGCTGATGGGTATTGGATCCGGTACAGGTGCGGAAGGCAAGCAGAGTCAAGTCCAGGCACAGTCGGCAACAGGCGGGCAGCAGAAGGCACAGTGGGTCAGGCAGGAGAATGGTCAGGCGATTCGTAGTCAGGGCAGGCGGCAGGCAGGGAGAGACAGGTACAAGCCGGGTGATCAGGAATCAGGTATAACAGGAACAAGGATACAAGGGTCACAGGGGCGCTGTAGACAGGTCAGCAAGAAGTGCAGGGGTCAGGATCCTTTTGAACCCGAGTTTGGCGCCAAAACGGCGTCCTCACGTGCACGCTCGCTGCCGCTGGTGCGCGCGCCCGTGCGCGCGCCTGTGCGCATTACGGTGCACGAATGTGCCGCGATTGCGAGTGCGCGCGCCCGCGCGCGCCAAAGTGCCGCTACTGCCATCTAGTGGCCGAGATTGTTCATGACATTGCCCCCCTCCAATGGGCAGCCTCCGGATGCCCAACTGAGACAACTTAAGAGGATGAGCATCTTTAAAGGACTGGACCAATCTCTCCGCATGGATGTTACATTCTGGTTCCCATGAATTATCTTCGGGTCCATAGCCCTTCCATTTCACTAAGAACTGGATCTGGCCGCCTCTCTTCCTACAGTCCAGGATAGCTTCCACCTCAAACTCTTCCTCATCGTCGACTAGAACTGGTTCAGGAGGCCCGGTGTCCCTCTGAGGGAAAGGATCAGGGACGTCAGGTTTGAGAAGAGTAACGTGGAACACTGGATGGATGCGGAAGGATTCAGGCAGTTCCAATTCATACGCCACGTTATTGATTTTCCTCTTGACGGGAAAGGGACCCAAAAATTTTGGACCCAATTTCTTTGATGGACATGCCAGTTTCAGGTTTTGAGTGGATAGCCACACTTGGTCTCCTGGTTCTAGGTTAAGCTCCTCCCTCCTTTTCCTGTCAAACACCTCTATGTTATACTCCTGCGTCTTGGTCATGGTTTCCTGCAGAATCCTATTGTTGGTGCTGAAAAAGTTCAAAGTCTCCTGGACCGCGGGTACCGTACTTTCAGGGACGGAGTTAGACATGAACAAGGGGTGGAAGCCGTAGTTTGCATAAAACGGAGATTGTCTTGTGGCGGAGTGAATAGAGTTATTATACGCAAACTCGGCTAAGGGCAGCAAGGAAGCCCAATCTTCTTGGGAAAAGGAAGAGAAACAGCGTAGGTATTGTTCAACAGTCTGATTAGTTCTCTCCGTCTGACCGTTCGACTGCGGGTGGTACGCTGAGGAGAACGACAGGCCGATATTAAGGGCTTCGCAGAGTGCTCTCCAAAACCTGGACGTAAATTGTACCCCCCCGGTCGGATACAATATTTGCAGGGACCCCGTGGAGTCTCACAATTTCTTTGATGAACATCCTTGCTGTTTCTGAAGCAGAGGGTGTGCCCCTCATGGGCAAAAAGTGAGCCATTTTGGAGAGTCTATCCACCACCACAAAGATGGTGGTAAAGCCCTCCGACCGGGGAAGTTCAACGATGAAATCCATGGAGATCATCTTCCAGGGTCTTTCTGGTACAGACAGTGGCTTCAGTAATCCCCAGGCTCTAGACTTACTTCCCTTGTTCCGTATACAAGTGGCACAAGACTCCACGTATTTCCTGCAGTCTGTTAAAAGTTGGGGCCACCAGAACGTACGCTGTAACAACTCTGATGTTTTGTGCACCCCAAAATGACCGGCCAGCTTGTGATCATGACAAAACCTTAGGACGGTGACCCGTACACCTTCAGGTACAAAAATTCTGTCTTGATGCCACAACAACCCATCCTTCAGCTGAAGATCCGAACTAGGTAGGGGAGGAAGGCTGGAAGAGGCTTGCTTGATTTGCGATAGCAGGTCTTCTTGAAGAAGCAAGAAGTTTTTGAAGGACAAGATGGTGTCCGGAGGAGTAGAGATTTCTGAGTCACCATACATACGGGAAAGGGCATCGGGCTTGGAATTCTTTGACCCAGGTCTGTACGTTATGTGGAACACAAATCTTGTGAAGAATAATGCCCACCTGGCCTGACGTGGTTTTAGTCTTTTAGCAGATTTGAGATACTCAAGATTCTTGTGGTCAGTATATATCAGGATCAGATGGGCTGCGCCTTCCAGAAGGTATCGCCACTCTTCCAGGGCGGCCTTGATTGCCAGCAGTTCCCGGTCCCCCACACCATAGTTTCTTTCAGGTTCAGACAACTTGCGGGGAAAAAACGCAACAGGGTGTAAGAGAGCCTTGGGGCCCTGTCTTTGGGAGAGGATCGCCCCAACAGCGGTTTCTGAAGCGTCTACCTCTAGGATGTAGGGCAGGCTAGCGTCAGGATGTCTGAGGATGGATGCTGATACGAACAAGTCCTTGAGCTTCTCAAAAGCCGACTGGGCCTCTGGGGACCATTGAAATCGACTGGCTTGTTTGGTTAGGCTGGTTATCGGGGCAATGATACTGGAGAACCCTCGGATAAACTTTCTATAAAAATTTGCGAAGCCAACAAAACATTGGACACCCTTTTTGTCCTTGGGTGCCGGCCAATCAAGGATTGCAGAGACCTTTTGAGGATCCATTTTGATACCTTCCACTGAAATTATGAGACCCAGGAACTGTATGTCCTGGCGCTCGAACTCACACTTCTCGGGTTTTGCATAAAGTCCATGCAACCGTAGGCGGCCGAGTACACACCTCACATGTTCCCGATGTTTGCTTAGAGAAGGGGAGAAGATGAGGATGTCGTCCAGGTACACAATAACAAAAAGGTCGAGTTAGTCTCTGAAGATGTCGTTCACAAAATGTTGAAATGTGGCAGGGGCGTTACAAAGCCCGAAGGGCATGACCAGATATTCAAAATGTCCGAAGCGGGTTCGGAAGGCCGTCTTCCACTCGTCTCCGTCACGAATCCGTACCAGGTTGTATGCCCCGCATATGACTGCCGCGCCCAAGCGTTGGAATAACTCAGGTACCAAGGGTAGCGGGTACCGATTTTTAATAGTCACTTTGTTCAATTCCCTGTAATCCACACAGGGGCGGAGGGAGTGGTCTTTCTTCTCTACAAAAAAGATCCCAGCCCCTGCCGGAGAGGTGGATGGGCGAATAAACCCCTTCCTGAGATTTTCATCAATGTAAGTTTTTTTAGGTTCTCAAGCTCAAGTCCTGTCAAGGGGAAGATTCTCCCAAAGGGAATTTCAGCTCCTGGGAGGAGCTCTATCGGGCAGTCGTAGGCCCTATGCGGAGGAAGGGTCTCAGCTCCCTTCTTACTGAACACGTCCAGGAAGTCGTGGTATGCACTAGGGACAACTTGGCGACTTTCAGGGTCAGAGTCCATGCAGAGCAGGGGAGACGAGGAGGGTGATACTTGCAGGCAATGTTGACGACAGTAAGGAGAGTTGAGGGTAATTTCCCCAGAGATCCAGTTGATCTGTGGGTTGTGGGCTTGTAGCCACGGCATGCCTAAGATAACAGGAAATATGGGTGACTCGATAATATCTAGGCACAGAAGTTCGTGGTGGATGTCAGCAATTGTTGTAGCCAGAGGCAAAGTCTCTTGGACAACCGGCCCGGATTTTAAGGCAGATCCGTCTGCAAGATGTACAGAAAGTCCAATAGTCTTAGAACGCAGAGGAATATGGTGTCTGGTGGCGAAGGACTGATCCAAGAAACCACTGCACGCTCCGGAATCAATTATAGCGTGGACCGGAATATTCCTTCCGGGGAGCTGAAAGACAACGGAGACAGCCAGATGAGTTGAGCAATTCTTGGGGAAAGCGGGTAAATGGACAAACGACAAAAAGAGGGACTTACGAAGCTTCGCCGGGCAGGATCTCACGAAATGTCCGGATTCCCTGCAGTATAGGCACAGATTATTGCTTCTTCGACGTTGGCGCTCTTCTGGGGTAAGAGATGGACGAAGGAGCCCCAGCTGCATGGGTTCCGAAGTGTCGGGTGGTGAAGAGGTCATTGGGACCGGTGGAGCTGAGTTGGCGAAGGAGGGTACTCGCGGCAACATCCAGACTGGACGTGACGGACCGGTGGTTCGTTTAGACCGGCGTTCTCTCAGGCGTCTGTCAATCTGGACTGCCAAATTAATTAAGGCGTCTAAAGTCTCAGGGACACCTACCCGAGCCAACTCGTCCTTAAGTGAATCTGAGAGGCCAAGGCGGAACTGGTAGCAAAGGGCCGAATCATTCCAGCTGGTGTCTGAGCTCCACCTTCGAAACTCAGACACATAGTCCTCTGCTGGTCTGCGACCCTGTTGGAGGGCATGTAGGGCGGCCTCAGCTGTGGCAGCTTGATGTGGATCCTCGTAAAGCAAGGACATAGCTTGAAAGAAGGTGGTTAGGGTGTCCAGGGAAGTGTTTTTTTGTTCCAGAAGGCGATGGGCCCAAGCCTGTGGTTCTCCGGATAGAAGTGAGATCACGAATCCCACCTTGGTGGCCTCCAAGGAAAAGGTCCGCGGCTGCAGGGCAAAGAACAGTTCACAGGCGTTCCGGAAGGCCCGATATTTGCTCCGATCCCCTGAAAACCTCTCCGGTGTAGGGACCTTGGGCTCTGGTGGCAACATGATCACAGAAGGTGAGGCGGCATTACCCGCGGCTGCGGCAGCGGCAGCTGGAACTGATAAGGCCTGGACGCGGTTCTCCAATCTTGTATAACCCTCTTGCAGGGTTCGGACCGCCTGGGATCCCTGGTGTTGTCCGTGGATGGGGGGGGGGGACGAGGACAACATTATCCTGGATGATGAGCAGGAGCCAGGCCAGTACAGCGCTTCCAGTTTAGTGCAAATGGGGGCCTTCATGCTCCAGTGTTTTAAGAGGGACCCCCATATAAAAAGAATAAAGGGCAAGGACCAGTACTGGGTGGCAACGTACTTGGACCCCCGGTACAAACAAAACATGGCGCAAATGTTACCACCATCACAGAGGGCTATCAGAATGCAGCACTTCTAGGCCTTACTTCGAGAAATGCTGCATTCTGCTTTTGCGTGCGCTGGCAGAGGAATTTCCACTCACAGAGAAACTGTTTCGGGTACCAATCCAACAGCGCCTGCAAGAAGAGGGCGGTTTGAAGATGTGTTGGTCACTAATGATATGAGATCATTCTTTCAGCCGACCCATTGACAGCGGTCCTCCAGATCCAGCATCAGGGAACGCCTAGACCAACAGGTGTCCGACTACATCGGGTTAATGGCCGATGTGGACGCACTGAAAAGTGATGAACTACTGGGTGGGCAGGCTTGACCTCTGGCCAGAGCTTGCACAATTTGCAATGGAACTGTTGGCTTGCCCCTCGTCCAGTGTCCTGTCCGAAAGGACGTTCAGCGCAGCAGGGGGGCTCGTGACCGATAAGCGCACTCGCCTAGCTCACAACAGTGTTGACTACCTCACATTTATAAAAATGAATGAGGCCTGGATCTCGGAGGAATTCAACACATGTGACCAGTAGACCATGTTTAATTCAAATTCAGGTGAGCACATTCATTACGCTGTAACAGACAAAAAAGCGCAAATCATCTTTTACTAACAAGGAATCAGCTAAAAGCAGCCTAAAGGCGAATAGAACTTCCCCTTTAGAGTGCCGTCGTATGTGTTGTACGTCACCGTGTGTGGGCAACATCGTTTTTAATGATGAAGTTGGAAAAACTTCCTTTTTTAGGACATGCTGAAAAATGAAATTTTTTTTCATGCCAAAAAACGACCGTGTGTACGCGGCATAACTTCTGTAACCAGTGAATGCCTATTGTACCACCAGCCACAGAATACAAAGTTGTTTGCTGTCAGGTGAACGCATGTGGCCGTGGGCTAATTTTTGGGGCCTGTAATGGCCGACACTTATGCCGCGTACACACGATCATTTTTCAGCATGAAAAAAACGTTGTTTTAAAAAAATGTCATTTAAAATGATCGTGTGTGGGCTTCACATCATTTTTCGGGTTCTGAAAAACGACTATTTTTTTTCTTCGAATATGCTGCCTTTTTTAACGACATTTTAAACTATGTCGTTTTTCGGGTTGTAAAAAATGATCGTGTGTGGGCTGAAACAACGTTAAAAACCCACGCATGCTCAGAAGCAAGTTATGAGATGGGAGCGCTCGTTCTGGTAAAACTACCATTCATAATGGAGTAAGCACATTCATCACGCTGTAACAGACAGAAAAGCGCGAATAGTCTTTTACTAACACGGAATCCGCTAAAGCAGCCCCAAGGGTGGCATCATCCGCATGGAACTTCCCCTTTATAGTGCCATCGTACGTGTTGTACGTCACCGCACTTTGCTAGAGCATTTTTTTAAAACGATGGTGTGTGCGCAACGTCGTTTTAATGATGAAGTTGGAAAAACTTTGTTTTTTCTATATGCCAAAAAACTTCATTTTTTTTCAATGCCGAAAAATGATCGTGTGTACGCGGCATTACTTCTGTATCCGGTGAATGCCTAATGTACCACCAGCCACAGAATACAAACTTGTTTGCTGTCAGATGAACGCCTGTGGGCAAATTTTTGGGGCATGTAATGGGCGGCACTTCTGTATCCGGTGAATGCCTATTGTACCACCAGCCACAGAATACAACATTGTTTGCTGTCAGGTGAATGCCTGTGGGCTAATTTTTTCGTGCATGTAATGGCCGGCACTTACTTCTGTATCCGGTGAATGCCTATTGTACCACCAGCCACAGAATACAAAGTTGTTTGCTGTCAGGTGAACGTCTGTCGGCTAATATTTGGGGCCTGTAATGGCCGGCACTTACTTATGTATCCGGTTTTTCACTTAATACTTCTGGTAGGTCCATGTTGTGGGACTATTTGTGCACAGCTAGTAAGTATTTTTTGGCTGCAAATATGACCTGCAGGTTTTTAATGTTTGCCTACCATTAAAGTCAATGGGGCCCGCTGCGAACTTGCAGTTCGCGGACATTTGCGAAAGTTTGCGGTTAGCTTTTGCGAACCGTCCCGTCAGATGTTCGTCCATTACTACCCCTAACCCCCTCTAATAAAGGTTTAACCTCTTGATCGCCCCCAGGTAACCCTTTCACCCTCTGTCGCCAGTGTCACTAAGCAATCTTTTTTCTGATCGCCATATTAGTGTCGCGGGTGACGCTAGTTAGTCCATTAGCTATTTAGGTTCACCGCCAGGTTTTTATATAGTGTCAGGTACCCCCATATATTACCTAATAAACCCCCTGATTGCCCCCTAGTTAACCCTTTCAGCAGTGATCACCGTATAAGTGTTACAGGTGATGCTTGTTAGTTTGCTTTTTATAGTGTCAGGGCACCCGCCATTTATTACCCAATAAAGTTTTAACCCCCTGATCGCCCGGTGGGTGATATCAGTTAGGGTCTGAGTCGCCCCAGGCAGCGTCAGATTAGTGCCAGTAGCGCTAACACCCAAGCACACAGCATACACCTCCCTTAATAAAAAGGAGAGGTGGTGTCTGCGTTGTGGAAAGTGCAGGGAAGGTGGAAAGAATGTGACTGATAACACACTCAGTAAAAATTATGTAAATCCAATAAATGTTGAATAATAAAATGCGCTAACATTCACAACTGTGAAGCAGGTATAGTTAAAGTAATAACCAGTGAATCCAAAAGACATCAGATGCATATATCAAATAAAGAAATGATTTCAAACAGTGCACATGGTGAACGTAAATGCACAGTGATAAAAGTCCAATAAATAAATAATCCAGACAAAGTAGTGATATTTTGGATAAAGTTCATGTGGGTAGTGACTCCCACCACAGAAATTAGTAACGAGAAACACACTTATGCTGCGTACACAAGACCATTTTTAATGTCATGGAAAAAACAGCGTTTTTCTCGACGTGATTCTTGTCAAGCCTGCCTTGCACACACATGATCGTGAAAAAAAAAGCTTGAGCAAAGCACGGTGACGTACAACACGCACGACGGCACTATAAAGGGCGAGTTCCATTCGGATGGTGCCACCCTTTGGGTTGCTTTCATAGGGGATATTTACATTCCCTGAGATAACAAAAAAAAATAAGAAAAATGGAAGGAACAGTTTAAAAAAAATAAAAAAGGAAAGAAAAAGCGAAATAAATAAATAATTATATAAAAAAAAAGCACCCCTGTCCCCCTGTTCTCACGCAAAGGCGAACTCAAGCGTGGGTCTGGCGTCATATGTAAACAGCAATTGCACCATGCATGTGAGGTATCACCGCAAAGGTCAGATTGAGGGCAGTAATTTTAGCAGTAGACCTCCTATGTAAATCTAAAGTGGTAACATGTAAAGGGTTTTAAAGGCTTTTAAAAATGTATGTAGTTTGTCGCCACTGCTCGTTTGTGCGCAATTTTAAAGCATATCGTGTTTGGTAACCATGTACTCAGCCTAAGATCAGCTTTTTTATTTCATCAAACATGTGGGCAATATAGTGTTTTTTTGTGAACAAAAAGTGTCAGAAAGGGCTTTGTCTTCAAGTGGTTAAAAGAGTGGGTGATGTGTGACATAAGCTTCTAAATGTTGTACATAAAATGCCACAACAGTTCAAACCCCCCCAAAATGACCCCATTTTGGAAAGTAGACACCCCAAACTATTTGCTGAGAGGCATGTCAAGTCCATGGAATATTTTCTTATTTTGAGACAAGTTGCGGGGGGAAAAGACACATTTTCATAATTTCTGAGGCCATGGAATGCCCAGATGGCACAAACCCCCCCAAATGACCACATTTTGGAAAGTAGACACCCCAAGCTATTTGCTGAGAGGTATGGTGAGTATTTTGCAGATCTCGCTTTTTGTCACAAAGTTTTGAAAATGTAAAAAAAATATATATATATATTTTATTTTCTTCATTTTCAAAAACAAATTAGATCGGTAAAATACTCACCATGCCTCTCAGCAAATAATTTGGGGTGTCTACTTTCCAAAATGGGGTAATTTGGGGTGGGGGGGGTTGTGCTATCTTGGCATTTTATGGCTTTCGAAACTGTGATAGGTAGTGAGGAATGAAATCAAAAACTTACGCCCTTAGAAATCCTGAAGGCGGTGATTGGTTTTGGAGGCCCTGTACTCTGCTAATAAATAAAATGGGATGGGGTGTTGGCGCTGCCCTACCTATAAGCTGGTCCAAACTATAAAGTGAGTACAATGACCTAAAAAGGTACAAATATAGGTGATAGTGTATGTGTCAAATATCCAACATACTGTGTGGAGGCAGATGTGTATCCCAACTGCATGTGGTATGCAGGGAACTAGTGTCTAAGTGCTAACATGCATGAGTAGACATAAACACAAGTGTACAAGTAAAAGATAAAAAATTAACAAACTGTGCTGGCACCGACAACCTGTCAGATAGCCTGTGCAAACATCCAGTGTGTGTATAATATACACTCAACAAAGTAATACATGATATAATATGAATGTTAATGATGCTAACAAAAAGAAAAAAGAAATGTATATACACAGCATATACTCGTAAATAGTCCCATCAATGGTGAATTTTTTTTTTGTTATTTACAATATGTACTTTGACTCTATACAGTTCGCATTTAGTTTTATGTTGGCCATCCATGCAACCTTTCACTTACTTGATAAACATAACCATTGACATACGTTGCCATGCTAGGGCACACATATGTGCTTGCTTGTGCCCAGTACACATCTCCCCTATGTAGGTAGAGCCTATCTATGACCGGGACAAGTCCCGTCCATTATGGCTAGCTTATGCTAGCATAGTTTTAGATTACTCTACTGACACCGCCACATATATGTCATGACATATCCATTTCAACTATCATGGATCTACTATATATATTTTTTTTGTATTAATTATATAGTCTTCTATTTAATTATACTATTTCTTCTTCTTTTATAATTTTTTCTCACTGATCATACATTTTTAATTTATTTTATACTTGCCCACATGTGCGCTTGCTAGCACAGGGCATGGTCAACAGACTAGGTTACCTACATTGATACTATGCCAATTTGCATTGAAAACACTATCAATGGTTGATCTTTGTAGACACTGTTGACATCGCAATTGTAACATACTATGGCTTTGTTTAGGATGTCCTTTTTTATATTTTACTTGTACACTTGTGTTTATGTCTACTCATGCATGTTAGCACTTAGACACTAGTTCCCTGCATACCACATGCAGTTGGGATACACATCTGCCTCCACACAGTATGTTGGATATTTGACACATACACTATCACCTATATTTGTACCTTTTTAGGTCATTGTACTCACTTTATAGTTTGGACCAGCTTATAGGTAGGGCAGCGCCAACACCCCATCCCATTTTATTTATTTTCTGTATCCCCTTTGGGGATTCTTTTTGGGGGGCTGCAGCCCGCTATTTATTCACTTTTTAGCTATTCACTTTAGCTATTTTATTTATATTTAATACTTTATTATCCCTAGCGTAGTGTTCCACTGTTACCCGAATTAGCCTTGGTGGGCCCTAAGCGCGGTTAATTTCTTTCTTCTTGTACTCTGCTAGGCTCACAAAAAGTTCTAGACATGTGGTATCCCCGTACTCAGGAGAAACAGAATGTATTTTGGGGTGTAATTCCACATATGCCCATGGCATGTTTGGGCAATATATCATTAAGTGACAACTTTGTGCAAAAAAAAAAAGTTTGTAATTTTCCCGCAACTTGTGTCAAAATATAAAATATTCAATGGACTCGACATGCCTCTCAGCAAATCGTTTTGGGGGGCCTGCTTTCCAAAATGGGGTTATTTAGGGGGGTTTGTGCCATCTTGTGGCCTTCAAAACTGTGATAGGTAGTGAGGAGTGAAATCAAAAATTTGCGCCCTCAAAAATCCTAAAGGCGCTTGGTTTTCGGGGCCCTGTATGCAGCTAGGCTTCCAAAAAGTCCCACACATGCGGTATCCCCATACTCAGGAGAAGTAGCAGAATGTATTTTGGGGTGTAACTCCACATATGTCCATGGCATGTGTGAGCAATATATAATTTAGTGACAGGATGTCTCCAATTTACAAGCCAACCTCAATGCTCTGTCTAATTGGGTGACTATGTGGGTGACTATGTGGAAAATGAGGTTTAATGTTGATAAATGTAAAGTTATGCACTTGGGGGCTAAGAATATGCATGCATCATACATAGAAAAAAGGAGATGTTGCGCTAATGACTTAAATAAATCTAAACAATAAAATTGATGTGTGATAATTGATGAAGCCAATAAACCCAAATCAATGGGGGACTAAAAAAGGAAGAACTCAGTCCCAATGTGTCCACAATAGTTAGGTTCATATGAGAGTGAACAGATGTTGAGGAGCAAATATGAAAACCACCACCACGAACCAGTAAAAAATTGGAGGCTTACCACATGGCAAGCAATATAAGCTTGCGGCTGCAAACCCCAGCCAGGGCCTTTAGGCGATCCTCACAGGGGGAGGTGGGAGGGGAAGATGATTGTTGAAGCCTCCAGCGAAACCACGATTTTTTGAAACGTGTCACAGAAAAAAACACTCAATGGTGAAGTATGTCATAACCAGCACACACATGAGGTATAAAGTGACTTAAGAAACCACCACCACCAGCACCCTATAAGTAGGAGGCTTACCAGAACATGTAAATACATCAGCGAGCGGCTAAAACCCTAGCCTGGGCCTTTAAAACTCCTGGGCTGTGATGGTATGATCCTAAGTATCCTCCGTGTTCAGTAGGTACATAGAGGGAGTAATGGAGCCCACATAGTGAAGTACGTTTTAACACTGTACGTTTAATAGAAAAATTGCACTTACAATATCACAATAGGGATAAAAACGGAGAAGAAAGCCGGCCGGCTCGGAACAAACGCCCGTCCACTCTGAACAAACACGTCCTGCGTCAGCACGCTACCTTCCCGACGCGCGTTTCGTCATAAAATGACGTCATCTGGGGCAACCAAACTGATAAGAGGCATGGAGGAACTCGGCTATGAGGAAAGATTAGAGGAACTGAATTTATTCACTCTTGAGAAGAGGAGAATAAGGCGGGATATGATCAACATGTACAAATATATTAGGGGTCCATATAGTAAACTTGGTGTTGAGTTATTCACTTTACGATCAACACGTCTAGAGGAAAAAAGATTTCATCTCCAAATACGGAAAGGTTTCTTCACAGTAAGAGCTGTGAAAATGTGGAACAGACTCCCTCCAGAGGTGGTTCTGGCCAGCTCAGTAGATTGCTTTAATAAAGGTCTGGATACTTTACTAAATGTACATAATATAACTGGGTACTAACATTTATAGGTAAAGTTGATCCAGGGAAAATCTGATTGCCTCTCGGGGGATCAGGAAGGAATCTTTTTCCCTGCTGTAGCAAATTGGATCATGCTCTGCTGGGGTTTTTTGCCTTCCTCTGGATCAATGTGGTTGAACTGGAATGCACTTGTGTCTTTTTTCAACCTAACTATGTAACTAGAGGAAGTATGCATACGTATTTTGTGCAACTGTTTAATTAACTTTGTGCAAAAAAAGTTTGTCATATTCCTGCAACTTCTGGCAAAATATAAAATATTCCATTGACTTAACATGCCTCTCAGCAAATAGCTTGGGGTGTCTACTTTGCAAAATGGGGTCATTTGTTTTTGTTTTTTGCAATCTTGGCATTTTATGGCCTTCAAAACTGTGATAGGTAGTGAGGAGTGAAAACAAAAATGTATGCCCTTAGAAATCCTGAAGGCGGTGATTGGTTTTCAGGGTCCCGTACGTGGCTAGGCTCCCAAAAAGTCCCACACATGTGGTATCCCCGTACTCGGGAGAAGCAAAATAATGTATTGTGGGGGGGGGGGGTTATTTCACATATGCCCATGGCATGTGTGAGCAATATATCGTTTAGTGACAACTTTGTGCAAAAAAAAAAAAGTTTGTAATTTTCCTGCAACTTATGGCAAAATATAAAATATTCCATGGACTCAACATGCCTCTCAGCAAAAAGCTTTGGGGTGTCTATGTGAGGAGGGTACTTACCGAGGCCGAGAGCAGTTCACCCTTGCGACTAGGAGGACTAGGACTGGAGGTGAGACAGGGAGAGGATGGCACGAAGAGGCTCAGGCTACCACGGAAGGAAGACTTGCATTGAGGTACTCTGTAGAGAAGGGCAGCTGTGCGATGACTGGGGGTCGCAGGACCAGAGTTACACAGAAATTCCAGAACAGAACGAGGATCAAACACAGAAGGCCAAAAGCAGATCCGGGTACAGGCCGAGGATCAAGGACTGGAGACAAGAGGCAGGTCTGGGTCACAAGCAGGAGGTCATGCACTAGAGACAGGAGACAGGTCCGGGTCACAGGCAGAGGGTCAAACACTGGAGACAAGGCGGAGTCCGTAGGCAAGCCAGTGGTTGGTGCAGGAGAAGAGCAGAATGGTCAAGGTCAATCCGGGTCACAACAGGTAATCAGATGCAGGAAACAGGAGGCAGAACACAACAGGAAGCTGAAGACAAACCAGCAATTCCTCTGAGCATTTGCTCAGCTTTTATAGACAGCCAGGAAGTCATGTGATGCGTGCACTAAGCAGCTGACAGCTTCTCACTGTCAAATTTGCTGTCATCTAGTGTTCAATGTATAATATGCTTCACTGTCAGTCTGCTTTCCAAAATTAGGTAATTTCAGGGGGTTTTGAGCTATTTTGGCATTTTATGGCCTTCAAAACTTTAATAGGTAGTGAGTATTGAAATAAAAAATTTGTGCCCTTAGAAATCCTGAAGGCGGTGCTTGGTTTTCGGGGCCCCATACACGGCTAGGCTCCCAAAAAGTCCCACACGTGATATCCCCGTACTCAAGAGAAGCAGCAGAATTTATTTTGGGGTGCAATTCCACATATAATAATGGCACATGTGAGCAATATATCATTTAGTGACAACTTTCTTTTTCATTATTTAATCACTTGGGACAAAAAAAAATTATATGCAATGGGCTCAACATGCCTCTCAGCAATTTCCTTGGGGTGTCTACTTTTCAAACTGGGGTAATTTGGGGGGGGGGGGGTTGTACTGCCCTGCCATTTTAGCGCCTCAAGAATTGAGATAGGCAGTCAACTAAAAGCTGTGTAAATTCCAGAAAATGTACCCTAGTTTGCGCAAACCAATAAATATACGTTTATTCACCTTTTTTTTACAAAAGACATGTGGCTGAATACATTTTGGCCTAAATGTATGACTACAATTGAGTTTATTAGATTTTTCTTATAACAAAAAGTAGAAAATTTCAATTTTTTTCCAAATTTTCTGCCTTTTTCGTTTATATCGCAAGAAATAAAAATCGCAAAGGCAATCAAATACCATCAAAAGAAAGCTATATTTATGGGGAAAAAAGCACACGAATTTGGGTACAATATTGCATGACTGCGCATGACTGCGCAATTGCCATTTAAAGCAGCACAGTGCCAAATTGTAAAAATACCTCTGGTCTTTAAGCTGACAAATGATCAGGGGCTGAAGTGGTTAAGCTCCATTTTAGGCTGATTTCCATTTGGCTATGCAATCTGCCTACCTATCCGGACTTGATGGAATGGGGCTTTAAGACCTGGTGTGCTTACAAGGGCTCCAAGAAAGATTATGGGGTTATTGTAACTCAGCCTTTTTCAGCCAGAGTGCCCAGGTACCCTGGGTTGCCTTGAGGTCTACTCAGGGGTGCCTTGGTAAAATGCTGAAAAATTGCCCAAAAATTAAATAGAATTTGATCAAGCTCAGGTTAGAGTACAGGTTTTCATTTTGCACCATTACAACTCTCCAGCATCCTTGTTTGTCTCTTCGCTGACCCTCTCCTTTAGCACTGGGGTCACATAAGGTGAGTGAGGGAGAGAAACTGAGGGAGAAGAGAAACACTGGGATCCTAGTCAGTACCAGTGTGCAAAGTTGTATTTTCTTTGGAAGAATAAATCGCCTCTAACATTGGGTGTCCTATGTGTATATGTGGATGTCTGTGCGTTATATAAAACTGTTAGTTTAATTTCATTTTTTTATTTTAAAATGGGGTGCCTTGTGTATATTTGTAACCATTCCTGGGTCATATGACATCCTTCCAGGCATGTGCCCACATTTTAGAATAGGATGCCTCTAGATTGTACATAATTTTAAGCAGTTTAACCAATCACAGCGATCAAATGCTGATAATGTAAATAATTATCATGAATGTCAGCCATTCATGATCCATTATTTACTATTGTGATGCAGTGATCACCTGGTGTACAGGGCCAATCACAGAAGCCCCTGTAACATGGGATTGACCTGTGACCAATCAAAGCATCACAATAGTAAACAAGTAAGACGAGAGCCATGAATGGAAGCCATTAATGACAGTTAAATGATTGCTTTTACAGTTATCACTGTAACAAGCAATTACAGTGTACAAAGGAAAAAAAAGTATACATTTTTTTTTTTTTTTACATATTGAGCTCCATTTACAAAGCGTTATCTACTGCTTTAAAGTGATTATAAAGTCTTGTTTTTTTTTTTGTTTTGTTTTTTAAATGACAAACATTTTATACTTACCTCCTCTGTGCAGTTGGTTTTGCACAGAGCAGCCTAGGTCCTCCTCTTCTGGGGTCCCTCTTTGCTGCTCCTGGCCTCTTCCTCATATTAAGTGCCTTCACAGTCAGCAGCTTCCTATGGGGGCACCCGAGCAAAGTCGCAGCTCCGTGTGTCCATTCAGACATGGAGCCCTGGCCCCGCTCCTTTCTCCCCTGATTGACTGACTGACTGACTTTGATTGACAGCCATGGGAGCCAATGGTGCCGCTGCTGTGTCTCAGCCAATCAGGAGGTGTGTCCAGGATGACTTAGACATTTGTGGACATCTCTGGAGAGAGATGGGGCTTGGGTAAGTAATTAGGGGGGTGCTGGAGTGGCTGCTACACAGAAATGTTTTTTGTATCTTAATGCATCAAATGCATTAAGATAAAAAAACGTCTGCCTTTACAACTCCTTTAAGATCCGAGGTAATATACCGCTCAGTGTTTTTAAATTTTTTTTTTTTTTTACAATTCACTGAAAAACGCTACTGAAATACCACAGGAGCTATTTTATGAAGTGATCTGGCATATTAGTAGTGAAAGCTAGCGATATTTTAATGCCGGCATCTTTAACAACCAGTAAATAGCTGGTAGCCGCCTTGCCATTACATCCTTAACAACCATGGCCGGGATTCAGAAAGAAATGCCTATCTTTAGGCGGGCGTAGCGTATCTCATATACGCTACGCTGCTGTAACTTTGAGAGGCAAGTTCCGTATTCAGAAAGAACTTGCGCCCGAAGATACGGTGCCGTAGTGTATATGGGCCGGCGTAAGCCCGCCTAATTCAAAATAGGCTGGTAGGGGGCGTGTTGTATGCTAATTAATCGTGACCCCACGTAATTGACGCTCCTAACGAACGGCGCATGCGCCGTCCGTGAAAGTATCCCAGTGCGCATGCTCCAAATTACGCCGCAAATAGTCAATGCTTTAGACGTGAACGTAACTTGCGCACAGCCCTATTCGCGTACGACTTACGCAAACAACGTAAACGACGCAAAATTCTAGGCTGTCCCGACGTCCATACTTAACATTGGCTACGCCTCATATAGCAGGGGTAACTTTACGCCAGAAAAAGCCTTATGTAAACAACGTAAATCAATGCGCTGGACACACGTACGTTTCTGAATCGGCATATCTAGCTCATTTGCATATTCTACGTGTAAATCTACGGAAGCGCCCCTATCGGCCAGCGTAAATATGCACTCCAAGATACGACTGCGTAGGAGACTTACGCCGTTCGTATCTAGGCAACAGTGAGGCGTATCTGATTCTATGAATTGGCCGCAGAGATGCGACGCCTCACACACTCAGAGTTACGACGGCGTATCTGGAGATACGCCGACGTAACTCCTTTCTGAATCCGGGCCCATGACTCATCTGCTGTCAATGGGGTTCACTGCTGACAGAAGAATGTAATCAAAAGAAGTGCCAGCATTCAAAAATTTAATTTTTTTTTTTTATTATTTCTATTCTATTATCTATTCTATTCTTTTATTTCATATTCTTTTCTTTTCCTTTAAAAAATAAGAAAAAGTGACTTATAAGAAACAAATCACCAATCCTACTTATGCGCCACAGAAAACACACTATACATAATTGGTGAAAAAAATACATAAGTAAAAGGTGACTAAAGATTTATAAATCTAAAAGTAAAATGATAACCTTATTGCTGCCACTTTAAACAAACACAAAAAAAATTATAAATTCACCAAACTGGGAAGTCAATCGCTACATCTGCATTTAATTCCAATGCATGTAGTCAATCCCAAGTGGATAACTCGTATGTGGGAAGACAAAGGAGAGCTGCAATAAGTTTTGACATGCTTTATTTAAAACCACAATGTAATAAAATACACTCACATTCTATCCACTTTAAAAAGCATTTGCTTTAAAATCTGTATCACCATCAAGCCTAATGCTTGAATGCATGAAAAAAAAAAAACGTTTTTTTAAAAAAAAAAATTCATTTAAAATGATCGCATCATTTTTCGGGTTCTGAAAAATGACAAAAAAAAATTCGAACATGCTGCATTTTTTAACAACGTTTTAAACAATTTCGTTTTTCGGGTTGTAAAAAATGATCGTGTGTGGGCTAAAATGACGTTAAAAACCCGCGCATGCTTAGAAACACGTTATGAGACGGGAGCGCTCGTTCTGGTATAACTACCATTCGTAATGGAGTAAGCACATTCATCACGCTGTAACAGACAGAAAAGCGCGGATCGTCTTTTACTAACACGGAATCAGCTAAAGCAGCCCCAAGGGTGGCGTCATCCGAATGGAACGTCCCCTTTATAGTGCCGTCGTACATGTTGTACGTCACCACGCTTTGCTATAGCATTTTTTTTAAATGATGGTGTGTGGGCAAAGTCATTTTAATGATGAAGTTGGAAAAACGTTTTTTCTACATGCCGAAAAATGATCGTGTGTACGCGGCATAAGTCCCAATGATATGAATGCCTCTGTTCAGTGTATCTTACCGACCACTCGTTGCAGGAACATCACTTCCAGTTGGACGTGATACATATTGATCCCTGGATGAAGTTGATGACGAAATGCGTCGACGTGTGGCTGTAAGGCAACCCGAGGTGACGTATTACGCTCAACCGGAAGTGACATCCCGGAACTAATGAGCAGTCAGGACAACTGCACTGCTGGAACCACAGGAACTCTTTTTTTTCCTTTCTTTAGCTTCCAGTACTTCCTGGCCAGTGAACATGGCATTCCTGGAGGCAGCCATGTACCAGTAGGCTAGGCTTACTTGGCTTATAGGAACAGGAACTGCTATAGGCGACGCTGCACTCATCTAGAGGCGACAATTCAGGTACATTGGTTCTGATACAACTGGTTGATTTGTGATACACAAGATACAATGCCCGGTATATAATCAGTCCAAACATTGAAAAAGTCTCACACGTGGTATCGCCATGCTCAGGGGTAGCAGAATGTGTTTTGGGGTGTTATTCTAAGTATGTCCATGCTGTGTGTGAGAAATATTTTTGTAACCACTTTCATACCCAGGCCGTCATGATATCCTGGGCTTTCAGTGGTGATATCTGAATGATGCCTGCAGCTGCAGGCTTCATCCAGATATAGTTTTTTTCAGCGGGCGATATCCTACACCTTAAAGGGGCTGTAAAGATAAAAAATGTTTTCCCTAAATAGCTTCCTTTACCTTAGTGCAGTCCTCCTTCACTTACCTCATCCTTAGATTTTGTTTTTAAATGTCCTTATTTCTTCTGAGAAATCCTCACTTCCTGTTCTTCTGTCTGTAACTACACACAGTAATGCAACACTTTCTCCCTGTTGTGGAGAAAGCCTCTTGAGGGTGGAGGGGGCGAGCAGGAGTGTCAGGACGCCCACTAACACACAGCTCCTTTCTCTATCTGCAAAGTAGATGGCGTCCTGACCCTCCTGCTCGCCCCTCCCCCCTCAAGAGGCTTCCTCCACACCAAGGACAAAGTGTTGCATTACTGTGTTTAGTTTCAGACAGAAGAACAGGAAGTGAGGATTTCTCCGAAGAAATAAGGACATTTAAAAGCAATTTTTTTTTTACCATTACAACCCCTTTAAGAATGATCAGTTCCGCTGGACCCCCCACCCCTCCTGATGCCCTCCGGTGCTTCTCTGGGCTCTCCTGTGTGATAGGGGACACGGAGAAGGAATCTGCCGGTGCCGGAAGGAAGTCATAGAGAAAACCAAGGGACAGATGGTCTCCGGCAATCTCTATGACTCTCAGATGCCTGGACGCGACGTTATGACATCAAGTACAGGCCGTTCATTTTTTTTGATCTGATGCTTTCCACCCTGGAGGAGAGATGTAGGGTCTTATAGACCCCACATCTCTCCATAAAGAGGACCGATCACGCACTATTCTCATTACAAGGGATGTTTACATTAGCCCCGGACTATTACGCTGATCAAAGACTAGGCCACTTTTTGCGATTCAGCACTGCGTCGCTTTAACTGACAATTGCGCGACGTGGCTCCCAAACAAAATTTACGTTTTTCCCACAAATAGAGCTTTCTTTTGGTGGTATTTGATCACCTCTGCGGTTTTTATTTTTTGTGCTATAAACAAAAATAGAGCGACAATTTTGAAAACAATTCAATATTTTTTACTTTTTGCTATATTAAATATCCCCAAAAAATATATATAAAAAAAAGTTTTTCCCTCAGTTTAGGCAGATACGTAGTCTACATATTTTTGGTAAAAAAAAATCACAATAAGCGTTTATTGATCAGTTTGCGCAAAAGTTATAGCGTCTACAAAATAGGGGATATTTTTATGGCATTTTCTTAATAATTTTTTTCTTACTAGCGATTTTTATTGTGACTGCGACATTGTGGTGGACACATCGGACACTTTTGACACATTTTTGGGACCATTGTCATTTTTACAGCGATCAGTGCTATAAAAATGCACTGATTACTGTGAAAATGACGCTGGCAGTGAAGGGGTTAACCACTAGGTGGCGCTGTAGGGGTTAAGTGTTCCCTAGGGAGTGATTCTTACTGTTATGGGGCGTAGCTACATGTGACACATCACTGATGACCGTTCCCGATCACAGGGAACAGTTATCAGTGACAGTGCCACTAGGAGAATAGGGGAATGCCTTTTTTTACAAAGGCATCCCCCGTTCTGCCTTTGCCGACCGCAATAGCAGGCCGCCCGGGAACATCGAGTTCCCAGGACCCGCGAACACACTCACGCGGCGGACGCACGTGTGCCCGCTGGGTGGGAAATTTAAAGAGAAGTACCTGTACGCCAATCTGCCTGCCCGTGCCATTCTGTCGACATACATCTGCGTGCCGCGGTTGGCAAACGGTTAAAGGAAAAGTGTAAAAAAAAATGTTTTATAAAATAAACTGTAAAAATAAAATAAAAATTAAAGTGCCCCTGTCCCCGTGAACTCGCACACAGAAGAAAACACATACATAAGTCACGCCCGCATATGTAAATTATGTTCAAACTACACATGTGAGGTATGACTGCGAATAGCAAAGCGAGCAATAATTCTAGTCCAAGACCTTCTCTGTTACTCTAAACATGTAACATGTAAGGTGTCATCTATAGAGATTTTTAATTACCAAAGTTTGGCGACATACCTCGAGTATGCGCAATTTTAAAGCGTGATATGTGAGGTATCTATTTACTCGGCGTAACATCTGTCACATAGAAAAAAACATTGGGCGAATTTTTACTTTTTCCCAAAAAATCACATTCGAAAAATTACTAGGCAAATACCGTGTGACATAAAAAGTTGCAATGCCCGCCATTTTATTCCCTAGAGTGTCTGCTAAAAAAATATATATAGTATTTTTTTCGATTTTTACATGTAGGAGAGGAGTATGGAAGTGGTTGACAGACAACTTTGTGTAAAAAAAAATTTTTTAATTTTCTTTCCTGCATTTATCAAAATCTTGTGGCAGCAAATGGCATTTTTTAATGGACTCATTATGCTTCTTTGTAGTGTTTGCTTTACGAAACGGGGTCAATTGGTGGGCGTTTCCACTGTCCTGGTTCACCAGGGCCTCAAAAAATAAGTACCGTATTTTCCGGCATATAAGACCACTTTTTGCATCTAAAATCATGCCCCAAAAGTCGGGGGGTCGTCTTATACGCCAGGTACCTGTGTCAGACGTCGGCCATCCATTATTAAAAAAGCGTGCCTCCTCCTCTGACTGTTCCGTGATAGGCGGAACACTAATTTTTCCCAGTAGAGCCTCTGTTGGGAAAATTACTGTTCCGCCTATCACGGAACAGCCTGAGGAGGAGGCGCGGCTTTTGAATAATGGATGGCCGGCCGTCTGACATCTCTGCAAACAGGAGAAGGTAGGGAGATCGTCGAGGCAGGAAATGGCACAGTGAGGCATATATAGATGGCACAGTGAGGCATATTACTAATGGCACAGTGAGGCATGTATAGATGGCACAGTGAGGCAGGTATAGATGGCACAGTGAGGCATGTATAGATGGCACAGTGAGGCATGTATAGATGGCACAGTGAGGGGTCGTTTTATACGGCAAGTATATCCCAAAACCAACATTTTAGCTGGAAAATTAGGGGGTCGTCTTATACGCCCAGTCGTCTTATACTCCGGCAAATACGGTAGTTGGATAGGAAATCCGGAAATTAGATGCGTAATTTATGCTCCTTAAAACAAAAACAAAGGTGCTCCTTGGATATTGGACCCTTCTGTGCATCTAGGTGGTGAGAAAGTCTCACACTGGTATAGTCATAATCTGGACACATAGAACAATTTGTTTTGATGTGTAATTCTAAGTATGCCTATGCTGTATGTGAGACAAAAAAATTGTAAAAAAAAAAGATTTACTTTCTTCATTACAATTTGGACTATCTACTTTACAAAAAAGGGTAATTGGGGTGGAGAGTATTTGTACTGCCCCCCTGGCATTTCAGAACCTCAAGAAATTAGCTAGGCAGTCAGTCCATCAGGACTAACCAGTTTTCATATATACAGCGTGTGTGTGTATATATATATATATATATATATATATATATATATATATATATATATATACACATACCATAGATTGCAGACTCCATGGCCCGGATTCACATACATGCGCATATTTATGCGGGCGCAGCGCGCGGAGGCAATGTCACGTACCTGGTTGACGAGCCCGACGTGCAAGGAGTGGCTGCCCTTGCTCCTCTGACCACGAGACCCCTGATAGAGCAGACAGGGGGCTCGGGGGTACAGAGTTGCACGAGTGCCGGTTGCAGCGCTGGTGCTGAGCTGAGAGGAGCTCCAGAGGTCCCGGACTGCGTAGGGAAGCAGGTGCAGGCTGGCAGACCCAATAGGCAGGTGGAGGTGCAGGAAGCAGATGAGGCAGCAACAGCGGGGAAGGTGTATTGTAGTCCAGTGGGGACAAGTCCCAGCAGAGGGATCCGCTGATGGGTATTGGATCCGGTACAGGTGCGGAAGGCAAGCAGAGTCAAGTCCAGGCACAGTCGGCAACAGGCGGGCAGCAGAAGGCACAGTGGGTCAGGCAGGAGAATGGTCAGGCGATTCGTAGTCAGGGCAGGCGGCAGGCAGGGAGAGACAGGTACAAGCCGGGTGATCAGGAATCAGGTATAACAGGAACAAGGATACAAGGGTCACAGGGGCGCTGTAGACAGGTCAGCAAGAAGTGCAGGGGTCAGGATCCTTTTGAACCCGAGTTTGGCGCCAAAACGGCGTCCTCACGTGCACGCTCGCTGCCGCTGGTGCGCGCGCCCGTGCGCGCGCCTGTGCGCATTACGGTGCACGAATGTGCCGCGATTGCGAGTGCGCGCGCCCGCGCGCGCCAAAGTGCCGCTACTGCCATCTAGTGGCCGAGATTGTTCATGACATTGCCCCCCTCCAATGGGCAGCCTCCGGATGCCCAACTGAGACAACTTAAGAGGATGAGCATCTTTAAAGGACTGGACCAATCTCTCCGCATGGATGTTACATTCTGGTTCCCATGAATTATCTTCGGGTCCATAGCCCTTCCATTTCACTAAGAACTGGATCTGGCCGCCTCTCTTCCTACAGTCCAGGATAGCTTCCACCTCAAACTCTTCCTCATCGTCGACTAGAACTGGTTCAGGAGGCCCGGTGTCCCTCTGAGGGAAAGGATCAGGGACGTCAGGTTTGAGAAGAGTAACGTGGAACACTGGATGGATGCGGAAGGATTCAGGCAGTTCCAATTCATACGCCACGTTATTGATTTTCCTCTTGACGGGAAAGGGACCCAAAAATTTTGGACCCAATTTCTTTGATGGACATGCCAGTTTCAGGTTTTGAGTGGATAGCCACACTTGGTCTCCTGGTTCTAGGTTAAGCTCCTCCCTCCTTTTCCTGTCAAACACCTCTATGTTATACTCCTGCGTCTTGGTCATGGTTTCCTGCAGAATCCTATTGTTGGTGCTGAAAAAGTTCAAAGTCTCCTGGACCGCGGGTACCGTACTTTCAGGGACGGAGTTAGACATGAACAAGGGGTGGAAGCCGTAGTTTGCATAAAACGGAGATTGTCTTGTGGCGGAGTGAATAGAGTTATTATACGCAAACTCGGCTAAGGGCAGCAAGGAAGCCCAATCTTCTTGGGAAAAGGAAGAGAAACAGCGTAGGTATTGTTCAACAGTCTGATTAGTTCTCTCCGTCTGACCGTTCGACTGCGGGTGGTACGCTGAGGAGAACGACAGGCCGATATTAAGGGCTTCGCAGAGTGCTCTCCAAAACCTGGACGTAAATTGTACCCCCCCGGTCGGATACAATATTTGCAGGGACCCCGTGGAGTCTCACAATTTCTTTGATGAACATCCTTGCTGTTTCTGAAGCAGAGGGTGTGCCCCTCATGGGCAAAAAGTGAGCCATTTTGGAGAGTCTATCCACCACCACAAAGATGGTGGTAAAGCCCTCCGACCGGGGAAGTTCAACGATGAAATCCATGGAGATCATCTTCCAGGGTCTTTCTGGTACAGACAGTGGCTTCAGTAATCCCCAGGCTCTAGACTTACTTCCCTTGTTCCGTATACAAGTGGCACAAGACTCCACGTATTTCCTGCAGTCTGTTAAAAGTTGGGGCCACCAGAACGTACGCTGTAACAACTCTGATGTTTTGTGCACCCCAAAATGACCGGCCAGCTTGTGATCATGACAAAACCTTAGGACGGTGACCCGTACACCTTCAGGTACAAAAATTCTGTCTTGATGCCACAACAACCCATCCTTCAGCTGAAGATCCGAACTAGGTAGGGGAGGAAGGCTGGAAGAGGCTTGCTTGATTTGCGATAGCAGGTCTTCTTGAAGAAGCAAGAAGTTTTTGAAGGACAAGATGGTGTCCGGAGGAGTAGAGATTTCTGAGTCACCATACATACAGGAAAGGGCATCGGGCTTGGAATTCTTTGACCCAGGTCTGTACGTTATGTGGAACACAAATCTTGTGAAGAATAATGCCCACCTGGCCTGACGTGGTTTTAGTCTTTTAGCAGATTTGAGATACTCAAGATTCTTGTGGTCAGTATATATCAGGATCAGATGGGCTGCGCCTTCCAGAAGGTATCGCCACTCTTCCAGGGCGGCCTTGATTGCCAGCAGTTCCCGGTCCCCCACACCATAGTTTCTTTCAGGTTCAGACAACTTGCGGGGAAAAAACGCAACAGGGTGTAAGAGAGCCTTGGGGCCCTGTCTTTGGGAGAGGATCGCCCCAACAGCGGTTTCTGAAGCGTCTACCTCTAGGATGTAGGGCAGGCTAGCGTCAGGATGTCTGAGGATGGATGCTGATACGAACAAGTCCTTGAGCTTCTCAAAAGCCGACTGGGCCTCTGGGGACCATTGAAATCGACTGGCTTGTTTGGTTAGGCTGGTTATCGGGGCAATGATACTGGAGAACCCTCGGATAAACTTTCTATAAAAATTTGCGAAGCCAACAAAACATTGGACACCCTTTTTGTCCTTGGGTGCCGGCCAATCAAGGATTGCAGAGACCTTTTGAGGATCCATTTTGATACCTTCCACTGAAATTATGAGACCCAGGAACTGTATGTCCTGGCGCTCGAACTCACACTTCTCGGGTTTTGCATAAAGTCCATGCAACCGTAGGCGGCCGAGTACACACCTCACATGTTCCCGATGTTTGCTTAGAGAAGGGGAGAAGATGAGGATGTCGTCCAGGTACACAATAACAAAAAGGTCGAGTTAGTCTCTGAAGATGTCGTTCACAAAATGTTGAAATGTGGCAGGGGCGTTACAAAGCCCGAAGGGCATGACCAGATATTCAAAATGTCCTAAGCGGGTTCGGAAGGCCGTCTTCCACTCGTCTCCGTCACGAATCCGTACCAGGTTGTATGCCCCACATATGACTGCCGCGCCCAATCGTTGGAATAACTCAGGTACCAAGGGTAGCGGGTACCGATTTTTAATAGTCACTTTGTTCAATTCCCTGTAAACCACACAGGGGCGAAGGGAGTGGTCTTTCTTCTCTACAAAAAAGATCCCAGCCCCTGCCGGAGAGGTGGATGGGCGAATAAACCCCTTCCTGAGATTTTCATCAATGTAAGTTTTTTTAGGTTCTCAAGCTCAAGTCCTGTCAAGGGGAAGATTCTCCCAAAGGGAATTTCAGCTCCTGGGAGGAGCTCTATCGGGCAGTCGTAGGCCCTATGCGGAGGAAGGGTCTCAGCTCCCTTCTTACTGAACACGTCCAGGAAGTCGTGGTATGCACTAGGGACAACTTGGCGACTTTCAGGGTCAGAGTCCATGCAGAGCAGGGGAGACGAGGAGGGTGATACTTGCAGGCAATGTTGACGACAGTAAGGAGAGTTGAGGGTAATTTCCCCACAGATCAAGTTGATCTGTGGGTTGTGGGCTTGTAGCCACGGCATGCCTAAGATAACAGGAAATATGGGTGACTCGATAATATCTAGGCACAGAAGTTCGTGGTGGATGTCAGCAATTGTTGTAGCCAGAGGCAAAGTCTCTTGGACAACCGGCCCGGATTTTAAGGCAGATCCGTCTGCAAGATGTACAGAAAGTCCAATAGTCTTAGAACGCAGAGGAATATGGTGTCTGGTGGCGAAGGACTGATCCAAGAAACCACTGCACGCTCCGGAATCAATTATAGCGTGGACCGGAATATTCCTTCCGGGGAGCTGAAAGACAACGGAGACAGCCAGATGAGTTGAGCAATTCTTGGGGAAAGCGGGTAAATGGACAAACGACAAAAAGAGGGACTTACGAAGCTTCGCCGGGCAGGATCTCACGAAATGTCCGGATTCCCTGCAGTATAGGCACAGATTATTGCTTCTTCGACGTTGGCGCTCTTCTGGGGTAAGAGATGGACGAAGGAGCCCCAGCTGCATGGGTTCCGAAGTGTCGGGTGGTGAAGAGGTCATTGGGACCGGTGGAGCTGAGTTGGCGAAGGAGGGTACTCGCGGCAACATCCAGACTGGACGTGACGGACCGGTGGTTCGTTTAGACCGGCGTTCTCTCAGGCGTCTGTCAATCTGGACTGCCAAATTAATTAAGGCGTCTAAAGTCTCAGGGACACCTACCCGAGCCAACTCGTCCTTAAGTGAATCTGAGAGGCCAAGGCGGAACTGGTAGCAAAGGGCCGAATCATTCCAGCTGGTGTCTGAGCTCCACCTTCGAAACTCAGACACATAGTCCTCTGCTGGTCTGCGACCCTGTTGGAGGGCATGTAGGGCGGCCTCAGCTGTGGCAGCTTGATGTGGATCCTCGTAAAGCAAGGACATAGCTTGAAAGAAGGTGGTTAGGGTGTCCAGGGAAGTGTTTTTTTGTTCCAGAAGGCGATGGGCCCAAGCCTGTGGTTCTCCGGATAGAAGTGAGATCACGAATCCCACCTTGGTGGCCTCCAAGGAAAAGGTCCGCGGCTGCAGGGCAAAGAACAGTTCACAGGCGTTCCGGAAGGCCCGATATTTGCTCCGATCCCCTGAAAACCTCTCCGGTGTAGGGACCTTGGGCTCTGGTGGCAACATGATCACAGAAGGTGAGGCGGCATTACCCGCGGCTGCGGCAGCGGCAGCTGGAACTGATAAGGCCTGGACGCGGTTCTCCAATCTTGTATAACCCTCTTGCAGGGTTCGGACCGCCTGGGTTAGTCCCTCAAGGTGACGGCAGAGTTCCTGCATGGGATCCACTCCCTGCGCGGGCTCGGACATGGCTGACCTGTACTGTCACGTACCTGGTTGACGAGCCCGACGTGCAAGGAGTGGCTGCCCTTGCTCCTCTGACCACGAGACCCCTGATAGAGCAGACAGGGGGCTCGGGGGTACAGAGTTGCACGAGTGCCGGTTGCAGCGCTGGTGCTGAGCTGAGAGGAGCTCCAGAGGTCCCGGACTGCGTAGGGAAGCAGGTGCAGGCTGGCAGACCCAATAGGCAGGTGGAGGTGCAGGAAGCAGATGAGGCAGCAACAGCGGGGAAGGTGTATTGTAGTCCAGTGGGAACAAGTCCCAGCAGAGGGATCCGCTGATGGGTATTGGATCCGGTACAGGTGCGGAAGGCAAGCAGAGTCAAGTCCAGGCAGAGTCGGCAACAGGCGGGCAGCAGAAGGCACAGTGGGTCAGGCAGGAGAATGGTCAGGCGATCCGTAGTCAGGGCAGGCGGCAGGCAGGGAGAGACAGGTACAAGCCGGGTGATCAGGAATCAGGTATAACAGGAACAAGGATACAAGGGTCACAGGGGGCGCTGTAGACAGGTCAGCAAGAAGTGCAGGGGTCAGGATCCTTTTGAACCCGAGTTTGGCGCCAAAACGGCGTCCTCACGTGCACGCGCGCTGGTGCGCGCGCCTGTGCGCATTACGGTGCGCGAATGTGCCGCGATTGCGCGCGCCCGCGCGCGCCAAAGTGCCGCTACTGCCATCTAGTGGCCGAGATTGTTCATGACAGGCAAGCACTGGATTCACCAAGCACTTTCTCCCACTCACTCTTAAAGATACGCTGGGTTTCCTTGGCGTAAGCCAGGGTAGGTGGAAGTAGGCGTGAGCCATGCTAATGAGGTGTGACCCCATGCAAATGATGGGGCAAGCGCCATAGAAGTACTTAAAATGAATGGCACATGCATCGTCCCGTGGCCGCATCCCTGTGCGCATGCTCAGAATCACGTCGGAACTACTCCCTAAGATACGACGGATCACTGCCTACGACGTGAACGCCCAGCCCAGCCCTATTCATGTACAACGTAAATGACAAAAGATACGACGGCTTGTGTTCCCTGGTCCATACCTTGTGCATGGGTTGCGCCTCCTATATGGGGAATAACTTTACGCCGGAAGTGCGACTTACGCAAACCGCGTATATTATGCGCCGGGCGCAAGTACGTTCGTGAATCGGCGTATCTCCCTCATGTGCATATGTGCATAGAAAATCAATGGGAGCGGAAAATGCGCCCAGCGTAAATATGCGCCCAAGTTACGTCGGTCGGATGAAGCTTATTTTCAGGCGTATCTCAGTTTATGGGCACGGCGCATAGATACGACGGCGCATACTTACACTTCTGCGGCGTATCTCGAGATACATCGGCGTAAGTGCTTTGTGAATCTGTGCCAATAACTTTCACACAGGCTAAATAATATACACTGATTTAGCAGAATACATTTTAGTCTAAACTTATGAAGAAAGATTATTTGCTACATTTTACAACAGAAACCAAGAAAAACATATTTTTTTTAATGTATATGATATATAATAAAAAATACCATAAAAAAAAAGCTCTGTCTCAAAAAAATTATATAAGTTAATTTAAGTAAAATCAGGGCTACCACTAACACTAGGCAAACTAGTCAGCTTCCTATGGCTCACTGCCGCCTAGGACGCAGCCTTGGCCGCTGATTTACTACTCTCTGCCGACTTCTGAGGGCAGGTAGGATGGTAGGCATGGGGGGGCCTCTGGGACACTGCTGGTCTTCTCCCCTTCCTCCTCCTCTGGCTCCATGTAAGGAGGGCCCACAAAGCCCCAGGCCACTTCTCAAGCTCCTCACAAGGGGCTGATGGCCCGCACACCACCACCGACTGTGGCCGTTCCTCAGTGGGTAGGTGACCATTCCTCAGTGGCTAGGGCAGACAGCTGATCCTAGAGAGCCACTTCCCTCTGCTGGGTGTGCTGCTGTAGGTGGCGGTGCTTCAGTCGCCTCCACAGATAGTACCTCCGATGCAGACTCTTGACAGAGCTCGACCCTGCTGGCTCTGGGGGATCGCTCAACCTCATGGTCCATGGGGGAACCCTGGTGGATGGATGCTATCCTCCGCCTTCACCAGGTCTGGAGAGCCTGCAGATGGCCACGGTGGTGATCATAACAGCAATGGTCCATAGTGCATTGTTTCTTGGCAGGTGTAGCAGGGTGCATGTAAAAATTACAGAAAAAGTGATTGATGGGCTATATGTTTCTCCACAGATTCTTATGCCGCGTACACGCGATCGCTTTGTCTGATGAGAACGGTCTGATGGACCGTTTTCATCAGACCAAACCGATCGTGTGTGGGCTTCATCGGCTATTTATCCATCGGTTAAAAAAAATGGAACTTGTTTTAAAATTATCTGATGGATACCTAACTGATCGTCTGTAGGCACGTCCATCGGTTAAAAATCCATGCATGCTTAGACTAAATAAGGGGACGGGAGCGCTCGTTCTGGTAGAAATAGCGTTCGTTATGGAGCTAGCACATTCATCACGCTGTAACAGACAGAAAAGCGCAAATCGGCTCTAACCAAACTTTTACTAACACACGGTAACACAGAATCGGCAAAAGCAGCCCCAAGGGTGGCGCCATTGGATTTGAACTTCCCCTTTATAGTGCCGTCGTACGTGGTTTACGTGACCGTGTTCTGACACGGTCGTTTTTTTTAAACCGATGGTGTGTAGGCACGACTGACCATCAGTCAGCTTCATGGGATAACTGATGGAAAAATCCATCAGACCGTTTTCATCGGATTGACCGATCATGTGTACAGGGCATTAGATTTGCAATCTAAGATAATAACAGTAAAGACTTCAGGGTAAAGAAGGATAGTTCATTACCCTGTGTTGGTAAAGTCCGTTCCGAGGCTGGTTTTATTGGGAGTCTGATAGAGCTCTGGGTGGGACAGACTCCCAGGTCCGTGGACCGCAGTTTAAGGTTTTATTTTCAGGTCTTGATTAAGGCAGCTAGTCCTAGCTCAGAGAGGGAATGTGTGTCTCCATGTGAGGAGGCATCTAGGAGCATGGTGGCTCATCCCTGACGTTCAATACAAAGGATTTGCGTTTGTAAGGACACTTACTACAAGACCAAGGACTGGTCAGTCTATGGACACAGCAAGGCTCAGTAGAGCAGAAGTTTATTGATGTTAAATTGATGGCAAGATGGTTTTTCTTCTTTTTGGGAATATCCTGTGGATTAAACATGTTTTCCAAAGAAACTGTGAGTTTGTCCCTGCATTGAGTCGAATCCCCCACAAGTGGTGTCGAATGTGGGCATATAGACGGTGAACTGCTGCTAGCTGTGTGTGACAGCCAGGCGAACAGTATTGTGCAGAAGTTTATTTGATGGACTGTGTGGCATGGTGGCAGGTTGTGTACCTGTGAAAGGATAATCAAACATATTTTTTTTTCCTCTGCTGTGAACTGTTACTAGTTGCTGTGTGCAAGACTGCAAGGATGGTGCAGTCAAAGCAGAAAAAGGAAGCAGTCCTTGCTAAAGCCAGGGAACAGCTACTGTGGCTTGAGGGTATTTCACCACAAGCCCTAGCCACACTAGAAATTTGTCTTGAGTGTGAAATCTCTGTGACCTGGGGAAAATGAATCATGTCACCCCCAGTTAAAAGGGAAGTTAAAGAGGTTGTTCCTGGCAACAGGAAGCCAGCTAGACAACAGTGTGTGGAAAAGAGTATGATCGACCGTGGAAGCAACATCCAGGCCAACAGGGATGTTGGAGATCCGAGAAGTCTGTCTGCTGATGGTCGTGACCAGTGGTATCCCATGACAACAGAGAGCCAGGCATTGAGGAGTTGGCAAGAAAGTAAAGCTCAGGGTCCAATACCATGCTTGGAGTGTGGTCAAGCGGGGCATGGAATCGTTACTTGCCCAAGGTTATGGAATAACGCTGACGAGTCTGGAAAGGCTGCAGTGTCTAAAGCACCTTGGGTGGAATTGAAAAATACATAGAAGCGGTGGCGGCATTTCTTCTTTCACAGAATTACTTTATAATCACAATTGGACTTTGTTCATTGTTTCAATTTATTTTTGCATCTGATCATATTTGAATTCACCGTGTGTGGTTTCAAGTGCAGCGCCGACTGCGATTTGTTGGGACTTATATTTTTATATTTATATTTTTTGTTATTTATGTTGCAATTTTATTGTCAATTAGATACTTTTTCACGGCACTATACTTACCTTGTATGGGCCTAGCGCCCTCTATTTATATTATAGGTTGTGATAATAACATTGGGAATCGTGTTCCTGAGAATGTTGGTAATATGGTCACTACCAATGATGGGAGTAGGATATCTCCCATGAGAGGCAGAGGCCCCGGTTTGTCCATGGGCGTCTCAGAGGCCCTCCGTGGTGCTTTGAAGCTGGAGATTGTCCAGGACAACACTGGTACAGGTCTGGTGGAACAAAGGGAGACTGAGTCACACAGTGAGAATGTGGGAAAAGTCTCACAACCCTAAGGCCCCGTACACACGACCAAACATGTATGCTGAAACTGGTCCGCGGGCCAGTTTCAGCATACATGTTCGGTCGTGTGTAGGCGCGAGCGGGCCGAATTCCAGCAAACATTTGCCCGCCGGGCCTTTTCCCAGCAGACAAATATTCCTGGACGTGTTTTAAAACCGTCCGCTGGAATCCTGCCCGCTCGGACATGTACGGTCGTCAGTACAGACCTACCGTACATGTCCGAGCGCCCGCCGTCCCTCGCATGCGTCGAATGACTTCGACGCATGCGTGGAAGCCTTTAAATGGCAGGCCCGCCCACGTCATCGACGCGGACACGCCCCGCGTAGTGTTTACGCGCGAACTTCTGTACGATGGTTAGTACAACCATCGTACAGAAGCCCTCTGGCAGGCATGTACGGTGAAAACGGTCCGACGGACCGCTTTCATCGTACATGTTTGCTCGTGTGTACCGGGCCTTAGTGTAACCCAGTTAGTAAGGGGTTAATTCAACCTGCAAAAGCTGAAAGTGCAGAGCTGTGTGTGTCAGTAGCGCCACCCGAGCATGTAGGGCAAAAGCATGCATTACAGCCTGCCTTGTCAGGTAATGTGTCATCCCAAGGGGATATGTATAGAGATGACACAAGTAATGTTCTGGCTAGTGAATCCCAGGTTCCTGTGGTGCCTTCTAGAGCAGGTGATGCAGTGCTGTGGAGCACCGATGATGGAACCACAAGGAACTGGGATGATTGGTGCAAGGAAGTACTTGCGGCACTAGACAAAGTGACAATGAATTATAAAGCAATGATGAGTGTGACAAGCGTGTAGACACAACATATTTTATGCCAGACAGAGGGTTTGCAGAGCGGCCGGTGCTCAAGGGCATGTCAGCCCCTGTGAAGGTTGATCTCCTCCAGTCTAAAAGAACGGTTCTGGGCATAGACATGGCAGATAGGTTGTCCACAACAGCCAGACATAAAACAAAAAAACTTGCTAGACTATCAACAAAATACCTGTAATAGACAAGAAAAGGCATGCTGGGAGTAGGAGGGTTATGCAGGGCTGGGATTACAGCTTTGTGATCTGCCAGTGTCCACTGCCTGAAGACGGGGCATAACCCTTCTGGGGTTTTCCTGGTAGCATTATTCAGCATAGTCACCTACTGAACTTTGTACCGTGAGAGACTGTACCCGGACCCTGTAGGTGAAGAACAAGTTGTTAACTAGTGCTCACCTTGGATGGCAGTTTGTGTCACATGGCTCCAGGGCAGTGGTTTATCACACTGGAGTACAGTCCTTGAATAACTCCTATGTTGGCATGTCTGACGTAGAAGAGGCAAAGACGGAGCAAAGCTATATGCCTCTGCTGTGCATCTGAGAACATCTGTAGGTAAGTGCCCTTGTGTATAAGGTCCAGGGTGCTGTGCTTCCATTTTGTAGGGCTGTGTGGGAGCAGCAACCCTGGCTGGGTGATGCTTGCTGTGCCCTTCTGTGGTTACAAGAGGTAGGATTGAAGTTTACACCTTTTGGTGTACACGGGTGTTTAAACATGCATGATTTAACTCTATGTAGCCAGGGTTGTGAGTACTCTAATAAGTACTCTAATAGAGATGGCCTGGCAGTTCGCCCGGCGGTCGTTTCGCGGCAAACTTTGCTCATTTGTGGTCCCCCGAACATCTGGCGATATTTGCGGCGGTCTGCCATTTTACATTGAGAAGAACTTTGACCCATCCATCAGGTGGTACAGGACAGCCAATTGAGACACATGGACATACCCCCTACCTTATAAATAGACCTGATCTGGTGGCCATTTTACATTCTGCTTTTTGTCAATGTAGGGAGAGGTTGCTGTTTGGAGCAGGGACAGGCTGTATTGAATCAAATAGCAAATCGTTACCTAACAGGTCCACAAAAGTCCTTTCAAGGACTGGTATAGGTGTACTACTTGCTGTGCAGTATATAGGGGCGTAATACACTCATATAATTTTTGTCAGTGTAGGGACAGGTTGCTGTGTGCGGAGCAGGGACCGACTGTAGTGACACAAATCGTTACCTAACCGGTCCACAAAAGTCCTTTCAAGGACTGGTATAGGTGTACTATTGTTTGGTGTGCAGTATATAGGGGTGTAAAACACTTATAATATACTTTTGAATATAGAAAGCATATTATAGTGGATTTGTATTGTGCAGCATTGTGACTGGTGGTGTATTTGGGTACTGCAGAATTTTTGCCTCTTTCGCTGTGTTACCTCTGCTACACACATTGACAAAATTTCATGAAAAAAAGTTTCATAACTGGTGCGATAAACCAGTGGCCCCCCAAAAGGACAGATTGAAGCGGGGTGTTATATACCTTCTTCCACATATACTGCACTTCTCTAGAGACTTTTGTCACAGGGTCATTTAAAAAATGACAGGCAGAGGATGAGGCAGGCCCTTCCGCAGGGGTGGTAGGGCAGGAGCACCAGGTCGGAGCCAAAGTGGGAAGTGGCACAATGTTCGTTCGATTACGTCAAAAGACGCACCAGACTTGGTTGAGTGGCTCACCACCAATACCACCACCACCACCACCATATACCCTCCGTTTGAGTCACAGGAATTATTTTCCGATCCATCAGAAGACATTTCCGATGCGCAGCCATTCTTGGCATTGGATCAGAAAGAGGAGGTAGCAACAGCCGGCACTCAGCAGTCTGACGACAGTACCCAGGTCAGCCCAAGGAGGTTGATGCCCGCTGTTGCTGCCTACTCCGAGATCTCTATTGTTAGTGATGGGGAAGTTGACGTCGATGATGACGTGTCTACAGACGTCACGTGGGTGCCCACAAGAGAGGAGGAGGAGGGGGGTTCAGAGGGAGAGATGGACCAGCAGATAGGGAGGAGAAGCAGGCCGAACGTACAATGCACAGGTGGGACAAACCAGACTCCTAATGTATCAGGAGCGAGCCATCAACCATGTACGGTCACATCTGGCACTCCCAGAACGCCGGCCCATGGCTCCACAGTGTGGGCTTTTTTTAACATGTCCGCTGCAGACAATAGTGTTGCCATCTGCAGCTTTTGCAGTCAACGCATAAGTCGCGGTAAGCCCAACACTCACCTAGGGACGACCGTCTTAAGAAGGCACCTGGCCTCCCATCACTGAGCCCAGTAGGAGCAACCCCATCAGAATCCACAAAGCCACACTCCAGGCTCTCACCGTCCAGCCTTTTCTCCTTCTCCTCTATGCTCACAATTGTCCTCCACTCCACCTTCCATCATGCCGTCCTCTCGTTTTTCTGCAAAAAGGCAGGCTTCCGTGGCCCAAATGTTCGATCGTAAAAAAAACGATGATGCCGGATAACCCTCTTGCCCAACGGTTGAACGCTGGCTTGTCAGAACTGATAGCCCGCCAACTACTGCCATATAAACTGGTGGACTCGGAGGCTTTTCAAAAATTTGTGCCCATTGGAACACCACAATGGAAGGTCCCAGGAAGGAAATTTACACCCATCTACACCCATGTAGATTTGGTTTTACCGCTACGGATTGCATGCAGGCCTGCCTCTTCTCCTCCTCCTACTCCATCCACCCTCTCCTCGGCTGTCTCCTCCTTTTCAGATGCTACCGTCTCTTCCGCTGTGCGCCCAAGATCCCATAACCTATTCGACATGCCAGGTGAGACGCCATGCTGTGCTGCGTCTGTTGTGCCTGGAAGACAAGAGACACTGGTCCTGCACTCCTTTCAGCTTTGTGTTCAGAGGCAGATAAGTGGCTAACACCGCTCAATTTGACAGTTGGTAAAGTGGTGTGCGACAACGGTGCCAATCTGCTGAGCGCGGCAGAAACAGGGCAAAATTACACACGTGCCATGCATGGCACACGTCCTGAACTTGGTTGTGCAGCGATTCGTTGCCAAATACCCTGTGGTCTAGGACGTCTTGCGGCAGGCCAGGAAAATCTCGGCCCATTTCAGAAGATCTTATACAGCCATGGCTCGCCTTGCTGACATTCAGTGGCGACAATCGGGGTAGGGTATGGGACAATCGGGGTAGGGTATGGGACTTTCAGGATGCAAAAGGGTATATTGGGAGTATAGTACTTATAGATAGCAGTTACTTTTGCCAAACCCACAAGACACATGGGAATGGTCAGATGTGTTTCTTAAAAAGTTTAACATTTATTCATACAAAAATGTTATTTAAATTACAATACATCAGTATCCAAATCTTAAAAATAACAAGAGAAGTGCTACTTTTCCAATCATATGAAAAATTGCTTCCTCGTAAGACCAGTGTTCTTTGTTCTACATGTTTCGCCCGAATATGGGGCTTCTTCAGGAACACACAGGCCACAATGATCTACATGAAATGCATAAGATAAAAAGATATTGATAATCAATGTCCAGACAAATGGGCAAAAAAGACAATCAATCAATTAGTTGTGTCTCATACGTTGATTATTACTACAAACAGAATTGACTCAGTAAGCAGAGTAGGGTACAATTTCAATACTTGAATTCTGTACAAAACAGTCTATATATTGTTCTACTTAAAAAAACTAAGTCATACCTCCAAAGGGAAACCAGAAAGAGTCCTGGTCAATGCAGAGAGAGCAGCACACAGAACCCCCACTTGGCAGATGGCTCTGCCTGGTGGGGTACAGCAACAGTTCCTCACACGTGAGACCAATATGGCAGCATCCAATGAGCAATCCTATTGAGAGAGGCATATAACGGTAAGCTAGACCCCAAATTAGTAGTGTAAGGCCTCGTACACACGACAGAGTTTCTCGGCAGAATTCGGCACTTTCGGCCCGATGGAGCCGCCGAGGAACTCGTCGAGAAAATAGAGAACATGTTCTCTATTTTCTCGTTGTTCTATGGGAGCTCTCGGCCCGCCGAGCTCCTCGGCGGCTTCAGGGCTGAACTGGCCGAGGAACTCGATGTGTTTGGCACGTCGAGTTCCTCGGCCGTGTGTACGAGGCCTCAGGATGTGACACATAATACTAATAATAAAGATCGAACACTGAGTTGGATTGGTCAATTCAAGGGATATATATATACAAGGAAAGGCATGCATGTAGCATCCATGATGCATGAAAGAAGTTCCCATATTGTTTAAACAGACCCGGACCAAAGTTAGGACTGTCAGATGGGAATCCTTAAACTGTTGGTTCATTAAAGAATAAAATAATCAAATAGTATGTAAATAATTTATAATTGGAACCAGTATATAATTCTTACACTCGTATGGGGTATTGCTTATATATTAGGACCCCAAAGGAAAACCTTTCATAAGCTTGATAGGACCAGTACTGGGTGGCAACATACTCAGACCCCCGGTACAAACAAAACATGGCGGAAATGTTACCACCATCACAGAGGGCTATCAGAATGCAGCACTTCCAGGCCTTGCTTCGAGAAATGCTGCATTCTGCTTTTGCGTGTGCTGGTAGAGGAATTTCCTCTCACAGAGAAACAGTTTTGGGTACCAATCCAATAGCGGGGCGGTTTGAAGATGTGTTGGTCACTAATGATATGAGATCATTCTTTCAGCCGACCCATCGACGGCTGTCCTCCGGATCCAGCATCAGGGAACGCCTAGACCGACAGGTGTCCGACTACATCGGGTTAACGGCCGATGTGGACACACTGAGAAGTGATGAACCCCTGGACTACTAGGTGGGCAGGCTGGATCTCTGGCCAGAGCTTGCACAATTTGCAATGGAACTGTTGGCTTGCCCCTCATCCAAGGTCCTGTCCGAAAGGACATTCAGCGCAGCAGGGGGGGTCATGACTGATAAGCGCACTCGCCTAGCTCACAACAGTGTTCGACTACCTCACATTTATAAAAATGAATGAGGCATGGATCTTGGAGGAATTCAACACATATGACCAGTAGACCATGTTTGATTCAAATTAAGGTGAACTAGGGATGTCCCGATACCGATACTAGTATCGGTATCGATACCGAGCATTTCCCCGAGTACTTGTACTCGGGGGGAAATGCTCTGATGCTTCACCCGATACCTGGGCAGTCAGGGTGATCGGTGCAGCAGGGGAGTTGCAAGTCTTCTCTGTGCTGTCTTCTCCCCCAGTGCTGTCTTCTCCCCTGTGCTGTCGTCTTTCCCCATGCTCCGTGCTGCCTTTTCCCCCATGCTCCACGCTGCCTTCTCCCTCCGTGCTGCCTTCTCCCCCCCATGCTCCTTGCTGCCTTCTCCCCCCCCATGCTCCTTGCTGCCTTCTCCCCCCCCATGCTCCATGCTGCCTTCTACCCCCGTGCTCCGTGCTGCCTTCTCCCCCCATGCTTCGTGCTGTCTTCTCCCCCCCGTGCTCCGTGCTGTCTTCTCCCTCCGTGCTGTCTTCTCCCTCCGTGCTGTCTTCTCCCCCCCGTGCTCCGTGCTGTCTTCTCCCCCCCGTGCTCCGTGCTGTCTTCTCCCCCCGTGCTCCGTGCTGTCTTCTCCCCCCGTGCTCCGTGCTGTCTTCTCCCCCCGTGCTCCGTGCTGCCTTCTCCCTCGTGCTCCGTGCTGCCTTCTCCCCCATGCCGTCTTCTCCCCCCTCCGTGCCGCTCTCCTCCCTCAATTTGTCAGGATGGAGAGCGGAGGTAGGAGCCGCTAAACCCGGCTCCTACCTTTTCCGAATGAACAGAGTCAGTGATCACTGACTCTGTCCATTCATATAACTGAGCATCGTAACCTGTGTTTACGATGCTTCAGTTTATGAATGGAGTGGAGCTTCTCTCCATTCATTTTAGCTGAGGCTGCTGAGAAAGGGACTGGGGAATCTGTGTCCTTAGTCCCTTTCTATGTCTTAAAGGGGAGATGTCAGAGGTCTGTTAAGACCCCTGATATCTCTCCAAAGACCCCCAACAGGGCTGATTAAATAAAGAAAAAAAATTGCAATAAATAATTAAAAAGAAAAAAGAAAATGTAAATTAAAAAAAAAAAGACACTGACAAGCCACTCCCCCTCCAAAAAAAAAATACAAAAATCACTGTAAAAAATTAAAATTGTAAAAAATTAAAATTGTAAAAAAAAAAAAAATACTGCCACTGTCACATGACATTTAAAAAAAGTATTGGTAATCGGTATCTGCGAGTACTTGAAAAAAAACTATCGGTACTTGTACTCAGTCTCAAAAAAGTGGTATCGGGACAACCTTAAAGTGAACGCCTGTGGGCTAATTTTTGGGGCCTGTAATGCCCGACACTTCTGTATCCGGTGAATGTACCACCAGCCACAGAATACAAAGTTGTTTGCTGTCAGGTGAACGTCTGTAGCCGTGGGCTAGTTTTTGGGGCATGTAATGGGCGGCACTTACTTCTGTATCCGGTGAATGCCTATTGTACCACCAGCCACGGAATACAAAGTTGTTTGCTGTCAGGTGAACGCCTGTGGCCGTGGGCTAATTTTTGGGGCCTCTAATGGCCGTAACTTACTTCTGTATCCGGTGAATGCCTAATGTACCACCAGCCACAAAATACAAAGTTGTTTGCTGTCAGGTGAACACCTGTGGCCGTGGGCTAATTTTTGGCCGGCACTTACTTATGTATCCGGTTTTTCACTTAATACTTCTGGTAGGTCAGTGTCCAGGCTGTGTAGGCTATGACTAAGCACTAGTTTCAGTGCAAAACGCATCAGCAGTCAGGTTTTATTTTATTTTGCTGTGACTTGTAGTGCTGTCCTTCTTTTAATAAAGGCTATAATTTGTTCAGAGTGCGGTTGTCCAGAGACAATCTTTGTTCCTGCTTTGCTAAGTGCATTGCCTGCACCTGAGTTGTCTGCAACAGGGTTCCCACCTGGAGCGGCTACTCCCTTTTCCCAGGTCAGTGTCCATGTTGTGGGACTATTTGTGCACAGCTAGTAAGTATTTTGTGGCTGCAAATATGACCTGCAGGTTTTTAATGTTCGCCTGCCATTGAAGTCAATGGGACCCGCTGCTAACTTGCGGTTCGCGGACATTTGCGAAAGTTTGCGGTTAGCGTTCGCGATCCGTTCAGTCAGATTTTTGTCCATCACTATACTCTAATAAGGGACTGTCACATTGCAAGTCATGGAAGATCTTAGGAGGTAAGGAATGCAAGCTATGCCAGTGCTCAAGTTGCATTTGGTAGCAGGGTCGGTACAAAAGGGGGGGGGGCGGCGTATGCCCTGGGTGACACCATTTACTGGAGTAAGACACTGACTGTCTATGCTCGTCGGCCGCGCTACAGAACTAATAGCTGCAACATGTGCTGAGTTTGCTCCTGTACCCTACACAAGCCTAAGACCAGTCCCGCCCTTCACCTCCCTGTCAGGTGGAGTAATCTCCGCCCGACAGGCACTTCCTAGTCCCGGCTGGCGTGATGTCAGTGAGAGGCCAGCTGGGAAGCGGGATGAGAGAGGAGCACAGAGTGCTTCTGCCTGCCGGGGTTTTGACCTGGAGGAGGAGATACCAAGCGGTGCGACACAGATGACGCAAGTAAGCAGATTGCCATCTGCAGAGGAGGTAATGAACTCTTTGAATAGGGAAGGCACATGGGGAGGTTAATTCATCACAAATTGTATTTCTGTAATATGCAAAATGAAGGGGTTTATGTCATTCTGCTGCATGAAGGAGTTAATTAACACTGACACTGCCATTAATGCAGCACAAAGGGGTGAATTAACTGTTACTGGGCACTAATGCATCAGTGACAGAACATAAAACCCCTTCATGCTGCATATTACAGAAATGCCATTTGTGAATAAAGTGTCAGTTAGTGTCATTATCACAGTCCAACTATAAGTCACTGATTACTGCAAATACTAGTATAAAGAAAACACACAATTACCAGTTAAAGTAGCGCATTTCTATATAGCAAAAAAAATTACTGGCCATGAAGGGGGTAAAATCTTTCAGAGCTCAAGTGGATATTTAACCTCCCCCAGAGAGTTAGCGACTCAAGCCAGTTCATAACGGGGATCGCAGACAATCCCTTCAATGCTTGGGGTTATTACATAAGCTAGCAACATTGTTGGGAATTATTGTTGCAGAAACTGACGCAAATGCTGTGGTTCTTTCTTGCATATTAAATTATCTAATTAAACCTTAATTAGTATTAAGTAAAGGGATTGGGAGGGTAGGGGATTATCGCGGTGCCAAAATAGAAACCAGGAGGGGGGCGTGGCCAGGCAGCGGATGTAGCCGGACGCACCTTTTGCTTCTCTCCGCCAAATCTCCTGCAATCCATCCTGATACTCACCCGACAGACCCGCTCTTCACGCCAGCTCGCTGCAGGAAGGTCCCCCGATCGCTCCGGTGCCTCTTGCTCCCCGATCCGAACACGATGGCGGCGGCTAGGAGACAAAATGCGGCCCGGTCCCCGGACAGCGTGGGGATCCAAGATGGCGCTCAGGCCCAACGCACGGCCAAGGAAAAATACAGGGACGGGGCGGAGAAGTTATTCTCCAGAGTGCTGGCTGCCGATCCCAATGCTCGCCCGGGAGGCCAGAATGAGATGCAGGGCGCAGTGTCGGACGCGGATGATACGGTCCCCCTGGAGGATGGTGGAGGCCCGGACTTTCCATGGAGTGCAGTGAGTACCCCTAACAGCAATACCACTAGGCCGCAGGCCCTCACCAGCCCAGCCACTAGTCCTGCTACCGACGGTGAGCCCTCATTAAGGGATATATTTGCAGCTATCACTACATGCAATACCTCCCTAACTGCCCTGACTGCTGATATTAAGGGGGTGAAGGCAGAAATGTCATTTATGAGGCAGGATGCACAGAAACTAAGGGAGAGGACATCTGCTGTGGAGGGGAGGGTGAGCTCCATAGAGGATGACATGGCCCCCATGCAAAGGGATCTTTCCTACAATAATCATCTCCTTACACAACATTCCTCTCGTTTAGAGGAATTGGAGAACAGAATGAGACGAAATAACGTAAGGCTGGTGGGTCTACCTGAAAGAGCTGAAGGGAAGAATCCTGTAGAATTTATTGAAAACTGGCTGGTGACTGCCTTTGGCAAAGAAGCTTTCACTCCATTATTCTCGGTGGAAAGAGCTCACAGGGTGCCCTCCCGTCCCCCTCAGCCAGGAGCACCTCCGAGACCCTTTTTATTTAAACTTCTGCATTACAAAGACAGGGATGCCATACTGCGCAATGCCAGGATTAAACCCGAGGCCATGAAAGTTGATAATGCTAAAATCTCCTGCTTCCCTGATTTTTCTGCGGAGCTGCAAAAGCAACGTGCAAAGTTTCTGGATGTTAAACGTCGCCTCAGAGTACTAGATGTGAAATATGCTATGCTGTACCCCTCCAAGCTTAGGGTGGAAGCATTGGGATCTGTACACTTCTTTGATCTTCCGTCATCAGCTGCACAGTGGCTGGACAGAGAGGAACATTCAATCCGAGAAGGTCGCAACCGTCACCGTGCTCAACAAGATGGGTAATACCTAGATAGACTTATCCTGCCATTTACCTACTATTCCCCTTTATCAAGGCGGAGAAGTTGCTGAGATTTCGCTCATACTAGATTCACTGGGCTATTTGTTCTTGCTGTTGAGAAGTTTAGACACTTGGTGCACTTCCACTGTTGCCCCCATGCGGGCCTGGTACAGGCCCCGCACTGCCTGTAGGCACACAAAGTTGGCCATGTTGGCCTGTTATTTTTTGAATATATCTTTTTTTCTTTCTTGCTTAATTTCCCTTTTTTCATCTGCCAATGTGACTGTGGGTTCGTCGTCCTCTACATACCACCTGCTTTGGGGGTTTATTACCCCACCAGTGACTACCTATGTTGTGCATTTTGTGATACTCCTCGGCCTAACCTCATCAATTACGTTGGACCATCTGGCCCTGCTATGTGTGCCTCTGCACTTGACTGAGGGCATATTAATGATCCCTCCCCCAAGGGGAACTGGCTGTCCTGTTTTTTGCTGCTGTGTGTTTGCTACTGACTCCTATGTTTTACTTATTCCTAAAGTGCAATGTCTAAGATAACCAGATTTGTGTCCTGGAATGTGCGGGGATTGAACAATCCTGTTAAACGCTTGGCTGTGCTCCGCACAATCAAGCGTATAACCGCTGATATTGTCTGCCTGCAGGAGACTCATCTCCCCCCGACCTCCACACCCCAATTTGCGATAAGGCAATTTAGCCACCAGTATCATTCTACTTTCTCAGTGTACTCGAGGGGGGTGAGCATCCTAATCAAACAGGGCACGCAATTTACGGCTCTGGAGACACTAATTGACCCGGAGGGGCGCTATGTCATTATTCTATGCTGTATATGTGGTACTAAATGCTTACTTGCAGGTATTTATATTCCCCCTCCCTTTTCTACCAGTGTACTGAAAGTATTGTCAGATTTTGTTGCCCGTTTTCCAGGTGTCCCTGTGTTGGTGGTAGGGGATTTTAATAACTGTCTGGACCATACTAGGGATAGGTTATCTGCCCAAGGGGTGGTTGGAATACAAAGGGGAAGTGGGCCTACCCCGTTCGCTCGATTACTACTGGAAATGGGCCTAACAGATGTCTGGAGGGTCCGCAATCCGGATGCCAGAGTCTATTCATGTCAATCTGCCTCGGTAGGGGGCCTCTCTAGAATAGACCTAGGGCTGGGAAATGCATTACTCCTGTCATTGTTGGAAACCTCTCAATACCACCCTAGGCAAATCTCTGATCATGCTCCTCTCTCGATTGACATCAGGTGTGGGGCTCGCAGGGGCAATACCCTCTGGAAGCTTAACCCCTTTTGGCTATCGCTTTTTCCGGACCCTGATCCTATCCCAGAGCTCCTCAAAAATTTTTTCAATCAAAACCTAGATACTGCGACATTAGATATAGTCTGGGACACAGCCAAAGCCTTCCTCAGAGGGCAATTTATTAGAGTAATTTCTAAGATAAAAACCTCCACTAAGGAATGGGAAATGTCGGTCCTAGAGGAAGTACGATCCTCGGAGGCCAGATATATTGCTGACCCCACAGACGATACGAAACGCTCGTGGCTAGCATCCCAAACCTACTTAAAGATCTAACTATGCAACTAGCTGAAAATAAGCGCTTTTTCTTACAACAAAGTCATTTTGAGGAGGGAGAGAATACGGGGCATATGTTAGCGCTACTGGCCAAGTCACAACAGCCGTCCTCGCATATCGCATCTATAACAAATTCCGAGGGGAATCCCTGCACTCTACTAAAGAAGTTACTAGAGTATTTAGTCTTTTTTTTCAGGATGTTTATTCCTCCAAGGTTAACCCCACTCGAGATGACATACATTCGTTTCTGGACAAGTATCCTGTGCCATCCTTGTCTGCTTCGGATGTGGCCCTTCTTAATGCTCCTCTGACTGAGGATGAATTACTTGAGGCGCTAGCCCACTCGAAAAAATAGTCGGGCTCCCGGGGCTGATGGGTTACCCTCTGAGGTATACAAAAGGTACTCGACTCAACTCCTCCCCATTCTTCTTAAAATGTATAATCATGCATTCGAAACAGGGTCTCTACCCCCTTCTATGAATGAGGCGCTTATTGTGGTTCTGTTGAAGCCCGGAAAGGACCCATCGTCTCCGGACTCTTACAGACCGATCTCACTTCTAACCTCTGATGTTAAGCTGCTGGCCAGGATTTTGGCTAGCAGGTTGGCTAGCTGTATACAAAAAGTGATACATAGAGATCAGTCTGGGTTCATTCCTACGAGATCCACATCTCAGAATTTGCGCAGACTTTTCCTGAACTTACAACTCCCCCCGGACAATGTAGGTAACAGGGCAATCCTATCGTTGGACGCCGCTAAGGCGTTCGACAGCGTGGAGTGGCCATACCTTTGGGAAGTCCTAACTCGATTTGGGGTGGGTCCCTCATTTTTGAAATGGGTGCAGTTATTGTATAGCTCCCCGTCGGCGAGAATGCGTATTAATGGTGAGGTCTCGAACCCTTCTGTCTGGCTAGGGGCACTCGGCAGGGGTGCCCTTTGTCGCCCCTGTTGTTTGCCCTGCTCTTGAGCCACTGGCCATTCACATTAGAAACAGGCAGGATATAGTGGGGTTTCAGAGAGGTCCCAGAAAAGATGTGGTTTCCCTTTATGCGGATGATACATTGATATATCTGGGGGATACGGCAAGCTCCCTGCAAAACGTAATGGGCCTGATTGCTGACTTTGGTCGGCTCTCGGGGTTCAGTATTAACTGGAATAAATCAGTTATTATGCCACTAGACCCTCTGCCAAGCCCTCTGCCGGATTGTGCGAAGGACATTGCAATAGTAGAGGAATTCCGTTACTTGGGCATACAGGTCACGCCTAGTCCATCCCAGTACCTTGACAAAAACTTATCTCCACTAATGCAGAAACTACGGCTGAAATGCTCAGCCTGGAGAAAGTTACCTCTATCCGTGACCGGTAGAGTTAACCTAATTAAGATGGTATGGGCACCTCAACTTTTATATATTTTTCACAACTCCCCGATCTGGATCACTCATAAATGGTTTACCCGCATAGACTCTCAATTTAGAGAGTTGATATGGAAGGGGGGGTCGGCCCGTATTAGTTTGCATTCTCTGCAATTACCAAAGATCAGGGAGGTATGGCAGTTCCGCATTCTCGGTTTTACTTCATAGCGTCGCAGCTCCAGCAACTTGCTAACTGGGGAATAGCAGATGAATCTGACCCGATAAGATCACTGATAGTACCAGTGGACTCATCCCTTCCAGCGCTGGTGTATCTAGAGGCAGGCCTTACTCAATTCCCTACTGCACTGCCCACAATTAGCCTATTAACCAAGTTATGGGACTATGTAAGGTCCATTTTTAAGATCAAGACAATGTGCCAGTTCACCCCAATATGGAGGAATAGACATTATTGTGAACTTCTTAAGTTGAAGGGATTTGGTTCGTGGGAAGGGTTGGGCATACATTATATCGCCCAGCTGTTCTCTGGAACTACACTTAAATCCTTTGCGACTCTAAAAGGGGAATATGGTTTATGTAACTCCCAATTTTACCAATACCTGCAACTGAGACACGCTGTACAATGCGAAAGCAGACTTACTCGACCAGCTGTAGTGGTACACCCTCTGATGAGAGATGTGCTCATTGCGGATGACCGGGCGGGCATGATATCTAGAGTCTATGCAAGACTAATCCAATCTACACATGATGCAAGTAAGCTCCCCTGCAGACGCGGGTGGGAACGAGATTTGGGGCCTGTAGACGGTGAAACATGGGAACTGTGTCTGACGTCCGCCCCACTAGTGTCTGTATCGGCGTCACAGAGGCTCTCTCACTTATATTTGCTACATAGGGTATACAGAACCCCGGCTAGGCTACATAAATGGGGTTTTAGAGAGACACCTTTGTGTCCAAAATGCAATGCGCATACTGGGGATCTCTTGCACATGTTCTGGAAATGCCCGAAACTCTTTAGGTACTGGAAATATGTCCTTGATACCATAGCCCAGGTATTTCAGATACCAGTAATTACTGACCCAGTGGTCTGCCTCCTTGGCGCGTTGGAGCTACCTGATCTGTCACCAAACGGTCACACGGCGGTGCTACGGTTGCTCTACCTAGCTCGCAAGGAGATTGCGAAGATGTGGATTACGCCTAGGGTACCAACGGGCACATTATGGGTGAAACAGGCCAATAACTTACTGATTCGGGAAAAACTAACATACCAACATAGGGGTGCTTCGAAAAAGTTTTATTCACTATGGCAGCCCTGGTTAGATGTCCCAGGATTGGGACCTCTTCAGCTAGTGAGGGACAGATTACTACAGGGATGATCACTCAAAACAAACGACGATAAATCAATATTGAATAGTGTAATTGTATTAACAGTGGGGTATGAGGAGTGAGAATTCCACACTACCCTTTGCTACATTAGGTGGAGGATGGAAATATGTTGAGGACCACAGTCCTAGAGATGAAGATCCTCTCCTTCTTTTTTCTCTTTTCTTTTTCTTTCTTTCTTTCCCCCCCTTTTTCTTTTTTCTTCTCTTTCTATCCCTATTTGGTTTTATCTTTCTACATCCGGAGTTAAAGAGTTACTATTGAAATACACAGTCAGACTGAACTAAAGTGGTAATGCCTTGTGTGATGAAGTGAGTTATACTATCATACCCATCCTTCTATAAGTCTGGAGTGTAGATATTGATTCGTTCACTTAATATTTGTCTTGGCATTACTTAAAGATTTGGATGTTTGCCACTGTGGGAGTACATTTGTATACTCCCTTTACTACTCTGATGCACTTTCTATTGATCTGCCTGTGTATATATATATGTTTGTATTGATACAATAAACTTATTTTTGATTTAAAAAAAAAAAAATAGAAACCAGGCAAATTATTATATCAAAAATATAATTTTTTTTATTATTATTATTAAAGTTTACACAGAGATAAAATCTATTTTAAAACACTAGATTGTGGGAGCTGTACATAGTAACAAGGTGGTTGATCAAGTCTACACTACTAGTTTCGCCAGACACTGGCTTCGTCAGGGGATTTAGGACTAGATCGTCTCAGTAGAAGGCTCTAAAATAGAACAGAACAGTTTTAACAATTTCATCAATCATAAATTACAGTAAAGTCTACAAGTCATTATTATTGTACAATCAATTTATCACACACGAAAGGATGGTCATATGTCTACATCTAGGGGCACTTTTGCCTGCGGTCATTGTGATGTCTGTCCATTCATTAGCAACAACAATGTTACTCTTTTACCAAATGACAGAATCCACAAACCTAAATTTCGCATTACATGCCAAACTGTAGGTGTGGTTTACCCGGCAAGTTACCAATGTGGATGCTTTTACGTTGGTAAAACAAAGAGACCATTTTTGAAACGTATTAAAGACCACGTCAACCCACGATACAAAAGGTTAATGACCACTGCCCTAAATAGACACGTGGGGTGTCTACATGACTTTGATACTAACGCCATAAGTTTTTCAGCTTTGGAACATGTACCCCTGCATGTTCGTGGTGGAGGAATTGATCAGACCTTGCTCCAACTTGAAACCAGGTGGATACATCAGCTAGATGCCATTAAATTCCCTGGCTTAAACGAATACATTAGTTTTAAGCCTTTCCTATAATTAATTTGTATAAGAAATATGTAAAGTAATTTTGGCATCTGCTCTCTTGTCCTACCTATGAGAGCCCTTTAGGGTCTAGCCATCACTCTTTTCTCCCATACAACGTTCCATCATGTCCCTTCCCCCTAGTCTGACCGAAGGTTGCTTTTTCCTGGTAACTGATTAGTGCCCCACATTCCATCTCTGGGGCATATTTTGGCTTGGGCTGACATAACTGAGTTATCCCCATTTATTGGGGGTTTTATCTATATTACTACTTAGTAACAAAAAATTGGGTTTTTTTCTTGGGTATAATCTATATTCAGTGTAATACTATATTTATATTGCCATAACTCATTTTGAAATTAGATTTTACAACATATGGTACATCTACAGTATTATAGCAATTTTTGTCATGTCAATTAATTGTTTCCTTTGGCTCGGATCTCTGGCTAGGCGTCATTACCCAAAACTGGGTCCTCCCATAAGTGGGAATGGGATGGATCCTAACTGGTCCCCTATTTGGTGCACATGTGCCCCTTTGTGTTTCCCCTACCCCTCATATATCCTTCCATCGGTTTCTGCATGCCCCAGCTCGTTTCCCCTTAGTTTCTGGTTTTATCCTGCCCTTCCAAACCACACATGTAAATAAAGGGCGTGATTTATATTTTATATTTTATTTATTTTATTTTACTTTGAATTTCATGTAAGGTAAGGTCTTTGGCCATGGCCGCTATGGGCACCTACAACGGGATCATTGGTGTTCTCGTCCTGCCCTTGGTTGCTGCTTTGCGTCTCCTCTGTGTGTGTTTTTGGGATGCGCGCGTCCTCTCCTGGTGCCGCGCCGCCTATGGGCTGATGTCTACCCATGACGCGGCCGCTAGGTTTCATGGGGTTTGTAGGCACGACGGCCGTACGTTGACTCTACGGTTGATTGACGCAATTACGTCTCTGCCGGACGCCGAGGGGCTATAAATTGGCGCCGCTCGCCTCAAGATGTCTGCTACTGGCAGGGACACTGTCACAGTGACTTCTATCAGCAAACGGTAAGCACAGCTATGGAATCTCTGCTACGGGCGCTCTTTAGCATCAGCTAGGAAGCTCTAACCAAACCCCTTTTGCTTTTCTCGCTTTTCCTTTTTCTTTTTAAAGGATTTTTCCCTGATCTTCACTGCAAGCATTGTCCTCAATTGAACCCTGCTTGTATCCAGGCTGCTCAATTTTTGTGTAAGTTCCTATTTTAATACTTTCTGGATACAGACAGCATGCAGTTCAATGCTATTTAGTATGTGGATACACACATTTTCCTTATTCATTTCCCCCTTTTTAGACACAAACTGGTCATCCAGTGTCCCTGCACTTACCTTCTGTTTGTCCTAATCTGAACTGATTTTATCATCACGCCCTCAGGTAGGCTTGACCGCATAAGTCATTTTTGTTTTTTTGTTTTTGTTTTTTGACCAATGATTTTGTTATATCAATATACTCGCCAAACATACAGTGTGGTTTCACTTTTCTAATATAGAGAATTCTAATCCCTTTGTTTAATATTTTCTTAGCTGCCACATTGGGGTCAGGATATACCATCCCCCCTGAGGGGTTACCCTACCGAGCTGCATGCGGCACTAAGGGTAGGTTTTTCATCTACCCCATTGGATATTTTCTGCTCCCCCTTCTCTTGCCAGGGTGGACCAGTATATGTGGATCAACAGGGATTCATGGTCATCTGGGCACCTTTCTTTGGGACTATGGTTCCTGATGCCTCGCCACTTATCCCAGCCAAACTATCATGTTTTAAATTGATTGTACAATAATAATGACTTGTAGACTTTACTGTAATTTATGATTGATGAAATTGTTTAAACTGTTCTGTCTATTTTAGAGCCTTCTAATGAGACGTTCTAGTCCTAAATCCCCTGCGAAGCCAGTGTCTGGCGAGACTAGTAGGGTAGACTTGATCAACCACCTTGTCTCTATGTACAATCTAGTGTTGTAAAATAGATTTTATCTCTGTGTAAACTTTAATAATAATAATACATATTTTTTTCTATTTTTGATATAATAATTTGTCTGGTTTCTATTTTGGCACCGCGATAATCCCCTACCTCCCAATCCCTTTACTTAACCTAACCCGGGATGGAGGTGCCGTATTTTTTAGGAGGACTTTCGATCACTAACCCTCACTTAATTAATTAATGCACACACATCGCTTCCTTCGGCCCTGTACACACGATCAGTCAAAACTGATGAAAACGGACTTAAGGTCCGTTTCATCGGTTTAACCGATTGAAGCTGATGATGGTCTGATGTGCCTACACACCATCAGTGTCGAAAAACCGATCAAGTCCAACGCGGGTGACATAAAACACGACGACGTGCAGAGGAGAAAAATCAAGTTCAATGCTTCCAAGCAATGCGTCAACTTGATTCTGAGCATGCGCGGGTTTGGAACCGATGCTTTTGCGTACTAACCGGTTAGACTTTCCTGTATCCATCTCCAGTTCCCCCCTCCATTTGCTCTCTTCCTCCATGCTCCTGTGTCCCCCCTCCGTGCCGCTGCCTGTCTGCTCTCTTCCTCCATGCTCCTGTGTCCCCCCCTCCGTGCCGCTGCCATTCTGCTTACCCCCTCCGTGCCGCAGCTGTCCTCTGTTCTGTTCTCCCCCTCCGTGCCGTGCCGCAGCTGTCCTCCGTTCTGTTCTCCCCCTCCGTCCTGCAGCTGTCCTCCGTTCTGTTCTCCCCCTCCGTGCCGTGCCGCAGCTGTCCTCCGTTCTGTTCTCTCCCTCCGTGCCGCAGCTGTCCTCCGTTCTGTTCTCCCCCCTCCATGTTCCGGGTCCCCCCTCCGTGCTGCTGCTTCCCCCTCCGTGCTCTTTGTCCCCCTCATGTCCTCCTCTGCCCCCTCTGTCAGGATGGGAGAGCGGCGGTAGGAGCCGCTAAAACCCGGCTCCTACCTTTTCTGAATGAACAGAGTCAGTGATCACTGACTCTGTTCATTCATATAACTGAGCATCGTAAACTGTGTTTACAATGCTTCAGTTTATAAATGGATAGGAGCCTCTGTCTCCTGTCCATTCATTTCCAGTGCAGCTGGAAAGGGACTGGGGAATCTGTGTCCTAGTCCCTTTCTCTGTCTTTAAAGGGGAGATGTCAGAGGTCTGTTAAGACCCCCTGATATCTCTCCAAAGACCCCCAACATGGCTGATAAAAAAAATAAAAAATGCAATAAATATTTTTTTTTAAAAATAAAATAAAAATAAAATGTACTAATAATAATAAAAAAAAAACACACTGCAATCCAACCCCCCCTAAAAACACCAAAAAAAAATCACTGTAAGAAAAAAGAAGAAATTGTAAAAAAAAAGGCACATGACATAAACAAAAGTATCGGTAATTGGTATCGGCGAAGTACTTGAAAAAAAGTATCGGTACTTCTACTCAAAAAAGTGGTTATCGGGACAACCCTAGTTTTGACTATCGGTCAGCCGTCCATCGGTTCAATTTTAAAGCAAGTTCTCTTTTTTTTGGACCGAAGGTCAACTGACGATGGGGCCCACACACGGTCGGTTTGGACCGATGAAACTGAACTTCAGTCTGTTTTTCATCGGTTTGGACTGATCGTGTGTACAAGGCCTTCCAGCCTTGCATGTGTCATGAAGCGAGCGCTAATTGGCTGAAGGAGTGTCTTCCTCAGTGCGGCCTGTTATCCTCCCCTGTGACATAATGTGTCTCTCAGTGACAGCCCAATGCTCGCTGTCATCACACACTGTCCACTCGAGCAGCCGGCTACACCACATTCTTACTGGTCGTCTCCAGTGCGGCCCTTTGCTCATAGACACAGTGTTTGCTTATTCAGTCACTTTACCCTGTCAGAGCACAAGCCCCATTCTTCTCATTATTAATGTTCCTTCATGGTGTACACAGAGAGGGTCTGGGTTTGACCCTTAATGTCCTAGAAGAACTACCTGAACATTTTCAGGAGGTTCCCCTAGAGTCTAGGGCTTAGACACCAAGTCCTCACATCCCCCTTTTGTACACTCTTGAAATGAGAATATTCCAATCCAATTTGTTGGATTATACTTATATTGAGTACCTGTTGTTACACCGCTCTTCCCACAGATGTCCAGCCTGTCAGTTTAGTTGGACGGCCATGTCTTGGCAGGTTTGCAGTTGATGCCATACACTTTCCATTTTCGGATGATGGATTTGAACAGAGTTCCGTGGGATATTCAAAGCTTGGGATTTTTTATAACCTAACTTGCTTTAAACTTCTCCACAACTTTATCCCTGACCTGTCTGTGTGTGTCGTGGCCTTCGTGATTTTGTTTTTGTTCACTAAGGTTCTATAACAAACCTTGAGGGCTTCACAGAACAGCTGTATTTTATACTGAGATTCATATTACACCACTAGTGGACTCTATTTACTAATTCAGTGACTTCTGAAGGCAATTGGTCTCCACTAGATCATGGGTCTTCAAAACTACGGCCCCTCCAGTTGTTCAGGGACTACAATTTCCCATCATGCCTAGTCAATTGTCTGTGAATGTCAGTGTGTTACAATGCCTCATTGGATGTGTAGTTCTACAACAGCTGGAGGGCCGTATAGTTTGAGGATCCCTGCACTAGATTTTAGTAAGGGATATTAGAGTTAAGGGGGCTGAATACAAATGTATGCCACACTTTTCAGATATTTATTTGTAGAACATTTTGCAAACATCATTTTCTTCCACTTCACAATTTTGTGTCACTTTGTGTTGGTCTGATACATAAAAATCCCAATAAATCACATTTACGTTTTTGGTTGTAACATGACAAAATTTGGAAAATTTCAGGGGGTATGAATACTTTTTTTAAGTCTCTGTATGTTATTCCTTTTGTTTATAGGGTTTTTTAGAATGTCAGTTGTAACTGTACCGTGACTTGGATGTAAATGAGAACCTTTGCAGACTTACTACATTTTGTTGTTTTGTTTCAAATTTACATACCAGGTATTAATGTTAATCTTCTTATACATAATGAATAAATGTCACACATTTTGGATGGCAATCAGGCACACCCTGTCTTAGCAGAGCTTAATGCATGAAAACATTTACACAGCATGTATATCAGAAATACAGTTTATTATACATATGTTGTTTTCTTAAAGCGGTTCCTCCACCCTAAAGTGGAGTCCCGCTTGATCGGAAACCCTCCCCCCCTCCGGTGTCACTTTTGACACCTTTCAGGGGGAGGGGGGTGCAGACAACCTGTCTAAAGACAGGTATTTGCACCCACTTCCGGCCACACGATACGGGCGAAAGACGGGCATTCCGTCAATCCCGTCTGTCGCCCGTAGTGTGCTGGGAACACTCGGCTCCCAGCACACAGCGTGTGAGCCAATCGGCGGGCGCAGCGCGACCTCGCGCATGCGCCGTAGGGAACACGGGCAGTGAAGCCGCAGCGTTCACTTCCTGGTTCCCTCAGCGTGGATGGCGGGGGGAGCAGCAGAGTGACGAGCGATTGCTCGTGCTCTGCTGCGATCGGCGCTGGACTCCAGGACAGGTAAGTGTCCTAATATTAAAAGTCAGCAGCTGCAGTATTTGTAGCTGCTGACTTTTAATATTTTGTTTCCCATGGCACATCCCGCTTTAAGAAAGTCAGGACAAGGTGTTGCAAATGACATATAGTACTGATGTTTGGAACAAGTGCCTAGAGTTAAAGGGTTTATTTAGAAACAGGGGTGTCCAAACTTTTTTCAAAGAGGGGCCTGATTTGATGAAGTGAACATGCTTGAGGGCTGACCATTTTGCCTAAGTGTGTTCGTCCCGAGCACTAATACACTGACCAACAAGAATTCTCTTGCCTTTGTGGCTGTGTGGTGAAGAGATGAGCTTGGGCGTGTTATTTGGATATACCGTATTTATCAGCTTATACATGCACTCTAACTTTAAAAAAGAAGTTATCGGAAAAAATCTTAAATATTAAATCAAGAACTGTGAAGCAAAATAAAGGGTCAGTGCCCATCAATGCAGCCTAATCAGTGCACATCTGCAGCGCCTCACAAGTGCATTGAATGCAGCCCCCACCATTGCCATGAATGCAGTAACCACCGTTGCCATGAATGCAGTACCCCACCGTAGCCATGAATGCAGTACCCACCGTTGCATGAATGCAGTGCACACCGTTGCCATGAATGGCAGTGCACACCGTCACCATGAATGCAGCGCACACCGTTGCATTGAATGCAGCACCCACATAGTCATGAATGCAGCACCCACATTTCATGAAGCAGCACCCACATTGTCAGGAATGCAGCACCCACATTGTCAGGATTGCAGCACCCACATTGTCAGGAATGCAGCACCCACATTGTCACGAATGCAGCCCCCACCATTGCCATGAATGCAGCACCCCATTGCCATGAATGCAGCACCCACATTAACATGAATGCAGACTCACCATTGCCGTGAATGCAGCACTCCATTGCCATTAATGCAGCACCCACATTGACATCAATGCAGACTCACCATTGCTGTCAGTACAGCCTGATTCATGCTCATCTGCAGCCTTGGAGGGGGCGGGACGAGCACCAACAGACATACAGGAGAAACTCCTGTTTTCTCGGCAGCCTCTTTAATAGAAAGTCCTGCAGCACCCCATTGCCATGAATGCATCCCCCTTATTGCCATGAATGCATCCTCCTTATTGCCATGAATGCAGCACCCCATTGCCATGAATTCAGCACCCCATTGCCATGAATTCAGCACTCTAATGCCATTATGCAGCACTCCATTGCCATTAATGCAGCACCCACATTGCCATGAATGCAGCACCCACATTGCCATGAATGCAGCACCCACATTGCCATGAATGCAGCACCCACATTGCCATGAATGCAGCACTCCATTGCCATTAATGCAGCACTCATATTGATATGAATGCAGACTCACCATTGCCGTCAGTACAGTCTGATTAATGCCCATCTGCAGCCTTGGGGGAGACAGGGAGGGGGCTGGACGAGTACCAACAGACATACATGAAAAAAAACTCCTGTTTTCTCCACGGCCTCTTTAATAAAGTCCTGCCTCCTATGATGGACAGAACAGTAGTCCAATAGCAGCACAGGAGACAGGACTTCCTTTTACACAGGACGCTGTGTAAACAGGAAATACTCCTCTCTTGTATGTACAGCACTCCTAGGCAGCCAGGCCATCTTTTGTGGCCCCTGGCGCTCAGGGATTTGTTGGGGGCCACAAAAGATATACATGTCAAAATTACCAGGCGGGCCATCTGAAACCAGAACATGGGCCACGATTGGCCCGCAGGCTGGACTTTGGACATGCCTGATGTAGAACATAAAATGCAGAGGATAAGACCTGGTTCTGTATATAAAATGAATTCATACAGATGTCTCTCTAGCACCCACCAGGGAAACTTGACTTGCCTTATAAATTATAGGTAGTTCCTCACACAGGAAATAAAAACAACGAAATCTTGCCGTTCAAGTTATATTTAAAACACGAATATAATCTTTATGTGTGTCATTTTGAGACAAACGCAAGTGTTTCAGAAAAGAATATACACAGACGTGCAATTATGTCTCACCACATACTGTTTAACATGAACCACCTAATTTTAGAAGGCTTGTTTTTTTATGTTGCTTTTTGGCAGCCTGCAAATGTATAATCCCCCAGCAAAAAGGACATGTTGCTTTTTTAAGAAAAATAATTCTTTAAACCTATATTATGATATTTCCAGTGCTTTTGCCAGAACATACCAGCATTAAATGCAAATAGAAAGAAATACAAACCCTTATTTTCTTTTAGCTATTTTAACTGATCACATATGATGCCCATTCTATGTATTGGACATTTTAGTACATAACTCATTGTCAATCATTTACATGCAGTTTAACTGGAAACAGATTACTATGTATTTTTTTTCTATATTAGTTATATTAGGGAGGATAATGTGTGGCTGCAATGTATAATGTTAGGGCTCTGGCACTTAAAATACATATGTTTTTGGAATGTAACAATAAGTTGTTACATTCCAAAAACATGTATTTCAAGTTGGCAATAATTGTAATATTTTGTGTATCTCAAGGACCAGTACAGCAGTTTTACATTAGCCTTTCATAGACAATTCTGACTATGTTTTCCAATAATATGACATATTCATTTAACATAAAGTATTTAAATACAGTTCGATATAGTTCATACTGCTTTGTAATGAATGGTCATCGCAGAACCAAAAGAGCAGCCCAACAAGTAATATAGAGTGATAACTTCCTTCACTCATCGAAACTACAAATTCCCCCCAGCATTACCTGCAGTCTGCTGATGTCATCAATGTATTCAAGATGCATAGGAAAAGTTCAAAGGTACCAAATACAACCTTGTCAATGTGTCAGAGTGCCTGATGGTCCTCTCAACCACCCTTTGGGATTGGCAGGTTGCATTCCCTAACCATGCTTACATCATTGCAATTTAAGGGTAACTGTACTATTTATCTAAATCGTACAGGATAGGACACAGGACTTATACTCATGGACCATGGGTTTTATGCAGACTACATTCAGGTGAATGGACATTGGCAAGAAACTTGCTAGAACCACTCTTGCTGCACACTCATACTGTATAACCCCGCCTAATCCATGCAACTCCAGTTTTTTAAATTAAAGTATTTTTCTTTTAAATTAATTAGTTTTTTTCTCTGATGCTTCTGTCAAGATCTAACTTCTTATTGTCCTGGGTTATTTATCAGTTTCCAGAATAGTGACCCTCTGTGTATACCTTGGGGACTGTACCCAGACCCCACTATGGGGACCAGCCTGTAATGGTTGCTTCAGGCACTGGATACTTTTTTGGGCGCTCACCATGGCAGTCTGTAATGTTTGCTTCAGGCACTAGATCCTGTGTTAAATGCTTACCCTGGCCTGAAATGCAAAGTATGTAGTTAGCCAAAAAGATGCTATTCAGGTCCAGGCTATTTCTGTGGTTCTCTTTGTTCAACGTTCGGTAAAATAGGGTTTTCCCGACATAGGTTCTTGGGTTTTAATAACTCAATGTTCAGTGTGTAGCACACTATGTTTTTTAGGCAGAAGATTTGGGAGTTATTCACTTTATTGTGGTACCCCTTGCCGTTTTGTCTCTAATGCTTCTCAATGCAAGTAATCTAAATTGGCATTTTTTTTACTCCTATCTAGACTTATGCTGGAAATGCATGATTCGAAATTCGGGTGGTTCAGCAGAGACTGAATGAATTTCGATGTATGGGCTAGGTGGTTGTACACAAGTCAATCTATCGATTGGCGTGTTACATAGTTACATAGTCAGGTTGAAAAAAGACACAAGTCCATCAACAATAAAAAAAAAAAAATATCGTACAATCCCATATACCCAATTCTATACCCACAGTTGATCCGGAGGAAGGCAAAAAAGGAAGGCAAAAAATCCCAGAAAAGCATGATCCAATTTGCTACAGCAGGGGAAAAAAATTCCTTCCTGATCCCCCGAGAGGCAATCAGATTTACCCTGGATCAACCTATAAATCTTAGTACTCAGTTATATTATGTACATTTGGGAAAGTATCCAGACCTTTCTTGAAACAATCTACTGAGCTGGCCAGAACCACATCTGGGGGGAGTCTGTTCCACATTTTCACAGCTCTTACTGTGAAGAAACCTCTCAGTTTTTGGAGATAAAATCTTTTTTCCTCTAGACGTAAAGAGTGCCCCCTTGTCTTTTTGTGTTGACTGTAAGGTGAATAATTCATGACCAAGTTCACTATATGGAACCCTTATTTATTTGTACATGTTGATCATATCCCCCTTTATTCTCCTCTTCGCAAGAGAGAATAAGTTCAGTTCCTCTAATCTTTCCTCATAGCTGAGCTCCTCCATGCCTCTTATCAGTTTGGTTGCCCTTCTCTGCACTTTCTCCAGTTCCTCAATATCCTTTTTGAGAACTGGTGACCAAAACTGAACTGCATATTTCAGATGAGGTCTTACTAATGATTTGTACAGGGGCACAATTATATCTCTCTCTCTGGAGTCCATACCTCTCTTAACCACTTAACGCCCGCCACATGACTATATACGTCCGCAAAATGGCACGGACAGGCAGATTGGCGTATATATATGTCCTTGCCTATTCGCGGGTCGGGGGTTCGATCGGGACCCCCCCCCGCTCCGTGCAGCGGTCAGTAAGTGGTTGCGAGCGATCCGGGATGAGGGGGGCGGCTATTCGATTCCAGCCACCCCCTCTCGATTGCTCCCAGCCAATGGGCGTCCTGCTCAGCCCCTTCCTGTGTTAAGTGTAAACACAGGAAGGGGAAGTGATGTCCTCTCTCCTCGTGTGGGTCTTTTTCGTCTGGATCCAGAGGAGAGAGGACATCTGTAACGTGAGTTGCACCAAACACAACACTGACACGTTACACATAGGCACACAACCCCCCCCCCCCCCCCCCAGTCACCACTGATCACACCCCCCCCCCCCCCCAGCCAAGTGTCACTATTGCAGTGATCATTTATTTTCTGATCACTGCAATTAGTGTCATTTGTGACAGAAAAAAGTGTTAGGCCCCCTACCCCCCCAAATAAAGGTTTAACCCCTTGATCACCAGCCTAATTAACCCTTTCACCCCCTATTGCCAGTGTCACTAAGCGATTGGTTTTCTGATCGCTGTATTAGTGTCACTTTTGCCGCTAGGTAGCTAGTTTTTTTTTGAGGTTCACCGCCAGGTTTATATAGCGTTAGGTACCCCCATAAATAAAGGTTTTAACCCCTGATTGCCCCTAGAGTTAACCCCTTCACCAGTGATTACCGTATAAGTGTCACTGGTGACGCGGGTTAGCCAGTTAGTTATTTCGTTATTTTAGGTTAGCCAGGCTTTTAGAAAGCGTCAGGTACCCCCATATATTACCTAATAAAGGTTTTAACCCCCTGATTGCCCCCTAGTTAACCCTTTCACCAGTGATCACCGTGTAAGTGTTACGGTTGACGCTGGTTAGTTAGTTTGCTGTTTATAGCATCAGGGCACCTGCCGTATATAACCCAATAAAGGTTTAACCCCCTGATCGCCCGGCGGGTTATATAAATTAAATTTTAGCGTCAGTCAGGTTCTGCGTCGCCCCAGGCAGCGTTAGGTTAGTGCCAGCACCGCTTACACCCACTCGCAAAGCATACACCCCCCTTAGTGGTATAGTATCTGAACGGATCGATACCTGATCTGATCAGATCTATACTAGCGTACCCAGCAGTTTAGGGTACCCAAAAACGCATTGTTAGCGGAATCAACCCAGATACCTGCTAGCACCTGCGTTTTCCCCCTCTGCCCAGCCCAACCCACCCAAGTGCAGTATCGATCGATCACTGTCACTTCAAAAACATAACACACATAACTGCAGCGTTAGCAGAGACAGGCCTGATCCCTGCGATCGCTAACAGTTTTTTTTGGAAGCGTTTTCTACATTTGCTTTTCTTTAAGTCAGGTGCTTTTTTTACCTGTGAATCATCACCAGTGTACGACTAAATTTAGAGTCCAAAATGGCAAAGCGAACGTACACTGATGAACAGGCCTACTTGTTCATGAGCATGACAGATAGTGAAGAGGAGGTCACGCATCTGTCAGAATATGAACCCGTTTACGACAGCGGCTCCATGTCAGATAGCTCTGACGACGAAGTTGAGGTCCCTGCTAAGGCCAGGCGTACCCGACCCCGTTCTGATGTTGTTGAGCAGCAAGAACCGCAGGACCCTTGTATGGAGCAGAGAAGTACTAGCGCCGCTATTCCTTCTGGTGGATTGGCAAGCACCAGCGGCCTAGTACACCCTGGTCGTTCATCCAGCACTGCAGTAAGACGTGGTGACGTGGCGAGTCCCATAAGTGCAGTTCAAGCTGGCGAGGTGGCAAGCACAAGTAGTGTCCCGCTGCCACCAATAAGAAGACAAAGACAGGCCCGTCGTGCCCATAGTGCCCTTCCTGCAGAATTCGCCTATCCTGATTGGGTCCCCACCACTTCTGCAGCACCCGTACTTCCCCCATTCACTGGCCAACCCGGTATTCAGGTGGATACAGCAAATTTTATGCCACTTGATTTCTATTCGCTGTATTTCACGGAAGATCTCTATAGATCTATTGTGGGCCAGACTAATTTATATGCTGGTACCTACATCCCCGCTAATCCCCAGTCTCTCCTTGCCAAAGAATGGAAACCTCTTGAGGTTTCCGAATTTAAGACCTTTCTGGGCCTTACCCTCAACATGGGCATACACCAATTTCCGAAGTTGCGGATGTATTGGTCCACACATTCCATTGACCATATGCCCGTGTTCTCTGCTCACATGGTCAGGAATCGATACGAGGCGATCCTGCAGTTCCTGCATTTCAGTGACAATGCACTTTGTTTTCCACGTGGAGACCCTGAATATGACCGGCTCTACAAAATTCAGCCCCTCATAAACCATTTCAACGAACGTTATGCAACCTTGTTTAATCCCCAGCAGGTTGTATGCGTTGATGAGTCCCTGATTAAATTTTCTGGCCGCTTGTCTTTCAAACAGTTCCTTCCCAGCAAGCGTGCCAGATACGGGGTCAAGCTCTATAAGCTCTGTGACAGGGCAACAGGCTACACATGGAGCTTTAGGGTTTATGAGGGCAAAGATAGTGAGGTAGAGCCAGAAGGATGCCCAGATTACATGGGGAGCGCTGGCAAGATCGTTTGGGACTTGGTGTCACCCTTATTCGGAAAGGGGTACCACTTTTGTATGTGGAAAATTTTTACAGCAGCGTGCCACTTTTTAGTCACTTGTTTGATCATCAGATTGGAGCATGTGGCACCGTGCGACCTAATTGCCGGGGCTTTCCCCAGCGGCTTATAGATGCCCGTCTTAGGCTGGGGGCGAGAGCCTGCTACAGATGTAAAAATTTGCTCGCTGTGAAGTGGCGGGACAATAGGAATGTTTTCGTTCTTACCACCCTTCACGCAGACACGACAGTACAAATTCATACGGCGACTGGTGTTGTGGAGAAACCCCTCTGTGTCCACGAATATAACCTTAATATGGGAGGGGTGGACCTCAACGACCAGTTGATGGTGCCGTATCCTATTGCCCGTAAGGCGAGACGCTGGTACAAAAAAGTGTCTCTACATTTATTTCAATTGACTCTACTGAATGCTTTTGTCTTATACAAAGCTTCAGGACAGAATGGATCCGTCCTTCAATTCCAGAGGGATATCATCACAGAACTCCTGTATCCAGGCGGTACTGTACCTCACCATCCCCTACCAAATGCAGTAAGCCGACTGCATGAGAGGCATTTTTTGTATGCCCTCGAGAGTACCCCTACCCAAAAAGCCCCCCAAAGAAAATGTCGTGTCTGTACCAAGCGCGGATTTAGGCGTGACACCCAATATTGTTGTCCCAAATGTCCTGCCGATCCTGGTCTTTGTATTGGTGAATGTTTTGAACCCTTCCACACACGAGTGAAGTATTAGCGTAGGGTAAAACATTTCACAGGCTAGGCACACTTACACAGGGTCTCCCAAGATACCATCGCATTTTGAGAGACCCAAACCTGGATCTGGAAAGTTCAACAGTTACAAAAAAAAGTGTTAAAAAAAAAAAGTTAAAAAAAAATAGTTGTCGTTTTATTGTTCTCTCCCTCTCTATTCTCTCTCTATTGTTCTGCTCTTTTTTACTGTATTCTATTCTGCAAAGTTTTATTGTTATGTTTTTTTCATGGTTGCTTTTCAGGTATGTAATTTACTTTACTGTTTTCAGGTACGCCATTCAGCTGTTGCGCGGACTTATTTATCTTGACAGCAACTGCTCCCACTATATATAAAGCCGCAACGCCAGTGCTGTAGGAGGTGATTTCACCACCACAGTTAAAAAAAGAGCATATATGCCGAAGCATGGGGGCAGCAGGGGCGGAGGAGCGATTTTGCTCCTAATGCCGCGTATATACGATCGACATTCCTACGGAGGCTTGCCCGTGGAAAAGTCTGACCGTGTGTATGCGGCATAACTTTTTATGCCGCGTACATACGGTCGAAATTCTGATGGAGGCTTGCCTGTGGAAAAGTCCGACCGTGTGTACGCGGCATAACTTTTTTGCGGGAGGATGCCCCCATGCTTCGGCATATATATATTTTAGGTACAGGTTGCGTTAAATGTTTTATTTTTTACTATGTTTTTTTTTGGTATTTGCTTTGCAGGTATGGTATGATCTTACTGTTATACTGTAATGTTACTTTGTTTTAATGTTAACCATCATTTGCTTAGCAGGTACGCCATTCAGTTGCAGCGCGGATTTATTTAGCCTGACAGCACCAGCGTTTGCTCCCACGATATAGAAAGCCGCGACTCCAACGCTGTAGGAGGTGATTTCACCACCACAGTTAAAAAAAAGAGCATATATGCCGAAGCATGGGGGCATTAGGGGCGGAGGAGCGATTTTGCTCCTAATGCCGCGTACGTACGGTTGACATTCCTACGGAGGCTTTCCCGTGGAAAAGTCTGACCATGTGTACACGGCATAGAAAAGTCCGACCGTGTGTACGCGGCATAGAAAAGTCCGACCGTGTGTACGCGGCATAGGAAATTCCAACCGTGTGTACGCAGCACAACTTTTTTGCGGGAGGATGCATCCATGCTTCGGCATATATAAATGGTGCATGTATGCCCATCATTAGAAGTGGGTGGATGAAGGGAGGTATTCTAATGGTGGGCATACCCACCGATCAATCTTTTTTTCGTTCAGCCAACAGGCTGCATGAAAAAAAAGATTACAATACATGTCCAACAAAAACCATCAACGTACTGGTATGTTGCTGGACTTTGAATGGTTATACCAGAATGATGCCTGCGGGTTTAGGCATCATCTTGGTATCATTCTTTTAAGCCAGCGGTCGGCTTTCATGTAAAAAAAGTCCTAGCGGCTAATTAGCCTCTAGACTGCTTTTACATTCAGTGGGAGGGAATGTCCCCCCCCCCCCCGGATATAAAATGGCGCCATTGGGAAAATGGGAAAGCATTTTATCACACCGATCTTGGTGTGGTCAGATGCTTTGAGGGCAGAGGAAAGATCTAGGGTCTAATAGACCCCATTTTTTAAAAAAAAGAGTACCTGTCACTAACTATTGCTATCATATGGGATATTTACATTCCTTGAGATAACAATAAAAATGGTAAAAAATAAATAAAATGGAAGGAACAGTTTACAAATAAAATAAAAAAAGCGAAATAAATATATATAAAAAAAAAAGCATCCCTGTCCCCCCCTGCTCTTGCGCAAAGGTGAACGCAAGCGTCGGTCTGGAGTCATATGTAAACAGCAATTGCACCATGCATGTGAGGTATCACCGCGAAGGGCAGATTGAGGGCAGTCATTTTAGCAGTAGACCTCCTCTGTAAATCTAATGTGGTAACCTTTTAAGGCTTTTAAAAATGTATGTAGTTTGTCGCCACTGCGCGTTTGTGCGCAATTTTAAAGTATGTCGTGTTTGGTATCCATGTACTCGGCCTAAGATCATCATTTTTATTTCATCAATAATTAGGTAATATAGTGTGTTTTAGTGCTTTAAAATTTAAAAAAGTGTATTTTTTCCCCCAAAAATGCGTTTGAAAAAACGCTGCGCAAATACTGTGTGGAAAAAAAAATTGGCAACACCCACCATTTTAATCTGTAGGGCCTTTGCTTTAAAAAAATATATAATGTTTGGGCTTTTTCTTCAAGTGGTTAGAAGAGTGGGTGATGTGTGTCATTTTTTTTTGCGCAAAGTTGTCACTAAATGATATATTGCTCAAACATGCCATGGGCATATGTGAAATTACACCCCAAAATACATTCTGCTGCTTCTCCTGAGTACGGGGATACCACATGTGTGAGACTTTTTGGGAGCCTACCGCATACGGGACCCCAAAAATCAATCACCGCCTTCAGGCTTTCTAAGGGTGTAAATTTTTGATTTCACTCCTCACTACCTATCACAGTTTCGAAGGCCATAAAATGCCAAAATAGCACAAAACAAAAACAAATGACCCCATTTTGGAAAGTAGACACCCCAAGCTATTTGCTGAGAGGCATATCGAGTCCATGGAATATTTTTTATATTTTGACACAAGTTGCGAGAATATGACAAACTGATTTTTTTTTGCACAAAGTTGTCACTAAATGATATATTGCTCACACATGCCATGGTTATATGTGGAATTGCACCCCAAAATACATTCTGCTGCTTCTCCTGAGTACGGGGATACCACATGTGTGGGACTTTTTGTGAGCCTAGCCGCGTACGGGGCCCCGAAAATCAAGCACCGCCTTCAAGATTTCTAACGGCATACAATTTTGATTTCCCTCCTCACTAGCTATCACTACCTATTAGGCCGTGTACACACGGGCAAACATATACGATGAAACCGGTCCGCCGGACCGTTTTCACCGTACATGTCTGCCCGGGGATTTCTGTACGATCTCTGTACTAACCATCGTACAGAAATCCGCGCGTAAACAATACGTGGGGCGTGTCCGCGCCGCGACGATGATGCGGCGACATGGGCGGGCCTGCCAGTTAAATGCTTCGACGCATGCGAGGGATGGCGGGCGCTCGGACATGTACGGTAGATCTGTACAGACGACCGAACATGTCCGACCAGGCAGGATTCCAGCGGACTGTTTTAAAACAAGTCCAGAAATATTTGCCTGCTGGGAAAAGGCCCGGCGGGCAAATGTTTGCTGGAATCCTGCACGCTCGGGCCTACACACGACCGAACATGTCTGCTGAAACTGGTCCGCGGACCAGTTTCAGCAGACATGTTCGGTCGTCTGTACGGCCCATCACTGTTTTGAAGGCCATAAAATGCCAAGATCGCACACAACCCCCCCAAATGACCCCATTTTGGAAAGAAGACACCCCAAGCTATTTGCTGAGAGGCATGTTGAGTCCATGGAATATTTAATTTTTTGGCCCCAAGTGATTGAATAATGACCAAAAAAAAAACCATGGCGTTTTTTTTTTGTCATTATTCAATCACTTGGGACAAAAAAAAAATATTCAATGGACTCAACATGCCTCTCAGCAGTTTCCTTGGGGTGTCTACTTTCCAAAATGGGGTCATTTGGGGGGGTTTTTGTACTGCCCGGCCATTTTAGCACCTCAAGAAATGAGATAGGCAGTCATAAAAAAAAAGCTGTGTAAATTCCAGAAAATGTACCCTAGTTTGTAGACGCTATAACTTTTGCGAAAACCAATAAATATACGCTTATTGCGATTTTTTTTTGCTAAAGACATATGGCTGAATACATTTTGGCCTAAATGTTTGACTTTTTGTTTTAAGAAAATCATTTTTTTTCAAAATTTACGGTCTTTTTCCGTTTATATCGCAAAAAATAAAAATCGCAGAGGCAATCAAATACCATCAAAAGAAAGCTCTATTTGTGGGAAGAAAAGGACGCAAGTTTTGTTTCGGTACAACATTACCAGTTAATTACCAGTTAAAGCAGCGCAGTGCCAAATTGTAAAAACACCTCTGGGCATTAAGCTGCATATTGGTCCGGGGCTTAAGTGGTTAATACAAGAAAGGACTTTGCTCACTTTGGAAACTGCAGCTTAGCATTGCATGTCATTATTGAGCTTATGATCAACTAAAACCCCCAGATCCTTCTCCACTACAGATCTCCCCAGTGTATTCTTAGTCCCCAAGTGCATAACTTTACATTTATCAACATTAACCACTTAACCCCCAGACCATATTGCTGGTCAAAGACCAGAGCACTTTTTGCGATTCGGCACTGTGTCGCTTTAACTGACAATTGCGCGGTCATGCGACGTGGCTCCCAAACAAAATTGGCGTCCTTTTTTTCCAACAAATAGAGCTTTCTTTTTGTGGTATTTGATCACCTCTGCGGTTTCTAGTTTTTGCGCTATAAACAAAAAAAAAAGCGACAATTTTGAAAAAAAATTATATTTTTAACTTTTTGCTATAATAAATATCCCCCAAAAATATATAAAAAAAACATTTTTTTTCCTCAGTTTAGGCCGATACGTATTTGTCTACATATTTTTCATAAAAAAAAATCGCAATAAGCGTTTATTGATTGGTTTGCGCAAAAGTTATAGCGTTTACAAAATAGGGGGTAGTTTTATGGCATTTTTATTAATATTTTTTTTTAGTAGTAATGGTGGCGATCAGCGATTTTCTTTCGGTACTGCGACATTATGGCGGACACTTCTGACACTTTTGACACATTTTTGGGACCATTGGCATTTTTATAGCGATCAGTGCTATAAAAATGCATTGGATTACTATAAAAATGCCACTTGCAGTGAAGGGGTTAACACTAGGGAGCGGGGAAGCTGTTAAGTATGTTCCCTGGGTGTGTTCTAACAGTAGGGGGGGTGGACTCACTAGGGGAAATGACTGATCGCTGTTCATACATTTCTCCCCTGACAGGACCGGGAGCTGTGTGTTTACACACACAGCTCCCGGTCCTCGCTCTGTAATGAGCGATTGCGGGTGCCCGGCGGCGGGCACGCGCACGAGAGTCAGGGGCGAGCGGGGGGCACGCGTGCTCGCCTCCGGCGGCGCGCGCGCCCCTATTGGCTGCTGGGCGAGGTGACGTATAGCTCTGTGCTCTCGCCCAGCAGAGCCGACCTGCCGCCGTATAACTGCGGCGGCTGGTCGGCAAGCAGTTAAACCTCATCTGCCACATAGTTGCCCAATTAGACAGAGCATTGTGGTAAGCTAGTAAATTGGCGACATCCGGTAAGGACGTTATTCCGCTGCATAGCTTGGTGCCATCTGCAAAGACAGAAATTACATTTTTTATCTCAAACCCAATATCATTTATAAAGATATTAAAAAGTAAGGGTCCCAACACTGAACCTTGGGGTACACCACTGATAACCTTAGACCATTCAGAGTAAGGCTGCGTACACACGGTCGGTCAAAACCGATGGAAACGGACTGAAGGACCGTTTCATCGGTCCAAACCGATGGTGTGTGGGCCCCATCGGTCAGTTATCCTTCGGTCAAAAATTTTAGAACTTGCTTTAAAATTTAACCGATGGACGCCTAACCGATAGGTCAAAACCAACGTTTAGTATGCAAAAGCATCGGTTAAAAACCCGCGCATGCTCAGAATCAAGTCGACGCATGCTTGGAAGCATTGAACTTCATTTTTCTCAGTACCTCGTTGTGTTTTTTGTTACCGCGTTGGACTTGATCGTTTTTTTAACTGATGGTGTGTAGGCACATCAGACCATCAGTCAGCTTCATCGGTTAACCTATGAGAATGGTCCTTCGGACTGTTCCCATCGGATGGACTGATCGTGTGTACAGGGCTTAAGAGTCATTAACCACTACTCTCTGAATTCTGTCTTTTAGACAGTTTTCTATCCATTTACAAACGGATACTTCCAATCCTGTAGACTTTACCTTACACATGAGCCGTGTGTGGGGAACTGTATCGAACGCTTTTGCAAAATCCAAGTATACCACGTCCACAGCCACGCCTCTGTCCAAGGTTTTACTTACCTCTTCATAAAAAGAAATCAGGTTTGTCTGACAACTTCTGTCTTTCATGAATCAATGCTGTCTGTTGCTTAAATAGTTTTTTTTCCAGCAAGAACTCATATGTGGTCTTTTATTAAACATTCCAGTATCTTCCCAACTATAGAAGTTAAACTAACAGGTCTATAGTTACTTGGTAAAGACCTTTTTCCCTTTTAAAAATAGGCACCATATTGGCCCTGCGCCAATCCAGTGGTACTATTCCCGTCATTAATAAGTCCCTAAACATTAGATATAATGGCCCAGATTCAAGAAGCAATTGCGCCCGTGTAACCATAAGTTACACGGTGCAATTGCTTACTTGCTCCGGTGTAACGAGTGCTCCTGATTCAGGAACCTCGTTACACCGACTGCAGCCTAAAATCTGCGCGGCATAAGGCACTTATGCCTCGCAGATTTTAGGCTGCATTCTTGTGTTTGCCGCTTGGGGGCGCTCCCATTGTGATCAGCGTGAAATTGCATACTACCACTGATTCACAAGCTTGCGCGGGCCCCGCGCAAGCCAGGTACGGAGTTTCCGTACGGCAACTTTAGCGCAAGGTTGCCCCTTCTAATAGTAGGGGCAGCCAATGCTAAAGTATAGCCGGCCTTCCCGCGCCGTGAAATTTGAATTTCACTGCGTTTGCGTAAGTGATTCGTGAATGGCGCTGGACGCCATTTACGTTCACTTAGAAGCAAATGACGTCCTTGCGACGTCATTTGCTGCAATGCACGTCGGGAAAGTTTCCCGACGGAGCATGCGCTGCACGCTCGGCGTGGGAGCGCGCCTTATTTTTAAATGATTCCCGCCCCCGGCGGGATCATTTAACTTGCGCGCGCTTACGCCGGGCAAATTTGCCGGCGCGCCCTCGCAGTTCACGGAGCTACTGCTCCTTGAATCGAGGGAAGCGCAAAATATTTGCGGGGGCGCAGGGCAAAATCGCCCTGCTCCCCCGCAAATATAGCGCAAGCTATGATGAATCTGGGCCACTGGCTTTGAAATTACAGAGCTCAATTATTTTAGGATCCGTGGGTGGATGCCATGTGGTCCAGGTGCTTTATCCACCTTTATTCTGTCTAAATATTTCTGGACCATATCACTTTTGAGCCATTGTGGATTTGTGGCTGTGTCACATTATGGACATGAGCTCCCCCATGCTCCATGGTATACACAGACCTGAAGAAAGTATTTAATAAATTAGCCTTGTCTTTGTCCCCAGTCACCCCCTCTAGATTATTTTGTAAAGGGCCTACAGACCTGACCTGTTTACTATTATTATATTTGAAGAATTGTTGGGGGTTTGTCCTACTATCTCTTGCAATCTGTAGTTCATTTTAAATTTTTGCATCCTTGATATCATTTTTACATATCCTGTTATATTCTTTGTAACATTTAAATGACACTAATGTTCCTTAATTTTTATATTTTTTAAAAGCTCTTTTCTTATAGTTTATAGCTTTTTTAACTTTGACCGTGAGCCACATAGGTTTTTATTTTTAGCCTTTTAAACTTATTGCCCATGGGAATATGCTTTGCAGTGAGGTCCCAAACAGTGTTTTTGAAGAATTCCCATTTCTGTTCTTTGTTTATCGATGCCACTATTCCCTCCCAGTCTAAGTCCTGGAGAGCAGCCTTCATCCTTGGAAAATTTGCTCTCTTGAAATTAAAGCGGAGGTTCCGCCAATTTTTTTTTTAAAAGCCAGCAGCTACAAATACGGCAGCTGCTGACTTTTAAAAAATGGACATTTACCTGTCCAGCGTGCCCGCGATGTCAGCAGCCGAGGTTGAGCAATCGGGCCTCGGCTGCTTCCGCTGCCATCCTCAGTGAGGGAATCAAGAAGTGAAGCCTTGCGGCTTTGCCAGATTCCCTACTGTGCATGCGCGAGGATCGCGGTGCGCCGTCACTGGTCCCCGCTCTCTCCTGGGAACAGTGATTCTGGCTGGATTCCCTGCGGGAGTCAGAACCTGGAAGTGGTGCAAATACCTGTCTCAGACAGGTATCTGCACCCCCTCCCCCTGAATGGTGCCAAATGTGACACCGGAGGGGGGGGGATCCAAAAAGTGGAGGTTCACTTTTTGTGTGAACCACTGCTTTAAGTGTTTTTATCTTTCCTGTAGGTATTTCTTGCTTACAGCTAACATCAAATGAAATCATGTTATGATCACCCCTACCCAGGTGCTCCTTTATCTGAACATTAGTAATAAGCTCTGCATGGTTTGAGATTACCAGGTCCAACAGAGCATCATTCCTAGTTGGGGCCTCAGTAAACTGGACCATAAAATTGTCCTGTAATAGGTTTTGTAAATTTTTGCTCTCTAACTGTCCCATCAGTGCCATTACTCCAGTCAATTTCTCGGTAGTTAAAATCCCCCATTATTATCACTGTCCCAGCCCTTGCAGCCATTTCCATCTGTGCAAGGAGCTGAGTCTCCACCTCCTCATTAACATTGGGTGGTCTATACCAAACTCCAATGATTAACTTTGAACTACGCACATATGCAGTTCCACCCATAATGCTTCAGATTCATCACACTCTCCATCAACCAGGTCCTCTTTCACACTTGCTCTGAGATCACTTCTCACATAGAGACAGACCCCTCCACCTTTCTTTTTTACCCTGTGTCTCCGAAAGAGTGCATAGCCAGGAATATTAATAGCCCAGTCATGTGAGGACTGAAGCCAAGTTTCAGCAATACCGATTACATCATAGCTCTCCTCATGCACCAGAGCTTCCAACTCACTTATTTTGCTTGGCAGACTTCTGGCATTGGTGAACAAACACTTTAATGTATTATTACTTTTTTCTCTGGTGTTTTTCATATAATTTTTAGTAGTACAAATGGCACTATAGTTTCCAATGTCTGCAACATGGGAACTTTCTTGTCACCTGCCATAACCCTCCCCCATCTATCCCCATTCCACTCTCCATTAATGTCTGACCCCTAACTGACCTGTGTGCCCGATGTAATTCTAGTTCACCCTCCCCCCTCAATCCTAGTTTAAATACTCCTCCAGCCTTCCCAAAAACCTCTCCCCCAGCACAGCAGACCCCCTTCCATTCAAGTGCAAACCGTTTTTAGCATATAGGTTGCACCTCAATGAAAAGTCAGCCCAGTGCTCTAGAAACCCAAATCCCTCCTTCCTACACCATTTAGTCTGTCAGATTTTTACCGAATGATCAGTGCCACGGGCTATAGACAGCAACACTGATCAATGTATTCTGCCAGTGGCACCACACCAGTAAAACACACAATTGAGTGATTCCCCCATCCATGTTGAAGTCCCAGGAGGATGAGGCAGCTGCATCATACCTCCTGAATGACACATTCTGTCCCACCATTTCTGCTGAAAACACATATTGGTGCCCTCCTGCTTCTACATTCTACAGAGTCACAGGAACATGATCAGGGCTTGGCTTATAGAAGCTCCTGTATATGAACACTTAAAACTCCATCCATTATGCACTGTGTTTCCTACTGAGGATCCTCTCACTTAGCAATGGCGGGTCACAGGTGCAAAAAGACCTGGGAGTAAAGAAAAACATGAGTTCTGCAGATGGAATACAGAAAATGCAAAACACTGCTCAAAGTGATAACTCTTTCAAGAGCAAAGTCCTATTATGACCCTACTTCCCTCAAATGACTTTTTTTTATTATTATTCAAATACTTTTTTATTGTTTTTCAAATAGCAAAAAGAGATACACCATCGTTAAACATTATATGATGTCTTGCAATACATATATATAAAACAATTATTACTTTACCCTCCCTCCCGGCCCACATCCACCGACACCCCACCCCCCCTTCCCCACACCACCCAATCACTAGTTGCACATGCACTTCCATTAATTTGCGAAGCCTCAAAGGGATAGAGAAAAAATCACCCTTGAGGGCAAAAAGCAGTGCAAAGAACAAAAAAGTCTGGGGTTCCAAAGAGATGAGGAGTAGAGACAGGGGGGTGGCGGGGAGTGAAGGAAAAACTCTCATCCTCTCACCACCATCCCCTCATGGAGAGCACCCCATCTCGTCCAGCCAAGAATTCCACATCCTCACAAACTTCCCATAGTTGCCACGCCTGATAAATGTCACTCTTTCACTCTAAACTGTTGACCCAGTTTCTCACTGTCGGAAGGGGTTCTGTGCCTGCCATTTCTGTGCGATCAATTTCCTCGCCTGGAATCTGCATCTCAGCACTACCTCGATAGTGCCGGCCAGGACTCTAAATTCCTGAATACTCCCTAGCAGGCATGTCTTGACCGCTGGTTCTAATGTAGTCCTGAAGATTTTGTTTATCCTATCTATTATCTCCGCCCAATATTTAAATCATTTTGGGCATTTCCATACCATGTAAATGAAATCTCCTGTCGCTTTCCACCTAGGGCACTCATCATCTTGTCTCCACCCAAGTTTAAACATTTTAAATAATAGACTCTGTGTATCAGGAACAAGCGGGATACTTTCTGTGAGGGGGAAATCGAGACCAATGCCCCTCATTCTAAGATCTTATCCCACTGTTCATTGTCCCCACATCTTTCTCCCATCCTACCTTGCTCTTGGAGGGTCCTACTCCACTTATTATTCTAGCCCCCAGCCTTATTTTTAGGAGGGTGGGGATCTGGGTCCATTACATTATTTGTGACCTGAACTGCGCCTGAATGGCGTGTCTGATCTGGAGGCATTTATAAAGAGTTATTTAATATATTTAATTCCCAAATTAATATTTAGGAATGTTTTCATAAGGTTACCCGCGTACAGTTGGATTTGTCGACTAATGTTTCTCCCACTCCCTGGGCCTCTCTATACCCCTTACTTCCACCAGATTTTTGTTGTTCCATAGGGGGGTATATTCTGTTACCCCGGTATACCCCATTAGTGCCTTTGTTGCCTGCCATACTTTGCTGACCAGTTTTATAGTCGGGCATCTATGGATAAATGAGTCTGCCTCCAATGCCTTTACTAATATGCTATGTGGGGCCCCTGTTAGCATCATTCTGGCGCTGGTGTGGATCTCGGGTGCGGGACCGCCATGCCCCCTTCTTTAATCGGTAATTGCATAGTTTACAGGCTGATCCTAGATTGGACCTTCTTCCAGATTAATTCCCTAAAAAGGGATTCTATTCTTTTAAACCACTTTTGGCCTATCCAAACTGGGGAGTTATATAACCGGTATAATGGGCCATATTCTCAAAGAAGTTCCGCCGGCGTATATGGAGATGCGCGGCGTAAGTGTAAAGATGCGCCGTCCTATCTAAGCGCCGTAGTCACAGAACCAGATACGCCTGAAACAAGGCTTCTCCCGTCCGTCTTAACTCGATTAAGTTTACGCAGCGTAGGCGCATATTTCCGCTGATGGCATCCTACGCTGCCATAGAATTAGTATTCAAATATGTAAATGATGTAGATGCGCTGATTCCCGAACCTACGCGCGATCGGCTTAGGCTACGCGCTGTGCGCGTAAGACAAATGGCCGGCTGAAAGTTACCCCTCATAAAGCTCGGTTAACTTTGCTCCAGACCTGAGTAAGTCAGCTTGAAAGCAAATACAGCAGCACCATCCCGGACGAGCTGAGCAACCACACTTATAGGACAACACATTCGTATGCCAACATGCCAGGGGCAGGCGTGGTCTTGGCACTACTAGTGTGTGCAGAGGCCGAGGCGCGTAGAAGGAGGAGGGCACGTAGGAGGGCACGTGAGAGGATATACCCACCACGCATTAGCCTCTTTGGAATGGCTGATTTGGAGGTGTATCGCCGATTCAGATTCAGCCCTGATGCCATTCTGGAAATTACCAGAACCCTGCAGGATGACATCACCAGCCCAACACAATGCTCACATGCAGTGCAGCCACTGGTGAAGGTCCTGGCAACATTGCATTTCCTTGCCACTGGTTCTTTTCAAAGAACAAGTGGAGACGTGTCTGGGATATCACAAACCAGCATGAGCAGATGTGTGCACCAGGTTGTCCCCGCAATCCTGAGACGCATGTCCCACCACATCATCAGACCCACCCAGGAGGACCTGCGTGATTTCTGCCTAATTGATGGATTCCCACTCACCGTGGGGGCCATTGATTGTACCCGTGTGGCACTACAGCCCCCCCATGAGACAGAGCACATATACCGCAACAGGAATAATTGGCATTCCATCAATGTCCAGGTCATAGTGGATGCCCATGGCCTCATATGATACGTCCGTGCCAAACACCCAGGATCCAGCCATGACAGCTTTATATTCCGTCAAAGCGACATCCCAAGACAATTTGAACAGCTGGCTGGTTGGTGAGTGACATGGGTGTCAGGTATGACTGTCCCCCCCCATGATGCAGACATCACGAGGGGCACATGCATGACTAACATCCTCCTGTCTTTTCCCTTCCAGGTGACTCTGCATATGCACTGGGACCCCATCTGATGACCCCATTCCGGAATCCACAAACCCCAGGAGAGAGAAGATATAATGAAGCTCATGCACGTACCCGTGGAGTGGTGGAAAGCACATTTGGCATCCTTAAGTCCCGTTTTCGATGCCTGGATAAGACTGGGGGGACCCTGTTGTATTCCCCAAACTTCGTGTGCTAGATCATCGCTGCATGTTGCGTGCTGCACAACTTCGCAGTGAGAAAGGGCCTGGAGATTGACATACGTGATGACCTGACCCCCGAACCCCACAATCCCCCCCTAACCGAGGGTACCCCATCTGCTGATGCTACAGCAGTCAGGAGATGTCTCATGGAACGAATCTTTGAATGTTAAAAACACACATTAAACATGGCACAATGAGAATGCACGCATGCACACCACTGTGGTCCCTAGCACACCCCCCCCACATGCACATCACATTGGATTAGACCGAAGTACACCGCACGGTACTAAGGAGCAGCAATGCCGCGTCAAGGCCCCAATGATGTTGCTGTCCATTCATACACCATTCATACGGCCCTGGGGAGAACTTATCCCCAGTGCCCGAGGGTGACATCCCTTACTGGCAGGAGTGTCACCCCCCACATTCACACACCATTCACACTGTACTCTGCACTACTGTGTGCAGCACCCAAAAATAAAAAAAACTCTTAACCAGAGCACAAAAAAAATAAACTCTTAACCAGAGCAAATATAATATCCAAAGAAAAATCACTTGCCCCGGCGTGGGCTACACCTGGTGCCCAGGTTCCTGGCCCTCACTTGCCTGGGGGTAGCCGGGGCATCAGGTGGAGGAACATCCCCAGGTGGAGGAGCATCCCCAGGTGGTGGAGGAGCATCCCCAGGTCCCTCCCTGGCTGCCCTCCAAAGCCACCGCTATGCGGGTGAGCAGGGCCTCCTGGGAAGCTGTCTGGGCCTGAACAGCCATTCTCAAGCACCTGACCTCCCCCACAAGTTCTGCCGTTGTATTCTGCAGCTCACCCAGGCTGGTGATTGTGGCTGCGCTGTTTCCAGCCACATCTTGTAGAGCATCTGGTACTGCTCCCGAGGAGGACAGGCTGTTGGACAGGCGCCTCAACTCAACCACAATTTCCCCCATATGGCGGCTTTGCTGGTCCTGCTGCCTGGCCAGATTTCCATGCAGCATTTCTGCCGCACCCCTTGTCCTGTGGGTCGCCCTCCTGGGGACAGGAGTGGCTGGGGCCCTTGCATAGGGGGAGGACCTTGAGGGGCTGGAGATGAGGGGGATGGGACGGAAGGGACTGGAGAGGGTGTTGGAGGACCCTGAGGGGCTGGAGATGCGGTGGCTTTGTGATGGTCCTGCCACCACATGCGACTCATCCAAAAATAGGAAGACCTCCTGATCGGTGTGGACCACCTCTTCATGGACCACCTCCTCATGGCCGACCTCCTCAACCACCTCCTGCGCGGAGGAATGCCCACTCCCCTCCACCAAGGCCTGTTGGCTTCCCAGGGGGTCAGCCACAGAAACAGGCTGCTCAGGGGATGTTGGCGTGGGACAGCCACTGGCAGCATCAGATGGCCCAGCTCCCTCCTGCACACCTGTGGATGACACAAAACATTCACATGTTGGTGGACCCACACACTTGTCACATGTCCCCCCCCCCCAAACATGCTACACACCAGATAGAAGATAAAACACACTTACCTGTCCTCATGGGCGGCTCACTTGAGTCATGGCCCTCCAGGCCCTCCACCTGCTCCCTCCGAAGGCAGCGGGCAATGACTTCCTCCTCTTCTGAGAGCCTGATAGTACAGGGTGGCCCCCCTCCAGTGCCCCTGGCATGCTTAGCAATGGTGGCCATCTTATTCCTGACCACACCACGCAGGTCATTCATCTTTTTCTGAATGTCCTGGGGGGGTCCTGGCCTCATGGCCTAAGGCATTGACCTGTGCAGCAATTTTATGAAGGATCTCATCCTTTTTGGTTTTGCTGGTGCTGCCACTGTCTGCACCATGGAGACAAGAATCATATCTCTCCATAGCAGAGACTATGATGGCCCTCTCATCTTGTGTGAAATTCTTCTTCCTTCTCTCCTTCCTGGGTCCAGGCATTGCAAAGTGAACGCTCCAAGATCTCACACCACCAACAGAAAGAAATGGAGTCACTTTGCACTCGTTGGGCGCATGTGATGACGCTTTTATGCACTGGGCCGGCCCAACTCAGCGGGGATTTACGCCTAATGTTGGTTTGCGCATGCGCAGAGGGCGGGGCACATCCGGCGCATACTCCGTTCGGTCTGGACATCATTTGCATGGGGTCACGGTTCATTAGAATGCTTCACGCCCACATCCCTTCTACCGTCACTTGCGCCTGCTTCCGCCGACACATTTAAGTTACGCGAGCGCATCGTAGGACGCTTGTGGTCCGGGAATCTGGGCCAGCTCTCTCCAAGTTAAGCCATCGTAGCGCATCTGAGATGCGATACGCCTGACTAAATATGCGCCGATCTACGAGAATATGGCCCAATATCTGCGGTAGCCATATCATCTTTATTAAATTGCAACGCCCTGCTACAGATAGAGGGAGTCGGCTCCAGATAATAGGATTTTTAATAACAGCTTACCTGTAAAATCTTTTTCTTGGAGTACACCACAGGACACAGAGCCTCTATTCATTACATAGTGGGTTATATAGTCACCAGAGGTGATTGGACACTGGCACAACCAATGAAGACAAGTTCCCCTCCATATAACCGTTCCCATAAAGGAAGTACCTCAGTTTTTGTAGCAAAGCAGTAAGGTTCCCATAGACGGGGGGTGGGGCCTCTGTGTCCCGTGGTGTACTCCAAGAAAAGGATTTTACAGGTAAGCTGTTACTAAAAATCCTATTTTCTTTATCGTACACCACAGGACACAGAGCCTCTATTAATTACATAGTGGGACGTCCCAGAGCAATGCTCAATCAAGGGTGGGAGACACAGATCAAGCAGGCTGCTAACGGACAAGAAGCCCTATACTGCTGCCTGCAGCACGCTACGCCCAAAAGCGGAATCCTTATTTCCTTTTACTTCTATTTGATAGAATTTGGTAAACGTATAGACTGAAGACCAAGTCGCAGCTTTACAGATCTGAGCCATAAAAGCCTAGTGATGCACTGCCCATGAAGCTCTTATTGCCCTGGTAGAGTGCATTTCCAATAACAGTAAACAAAAAGAGATAAACTCTGCGCTAAACCCACTAACACGTGAAGAAAAAATGAAAAAAAAAACAATCTTCTTAAAATAAGGGAAATAAGGGATCAGTGAAAAATGAAAAAGTATGTGATTCAAGAAGAGGGATGCTGCTGCTGCTGCTTATAAAAGCCTAAATACTTAAAACTCAAACATACATACATACAGAAAATAAGCGCGCAACCCAAATATTAAAGTGCAAGGGTGAAAACAAATTAGTGCATATACATGAAAAGATTATATATATATATATATATATATATATATATATAATCATTAAAGTGAAAAAAATCAAGTGTGACAATGCACACACAGAAAAATATGTATATCAATGCACACCAACAAATAAAAATAAAAAACACAGTGTAAATTAATTAATAAAAGTGTTAACTACCCAAACGGTAGTAAATTAATATGGTAAAAATTAGGGCTGTGTAAATTAACTATTAATTCATCGATTAATCTTGAATTTTTTTTTGATCGATCAAATTTTTTTTGATCGTTCAAATTTTAGTATTTTGTTTGGTACTCACCTTTCCGCCGGCTTCCGGGCCTTCAGGGAGTTCCGTCAGACATCCGGTGACGTCACGGACACCGGCAGGGCTTGCCTTGTCTATCTGAAGGGCTCCTTTGCTGTGCCTTCATATCTGTATACCGGCGGGACCTTACTATCTGCCACACGCAAGGGCTGTTACACTTCCCTCTATCAATCTGGGATTCTACAGCCATCCACTGGGAGTTGTGATAGTTCCCTCTACATGCCGACGGACTGATGTTAACCTCTCCTCATCTGGATTCAGCAGTGGTATCATTGTACACATTTTTATACCAGTATCATACTTGGCTACATGTTTTTAAGACTGCTTTTGCTACCGTTTGGTATTACTCGCACCATTTTTACAGTTTATGTAGCTACATCGATCTTATCTCCAGTGCAATATTTATTTTGTTACCTACTTGAAGACTATAAAAGTTTTAATGCTATTCCCATCGAGCGCTGCCTTTGTGTGTTTTTGTATCCTGCTATCCATTTTTCCAGTGGTTGGTAGCTGCACTGGGAATCAGCGTGCAAAGAGGAGATCAGCTAAAAGTAGTTGGATCTGTATGTGCGTTTATAATTAATCGAAAAAAAATCTGGTAGAAGCTTGGATCTTATTCTCAGCCAAAGAGATGTAAAATTACTCACTCTTACCGAATATGATGGACCTCGGTTTAAGGAGGTCAATGAAGCGTGTGCATCCGCCTGCCGGCCCCGGTACAAGATCACTCAACTCAGGGAGGGGTGCTTCTGTCTTGCAAGGAGAGAGAAAGCCTTCAGCTGTTTCTCCAGCCAAAATCACACAGGAAGACGGTAATCAGATTCAACTTAGCTTTAGCCAGACACTGAATTCTGAGAGTATTGACTTAATGGAAAGAAAGGAATAAGATCCTCATAGTGAGGAATGTCCAAAAAGATATTTATTTAAAAATCACTAAAAAAAATGTCACGGCAAGTAACAATCCACTTAAAAATATCACAGCAGGTATTTATCCACAGCAATGGTCATATCAAGAAAAAAGGAGTAAAAAACAACATAAAAAATATATGAAAAGCCAAGGATCAAACCTAAAGGGCTGAATGATATGAGTGTGATGGCGTTAGGAAATGCTCCACCCGACGCGTTCCCCAAAAATGGCTTCAACTGGGAATGGAGACTGACTTCCCACGCCAACACATCCAACTTAAATACTTCCTGGGCAGTCGGGACACCGGAAGTGAGATTTTTCAGCCCCACCTCTGGAGTCACCAGATCAGTAGCATCAAAATACATAAAAAAATACAGATAAAACCTCTAATATCCTTCAGTAATATAACTGTATGTATGCGGCAGAAGAACCACCCTCCCGGAAGGGAAAAAAGACCCCTCCGGAAGAGAGGAAATATTATTTTATTCCATTTAAATTCCCTGCATTACAACACACAAATATACAGGACAGAAACAGACCATCTAAATATAGCAAATTATTACTCATCAATATACCCATAAATTAGAGAAAAAAGATGAAAAAAAAGTGTATATATATATATATATATATATATATATATATATATATATATATATATATATATATATATAAATACTTTAAAAATGTATATAAAAAGATAAAAAAAAATCTTAAATGGACAAAAAAATCAGAAGTAGGAAAAAACTATTTTCAATAAAACAATTAACATCCCACTCCACGTTTAAGCCAAAAGGTCGGTAACATTGGAGGTCATATATCCATCGAGTTTCACGTCAAGATATATGTCTAACCATATTGTCTCCCCTCCAATGTGGGGTGTATTTTTCAATGGCCAATACTTTAAGTAAAGAGGGATCTTTATTGTGATGTAAAAGAAAATGTTTTGAAATGCTGCGTGCCTCGTGAATGTGCTCTCGGGTCCTGGGAACTCAATGTTCCCAGGCAGCCCGTGATTGCAGTCGGCAAACGCAGAACAGGGGGATGCCTTTGTAAACAAGGCATTCCCCTATTTTGCCTAGTGACATGTCACTGATGGCTGTTCCCCTGTGATCGGGAACGGTCATCAGTGATGTGTCTCTCGTAGCAACGCCACTTAACAGTAAGAATCACTCCCTAGTACTGACTTAACCCCTTCAGCGCCACCTAGTGGTTAACCCCTTCACTGCCAGTGTAATTTTTACAGCAATCGGTGCATTTTTATAGCCCTGATCGTTGTAAAAATTACAATGGTCACAAAAATTTGTCAAAAGTGTCCGATGTGTCAGCCATAAAGTCGCAGTCACAATAAAAATCGCAGATCGCCGCCATTACTAGTAAAAAAATATATATTAATAAAAATGCCATAAAACTATCCCCTATTTTGTAGATACTATGGGGCAGATCCACAAAAGAATTACTAAGTCATTTTAAATTTTTTCCGCGTCGTATCTTTGTTTTGTATCCACAAAACAAGATACGATGGCATCTCCGGTCGATCCGACAGGCGTACGTCTTAGTACGCCGTCGGATCTAAGATGCAATTTTTCGGCGGCCGCTAGGTGGCGTTTCTGTTGAATTCTGCGTCGAGTATGCAAATTAGCTAGTTATGGCGATTCACGAACGTACGTCCGGCCGTCACATTTTTTTACGTCATTTGCGTTCGGCTTTTTTTGGCGTATAGTTAAAGCTACTGTTATGAGGCGTACTCAATGTTAAGTATGGCCGTCGATCCCGCGTAGAAATTTGAAATGTTTACGTTGTTTGCGTAAGTCGTTTGCGAATAGGGATTTGCGTAGAATGACGTCACTGTCGTGAGCATTGGCTTATTCCGGGTTAATTTCGAGCATGCGCACTGGGATACCCCCACGGACGGCGCATGCGCAGTTAAAAAAAAAACGTTGTTTACGTCAGGTCACGACGTATTTACATAAAACACGCCCCCATCACAGAGATTTGAATGCCACGCCATTACGCCGCCAAAGATACACTACGCCGCCGTAACTTACGGCGCAAATTCTTTGAGCATTCGAAAAAAAGGTACGTTACGGCGGCGTAGTGTATCTAAGGCCGGGTACTAACGAGCAAACATGTACGGTGAAACCGGTCCGTTGGACCGATTTCACCGTACACGCCTGCCAGAGGGCTTCTGTACGATGGTTGTACTAACCATCGTACAGAAGTCCGCGCGTAAACATTACGCGGGGCGTGTCCGCGTCGTCGCCGCGATGATGACGCGGCGACGTGGGCGGGCCTGCCATTTAAAGGCTTTCACGCATGCGTCGAATGACTTCGACGCATGCGAGGGACGGCGGGTGCTCGGACATGTACGGTAGGTCTGTACTGACGACCGTACATGTCCGAGCGTGCAGGATTCCAGCGGACGGTTTTAAAACACGTCCAGGAATATTTGTCTGCTGGGAAAAGGCCCGGCGGGCAAATGTTTGCTGGAATTCGGCCCGCTCGCGCCTACACACGACCGAACATGTATGCTGAAACTGGTCCGCGGACCAGTTTCAGCATACATGTTTGGTCGTGTGTAGGGGCCTTAGGCTACCCCCGGCACAATAATGTGCCGCTGTACGTGGATCTACCCCTATAACTTTTGCGCAATCCAATCAATAAACACTTATTGTGATTTAATTTTATTTTTTACCAAAAATATGTAGAAGAATACGTATCAACCTAAACTGAGGAAAAAATGTTTTTTTTTATATATTTTTGGGGGATTTATTATAGCAAAAAGTGAAAAATAAAGGACATCAATTTTGTTTGTGAGCCACGTCGCACGACCGCGCAATTGTCAGTTAAAGCGTCGCAGTGCCGAATCCCCAAAAGTTGCCTGGTCTTTGGCCAGTGAAATGGTCCGGGGCTGAAGCGGTTAAATTTTTTAAAATCCTACCAACATTTAAAAAAATCTTTTTATAATAGTGTTCATAGTCAGGTGGGTGGCAGTATTTACATGTATTTCCCACTGGCACAGGAGTATGTTTGGACATGCCTGATGTATAAACACAGTATATTCAAAGTCCAGTGTTCTGTTTCAAATGGCCCCACTAGTAATTTGGATATATATATTTTTTGTGGCCCCTAATGAATCCTGAGCACCACAGGGGCCACAAAACATATATACCCGTATTTATCGGTGCCTCAGAGGGGACAGGTTATATACAGGAGAATCTCCTGTTTACTCGGCGGCCTCGAACAGGAAGTCCCATCTCCTGGGCTGACATTGGACGACTGTTCTGCCTATCATAGGAGGCGGGACTTTGTATTAAAGAGGCCGCCAAATAAACAGGAGATTCTGTATGTAATCTGTTGGCGCTCGTCCCGCCCCCTCCCTGTCCCCTCCAAGGCTGCAGATGGGCATGGATCAGGCTGCCTTCATGACACTTGTGAGGCTGCCTTCATGGCAATGGTGAGGCTGCATTAATGGCACTTGTGAGGCTGCAGATGGCCACCAATTGGACTGCATTGATGGGCACTGCCCCTTATTTTGCTTCACAGTTCTTTATTTCAAATGTAATTAACTTCCCTCTTAAAGTGAAGGTGTGTGTTATATGTCAGCCCTCAAAATTTAAACTCGCCTCTCGCATTTTGGGAGTTAATTTTAAGGGCTGGCGAGTGTCTGGCTGGCTGCTTGGGAGCAGGGGGGGCGAGTGAGGAAAGGAGAGGAGGAGCTGCCGCCGCCACGGCGTTCAAACCGCGGGGAACATTACAGCTTTCAATTCAATAGCTGTGTGTGTTCCCCGCATATGTGCGGCGGTGGGAGGAAGAGCTCTGGCTAATATGTGTGTGTGGGGAGGAACTATGGCTAATTTGTGTGGTGGGGAGGTAGAACTCTGGCTAATATGTGCGGTGGGGGGTAGAACTCTGGCTAATATGTGCGGTGGGGGGGGGGGGTAGAACTTTGGCTAATATGTGCGGTGGGGGGTAGAACTCTGGCTAATATGTGTGTGTGTGTGGGGGGGGGGGAGTACTCTGGCTAATATGTGCGGTGGGGGCGTGGGGGTAGAACTCTGGCTAATATGTGTGTGGGGGGGGGATAACTCTGGCTAACATGTGTGTGGGGGGGGGGGGGAAGAACTCTGGCTAATATGTGTGTGTGGGGCGGAGAACTCTGGCTAATATGTGTGTGGGGGGGGGGGAGAACTCTGGCTAATATGTGTGGGGAGGGGAGAACTCTGGCTAATGTGTGTGGGGGGGAGAACTCTGGCTAATATGTGTGTGGGGAGGGGAGAACTCTGGCTAATATGTGTGTGGGGGGACTCTGGCTGCAATATGTGTGGGGGGGGACTCTGGCTGCAATATGTGTGGGGGGGGGACTCTGGCTGCAATATGTGTGTGGGGGGGGACTCTGGCTGCAATATGTGTGTGGGGGGGGGACTCTGGCTGCAATATGTGTGTGGGGGGGACTCTGGCTGCAATATGTGTGTGGGGGGGGGACTCTGGCTGCAATATGTCTGGGGGGGGGACTCTGGCTGCAATATGTCTGGGGGGGGACTCTGGCTGCAATATGTCTGGGGGGGACTCTGGCTGCAATATGTCTGGGGGGGACTCTGGCTGCAATATGTGTGGGGGGGACTCTGGCTGCAATGTGGGTGAGGGGACTCTGGCTGTAATGTGGGTGAGGGGACTCTGGCTGTAATGTGGGTGAGGGGACTCTGGCTGGAAAATGGGGACATTTTGCTGCATTGGTAGACATGGGCAGGCTGCATTTTTGGGCACGGATTAAGTTGTTGTTAATATTTATTACTTAATTCTACATAAAACATTTAAGTGTAATTTCATGAGATTTATGAGGGCGTGTTTAGGGGCGGGACATGGTAGGGGTTGGGCGGGGCAACTGGTGGCGAGTATGCCTTGAGGCCTGGCTAGTAGCTCAGGACTTGAAATTTTGAGCCCTGTTATATGTTATATGTTATATGTCGATTAAATACGGTATATCCAAATAACACACCCAAGCTCATCCTTAGTCCTGAGTGGCGCTCTGGGATTCGTTGGGGGCCACAAAAGATATATATATATATATATATATATATATATATATATATATATATATATATATATATATATATACAAATAACATGCCCAAGCTCAATTCTTGTTGGGCAGTGTATTAGTGATCGGACGAAAACACACTTAGACCGAATTTTAATGGTTCAAAGAACGTCAGGCAAAATGGTCGGCTCTCGCGCATGTTCATTTCCTCAAATCAGGCCCTCTTTATAAAAAGTTTAGCCACCCCTGTATATACATTGTAAGATTTTATAATATACTCTCAGGTTGATTTTAATATCCTATGTGTTTTTAGCAGTTTAAAAAATGTATATTGACAGATGGCGAATACATGGGCTTTTTGACCTGGAAATTACTGGGAACAGTGGTGGGTGTTCATTTTTTTTATGTTACACTGCTATGCCTGTGGATGCAAGTTTGTTTCATTATATGAACTTAATTGTCTACATTACAGTCCACAGCTGCCTGTTTTAAACAATGTCTGGAGAATTCACACTGACAGGAAGTGTGATATGTATGTGAGTCATCAAGCACACCCCTTGCATGTAATCATATGTCTGCTTCTTTTTCAGGAAGTGTCTATGGACAAGTTTGGGAACTCAGTTTCTGCACCTGGGGAGCAAGCATTACGTTACACAAAGGAGCTCAGAGAACAGAAAATACGCCTGAAAGAAATAGACCAGCAACTTGACGATATAGAACAAAGAAACAGCATTACGCCACAATCACTATCCTGCTTTAGCTCAATGTTGAGTGAATCATCTTAAATATTTAACAGAATTCGATTACTTCCCCAACCGTTTGTTTACTTAAAGATTTAGGAGCAATGGAATCTGGTGGATATTCTAAAATTGGTTTGAAAATGTGATTATAAATAGTTTTTACCTAAATTGAATGTATGTGGTGAAGGTCAAAGTTGTGGTGAAAGTCAAATGTGTGGTTCAATGGATCCTGAAGAACTGGTCAGGGATCTCTGGTATAGTTCAGGGTGTCCACCAAAATGAAAAAGTGAGGGAGACGGAGGAGCCCTTATAGTATAGTAGATTGATTCAAAAACAGGATGATGGGGTTCAAAGGTGGTGAGTTGTTTCACAGAGGGAATAGAAATGATAAAGATAGATGTACATCTGTTGAGACTGCATTCACCCAAAGAGGTGGGGGACACACAACTTTCCAAATGTGCAGGTAGAGAAAACCTGTCTCCACGCAGGGTCAAGGTGGTTGCTTTCTATGCCTCAGGGGGGTCTATGCCATCCTGGGTTCTCTAGTGTTCTCGGGTGGGTGTCAGAATCAAGAAGAGGAATTGGCACAAAAACCCAATGGTGGTCCAATCGGCAGACGTGCCCGAAGTATAGAATACATATACAATGTTTAAATTGATGTTAAATTTAATAAAGTATACCTATAAAGTATTCAGAAACACCAAAGTCATTGAGTTTATCCTCTAAGCATCTTCCCCTTTTCACTAGTGACTTGGCAGCCTTCCAATTTTTTATTGTAGCACAAAGCAGGTGATCAGGGATGGGGCAGCAGGGAGTGCTGAGCTGCTGAGAGAATGACTTGAGCAATTTCTTTCCCCTTCTGTGAAATGGGGTCAGTCAGAGCTCATATACTGCTTGTTAAGAATATTAAAATATGTCCATAGCTTGGCCACACATTTAAATAATTTACAACATTTAGAAGAATTTTGTTTTATAATAGATGGTTCTCAACAATCGCAGACTGCACCACTTCTAGCTATAAACAATTTATTAGAGATAGAGTCTTGCTCTCTTCATGTATGTCCTATGATGACTGGCAGTGTTGCTCTGCAGTTATATATATGATACCATAGCTGACAACAAAGTGTAACTTGGAATCTGGTAGACATGGGCATGGGCTTTTTGCATGTTATCAAATGGTTTTTACTAACTTTTGTAGCTAAATTTCTGTTTGGAATATTGTTGGTATGTTTTCTAAATATATATATTATATATGTTTAAAAAACATTCTGATTACTGTATTTATTGGCGTATAACACTCACTTTTTTACCCTGAAAATAGAGGGTAAACTGTGCCTGCATGTTATATGCAGGGGGCTGTGGAAAGTTTTTTTCCCTGAAACCTCACTCTTAAAGTTAGGGTGCGTGTTATACGCCTGTGCGTCTTATACGCCGATAAATACGGGTATGTAAAGACATAATTATCTATTATAAATCCAGTATTATATTGTAAGTGTAATAATAAAGGGCTAGATTCACAAAGACTTACGACGGGTGTATCAGTAGATACGCCGTCGTAAGTCCGAATCAGCGCCGTCGCAACTTTAAGCGTATGCTCAAACTGAGATACGCTTAAATGTTGCTAAGATACGACCGGCGTAAGTCTCCTATGCCGTCGTATCTTAGGGTGCATATTTACACTGGCTGCTAGGTGGCGCTTCCGTTGATTTCTGCGTAGAATATGCAAATGAGCTAGATACGCCGATTCAGAAACGTACGTGCGCCCGGCGGATTTTTTTACGTCGTTTATGTAAGGCTTTTTCCGGCGTAAAGTTACCCCTGCTATATGTTAAGTATGGACGTCGGGACAGCATCGGATTTTCCATCGTTTACGTCGTTTGCGTAAGTCATTCGCGAATAGGGCTTTGCGTAAGTTACGTTCACGTCGAAAGCATTGACTATTTGCGGCATAATTAGGAGCATGAGCACTGGGATACGTTCACGGACGGCACATGCGCCGTTCGTTAGAAACGTCATTTACGTGGGGTCATACTTTATTTACATAAAACACGCCCACCTCCTCACAAATTGAATTAGGTGCGCTTACGCCGGCACATTTACGCTACGCCGTTGTAACTTTGGGCGCAAATTCTTTCAGAATACGGGACTCGCCTCTCAAAGTTATGGCGGCGTAGCGTATATGAGATACGCTACGCCTGCCTAAAGATAGGCGATTCTTACTGAATCTAGCCCATACTGTGTATATATACTGCTCAAAAAAAAAGTACAGTAAGTAACACTTTGAAAACACATCAGATCTCAACGGGGAAAAAATATCATGCTGTATATCTATACTGATATGAACTAGGTAATGTGTTGGGAACGAAAGGATGCCACATTGTTCGATGAAAATTATGCAGCAGGCTAGTCCATTTTGCTGAAATTTCATTGCAGCAACTCAAAATGGTAGTTTGTATGGCCCGCACATGCTTGTATGTATTCCTGACAACGTTGGCATGCTCCCAATGAGACGACGGATGTGTCCTTGGGAATTTCCTCCCAGACCTGGACCAGGGCATCAATGAGCTCCTAAACAGACTGAGGTGCAACCTGACGGTGTCAGATGGACCGAAACATAATGTCCCAGAGGTGTTTAATTGGATTTAGGTCAGGTGAGCGTGGGGGCCCTTCAATGATATAATTTCCTTTATTCTCCAGGAACTGGTTGCATATTCTTGCCACATGAGGCCAGGATTGTCGTGCACCAGGAGGAACCCAGGACCCACTGCACCAGTGTATGGTTTGACAATGGGTCCAAGGATTTCATCCCAATACCTAATGGCAGTCAGGGTGCCATTGTCTAGCCTGTAGAGGTTTGTGCGTCCCTCCATGGATATGCCTTCCCAGACCATCACTGACCCACCACCAAATCGGTCATGCTGAATGATGTTACCGGCTGCATAACGTTCTCCAAGGCTTCGCCATACTTTTTCAGCTCTGTCACATGTGCTCCGGGTAAACCTACTCTCATCTGTGAAAAGCACAGGGCGGACCTGCCAATTTTGGTGTTCAGTGGCAAATGCCAATCGAGCTCAACGGTGCTGGGCAGTGAGCACAGGGCTCACTAGAGGATATTGGGCCCTCAGGCCATCCTCATGAAGTCTGTTTCTAATTGTTTGGTCAGGGATAATCACACCAGTGGCCTGCTGGATGTAATTTTGTAGGGCTCTGGCAGTGCTCATCCTGTTCCTCCTTGCACAAAGGAACAGATACCAGTCCTGCTAATGGGTTCTACAGCCCTGTCCAGCTCTCCTAGAGTAACTATCTGTCTCCTGGAAGCTCCTTCATGCACTTGAGTCTGTGCTGGGAGACACAGCAAACCTTTTTGCAATAACACGAATTGATTTGCCACCCTAGAGGAGTTGGACTGCATGTGCAACCTCTATGGGGTCCAGGTATCACCTCATGCTACCAGTAGTGATGCTGACCATAGCCAAATGCAAATCTATTGAAAAACTGTCAGAAAAGATGAGTAAGAAAAAAAAAATTCAGGGGCCACCACCTGTAAAACCATTCCTGTTTTGGAGGTCATCTCATTGTTACCCACCTGTTGTTAATTTCGTTAACACCAAAGCAGCTGAAACTGATTAATAACCCCCTTTGTTAATTAACTGACCAGAACCCTATCACAGGAGTTTAATTTACTTGATGCTATACTCTGATTAAGAATGTGTTCCTTTCATTTTTTTGAGCAGTCTATATTAGTCTGTGCTCATTCGTTGCCAAAACAAAAACAGAATTTTACATCTTTAATTGTATATAAACTTTTTCACATCCTGTTAGTGCAGATTTGGTGTAGAGACGGTAAGTTTTAAGCCTAGTATCCCCGGCCTGATTGCCGGGCAACATTCCACCTGTGTGTATGGCAGCTGGTCGGATAGAAACCGGTCTCTGTCGGACAAGCATGCTCGAAAAACAGCAGCCGATCAGCACTCTCCGTCAATGGCTGAGTATGAACGAAAAAAAAAAAAAATGATAGTGTGTACTAGGCTTAAGTTTACATTGACATCAAAAGCAGGCTTTTCATCTATGTTTTTGAAGCCTCTTGAATGCTGGTTAATGCTGTGTCAACTATGTGCATTTCAGTGGCCCATGTTGTTCACATGGACTTTGCTTCGCTTTGCATTGGGTTGTGTCAAATTGTATCCAACATGTACCATTTGGCTGGCTTTACAGGTCCTCAAATGTCTCCATTAATGTCAATGTAAATGGGCCACAAGCACCATTTGAGATTAATTTAACAAGCGTTACTAGCCGAGATGATGGTACAATAATCCCTACAATAAAAAAACAGCACATAGAAGGCGCCTGGAAAGCGTTTTTTGATACAATGCAAAAGCATGCAAGTGCACCAATAATGCATCTTAATGTGTTAGGTGCGTCAGTGGGCGTCCATGGTATCTAAAATTTCAAAGCACGTCTAAATGAGGCCTAAAGATTTAGTATGCAAAACTTGCAGGTTACAAACATGTAAGGATTGAATTTAAGGGGATAATCTTTCTTACTGATCATCAATGTGAAGCACAGCATATCAACTCAGTATGCTGTACATTACATATTGCTGACTGTCCATTCAGTATATTTTGATGTACATCACATGCTCCTGACTTATGCACTCTGTATGTTCTTTGTTAAATGCTCCTGACTGCTGCCCGCTACACAGTACTCTGTTGACTGCTGCACAACTTTTCTCTCTTTGGGGTTCTTAAGCATGCTCCAGGTCCTTTACAATCTTAGCAAGGCCCCTCCTGGAGATCAGAAAATATTTTTTTTTTCACCCACTGGAATGAATTTGATTATGCTTTATGTATATGTGTTTTGCCTTCCTCAGCTGTGAGTATAGGATTGTGTATATGGGGGTTTTCATTTTTTTTTTCCTATTGGTTGAGCTAGATGGACTTGAGTCTTTTTTTTAACCTGTCTAACTATGTAACATACTCCTGATTATGGGGCATAATATGTTATATGCAATTACAGAATTACTGAATTAAAATTTCCCTGTCAACCTACAGTGTGCATTTGAAAAATTACAGCAGAAAGTTTTTCCAATATAATAGGTGCAAAATGCCTTTTTAGTCCTTCCTTATCCACTCCCCAGCGGGGAGACGAGCATCTTTCTGGGAGGACGTACAGGTATGTACATCCAAAAGTATGCCCCTTGTCCGTTTGCCCCTGCCCCACCAGACACAGAAGATCACTGATCAGTGCACCAGCAAAGGTGCAGAGGTGGGCACAGTGAGGAGAGGCGGCAAATGGTGGGCACAGTTGGCAGAGGGCGGCAATGGTGGGCACAGTGAGCAGAGGCCGCAATGGTGGGCACAGTGGCAGAGGCTGCAATGGTGGGCACAGTGAACAGAGGCTGCAATGGTGGGCACAGTGAGCTGAGGCCGCAATGGGGGTGGGCACAGTGAGCAGAAGCCACAATGGTGGATACAGTAGAAGCAGAGGCTACAATGGTGGGCGCAGGTCGGTGGCTGCACTGATAAAGTTTGTAACTTAATTCTTCATAGAAAACATGTAAGTGTCATTTCATGAGATAATTTATGAGGGCTTGTTTAGGGTTCAGAATTAGGGGTGGTGCAGGGTAGGGACAGTTTGGGTCGACTGGTGGCGAGTACCCTTAAGGTAAGGCCTGGTAGTAGTCAGGACTTGAAATTTTGGAGCCCTGGTGGTATATGATTGCTTATGCAGGTGATTATCACTGTAAAAAAGCAATAGGAAATCCTGATCATCCTTTCCAGAGTAGTACAGTGGACACTGCATTACTCTGGTGTGAAGTATGTCAATTTATTTTATTTTTTAACATTCTGCCAGCTGAGTAAGTGCAGTGTCGCTATAGTGACATCATACCACTGTGGCATGGGCTGGCTGCTCTGATATCACTGTATGTCAGTGCTGCCAGCAAGTGATCTCTGTCAATCTCTGATCCCTGACCATTGCTGCCAGTCAGGGTCCCTAATCACTTCCGCACCACTCACAGTGTTCCTGATTAATGCTGTACCACTCACAATGTCCCTGATCACCACAACAGTCATATTGACCTTGATCAACGCAGCACCTGTCATATTGTCCCTGATCACCTGCCACTCTAGTTACAGTTGTCCCTGTAACTAGAGTGGCAGTCCACGCCCATCCCAAGTGTTCCTGATCACCACACACATTCATATTGTCCCTAATCACCAACACACCAGTTACAGTGTCCCTGATCACTATGCCCAGTGTAAGCAGCAACAGTGTCCTGATTGTTGCCACACCAGTCCAAGTGTCACTAGACAGTGTATGCTCGCAGCCGTGTTCTGATTGCTGCCACACTAGTCCCTAGTGTCATCAGACAGTGCACACCAGAAACTGTGTGACCACCATGCAAATTCAGTGTTGCCTCTGCCGGCCACCTGTACTAACCCCTGGCAGTTTATTGATTCATGTTTCTGCTTGCTGTCTGGACCAATACCTTTGCCGGTTTTGCTGACCATGCCTCTGCCTGCAGCCTGAAATAATGCATCTGCACTTGCCACTGACTTGTTCCTGCGAGACACCCAGTCTAGCCATCCCCTGTGGACAGCTGCACTCCTGGAGCCAGAGAAATTATTTTGTTCTTCCTTTCTTTATCCTCATGTACTTCCTGGCCAGTGAACATGGCATTCCATAGCCAAGCCAATAGGCTTGGCTTATAGGAACTGGGACTTCTGTAGGTGATGCTACACTAGGCTTTATTCCCTGACCACTTGTATAGAGGCAGCCATTACATTACATTGGTTTTGATACAATTGGTTTATTTGTATACAATGTCCTGTACATAATCAATCCATATGTGGTATTGCCATACTCAAGAGGAATAGCAGAATGTGTTTTGAGGTGTAATTCTAAGCATGCCCATGACGTCACCGCAGGGCTCCCTCCTCCTCCCCTGGCCCCCGTGCCAGTAGGAGAAAGGAGCGGGCCTCGCGCATGCGCAGTAGGGTTCCCAGCGTGAAGCGGAAAGACTACACTGCCGGGTTCCCTTGCCTGCAATTGCGGCAGCCGATGTCACTGGACTCCAGGACAGCTAATGCCTCGTTTCCACTGAGCGGATCGGTATGGTTCGGTACGGTGCGCTTTTTTCGGTGTTTCCATTATGAAAGTGTGCCATAAAACCGAACCGTACCGGACCATTCTGGGTCCTGCTTCAGATGTAGGGCCATAGAAAATGGAACGGTTCGGTTAGGGCGGAGCTGCAATACGTTCCACTGATTGGTGGACGCGCTAGGCATTTTTTCTAAACCCTGTATGGTCCCTGTAGGTCCGATTTACAGTGGAAAAACACACACCAGAATAGACCGGCCCATCATAACCGTTCCAAATTTAATGACCCGAACCGTTCCATTCAGTGGAAACAAGGCATAAGTGTCCTATTATTAAAAAAGAAAAAAAAATCACTTTCGGTCTGCGTTTTCCAAAAGCCTGTGTCAAAAATTTTAATTTTTTAAAGACTCACTCTGACTTTCAGAAAATACTTGGAGTGTTTGTTTTTCAAAATGTAGTCATTTTGTGGGCGTTTCCACTGTCCTGGTGCTCCAGGGCCTCCAAACATGTAATAGGTAGTCAGGAAATGAAATGTGTGATTTATGCATAATATATGCTCCCTGAAAGCCCAAATGTTTCACACATGTGGTTCACCCCATAATTAGGAGGCATAGCAGAATATTTGAGTTGTACTTAGAAGTATGCCTATGATGTGTGTGAGAATAACTTAAAAATTTGTTAAAATTACAACTCTTGTGAATAAAAAGAAAACACATTTAATTGCTTAGTTTTGCAAAAAATTGTGAACAAAAAAGTATAACTTCAAAAAAATCACCACAACTTTTCTAAATACATTGGACTGTTTAATTTCATAAAATAGGTCCGGCAGGTCAGTACAGGCGGTTCCCCTAGTTACAAACATCCGACTTACAAATGACTCCTACCTTACAAACGGAGGGAGACAACGGAAGTTTGAGGAAATCTATCCCTAGGAAGGGAAATTCACTATTGTAAGAGTAATTAAGAACAAACTTACAGACTCTGGGCCAGATTCAGGTAGGACTTACGCCGACGTATCTCGAGATACGCCGCGTAAGTGTAAATGTGCGCCATCATATCTATGCGCTGTACCCACAGAACTAGATACGCCTGAAAATAGGCTTCTCCCGACCGACGTTACTTTCCTCTGCCGGCGTATCGTAGGCGCATATTTAGGCCGAGCGTATCTGGCGCACCCATTGATTTCCTATGCAAATATGCAAATGAGGGAGATACGCCGATTCACGAACGTATGTGCGTCCGGCGCAGGCTACGCGCGGTGCACGTAAGCTGTACGCCCGGCCTAAATTTACCCCGCAGGGGTAACTTTGCACCAGACTTGCACAAGTCAGCTGGAGAGTAGCTTCAGCAGCACCGTTACGGACGAGCAGAGCAACCACACTTGCAGGACAACACATGGCAGCCATGGTCCTAGCACTACTAATGGGTCCACCGCCACGTAGGAGGGCACGGGAGAGGATATACCGCACGCACATGAACGTCTTTGGCATGGGTGATTTGGAGGTGTTTCGCATTTTCAGATTAGCCCTGAAGCCATCCTGGAAATAGCCCACAACCCTGCATGATGGACATCACCAGCAAGTAGGGTTGTCCCGATACCGATACTAGTATAGGTATCGAGGACGATACAGAGCATTTGCGCGAGTACCTGTACTCGCGCAAATGCTCCCGATGCTTCCCCGATCCTTTTTTTTTTTATGTGGCGGAGAGGAGTCCGTATCTGGGGAAGGCAGGAGAGGGCGGGGGGCGTTTGCTGTAGAGGGGGGTGTCGGGCCGGTGTGCTTCCGCGACTGATGGGAACAGCGTGCGGCATGGCTGTGGACAGGGAGGCAGTGACACACAGGCTGAAGCCTGGCTTTGCGGGGGGGGGGGGTATGTCGTCACACCCGGGACCCAGCCGCGGGCTCTGACGAATCTCGGCTGTGACTGTCACACAGCGAGCCGACCACAGCTGCCTCCCCCTCCTCTGTGTATACTACAAGTGCTGTGCGCTGTGGGCGTGCACAGAGGAGGGGGAGGCAGCTGCGGTCTGCTCGGCTGTGAGACAGTCACAGCAGAAATTGGTCAGAGCCGCGGCTGGAGCCCGGGTGTGACGACGGACCCCCCCCCCCACAAAGCCAGGCTTCAGCCTGTGTGTCACTGCCTCCCTGTCACAGTCATGCCGCCCGCTGGTCATCTGAGCAGCCTACAGCATTACGGGTGTAAAGTGGGGGAGTCTGTATTGTAGGAGGGGGGGTGTGTCTTTATTGTAAGGGGGTGTCTATTGTAGGGGGGGTCTGTATTGTAGGGGGAGGGGGGTCTGCACTGTAAGGGGAGGGGTCTGTGTAACACTCATCTTGGTACACCCTGCACTCCGCTGCAGTAAGCAGCAGCAGACATCTTATTACACCCAGCCTGAGCTATATGGGCTGGGTGTAACAAGATGTCTGCTGCTGCTTGCTGCAGCGGAGTGCAGGGTGTTCCAAGATGGGCGTTGCAGCATTTATTTTAATTTTTATAAATTTAGTGTCATTTTTTGCAGCATTTCAGTGCCAGTCACATGTCAGTGCAATCAGTGCCCACAAGTGCCACCTATCAGTGCCCACAAGTGCCACCTATCAGTGCAATTAGTGCCATCTATCAGTGCCCACAAGTGCCACCTATCAGTGCCCACAAGTGCCACCTATCAGTGCCCACAAGTGCCACCTATCAGTGCAATTAGTTCCCTTCCACCCCCACACATGCTACACACCAGATAGGAGATAAAACACACTTACCTGACCTCAAGGACTGGGCACCGGACTCAAATCCCTCCATGCCCTCCACCTGCTCACGCTGCAGGCATTGTGCGATCATCTCCTCCTCCGGGGTCAACCGCACAGTATAGACTGGTCCTCCTCCCATGCCCCTGGCATGCTTCCTTATCTCGGCCAGCTTTTCACAGACCTTACGTTTAAGATCATTTTTTTTTGTGGATATCCAGGGGGCTCCTGGTCGCATTGCCCACGGCACTGACCTGCAGGCTGAGCTCCCTCAGGATCTCCTTCTTCCTTGCTGGTCTGGTGACTGAGGGCACATGGAGAAGTTTTTCTTTCCTCCTCTCCTCTTGTCTGTAGTTGCAGCAGGCCGCCATCGCTTTGCAAAAGTACTTTCTTAAGGGGGGGAAAAAACAGGATGTACTTTTGCGCCGGACTAGCGCATGTCTGGGCGTATTTATAGGATCAGCGTAAACCGGTTGGCCGGGCATTTCCCAGGAAGTTGGGCCCGGCGTAGTTGTGAGCATGCGCACAGGGGAGCGCTATACCTTGTGGCCGTCTTTATACAATAGGCGGGATCTCAAGTGGTTAAATACCTAAAAAAAAGATGCTCTATCTGTCTCAAGAAAATGATTAAAGCATTTAATTTGGGTACAGTATTGCAAACTGAGTAATATCTTTTCAAAATGTGACAGCACTAGAAGCTGAAATTGGCCTGGGCAAGAAGGGGTGAAATGTGTCCAGTCTTGAGGTCATTAATAGTATCTTGTTTATACATTTGATTAAAAAAAGAAGATAAGAAGGTCCCTCTGTATAGGCAATTAGCAAATAGCTTTTTTAGTGATAAAGGAAAATCCGTCCAAAACAAAGTTTACCAATAAGTATGGGGTGCTGAGTAACTAACCTTTAAAATGAGAACAGATCTAATATACGGTTTGTTTTGGCTGTGGAGCACTTTATGGATAGAAAACTACTGCAACACTTGAAGTGTTCCAAATGTAGATACTCTCAAACAACCTAATAAAAACAACCACACACACTAATAACAGTATGTAACAGTGCTTTTTAAAAGTTGTAAATAAGAAGTTAAACAGAAAAATAACTGCCATAAACGGAAAAATGTATTATCAAATACTTACATAATTTTCCTTTCCTGATGGGACTCCATGGCAGCCTACTTGTGGGTTAACCGCGCCTACTCTCCAATGCTATATGATAGGACCCCCTACCCTATAAGTTCGGCTCACTGGTAGAGAACTGCGCTCCGTCTGTCATGGAGTCCATCAGGAAAGGAAAATTACGGTAAGTATTTGATAATACATTTTCAGTTTTCCTGACAGACTACATGGCAGCCTACGTGTGGGAAATAACTAGCCAGTCACGGGTGGGTATGCTGAACAAAAATATTTTTAATTTGCCCTGTCAACCAACAGGATTCTCAAACCAAAATTCACAGAAAATAGAGAAGCAGGTTCTATGCAATTAGTAAAATGGGTATTCCCGTGGGCTCAAATATGACAAATTGTAACGGCTCTGGTGAACGGGAGTGAACCACAACTGCGGTTAGCAAGGATTTCAACGCACTTCTCTATGTGAGAATTCAGTATTGGACCCCAGGCGTCACTCCACACAAACATGAGTTTGGGGGTTCTCTACATCATCTCTCTCTCACATAAAGGAATGCGTTGAGCTACTAGGGGTGGAGGCATTACAACATGCGACCAAACCCTAGCGTTAAAAAGATACGATTCATGTGAAGATTCTATGCACTTCTGTATGCAAGTAATTATCAGTATCGGACCCCAGGCGTCACTCCACACAAACAGGAGTTTGGGGGTTCTCTACATATATCACTATAATGTAAGAATGCATTAGGTCACTAAGGGAGCAGGTATGAAATATCCTCAACCCCTAGGATAGAAAAGTTAAGGCGAACATGTTCAGCAACTTAGGGCATAGGCCTATAAACAAGTTATAACTTATGTCAAGCATGTAGTAAGTAGGATTAGTTATAACAACTAGTAATTTCATAAGAGAGGCATATATAGCTCAGCTTGTTTGAGAGTAGATGTTCCCGTAAGAGCTTGCCCACAGCAAACAGCCAAAGCACAACAGTTAGTCCCAAGTAATAAGATGAAGGTAATAAGCCAGCGTTAAGTATAGGACTTGTATAACATCAATATGTGTAGCAGGTCTTCTTAAAGCACTACAAGTAACACAATTTGTACTTATCCACTTTGCAGGGCCTTTAGCACATTTTGATTCTGTAGTGTAGGGTGTCAGCAGCAATGGTGTTCTTCTATGGAGGGTCTCCTGGTGGGGGTAGCTTGGGGTTTCCGCAGCAACTCTAATGAGGTTAGCAGCGCAGCTCCAGGAGTGGGATTGCCTCCAGTTCAGGGATGGATGGTTTCCAGTTTAGAAAGGGCAGTAGCTAAGGTTAAAATGCAGCCAAGCCGGATACGGCCGAAAATAATAGAACAGTGTGCAGTCTGCACACTGTTCTGTTTATAGGCAGGCAACAGGTGATTGAGATACAGCGTTGATCCACTCGTCGCACTTCCATGCTCTAGGCTGGAACGCACACAGCGCTGGGCGATAATAGTATATAAAATTGCAATGCTTCAAGGGAATAAAAGTATAAAATGGTGATCAAATACAGTGAATACCAAAAAGACTGTAGTGTATCAAAACAGAATAAATAAATATTAAAAAAATAGGATGCATAAATGTATGTTAAACTTCAACAAAAGTCCATGTAAATGAAAGTGTAAATAGTGCAAATAATCACAGTCTGGAAGTAGCGTAATCTTCCAACCATGGAGAAGTGCAAGGTGCAAACCATAATGTGCTAACTGGCATTAAACAAGTGGCACTGTGACTTATGTGCATGTGGATCTTCATTGCAAAATGACACCCGCAGGTGTGCTAATTTCTTACCTTACTGCTGTAAGGTAAGCAGCATCAAAGAAAACAGGGGGGGGGTAGATAATCACTCTGGGGGGATCAGGGGGATCTCCTATCTGTTCCTCCTGGGGGGTTCCGGATGTATGCAGACCCTAGGTGATGCCTTTCTCCAAGACCAGGTAAGGATGCTAAGCCCCACTCAGGGTTTGTCTAAACCGGTTATGAATGGAGAGAATGCAAGAAAAAGGCTCTATGGTGTGAAAGGGATAGATTACTGGACAGCCGACCACCCTCTTATCTTGGTAAATCCACTGCAACGCAATCAGAATTCTGGAGACCTCAATGATGCACGCACAGCAGAATGTGCAAAGCAAGTCTGAAGCTTTATTACGGGATACAGCTTATAAAGGAGAAAACAAGAGGGAATGGGTAGACTTACTCCTGGGTTTCTAAGGGTCAAGCAGGTTTCAAAAGAGATTCATTATCTTACGAGTTTCGGCAGGTGCCTAGAAAAAGAGATAAGGCAACATTACTCTAATCTCAGCAGGTGCACGAAACTCAAGACAAACAGCCCCATCCAAATGGCCTTGACAGCTTGACAGCAAGATAAGATAGAAAGACATCATCATCTCCAAGGACATAAAGATAGCACAAAGATACATCTGGCCCAAACACAACGAGTTCTAATTATTACAGTTTTTCTCCATTGTTTTGGCTCATTTCTTGAAACAGAAATGACATTCTCAAAACAACATGGACAAATCTCCAAACCACTTCGCAATTGTTCACAACTGAATGGCATTTCTCATTCATTTCATCAAATTGCAAATGTCTCAGTACATGTCTCACTGTCTCAGTACATCTTTCAAATGATTTAGTACAAGTAGCCTACATTTAGCACAATTTCCAATTGAATAGATCTTGTTGATCTAAACTGATTGTCATTTCTTCAGTCTAATGGTCGTTCTCTCCAAAACGTGTCAGCGTCATTTCATTGTTTAAGTCATCACATGCACAATAGTCTGTTCAATTGTCAAAATTATTCAGGAACATAATACCATGAATACCATATATAAATCTCTTGGAACATTTGATAAAATTATTACAGCAATTGACAGTCGGGTGCAACTAGAACTTGACTAACGAAGGAGGAGTTGGAGTTGGTCTCAGATGACCAATCAAACAGTATGTTTAGTTACTGTACCTGACAGGTGCTGTCCATGATTGTGAATGCTGCCAAACATGTATATATAAAGCTTGACCATGCAGGGACAGTACAATTTCTGAACATGGAGTCACCTGGCCAAGTAAATGAACAATGGCAACTGTCTGCTCGAGGAAGAAGAAGAGGAGGAGGAGTAAGGGTGTGTGGTGGTGGAATAGGGGGAAGAGGCCGAGGAGCACGAAGACACCATGCTGTCCCTGATGAAATTCGGGCCACAATTATAGACCATGTCATTAACCATGGCCTCACAATCAATGATGGAATTATATAATGTATAGGACAGGACACTGTGCATAGAGCAACAAATATGTTTATTCATTTACATATTCATTTAGTGTGTGTGATAGGCCTACAGTATAACAGTATCTTACCTCAGTGGGATGTTACGTATGATACTAACAATGACAAGAAAAATATTGTAGATGTAGCGCCTGTGTACTTCCAAGTACCGGTGCTATTACTGTAAAAGTTAAGGGATAATCAGAGTGTAGTTTACTCTGATTCTGATTGCAATTTTACAAAGGGTCTCTGTTTCAGCTGGGCTGTGCTGCGGGTCCATTCTGTGGTTGCTGGGGTGTCATACCACCCCGGGGCGACAGTGGAGTCCAGGCTGGGGTGCCTCTTGCCAGCAGCCAATCGGGAGGGAGTTTCTCTCGCGGGGTCTGCTGGGGGAGGGTACTTCTGGAGCAGACGCCATTGAGGCGGGGTTCTTTTCCTGAGGTGGCACCCACCTTTAGGGTGACCACACATCACGGCCCCCTGGCGAGATGGCCTACCAGACAGGGGTGCGCGTGCCACGCGGTGTTCCTGGTTCCGGGACCATGTTGGCCCGGAACATTTAAAGCTGTGGCGGGGCCCCAGTATTCGACTGGGTCCCCAATTCTGAAAAGAACATGTACCCCAGGTTTGGAACCACTGGAATACTGGCCAGTAGTATATTGAACTTGTGTAGAGCATAGAAAATTCCTATGTAGCTGTCTGTAACTTTAGTGTATGACTCTTCTGTATGACTGATTTGATGTTTTCTTTTTTTACTCTATTGTAGAGAATAATGGCACTGGAAGGAAACGAGACCTCTCACATACCCGTGTATGTGGATGAGGCTGGCTTCAACCTGGCCAAGGGCCAAAGACGTGGCCGTAATTTTATTGGCCACCGGGCCACGATGGATGTCCCAGGCCAGTGAGGGGGCAATGTAACTATGTGTGCTGCCATTTCTGAGAATGGTGTGGCCACTCACATCCCCAGTCTTGGCCCATACAATACACAGAAGCTCCTTATCTTCTTGCACCACCTTCATTTGGATTTGATCCCTGAAAATGAGAGAGGTCTCATAGGGCCTCACCTACCACAAAATATAATTGTATGGGGCAATGTGAATTTTCACCATGGCCCGCTTATCAGGGCCTGGTTCACTGCTCATCCAAGGATGGATATGGTGATCCTACCACCTTACTCTCCTTTCCTCAATACTATTGAGGAGTTTTTCTCCGCTTGGAGGTGGAGAGTGTATGAGCATCGGGCTCAAGATCAGAGGTCCCTGATCCATACAATGGACGCTGCCTGTGAGGATATTACAGGAGATCAGTGTAGGGGATGGTTGCGACATGCACGCTGTTTCTTCCCTCGTTGCATCGCAAGGGAGAATATATGCTGTGATGTTGACGAAAATCTGTGGCCAGACAGACAGCAGCATGTGGATGGGCAGGAGGGTGAGGACGGTGGCCAGGAGAGGGAGGGTGAGGACAGCGACCAGTGAAGAGATGTTACAGTAGTTGTAAAACTCCAGCTTTATTTACAGCATTGTAGGCTAATTGTAATTTTCCTTGTTTCATGTTTGTGCATTTATATTTCCGTATATATTATGCTGTATACATTTTCTTTTTACTCTGAAGTATGGAAGTTACCGTATTTATCGCGGTATAACGCGCTCCCGCGTATACCGCACACCCCTAAAGTTGCCCCGAATCCTGTGGAAAAAAAGTTTTTTTTTACTTACAGTTTTGGTGTCTTGCGCGGCGTCCATCGGTGGCCTCGTCGGATCCGGCGTCCGTCTGCGGCTTCGGGTGTCCTCTTCGTCGGGTCCGGCGTCCTTCTGCGGCTTTGGGTGTCCTCTTCGTCGGGTCCGGCGTCTGTCTGCGGCTTCGGGTGTCCTCTTCGTCGGGTCCGGCGTCCTTCTGCGGCGTCCTCGCGTCCTCCCCGCTCGTTTCCCGCGCCGAGTTTGAATAATGCGCCGACATATACCAAGTGCAGTACACTCGTGTATCGTCGGGCAGGCTCGGCAACTCTCGCGCTGACGTCCTGTACGCTCAGGACGTCAGCGCGAGAGGCGCTGAGACTGCCCGAAGATACACGAGTGTACTGCGCTCGGTATAGTGCGCGGTATACGCCGATAAATACGGTACTTTGTGTGTGAATGATAATGGTTACAATACTGTAAAGTAATTTTTCCTTGGCAGTATGAGTGCAGTGTGTGATGTCAAACCTTGGAGGCGACTCTTACCCTAAAATCTTTTCTTTTTTTTTTCAGTTTTATACCACAATTGTATTCAGTTAGCTAGACAAAAATGTACAGTAACCATTGTCAATGAAGGACTGGGCTAAGACTGAAAGGTGGACATGAGGGATATATCAATGGTCCTATGTCCATAGAGACAAAACATCTAAACATTTTGACTTGCAGTGCTTACACATGCAAGGGATGAAGCATTTTGGGGGCACTGACTATTTGAATGAGAAAGAAATTTAGTTTTTGAACACTGAGTGAACTGTTTTGGAAAGATATGAACTTTTGAAGGTGAACCATGGTGTTGTGCGAACCATCCAGGTTATTTTGGCAAAAGTACAAGAGAGTGAGAACGTCCCGGTCTGTATCAAGAAATGAGCCAAAGCAATTGAGAAAAATATTTGCCATTTTGAGGGCACTGACTTCTTTATATGGGAAATGAATATGGTTTTGAAGTAAGAGTGAAACTGTTTTGGGAGAGATATGAGCTTTTGCACGTGAGTTATAGTGTTGTGCTGAACTGTAAGACTGTTTTGCCAAATGATCTTAGAGTTTCTTGAGAATGTAATTTCTGTTTCAAGAAATGAGCCAAAACAATAGAGAAAAACTGTAATATACACATTTAAAACTATATTTTATCAGTTTTAATGAGGCACAAGTAGACATTGCTTGACCTGTCAACATAATTAAAGTTTTAAAGGAATTTATTTTTGCTGAAATGATTGTTTACAGGGTTATGGAGACATAATAGTTAACGATTCTTTTAAATTGATTAAAAATAGAAAAAATCAATCATATATGTACCTCTAGTTTCGTTTTTGCATCTAGTTTCTTTTTGCAACTGCTTCCCTGTGGGTTCTACTCAGAAACTGTCTCCCGCGGATGCAACTACCAGATTGGTGACATAGAGCTGTTAGCTATCGTTGCAGGCTCTCAAAGAATGGAGGCACTTGCTCGAGGGTTCTGTGGTTCGGTTCTCATCCTGACGGACACAAGAATCTGACGTACTTTCGGAGGGCCAAGAGATTGACACCCCGTCAGGCCAGATGGGCTCTGTTCCTGTCACGCTTTAATTACGTGGTCTCCCTACTTACCCGGTTCAAGAACGTCAGGGCAGATGCCTTATCACGTCAATTCTCCGAGCTGTCTAAGGAGGATTCGATACCGACTTCGGTCATACCTCCAAATCAGATCTTGTCCGCCATCCGTACCAGTTTGACCTCTCCCCTTGGAGAGCAGATTCTGGCGGCCCAATCTGGTGCTCCCTCTGGGAGACCGGACGGTAGGTGCTTTGTGCCTGAGGAGTTGCGCACCCGGCTGTTGTGAACCTACCATAACTCCAAGACCGCGGGGCATCCTGGAAAGAATCTGCTGTCCTGGGCCGTCTCACGCTTATTCTGGTGGCCTTCTCTATGGTCCGACATTGCCGCATATGTAGTGGCATGCTCTGTTTGTGCCCAGAATAAATCCCCTCTGCATCTTCCGTTGGGACTTCTACAACCCATTCCCAATGGGGAGCGCCCATGGTCACACCTGGGGATGGACTTCATTGTGGACCTCCCTGTGTCCCGAGGCCATACAGTCATTCTGATGATTGTGGATCGGTTCTCCAAAATGTGCACTGTGATCCACTCAAGAAGTTACCCCACTGCACAGGAGTTGGTCCCGGTTTTCGCCAGGGAGGTCTTCGGTTGCATGGTTTGCCCAAAGAGATAGTTTCGGATCGAGGGGGTCAGTTTGTGTCCAGGTTCTGGAGCGCTTTTTGCTCTCAGTTGGGTATTCGACTCTCCTTCTCTTCGGCTTACCCACCCTCAGTCCAATGGGGCCGCCAGAACGATCCAATCAAGCTCTGGAGCAATTTCTTCGCTGCTATGTCTCCGATCATCAGGACCAATTGGGTTGACCTTCTGCCTGGGCTGAGTTTGCCAGGAACACGGCGGTCAACTCTTCCTTGGGATGTCTCCCTTCATGGCCAATTATGGGTTTCAACCTGCTGTATTACCGGAGTATTCTCCTCCCCAAGATGTTCCAGCTGTGGAGAACTATCTTTCTGCCCTACATGCTTATGGGTACAGATTCAGAGGTCCCCTCAGGGTCTCTGTGCAGCGCCACAGAAGCTCAGCCTGCTCCTTCCTACCAGGTGGGAGATTGTGTATGGTTGTCCACTCGCAATCTCAACCTCTGAGCGCCCCCCACTCTCAAGCTGGCTCCCCGCTTTGTTGGTCCCTTCCGTGTGCTCCGCAGGGTTGTACCGGTTGCCTATGCCCTTGTGCTCCCACCTGTATGCGGGTTTCCAATGTGTTTCAGGTTTCCCTGTTTTCCCTGTTGAAACCACTAGTTTGCAATCGTTTCACCTCTCAGTTCCTCAGCCTCGCCCTGTCCAGGTGGGTGATCATGAAGAATACAAGGTGAGCGATATCCTGGACTCACGCTTGGTCCGTGCGCCGGTTGCAGTTCTTGGTCCACTGGCGTGGTTATGGTCCAGAGGAGCGTTCCTGGGTTCCCTCTGCAGATGTCCATGCTCCTGTCCTCCTCCGAGCCTTTCACGTGCGCTTTTCTCAGAAGCTGTATTTTGCGCCACGGAGGAGGGGCCCTTGAGGGGGAGGTACTGTCATGGTCTTACCTCTTTGCAGGCTCCTCATCACTGACATGTGCTGGCAGCCATCTTGCTTCATGGGGTTCTTGTAACCTGCCACACCCTGCGGCTCCTCCTTTCCACTGGGAGGAGCTGGCTGCTCAGCATATATATAGGACGGCAGCTTGCTTGGGCCTCTTCGTCTGACATCCCTTCTGTGCTTGTGCTGCCTGCTCCTGGTTTCCTACCCGGTCTTGGACGTTCCTCCTGGTTCCTGATTCCCGGCTTTGTTTCATCCGTCTCTGGCTACAGACTCCGGCTTGGCTGACTCTCTTCCCTGGCTATCGACCCTGGCACCGTAGGACGACTTTCCTGGCTGTTTCGATCATCTGTGTGGACTTTGACCTTGTTGTTCGTTTTATCAATAAATCTTCTTATTCATTTATCTGGTTTGTACGTCTGATTCATGCTTCCATGGACCAGCATCTAGTTTCATTTTTGCATGTTATCCTGCCTCTGTGCTAGACAGAGCCATAAAGCAGTGATGGTTTGGAAAATAAAACTAGAATCTCCCAGTACTGTGGTCATCAGGAAACCGAAACCGGAAGTGTCCAGAATAGAGAAGAATTACAGCAACATCAGAGCAAAAAAACGAACAATGAGGACATGAAACCAGGACTGCAGAAAGGTAAAGGGAAGCTATTTAGCTAAAAAAAAAAAATCCTTTAGTGACCCTTTAATGTAATATACATAACTTTCTCAAACCACCCAATTATTTCAAACCATCCGTTAAGAAGTTTACTCTTATCTAAGCTATATTTCAACTATTGTCAGAATGTTCCTTGTCTAATTAGTGAACTTTCAATGAACTATCTTAATACATTTTCAAGAACACCTGTGTAAAAGTACTTGTCATAAAGCAGAGGTCATTTAAAGTTCAACACCACAACAACTATAAAATGGAAGACAAAAGAAAAAATGGCGATACAGTTGATCATATACTCTATAACAATCCCCCTCTTAAAGCGGGAGTTCACCCATTTCTAACATTTTTTTTTTCTCCCCATAGATTCCTGCTCGTCGGTCTAGGGAATCGGCTATTTGTATTAAAATATGAGCAGTACTTACCGTTTTCGAGCTGCATCTTCTTCCGTCGCTCCGGATATGGGTCTTCGGGAAGCGGGCGTTCCTTCTTGATTGACAGGCTTCCGACGGTCACATCCATGCGTCACTCGTAGCCGAAAGAAGCCGAACGTCGGTGCGGCTGTATACTGCGCCTGCGCACCGACGTTCGGCTTCTTTCGGAAAATCGTGACGCGATGGATGCGACCGTCGGAAGCCTTTCGGAAGACCTGTCAATCAAGAAGGAACGCACCATTCCCGCAGCCATACCCGGAAGCGACGGAGAGGATGCATCTCGTAACGGGTAAGTACTGCACATATTTTAAAACAAATTGCCGATTCCCCTAGAGGAAAACGAGCAGGAATCTAAGGGGAAAAAGTGCCCTCTAAGGTGAACCCCCGCTTTAAGTCATGAAATTACTTATTTTCTACAGAGTCTACTGTAATAAAGACTAAGGTAAGCTTTACTTTTAGCGCCTGGGTCTAGGGGTTCTAGTGATTAAACACATCATTTTACCTTAATCTCACCATCTCATCAACAGCATCAAGACTCCCTCAGCCCAATGGAATCCAGACACCGACCAATTACTCGCCACAAGAGCAGAAGAAGTAAGAATAAACGTTTCTTAGCGTGGCCACTTGTCTGCTCAACGTGAGTTTTGTGTCTCGATAGGGTGCAGTTTGCCTCCCATGTTTTTGCACTAGGACTCCCGTCATGGTTTTTACAGTTTGTCCCCTAGCAAATAGGTGAAACCCTTTGCTATACTCAGAGAGGCCAAGACCAGGAGCTGGTATTATAGATGGTTTTGAGGTATACAAAAGCATTATACATTTCAGCATTCCATTTTATACAATCTGACAGTCAGTACCTGTGGTTTGTCTCAAAATGTTATCATGGTATCCATGGCGACCATAACCAATCATGCCAAGGAAGGACAGCATATCCTTCTTGGTCTGTGGGTGGGCGGCCGCAGCTCTCTGTGACTAACTTTACTTTCACTTTTTGTGAGTATAAAACATCTTTAAATATATTAATAGTAAAAAGGTGAAGTCTGAGCATGTAGGCCCCTTACAAAATAATCTAGAGTGGGTCACTGGGGACAAAGAGAAGGCAAATTTATTAAATGCATTCTTCAGCCCTGTGTATACAATGGAGCATGGGGAGCTCATGTCCAAAATGGGGGTGGGAGTGACACAGCCCCAAATCCACAATGGCTCAAAAGTGATATGGTCCAGAATATTTAGACAGAATAAAGGTGGATAAAGCACCTGGACCTGATGGCATCCACCCACGGATCCTAGGTGAGTTGAGCTCTGTCATTCAAAGCCACTGTATCTAATATTTAGGGACTCATTAATGACAGGAATAGTACCACTGGATTGGCGTAGAGCCAATGTGGTGCTTATATTTAAAAAGGGAACAAAGTCTTTACCAAGTAACTATAGACCTGTTAGTCTAACTTCTATAGTTGGGAAGATACTGGAACGTTTAATAAAAGACCACATGGATGAGTTCTTGCTGGAAAAAAACTATTTAAGAGCAGACAAAATGGATTCATGAAAGACAGAAGTTGTCTGACAACCTGATTTCCTTTTATGAAGAGGTAAGTAAAACCCTGGACAGAGGCGTGGCTGTGGACGTGATATATTTGGATTTTGCAAAAGCGTTCGATACAGTTCCGCACACACGGCTCATGTGTAAGGTAAGGTCTACAGGATTGGATATATCAGTTTGTAAATGGATAGAAAACTGGCTGAAAGACGAAATTCAGAGAGTCGTGGTTAATGATTCTTACTCTGAATGGTCCAATGTTATCAGTGGTGTACCCCAAGGTTCAGTGCTGGGACCCTTACTTTTCAATATATTTATAAATGATATTGGGTCTGAGATCAAAAGTAACATTTCTGTCTTTGCAGATGACACCAAGCTATGCAGTGGAATAACGTCCTTGCAGGATGTCGCCAATTTACAAGCCGACCTCAATGCTCTGTCTAATTGGGCGACTGAGTGGCAGATGAGATTTAATGTTGATAAATGTAAAGTTATGCACTTAGGGACTAAGAATATGCATGCATCATACATACTAGGGGGAGTACAAATCTGTAGTGGAGAAGGATCTGGGGGTCTTGGTAGATCATAAGCTCAATAATAACATGCAATGCCAAGCTGCGGTTTCCAAAGCGAGCAAAGTCCTTTCTTGTATTAAGAGAGGTATGGACTCCAGAGACAGAGATATAATTTTGCCCCTGTACAAATCATTAGTAAGACCTCATCTGGAATATGCAGTTCAGTTTTGGGCACCAGTTCTCAAAAAGGATATCGGAGAACTGGAGAAAGTGCAGAGAAGAACAACCAAACTGATAAGAGGCATGGAGGAATGGGCATGGCCAAGACCGGCATGTGAGAGGACGCACTTCTCACAGCTCCTGCCTGATCCGACTATCGATCCTTCCCCGGCGTCTCTGATCCGGCTCTCTTCGACCCATCAGCTGGCTACCGAGTCCCTGCACCGCCCGGATCCACCCCCGGCCCTCTGTACTAGGGGAAAGACCCGCTGCGGAACGGCGGAGATGACGGGACCAGACATCCAAGATGGCGCCGCCGCGGCCCTCTCACAGCGCACACCACGAGCTGATAAGGCTAAGGAAGGCACCGCCAGGAAACCACCAAAGACACAGGGTAAGGAGCAGCCGAGGGACATGCTCTTCTTTGCCCAAAAAGCTCAAGGGCCCTGCTTGCACTGGGGCGGGGGGGTCGGCCAGATGGCGGAGGTGGTGGAGGCCGTGCAGCACAGCTAGAGTGGGGACATGAGATGGAGGAAACACCCCCATAGCTCCAGGGCAGAGGCAGATGCTGATGCCCCCCCCCCTCAGATGATACACAAGATAATGTGGGGCAACCGACGCTGGCAGACATACTAAAGGCGGTGCAGGTGGGCAATGCTGACATGAAGGAGCAGTTTGGGGGCCTGAGAGAGGAGGTGTCCCTTCTGCGGCAGGACCCTCCAAAAGTCAGGGAGAGAGCAAACCGCTGTTGAGAGCAGAGTGAGTGACCTGGAGGAAAAGCTCCCACATATAGCGACAGAAGTCAGAGCGGCACATCGTATGGCCCAAGACACGCTTAGCAGAGCTGAGGACACAGAAAACCGTTTACGCAGAAATAACGTTCGCATAGTTGGTCTCCCTGAGAAGACAGAGGGCAGAGACCCCACCATGTTTGTGGAGAACTGGCTCATAGAAGTGTTCGGGAGGGAAGTTTTCTCGCCATTTTTCACCGTGGAGAGAGCCCATAGAGTGCCGGGCCGACCCCCTCCCACAAGGGGCCCCCCCCCGGTCGATGCTGGCCAAGCTTTTGCACTACCGCGCGACAGAGAGGCGGTTCTCCGCTGCGCGCGGGTGAGCGAGAAATGTTACCTTTAATGGGGTCAGAGTGTCGTTTTACCCGGACTTCTCGGCCGAGGTGCAGAGCAAGATTTGTTGAAGTCAAAAAACGCCTGAGGGCTCTACAGTTACCATATGCCATGCTCTACCCGGCCAAGTTGCGGGTAACCGCAGAGGGGCATGCGCAATTTTTTGAGTCCCCCAGGGAGGCTATGGCCTGGCTGGATCATAATGAACAGGCCCTGCGCCATCGCAGGGCTGATGTGGGAGGAGACTGACCATGTCATGAACCGTGACACACTGACTGTGCTTCTGCTATGGGAATGATACTTTCCTCACATTGTTGAGCTGTTGCTCTGACTTTTGAATTACCCTGTCTGCAGGTCCGGTTCTCTTTTTTTTTTGTACCAGATGCCGGGGAAATATCTTCACTTTTCCAAAGCGCTAGGAAACAAACTGTGACTGTATTATGCAAATGAATAGGACTTCAGCTGAAATGTTGAGAGGAGTAGTGGGCTCACGTTTGAGCCGGATTGGAGTGCCTGATCTTGCCCTGTTGGCAATATGCCTGACCATGTTCGGGCTCCATCTGGGCCCTCCAGGGAACTGGGACGGCATGCCTGGATGGGACCTGCCTAAGCACCATTGCACTACTGTTTGGGGGCACCGTTGTGCCTGGTTATATTTTGAAGTACTCATTGTCCTACAGTCCAAGGGAGTATTGATTTCCCTAACGTTCTTTTCTCTTTTATTTTTTTTATTTTGGCCACCTGACACTTTGCTACCGCGAAAGACTACCCGCATCGCCCCTCATGCCCGATTACTATTTTTGCTTCTGCAATGGAGGGCACCCCCCTGATCTCCTGGAATGTTAGGGGCATGAACTCCCCCCCTGAAACGCACAATGATATTTACATGTATGAAGAAGTTTTACCCTGCTATCTTATGTTTTCAGGAAACGCATTTGACACATGATACCACAAGTTGTTTGAAATACTCATGGGTGGGCAGGGCATACCATTCCACTCACACCTCCTTTTCTCGGGGTGTGAGTGTACTGGTACACAAGTCCCTGGATTACCAGGAATATGCCTCTAAAGTTGACCCAGAAGGGAGGTTTGTGTTTTTACATTGTCGGATGGGAATTTTGAACTGTATTTTGGCGTGTGTTTACATTCCTCCCCCATTTGACGCTCGGGTGTTGAGGCTCCTCTTGGAATTCCTGGAGGGTAGGCCTGACCTCCCGATGCTGCTTGTGGGGGACTTCAATAGCTGGTTGGACCCGGGGCTGGACAAACATCCGGCACCCGGGGCGAACCCTCATAGGGCCACCCCGTTGGCAAGGTTGTTACGGGAGGTGGGTTGGCTGGATGTGTGGAGACACCGAAACCCCACAGCTAGACAATTCTCATGTTTCACGAAGGCTCACGGGTCGTTATCTAGGATAGACCTGGCGGTGGGTAACTCTGCGATGCTCCCCTCGGTTTCGGACATTGCATACAGACCTAGATGTATTTCGGACCACTCTTACATGGTAATAACACTTGCGGTGTCTCATCCATCTGCGCTTCCCAGAGCGCCCTGGAAGTTCAATGCCTTTTGGCTTCAGCTATTTAGTGCCCCGGAAGAACTAGAGGGGAGCATCCGGAGGTTTTTTACAGACCAGCCCGACCCAGAATCTATCCTTACTGAATGGGAATCCTTTAAACTGTACCTTAAACGTCTGCTCAGTGGGGAGGTTAATAAGGTTAAGAGGCGCTCGGAGGCTCTCGGGGAGGCTCTGGAGATGCAGGTCCACACACTAGAGACTAAGTATGTCCAGGACCCCACTGAGACGGCTAAAGGGGCGTGGCAGTCGGCTCAATCTGCGTATGAGCACCTGCTCGCCTCCACGGCCGAAAAAAAACGTTTCTTCACCAAAACTGCATTCTTTGAGGAGGGAGAGACGACGGGCCGTCTCCTGGCTAGGATAGCGAATTCTGAACAGAAGTCCCCGGCTATTGGGACACTGCGGACCGCAGCTGGGTGACTGGTTCAATCTCCCGACCTTATCATACAGACACTAGCGGATTTTTATGAACAGCTGTATCACCCGGCTTCGACCTATAGCACTGAGGAACTGTCCGTCTATCTGGACGGAATAGCATTTCAGCGTCTATCCCTTTCCCAGAGCTCGGAGCTGGACTCTCCCTTGATTCTAAAAGAACTACAGGAGGCAGTGGCGGCCTTCCCCAACTGTAAAGCTCCAGGGGGTGATGGAATCCCCATGGAGATTTATAAACAATACTCTGAGATCTTACTGCCCAGGCTACTGAGGGTATTTAATGCTGCAAGGGAGATTAGTGCCCTCCCATCCTCCATGGCTAAGGCACACATTGTACTAATCCTTAAACCGGGCAAGGACCCAGTGGATCCGGCCTCATACAGGCCGATCTCACTACTCCAGTCTGATATCAAACTCCTTGCGAAGGTGCTGGCCCTCAGGTTAAATAAGGTAATCACCTCAGTCATACACCCGGATCAAGCAGGATTTATGCCCAACAAATCTACGGCCATAAACCTCAGAAGGCTATTTCTTAACATGCAGTCCAGGGCAGATAATGTGGGGAGGAGAGCTCTGCTGTCGCTCGACGCTATGAAGGCCTTCGATAGCGTGGAGTGGCCGTATCTCTGGGGGGTGCTGCGGCGATTCGGATTCGGTGAGGTGTTTATCTCCTGGGTGCGGTTGTTGTACCATCTCCCCCAGGCGGCTATCAGAGAGGCTGGGGGAGTGTCTGTGTCATTTGCTCTGGGCCGGGGTACGCGGCAGGGGTGTCCACTGTCCCCCCTGCTGTTTGCCCTAGCAATAGAGCCACTGGCGAGTCAGATTAGGGATCATAGGGGTATCACCGGCTTCTGCTATGGAGACAGACAGGAGAAGGTGATGCTGTACGCAGATGACACAATGATCCTGCTGGGTGTGATACTGAGCAATCCCTGAGCATGACAATGGAAACGGTAGTCAAATTTGGGGAGTTTTCGGGCCTAAAAATAAACTGGTCTAAGTCTGCTTTGATGCCCCTGGATGACACCCAGCTGCAACATGGAGACAATGTGGGTGGTATCCCGGTAGCCACTACCTTTAAATACCTAGGAATACAAGTGACGCCGCGTATTGGGGAATATGGCTCGTTGAACATCTCCCCGCTGCTGGCTAGATTTCGCTCCCGGGCCAAGACGTGGAATGCTTTGTGTATGTCAGTTGCGGGCAAAGTGAATCTGATTAAGATGATTCTCATGCCTCAACTGCTCTACATGCTGCACAACTCCCCGGTGGTTATTCCCCTTAAGACCTTTAGGATAGTTAATACCATCTTTCGAGAATTGATCTGGAAGAACCGCCCACCCAGGATAAAATTAGAGCACCTGCAGCGCCCCAAGGAGGAGGGGGGGCTGGCCCTGCCGAATCCTTGGCTGTATTATCTGGCGTCGCAACTGCAGCATTTGATAGGTACCATGGTTCCAGAGGGGGGGCAGTCAGACAGGGTCCCCAGCGCCTCTGAGCATATTATGCTCAGGACGGTGGGAGGAGCGTCGATCCCAACAGCACTAGAGTCCTTGGCCTTTGAAAGATCCCATAAAAGCTTCCCCACCTATAGCCTAATACAGAAGATATGGAACAAAACCAAGTATTTACAAGGGGCCTCGGGGGTCACAGAGTTTAGCCCTATTTGGGCAAATGAATCGTATCCTGAACTAGCCAAACTGCAACAAGGGGAAAGGTGGAAGAGGTATGGGATCCGCTATTTATCACAGATTTTGGATAATGGTGGCTTATTGCCTTTTGAAACGCTGAGGGAGACATACCAGCTGCCAGCGAGCATGTTCTTCTACTACATGCAGCTTAGGCATGCATTTGTCGCCCAATCCAGGGCCTCGGAGTGGCATGTGGAATCCCTTCCAATCCTCTCCCATCTCAAGAGCGCAGAGACGTCTAAGGGGTTTATATCCCAGAGCTATAATATACTGCTTTGCAGGTACCTTAAAAACACCCTCTGACAGTTAGGAGGAAGTGGGAAGTGGATGTAGGCCCCCTGGAAGAGGAGCAGTGGGAGGAGGCCCTGCAGTCAGTTACCAGCTGCTCCCTAAATGTGACACAGCGACTTACACAACTGTATACACTCCTAAGAGTATACTATACGCAGGGCCGGCGCTACCACTAGGCGGATTAGGCAGCCGCCTAGAGCGCACTGCCACCTAGAGCGCAAATGCGGCTGCTCTGTTTACACAGCTCTGGTCTTGTGCGTTGAGCCGGGTGTCAGTATACAGGACAGACAAGCGCGAGGAGGAGGGGAGGAGTGCGGAGACGGCGCGGTTCAGTGACTCAGGAAAACAGAATAATTTTGGTGGAGCCGCTCTGCAGTACAAGTGTATGGAGCGATCTGCGCTCTCCTCCTATGAACAGTACACAGAGCAGAGCAGCCTGAAAGTGTCTTCCGCCAGCTTCAGACACACATCCTGGGCACACACACCCACATAAGTCCTAGCTGGGGGAGTCGCTCACAGATCCTGTGTATAAGGAGACACACAAGTGGAGGAATATACACTGGTGTTTGTAAATGCCGCCCTATTACACTCCACTGAGCACTGACCCCCGAGCCTTTACATTGCAAGTGCAACACATCCACCCAATTGACTGCTCTGCACACACTCAGCCCGCCCTTTACTCTGCAACTTTCAGGACAGGATGATTTGATTGATACCAGCCCAGCGTTCAGTTCAGCTTTTCCTGATAACCCCTGAGCTCCCTGGAATGTCCCCCTCCCTCCCCCCCTTGGTCACAGCGCGGCAGGTGGAAAGCAGAGGATGTGGGTGAGTGATCAGTGTCCAGCTAAGCAATGTTATTACTGTTATCAGTGCTGTGTAGGGTGGTCAGTGTGTCCGCTCTCTATGTTTCTCACTTCTGCTGGTGACCAGGCTGCTGCCCACTACTAGTCCATATGGATTCTCCTGGTTACTGTTTATACCTGTGCAGAATTTAATACTGTAGAACTGGGCTGTATTTTCCTCCACTTGCAGCATCTGAAAACAGTATTTTTCTCCTCCCTTCTACCAGCAGTTGCAGTAAGAAAATATAGCCAATCAGTTCTAGTAAATCCTGCCCCCCTCCAGAGGTCTGTATACCCGCTGTGCCCATTATGAGGGGTTCCCACCATCCCTGTGCTGAGTTCCCGGGTCTGTACACCTGTTGTGCCCATTATGAGGGGTCCCCACCATCCCTGTGCTGAGTTCCCGGGTCTGTACACCCGCTGTGCCCATTATGAGGGGTTCCCACCATCCCTGTGCTGAGTTCCCGGGTCTGTACACCCGCTGTGCCCATTATGAGGGGTTCCCACCATCCCTGTGCTGAGTTCCCGGGTCTGTACACCCGCTGTGCCCATTATGAGGGGTTCCCACCATCCCTGTGCTGAGTTCCCGGGTCTGTACACCCGCTGTGCCCATTATGAGGGGTTCCCACCATCCCTGTGCTGAGTTCCCGGGTCTGTACACCCGCTGTACCCATTATGAGGGGTTCCCACCATCCCTGTGCTGAGTTCCCGGGTCTGTACACCTGTTGTGCCCATTATGAGGGGTTCCCACCATCCCTGTACTGAGTTCCCGGGTCTGTACACCTGCTGTGCCCATTATGAGGGGTTCCCACCATCCCTGTGCTGAGTTCCCGGGTCTGAACACCTGCTGTGCCCATTATGAGGGGTTCCCACCATCCCTGTGCTGAGTTCCCGGGTCTGTACACCTGCTGTACCCATTATGAGGGGTCCCACCATCTCTGTGCTGCATTACTGGGTCTATACACCCGCTGTGCCCATTATGAGGGGGTCCCACCATCTCTGTGCTGAGATCCCGGGTCTGTACACCCGCTGTGCCCATTATGAGGGGTCCCACCATCACTGTGCTGAGTTCCTGGGTCTGTACACCTGTGCCCATTATGAGGGGTTCCCACTTATAGGCTGCACTGATGAAGGTGGCACTCCATATAAGTGTCACTCGGTGCCAATGGGCACTTATAGGTGGCACTGATGGGCCTGCACTGATCATCAGTGCCTTAAATTATCTGTGTACATACCCCCTGTACAGGGCCGGCGCTACCTATAGACAAGGTAGGCGCCGGCCTAGAGCACACATCAGTCCAGGGCACCGTACCGATGCCCCCCACCACCTCCAGGCTCAGTGACTGACTCCACCCCCCAAAATGGTAGCAATCTATAAATAGATGGGGTATACAAGGGCAGGGCAAAGGGGGTGGAGTCAGGGGTGGAGCCAAAGGGGGCGGCAAAATGAGGTTTCGCCTAGGGTGTCAAAAATCCTTGCACCAGCCCTGACTATACGCCCCACAGATTACATCTTATGGGTGTGCGGCCCACACCGACATGTGCAAGATGTAAAAGAGATCATGGGGATTTGATACACATGCTCTGGCGCTGCCCCAAGTTGCACATCTACTGGGCGGGAGTGACAGACACACTAAACACAGTGTTCCAGGTCTCGATCCCATTAGACCCTAAGCAGTGCCTCCTGAATCTTCTGGACGAGCTGGAGTGGGAACCCCTCACTAGAGAGGCCATCACCAGGGCCCTGTTCATGGCTAGGAAACTAATTATGCTGCACTGGATATCCGAGGAGCCCCCCACGGTTAGGGAATGGATAACTGCACTTGGTAGCACGTTAAGGATGAAAAAGGTTATATACCAGCATAGGGGTTGCTCCGGAAAATTTGAACGGATATGGGATTCGTGGCTGGGAACACCGGGGCTAGCCCCGAACGACCTGGTCATGGACAGAATCTTGGGCTAGTGGGACAGGAGGGGGTGTGAGGGCGGGATGCGGTCTATGGGTCCTGTCAGTATGTTATTTTCTATTTACATTTGCTAATGTTTTGTACATGGCCATGTATGGGTCTGTTCTATTGTTTATGATTACGGTACTTTGGACTGTAAGTGACAAATTTATGATCAATAAACTTGTTTTTGGATTAAAAAAAAAGAGGCATGGAGGAGCTCAGCTATGAGGAAAGATTAGAAGAACTAAATCTATTCACTCTTGAGAAGAGGAGAATTAGGGGGGATATGATCAACATGTACAAATATATAAGAGGTCCATACAGTGTACTTGGTGTTGAGTTATTCACTTTACGGTCAACACTGAGGACAAGGGGGCACTCTTTACGTCTAGAGGAAAAGAGATTTCACCTCCAAATACGGAAAGGTTTTTTCACAGTAAGAGCTGTGAAAATGTGGAACAGACTCCCTCCAGAGGTGGTTCTGGCCAGCTCAGTAGATTGCTTTAAGAAAGGCCTGGATTCTTTCCTAAATGTACATAAAATAACTGAGTACTAAGATTTGTAGGTAAAGTTGATCCAGGGTAAATCCGATTGCCTCTCGGGGGATCAGGAGGGAATTTTTTCCCCTGCTGTAGCAAATTGGATCATGCTCTGCTGGGGTTTTTTGCCTTCCTCTGGATCAACTGTGGGTATGGAGTTGGGTGTATGGGATTGTATTGTGTTTTTTTTTATTTTGTTTGTTTATTTTTTTGTGGTTGAACTGGATGGACTTGTGTCTTTTTTCAACCTGACTAACTATGTAACTATGTAACCAAGGTATTTAACAGTTTCCTGACACCATTGAAGTTTCTTTTTGGAAACTAGGGGCCTGATCCACAAAAGGGATACGCCGGCATATCTACTGATACGCCGTCGTATCCCTGTTTCTATCTATGGAACTGATCCACAGAATCAGTTTCTCATAGATAGGCAGAAGATCCGACATGTGTAAGGGACTAAGGCCCCGTACACACAAGAGGATCCATCCGCTGAAAAATCTCAGCGGATCGGTTTCAGCGGATAGATCCCCTGGTGTGTACAACCCAGCGGATATTTATCCACGGATATTTCCGAATTCTAGCAGATAAAAATTTGATAGCATGCTAACAAATCTATCCCCTGGAATCGGCTCCAGCGGATCGATCCGGTGGTCTGTACAGACTCACCGGATCGATCCGTCCGAACCCGTCCCTCGCATGCGTCGTAATGATTCGACGCATGCGTGGATTTCCTTATATGACAGCGTCGCGCACGTCGCCGCGTTATCATCGCGGCGACGGCGCGACACGTCACCGCGGTTGAATTCCGCGCAGATTTGGATCCGATGGTGAGTACATGCCAACGGATCCAAATCCGCCAGAGGATTTATCCGCGGATACGGTCCGGCGGACCGTATCCGCGGATCAATCCTATCGTGTGTACCAGGCCTTACACTGTCGGATCGTAGGATGCAGTACCGCAGCCGCCGCTGGGGGCATTTCTCGTCGAAATCCAGCGTCGGGTATGCAAATTAGCACTTACGGAGATCCACGAAGCTTTTAAACTTCGTTTTTTCTCCGTAAGTATTAGTTTGCCGTCGCAAAATTAGGGCTGCTTTTACAAGGTGTAAAGTTAGTACACCATGTAAAAGTAGACCCTTCTTTCCCACGACGCTGTCAATTATTTTATTTTTTTTCCCGCCGCATCTCTTTTTTTTCCCGACGCAACTTTTTTTACCCGGCGCGATTCACAAAACTTGGCGTAACGTAATTTTGTGCAATGCACGTCGGGAAAATCGCGTCGGGAGAATGCGCAGTACGTCCGGCGCGGGAGCGCGCCTAATTTAAATGGGACTCGCCCCATTAGGTTAGGAACGCCTTGCGCCGGACGGATTTAAGTTAAACCGCTCAAAATTTCTAGGTAAGTGCTTTGTGGATCAGGCACTTAGGTAGAGATTTTGCGGCGGTGTAACTTAAATAGGAAAATTTAAGTTACGGCCGCTCTTTGTGGATCAGGCCCTTTATGACCATTATCTTGCAACCAATGTAGCAGATCTGAGCCATCCTCTTTGCAGGCTACCTGGCTTGGCTACGTATCAATCAACATATTGGAGTAGGACAGAACGATGGCAGGGAGTCCAGGACCGCAATGTGGCCTGGAGCACAACTGGGTAGACTACAGGGGAGTCCACATAACCTTGAGGCATTCTACACCATGTTATCTGGTGATTTTTTTTTTTTTAAACAGAAAGCAAGGATTGGCTGTGTCTCCTTATCCACAAGGATGCTAAAAATGCATTTGTTAAATCAATCACAGAAAAATACTCTGCATCGGATGGTATGGAGGTAAGGAGTGATGGCACGTCAGGCACTATAGGTGCAATGGGCACCACAAGGTTATTTACAGCTCAAAGGTCTTGAACAAATCTATAACTGCCATCCGACTTTTTAACTAGGTTGATGGGTGTGTTGTAGGGGGATACAACTTCTTTTAAGATGCCTTTCGTTATAGAAGTGTTCTACCATAGGGGCAATGCCTTCCTCTTTTTCTTTTGACAATGGGTACTGTTTGTGATAAATGGATTGTGCCCATTCTTTGAGGGTGACTTTGTATGGGGTACAGGAGATGAGCCCTACATCTAGAGCACTCTCTGACCATATTTTTTCAGAATCACTGGGGAGTCCTGTGTCTGTCTCTTGCACTTCAGTATTCAACATTATGGGCCATATGGGGATCTTTTTAGAATGAGCAATCACACCTCCCTGATTGGTTATCTCCATTCTAATCCCCAACTTACCTAGTAAGTCTCTCCCCAAAAGGTTGACAGGGCAGTTTGGTATTATTCTGAAACTGTGGTGCAACCACACTGATCCACGTTCTACATTTACTACTGGGAGGGGAGGTGTTTTGAAAGTTTTGGTGAGTATCCCATTAATTCCCATTGAAGGCTCAGCATTCGTTGTCTCTCCTCTGTAGTAGTCCTCATTGAGGCTATTATGAGTGGCTCCTGAATCCAGGAGGAAAGGGGTTAACTTTCCTTGGACATGCAGAGTCACTATTGGTTGTATATCAAAGGAGCAAGAGACCAGGGGGAATGCTGGGATACTACTACCTTCTGGGCAGCTTCATTGTTGTTGTGGTTTAGGCTGGCTCCACTGAATGGGGTATTTCACTCCCTGATTTGATAGTTGAAGTTTCTGTATCTGGGCAGGGGCTGAAAAAATCACATAGAAAATGGCTTTGTTTTCATTGGACGGCCTCAAAGAAAATGGCCGACCATCAATTTCACAATGGCTATTTAAGGACACTTCCGTTGCCCACAACTTTTCCCCCGATGAAGTCACATGACGGTGACGATACATGTATGACAAAACGGACACTGGAAGTGACGTCTTTCGCAAGCTCGCAGCTCGTTAGGATACACTGCATAATTTCCTCTATTTTTAATGTGAGTACCTGACCATCTTTGTTTAATAAAGCGCAAATACTTTTCCAAACGTACTACACCATAGAGCCTTTTTCTTGCATTCTCTCCATTCATAAGCGGTTTAGACATACCCTGAGTGGGGCTTAGCATTCTTACCTGGTCTTGGACAAAGGCATCATCACCTAGGCTCTGCATACACCCGAAACCCCCCATGTGGAACGGATAGGAGACCCCCCTCTTCCCCCCAGAGTGATCATCTACCCCCCTGTTTTCTTTGATGCTGCTTACCTTACAGCAGTAAGGTAAGACGTAAGCACACCTGCGGGTGTCATTTTGCACCGAAGATCCACAAACACATAAGTCATAGTGCCACTTGTTTAATGCCAGCTAGCACCTTATGGTTTGCACCTTCGACTTTTCTATGGTTGGAAGATTACGCTACTTCTGGACTGTGATTATTTGCACTATTTATACTTTCATTTACATGGAAATTTGTTGAAGTTTTGCATATGTTTATGCATCTATTTTTTATATATTTATTTATCCTGTTTTGATATTGGTATTTACTTCACTGTTTTGGATCACCATTTTATACTTTTGTCCTCTTCTTGAAGCATTGCAATTTTATATACTATTATCTGCCAGTTTTTACTGAATCAACATATATTGTCACTTACTGTAGCACTTTATGTTTTGGAGTGCAACACCAACTTTTGAGGTTCTATGCAATAATGTGACATAAAGAGGCTGCTTTGCAGATGACATCTGGAGCCACGTGTTGGGCTGCTGCCCACAAAGCTGCCATGCCCCTGGTGGAATGTGCTGTCACTGCCTTTGGAGGAGCCAAGCCCTTAGCTCTATAAGCCTGCTGGATAGATTGGATGATCCAGGCTGCAATTGTTCTGGTTGAGGCCCGCTTTCCTCTGTTATTGCCAGAGTACAGAATGAACAGGTAGTCAGAGCATCTAAAGGAGAAAGTAGCTTGCAAGTATTCCTTCAGTACTTTGCCTACATTCAAAGGATGAATTTTGGAGGATCCTGGATTCTTATGTAGGTAGAACAATTTCTTGGTTCTCATGGAACACGAAATTGACTTTTGGGTTTGAGCTGAGCATAGGGATGAGGACCACCCGATCAGTGAAGAAAGTGAGGAATGGTTCTTCATGACCTAAGGATCCAATCTCAGAGACCCTTTTGGTCGAAGTAATGGCGACTAGGAAGGCAACTTTTGCAGAAAAGTCTTTGATAGGTACTGAGTCCAGATAAAGAGTTGAGAACAAGAGGAAGATCCCATTGGGGGAATCTTGGTCTTCTTTGGGGCCTAAGTCTTGTCACCCCCTGGAAGAACTGCCGGACCAGCGGGTGAACAGCCCATGATTTTCTGGAGAAAACCGATAAGGCTTAGACTTGGACTCTCAGAGAGCTGATAGATAAAGACAGATCTAGGCTGGATTGAAGGAAGCTGAGGATATCCTGGATCTCTGGATCCATGAATGACCTGCCTGTAAAGGATGAGAATTAGACAAACTTGACCCATATTCTCTTGTATGCTTTATTTGTGCTTGCCATTCTTGCGCTCAAGAGGGTGGAAATTACTCTTGAAGAGCACCTGAGAGATTCCAACCTCTCCCTCTCAAGAACCAGACCATCAGTCTCAGTAATGCCGGACAAGGGTGCAGGACTGCCCCCTGAGAAAAAAGGTCCAGTCTGAGAGGAAGAGGCACAGGGCCCTGGAAGCTGAGTTGGGTCAGAAGGGGGAACCATGGCCTGTTTGGCCAGTAAGGCTCTATCACCACCACCTCGACTGCTTCTGCTCAAAGTCTCTGCAAGAACTTGAGGATGATTGGGAGTGGGGGAAAAGCGTATGCCCTGTTGAATTTCCACTGATCTGTCAGGGCATCTATTGCAAAGGCCTGGTTGCAACGGACCCAAGTGTAGTACTTTTTGATCTTGAAGTTGCAGGGGGATGCAAACAGATCCACTTTGAGATTGACTCTCAGGGACAAGATCTACTTGAATGTCTGCACATGAAGAGACCACTCATTGTCCAGCTGTGTGCGGGACAGGAAGTCCGCCTGGACGTTCTGGACTCCGGGGATAAAGACTGACGAAATATTGGCTAGATTTTTCTGGGCCCAAGACATGATGGACTCGACTTCTTGGAGCAGAGTAGTGCTCCGGGTGCCCCCTTGTCATCTCATGTAGGAGACCGCTGTGATGTGATGTTGTCCATCCTTTGTAACACCGATTCCCCTTTCAGTAGATGGGTGAAGGATTGAAGTTCAAGGACATTTGACCCCGGATTGCGAAAATGAGCTTCCCACTTGCCTTGTGCAAGTTCTGACTTGCAGAGTGCTCCCCATTCAGCACCACTGGCATCGGTCGTGACTGTGACCAAATTCTTGACCGAAATCCATTGCTGGAGAAACCATGACTGAAAAGGGCGTAACCTCCACAGAGCCCACTTGACCATGGGGGCCGTAAAGACCATCGTATCAATAATCTTTAGGCACTGTGAGGCCCTCAGGCGTGAGGAGTTCAGAGCCCACGAAATTCTCTCTCAGATAACTGGGATCTTCTCCAGAGGAAGAGAGATGGTACATTTGACTGTGTCGAACTGGGCCCCCAGGAATATCAGGTGCTGGACTGGTTCTAGATGGCTTTTCTACAGGTTTAGGAGCCAACCGAAGTCGATCAGTGTGGAGATAACCTGCTCCTTGTGAACCATTATTTGCTCCCTGTCTTGGGACAACAACAGGAGGTTGTCGAGGTAATGTTACAGACGTATCCCTCTTGTTCTGATGAGTGCCACCACGGCCAGTAGAACTTTGGAGAAGACTCGGGGTGAAGTTGTCAGCCCGGGAAAGGGAGGCAGGTGAACTGCAGATGTTTTTGCCCTACTTGGAACTAGAGATATTTGCAGAATTCCTCTGCCACAGGCACACGGCTACACCTTTTTGCTACATGGAAGTAAGCATCTTTTAGGTCGATTGAGATTAGCCAATCGCCTGGCTGCACGGCTTGTTGGATGGTAGACAAAGTCTCCATTTTGAACCTCTCGTGCCTTATAAATTTGTTTAGGTAAGTGAGGTCTATCACTGGGTGTCATAAACCGTTTTTCTTTTGTACTAAGAAGAGAGGCGAATACACCCCCTGGAACTCTTTGCCCCTCGGGACGGGCATCGCTGCCCCCTATACTTTCAGTGAAGCCATGTAGGACAGTAACACCCGCTTCTTTTCTTCTGACTGTGGTAGCAGAGTGGAAATAAATCTGGGGGAGGAAGACTGGAGAAGGACCAAGTGTAGCCTGAGGATATCGTCTTGATGACCCAGTGGTCCAAGATTGAGGCCACCCAGACATGCCGGAAGAGAAGCAAATGAGCCTCTACCTGACCTGCCTGGGCGGGCCCAATCTCAAGACTACTTAGCCGCCTCACGTCCTTTGGTCGGGCCAACAGGTGGATAAGATTGATAGAGGCCTCCCCCAGAAAGGCCACCGCCAACTTCTGTTCCTGGACTCGCGAAGGCTCTTCCCACTTCCGGGCCTTTTTGACTAGTGGGGAAACAAAAGAGAAATTGAAGCCTCTGGCACACTCGTCTCCCACGGCTGGGAAGGGCCTGGATCCTCCTGGGCCTCGTCAGCCAGAGAGCCAGATAGAGTGGTGGACTGGCTCGGCGTGTGGGTTGTGTCCCACTCGTTTAGGGATTGTTGTCCCACATGCTTAACAAGAGACTCCATCTTTTGATTTTCTGTCTCTTTCTCTCCAACCGCCCGGGCATAACATGGGTCACACAGTGACTTGCCCTCTGGGACTTGTGCCCCAGGCTCTGCGATCAGAGCAGCTGTTGTGTCGGTGGGTGCGGTGACTGGAGGAGGAATGTGAACATCTCCTCTGTTTGGAGGAGGAATGGGAACATCTATTCTGTTGTTGGGTCCTGGACGAAGAATCTCATCTGGACCTGGAAGATGATCGATGTTGCGGCCTGGCAGGGTCTCTGTCACCCTGGACCACAATTTGGCGGTATGATCTGAAAGGGCTAGAGGAAGACAAAAGGAAAAAAAGGGGGGAAATGCGAGATCAACATCAAAATTCAGCCCCTCCCCTTCATCTGCACATACCTTGTGCGTGAGGGCTGGCAGCATGAAGGCAGTGACATGTCCATAACTTCTGGATGCAACGTCATCTGAAGTATCTTACGGGATCAGGCAATGTGTGGAAACCTAAGAACACTAGAAGTGAAGAAAGTCCAAAAAGTTTTTTTTTGCTGCCCCTTTAACCACTTCCCTACTGTGCATAGTGATATGACAGCGGCAGGAACCCTTTGTTCCTCTGGGCAACCGTCATATGATGTCTTTTACTTCCCGAGCCTCTAGGGGGTGCACGCCCACCCGCTGCGTCACTTGGCACCCGATGCGCGTGCCCGGCGCCCGCAATGTCCGCCGGGCACCCACGATTGCCCGTGAACACAGCAGGACCGTGGATCTATGTGTTTATTACATCACAAATGGCTACATATATACCTGAGATGACACAATGGATATGTCAAGCCATATAAAGTGCTATGTGCTAAAAAGATAATGGAGTATGTCTAGCAATATTCCATAAGCTGACAAAATATAAATAAGGATGTAGTAAGTGAATAAACAATAAAATGGACAGGTGCTAAGACACACCACGAATGTGTGTCCACAAAAATAAGAAAAGTCCAATAGAAATTAAGTCCAATAATGAACCTCCAAAGGTGTAAGAAACCAAATCTGTGCGTAGTCCCGCAGTGATGGGTGCTCTGAAACGGCAAAGATCTTGAAGTGACTACAGGTGCTCCCCCACAAGGGTCACCACTCACCAGCTCCAGTCACCCCTACAGGGGTATTCAGCATATAGGGTCAGATCCAGTTGGTATCCAGCACCTTATCCTACCGCTCACCGGGTCAGCCGCATCCAGGCATTTACACAAAAAGTTAAAAAAATGGCACCAGCAAGTTTTCAGTATCCTCAAACAAAAAGAGAATTGGCTCCCATGGTGAAGTACCAAGAATAAGTTTTATTAAAAAAACAACAGTTAAAAACAAATATATGTATTGCACACTAGATCCTGGCTAGCCAGTGGAGCAATGGACTAAGTCTAACGATATTCAGGGTAGTGGTATATCCCATGGGGACCATTTTTTTTTTTAAATATGCATTGTGTTAAAGAGAGTATTATGGATTAGCTCTGAGAGTTTAATTTGTTCCATTCTATTCAGAACCTGGGACCAAGGGACATTTTAAGAGTGCCAATTAAACGCTATCATCCAGTGGATTGAATTGAAGAGAGTGTGAATCTGTCTAATATGTTGAATAGGTACCGTATTTTCCAGCGTATAAGACGACCTTTTACACCGGAATTACACAGCCAAAAACTGGGGGTCGTCTTATACGCCGGGTGAAGCAGCCGCTCTAACGATATCAGCCGCCTGGTGCTCTGTACAGCTGCATGTATTCTGTATATGCGCCGCTCAGCCAATCCCGATGCAGTCTGTTAATAACAGAGCATGCTAAGCCTGCTCGGATTGGAGTAATAACCTCTGCCAATCCGAGCAGGCTTAGCATGCGCTGTCATCAACACAGTGCATCGGGATTGGCTGAGCGGCACATATACAGAATACATGCAGCCGTACAGAGCACCCGGCGGCTGATATCGTTAGAGCGGCTTCTTCATTTAACTCAAACATTGCTACCACACAAGGGGGGTCGTCTAATACGGTGAGTAGACCACAAAACCACCGTTTGCAGCAGATGATTAGGGGGTCGTCTTATATGCCGAGTTGTCTTATACGCCGGCAAATACGGTATATTAGGTATAGATGCAAACAATAAACATACCATGGGATTAAGGGGGATTTTTTTCCTGTGATAAGTTCGATCTTGGCTGCTGCGTGTGACCATATAGGGTCCAAAAAATTGCAGTTCCAGAAGGTATGTAAAATGGTGCCTAGATCCGGACAACCCCTAAAGCAAGTGGGGGATACCGAGGGATAAAATGAGTTTATTTTGAAAGGGGCTAGATACCATCTGGTGTGAATTTTTAAAGCTGATTCTCTTGCCGCGGTAGAGCGGGTGCATTTTAGTAGGTTTTGTATTATAGTGGTCCATTCTAGAGGTGTAAATGTATGGTCCAGTTCGATTTCCCACTGTAGCATTGGTTTGGACTTTTCTGAGAAAGAAAATTCATTCAAACAACGGTAAATACGAGAGATCAAGCCCCTATCTCTTGGTTAATATATGCAGATACGTTGTCATGAATATGCATCAAGCCTGTCTGCCTACCTGATCTCCATGTGTTCATTAGAGGCAGATCCTGCTCTGGTTCCCCTTTTTATCACTTCCTCTTCCTGTATGGCTCCACCCTAGTCCATCCCAGGAAGCCTATATTAACCGTTGCTCTACAGGTCTGCAGTGCTGTTCAACAGTGTTCCATGCTTAGTTCCTGTCTGCAGTGTATTGCTAGTTCCTGTTTGCAGAGTGCTACGATCATCTTCCGTGTACCGTTTTGGCTTGTCCCCGACTTCCCTGTCTGCCTGTGCCCCTGACTATTTGCATGTTCCACGGTTATCCTTGTCTGCCTGTTGCCCTGACCTCGGCCTGTCCATCACCACTGTTTGGTCTGCTGGCTGCTTCCCCCTTCTCCCTGCGGAGTGTGACTTGAGGAATCTCGGGGATGCGACCTGGACCCAGTAGCGGCCAAGACCATCCTTACCATCAAAGGCTCTGGTGAATACAATACTGGGTCTTAGACTCCGCGCCCTGGGTGATCTTAGGTTCACGCTTCGTTTCTGCTAGCAGCAGTCGGCCATAGGATTCACCACCCTGTGGTGCATCCCTGACCCCTACGGGGTGCACTTGTCACCTGGCTACGGGTGACCTGACAGTTTGAACAGCCATGAATCCGGCCGACATGCCGCTCCCCGCAGATGATCCATTACAGTGCATTGTTCGCAGACTCGAGACGCATGAAGCTAATCAGGATCAGGTGATGCGTTTCCTTCAGGATCTGGCTTCCCGCTTTGATCAGCTTCAGACCTCGCTGGGAACCCCGAATCCGCAACCCCAAGTACAACCAGCAGCTGCACCTGTTGCACCAGTCGCAGAGTCGCATTCACTGAAGTTATCACCTCCAATCCATTTTTCTGGAGACTCCAAAGCCTGCAGGGGATTCCTTAGCCAATGCACTATTCATTTTGAGCTCCTGCCCCAGTACTTCTTGTCTGATCGGGCCAAGATAGCCTATATCATTTCTCTCCTCTCCGGGGAGGCCTTAGCCTGGGCTGCCCCTCTGTGGGAATTGAATGATCCAGTGGTTTCTAGCCTGCCTGTTTTCTTGAAACTTTTTCGGAATATCTTTGAAGAACCGGCTCGTGTCTCTTCAGCAGCCAGCGCCCTTTTACGTCTCCGCCAAGAATCCCGTTCAGTGGGACAATATTCTCTGCAGTTCCGTATCCACTCAGCTGAACTGAGCTGGAACAATGAGGCCTTAGTCGCAACCTTTTTGCATGGCCTATCTGATAGAGTGAAGGATGAACTAGCAGGAAGAACCATCCCCACTGATCTGGACGGAGTGATCTCCTTGTGTAATCAGATCGATATTCGCTTTCAGGAAAGGACCCTAGAAAAGCGACGCCAACATTCCTTGGCCCTTAGTCAGCCTGAGCTCCCCTCTCTTCGACCCGTGGAGCATCCCTTGCCAACTGAGGAACCCATGCAGCTGGGTCGGACCAGGCTATCCCCTGAGGAACGTGCCAGGCGCAGAACTCTAGGCCTGTGTCTATACTGTGGGGGCAAAAGTCATTTTCGTGACACTTGCCCTCTTCGCCCCGAGAAACGCTCGGGTTCAATACATCTGGAAGGTGGAGTATTGGATCCAGAAATATCTCCTTCACCTTCTCGTCTTTTTCTTCCTGTGTCCCTTCATTTTGGTGCTTCTTCTCATTCGGTCTCGGCATATCTGGATTCCGGAGCCGCTGGCAATTTCATAGACTGGGAAATCGCATCGTCCATGAGACTTACCCTTTTGCCCCTCACCACACCATTGGTGGTCTCGGCGATTGATGGCACTGTTCTCCCGGGGGGTCCTATTCGCTTCCAGACGGTCCCTGTTAAGATGTCAGTAGGCACACTTCACCAGGAGTGGATATCCTTCCTTGTTCTACCTAAGACCTCAGCTCCTATCGTTTTGGGTCTTCCTTGGTTAAGACTCCATTCTCCTCACATTGACTGGACTGCCGGACAGATCCTGGCTTGGGGTCCCTCCTGTTCCACGTCTTGCCTACCCAAGGTTGCCCCAAAAGAGAAACTTCCTGTTGCCACCATTCCAGAATCTTTTGCTCGTTCCACCACATGTAGTGATGTCCGGAATGTGTCCTGCAATAGTCAGGCTGATGCACTTTCTAGCCAATGTAGCACTCTGGATGAGGAGCCCGTCTGTGAACCTGAGCCGATCATTCACTCCAGTTTACCGTTGACTGTCCCTAAAACGCACAGCCAGGTTAACTTGTCTGCGAGTTCTGCAGTCACTACGCCTTGTGATGCGATTCGGGTAATCGCTACACCTGAATATGCTATTCAATCGGCCTCTGCATCAGCTATGCCAGGTCAGCCCATGCCCAGTGAGCCTCCTACCTTTTCTTGTTCAGGCCCTCCTGCAACCTGTCTAAGGGGCTCAATCCATCCTTTGGATAGATTGCCATCGTCGGCCAAATGGGGTTTTCTACCTTGTTTTCAGGGCTCTCTGCATTCTGCTGGTTTCCCTGCTATCCAGCTTGACTCCTGTGCCCTGTCACCTTCTAACCAACCTGACTTCAGGGTTCCTCTGACCTCTGCCCAGTATGATGGTCCTGTGCTTAATCCCCAGTTCATCTTTAAGGGTCTGCTTGATCCTCCTCGGATTCCTGTTGACCCTCTCATGCCCTTACTTATTCCTAAAAGGCCTTTGGTCCTCAATAAATCCTCTCCCCCTGTCCCTACTTCGGTTCTGGTCAATGAGGATACTCAAGTTCTGGATTCTCGTCTCCGCAGAGGCGTTCTTCAGTACCTTGTGCTTTGGAGAGGATTTGGTCCTGAGGAGGCGTCTTGGATTTCTGCATCTGAGATCTTTGCGCCCCATTTGTCGAAGAGGTTTCTTCTGGGATTCCCCTTTAGCCCTGGCTCCAGGCTGGGGAGGGGCCTTAAGAGGGAGGGTACTGTCATGAATATGCATCAAGCCTGTCTGCCTACCTGATCTCCATGTGTTCATTAGAGGCAGATCCTGCTCTGGTTCCCCTTTTTATCACTTCCTCTTCCTGTATGGCTCCACCCTAGTCCATCCCAGGAAGCCTATATTAACCGTTGCTCTACAGGTCTGCAGTGCTGTTCAACAGTGTTCCATGCTTAGTTCCTGTCTGCAGTGTATTGCTAGTTCCTGTTTGCAGAGTGCTACGATCATCTTCCGTGTACCGTTTTGGCTTGTCCCCGACTTCCCTGTCTGCCTGTGCCCCTGACTATTTGCATGTTCCACGGTTATCCTTGTCTGCCTGTTGCCCTGACCTCGGCCTGTCCATCACCACTGTTTGGTCTGCTGGCTGCTTCCCCCTTCTCCCTGCGGAGTGTGACTTGAGGAATCTCGGGGATGCGACCTGGACCCAGTAGCGGCCAAGACCATCCTTACCATCAAAGGCTCTGGTGAATACAATACTGGGTCTTAGACTCCGCGCCCTGGGTGATCTTAGGTTCACGCTTCGTTTCTGCTAGCAGCAGTCGGCCATAGGATTCACCACCCTGTGGTGCATCCCTGACCCCTACGGGGTGCACTTGTCACCTGGCTACGGGTGACCTGACATACGTTCAAATTGAGAATAGGGGGTATGTAATGTTAGAGAGAAAGATTATTGGTAGAATCCCTCAATTTGAGTATAATTGGCAAATTATGAACTTGGGAGATGAAATTGTTCACATAGATCTGAAAATGGGCGAAATTTCTGGATAAGGATTTCAAAGTGGTGAGGTTACATACCTTCCATACAACGAAAGTACTATTATTTCTAAAGGCCGGAGGGAATCGGGGGTCGCCTATGTAGGAAGCCAGTGGGGGGGTGATAGAAATTAAGTCAAATTTGTCTTTGCAAAGATGCCATAACTGATATGAGTAAGCCACTACCTTATTTAAGCGAAAAATCTCTCTGGGGAGGATCGACCCAGACCATAATAATCCTTGAAGATGGAATGGTTTAATTGAATGTTCCTCAAAGTGTATCCAAGCTTGATTTGAAGGAGCGAACCATTGAGCTAGTTGGGTAAATCTTGCCACAAGGTAATAAAACCATAGGTTGGGAATAGGGATGAGCCGAACACCCCCCTGTTCGGTTCGCACCAGAACTTGCGAACACACCAAATGTTCGTGTAAACTTTAGAACCCTGTTAAAGTCTATGGGACTCGAACATTTGAAATCTAAAGTGCCAATTTTAAAGGCTAATATGCAAGTTATTGTCCTCAAAAGTGTTTGGGGACCTGGGTCCTGCTCCAGGGGACATGTATCAATGCAAAAAAAAGATTTAAAAACGGCCATTTTTTCGGGAGCAGTGAATTTAATAATGCTAAAAGTGAAACAATAAAAGTGAAATATTCAGGGAAATATTCCTTTAAATTTCGTACCTAGGGGGGGGGGGGGGGTGTAAAGTTAGCATGTGAAATAGTGCATGTTTTCAGTACAGGAGAGGAGATCAGCCATCGCTGGATACAGACAACGTTGGAGCAGGAACCCGGGACCGAGTGGATTACCATCGCTGTTTTTTTTTATTTTTTATGGTGTGTGTGCGTATTTTACAACTATTTACACTTCCTTCGTGAAATGGTAGAGGTACAATGTACCCCATTACCAATTCACATAGGGGGGCCAGGATCTGGGGGTCCCCTTTGTTAAAGGGGTCTTCCAGATTCTGATAAGCCCCCCACCCGCAGACCCCCACAACCACCGGACAAGGGTTGTGGGGATGAGGCCCTTGTCCCCATCAACATGGGGACATCCTCCCCATGTTGAGGGCATGTGGCCTGGTACGGTTCAGGAGAGGGGGGGGCCGCACTCTGTCCCCCCTCTTTTCTGCGGCCGGCTAGGTTAACGTGCTCGGATAAGGGGTCTGGTGTGGATTTTTGGGGGAACTCCACGACATTTAAAAAAAAAATTTGGAGTGGAGTTCCCCTAAAAATCCATACCAGACCTGAAGGGTCTGGAATAGATATTTGGGGGGAACCCCACGTAATTTTTTTTTAAATTGACGGCGGGGTTCCCCTTTATATCCATCCCAGACCTGAAGGGCCTGGTAATTGACCCCCACGCTTTTTTTTATGAATGAATCCTCTCTGAATTGCCAGGAGCCGATAATTCATTATAGCCGTGAGTCAGTTTTCAATTACTTTTTTTCTTTCAGAAATGACACTTTGTGCAGAGACAGTTCTAAGTACTGGAAACATGCGCTATTTCACATGCTAACTTTACACACCCCCCTTAGGTACGAAATTTAAAGGAATATTTAACTTTTATTGTTTCACTCTAAGCATTATTAAATTCACTGCTCCCAAAAAAACGGCCGTTTTTAAAACTTTTTTTTTGCATTGATACATGTCCCCTGGGGCAGGACCCAGGTCCCCAAACACTTTTTAGGACAATAACTTGCATTTTAGCCTTTAAAATTTGTACTTTAGATTTCTCCCATAGACTTTAACAGGGTTTTCTGCGGCTTTTCGAATTTGCTGCGAACACCTCAAATTGTTTGTTGTTCGCCGAACAGGCGAACAGGCAATGTTGGAGTCGAACATGAGTTTGACTTGAACTCAAAGCTCATCCCTATTTGGGAAGGCTCAGACCACCATTGGAATGAGATCTATGCATAAGAGAATATCCGAACCTCGGTTTTTTGTTGAACCATATACATTTATTAATATCTCTCTGTAGGGAGTCTAGTGTATTTTTAGGGACCTGTATTGGAAGGGTTCTAAAATAAAAGAGTCGTTTAGGTAAGATTGCCATTTTGACTGCCGTTATTCTACCCAAAAAGGATATATGATAGGATGACCATACTTTAAGAAGTGCTTTAATGTTTGAGAATAGTGATGGGTAATTGGTTTGATACAGAGTATTATACAATGGGGTAAGGAGGATGTCCAAATACTTAAACGAATCTGAGGTCCGGGTGAAGGAGAATCTTTCCTGTAAAGATGTCGATAACAGGAACGGAATATTAATTGGCATAGCAGTACATTTGGATAAGTTTACCCCTAGTACAGAAAGATCATGAAATGTGTCTAGTACTTTGATGAGGTTAGGAAGGGAAACCAAGGTGTCCGAAAGGAATAGCATCACGTCATCAGCGTATAGACTTAACTTGAAGTCCCTCGAGCCCCCGGAATACCCCTTAATATTGACATTATTATGTATGGCACATGCAAGGGGTTTGATAGCAAGGGCAAAAAGGGCTAGATTCACAAAGAGTTACGCCGATTCACGAACTAACGCTTGCCCGTCGCAGTAAAGATACGCCTTTTGGGTAAGAGATACGCCGCATAAAGATAAAGCTGCCCTCTAGGTGGTGTAGCCAATGTTAAGTATGGCCGTTGTTCCCGCGTCGAAATTTTAAATTTTTACGTCGTTTGCGTAAGTCGTCTGTGAATGGGGCTGGATGTAATTTACGTTCACGTCGAAACCAATACGTCCTTGCGGCGTACTTTGGAGCAATGCACACTTGGATATGTACACAGGCGGCACATGCGCCGTTCGTAAAAAACGTCAATTACGTCGGGTCACTGCCCATTTACATGAAACACGCCCCCTCATTTGAATTAGGCGCGCTTACGCCGGCCCCATTTACGCTACGCCGCCGTAACTTAGGAGGCAAGTGCTTTGTGAATACAGCACTTGCCTCTCTGATTTACGGCGGCGTAGCGTAAATACGATACGCTACGCCGCCGTAACAATGCGCCCGGCTACCTGAATCTAGCCCTGAGTTTTCTCCAGGGAGTCCAATTCTGGTTTGGGGGTTTTGGTATAAAGCCCTAAAGCCGTGCATGAATTCATTACAAAGACCGTATCTGGGGAGTAAATGTTCAAGGTATGACCAACTGACACTATCAAAGGCCTTGTGGATATCAAGGCTAAATATAACTAATGGGTTTGCATGTAAGTTTGCATCTTGTATAATATTAGTGACCAACCTTACATTGTCAGTAATTTGCCTGCCCGGAATAAACCCTGTTTGGTCTGGATGTAGTAAAGATGCAATGACCGCCGCAATTCCGCCAGCTAGCAAACGGCCGAATATTTTGAGGTCATTAATTATGACTGAGATTGGGCGGTGGTTTTGTGGGGAGGTTTGATCTTTGTGAGGCTTGGGTAGAAGACACATGTTTGCTAGAAGCATCTCATCTGGAAACATATTGCCTTGTAAAATATGATTGTATGATTTGCATAAGTGTGGGGCCAGGATATGAGAGAATTTTTTGTAATAGAGGGTAGAATAACCGTCTGGACCTGGGGCTGTGAAAGTTTTTAGGGACTTAATGATTTCTACAACGGTGCATGGAGCTTTCAGTTTAACAACTTGTTGGGCAGACAGAGTGGGACGCAATATATCACCAAGTCAATCCCGAGAAGATTGTCTAGGTGAAGAATTAGGGGCAGATAATAGTTTTTTTATAGAAGTCAGAGAAAATCTCTACAACGTCTTTAGGTTGAGAGACTAGATTTCCATTAGCATTGCGTAATTTATGTATATATATATGTGGTGGGTTAGTGGATTGTTTAAGTTTTCTCGCAAACATTGTAGATGCAGTGTTACTATATAATAGGAATTTTGCTTTGAACCATCTCAAGGTCTTCTCAGTGTCTGAAGCCAAGAGCGTATCAAGAGTACTCCTTTCACTTTGGATAAGATTATATATGTCAATTGATGGGGATTGGAAGTGCTTGTAATATAATCTGTCCAATTCTCTAGTTAAGTTATTAACTACTTGCCGACCTGCCGCCGTCATTCTACGGCGGCAGGTTGGCTCTCCTGCGCGAGAGCCCATAGCTCTACGTCGGCTCTCTCGCAGGCTACTAGGGGCGCGCGCCCCCCGCTCGCCCCCGATTGCCGCCGGGCACACGCGATCGCTCGTTACAGAGCGGGGACCGGGAGCTGTGTGTGTAAACACACAGCTCATGGTCCTGTCAGGGGGGGATAATGCTAATCCTCTGTTCATACAATGTATGAACAGAAGATCAGTGATTTCCCCTAGTGAGGCCACCCCCCTACAGTTAGAACACACCCAGGGACATACTTAACCCCTTCCCCGCCCCTAGTGTTAACCCCTTCACTGCCAGTGGCATTTTTATAGTAATCCAATGCATTTTTATAGCACTGATCGCTATAAAAATACCAATGGTCCTAAAAATGTGTCAAAAGTGTCCGAAGTGTCCGCCATAATGTTGCAGTACCGAAAAAAATTGCTGATCGCCGCTATTACTAGTAAAAAAAAATATTAACAAAAATGCCATAAAAATACCCCCTATCTTGTAAACGCTATAACTTTTGCGCAAACCAATCAATAAACGCTTATTGCGATTTTTTTTACGAAAAATATGTAGAAAAATACGTATCGGCCTAAACTGAGGAGATTTTTTTTTATATATTTTTGGGGGATATTTATTACAGCAAAAAGAAAAAAATATTATTTTTTTTCAAAATTGTCGCTCTGTTTTTGTTTATAGCGCAGAAACTAAAAACCACAGAGGTGATCAAATACCACCAAAAGAAAGCTCTATTTGTGGGGAAAAAAGGATGCCAATTTTGTTTGGGAGCCACGTCGCACGACTGCTCAATTGTCAGTTAAAGCGACGCAGTGCCGAATCGCAAAAAGTACTCTGGTCTTTGACCAGCAATATGGTCCGGGGGTTAAGTGGTTAATATCTATTAATTTTGATTTATTTTGAGCTGACACAGTGTTAATTAGCTGGCCTCTCATAACTGCCTTATGTGCTGTCCACAACGTGGCAGGAAGAATGTCAGGAGATTCATTATGAATGAAGTAATCTTCTAATTGAGTGAATAGTTTTTGAGTTATACTAGGATCTGTTAAGAGAGTCATTAATTCTCCATTTATATGGGGTAGGTGACATGCCTTTGTGAGACGTAGTGAACTGGACAATATGATGGTCAGACCAGGGGCATATGTGAATGTCAGCATTAGAAGAATTGGCTAAAAGAATCGGGGGTTCCAAAAATATAGTCTAATTTTGCATAGCTGTCGTGTGGGTGCGAATAAAAAGTATAGGTTTTTATACACTTACGTTGTGAGCTCTCCATGTGATGGTTGTGCAAGGAGCGGGTAAGAGATAAGCCTTTGACGAGGGGACCACTCTGCTCCTATCTAGGACCAAGTTTGCAGCTGCATTAAAGTCACCTCCCACTATAAGGTGGGGGGAGTGATATCTGTCTAGGACATAAAATTTTTTTGTAAAAAATGTAGATTGTGTCTCACTAGGGGCATAAACTGAGGCAATAGTGATTTGACGACCATTGAGGGTGCCTTTCAGGATTAGGAATCTGCTTTCTGGGTCTTTGTAAATGCTTAGAATTTCCATGACTAGTGACCTCTTTATAAAGATGGCAGTACCACGAGCCTTGGAAATATAGTCTGTACAAAAATGTTGATTATAGGACCTGTCAAAATATTGTGGGTGATTATTGGTGGCAAAGTGGGTTTCCTGCATTAAAACAATATCTGCCCCCAACCGTTTATAATGACGGAATGCTTTTTTGCATTTATTAGGCTAATTAAAGCCTTGAACATTATGTGAAATTGCTTTAATCCCCATTATCTTTATCTACAAGGAATGTTGGTCTGAAAAGATAGTATGAGATGATTACTACCATAGGTGTTGCAAAAACCACAAACCAAAGCCAAGCCAAAGTAAATACATATACCGTTCTCAAACTCATGAAAAAAGAACAAAATGGCATCTGGACAAAGGAACATTAGAAATGCTAAACTCATATGCCGCGCACACACGATAATTTTTCGGCATGAAAAAAACCACACACCATCGTTTAAAAAAAAATTCTCTAGCAAAGCGCGGTGACGTACAATGACACTATAAAGGGCAGGTTCCATGCGGATGACGCCACCCTTGGGGCTGCTTTAGCTGATTCCATGTTAGTAAAAGACAATTTGCGCTTTTCTGTCTGTTACAGTGTGATGAATGTGCTTACTCCATTACGAATGGTAGTTTTACCAGAACGAGCGCTCCCATCTCATAACTTGCTTCTGAGCATGCGTGGGAACAGCCGCAGAAAAATTCCCACCATCTGAACCATGCATTTGGAGTCCATTGTGAGTAGGGGGAACAAACTAGCAGAACAGCCTCAGCAAGGATTCTATAAACAAAAATATGAGTGCATGCCGTAACACATTGAAAAAAATCGGAAGAAAGACAGCAAAAAACACAGAAGGACCTATAATAGGACAACCAAACCAGTGTCCAAAAAACAAACAAACTGTAAAATTGCTTCACATTTTCAATCAAACTACAACATTTTCAGAACTGTAATATATATATATATATATATATATATATATATATATATATATATATTAAAAATAAAAAATTCAAAATAACGCAGGGAGAATATTTAGCCGTAGAAATGAGTCAGCTTTAACTTCAAGCATCCAAATTTCTGAATGGTTGTCGCCACCTTCGTTGATCCTGACGCGTAGCTGGGGTGGCCCAGATAGGTGAAGTATGAGGAGTGGAAGGAGGTCTTGCAACTGCACCTGGATCAAGAAGACCCAGTTTCACAAGGAGATCTTTGCCTTCCGAGATGTTGAAGACTGTATAAGTGGTGCCATTGTGCGGTACTGATTATTTAAATGGGAAGCCCCATCGGTATCTAATATGTGCTGATTGTAGTACCGAAGTTATCTCCTTCAATTTTCGTCTCCTTTCTAGGGTAGCTTGAGAGATGTCTGGAAATATTTGAATTTTGGTGCCCTCCAGTTCAATATTATGCATATTTCTGGAAGCTCTCAATATGCTTTCTTTTGTGATGAAATCTTCCATGCATAGGATGATGTCACGTGAAGGTTTATCAGGTTAGGACACAGGGCCCTATGAATTCTGTCACAAGCGAATGAGGATGGAGGCAATTCAGGAAGGAGATTGTGAAACAGTTTAGAAACAGCCGGCATCAGATCTGTGACGACTCTGGAATACCACGAATCCTTAGGTTGTTCCTGCGATTCCGGTTGTTTAAATCTTCCACTTTTCAGCTAAAAGTTCAAAATCTTTTCTGAGATTGTTATGTGCAAGTAATAGCTCATCATGTTTGGTTTCTAAAATATCTGTGCGTCCCCCCCAGGGTTGCTATTTCATGTGTGAGTGTGCTCGTTGTTTTTTGGAGTTCACACTGTATTTTATCAACCAATTTCTCATAAATCTTGGTTAAGCTGGAGTCCAGGTCAGCTTTTGTAATCTGGGAGGGGGACTCCCTGTTATGTGCGGAAGCCGACTCCTGCAGAGGGCCAGAGGGAGTTGTAGGGGACTGAGTAGGTGATGAACCAGAGCCTTGTTGAGTCATTTTCTTCAACTCCTTGTTGCGCAATGGATAGGTGATCAAAGAGTTCTCTTGCGCATGGTGCAAATACGCCTTCTTACTGGACGGCATACACTAGTGTGAACTGTAGGGATATATATGAAAAATATAGCTGTTTTAGGTGAATAGTCCTTACAGTATAGGTTAAATCCTCGCTGAATCAACAGAGCACTTAATTAAAGATGGTGATCCACATCGCACCTCGCATGTTTCCTGAACACAGGTTAATAACTCACTCCAGAACAGTTGTGAGGCTACATTCTGCCTGATGAAGAGGCTACCAGGCCCTGTTCGGGTAAGGAACGTGAGCATAGGGATTAGGGAGAATATAAATTTGAGGTGCAGTAAGATGGCTACTCCACGCTATGTTATGGTGAGTAGCACTTTTTTAGGCAGTAGGGGGGACCTCAGGGGACAGTACAAATGCATGGGCAGCACCAGCAACTGTGTAGCAAGTAAGGTGGTGTGTAAAGATTGGAATATTCCCAGCTACAGTGCCAATGGGTGTAGCAAGATGGCCGCTGTATAAGGAAGTGGGGACAAGGCCTCCAGAGCCTTCAAGGGCAGAGAAATCGTTTAATCGCCTTTCCTGGACCCCCTATATGAGCGTGGGGCACTACTTTAGGGCTAAGGTTCTTGGGTCCGGCACAGGGGGGGGACAAGGAGGCTAGAATGGGGCACAGGGTGCAGCAAGATGGTGGCCTCTCACCTGTGTCCCGGCAGCGCCGTCGACCGACTGGCTCCTCCAGCAGGCTTCGGATGGTGTGTGTGGCGTCCCGCCGGTCCGCTTAGGCTGTGCCTGGTGTATCTCGCTGGGGTCGCCGCTTGTCGCGGGGAACACGGTACTCGAGCGTGGAGGCCTAGCAGGCCTCAAGATGGCGACTACTTAAACGAGGATGGAGCTGGCCCTGGGCCGAAATGCACAGCAAACGAACGGGCCATCCACCCCAATAATCGCTGAAAACGGCTCTGGAGATGCCCTGGGATCAGGATGGAGGGATTGGCGACTGAAGGTCCAATCGTTGGCCCAGGATGGCAGAGGATTCAGGCCGGGTAAGCGGAGCTCCTCTGTGGCACGTCTGTCACCGCTCGCAGCTGGACCAAAGTGCAAAATTTATAAAGGTTTTCTGAGTATTCAGAAAACATGGGGTGGAGAGCTTCGGTTCTACTCTGCAGGGGTCAGTAAGGAGAACTCCGAGAGTTGATTGGAGGGAAGGGACACCCCCCCTTTATACAGCACACAGGAAAAGAGCTGAGGCTGTCAATCAAACTTGTCAAAAGGAACACATGCTGAGAAATGACACTTAGTTGAAGCAAGTACACACTATAGAGGGATATGCTTTGCTCAGATTTCATATCTGAGGTTTATATTACATTCGGAAATGCTTTGCCCCCCTCCCCCCAAACTACAGGAGACCCTTTGGCTGTTCCTTCTGAAGCGCAGCTTGCTGTCATCATGTTGCAGATGCTCCAGTCCCTGCTCTTCTCTCCCACTGACTGGCTGTTATCCTCTGATCCACGCTGAGGTTTACAGCACAGGCAGTGTGTGCGGATCCTGGACCATTTTTGATGTTACACAACTTCCTTTTAAGCTGATATGCTACTTCATGGCCTGCCAGTTTGATTAGGGCTTTGCTGTGTTGCAGATCTGTGAAAAAACAAAAGGACTGAATGGATTGAAATGCAAATCCTTTGTCAAATATCCCTCCAAGATGTGTTTTTCATTTGTAAATTTAGTTAATAACCTGGTGTAATAACACCAAATGTTTTAAACAACTGATTTGATACAGACAGATCTATGGAGTTGTATTTGTTTCCTACATCCGAACTAGTCTAATATAGGCTAATCTGCTCTGATAATCTTCCTGAGCATAGACAGAAATGCAATACTATTTTTATAGAAACCCATCTATGACTGAATTAAAGGAGAAGTATGGCTAAAGCTATTTTGGCCCTATTTCTCCTATGGATCACAGGAGTGCAGTTCGTTCTGCACTCCTGTGACCCATTCATAGCTGACATCGGGCTAAAGTCAGCTCACATCACTCAGCTAGTCTGGATTGATACTGACCTAAGCCAGCAGCTCGTGCCCCCTCCACAGCCCAGTGCTCCAGTGAGCGCTAGATGGAGCTTAGAGCAGGGAAGAACTGAGTGGTCACGCGACTCATCGGTCAATTCAGGTGAACGTCTTCCCGGGACTCACTACAGCAGTTCATTCGTAAGGAACCACTGGCCAGAGTGAGCGGATGTGGAGCCTAATGTGACACGCTATGTAACAAGCATTTATCTTGTAAGCATTTCTGGTATGCGAGGGGTTTTTAAGCTTTATCAATAAATGATTTTATACTATGTGGAGCATCCTCTTGTATCCTTACATGTCCGCACTGCTGCACTTATCCATCTACTGACCAGGACCATTACACTCTCAGAGAGGGGCCTTTTCAACATCCAGAGAGGATTTATCAGGCAACATTTGAATGGGCATCTGATTTACCATAAGGGAGTGCATAAACTGTAGCGGTGACGGAACTATGATTTTCCATTTCATCCAATATCATCTGCTGGGATTGGTCCCATTTGACCTTTAATTACATTTGTACTCAGAGTCTCAGGTAATCGTGCTAGGGAAAGGTCTGAGGGGAAACAGGGAAATTGACCTGAGGTGTGCCGGGGTCACGTGGTCGGTATGCCTAAAAGGGGGCATACCCAAGTAGAAGTAAAAGAAGAAATGCAAGAAAAAAGGGCATGGGTGGGTGGGACACCAGAAAACCGATGCCCAGAAGGAGGAAGGAGGGTGGGTTTAAATACCTCCCGACTCCTCCAACAAATACAGGCTGACCTGCGGTCAGCCTTACACTTGTACTCATAGTCTCAGGTAATCATGCTAGGGCAAGGTCTGAGGGGAAACAGGGAAATTGACCTGAGGTGTGCCGGGTTCACGTGGTGGGTATGCCTAAAAGGGGCCAAAAAATAAAGTAGGATGAGCTAGCAAAGAGATTGAAATGAAAGTAACCGCATGTAACCACAAGCCCCCAACGCAAAAATGCCTGTGACAGACATGTGGAACTGGGACAAGTCCGGAAAAGACAGCTGACTACCGCCAATCTAACTTCTCAACAACGAAAATACAGACCCCTCGATAAGCGGGCAGATGGACACCCCTCCCCCGTGCGGGCGGCTCCCTCCTGCCACGTGGATGGATGCATGAAGGAGGAAAACCTGAAGCTGCTGCGGACACCCTCTGCCGGACGTGACGTGTGCGGCTGCAACACCAGAAAACCGACGCCCAGAAGGAGGAAGGAAGGTGGGTTTAAATACCTCCCGACTCCTCCTACAAATACAGGCTGACCTGCGGTCAGCCTTACACAAACTATCTGTGTGATTTGCTCTGTCAGTAAGAAAGGAATGGGAAGCTGTTTCTGATTGCTCACTGCGGGGACACAGTTGATAATTAGACTTTAAAATAAATAGTTTTAAAGCCTTTCCTTTTAAATAGAGGGGGTTAAGAGACATTTCTATACTGCAGGATATGGATGCATATCATTCTTTGGACTTATAGATTCCATCTCAAGCGCTGTTAATGCTGTTTTATCATTTTTAATGAAGCATACTTTTTGTACTCATTTGAATTGTTTTATAATAGCTGCTTACATTGCAGGTCACTATACATTTGTACCATTGAGTGCTAGGTTTAGAAGCACCTTAGGGAATCTTTTGATATTTTCATATATATATATATATATATATATATATATATATTGTAACGGAATGACCCATGACACCCAAAGACTTTGTGAGGATGGAGGATACTCCTGTGTCAGCGTCACTGATAACTCTTGGGTCTGAGTCCACTCTGTGCCCTTTAGGCATGGAGTGGCAAGTGAATCATAATTCATGTATTACATGAGATTTGACATCACTGATAGTTCGTATTGCAGGCTTTTGAGATACTGCAGGATGTTGACCCCAACCAGTCAATAGTGACTCATCTCTCTGGATAGCCTAGTGAGTTGTAAATGAGGCTAGCTCTTGAAAGGCCTTCCATTGTGTGAAGCTGTTGAGATGCTAACGAAGACTGCTTCTGTGCATTGAAACTAAGAGTCAGGCTGGCTCCTAGACCCTCTCATTATGTATACTGTTTATGTGTGGAATGTACTTGCGGAGACGGAGTGGGTGAAGGTGTTTTGTTGTTATTAATTAAGGAATGTTTAAGTAAGCAACCGTAGTGTGGGATTAGGGGGGTGGAGATCTCATTGTCCCTTTGAATACTGTCACATGCTTGTACTGTATAAAAAGCTGAGAAGAAACCATTAAAGTTGTCATTACATTTGGAACAAGCACAGAGCTACATGTCTCGTCTTGATTCTGGGAAATTGATATGGATCGGGTCCTGTGGGTTGGAGTGTCGATAAGCTGTCTTGGATGGGATGGAAGGTCGTAAACGGTGGTGACCGTTACAGTGGTGGCAGCAGTGGGATAATTCCATCGCTTAAAGGACGGCGACAAGAACACAGGACGATGGAGACGCTGTATGAGCGGCTGAAGCTCTCTTCCCTCAAGGACTTACTGGAGAGCCGGGGCAGATCGGCCTGCAACCGTAAGAGAAGGGACATTATCGCACAACTTGTCGAAATGGATAGAGCTGAGAGGCCCAGCATAACAGACAGGACACCCGATGAAGAGTTTTGGGACCGGGCTGTTAGACGTGGACTGGCACAGTATGGACCTAATCCTCCATCGGAGATCATAGACCGGGTTATAGCGGCTGTGGATGCCACTTGGCTAGAGCAAAGAGGTGCTGCAGCAGCAGAAGTCACAGCAGCACCAACTGAAGAGAGGGGAGAGGTACAGATGCCAGTCACCATGGAAGTGGAGTTCCAGGGAGCCGGGGCAATTGGCCCCTCTCCCCAGCAACAAGCTGTGGTGGTAAAGCATTTACTCCCAGCTGAATCTCTGGCGGCAGGGCAGGATGCTACTGGCTGCGACACACAACTGCAGCTTGAGCTGACATCAGGGGATGGGACTGTGGTCTCCCCTCAAAGCGACCCAGCAGAAGAGCTGGCAATAGAGCAGAGTGCCACAAGCCTCTGCTCTCAACTAGCAGGAGAGGGAGTTCCTGGACCAGTGGATGGGACTTCAGTCTCCACTGGTATACCACAGGGATGGGGGCCAGTTGGCCCAGATCCCCAACCACATGATGGACTGAGCCCAGTCACCCTGTCTTCTCTCCAGCGGCTGAAAGGACTCCAGGGAGAAGGGCCAGTCCAGGCCTCTCCCCAGCGGCAGGCAGGTTCTCTGAGAGAGACAGAGGTTGGCGGGGTGAGTAAGGCTCTGTATGGAGCAATTTATTTGGGGTACGGTATGGATACCAGCATTGGAGGACTGGATCTACTGACTGACTTCGGAGTCAACCCGTTCGGGGTCTCCTCCTGTGTCAGTCTCCCACCGAAAGGGGAGAGATGTAACGGAATGACCCATGACACCCAAAGACTTTGTGAGGATGGAGGATACTCCTGTGTCAGCGTCACTGATAACTCTTGGGTCTGAGTCCACTCTGTGCCCTTTGGGCATGGAGTGGCAAGTGAATCATAATTCATGTATTACATGAGATTTGACATCACTGATAGTTCGTATTGCAGGCTTTTGAGATACTGCAGGATGTTGATCCCAACCAGTCAATAGTGACTCATCTCTCTGGATAGCCTAGTGAGTTGTAAATGAGGCTAGCTCTTGAAAGGCCTTCCATTGTGTGAAGCTGTTGAGATGCTAACGAAGACTGCTTCTGTGCATTGAAACTAAGAGTCAGGCTGGCTCCTAGACCCTCTCATTATGTATACTGTTTATGTGTGGAATGTACTTGCGGAGACGGAGTGGGTGAAGGTGTTTTGTTGTTATTAATTAAGGAATGTTTAAGTAATCAACCGTAGTGTGGGATTAGGGGGGTGGAGATCTCATTGTCCCTTTGAATACTGTCACATGCTTGTACTGTATAAAAAGCTGAGAAGAAACCATTAAAGTTGTCATTACATTTGGAACAAGTACAGAGCTGCGTGTCTCGTCTTGATTCTGGGAAAATGGGATGCCTGCTGGTCTGTCTGTGTGTCAGATGAGCTGTTGTCGTGGATGGAAGGTCATAAACGGTGGTGACCGTTACACATATATATATATATATATATATATATATATATATATATATATATATATATATATATATATATACATATACACACACACATAGTGCTGTATTTGACCCCTTCCTGATTTTTTTTTTTTTTTTTTGCATATTTCTCACACTTAAATGATTCCGACCATCAAATTTTTTTTATATTACACAAAGACAACCCGAGTAAATCCAAGATGCAGTTTTTAAATTATTATTTCATTTATTAAGGGAAAAATAATGTTCAAACCTGCTTGGCCCTATGTGAAAAAGTAATTGCTCCCTCCAAAATTAAAGCTGTCTGACAAGGTGAAGCATGCTAACAGATCACAAAAAGCCACACATCATGCCACAATCTAAAAAAAAATTCAAGAACAGGTTAAAAACAAAATAATGATCATGTATTGGTCCAGGAAGGGTTTCAAAGTCATTTCTAAGGCTTTGGAACTCCAGTGAACCATGGGGAGAGTCATTATCAACAAATGGAGATAACTTGGAACAGTGGTGAACCTTGCCAGGAGTGGCCAGCCTACAAAAATTACTCCAAGAATGACGATGACTCATCCAGGTCATAAAAGAACCCAGAACAAAATCTAAAGAACTGCAGGCCTCACTTGCCTCAAGTAAGATCAGTGTTCATGAGTCAGACATGGTGGTGGTAGCGTGATGGTCTGGAGCTTTGCAGCTTCAGGACCAGGACAACTTACCATAATTGATGGAACCATGAATACTGAGCTCTACCATAAAATCCTAAAGGAGAATATCCGACCATCAGTTTGTGACTTCAAGCTCAAGTGCACTTGGGTTATGCAGCAGGACAATGATCCGAAACACAACAGCAAGTCCACCTCCAAATGGTTCAAGCAAAGCAAAATTTAGGTTTTGGAGTAGCCTAGTTAAATCCCGGACTTAAATCCAATTGAGATGCTGTATCATGACCTTACACAGGCTGTTCATGCAGGAAAACAATCCAATGTGGCTGAATTAAAACAATTCTGCACAGAAGATTGGGCCAAAATGGCTCCAAAGCAATGTGAAAGACTCAGTTAATGAAAATGCTTGATTGCAGTTGTTGCCACCAAGGGTGGCAAACCAGTTATTAGATTTAGGGTGCAATTACTTTTTCACATAAAGCCAGGCAGGTTTAGACAGCTTTTTTGCCTTAATTAATGAAACCATTTTAAAATGTTGTATTTACTCTGGTTATCTTGGTGTAAATAAAATGTGTTTGATGTCCAGAGCAGGTATTGCCAACTTCCAGTAAATTTACAAACAATTAGTAAAATCCGTAATTTTTGCATCTGTCCATAAATGTCCATTATAGACGTGTAGGGGCAGATCCACAAAAGAATTACGCCGGCGTATCTCTTGATACGCCGCGCAATTTCAAATTTTGCGCATCGTATCTTTGTTTTGTATCTACAAAACAAGATACGACTGCATCTCGGATCGATCCGACAGGCGTACGTCTTAGTACGCCGTCGGATCTTAGGTGCATTTTTTCGGCGGCCGCTAGGTGGCGTTTCTGTCGAATTCCGCGTCGAGTATGCAAATTAGCTTGTTACGGCGATCCACGAACGTACGTCCGGCTGGCGCATTTTTTTACGTCGTTTGCGTTTGGCTTTTTCCGGCGTATAGTTACCCCTGCTATTATGAGGCGTACTCAATGTTAAGTATGACCGTCGTTCCCGCGTCGCCTTTTGAATTTTTTACGTCGTTTGCGTAAGTCATTCGCGAATAGGGATTTGCGTAGAATGACGTCACCGTCGTAAGCATTGGCTTGTTCCGGTTTAATTTCGAGCATGCGCACCGGGACACCCCCACGGACGGCGCATGCGCCGTTCCAAAAAAAGTTGTTTACGTCGTGTCACGACGTATTTCCATAAAACACGCCCCCATCACATCCATTTGAATTCCGCGCCCTTACGCCGCCAAAGATACACTACGCCGTAATGGACATTTATGGACAGATGCAAAAATTATGGATTTTACAAACTGTTTGTAAATTTACTGACGGTTGGCAACCCTGGTCCAGAGTCAAATATGCACATCACTGCCATTGTCATTTCCACAGTAATCCGTGCATTTTTATAGCACTTTTCGCATGAAAAAAAATCGCTGATCGCCGCCATTACTAGTAAAAAAAAAAAATATTAATAAATATGTCATAAAACTATCCCCTATTTTGTAAACGCTATAACTTTTGTGCAAAGCAATCAATAGATACTTATTGCGATTTTTTTTACCAAATATATGTAGAAGAATAAGTATCGGCCTTAACTGAGGAATTTTTTTTTATTTTTTTATATATTTTCTGGGGATATTTATTATAGCAAAAAGTAAAAAAGTGGTACACTAGTAAGGATTCACACTTAAAAAAACACCTGACTGTCAGCAAATGTATAAAATGCTACCAAAAAAACTGTTAGCGATCGCAGGGATCAGGCCTGTCTCTGTAAACGCTGCAGTTATGTGTGTTGTGTTTTCTAAGTGACAGTGATCGATTGATACTGCACTTGGGTGGGCTGGGCTGGGCGGAGGGGCAAAACGCAGGTGCTAGCAGGTACTATCTGGGCTGATCCCGCTAACAATGCGTTTTTCTGGAACCCTAAACTGCTGGGTACGCTAGTATAGATCTGATCAGATATTGATCTGTTCAGATACTATACCACTAAGGGAGGTGTATGCTTCGCGCGTGGGTGTTAGCGCTACTGGCACTAACCTAACACTGCCTGGGGTGACACAGACCCTATCTGACGCTTTCAACATCTATCTTCGCCCTCTCTTTGATATTATCAGTAGCCAAGAACTACTCTATCACTCTTATGCAGACGATACGCAACTGTATTTTCGCATCTGCAACAAAAAGGATCATCATCTCAGTTTAGAGAAATGTCTCTCTTCGATAGAAAACTGGATGACTAAGAGTTATCTTAAACTCAACAGTTCAAAAACAGAACTTCTTATGTTTCACGCCAGCCGAAAGAGTCAACTGGCAACAACCTGGACACCGCCGCCCATTCTGGGCCAAATCATCACCCCTAGCTCCAAAGTCAAAAGTCTCGGGGTCATCTTCGACACCTTCATGACAATGGATGCACAAATAGGGTCAGTAGTCAGCGGAGCGCACCATCTGTTGCGCCTACTACGCAGACTTATTCCATTTATCCCCAAAGAAGACGTAGCAGTCGTGGTGGGAACAATTGTGAATTCCAGACTGGACTATGCTAACGCCCTGTACCTCGGACTCCCAAAGTACCAAATCTCCCATCTGCAAGTCGTTCAGAATACGGCCGCCAGACTGGTGACTGGGAAAAAAAAATGGGAATCAATCTCACCTTCGTTGAGAACCCTTCACTGGCTGCCAGTAAAAGACAGAATTGCATTTAAAGCACTCTGCCTGACACATAAGTGCATCCATGGGAAGGCTCCGCAATATCTTTGCGACAAGATAGAACCGCACAATTCGAATCGCGTTCTGCGATCCACCGACCAAAATCTGGTCAGGGTACCAAAAACCAAATACAAGTCCAAAGGAGAAAGAAGGTTTGCTTTTCAGGGTCCTAGACTATGGAACGCTTTACCAACCAGCATTCGGTTGGAGGAAAACCACCTGACTTTCAGAAGACAGATCAAAACTCTGCTCTTTTGATGTCATGAGACACGAACAACTAGCGCCCAGAAGCGATTCAGTTCGCATGCGCCGCGCTTTATAAGTTTTCATTCATTCATTCATTCATTCATAAAACCTAATTGATATCACCCGCCGGGCAATCAGGGGGTTAAAACTTTATTGGGTTATGTAACGGAATGACCCGTGACACCCAAAGACTTTGTGAGGATGGAGGATACTCCTGTGTCAGCGTCACTGATAACTCTTGGGTCTGAGTCCACCCTGTGCCGTTTGGGCATGGGGTGGCAAGTGAATCATAAAGAGGGGGAGATCCGCGCTTAGGAGTTTGTAATGGTAAGCTGCTGCCTCCCTGACGGGCCTCAAAGAGACCTGGAAATAGCAGGAAAAAGTGAAGGGATGGTGGCGCTGCTTTTGCTTAGTAGTGAGTTCCACAAGATGTCCTATAATAGTGTGAAGTATTTGTAGGGGAGCTTCAATTGCTAGGAGGGACCAATGGAGATGGGTCTCCTAAACCTACACACTGTTGCGTCCCAAGTGTGCAGGTGCTGCCCTCTATTATTGCTTGTAATAAACACTGGTGACCCAATGGTATATTGGTTCTTCCGGTGAAAAAATGTATATCCAATTAAAATGAAAAGACAGCTGATGGGTTAAATTTCTATTCTGATGATATCCTATGTAAACCTTTCCTGTTCAAATGATTACATCAGAGGGGGTGGTGTGAAGTGCTATTATGCAAAGGTAATTTATAACCACTAAGTAGTGCTGTGTCCAATTAATGCATAAACAGATTGGGAACGAATCCCAAATTCTAAGAAAATCCAAGACTATTCCCCAGTAATGAACGTGTTTGAAGAAAAAAATGTGTATTTGGAATATATAAATGCTAGGAGGTGTTGAAGTGTCTTCCAGGACACTGTGCAGGCAGGTAGTGGTTCAAAGCCTATTGCCCTTTAAATATGTGTTTTCAAAGGAAAAAAGTGTTATCGAAAAATGTAAATAAATGAAAAGTGTTGGTGTGTCCTCCAGGACACTGTGCAGGCCAATATTGTGCGGCGTCCTCCGGGCCACTGTGCAGGTCAGCCCTAGGCAAATACGTGCTAATCTATAAAAAACAAAAGTGATTTCAAACGACAAAAAAACTAAATAGGTTGTGATCCAAAATATGTGCAAAACAGCAATAGTAAAATTATAAATATAAATAGATGCCGGCCCTTAGTGTAGCTCAAAAGAAGTAAAAATAACAATAAATGGAGACCTCAAGTAGGGTCAAGAAAAAAACATAAATGTACCGAGAATCAAAAAATGAAATTAATTACAGCGTCCAGACCGAAACAAATGATGTCAAAAATATGCTAGATACCATCACAGGGTGTAACCAAGTATTTAGTAAATGTTCTCTCAGGTATGCCAAAGTCTCCGAAAGAAAACCAATCAAAGGTTCAGTATTGAAACAATGTAACACTGTGTTAAACTGGTGGGAAGTACATCAAAAGGAAAATACAATGTAGTGACTTCAAGTGATGTTTCTTTCCTGATGGATTTTATCGTGACTTTTGTGCTCCCCCTTCTGGGTCCCCACTCACCAGATGTTGGCACCCCGAGGGGCAAAGGGCAATAGGTGGTGGTACCTCGGTGGGTGCTGCTGTGCTGGCTTGTATCCAAATCGACAGAGGATATCTTTCTCACCTCTCCGGGGGGGGGGGGGGAGGAGGAAAATCCGATCAGCTCCCAGGTGTCCAGTAGGTAACACTCAATATAAAAAGAAAAAAGGAATCCACATAGTGTGACACTGTGTTTTCAGGAGAAAAAGACCGATCGTCTTTATTAAAAAAAAAATATATATATGATTAAAAAATTGCGGGACAATCCCACTGCTAATCCCAGGTACAACTGGGGAAAAAATATATATTTACAGGGAATTGTACTAGGTACTTAAAACAAATTTCCAAAAAACGATTAAAAAAAACGTTTAAGGAATAAAAACGAGTTCTGCCACAAAGGCGCAGGTAGCCCTACTAGCCGTCTGTGATCACGAGCTGTGTAACGGTGCCTGTGCCTCACGGTACCGCCGTGTAGTCAGCGATGGGCATCCGTGGCTCTCCATCCAGGCAGATCGCAGCTCGGATGAACAGCGCTAGAGTCAGCTGAGAGGGCGTGCGTACGTGCGTGCTTGCGTCTGGGTCACCTGACGCGTTTCGTCGTATGACGTTCTCAAAGGTGATTCAAGCATCAGACGTACGCTGCTATTTTTATGCACGGCATCGAATGTGTCCCGCCTGCAATCAGGTGTGAGATAATCTGTTGTTGGCTGTACTATTAGTTCCGACCTAGATGCCTCCCTCCTATTAACCCTTGGTTGAGTTCAATTGTAAAGAGGGGATTGACACAGCCGACGCCAGGGATAAAAATTTCTCTCTGTATTTTGTGAATGTTACAAAGGCAGCCAATAGAATTGGTACTGAAACAAATCATATATGCTTTTGTCCCACTTAAATGGCAAAAAACAATTAGAAACGAACATATATATATATAAGATCAAGAAATTGTTTATAAAAGAGAAAGATATATAGATAAATAAATATAAATTCTACAGTTTTCCCGGACATATGGAGGTTTCAAGGTTGGTGTGGGAATAAATACCAAAGTGTGAAAACCTATAAGTGGAGATTTTAGACAGATTGTGTTCAATGACTCAGCGTCAAACTCCTGACGCTGATTCTGTGGAGACCCATTATTATAAGTAATTGTCTGTAAAGGGGGCCATATTATGTTATAATCCACTCTCCTGTATATATGGAGGTCCTGCTCCATGTGCAGAATGCTATTATTCCACAGGAGAGAGACACCCTTGTACAGATATATATTGCCTGGTCTAGGCAATCCACCATGTAGAAGCCAAGTATAAATTTCCCTATCTGAATTGTTTATAGGATAGGGGGTCCCCAGGTAAGAGAGTGAGCCTGGATTCAAATATTTATGTGACCTTCCCTGACTCCTATTGTCTTATATCCCTGATGTAGATGTGGGATTGGTTCATGTGGTACACAGCTTATTGGTTCAATAAGGTTTTTAGAAGTATCCATACATTTAAGGAAACTAAGTAATAAGGTATGTAATAGGTGTAAAAATTAAAAAATACATATGTAGTTAAAAAATGAACATGAAAAATATATATGTACTTGGCTTTGCTTCCTGTTCCCACTACATATATATATATTGCATTCTGTAGGTAAATCGTACTACTTCTCCCTAATCATTGTTGTTGACTTTTTGAGTTGTTTAATAATAGGCTGCCTAACAGCTGTTATACGACCCAGTTAGATCTTGTTCTGGGATTCAATTTCCCTGTACCTGGGAGTATGATATAAAATGTTCTAGGGTCCAGTTTCCCTCTATCTGGGGGTGTGAAATGAGGGAACATTCAGTTGTAATTCTAACCATGTGCCTTATTCTTTATGTGTAGCGGCCTTGTATGTTCCTTGAGGACCTAATTTGCAAAAAGAAGATGGTATACTCGGGTTTGGATTCTCCAGTTGACTCTGCACATTTCAATCAGAGAATAGTGTGATTATCCTAGAGGATTATTACTGATGGTGGTCATTGATGATGCATTCTTTCTAGGGCTTTAGCTGAAGTAGTCCAGATCTATTTGGGGCATCCAGTTATGTACCTGTTAATAGTTGGAGATGAAGCAATTGAGATCTATGTCCAGATTAAGGCCTCGGGGAGCTAGAGATCCCATCTTATGTATCCATCTGGTTTCGTTCTGCGACACCTGTACTTGTTTATTGCCACCTCGCCAGTGGTCTTTTGATGATGTCAATCCCAAAGAATGTCATACAAGTCGGGTCTTTGTGATGTTTCTCTGCGAAGTGTCTCGAGAGGCTATGTTTAGGGAAGCCTTTTCTTATATTTCTGATATGTTCTTGTATTCTTATACGCAAGGCCCTTGTGGTGCGGCCTATGTACTGCAGATGGCATGGACATTCAATGACGTAGGTCACGTGTGTACTGTTACAGGTGATTAAGTCTTTTATCTGAAATTGCTGGTTATATACGGTGGATTTGAAAGTAGTTTTCCTCCGGGGTTGCGGTCTGTTGGTTCTGCATGGAAGGCAGCGTTGGCACCTATAAAAACCCTTGAGTCGGGTCTTTGTGATGTTTCTCTGCGAAGTGTCTCGAGAGGCTATGTTTAGGGAAGCCTTTTCTTATATTTCTGATATGTTCTCGTATTCTTATACGATTATTTGGATTTGCAGATCTTCAAGGATAATGGGGAACTTTGCACAAAAACATTCTTCAAAAAAACCGATAGAAATGGATATATACCTACCTCCAGTTGTCACCATCCTCAGTGGATAGGTAATGTCCCCAAAGGACAACTGTTGAGGGTTAGGAGAAACTGTCGACGATTGGAAGATTTTGACATACAAGCAGAAGTACTCATTAAGAGATTCCTTGAAAAAGGTTACAAAGAAGATCTGCTAACCAAGTTAAAGAACAGCATCAGACTCATGGATAGAGAAACACTGCTGAAGAAAAAGAAACAAACAATAGTACCCAATATGGATCTATCCTTTATCACTGGATTTAATAATCAATATCAGCAGGTGGAGAGGATTTTCAGAAAGTACTGGCCTATTCTGAGAGAGGATAGAACACTAGCTAATATTCTCCCACCCCGTCCCAAGTTCATCTACCGAGCACCAACCCTAAGGACACATCTTGTACATAATGTACTAGATCCCCCACAAAATATCAATATATGCCCAGACCTCAAGGGTTTTTATAGGTGCCAACGCTGCCTTCCATGCAGAACCAACAGACCACAACCCTGGAGGAAAACTACTTTCAAATCCACCGTATATAACCAGCAATTTCAGAAAAGACTTAATCACCTGTAACAGTACACACGTGACCTACGTCATTGAATGTCCATGCCATCTGCAGTACATAGGCCGCACCACAAGGGCCTTGCGTATAAGAATACGAGAACATATCAGAAATATAAGAAAAGGCTTCCCTAAACATAGCCTCTTGAGACACTTTGCAGAGAAACATCACAAAGACCCGACTTGTATGACATTCTTTGGGATTGACATCATCAAAGACCACTGGCGAGGTGGCAATAAACAAGTACAGGTGTCGCAGAACGAAACCAGATGGATACATAAGATGGGATCTCTAGCTCCCCGAGGCCTTAATCTGGACATAGATCTCAATTGCTTCATCTCCAACTATTAACAGGTACATAACTGGATGCCCCAAATAGATCTGGACTACTTCAGCTAAAGCCCTAGAAAGAATGCATCATCAATGACCACCATCAGTAATAATCCTCTAGGATAATCACACTATTCTCTGATTGAAATGTGCAGAGTCAACTGGAGAATCCAAACCCGAGTATACCATCTTCTTTTTGCAAATTAGGTCCTCAAGGAACATACAAGGCCGCTACACATAAAGAATAAGGCACATGATTAGAATTACAACTGAATGTTCCCTCATTTCACACCCCCAGATAGAGGGAAACTGGACCTTAGAACATTTTATATCATACTCCCAGGTACAGGGAAATTGAATCCCAGAACAAGATCTAACTGGGTCGTATAACAGCTGTTAGGCAGCCTATTATTAAACAACTCAGAAAGTCAACAACAATGATTAGGGAGAAGTAGTACGATTTACCTACAGAATGCAATATATATATATGTAGTGGGAACAGGAAGCAAAGCCAAGTACATATATATTTTTCATGTTCATTTTTTAACTACATATGTATTTTTTTATTTTTACACCTATTACATACCTTATTACTTAGTTTCCTTAAATGTATGGATACTTCTAAAAACCTTATTGAACCAATAAGCTGTGTACCACATGAACCAATCCCACATCTACATCAGGGATATAAGACAATAGGAGTCAGGGAAGGAAGGTCACATAAATATTTGAATCCAGGCTCACTCTCTTACCTGGGGACCCCCTATCCTATAAACAATTCAGATAGGGAAATTTATACTTGGCTTCTATATGGTGGATTGCCTAGACCAGGCAATATATATCTGTACAAGGGTGTCTCTCTCCTGTGGAATAATAGCATTCTGCACATGGAGCAGGACCTCCATATATACAGGAGAGTGGATTATAACATAATATGGCCCCCTTTACAGACAATTACTTATAATAATGGGTCTCCACAGAATCAGCGTCAGGAGTTTGACGCTGAGTCATTGAACACAATCTGTCTAAAATCACCACTTATAGGTTTTCACACTTTGGTATTTATTCCCACACCAACCTTGAAACCTCCATATGTCCGGGAAAACTGTAGAATTTATATTTATTTATCTATATATCTTTCTCTTTTATAAACAATTTCTTGATCTTATATATATATATATGTTCGTTTCTAATTGTTTTTTGCCATTTAAGTGGGACAAAAGCATATATGATTTGTTTCAGTACCAATTCTATTGGCTGCCTTTGTAACATTCACAAAATACAGAGAGCAATTTTTATCCCTGGCGTCGGCTGTGTCAATCCCCTCTTTACAATTGAACTCAACCAAGGGTTAATAGGAGGGAGGCATCTAGGTCGGAACTAATAGTACAGCCAACAACAGATTATCTCACACCTGATTGCAGGCGGGACACATTCGATGCCGTGCATAAAAATAGCAGCGTACGTCTGATGCTTGAATCACCTTTGAGAACGTCATACGACGAAACGCGTCAGTTGACCCAGACGCAAGCACGCACGTACGCACGCACGCCCTCTCAGCTGACTCTAGCGCTGTTCATCCGAGCTGCAATTTTTTAATCATATATATATATTTTTTTAATAAAGACGATCGGTCTTTTTCTCTTGAAAACACAGTGTCACACTATGTGGATTCCTTTTTTCTTTTTATATTGAGTGTTACCTACTGGACACCTGGGAGCTGATCGGATTTTCCTCCTCCCCCCCCCCCAGAGAGGTGAGAAAGATATCCTCTGTCGATTTGGATACAAGCCAGCACAGCAGCACCCACCGAGGTACCACCACCTATTGCCCTTTGCCCCTCGGGGTGCCAACATCTGGTAAGTGGGGACCCAGAAGGGGGAGCACAAAAGTCACGATAAAATCCATCAGGAAAGAAACATCACTTGAAGTCACTACATTGTATTTTCCTTTTGATGTACTTCCCACCAGTTTAACACAGTGTTACATTGTTTCAATACTGAACCTTTGATTGGTTTTCTTTCGGAGACTTTGGCATACCTGAGAGAACATTTACTAAATACTTGGTTACACCCTGTGAGGGTATCTAGCATATTTTTGACATCATTTGTTTCGGTCTGGACGCTGTAATTAATTTCATTTTTTGATTCTCGGTACATTTATGTTTTTTTCTTGACCCTACTTGAGGTCTCCATTTATTGTTATTTTTACTTCTTTTGAGCTACACTAAGGGCCGGCATCTATTTATATTTATAATTTTACTATTGCTGTTTTGCACATATTTTGGATCACAACCTATTTAGGTTTTTTGTCGTTTGAAATCACTTTTGTTTTTTATAGATTAGCACGTATTTGCCTAGGGCTGACCTGCACAGTGGCCCGGAGGACGCCGCACAATATTGGCCTGCACAGTGTCCTGGAGGACACACCAACACTTTTCATTTATTTACATTTTTCGATAACACTTTTTTCCTTTGAAAACACATATTTAAAGGGCAATAGGCTTTGAACAACTACCTGCCTGCACAGTGTCCTGGAAGACACTTCAACACCTCCTAGCATTTATATATTCCAAATACACATTTTTTTTTTCAAACACGTTCATTACTGGGGAATAGTCTTGGATTTTCTTAGAATTTGGGATTCGTTCCCAATCTGTTTATGCATTAATTGGACACAGCACTACTTAGTGGTTATAAATTACCTTTGCATAATAGCACTTCACACCACCCCCTCTGATGTAATCATTTGAACAGGAAAGGTTTACATAGGATATCATCAGAATAGAAATTTAACCCATCAGCTGTCTTTTCATTTTAATTGGATATACATTTTTTCACCGGAAGAACCAATATACCATTGGGTCACCAGTGTTTATTAGAAGCAATAATAGAGGGCAGCACCTGCACACTTGGGACGCAACAGTGTGTAGGTTTAGGAGACCCATCTCCATTGGTCCCTCCTAGCAATTGAAGCTCCCCTACAAATACTTCACACTATTATAGGACATCTTGTGGAACTCACTACTAAGCAAAAGCAGCGCCACCATCCCTTCACTTTTTCCGGCAAGTGAATCATAATTCATGTATTACATGAGATTTGACATCACTGATAGTTCGTATTGCAGGATTTTGAGATACTGCAGGATGTTGGCCCAACCAGTCAATAGTGACTCATTCTCTGATTATCCCTGACTAGTGACATGCTAATTGAGTCAGGCTCCTGGAAGACATTTAATTGTGTGATAACACTGTCTAAAACCTATTGATGCTCAGACGTGTGAATAGGTGTCAAGCTGTATGCCGGGACAAAACGTCTGCCTAGGAAACTCAGTGTGTGAAGGTGGTTTGTTTGTTATGCTGTTAATTAAGGAATGTGCAGTGATTAGACATGATAATTATAGGCCGGTGCCAACCTGTCTAGAATGTTTAAGTAATTAGCCTTAGTGTGTGATTAGGGGGGTGGAGATCTCATTGTCCCTTTGAATACTGTCACATGGTTGTACTGTATATAAGACTGAGAAGAAACCATTAAAATTGTCTTTACATTTGAAACCAGAAGCACAGAGCTGTGTGTCTCGTGTCTGGGGGGAATTCTTATGGATCGGGTCCTGTTGGTTGGAGTGTCGATAAGCTGTCGTGACTGGGATGGAAGTTCGTAAACGGTGGTGACCGTTACAGGTTATATATACGGCGGGTGCCCTGATGCTATAAAAAGCAAACTAACCAACCAGCGTCACCCGTAACACTTATACTGTGATCCCTGGTGAAAGGGTTAACTCTAGGAGCAATCAGGGGGTTAAAACCTTTATTAGGTAATACATGGGGGAACCTGACGCCATATAAAAACCTGACGGGGAACCTAAATAACTAACTGGCTAACCAGTGTCACCAGTGACACTTATACAGTGATCTCTGGTGAAAGATTTAACTTTAGGGGCTTCAGGGGGTCAAAACCTTTATTAGATTAAATATATGGGGGTACCTGACGCTATAAAAACCTTACGGTGAACCTCAAAAAATAACTGGCTACCTAGCGGCACCAGCGACACTACAGTGATCAGAAAAACAATTGCTTAGTGACACTGGCGATAGGGGGTAAAAAGGTTAACAGAGGGGGCGATCAAGGGGTTAAATCTTTATTAGGGGGGGTTAGGGGGCTACCCTGGACCTAAAGCTAACAGCCCTGCAACTTTTTACTGTCACATATGACACTAAATGCAGTGATCTGTAAATAAATGATCACTGCAATCAATGACACTGTGACTGGGGGGTGATGGGGGGCGATCTGGGGGTGACTGGGGGTGATTTATGTGCCTATGTGTCCTGGTGTCAGTGTACTGTTGGTGCACTTACTTGATGTCCTCTCTCCTCGGCGCTCCGGACGAAAAGATCGCCACAGGAGAGATGACATCACTTCCTCCTGCCTGTGTTTTCATTACACAGGCAGGGGAAGCATCTCATTCACCAGAAGCGATCGTGAGGGGGTGGCCTGAAGCTAAACGGACTGCAGGTGGGTCCCGCGGGAAGGGAGGGGCGCCCATGTGCACACCCGTGCTATTCTGTCGACGTATATTGTCGTGCGGCAGTCCTTAAGTGGTTAAGTTTAATACTGCTTTAAGCATTTTAATGGAATGAAAATCTCATTTCATTATGTGCTGTGGGAAGATAGAAATCTCTACTTGAAAAATATTGTCAACATTATTCTTTAGGAAAACAAAAATAGAAATGAACAGTGGGTTTTAGGAGAATACAAAATCCAACGGATTCTGCATAACTGTTATACAACCAATTAATCCTTATTAGCCCTTTGCATAGCTGAGCAACATCAGTGGAAGTTCGACTGGAGCAGTTACAAAACAATGCTCTATTTGGCCGTATAGAGAGTCACAGTGTGGGAAATACTTATCCTCAGTGACTTCAGAAAGTAGGAAGCCAAGATTATATCACCAGACAATGTTACATCATTCAGATTGAAGAAAACATCTGCTGCACATAAAATCGATGAAAAGATTCATCTCCCTAAAGATTTCATATAATTATTTTCATAAATCAGGTTCTGGAATTCACATGGTAGTTTTACAAATATTTTATGAAAATATGCAATCGATTAAAACTTTGATTTCGAAAAAAAAATGTAGACTACTCACAAAGAAGAGGGAAGGGGAACAACACAGCACAACTCACACTAGAGTGCAGTAGTTAACCACTTACCCCCCAGACCATATTGCTGCCCAAAGACCAGAGTACTTTTTGCGATTCGGGACTGCGTCGCTTTAACAGACAATTGCGCGGTCGTGCGACGTGGCTCCCAAACAAAATTGGCGTCCTTTTTTTCCCACAAATAGAGCTTTCTTTTGGTGGTATTTGATCACCTCTGCGTTTTTTATTTTTTGCGCTATAAACAAAAATAGAACGACAATTTTGAAAAAAATGAATATTTTTTACTTTTTGCTGTAATAAATATCCCCCAAAAATATATAAAAAAACATTTTTTTTCCTCAGTTTAGGCCGATACGTATTCTTCTACATATTTTTCGTAAAAAAAATCGCAATAAGCGTTTATTGATTGGTTTGCGCAAAAGTTATAGCGTTTACAAAATAGGGGGTATTTTTATGGCATTTTTATTAATATTTTTTTTTACTAGTAATGGCGGCGATCAGCGATTTTTTTTCGGTATTGCGACATTATGGCGGACACTTCGGACATTTTTGACACATTTTTGGGACCATTGGCATTTTTATAGCGATCAGTGCTATAAAAATGCATTAGATTACTATAAAAATGCCACTGGCAGTGAAGGGGTTAACACTAGGGGGCGGGGAAGGGGTTAAGTATGCCTGGGTGTGTTCTTACTGTGGGGGGGGGGGGGGGTGGCCTCACTAGGGGAAACACTGATCCTCGGTTCATACATTGTATGAACAGAAAATCAGCATTTCCCCTGCTGACAGGAACGAGAGCTGTGTGTTTACACACACAGCTCCCGTTCCCCGCTCTGTACCGAGCGATCGCGTGTGCCCGGCGGCGATCGCGCCCGCCGGGCACACGCACGGGAGTCGGGGGCGAGCGGGGGGCGCGCGTGCGCCCCTAGTGGCGGCTAATAGGCAGGACGTCATATAACGTGATCTCGCCTAGGAGAGCCACCTTGTGGACGTATTTCGACGGTGCGGCGACGGCAAGTGGTTAAAAACTCTTGAGAAAATAAAAAAAGCAAATGTAGAATGTAGTATGCGTTTCTGGGATCCCTTGGCCAGGGGTAGGAGATAGCTGCACTAGATATCTGCTCCCACCTGTTTGACAGTGGACATTTATATTGACACACTTAACATATGCTACATGCTTTCAAGAGGATTGAGGAAGGGGATTGGTATCCCCATTGGGGTTGGGGTAGGTTTGCCGCTCCCCTCAAAATATTGAGCACCAGCCATGACTGCATCGGATACCTATCCCCACCTATTTGACGATGCTCTGGCAGCAGAACCTGCGTATTAGTGTTAATGTTGTTTAACCACTTAAGGACCACCGCACGACGATATACGTCAGCAGAATGTCATGGCTGGGCACAAGGGCGTACATGTACGTCCCCTTTAAGGAGCCCAGCCGTGGGTCGCACTCGTGACCCGATCTGAAGGTCCGTGACCACGCCCGCGGGACCCGATCACCGATCCCGCGATTCTGTCACAGGAGCTGAAGAACGAGTGTAAACACACCTTCCCCGTTCTTCTCTGTGGCAGTGTCAGTGATCGTCGGTTCCCTGTCATAGGGAACGACAATCAGTGACATCACACGTACAGCCACGCCCCCCTACAGTTAGAAACCCCCTAGTGGTTAACCCCATCACTGCCATTGTCATTTCCACAGTAATCCGTGCATTTTTATGGCACTTTTCGCATGAAAAAAAATCGCTGATCGCCGCCATTACTAGTAAAAAAAAAATATTAATAAATATGTCATAAAACTATCCCCTATTTTGTAAACGCTATAACTTTTGCGCAAAGCAATCAATAGATGCTTATTGCGATTTTTTTTACCAAATATATGTAGAAGAATAAGTATCGGCCTTAACTGAGGAAATTTTTTTTATTTTTTTTTATATTTTCTGGGGATATTTATTATAGCAAAAAGTAAAAAATATTCATTTTTTTCAAAATTGTCGTTCTATTTTTGTTTATAGCGCAAAAAATAAAAAACGCAGAGGTGATCAAATACCACCAAAAGAAAGCTCTATTTGTGGGAAAAAAGGACGCCAATTTTGTTTGGGAGCCACGTCACACAACCACGAAATTGTCAGTTAAAGCGACGCAGTGCCGAATCGCAAAAAGGGGCAAGGTCCTCAACTAGCATAATGGTCCGGATCTTAACTGGTTAATTAGATTCACAGACTACCTGCATCTTAGTTATAAACAGAAAAAAAGAACACTAGGAGTCAATTAAAAAAAATCCTATGGTACATATGCAAAAAGATAGTGCAGCGCTATAAATAAGTCCATAAAGAAGTCATCCACGTGATCTTCAAAACGTGACAGTAAGTAAAATCATGCGAGTGTTGAGCGTGAAAATTTAGTAATTTAGCTGAAATGGCTGCTCACCTCACAGAATAGACCCCCTGTTATATAGGGTCATATGCGCTTTCCCATGAGGGTCAGATCCAGGGAGATGCTCACACAAGGACCAAGTAGGCAGACTCACGGATGATTTCAATGAGGGAGGTGTTCATTCATGTAATAAAATAACATACCATAGTGCTCTCCTTAATAGTAATGACATTTTAATATAAGATAAAACACTTACAAGCATAGGCACTATAACCAGTGATAGGAGACAGCGCGGTACGGTAAAAACAATAGAAGGCTGCAGGTGACGTCACGTCCTTCCCAACCAAACCTGCATCTTAGGTTTACATTAATATAACTTTTTCTACTTGTGGTGTGAGTGGATCTTTTTTAGTATTCCCCTCAAGCCACCCCTTATTTTTGCTTTACATATCCATGCTCTGCACCTCTTGCCATTCACAAGGTCAGTTACACTGATGCCCCGTACACACTTGCAAAATTTCTGACGGGAAATCCCTAGCGGAAAGCCGAGAACCTTCTCGGTCAGTCTTTCCCCCTACACACGAGAGGTTTCCCCAACAGGAAAACTGCGATGGAGCTTTGGTCGGTGTAACGGCTACCCATTTAGTGAGAGGGTATCAGCCGTTGGAGAAGTCCTTTTCCCTGGCAAGTGGCGATATGCAGGTACCGCCGGTATATCCCATCGAACGCCCTCTCAAGAAACGAGACGGGGCTACGTTTTGAAGAGTCAAGCAGGACTGACTTTATTGGCACATTTAACTTAGCTTATATGTGGTTACAACAACTTACAGGGACAATGACACTCTCCGCCCCCCCTCCTCACACAGGGGGAGCTTCAATACACATGCTTTGAAATAATGACATCTCCTTGAATCAATCAGTCTCTAGACGTTCCAGCACCGAAATCCACTTAACATGACCTGGCCGGGCACATTCCTTTCTCAATAGAATTCAATTAACCTTTAAAACAATACACACTCACAGATCATCACGTTAGCATACACCTGACAGGAGGCTGTTAACTGGTAATACACAACAGAGCGTCAATTAGCATTTAGCAGTGTAAAAGTCACTCTACAATTAACCCTTTGAGTTCAGTAACAAGTCATGCAGTCCTCTGTAGGCAGAATAGGTCATAGGTCCGTTACACTACTCCCCTTTTGTGGAACACTCCGGCAGACCCGGATTGATTCTTTTCGGGTCAACTTGGGGATGTCCGGTCTGCTGTTAAGGTAAAAGTTCCGTTTGCCTGGACAGTCCGTCGGCCTTCCCATTGGCTTACCAGGTCGGTAGCTGATTGTGAAGGTGAATAATGGAATTCAATTCTGGAACAGTCACTTGCTTTGCTCTCTCAATGGCTCCCAAAACCTGTTGCTGATGCTCTTGGGACAGATACGGCACCACCTGGATGCAAATCCCATTTAATCTTTTGACAATTTCCGCCTGTTTGTGCATTTCAATGTTCAAGCCACGGGACATCTCATAATACATGACACAGTGTCGTTGCATCTCTGATTTCTCACTGGCCAACTTGTCACATTCCCATTTTAGACTGTGATATTGTGCCGGATCTACAGTACATGTCGGGGAAGGTAGTCTTACCCGGGTCTCAGCAGCAAGCGAGTTGATTCCAGCAACGCGGGTGGTCACGGGACAAGCAGCAGCAGGTGTAGGTAAATAAGCCAAAGTCGTTGCCCAGCACCACCTCGGCAGGTAGGTTGTCCATGATACCAACTGTGGTCTTTCCTGACACGGCTCCCCAGTCTAAGTGCACCCGGGTGGTGGGTACGCGAAATACAGCACCCCCTGCGACCCGGACGGCAACTGTGCGAGTGGACACGTTCTCTGGCTTTACCAGATGTTTTTGAATCAGAGTGATAGTAGTCCCGGAATCTCTTAGGCCTTGTGCTACTTGTCCATTCACCCGTACCTCCTGACGGTGATGCTGACAGTTATCCGGAGAGGCAGCTTGTATTGGGTCTGCCTCATACCAAATTCCCAGACATTCCTCAGGGCCCCCCTCGGTCTCCAGGCAGTGGGCCACATAGGGACGTGATGGAGTGACCTCTGTGTTGGGTGTTGTGCGTCTCCAGTTGTTATCTGTAGCTCTCAAAGGGCAATAACGAGCAATATGTCCCGTGTCGCTGCAGTGATGGCACGTCACCCTAGGCAAATCCCGGGGGTAGTTGCTAGGCCCCTGAGGATGTGGTGGGACTGGAGCCCGAAACACTGGGTGTGGGGTGACGGTTGGAGTACGCGGTTCTACCTTCTGAGCCAGCCGCGTAGTACCCTGGCTTACTTTCCTTGTCTCCGCGTACTCATCTGCTAGCCGAGCCGCCTCGTTTAAGTTAACGGGACGGCGATCTCGTACCCAGTCTTGTATGTCTGCGGCCAGGTCTTGGAAGAATTGTTCCATTAGGAACAGCTGCAATACTTCCTCCCCGGTGTTGGCCTTGCACCCTTGGACCCAAAGGGATGCCACCCTTTGTAACTGGTTGGCCCATTCCATGTGGGAGTCCACAGCCTTCTTCTTGGAATCCCGGAAGCGCCGGCGGTGAGCTTCTGGCGTATCGGGTTAGAAGCACCTTTTTAACTTGCTGATATTGTAAAATATCCTCTGGAGCGAGAGCCCGAAAGGCTTCATTGGCTTTGCCCGACAATTTCCCCGACAAAATAGTGACCCATTGGTCTGGTGGTACCTGGTGTAGTGAGCACTGCCTCTCAAAATCCGCCAAATATCCATCGATTTCCTCCTCACTTTCTACAAAAGCTTTAAATGCAGTGAACGGTATTTTCTTTCCTGGAGCCGCGGGTGGGGGGGTAGGAACTGCATGTGTAATGGGCTGTCTCGCTCTTACCAGTTCCAGTTCTTGTCCCCTCTTAGTTTGTATCTCTTCCCTTGCTTCCCGAAACAGCTGGTTGATTAGTTCCACGGACGTTTCTGGATACAAGGATAATCTCCGCTGTACAATCCCAATAATTACATCTTCCTCGCTGACCGGTACAAGGGGCTCAGTTCCTTCCATGGATCCATCCATTTCGTCCAGCTCCAGCAGGTCAGCTATCAGCTCCCTCCGTGGTCTGTTGCTGGCGCTCCTACCACGACTCTCTAATAAATCTTTTAGTGTGGATCTTTTCAGCCTGGCGTACTCCATTCAGCACTTGCTCTTTGGATAAAAGGACCATCCCTCTGCTGCCAACCAATGTAACGGCTACCCATTTAGTGAGAGGGTATCAGCCGTTGGAGAAGTCCTTTTCCCTGGCAAGTGGCGATATGCAGGTACCGCCGGTATATCCCATCAAACGCCCTCTCAAGAAACGAGATGGGGCTACGTTTTGAAGAGTCAAGCAGGACTGACTTTATTGGCACATTTAACTTCGCTTATATGTGGTTACAACAACTTACAGGGACAATGACACTCTCCGCCCCCCCCTCCTCACACAGGGGGAGCTTCAATACACATGCTTTGAAATAATGACATCTCCTTGAATCAATCAGTCTCTAGACATTCCGGCACCGAAATCCACTTAACATGACCTGGCCGGGCACATTCCTTTCTCAATAGAATTCAATTAACCTTTAAAACAATACACACTCACAGATCATCACGTTAGATTACACCTGACAGGAGGCTGTTAACTGGTAATACACACCAGAGCGTCAATTAGCATTTAGCAGTGAAAAAGTCACTGTACAATTAACCCTTTGAGCTCAGTAACAAGTCATGCAGTCCTGTGTAGGCAGAATAGTTCATAGGTCCTTTACAGTCGGGAATCCCGACCGTGTGTATGCTTCGTCGCAGTTTTTCCCATAGGAAAACTGCCAAAACCCGCCGGGGCAAAAGTCCGCTGGTTTTCTCGGCGGGAAAAAAGAGAGCTGGTTCTTTTTTTTGGGCAGTTTTCCCATCTGGAAAACTGGCCATGTGTACGAGGTTTGAGGCGTGAAGACAGAACACTGCACATTTCCTTGCACTATACGTGCTCTACTTATTACTGTTCAAAGACATTGTCAAACATGTTTAACTATATAGAGCTGCTGTGAGCTTTGAGATAAGAAAGAGTCTCCAACCCTGATTATGTGGTCCTGAAGGTGTTAGCCTGTCTGTAAGGCTGCATTCACATCTAGACGGACGAAATCGCGGCGTTTTGTCGCCGCAAATCGCGGTAAAAATAGCGGCGTTTTGTACCGCGATTTGCGGCGACAAAACGCCGGTATTGTCCGCCTAGATGTGCCCCAAGATGACCCCCTCTATGGAGATGATTGCCATCTCCTAGCCGAACGCTCGAAGACGCCTGAAAAAAAGGTCCGGGACCTTTTTTCACGCCGCAGGCGACAGGCGTCCGGCGTGGAGATGTGAACCATCTGCATAGAGGGACATCTGTTTTCAGCCCTCTGGCGGCAGCGGCGTAGCGCTACAGGCGTAAAAACGCCTAGGTGTGAATGGGGTCTAAGAGGTGGTTGAAAAGGGCAGAAAGCATTCAGCAGGTGGCCATAAGGTGTGGTGTGGATAAGGACATGCTTGTGATCAAGAGCTGTGTACTGTTTTGTTACGGAGACATTGTTCGACTGTGATCACCTTTTACTTGGACCCTTGGAACAGGCAGAGACTTTAAACCCTGTATGGGACAAGGTTTTGCTGGTGGCGAGCTGAAGGTCTGATTTATACCATAAGAAAGCAACTTTGTTTTACAATTTTGGAAAATAAAAGAACACAGCTGGCTGGTGATATAGACCCCCCAAATATCACAATACATACAAGGGTCAGTGTGGACAGAAGCTAATTTACCTACCAGAATGTCTTTGGAAGGTGTAAAGAAAACTGTAATTCCCAGAGGAAAACCACGTCGTTTGCGTTCGGCTTTTTCCGGCGTATAGTTACCCCTGCTTCTATGAGGCGCAGCCAATGCTAAGTATGGGCGTCGTTCCCGTGTTGAATTTTGAAATTTTATGTCGTTTGCGTACGTCGATTCTCAAACGCGCTGGACGCAAGTTACGCTCACGCCAAAACCAATGACGTCCTAGTGACGTCATTGGGAGCAATGCACGCCGGGAAAATTCGCGGACGGCGCATGCGCATTTAAATCGGCGCGGGGACGCGCCTGATTTAAATACTACACTCCCCCTAGCCGCGGAATTTGAATTCCGCCAGGGGGATTTACAATCCGCCGCCGCAAGTTTGGAGATAAGTGTTTTGTGAGTTACCCACTTGCCTCTAAAACTTGTGGCGGCGGATCTTAAATCAGATAGATTACGTGGATCTAAAGATCCGCTGATCTATCTGAATCTGGCCCGTAAACTCCAAGACCCCAATACTGCACAGCAGAAGCCACAAAGCCTTTAAAAGTATTTCAGCTAGTAATATGAAATAGCTTTGCTCAAAGAATATCCTATAAACTTTTATATATACACGGGTAAACTCTGCGTTACCACCTATATTCACTGAAATTTTTATATTTGTGTTCTATGAAGCAGAACATGGGTATTCAGTCTAAAATTATAATAACTTTGCAGACTTACCAATAAACATTTGCATTTGCACTTTTATTGAGTTTTATCTTTATTTACATTTTTAATACAATAAAAAACTATTCACAGTTACCATTTAAAAAGAAAGCAAACGTTTCACAGTGTGGTTATATCAATGCATTTTGTAATTTGGTGAACAGAATAATTACCCAAATGCTATTGCCAACACCTATAGAAAGACGGCATACCATTGATTTCTTACTCTCTATATAATCATAATACTACTTGATTATATTTCTAGTCATTCTCTGTTAAACATAGAGGCCTGGATTCAGAAAGCAGTTACGACGGCGTATCTCCAGATACGCCGTCGTAACTCTGAGTGCGGGCCGTCGTGTCTCGGCGTCTGATTCATAGAATCAGATACGCCTCAATGTTGCCTAGATACGAGCGGCGTAAGTCTCCTACGCCATCGTATCTTAGGGTGCAATATTTACGGTGACCGCTAGGGGCGCTTCCCTAGACTTCTGCGTTGAATATGCAAATTAGGTAGATACGCTGATTCAGAAACGTACGTCCGCCCGGCGCATTCTTTTACGTCGTTTACGTTAGGCTTTTTTCGGCGTAAAGTTACCCCTGCTATATGAGGCGCATCCTATGTTAAGTATGGACGTCGTTCCCACGTCAAATTTTGAAAATTTTACGTCGTTTGCGTAAGTCGTTTGCGAATAGGGCTGTATGTAAGTTACGTTCACGTCTAAAGCATTGATGATTTGCGGCGTAATTTCGAGCATGCGCACTGGGATTCTTTCACGAACAGCGCACGTGGAGTCACAATTAATTTAGATAAAACACGCCCACATCATCCACATTTGAATTAGGCGGGCTTACGCCGGACCATAAACGTTACGCCGCCGTAACTTAGGGTGCAAATTCTTCCTGAATACGGAACTTGCGCCCTAATTTACGGCGACGTAGCGTATCTGAGATACGTTATGCCCACCAAGAGATACACCATTGTATCTGAATCCGGGCCAGAATGTTTCTATTCAGCCATTTCTTAAGAAGCATTGACAAAACGAATATTTCATAACCATTGTCCTTAAAGTGGGCTAGAAATAAATAATGGTTTCAAATGAGAGTGAGATCCTCTGTTTCAAGGCTGCGTTCACATCTGTGCATTGCATTAATATGCTATAAATTGCGATTTTGCTGCAAAACATGGTTCATTTTGAATTGCACCCCAACACACCCTACTAATGCACTCCCCCAAATGCATGTGTGTTAGAGTACGACACAGTACACAGATGTAAACCATTTTTAAGAAAAAAAGCAAAATGTATTTTTTGTGTGCCCTCAGTTTGGCATGGAGAGACTTTCTGGGACGTCACCACGCACAGCTGGTAGTTTGAAACTCGCGGCTGTGTTTGTATGGATTTCTTTGCTGTTCATGTGCAATACTTGGAATAAAATAACCAGTTATACTGCACTATGAAGTTTCCTCTTCTTTGAATTCTTTACATATACTGGAGAATATTAAAGCAGATCGGATGGAAGGTTTAGAATTGTTCGATCATTCCTTGTCTTTTCTGGTGGAGGAGACTCATTAACATTGAAGCCGACCGAGTGAAACATCGCAGGTAATCACTGTGTTAACCAAGTGTGTTTGATCCCTATAATTTGGGGTCCATCTTATCAGGTAAGAGGCCATCTGTTTTTTATCCTTCTCCGTTGGGGTGTAAAAGCACCTACAATTGAATATTGCAGACATCCAGGTGCTGCATTGGAATCATATATGAACACTCACCATTATTTAAGTTATGTTTTTGCTCTGTGGACTTCCAAACACCATTAACTTTTTATTTTTACATTTATATTTTTTGTTCTTTCCCACTTGTTATTTTGAATAACATCACGTTTGGGGTTTCACTTGTTTTGCAATTTTCTTAAGATACCTCCAGATGAATGTTGCAGCAAAGTCCAGTTGCAGGGGCCCCTGAGGATGATCACTACATCCATCTTGTGTATTGAAGACCTGAAGACAGAATCCGAATGAGGAGATTCTCCAACCATTGTCCAACCAGCCTAGAACATGGTTTATGAGGGGGAGAAACTGTGGTGTGACACTCAAATTGAGAGTAAGTCTACCTACTCTGTGTCTTAGTCCTCAGTAACTTCTAAGCCTGCCATGCACCCATTTTTGTGACATCACAATCATCGTCTCACCTAAGCTTTATAATTTTTATTTTTTATTTATCATTTTATTTTGATTTACTCCCCCTTGTGGAGTGAACTAATGTGAACTAATACATTAGCCTGGTTTATGTAAATGGAATAGGTTTATTTTTGTTACGATATGAATTGTGTCAATTATGGGCATGGATATTCCAACATGGCAGTATGGATCTTCGCACACTTGCGTGTGGCGTCACTTCTGACAATGTGGACTGACACATGCGCAACAGCGTCAAGTAGATGTCCGCGTCCCACATCACGTCAGACACCACTGGGGCAGAGGGAAGACAAATCGCGGGGTGCAGCCAACATTTATTGACAGAGGTTTGTGAGAGAGAGGGTCGGCACCTCTTCTCTCTCTCTCCACATCATTTTGTGACTTCATTCCAGATATGTAAGTACTCCAAGAATCTATTTTACTGTTTTGAACCATGTTAGAGGGTTGAGATGAGGGACGCTCTGTTCACCATATCCTGTCTATTGAGAGAGGATCTTTTGTACCACCTAAGACAAGCTATCTGCCTTTACAAACATGTGGGGACAGGTACTTGATCTCCTTCCCACATGGACTGACGGAGACTACATTGCAACACCATTCCTCATGCGACAATACATATATCCTTTTATCTTTTTAGGATTTGCTGGCTGACTCTTGCTTGGAGATTGATTAAATAAGCTCATATAGTAGAAGAGGTCTTTTGCTGTTTTTTCTGTTTTTGGTTCACACTGGGCCTTCCTTTCCTCCAGAAATTACAATCTATGATTTCTCTCCTCCCAATTTCAGCAACTGAATACTCTTTTTAAAATCAAAAGGGGAACAAATTGGTCATTCCTTTAAATTTGACACGATCAAGGTAAATACGTTATATATGGTAAGCCTGATCTATATGTACCCAGCTAGAGGTACTTAAATACCTATCTTTCCATACATTTTAGGCGATTGTTTCCTCTGTCTTCTCCCTATCTGCTCATGTGTGTGAAACATGTAGAGCAGAAGTGGCTGCACTGTTATATAAGTTGCATGTTACCTTGAGTAATGTTATTGTTACTTTAAAAACATTTTTGATATTGAATAAAATAACAAGTTTTATGTCATTATGTTGTAAACTCATTTATTTTTTGGCACCTTTAAAATCTCGCCCTTTCTATCCCTCTATTTGTTCATAATTGGGATGTGGTGCCCATTTCGGCCCTTTACTGCCCAAACCTTATACTACATCCATCTTGTGTATTGAAGACCTGTAGACAGAATCAGTTAGAATGAGGAGATCCTCCAACCAGCCTGGAACATACATTCTCACTTGTAGAAACCATGGTGTGACACTTAAATTCAGAATAGGAGTCAGCCTACCTATTCTGTGTCTTTGTCCTTAGTAACTTCTAATCCTGCCATGCAACCAAACATCTAACTACCTATGGGCTGTTGGATGCCTAACCTCACTTTACTTTACTGGTTACTGAACTCTGAGCCAACACTAGCTATAGAATCCCAGACCAGAAGAGACATGGTTAATTTAATAACAAGATCTGTATATACACTCTGCCGCTCTTTTGAAGCTACTGTGGCAAACAACACTTCTCTGTAATGGTGTTCGTCACTATTGTTTAAATTCACTGTGCTCCTAATGTTAGTGCTAACACAGATAGCATTGCAGAAGTAGCTGAGAAGCACTGCTTTCGCTCACTGAGCCTTATGATAAGGTGTCAATGCTGCTGGGACATCCACTTGAGTAAACAGCAGAATTTTTCATGAATGAATCAATCTAAAAAAAAAAAAAAAACATTAAAAACACCACTTGCCAGTTTAAAAAATAGTTTCAAGTATTTTACTCAATAGCATAACAAAGAAAGAAATTAAAAAGATCACTATAGGTCTATTTGCATTACAAACTATTTAACCATTCCTTTGCGGTTCATTATTGCACATTATTACATGCTTTAACGTGCTGTGCTAAAGAAGTCAATTCATTATGAATGGGCCGCCAATGCATCAAAATGAATAAAGGAAAAAATGTACATGAATCTTTTGCAGCAACGCAGCACACCACAACGCAGTGCATGTGTGTTTTGGTGTCCTGCAGTGCACAATGCATTGGAGTGCAATTCCTATGAATGGCACCGCATATAGAACAGGTAAGTTGTCACGTATTGCAGAAACACATGTGTAGCATTACCCCCAGTGGAGCTGCTGGATTTTTGGGCGGCATGTTACCCCATGGCCCGAAATTCATAGGGGTGAATGATGCATATTGCATGTAGTAGAAGTAAAGGAATGTCCACGACAGGTGCTCTTTGCTGTGCTCTTTATTACCCAGCCGGGTAATAACAGTAAACTTGTGGTGAGGAAAGTAAAGTTGAAGAAGAAAGGAGAATAGCGGATTCAGGCGTAATGATAGAATAGACAGTCCTGCCTCCAAACGTATCACTTCTTTGCGCCACTCCCGCCGGAGTGGGTTTAGCGTACCCGGACAGGCCTCTCTCACTGACCTGGCAGCCGGAGAATCACTCGGACAATTGTAGGATAAAGTCTCTGCCACAGACCCTCCTTGGTGAACTTGAACTTTAGAGAAAGTCTCTGCCACAGACCCCTCTCAATGATCCTCAGAAAGGTACCTCTGCCACAGGCCCTCTCTGGATTGAATTCTTGGAGATATCCCTCCTTAGATGAGTTACGTCTGGATCTCCGGTGGTTTGTCCAGGCCCTTTTGGACCGCCAGCCTCTCAATGGCGCTCCTTAGACTGATCCCCACCGAACAGCAGTACAGCTTGGGATCCTCAAAGGTGGGAACCCAGTCACTCACTGGGACCCCGTCGCTGTTCAGATGCTCCGGGTCAGCATGGCCCCGAAACCAAGAACACTGCGTGGCATGCACACCTCGGCCAGGTGATGTGGGGCACCGTGATGTGGTCACCCTAAAGGTGGGTGCCACACTGGACGAAGAAGACCCAGAACCAATGGCGTCTGCCTCATAAATACCCCTCCCCAGCATGCACAGCGAGGACAAACCCTCCTGATTGGCTGCTGGGAAAGAGCACCCAAACCTTGACTCCACTGCTGCCACCTGCAGCACCGGGGCTGGAAGAACACCCCAGTACAACAGAATAAGCCCACAGTACAGCCAAACTGAGACAGAGACCCTGTTTTGCACTTAACAATCTGGATAAGAGTTTAACTACACTCTGATCTACCCTTAAATTGAACTAGCACCGGTACCATAATGTACACAGGTGCTACACATGTTTACGCATGTGTTTGAGCATGCACACATGTGTAAATTGGCCCTAGAGGTTCCTTTTGATCCATTTGGAAATACCCCCACCCTCTAGATCAGTGGTCTCCAAACTGTGGCCCTTTACTTGCCTTTATCTGGCCCTTGGGGCACTATTTCACCAACTGACACCAATCATGTGGCACCATTTCCCGTACCAACACCAACAATGGAGTACTATTTCTCCCATTGATACCAACGATGGGGTACTATTTCTCCCATTGACACCAACGATGGGGTACTATTTCTCCCATTGATACCAACAATGGGGTACTATTTCTCCCATTAAAACAAATGATGGGGCATTTTCTACTCCCACTGGCCACAGTCCGGCCCCCTAAAGCCCGAAGAGCGGTAAACTGAACCTTTGCTTATAAAGTTTGAAGACCCCTGCTCTAGATAAAGGCAAACCCAAAGCACTAATTTTTTCTATACTTATCTGATTGACTTTTAACTGTCAATCAGATATGTGTCACGTACCTTGCAACCTGGCACTCTAATGTGTTTGACCTCCAAGACTAGACTCTCCCTAGCGTGGTGGGGACTGGAGTTAGGGAAACCTTTTACTCCACAGTTGTCAAAGTTACTCACAATGGATACCAGCCTGTTGAGCTGAGTAGCAATCATATACGCCCTCTCAGTGCAGAGGACTTGGTTGTCAGAGGAAGCTCACCTTCCCATCAACATTCTGGCAATTTGGTTGTCATTTCAATGCTGGACTCCTCTATTGCAATGAGAATCCAGTTGGAACATGCCTTGGCCGTGGCCTACATCAATCATGAAGGAGTTATCAGAAGCCGAGCCACTCAAAAGAAAACAAGCCTGATCCTCTCTTGGGCAGCACTGCACATTCTGGCTCCTGTCCACCGTCTACATCGCAAATCCATTTCCTCAGTCATGAGTGTGTAGATCTGCGGGAATGGGCTCTCAATCCAAAGGTTTTCAAGCCCTTTCCCACACGTGAGGGGTGCTGAAAATTGATCTTCTGGCAGCCATATTTAACAACAAACTCTGCAGGTTTGTGGCAAGGTTCAGGAACCCTGGGGGCGCTACGTATTTTTGCCCCTTCATATACTCCATTATTTGTTCCACAGGATCGAGTTGGAGATCATTCCAATAATTGTCATCACATTGAACTGGTCCATGTGGATGTGGTATATACACTTACTCCAGGTACGTGATTCATGGGCCCTTCCAGGTTGTCCAGGTGTTCCAAGGGCCATTGTTCCATCTTCCTTCTCAGTTGAAGCTACAGTCTGAAGGGACAGGGGTCTTTTGGATTCAATCATCCCTACACTCTAGAACAGGGATAAGCAATTAGCGGACCTCCAGATGTTGCCAAACTACAAGTCCCATGAGGCATAGCGAGACTCTCACAGCATCAAGCATGACTCCCAGAGGCAGAGGCATGATGGGACTTGTAGTTTGCCAACAGCTGGAGGTCCGCTAATTGCTTATCCCTGCTCTAGAAGGATAGAAAAGTCTACCATTGTACCCAGGAAGGTTTATTTTATTGGGTCCGAGTCACTTTCCTCCAGTCAAATCTGAAACAACATCTGGTTTTGAGTACCATTAAAGGAAAAATACCAGGTTCCCTTTTTGTGCTTCCTGAAGCTTCTCACAAGGGTCTCCCTGCCTCTCGCTCTGATATTGCTACAGGAATTGAACAGATTATCATTGGGATTTATAATCTAAAATACGATTTCTCTTGAGACATTTTCTACCAGATCTGTTAGTGCTTAATGCACATCTGCTTCTCAGATTTACAAAGCTGCCACATGGAATTCTGTTAACACGTTTGTTAAGTTCTACCAGGTGGATATTCAGACCTAATCTGATGCTAATTTTGTGTCTCTCAATCCTTTTTTAACCAATTTGTTATGTGAGCATGTTAGTGTTTTTATGTTCTACATTGTACTGCTTTTGGATGTCCTAGTCAAAACGATTTAAGAACGATTAGGAAAATGTTGAACGGACTAAAAAAATCTATTTCCTGGAGTACCGTACAGGACATGGGTTCCTCCCTCCTGTCTGTTAATATTATCTTCCTATTGCTTACTGCTACACTGAGGTGGGAGGGGTTTTATAGCAGGATGTCCTTGAAGTTTTTGTTTTGCCAGTGTCCTATTACCTGAAAGTAGCTGCATATAAACTAGCCTCAATGATTATAGAGCCTGTGTCTGTACTGGACTCAAAGAAATGTTTTTTCCTGGTAAGTCAAAAATCTTCTTTTTGTTCAGGCAGCACTCTGTCAAACTGAGTATTCCAGAGGGTCCCTGGAGTAGTCTGTAGAATGTTGGAAGGATGAGGGAATTTTATTGTGAACGTATCCCTTGTGGCACTCTCATACTGCCAATATTCTACACACCACTCTAGATGGAATCTGGTTTCATGTCCAACACACAAGAATTTGACTACATATACTCACTTAGTGATACTGATCTGTTTGAAATTATATCCAGAATCATTGTGTTATGTCTTATTTTATTTTGTATTTTATTTACACCTGATTGTAATACAAATGTAACCTGATTTTGTGTAAAAATATAGAGTCTTCTATAAAGCATTTTTTACAGTTAGGATTTCAGTTTTATATGATCACTGTTATTTCAGTAATTTAGTTAATTTTATTGGTCTCATTGTACATTTTGTAATAAATAAACAGGATGTCTGGTCGTCAAGAACAGATTTTTTTGGTCTATATGTATCCATTAAGGCATACCTGCAAGGCTTTTTCTGTCAGATTAAGCTAACTCACTTTGTTATAACGTTAATTCAATTAAGTTGTCAACATATTGTTTATCATATAATTTTCCAAACATGTTTTAGCACATTATTACAATGAAATTATTGCAATGACTTGGAATTTCATGCATAGCATTTGTTACATCATCCCCCAGCACACTGAGAGATCCTATGAACAGTGTAACACATTGGGGTTATTTACGAAAGGCAAATCCACTTTGCACTACAAGTGCACTTGTAAGTACAGTCGCTGTAGATGGCTGTAGATTTGAGAGGAAGCTCTGAAATTAGGGGAAGCTCTGCTGATTTTATCATCCAATCATATGCAAGCAAAATGCTGTTTTTTCCCCCTTGCATATCCCCCTCAGATCTACAACGACTGCACTTCCAAGTGCACTTGAAGTGCAAAGTGGATTTGCATTTTGTAAATAACCCCCATTTTGTTCTTCATACATTTTTATTTGTAACCATCAAACAAGTGCTTTTTACTGTCTGAAAAATTATGAAATACTATGCCATATTTGACTGCTTTAAAATTAATTCGCCAATAATGGTCTTGTGTATTGGTTGAAAACTGAATAAGGAATGATGAGCGCAAACTGAAAATCTAAAAGTGAATATAAAGACAGTCCATAGGGGACTGATAACAATCAATAAAGATATGCAGTGAATTCAAAATTAGTGAAATAACCCAAAACTGATAATAAATCCAAAAATAAAAGTCCAAATATATAAATCAAAGTTTGGATAAATCAATCTAGTGTGCCAGTGATAAACAAAACTTCTGCACTTCGGGCATCAATGTGGACAATCTTGATAACTCTTTGCTTAGCCTGGGCTCGCAGTGCGCTTACCTCCAGACACTAGGTCATGCGTGTCAACGAAATCCTCCCAAAACTGGAACAGAATCCAAACAGTGGGTAACACGTGTTGCACGGAATCTTCCCAGTGCTGAGATAGAATCGAGGGGCGTTCTCTGTATCCAATACCAGTATAGGTCCAGGCGCAGCGAAGTCGACTCCACAGGATAGCCACAAGGTGTATCAGGAGCAAATGTAGAAATAAAAAGCTCTCATGGTGAAGTATGCAAGCACTTTAAAATTTAATAAAGGTAAAAATGTGCTTACATTGAAAAAACGAATAAAACGCCAAACAGCGGCACTTCCGGTGGACGGTCAGGGTGTCACGTCACTTCCGGTCACATCTAACCTTATGCATTACGTCACGACACGTGACTTCATCGGAGGTTGAAGTCCGATGAAGTCACGTGTCGTGACGTAATGCATAAGGTTAGATGTGACCGGAAGTGACGTGACACCCTGACCGTCCACCGGAAGTGCCGCTGTTTGGCGTTTTATTCGTTTTTTCAATGTAAGCACATTTTTACCTTTTATTAAATTTTTTTTTTTTTTTCAAATAACAGTTTTTTTTATTTTCGAAAAAAGGACAGTACAAAATATGGCAACACATCTGGTGTAAGAGAAAAGAAGAGGTACACAATTCCAGCTTAATGTGCTTACACAGTGGTTTCATAGTTATTCGTACTATCAGTAGCTTGTATAATAACAGGATTCAAACAAAAGAGAGAAAGGAAAGAGGAGGTGGGGCGGGAAGGGGGGGATGGGTGAGTGGGAGAGGCAAGTGGAGAGGGAGAGAAAAGGAAAAGAGAAAAAAGAAAAAGGAGAGGATAGAAAAAGGGAGAGAGGAGGGTGAGAAGCAGGCAAGAGGGGTGGGTGTTGTAGCATACCTCGGTGGTCTGTCGTCGGCTCACGGCGGGTCCTCCCTCACATGCCACCTCTCCCAGACAAGGTCATGATCCTCCAGTTTGTCCCGGATCCTAGCCGTCATTTTTTCCATGAGTTCTACATCCTTGACCCTAACGTAGAGGGCCTCTTGGGATGGGGGCATCGGTTTCTTCCAGTTTAGTGCTATCAAGCACTTTGCCGCCGTGATAATGTGTCTTAACAGCTTCTTATAAGGTTTGGCTATGCGAGGTTGGGACAGGCCCAAAAGGAATAGTTTCGGGGAGAGGGGTATGGGTACCTCCAGGAGGCGGGTCAGGAGCTCTCGTGTCTGAGTCCAGAACGGGACAATCAAGGGGCAGGCCCAATATATGTGAAACAGTGTGCCCCTAGCTTGGTTGCATCGCCAGCACCGGTCAGAGGTGGAAGGGTAGATCTTATGGAGAACGTCCGGGGTCAGGTACCAGAAAAACAGCACTTTGTATGCATTCTCCTTATAAAGGGTACAGATAGAGCTTTTGGCCGCCTGTCTCCAAACCGCTCCCCACTCCTCCTCTGAGAGCACCTCCCCAAGCTCCCTCTCCCATCGAAGCATATAGGCGTGTTTACCGTTTTGTTGGAAGGAGTGTTCATTTAAAATTTGGTATATGTCTGATATAAGGCCCCTTCGAGCTGTGCCCTCTAGTATAATGCGCTCAAATGGGGTTGGCTTCGAGAAGAGGAGCCGAGGGGCTACTGTGTGGGCGTAGTGGCGAATCTGTAGGTAGCTGAAGAAAGCCTGTCGTGGAATGTCATGTTTGGCTTGAAGATCAGCGAAGGAGTGTAGGGTGCGGGACCTGGGATCTACTAAATGGCCAAAATGAAATAAATTTCGCGAGGCCCAGGGCCATGACATCGGGTGGGTGAGGCTTGTCGGTACTTTAGGGTTATAGAGAAAGGAAGTCAGCAGGGAACTATCAGATTTCAGTCGGCAGCCTTGGGCTAGCCTCCTCCATATGCGTTGAAGCTGCCGCATGGAGCCTAGCAAACGTCCTGGCTCCACTGACGCGTTCGCGTTCCAGAGGAGGTTATTGGGGTGAATTGGTGCCAGCCAAATCTTTTCCACCTCCGTCCACCTATTGTAGGACTTCTGGGGGAACCATGATGCCACCGCTCGTAGCTGTGAGGCCTGGTAGTATTTCACCAGGTCTGGGAAGGCCAGGCCTCCCTCGGTTCGCGCCGCCGTCATGACCGAACGTGGGATCCTGTGGCGCTTGTAGTTCCACACATATCGGAGGAGGTCCGCTTGTAGGGCTCGCAAATGGGCGCATGGGACTGGGATGGGAAGGGTCTGGAACAGATACAGCAGTTTTGGAAGGATCACCATTTTTATGGCCGCTATCCGGCCCAGAAGGGATATCTGATGGGGCTTCCATTTATGGATCAGCGCCCTAATCGAGCTATAAAGGGGGGGGAAATTGGCCTGGTACAGGGATGCAAAGTCCGGGGTCAGATGGACCCCCAGGTATTTCAGGGAGGTTCGCTCCCAGTGATATGGGAATACTGACTGCAAGTGTAGGGTCTCTGGTTCGGGCATGTTTATCGGCATGGCCATCGACTTGGAGGTGTTGGTTTTGTATCCCGAGAGGGCCCCGTATCGTTCAAGTTCAACGTGAAGATTGGGCAGGGAGATGCGGGGGCGCGTCAATGTTAGAATAATATCGTCAGCAAAGAGGGAGATCTTAAATTCCCTCCCCCTTACTGGAATACCCCGAATGTCCGGGTTACCGCGGATCGTCGCTGCTAGGGGCTCGACGCACAGAGCGAAGAGTAGGGGGGAGAGCGGGCACCCTTGGCGGGTTCCATTGGTGACAGGGAAGGTGGACGAAGTGGCAAAGGGAGTTTTTACCTGTGATATCGGGTTGGTATAGAGGTGTCGGACCGCCTGGAGAAAAGGTCCCCTAAACCCCATGTGTTTCAACGTGGCGAGCATGAAGGGCCAGCCAAGGCGGTCGAACGCCTTTTCTGCGTCTAGGCTTAGGAGCAAAGATTCCGAGCCCTCCCTGCCCGCCACGTCAATTAGGTCAATCACCTTTCTCGTATTGTCCCCCGCTTGGCGGAGGGGGACAAAGCCCACCTGGTCTTTATGGACCAGGGAGGGCAAGACTACATTTAAACGGAGGGAGAGGACCTTCGTAAAGATTTTGAGGTCTGAGTTTAGTAGGGCTATTGGCCTGTAGCTTGCGCATAGTGAGGGGTCCTTGTCAGGTTTAGGAATGAGGGTGATAAATGATCGCTGCATATCCTGCGGGATGGGGGTCTGTTGTAGAAAGGCGTTGAAGAGTTTAGTCATGTGGGGGAGAAGTGTGGGGAGAAAGGTCTTATAATATTCGTATGGAAACCCGTCCGGACCTGGGGACTTGTGGGCGGGCAGGGCCTTAATGGCCCGGGTTAGCTCCTCATCCGTGATGGGGGCATTAAGGGAGATCAGGTCCTCCGGTTGTAGCCGAGGGATGCCCGCCTGTGTCAGGTATTGTGTCATCCTATCAAGTAGGTCGGGGGTGGGTGGGTTATGAGGAATTTCAGGCCTGTTGTACAGATCCGCGTAAAATGCAGCGAATGCGTCCGCAATACTTTGCGGGTGGGATATGGTGTTGCCCGATCTGTCCTGGACCTGGTGCGGGGTGGAAGCGAGGGAGCGGTCGGTTAGCTTCCTTGCTAATAGAGCTTGCGCCTTATTACCCTTGTCATAGTATACCTGACGAAGGCGGACAAGGGCCTTCTCGACTCGACCCAGCGCGAGGTCCCGGAGTGTCGACCGCACTAGGGTAATGCGTTTAAGAAGCGTCAGGGAGGGTGAGGTCTGGAGACTGGATTCTAGGGCTCGAAGCTGCGCTTCCGCCTGTTTCCTAGCTGACTCAGCGTTCCTCTTAAGGGCCGATGAGATGGCCATACAGCGTCCCCTGATTACCGCTTTATGAGCGGCCCATAGTGTGGTGGTGGATATGTCCTGCGTATCGTTTTCGCTAAAGTACAATTGTAGGGCAGTTTCTATCTCCATTTTGGAGGGGATGTGCTTCAGGAGGAAATCATTCAGTCGCCAGTTACAAGGCCTGCGGTTGGGAGCGGTCAGGTCGAGGGACAACGTAATGGGAGCGTGGTCGGACCAGGAGATGGGTAGTATCTGTGCGGAACTAGTAGCGCGTAGCGTGGTATTATTAACTAGAAAGTAATCTATGCGTGAGTGTGTGTGATGGGGGGATGAGTAAAAGGTGAACTGGCGATCTCCTGGGTGAAGCGCCCGCCATGCGTCAAATAGAGCATGTTTCCTCGTAAGCTGGCGGAAGAGCTTAGAGTCCCGCAGGGCCCTAGTCTGAGAGGCTCGGGGGTTCACTACCAGGCGATCCCAGGTTGCTGAGTGGGGTAGGTTGAAGTCCCCTCCTACCACCAATAAACCGTGGGGGGAACGGGCCAGGCGGGCGAGAACCCGGCCCAGAAATCTGTGCTGATGGGCGTTGGGGGCGTATAAGGTACACAGGGTTATGTCTCTCGAATGCCACGTTCCCCTCAGGATGATAAAGTGGCCCAGGGGATCAATGTAGGTGTCGGTACAGGTAAAGGGGGTACCCCGTTTGACCAGGATTGCAACTCCTGCCCGTTTGCGCGAGCTAAAGGCCTGGTATATTAAGGGGAAATATCTAGCCGCAAACGTAAAGGAGTCACCCTTGGAGAAGTGCGACTCCTGTACCATTATGATCTCTGCCCCCGACTGCCTGAACTCCCTTAGTGCTAAATGTCGTTTCTTATTAGAGTTGAGCCCGTGGACGTTCAGGGATAGCAACTTAGCCATGTTGTGTGTGGTGTGGTCGTGAGTCATACTTAGCTGGAGTCAGGTGCGGTACGTCCGGTTCTGGGAGGGTGGATGGAGGGGCCGCCGGGCCGGCAGCCACCGAGGCATGCCTTCGGGTCTTGCCTGCTCGAAAGAGAAGAGAGAGATATCTGGAAAGAAAGGGAGAGAGGTAAGCAAATAAACAGAGGAAGAACACAACATTATTCAACAATAGGGGTCCAGGTGGCCCGAGGGCCCCCGGGACCCAACAGTTCCTTGAGGGCCTCCCGACCAAAGAGTCCAAAAATGTGGGTCGGGGGGGCAGGGGGGTGGTGTGGATAAATTCCACCGTGGGGGTTGGGGAAGAAGGAACTTTCAGGCTATTAGCCATGGGGGGGTCCGTAATCAGAAGGGTAGCCTCTTCGGGGTCTCGTCCGAGACTGGCCCGATGTGTAGCTCAGGGGTAAGGCTAGGGCAACCGGGGGTAAAACCAAAAATGTAAACAATGGGCAAAAACAAAACTTGAAAGCTTCTTGTAGCGCTCAGGGCGGCTCTTGTGGCCAGGGTGACCATCTCATGTAGGCCTGTGCCTGGGGGAGTTGCGGCCAGGGTCGCGGCCTCTGGGGCGCCTAAGCGGCGGGACTTTCTGCCAGACCACCGGTGGTGGGGGTGGTGTAGCCACAAGGTCCCAATCTGGCAGCTGGGGGACAGGGATGTCCAGTGTGTTGCAGAAGGTGTCCAGGTCCTCTGGGTAGCGTAAGGTAGCGGAAGTTCCCTGGTGGCTGGCGGAGAGGCTAAAGGGGAAACCCCATCGGTACACAATGTCTTTGTCCTGTAAGGTGCGAAGCAGGGGTTGAAGTAGACGCCGTTTCTGGAGGGTAATCCAGGAAAGGTCCGGGTAGAGCTGTAGTGGGTTATTGTTGAAGACTAGGTTACGAATGGGGCGGGCTTTGCGCATTATGGCTTCCTTCAGCGGGTAGGAGTTTACACGGCATATGACGTCCCGTGGTTTGGAGGCAGGGCCCTTTGGCTTGAGGGCTCGATGAGCCCTATCCATCTCGATGGTCTTGTCTGCTGGTTCGCCCAGAATGCCATTGAATAGTTTCTGGAGGGTGAGCTGCAGGTCCTCGGCCCCCTCCGCTTCGGGGAGACCGCGTATGCGGACATTGTTGCGGCGCCCCCTGTTGTCCAGGTCTTCGATGTGCCGCTGCATGTCTCTGAGCATAAGATGATGATCTGATGCCTGGATTTGTGTGCGGTGCACTGCCATTTTAGTCTCTTGGATCTCCTCCTCTGCCATCTCCACTCTGTCAGCTAAGTGTTTGAGTCCCGTATGGAGAACTTGAATTTCAGCGCGGCAGGTCGCCTTGACGTCTTCAATTAACTGTTTAAAGTCATCTTTCGTGGGGAAGGCCTGCATATAGGACTGCCATGGCGGAGGGGGATAATGAGAGGGTCCCCCGGTGTCATGCGTGGGATGGAGTGGGTTGATGGGGGATGGCTGGTGGCTGGGACCTGAGTCTCCATGCTTTCTGGCCTCGGGGGGGGGTTGCTGAGATGCGTCCCATGATGCGGACCAGGCCCGAGCCTGTACCTCCATAGAGGTGGGGGCCCCTCCGTGCCATGGGGCACTAGTGCTTGCCATTGAGGCATATGAGGGGGGAGAGATCCCTCTCCTATCCCCGGCCCCGGGATGGATGGCCGGGTGAATAGGCCCCTGTGCTGCGGGAGAGGTGGATTGCGGCCTAGCACTGGCCGGGGAGCTGCCTTGCTGTGGAGAGCCTATGGAGGCCTGGGAGGTGATGGTGGCTTGCAGGGCCGGGAAATCCTCCCGATTAAATGTGGGTGAGGAGAGCTGGTCCCCGCTTTGCGACTCAGGGTCTGGGGCAGTGCGGAGCAGGCGGGGGAAGGCCCCCGTACATTGAGTGTCCTGGGGGCCATAGAAAGCCGCGGCCTGTGCCGCGTGGTCTGCGGCGGGGAGATGCGGATGCTGGGATCCACTCACCGGCTGCTGGGAGCCATCCGGTCTCGACGGCGAATCGGATGTCCTCGATCGGGTCGGGACCTTTATTAAATTTTAAAGTGCTTGCATACTTCACCATGAGAGCTTTTTATTTCTACATTTGCTCCTGATACACCTTGTGGCTATCCTGTGGAGTCGACTTCGCTGCGCCTGGACCTATACTGGTATTGGATACAGAGAACGCCCCTCGATTCTATCTCAGCACTGGGAAGATTCCGTGCAACACGTGTTACCCACTGTTTGGATTCTGTTCCAGTTTTGGGAGGATTTCGTTGACACGCATGACCTAGTGTCTGGAGGTAAGCGCACTGCGAGCCCAGGCTAAGCAAAGAGTTATCAAGATTGTCCACATTGATGCCCGAAGTGCAGAAGTTTTGTTTATCACTGGCACACTAGATTGATTTATCCAAACTTTGATTTATATATTTGGACTTTTATTTTTGGATTTATTATCAGTTTTGGGTTATTTCACTAATTTTGAATTCACTGCATATCTTTATTGATTGTTATCAGTCCCCTATGGACTGTCTTTATATTCACTTTTAGATTTTCAGTTTGCGCTCATCATTCCTTATTCAGACCTTTATTTGTTGTTAGCACATTTTAGATTTGAGCAGCATTTTGTTTTTCACTGGTCACTTTTAATTTTCACTGTTGGCTAGCGCTTTAGTCACCCACTTGTCTATTGGTTGAAAACTGCTGCTGTAAATCAATATCAGTTGATTGCAGGAACCATGACATATAAATATGTATTACAGCCACATTTGTCATCAAAGAACTGCACTGATTGTCCTGGCACAATCTGGATGTTTAGTCACCACATTTTCCAGGCTTGGTAATGTAGACAAATAAAGCTGATTTTGTGGGGGAATTTTAATAATACTTTTTACCTTTTTTCTCTTTTTTGTTCGCTGTATTAAAAAAAAAATACACACATTTTTAAAACATCTCTACATGTCATTTGTAAACAACTTCACCAAACTTTGTTACAAAAACCTAATTATTTTGTTATTTAAAATGAAGCTTTAAAACGCTAACAATAATAATAATAAAAAAATAATAATTTTTACATGTATTTATAGATTGTGTAGAAAATAATTTTTGCAAGACAATATTGGGATCAGAAAGCCTTGAATGTCCTGAAATAAGTAAATAATAATATTATTCCTATAGCATTTTTTCCCCAGTGTACTGTAATGCTTACAAATTTGATGTTGGGATCTTTAAATAGAAGGAATGACAGGTGTTGCTATAAGCCTGGGTTAATAGATGAGTCCATTTTTAAAAACACCCAAAGAGGGTGCTTCCTGAACAATAGATGGCAGTGAGTCCCATATTGTGCGTGCCAAAAGATAGAATGCACAATATCTAAAAGATTTTAAGGTGACTCATGAGCACATGTAATTTTCTTATTTCTGAGGAGCAGAGGGAGTGTGTGGGAGTATGTGAAACCAAATGTTCAGTCAGATAGAAGGGCCCAGGTTATGTTGTAGTTGATGGTTGATGTTCGTTTTTAACTGCAGTGATGAAAAAACTCAAAGGCTTTTGTTTGGTAAAGTTCATTCATTCCAAAATCAAACGTTTAAAGCTAACTAAATCTTTAGATCGATATTAGAATGTTCTGAGAATTTTCGTACAACTTTTGTTTGAAATTCTACTAGTGTATGGATAACAAACTTTATTCTTCTAATGTTCCTGACATGGTGGAATCTGATGATGGCTAATACCTGTTGCTTAATTGATAGGCCAGTTTCCAGGGTCATGTCCTGGCTACGCAAATGGTCTGAGTGAGAACATAAGATTTGCATTCCCAAGGTTTATACCAGCTGGACATGTTTGTTGTTAGTAGAATGTTAGCTTCTGCAATCCAATTACAATCACTACTCTCTTGTCTGGGTTCAGTTTCAGCCTTTTACAATTCATCCACCCTTGTATGTCAGTAAAACACCTGTTGATTATGATCACAGGGTCACCAGTATCTGTTTTGAAGGGCAGGTATATTTGTGTGTCGTCTGACTAGCATTGGAAGCTAAGACCATGGCGTTGGATGGTCTTTCTCATGTATCTGACAAATAACACTGGTGACAGAAAATATATATGGTGTCTCAAAAAATGTATACACAATTTGAATAAATATAAAATCGGTAATCCCCCTAAGAGTCAAGGGTATTCTGATTAATCTCTTCGCCCAATCCATCTGTTTGGCAGATTCTTATGAAGAGAGGCCCTTACATCACAACGGTAGTGTGGGGGCAACCCACCTTGTTGAAAAAAAGGTCCTAACCAAAATCTTCTTAAATACATGGTATGTCAGATTCCAGCAGCAAGTGCAAGTAAACGGCACCAGTTACAATTAATCCATGCGCTGACAAGGTGTTCCTCCATAATGTATGGATTCTGAGGTGCCCAGTAAGTACAAAAAAAAAAACACATTTATGTATTTCATTTGCAGGTAAACTGTATGGTAAAAATAAATAAAAAATACTGGCTTTATAATCATTCAAACTGTGTATACATTGTTTTGGGACACCCTGTATATTGATTTATTAATCAAAAATGGTTAACATTTTTTTTTTCATTTTTTAATTTCCTTTAACAGTTACTTGTCTATTTGTTATAAGATTAACTTGAATACGTATAAATAAGAAACTGTTCTGAACCAAACAACATTCTGTTACTCTGAAACAGAAGACAATAAACTTTGACAATGAGAAATTTGTAAAAATTAGGTTGCTATATTTTTATTGAACACATTATTATATTATATTATAATGGTAATGCTTACTCCATGAACATTTAATTTACTTTGTGACTAGTTCCACTTTAAACATTTTGTAGTATTTTTAGCAAACTGTAATAACACCTACACACGTGCCACTCACATGTTTAAAGGACGATAAACAAGGTTTTTATGTCTCCACCTGGTCATACTAGCTGAAATGCCTATGTGCCCGTAACACACTGGTAATATAGAGTAACTGAGCTGTGAAAACATGTTCCCCTGGGAAGTGTGATGTCCTTGCATATCGAGCAGGTCTCCTACCTCATCTACGCATACAATGGGAATCTGCTATGCAGTTCTTAAAGTAAAAAAAAAACGTTTTAAAGGCCTTGTCCACGCAAGGCATACTACACCCATTCAAGGCCATATTTACCTGCATGGGCATGCACAGGTGTTCCATGCATCCCCAGTAGCCATTCCCATTGGTGTCAACTAGGACACAGTGGCTACACAGACACAGATCCTGCTGCTAATTTGACAATATCAGTGCCCCTGGTATCTATCCAGTGTTTTGCCTGGCTTCAGTTCTTCTCTCCCCTCCCCGTGCTCTCACAGACCTGGCTCAAAGCAGCGGGAGATTGAGAAGTAGAAGTCTAGTTTTGGCAGTGGTTGGACATGCTGTGAAAGACAACCTTGTAGTCATTTGTTGACTACTGACACAGCTTGCAAATATTGCCAATCTCTTAGACTGTAAAGCCACAGTGCCATCATTATTTACTTCTTTCATTTTGACAAATAGTTAGCTCCATCACTAAGATGCAGCATGTTTTTTCTTTCTCAGCATCCATGATATTACCTTTGTCTTCCAATCCCTTATTACATAGAGGTTTCTAACAGCAGCTAACAAAGTCAAACACAGCAGTCTGCTTTTTTCCTCTAATTTAAATGTGAAGAGAAATAGCATAATTTATGCTCATAAAACAGTTTTATTTAATACACTCCCTCAGGTTTCAATGAATGGGCTCAGAAAAACACTAGTTCACAGCATATTGTTTTGCATTATATAAGTGTTGATTGCTTTCCATTGCTTGTGGAGAAGGTTTTAGCACTTGCAGAATTCAACTGTGTGGTACACTGAAGACTAACTTTTAAAAAGACTATGCTGTCTAAGAAACATGTTCCCTTAGAGTAGGGAAAGATGGGCACACACTTTAGAAGTTTATTCATTTTAATTTGAACAAAAACAAAAAAGCTGTGGTACATTGGACAGTTCACATGGATAGCATGAATAATTACATTGTCAAACAATAGCCATAGTAATTTCAATGAATTACAGATTAAGCATGACTATGGATTCTTACAGGGTAGGACCTGAACAGGTAAAGTCAGGAATGTGGGCCCAGGTAAGTTGGGACCCGGGTAACGTCTATGCTACACTCAGGTCAATACATAGGGTGGCACTCTTAAGTTCACAGTGCTACCAGCCTTATGCTGTTCAGAACTCTGACTCCAGACCCTGCTCCAGAGTTAGCCGCCTCTCCCGAATCCATGCCGCCCAGATCCTATCAAACTTCTTGGGGCAGCTAAGTCCCAAATAGGTCAATTTATATAAAGGCATCTATCAGGGCTCTCCATTGCTGCACCTTCGGAAGAGAGGGATTCTTCCATTTAAGGTCTTCTGACAGAGCCAGAAGGCGCTCAATACCATTGGTCATCAACACGACAGGTTGGGGTAATTGGGACCGGTAGGCATATTGGAGCTGTATGAAGAACATATGGTTAGGCAGTCCATGCTCTCATTTAAGAGCGTCAAATTTGTAGAGTCCATCCGAGGAAACAATATCCGCCAGCGTTTTGATACCATATTGGGGCCATATCGCCGGGTCCGGGATGGAACGAAAGTGTGGCAGTCTCGGATGCCCGCATAGTGGAGTGTTTGGGACCCAGCTGTTGGGCATCTCTATTTTGGCCCTCACTGTTTCCCAGACCCGAAGTGTAAAACGCATTGATGGGGTAACATTCGGGTTGGATCTGGGACCCCTATGAATCAGGTTTCGGAGTTCCAAGTAGGAGCCCAGTAGTGCTGCCTCTAATGTAGCTGTGGGATTGGCTGGCTCTTCAGACAGCCACCATCTGACTGTCACAAGGACTGCTGCCCAGTAATAATTGACAAAACAGGGTAATGCCAGGCCTCCAAGAGTAACTGGCAGTTGCAGCATATCTTTTGCTATTCTGAGGGTACCACCATTCCACATGTAGAAATACCTCCGAAGGGGCCGCTGGTTTAAATTTGGGCCTGCTGTTACCTCACCACGTTCGTCTTAGGAGTCCTCCTTGAAGAGTTATTCACAAATGTCTGCACCAACACTTAGGGGCTGATTTACTATTCTCTGTGCGCTGCGCTGGTTCATGCCTTAATTAGTACTCCGGGTGAAGCCTTAATTAGGCGCATGAACCAGCGTAGCAGCGGCGCATTGCAAGTAATATGTAAAGCCGCGCCAAACTCCCTATAGAAGTCTATGGGAGAAATCAAAAGTGTTAATTTTAAAGGATAATATGCAAGTTTTGTCCTAAAAAGTGTTTGGGGACCTCAGTCCTGCCCCACGGGAGCAGTGAAATTAATAATGCTTAAAGTGAAACAATAAAAGTGAAATATTCCTTTAAATTTCGTACCTGGGGGGGTGTAAAGTCAGCATGTGAAATAGCGCATTTTTCCCACACTTAGAACTGTCCCTGCACAAAATGACATTCTGAAGGAAAAAAAGTCATTTAAAATTCACACGCGGCAATAATCAATTGTCAGCTCTGACAATTCAGAGAGGATTCATTCATAAAACAAAAACAAAAAATGTGTAGGGGTTCCCCCAAATTAAATTACCAGGCCCTTCAGGTCTGGAATGGATATTAAGGGGAACCCCGCCGTAAAAAAAAAAAAAAAAAAAAAGACGTGCGGTTCCCCGCAAATATCCATACCTGGCCCTTCAGGTCTGGTGTGGATTTTAAGGGGAACTCCACCCCAAATTTAAAAAATAAATGGCGTGGAGTCCCCCTAAAAATCCACACCAGACCCTTATCCGAGCACGTTAACCTGGCCGGCCGCAGAAAAGAGGGGGGACAGAGTGCGGCCCCCCCCTCTCCTGAACCGCACCAGGCCACATGCCCTCAACATGGGGAGGATGTCCCCATGTTGATGGGGACAAGGGCCTCATCCCCACAACCCTTGCCCGGTGGTTGTGGGGGTCTGCGGGCGGGGGGCTTATCAGAATCTGGAAGACCCCTTTAACAAAGGGGACCCCCAGATCCTGCCCCCCCCCGTGTGAAATGGTAATGGGGTACACTGTACCTCTACCATTTCACCCCAAAAAAATGTCAAAAGTGTTAAAAATGACAGTAGCCGGTTTTTGACAAATCTTTTATTCTCTTCTTTCCGCGGTTTTTCTTCTTCTTTCATTCGGGTATCTTCCTCTGCTTCTTTCTTGTGTCTTCTCGTCCACATCTTGCCCGACGTCTTCTTCTATCTTCTTCTCCGTCCGTCGGCCTTCTCGTCACGCATCTTGCCCGGTGTAAGATATTACATAAAATAACAGAAAAAAACACAAAAAAAACAAAATTCTAGCAGGCACAAAGCAGAGGATATCTGTTTTTCAAAGTATAAAACAAATAATGCATCCCGCGTCCAGGGCCGACAGGACCGAGCCTGAGGGCCCAAGCCGCATAGAAAGGGAGGTTTGAAAAGAAAGAAAGTCAACTAGATAAGGCGCATGAGCAAATGGCAATAAAGAGAAAGAGAAAAAGAAATAGAGAAAAGTAAATAGAAAAAAGAAAGAGAGAAAAATAGAAGGAAAGAAAGAAAAAAAAGAAAGAAAGAAAGGAAGAGAAAAAAAAAGGGGGGGTCCACGGGGCGGGGGGAACAGAGACCTATCAAAGAGAAAGTAGTGTTGGATTAAATCGTGAAGGGTGGTTGTTAGCCACCCAGGGTTGCCACACCCTGAGAAATTTATCGTGGGTATCTGCTAACACAGCAGTGAGTTTCTCATTTACCATAATATCATTAATGCAGTTTTTAACTGCTTCAAAACTGAGAACCGGGGTCTTCCAGGCCCTTGCAATGATCAACTTAGTTGCAGTAAAAACATGCGCCGCCAGCTGGCGTTCAGGGCGGAGAAGCTCCGTGATCAGTTTCCATAAGAGGGCCTCAAAAGGGTCCTTCTTTAGGTTGGTATCAAAGAGGTTGCGGAGCAACGCATAGACTCTAACCCACAGTCTGCATACCCTGGGACAGGTCCACCAGATGTGTGCCATAGTACCCTCCTGGGAGCATCCACGGAAACACAAGGGAGAATAAGAAGGTATAAAACTCGCCAGTCTGGCCGGGGTATAGTACCACCTATAGAACACTTTATAAGCATTCTCCTGAAAGAGGACGTTAGTAGAGCATTTAGACAATGCCACGGTCATAGCCTGCCAATCTTCCGGATCGAGTTGCCTCCCCAGTTCAGCCTCCCACTGAAGGTGGTAAGGTCTCAAGGGTGGTCTCCTAGAGTTGATAATCGCTGTATAAATGAGAGATATCAGTCCCGGGGAATGGGGGCGCGATCTACATAAGCTTTCAAAGGGAGTCATGGTATAGGGGGTAGGTTGTGATCTAATTAGGCTCTGGAGGAAATGTCGAAGTTGTAAGTAACTATAGTATTCCCTAAGGGGAATATCATGGGAGGAACGTAAAAGTGAATACAAAATAATCTTGGTTGGGGAGAGCATAGAATGAACGTCTACAAAGCCATGTTCAGTCCACCATGCAAACTGTAAGGGATTATCCCGACCTGGTGGGAATAACGGGTTATGAAGGAGACGAAGTAACGGCAGATGTGGAGAGATCAGACCCGCAGAATACCTAACCGCGTCCCACAACCTAAGGGAATGGGCCAGACAAGGGCCTATAGAGGACGGGCGATGCGCTCGAGGGAGCCATGGAAGAGAGGCTAGAGGTGTTGGGTGAGAGTCCACCAAGTCAAAAGTAGCCCACAGTGGCATTTGCTGTTTCTCATGAAGGCGAGACAGCGGAGCGATACCCGCCGCGGTATAGTAAGCATGCAAATTAGGAACCGAGAGGCCACCGTTAATTCTGCGTGCAAAAAGCACTTGCCTCTTAATCCTGGGCCTCTTGGGGCCCCAGATAAACTGCATAATTTTACGTTGGTGAATTCTAAGGATGTGAGAGGGTACCTGAACAGGTAAAACCCGAAAAAAATAAAGCAATTTCGGAAGATAGGTCATACGTACCGTCGCCACCCTCCCGAACCAAGAGAGCGGAAGAAGTGAGCATAGCTGTCAGCTTGCCAAACAAAGAAGGAAAGTTGGCTTGATAGAGTTCGGAATACTTCGGGGTAAGCTTAATCCCTAAGTAGGGTAACAAGGTCATCCACTGAAAAGGAAACGCAGACCGTAAAGAATCTAACTCCGAGGGGCAAATATTGATAGACATTGCCTTCGACTTTGCCTGGTTGACAGTTAAGCCCGAGAGCAAAGCGAAAGAATCCAAAAGTGACAGTAAGTTGGGGAGAGAAATTCTGGGTTTGGTGATGGTCAACAGAATGTCATCTGCAAATAATGACAATTTGTGCGAGGTACCCGCCACCTCCACCCCCGACACGTCCGGGTGGGATCGAACGGCCTCGGCCAGAGGCTCAAGAGCCAGGACGAACAGGAGCGGGGAAAGCGGGCAGCCCTGCCGCGTCCCCCTCCTAATGGGGAAGGTAGACGACTCAAAACCATAGTACCGAACTTTAGCTTGGGGGGAGTCATAGATAGCTGAAATCCAGCTGAGAAAAGAAGCACCAAAGCCATAATGGCTAAGGACTTGTGTCAAATAAGGCCAAGACAATGTGTCAAAGGCCTTATTGACATCAAGAGACAAAAACATAGTTTCCAGGGACCTGGCATGTACAACATGTTGAATTTGGAGAAGCCGTCTAATCGCATCCCCCGCTTGTCGATGAGGGACAAATCCCACCTGATCTTTCTTTATCAGGCGTGGGAGAAAAGAATTCAGACGATTGGCCAATATCTTAGTCAAAATTTTCATATCAATATTTATTAAGAAGATTGGCCTGAAATTAGCCCAAGAGGAATGGTCCCTATCCGGCTTCGGAATCATTACAATGTTAGCGGTCAGCAAATCAGGCGTGAACGACTGGCCCTTCGTTATGGAGTTATACATGGCCGCCAAATGTGGGGCCAGGACGTCCGCTAGCTTCCGATAATACAAGGCCGTGAATCCATCCGGGTCCGGTCTCTTGCCGATCTTCAAATCCTTAATGCATTGAAGAACTTCCTGGACCTGGATATCACGGTCCATTAAAGACTTATGTGCGTCTGATAGAGAAGGTAAGGATAAGCCAGACAAAAAGGTATCTAGACCTTGAGTAGATGAATGAGTAGGGGGGGAGTAAAGCTTCGTAAGACGGTGGCGGAATTCATCTAATATCCGTTGTGGATTACCCGTGAGAACGTTGTGGGGGTACGCAGGTTTATGGGAGTAAATTTAGGGGCGAAGGTTCGGAGTCTATTAGCCAGCATCGCGTTAGGTTTATTCGCCTTGGTGTACCACTTTTGGCGAGCCCAACGTAAAGTGCGTTCGGCTTCATCAGTTAAACACAGATCCAAGTCCGTACGGGCCACATTCAAAAGCCTGCGATTCGCCGGGGAGGGAGCCTGCTTAAAGGTCGCAGACAAGACCTCCAAACGTTGCTCCAGAGCACGACAAGCTTGAATACGCTCTCTTTTACGGTGCGACGCTATGCGAATCACATGGCCCCGGAGGACCGCTTTATACGCTTCCCACAACGTCACTGGGGAAGAGACCGTTCCCGTGTTGAGGTTAAAGTAATCCTTAGAGGTTTCTTGAATATCTTCAAAGATGGCTTTAAAAGATAAGAGAGAGTCGTTCATGACCCATGGGGAAAATTGCGGTTTGCTGAGAAGAGAGTGACATACTGTCAAAACAGGGTCATGATCCGACCAAGGGGCCGCTAAGATGGAAACAGAGTCGACCAAAGGAAGATGTTTCCGGAGTACAAACATATGGTCGATCCTGGAATGGGAATGATGAGGATGAGAATAATGAGTATAGTCCCTACCAAGGGGATGAAACTCCCGCCAGAGATCTACCAAATCGTGGTTACGCAAAGCCTGTAGAAACTTTTTAGCAGCGGGAGAGGGAGACGTATGTTCCGATGGATACTTGTCCAGCGAGGGGCTCAGCGACACATTAGAGTCACCCGCAAGCAGGAGCGTGCCCTTCTGATGGGTCATCAACAGGGAGCAGACATGGGTCAGAAAAGGTCCCGGATTATCATTCGGAGCGTAGTAAGTCATGATAGTTACCTCATTATCCTGAACAGAACCCTGCAAAAGGAGGTATCTGCCATCCGGATCAGCGATCTGTTTACTGCAAATAAATGGAACCGAATTACGTATGGCAATGAGAACCCCCTTCTGTTTAGTAGGGCCATTGGCTAAATAAACTTGGGAATAATTTGCAGCAAAATATTTAGGACAAGAAGAAATGGAGAAATGGGTCTCCTGCAAACATGCTATATCAATGTTTTGCTGTTTAAGGTATTTGAAAACCTTGACTCTTTTATGGGGGGAGTTCATGCCCTGGACATTCAGAGACAACCAGCGAAGGGTCATTGGATCAGGAGAATATCTCTACGATGTACTCCGTCCGCACACCCCGGGGACCAAAGAGGAGAGGGAGAGAGAAGGAAAAAAGAAGAGGCAGAATAATGAAAGGGAAAAACAGAAGATAAAAAAAGACAAATTAGAGCTCGGAGTAGAGCAAAGACTAGGAACATAGATGCATCATGACGTGGGCACTGGAGCCCACAATGGGGTGGGACCGTGACTAAGAAATCCTAGTCAGGTGCCAACACATGGGGGGAGCAGTGGTCCATCGGAACCACCAGCCTATCATGACAAAAATAGATAAACTTAAATAACATTAGCACAGAAACTGTAAAATATGTAAAAAAGAATAAAAAATAACAAAAATAAAACCTAGGCAGAACCAAAATGGAGACCAGGTAGAAACATCAATATAAATGACGACTACCACGGGCCGCCAACATATTAAGATATAAGACGTGCAGGCCCCCCGAGTCCCGAGGGACGACCATCATATGGCCGCCAACTCGAGGATGCAAAAGGGGCCAATGCAGCACAACCATAACCACGATCCCCCCGCCCCACAGGACAGGAGTGGAGGGCCGTGGCATGGCTTCCCCAGAAACACCCAATTTGGTAAACTGTAGGAGCGTCCCCTGGCCCAAATGCACCCCCCCCCTCCTCCACAGCCCCCCAACAGAACACAAATAAGCAAAACAAACAATTTATGAACTGAAAAATATGATTAAAAAAATAAAAATAAAAAAATTAAATAAAAAAAAATAAAAACACAGCCCGACCCGCTCGGGCAAAATGCGGGGACATCATCGGAGGAGGAGACAGAAAGGCACGTCCAGGCCAAAGCCCCGTAGGGCAACAAAGGGAGGGCATTGAGTGTCCCGGGCCACCATCTCACAAGCGGGGGTGACCAACAGGACGTCCCCCCCCTGCCAGACAGACATGGACAATGCGGGGCAAGGCAACAGCAAGGGGACACAAACCAAAGACCGCCAACCCGATCCATGTGTGAGGTTAACAAGAGAGCAACGTTCAGATGGTGCAACACAGGATCAGGCGGGCCACAAAAAAAAAAAAAAATTTAAAATAAATTGGGTGTAATCAGGGTGAGAAAGAGAAAAGGAAAAAAAAAAAACAGGTATTTTCAACCATTGTTGGACTGCTGAAAACGTTGGGCCTGCAATTCCCGCAGGGCCTGGGATCCAGACTGAGAGCCCTGAGAAGCCCTGGAGAGCTGACGGGGTGGTCCCAGAGGGTCCAGGCCTAGAGGATGAAGTTGGAGCATCATGCTGGGATGGAGGAGGTCCAACTGAGATCCAGGAAGTGACGCTTCAGATCGGCAGGGGTGTAGCTTGGAAGTGGCGACCCAGATGTGAGAAAGAAAGCTTGAACGGAAATCCCCATCTGTACTTTATCCCACGGGACTGAAGAATTTGAAGGTTAGGCTTTAGGCCCTGTCGCCTGGCAATTGTGGCCGGTGAAAGGTCAGCAAACAACTGGAGGGGATTACCTTGAAATGAGAGGTCCTGGCGTTCCCTTACAGATTGCAAAAGCTTCTCCTTGGTGCGATAATAATGGAACTTGATAATCACATCCCTCGGGGGCCCCTCAGAGGGCTTGGGGGCCAAAGACCTGTGGATGCGATCAAACTCAAGCTGTCCGCGGTATGTCAGGCGCCAGTTCCTGGAAGAAAGCGGTAGCTGTGCCCTGCAAGTCAGTAATGACCTTGGGGATACCGCGGACGCGTAAGTTATCTCTGCGGGCCCTATTTTCCGCGTCCTCCAACTTGTCCCTCAAAGTTTACAACTCAGTTGATAACCTGCAGACCTCGTCTTCATGACCATCAAGCACTGTGGTGGCCAAGTCCATACGTTGCTCCAGCTGATTAGTGCGATGGCCTATCTCTTTAAGGCCCCGCACAAAGTCTGAGGAGAGCTTACGAGAGGCAGCGGTGATTTCATCCCTCACAATGCTGCGGAATTTGGCCAGCATAGCCTCCGAATCCGCAAGGAGGGAGCTCTCCCCATCCATGGGGAAGAGATGAAGGCTGTCAGTAGGGGATCCCGAACCAGCAGCAGAGAGCCGGGTTTTGTCATCAGGCTCGGGAGGTTCAGGCGCCATCTTGTTCCGGCCTCTGCCTGAGGCTAGGGAATGTTTACTGGGCTGCTTCTTCTGCTGTTTATTTTTCGCGGGGCGGTACATAGCCGCCAGGTGAGGTTAAAGAGTAGCAGCCCTGCTGATTCTGTGCTGTATTAGGCTGGTTAATAGGTTCCGACGGCGCGGAGCTAAGGAATCAGGCAACCATCTCCTTCACTCGCGCGCATGCGCCCCAAGAACAAATTGTTTCAAATGAGACCTAGGTGTGAGGAGGCCTATGGAGGCCGTGATTAATACTGCTTACTTGGTCGGGTGCAGCAAAATGGTCACCGTGTTGACGGCCAGAACAGATAGTTCAAACACACCCCGGGGGCCACAGAGTAGCCGGTGAGGAGGCAGGGTTACTACTGGCAAAGGAGCTTAACAGTGTCCCTGGACCCCCTCCCTGCGGGCAAGAGACTATAGGTGTGTGCTGTAGGGCTCTGGTGAGACAGGTGAATTGAGGGGTTTGGGTGTGCCAAGATGGCCGCTGCTCACCTCCATGCACGGCACGCTGTCCACTGTGAGGCACCTCCGGCGGTCTGTGGGGTCTCCTTATCTCCCTTCCCGCCCCGAAAAGCGGGTGTAGCTAGACTCAGGAGGCAGCCGATGCTCGGCCCACGGATGCGGTACCCGAGTGCGGTGCGTGTGGAGGCTTCACAGGCCTCAGGACATCAGCGGGTCCCCGCAGGACGGAACGGAGCCGGTCACTGCCGAAGTTGTAGAGTGGGTGGCCGACCGGGGGCTCCACTTTCGGGGGAGCAGCTTGTGGAATGTTCGGGACGGTCTCCGATCGCTCCAGGCCCCGCAACTCGAACCCGGTGGTCTACGAGGGCCTCGTAGGCCGCAAGATGGCGGCGGGACTCCGCGGATGAAGCTGGCTTGGCGCTGATCTACCGGAATCACGGCCGGTCTGGAGCCCCGATACAGGTACCCAAACGATCGGGGGATGTTGTGGAGTCAGGCTGGGGTATTTGGTGCTTCTAACGATGCAGGCTGGCTTAGGATGGCCTTTGATTGTTGCCAGGCCTGGAGGAGCTCCTCAGAAGCGCGGCTGACTCCATTGGCATCCGGACACGCCCACACGCGGACTTTCATATGAGTTTACCTGTGGCGTCAGAGGGGGCGGGGGTCCCAGGAGCGAACACGGCGGGGTCTTCAATTTCAAGCGCAGCGCCCAGAAGATCAAGAAGATGCGGGACGAGAAGGCCGATGGACGGAGAAGAAGATAGAAGAAGACGTCGGGCAAGATGTGGACGAGAAGACCCAAGAAAGAAGCAGAGGAAGAAACCCGAATGAAAGAAGAAGAAAAACCTCGGAAAGAAGATTTTATTAAAAGATTTGTCAAAAACCGGCTACTGTCATTTTTCACACTTTTGTCACTTTTTTTGGTGAAATGGTAGAGGTACAATGTACCCCATTACCATTTCACACGGGGGGGGGCGGGATCTGGGGGTCCCCTTTGTTAGGTCTTCCAGATTCTGATAAGCCCCCCGCCCGCAGACCCCCACAACCACCGGGCAAGGGTTGTGGGGATGAGGCCCTTGTCCCCATCAACATGGGGACATCCTCCCCATGTTGAGGGCATGTGGCCTGGTGCGGTTCAGGAGAGGGGGGGCCGCACTCTGTCCCCCCCCTCTTTTCTGCGGCCGGCCAGGTTAATGTGCTCGGATAAGGGTCTGGTGTGGATTTTTAGGGGGACTCCACGCCATTTTTTTTTATTTGGGGTGGAGTTCCCCTTAAAATCCACACCAGACCTGAAGGGCCTGGTATGGATATTTGGGGGGAACCCCACGCCATTTTTTTGTTTTTTACGGCGGGGTTCCCCTTAATATCCATTCCAGACCTGAAGGGCCTGGTAATTTAATTTGGGGGGACCCCCATAAATTTTTTTATTTTTAATGAGCAATGACTGTATTCTTTATAGCCATGAGTACTTTAAAATTACTTTTTTTTTCACTTCAGAAATGAAATCTTGTACAGGGACAGTTCTAAGCACGGGAAATATGCGCTTCACAGGCATGTTATACCCCCCTCCCCCTGTATGAAATTTAAAGGAATATTTAACTTTTATTATTTCACTTTAACCACTTCCATACCACGCCTATTATATTTATTTCCTGGGAAATTACTCAGGACCCCCCAAACATTATATATATAAATTTTTTAGCAGACACCCTAGGGAATAAAGTGGCAGTCATTTTTTATTTGATTTCCAACGGTATTTGCGCAATACTTTTTCTAACACCTTTTTTTTTTGGCCCAAAAATAAAAACGGTTCATGAATTTAAAAATAACAAAACAGTAAATTTAGCCCAATTTTTAGGGATAATGTGAAAGATGATGTTACACCGAGTAAATAGAGTAAATAGATACCTAACTTGTCACGCTTTAATATTGCACACACTCATGGAATGGCGCCATTTTTTTTTACAGGTTACCAGTTCAGAGTTACAGAGGAGGTCTAGGGCTAGAATTATTGCTCTCGCTCTAACGCATGTGTCAATACCTCACATGTGTGGTTTGAACGGTGTGGTTTGAACGTAGTTTGTACACAGCAGTGCTGGAGTGAAGCCAATTTTAAGAAAAGGGACACAAAGCTCAACCCAAAAAAAACACAAGCAGGGATTCTAACACTCACTTGGCTTCCCTCACACACCCACAATTAGAATAGGATTGCCTTGCGCTATATTTAAGCACAGTGCTGTAAATCAGCACTTCAAGCCTGTCCACCAATAGCCCCCCCCCCCCACAGGCCATGTTTGCAGGTTTTCCTTAATCTTGCACATGTGCTTTAAAAGACAGTCTGGACAGCAATTCTTGATAAGAGAAATCCACAAAACATGTCCCGTCGGGGGTACTTGAGGGCTGAGGACCACTGCAGTAAAAACAAAATACTTACCACTTTGTCTTTAAATTCATGGAGATTAAACATGGCAAACATTTCATGATTACACACCAGGAAAGAAGCTTAGACAAAAATCACACCTAAACCTATTTCAGCTGCAGCTGACTGTAGCATGAAAAAGTAACAAAAAACAAACTTCAAAATTTTAAAGTAATTTTTATTGGTCAACAAAACAAGGAAAGCAAAAAAGACAAACAAACACACACACACACACAAACAAAAATACATTTCAAAAATGAAAATAAACATAGGTTAACCGTCCCAACATCTTCAGAATTGTTTTCAAAATAAGGCAGCAGAGACAAATACATCAAAGTGAACATCATTTAAAAATAAACAAAAAACATTGGCAAAATAAAAATAAACATGCTCCAAACTAGGGTTGTCCCGATACCGATACTGGTATCGGTATCGGTGCCAATACTAAGCATTTGCAAGAGTATCTGTACTCGTGCAAATGCCCCGATACCAAAAACCGATACATTCGGGCTCTGTACTTTCAGCTGTCAGCAGGAATTCCCTGCCAACAGCTGAAAAGTTAAGAAAAAAATGCTGCCAATTACTGGTTGTTAAGGAACGGGGCCGACCGCTTCCTTAACAACCAATCACGTGTCCTTCTCTCCCCACCTCCTCCTCCCCTCTCACCAGCTATCACCAGGCTCGGGACCGCATGTCTGTGGAAACTTCCTGCAGAGGTAAGCAAGCCCAGCTCCCCCCATTCCACTGTCTTCTCCCTTCTGCCATGTGCAGCTCTCACATTCAGCTCTGCTCTGCTATTTCTGTCCAGTGAGCAGGAGTGAGTCCTGTGTGACCTCCGCACTGATCTAACTTTTCCCTGGCAGCTGCATGCTCTGCACACAGCAAGGCTTCTCCCCATCCCCTGTGTGTCTGTACTTAGCCTGGTGGAGCCCCCCCCCCCTCTCCCCCCTCTCCAGCCTCTCCAGCAAGCAGAGGCACAGACACACGGCCAGCACCACTGCAGCAGGTCAGTGTGTGATTAGATTAGATTCACTTTTCTTTGCCAGACGTTTTGTTATTTAAAACTATATAATTAGAATTTGACACAGCAGCACAGCACATATATTGTATACTTATTTTTGGTGGGAAACATACACTGGGTGTTTACACCAGCTGAATATGTTCAATCATGTTTATTTAAGTAGCAGCCATACATTTTGTTTTGTTTAATTTGAATAGAGAGCAGTAGCCAGGATTGTGACTCCCCTCCCCACTTTATCAGCCCTCCCTTTTCTTCTCAGTTACCAGTCTGCCCAGCCACACTCTCCCAGTCTGCCCAGCCACACTCTCCCAGTCTGCCCAGCCTACACCTCCCAGTCTGCCCAGCCACACTCTCCCAGTCTGCCCAGCCACACTCTCCCAGTCTGCCCATCTACACTCTCCAGTCTGCCCATCTACACTCTCCCAGTCTGCCCATCTACACTCTCCCAGTCTGCCCTGCCACACTCTCCCAGTCTGCCCATCTACACTCTCCCAGTCTGCCCTGCTACACTCCTCCCAGTCTGCCCTGCTACACTCTCCCAGTCTGCCCTACCACACTCTCCCAGTCTGCCCTGCCACACTCTCCCAGTCTGCCCCTGCCACACTCTCCCAGTCTGCCCTGCTACACTCTCCCACTCTCCAGTCTGCCCTGCTACACTCTCCCAGTCTGCCCTGCTACAGGCGACCAGTCATTCAGTCTACCAGTCAGGCCCTGCTACAGTCGACCAGTCATTCAGTCTACCAGTCAGCACATCTTCACCCCAGCCTCATCCAACTCCCCCAAACCAACCCCTTTACCTTCTCTTCCTATGTGATAGGTATCGGTAATCGTAAAAAAAGTGGTAGGTCTAGTGCTAAAAGTATTACTCTCGCTCTAACGCACGCGTCAATACCTCACATGTGTGGTTTGAATGATGTTTACATATGTGGGCGGGACTTGCGTAAGTCCCGCCAACATATGTAAACACCGTTCAAACCACACATGTGGGGTATTGACGCGTGCGTTAGAGCGAGAGTAATACTTTTAGCACTAGACCTTCTCTGTAGCTATAAACTGATAACCTGAAAAAAAAAAGGTCGCCTATGGGGATTTTAAAGTACTGAAGTTTGGCCCCATTCCATGAGTGTTTGCAATAGTAAAGCGTGACATGTTAGGTATCTATTTACTCGGTGTAACATCATCTTTCACATTATCACCAAAAATTGGGCTAACTTTAGTGTTTTGTTAATTTTTAACCACTTGAGCCCCAGACCATATTACTGGTCAATGACCGGGCCAGTTTTTGTGATTCGGCACTGCGTCGTTTTAACTGACAATTGCGCGGTCGTGCGACGTGGTTCCCAATCAAAAATTGGCGTCCTTTTTTCCCCACAAATAGATTTTTTTTGGTGGTATTTGATCACCTCTGGCGTTTTTTTTGTTTGCTATAAACAAAAATAGAGCGCCATTTTTTACCAAAAAAAAACATTTTTACTGTTTGCTATAATAAATATCCCCAAAATTATCTAAAAATAATCTTTTTTTTCCCTCAGTTTAGGCCGATACGTATTCTTCTTCGACATATTTTTGGTTCCAAAAAATCGCAATAAGCGTTTGATTGGTTTGCGCAAAAGTTTATAGCGTCTACAAAATAGTGTTTAGTTTTATGGCTTTTTATTATATATTTTTTACTAGTAATGGCGGCGAACAGCAATTTTTATCGGTACTGTGACATTATGGAGGACACATTTTTGGGACCATTGGCATTTTTTCTAGCGACCAATGTTCTAAAAATGCATTGCTTACTATGAAAATGTCACTGGCAAGGAAAGGGGTTAACACTAGGGGCGAGGGAGGGGTTAATTATGTTCCCTGGGTGTGTTCTAACTGTAAGGGGGGGTGGGACTGACTAGGGGAAATGACAGATCGCTGTTCATACATTGTATGAACAGACGATCAGGCATTTCCCCCCCTGACAGGACCGGGATAAAGGGGAACTCCGCACCAAATTTCAAACAAGAAACCGGTGCGGGTCCCCCTCCAGGGGTACATTAGGCTCTTTGGCTTGGTCCGGAACGTGAGGGGTTAAACCCGCGCCGAAAAACAGCGTGGGGTCCCCCCAGATCCAGACCAAGCCTTTATCCCAGGTACGCAGTCTGGCCGGACAGGAATGGGGGTGGGGACGAGCGAGCGCCCCCCCCTCCTGAGCCGTACCAGACCGCTGCCCTCGACATGTGGGAGTGTGTGCTGTGTGGGGAGGGAGCACTGCCCCCCCCACCCCCAAAGCACTCTTGTCCCATGTCGGTAGGACAAGAGCCTCTTCCCGACAACCCTGGTCGTTGGTTGTCGGGGTATGCGGGCGGGGGGCTTATCAGAATCTGAGAGCCCCCTTTAATAAGGTGGCCCCCAGATTCCGGCCCCCCCACCCTATGTGAATGAGTATGGGGTACATTGTATCCCTACCCATTCACCTGGGGAAAAAAATGTAAAAAAATAATACACCACACATATTTATAAATTAATTTATTAGTCAGCTGGGGGTCTTCTGCCGGGGCCCCCCACCACCACCCCATTGGGCCCCGGGGCTTCGCTGTCTTCCACCAGGGCCCCCCACCCCATAAGGCTCTTTTACATTTGGGGGGGCCCAGGCTTCGCTGCTTTCTGCCGGGGGTGCACCTACCCCTCCGGTCTTCTGCGCCGTCTTCCGCCGGGGCCCCCTTCACCATGAAGCTCCTTGCTTATGGGGGAGGGCCGCGGGCTTCATCGCTTTCTGCCAGTGCCCCCTTTACCATGAAGCTCCTTGCTTATGGGGGAGGGCCGCGGGCTTCGTCGCTTTCTGCCGGGGGGAGGGTGCTGTAGCCCCCCCCGGGCTTCTACGCTGTTTTCCGCCGGGGGGCGACACCCGCGGGCCACCCACTCGCGGTCTTTGTCGCTGTCTTCCGTCGGGGGCCCCCTTCACCATGAAGCTCCTTGCTTATGGGGAAGGCAGCGGTCTTCGTCGCTTTCTGCCGGGGCCCCCTTCACCATGAAGCACTGCTTATGGGGGAGGGCCGCGGGCTTCGTCGATTTCTGCCGGGGGGTGCTGTAGCCCCCCACCTTTGGGCTTCTACGCTGCTTTCCGCCACGGGCAAGCCCTGGGCTCCGCGGAGGAGCCAGGCAGAAGCGGAAGGCACCGCAGAAGCCCGCGGGTGTCGCCACCCGGTGGAAAACAGCATAGAAGCCCGGGGGGCTACAGCACCACCCCGGCAGAAAGCAACGAAGCCTGGGGCCCTCCCCCATAAGCAAGGAGCTTCATGGTGAAGGGGGCCCCGGCGGAAGACCCCCGGAGCTGATTAATAAAATATTTTATTCTGTGTGGTGTGTTTTTTTACTTTACATTTTCCCCCAGGTGAATGGTTAGGGGTACGATGTACCCCATACTCATTCACATAGGGTGGGGGGCCGGCATCTGGGGGCCCCCTTATTAAAGGGGGCTCGCAGATTCCGATTAGCCCCCGCCCGCATACCCCGACAACCAATGGCAAGGGTTGTCGGGAAGAGGCTCTTGTCCCTATCGACATGGGGACAAGAGTGCTTTGGTGGGAGGGGGCAGTCCCCCCCTCCCCCACAGCACACACTCCCCCATGTTGATGGCATGCGGTCTGGTACGGCTCAGGAGGGGGGGGGCGCTCGCTCGTCCCCACCCCCATTCCTGTCCGGCCAGACTGCGTGCTTGGGATGAGGGCTTGGTCTGGATCTGGGGGGGAACCCCCCGCTGTTTTTCGGCGCGGGTTTAACCCCTTACGTTCCAGACCAAGCCTAATAGCCTAATATATCCCTGGAGGGGGACCCGCGCCGGTTTCAAGTTTGAAATTTGGCACGGAGTTCCCCTTCATGGTCAGCGCAGGCTGAAAACAGGTCGGAGATTACGGGTAATTACGGGTACGCCGCTTGGTATTTACCAAGATTTTCTCGGCGTACTGACAAGGCGCAGGGGAAACCCCGAAAGTTCTCTGTACGCATGCCCAGTATGAAAATGAACCTCCCGAGGTTCAGGCACACTGTGTAAGCGTACAGGGATTGGTTTTCATAAGTCACTTTCACTTTCAATTCGGCCCGCCAAACACATTCAAACACATGTCACTTCACTTCCCCCGCATCACCCCACCTCCCCCCTAATAAACTCCCGCCAGAATCCCCGCAATTTACATTTCAATATGCCGTGCGCCAGGTCTATAGTAGTGCTCAATGCGCCCTCTCCTGGGCGCACTGAGCACTTTAGTAACTAAGGAAATACACTGCACTAGCAGCGTATTTCTTTAGTAAATGTCAAAACGGCTGCTACTCCTGCTTTTGCTCCATGAGTCATGGAGCAAAGGCTTGGTAAATGAGCCCCTTAGTCTCTTTTCTTCCAAGGTTTTATTAAACAAACTCAGACAGAGGGATAGAGGGTTAGGGGAGATTCAGGTACCTTGCTTTGTGGATCACCGGTCCGTTCTTGGATCCAGAGGACAAACCGTTTCCACACTGGATTCAGCAACCACCGGATAGGCCTCTCTCACTGACCTAGCAGCCGGTGCGAAGCTCGTTCAAAAGTCTCTGCCACAGACTTGATGAGTGCAGTAGAGTCACTGCACAGTCCTCTGCCACAGGACCATGCAACCACACACACTTTGCAAAGTTCCAAAGACACAGCTACACAGTACCAGGATCTTTCAGCCAGCCGGCAGCACTGTGAGGTAGATTGGCCAGGATGCATCCTCCAATTGAGTCCCCAATTGTTTGGCTTCTTCCCGCAGGAAAGACAGCCTTGGACCAGTAGGCCCCAGAAACTCCTGGGCCTATTCTCAGTAAACGGAGCCTCGGGCCAGCAGGCCCAGAGGCTGAAGAACTGCTAGCACATCCCTGAGGCCAGGAGGGCCATCAGGTCAGGATCGGAAGACCCCGCGAGAACAGTGTCTGTCTCCCAGAATGCACAGTGGCAGAGACCACGCCTGCTGGGCTGCTTCTGGGAAAGAAATATTTAATACACCCAGCCCGCTGCATTTCCAACCTTGACCCGTGATGACAGCGACACCTACAGTCAAGTGGAAAATGTGCAACGCAGCTGAACTGGAACAGAAACCAATAATCATTCCGAAGTAAACTACAGCTCAGATAACTTAAATTTACAAATAACGCCTACCCAACAGGAGAAGGGCGCTACACACACAAAGGACATAAGCAGACTATCTATTTTACAATTAAACGAGTGTGGGATGGGAACCGGGGTCTAAAAAGAAACAAATTTGGGCAGCACAGACTTTTTAATCAAATTAACCCTACTTACTGGGGTGAGGGGAAGTGTTTTCCAGGCAGTACATCTCTGAGTCAGGGAGGAAAGCACCGGAGTAGGGATGAGCCGAACACCCCCCTGTTCGGATCGCACCAGTACCTGCGAACACACCATATTTTTGTGTGAACTTTAGAACCCCATTAAAGTCTATGGGATTTAAACGTTTGAAATCTAAAGTGCTAATTTTAAAGGCTAATATGCAAGTTATTGTCCTAAAAAGTGTTTGGGGGATTCCAAAATACTGGTTCCAATGTATTGACTCCCAATTTAGGTCCTTAATTTGGAACACCAGAGTGGCCAGAATAAAGCTCGCTACCTTGCAATACCCTAAGGATCAGGGTGGAATGGCTGTCCCTCACGCTCAGACATATTTTTATGCGGCCCAAATGCAGCATTTTAATGGGTGGAATCAGCCGAATGTGACTGATCCATCTAGGCCTCTGCTTGTAGGCCCTGATCTCTTGTGTTCTGCATTATCTCATATGGAGATGGGTTTCCCTGCGGCTCCCGCAGTATGCCCTACAGTCTGCCTTCTTAAGAAATTGTGGAGTAGTATTAAACGTATGTAGCACTGACCCCCGAAGGAGCTGCTGGTTTAATTTGGGCCTGCACTCTACTAATAAACCCCACTAACTTGGCTCAATCCCCTTGGCACAGCTGTGATGCAATGCAATACAATACAATGTAAGACAATACAAAATACCTGTATTATAACCCCAGGATCCACTGACTGCACTTGGAGTGATTACAGTAATTGTGCTGTCATCCCAACGTAAGACGACAGCACAATTGATTTAAACATAAGCTATTTTAAAACAGTATACATAAACATTTTATACCTGGGAGCTCCCCCTACTTTATTAGCTATGCGTGAGATCTCACTTAAAGTACTTGGTCTTGGATCTTCTTTTCTTCGCTAGCTAAAATGATTTGTAATCCACAGTTTTGATGAGTCAAATTGAAGTGAAAATGCTCCTGGTGTAACTGCAACAACTATTTTAAAATCGCTTGAAACGTCAAATTAGATAGGCCTCAAGCCTTCTCAGTTTCAGTTCCTCTGCTCCTCTGTGGAACTATAAATCCCAGTGAGGCCTGTATATGAGTCTACCTGCGTGTAAACTTAGCAAACTGTGGGTCGTGACCCGCTCACCCACTGGATCGGAGCTCCGGGTAGTAACTTTTGTTCAGGGTCCTGTGACTGCAACTTGCTTCTCCGTCAGCTCTGTTCAGCTCCGCTGGATGGATCCGGTTCTCTGATGCTCGGATGAGTGTCTCTCTGTCTCTGCAATCCCGCCACTGTCCTCTAGCTCTCCGAGCTCAGCCTTCGCTCCCCAGCAGCTCGGCATCAGCATCCAGAACCCTTTTGTTTACACTCCTGTCTCCCCTCGTCTCCAAGGCAACCAAAATCCTCCACAAAACATCTCTCTGCATTACCAGTATTTGGGTCTCTCCTCGTCTCCAAGGCAACCAAAATCCTAAACAAAACATCTCTCTGCATTACCAGTATTTGGTCACTAGATGGCTCCAAATACTTAAACATAGCAATGTCCATAGACGTTGTATTAAAGTATGCAAACACACATCAATATACAAGAATGTCAGCGCTACACACTCCCCCTACTTTATCTCTTTGGTCCTCCAAAGAGGTTCAAATTGCTAACTCTATTCTGCATTTTAGCCTCTATACGGTTATACAATACAGACAGAGGAGCTTCCCACCAATTGTCATATGATGGGGAGCTATCCTGTGCACTCACAACTGATACTACTGTGTCTGGTACAGATGTGCCAAGGGGTGAGGTGGGGTTGTCCCTTACTGAATCAAAAGTAGAGGGACCAGACAATTCAAGGTTTCTTTTGCTGACAAACTGAGATGCTTCAGAGCATTCGCCCAATGTATCATAAGTCAGTCTGCGTGGTGGGCGAATGTCTCTCTTTGCACTTTCGGGGTATCCATTCCTTTTTGACAAATGTCATCATCCCTCCTCTCAGTGACTAAAAATGGAGAGTAAATAAGAGTACTGGGCTCTTCTGCAAGATGAGTTGCCGGCACAAATTCTGGGGCCTCTGCCCTGAGAGTTCCGTTATTATCCTCCTCTACTTCTGAAGAGATATCAGCATCTGTTTCTGAAGTTTCCGGAGGCCACAGCCAACTCATCTCCACTTCCTCATCTTCATCTGTAGAGGGTGCAAGCTGAGATCTGGTTATTGGCCTACACACATCGGTGGATGTGGATGGGAATTCCTCCTCTGTGCTTATCCTGACTGCCTCAGTGAGAGGTAAAAGGTGATTCCGATGCCAGGTTTTTATTGGCCCAGTGTTTCCTTCTGGCTTGATTTCATACACTGGGAGCCCTGGAAGCTTCCTACACACAACATAAGGCTGTGATCTCCAACGATCAGCCAACTTATGCTTGCCTGGGATGCCTAGATTCCTCAGCAAAACCCGGTCACCTGGTTGAAGATCCTGAACTCTTACTTTCAGGTCAAAGTTTCTCTTGTTCCTGTTGACTCTGGAGTTTGAGGTGGCTTGAGCCTGTTCGTAAGCTATCTTCAGGCTCCTCCGCAGCCTGTCCACATACCCTCTATGGGAGGTCTCTGATGTGTGATCCAAGGAGGAACCAAAAGCCAGGTCCACTGGTAATCGGGCTTCACGGCCGAACATCAATCTGTAAGGTGAATACCCAGTGGCGTCACTTTTGGTACTGTTGTAGGCATGAACCAGTGCAGTAATGTGTTTACTCCAATGGGGTTTCTGTTCTGCAGTCAATGTCCCCAACATATTCAGGAGAGTCCTGTTGAACCTTTCCGGTTGAGGGTCCCCTTGTGGGTGATAAGGAGTAGTCCTGGACTTTTGTATGCCTAGTAGATCCAACAGTCTTTTTATTAATTTGCTCTCAAAGTCCCTTCCTTGGTCCGAATGTATCCGTTGAGGTAAGCCATAATGGACGAAGAACTTTTCCCACGAGAGTCTTTGCTACTGTGGTTGCTTGCTGGTCTCTAGTAGGAAATGCTTGGGCATAACGGGTAAAGTGATCTGTTACCACCAAGATGTCCCCCTGCCCACTCAGATCGGATTCCAAACAAAGAAAGTCTATGCAGACCAGGTCCATTGGTCCCTGGCTCTCCAAATGGCCCATTGGGGCAGCCCTCTGGGGCAATGTCTTTCGTTGTATACACCTGAGGCAGGAATGACAGTAACTCTCCACTTCTTTCCTCATGTGAGGCCAGTAGAACCTGTCCCTTACTAGTTGGAAAGTCCTCTCGGCTCCCAAATGACCATGATGATCGTGTAAAGCAATCAGTACCCTCTCTCTGTACTTTTCCGGCAGGAGCAGCTGCCACTTTGCTTCTGGATCATCAGAGGGGCCCCTTCGGTAGACCACCCCTTGTTGCAACTGCAACCGATCCCATTCTTTCAGTATCAGCCGGGCTTCCTTCTTGGGGCTCTTCTGCAGCACATCAGACTGTTGATGTTCCAATGCCTTCAGCACCAGCCCACACAGTGGATCTTCCTCCTGATCTCTCCTGAGATCCTTTCTGGATAGCTTGGGGAGACCCTCTTGTACAACCTGGGAGACGTTGCAATAGCACCTGGGTACTCCCGCTGAGGATACTCCCACTTCTTCAGCTCTGGCCCCACCTCTCCCGTGTAGACTTGTCCCTTCACAAAGGGCTCTTACCCCCTCTGGAGTAAGTTGAGTCCAGTCTTCTGATGGATTTCGGGGGTCATGAGGCCTTCTTGATAGAGCATCCGCATCTCGATTACCAACCCCTGGTCTGTACTTCAGGCTGAAGGTAAATGCCGAGAGAGCAGCTAGCCACCTGTGACCGGTGGCGTCCAGCTTTGCAGTTGTGAGCAGGTATGTGAGGGGGTTGTTGTCCGTCTTTACCACAAATTCAGCCCCGTAAAGGTAATCCTTCAACTTGTCTACCACTGCCCACTTCAGAGCCAGAAATTCAAGCTTGTGAGTCGGATAGTTTCTTTCGGCAGGAATCAAACTTCTGCTCACATAGGCGATCGGCTGCAGATGCCCTTCATGCTCTTGATAGAGCACTCCTCCCAGTCCGTCACGGCTGGCATCCACATGCAACTCGTATGGTTTGGCAGGGTCTGCATAGGCCAAAACCGGAGCAGTGGTAAGGCTCCACTTCAATTGTCTGAAGGCTTCCTCACATCCTGGAGTCCACTGGTCCTGGATGGACTCTTTCTTCCTTCTGGGCCCTTCTTTTGGTTTCCTTGACTGATCTGGGCTTACACTAACTTCTTCCTGTTTCTTCAGGAGCTCAGTGAGTGGGTGGGCTATTTTAGCGAACCCCTCCACGAACCTTCTGTAGTACGAACAGAAGCCTAAGAATGACCTGAGTTCAGTCACGTTGGTGGGCCTTGGCCAAGAAGTGACAGCTTCTAACTTCTTGGGATCGGTTGCCACTCCCTCTTCAGACACAATGTGTCCCAGGTAATTCACTGAGGGCTGGTAGAACTGGCATTTTTCCATAGAGAGCTTCAGACCTTCATCATGAAGTCTCTTCAGGACCTTCTCCAGGCGTTCTTCATGCTCTTCCAACGTTCTTCCAAATACTATGACGTCATCCAGGTAAACTAGTACTTCAAGTAAGTTCATGTCACCCACTGTTTTTTCCATCAACCTCTGGAACGTTGCTGGGGCCCCAGACAGGCCTTGCGGCATCCGGTTGAACTCAAAGAATCCGACTGGGGTGATAAAAGCGGTCTTCTCTTTGTCTTCAGGGCACATGGGGATCTGATAATACCCACTCTTTAAGTCCAGCACACTGAACCACTTCGCTCCCGACAGGCTCTGCAGAGCATCCTCTATCCGAGGTGTGGTGTACTGGTCAGGAATGGTCCTCCGGTTCAGGGTCCTGTAATCGATACATAGGCGTAGGGACCCGTTCTTCTTCCTGACCACCACTATTGGGGAGGCATAAGGACTCCTGGACTCCTGGATAATGCCAGTCCTCTTGAGTTCAGCCAGTTGTTCCCTCAAATCTTCCAGATCTCCCAATGGGATTCGCCTAACCCTTTCATGAAACGGCTTGTCTTCCTCCAGTCGAATTTGGTGGGTGGCACTCTTTGCCAAACCCACATCAAATTCACTTTTTGAGAAAGCTGCCCTCCATCTCAGAAGTTGGGCTTTAGCTCTTTCTCTCCATGCTGGAGTCAGAGGTGTATTCTTTGGGCAGAATTCTTCTACAGGGATTTCTGCTGTTGGTCCTTCCATCGAACCACATGCTGCGACTGGAGTTGCTGGGCTGACCTGTCCTAACAGTAGTCTGGCTGGCACCCTCACTGGCACAGCTGCTGTGTTGCGGACACTGACTGGAACTTTGCCGTGAGTCCTCTTCAATGCCCTGGTGGGCAATACTTCAGGGATAAGTTCTAACCCCTTTTTTTCTTCCTGGCTTGTATTTTTAAGGACAATGAAAGGACCTGTTTTTTTCCAGCTTAACTTGACGGAGGCTCTCAGGCAGACTACTTCACCCGGCTGGACTAACCTCTTTTCCCTATCCAGGAGCCAGATTTTTCCCACTCCCTCTTCAGGAGCCTCTTCCTCCTGTCTAAGGTCTCGGTATGTCTGGGCCAACATTGGATGTATTTTAGTGGGGAGGGTCCCCTTCTGCAGCACAAGCGGTGCAAGTAGCCTCCTTACCAAGTTAGTGTTCGTCCCAACGATGAGGGAATTTTTGTCAGCCCCTGGGGGGCGAGGGCACACTATGGCCAAGGTGTCGAAAGTCTCAGCCTCTCCTGCTGTACTTGGGTCAAAGGTGAGTCTGACCGGCAGGTAACCATCATATGGGAAGTTCTGAGTGCCTAATCCCCATATCTCTAGTTCCTCCAATTTCTGTAACGGCAGGTGCTTGAGATGTCTGTCATAGAAATCCCTGTAGAGCAAGGTTACTTGGGCTCCAGTGTCCAGCAGGGCTTTCGTATAAATCCCCTCTACTTGGATGGGAACAATTGGGGAGGGTCCCACTAACTTGGGGGGAAATCCACTGATTGCAGTACCTTTGACCTGCCTGGTGGCTTGTACCTTCGCCTTTGGTTTTGGGGGTCTCTCTCTTTTCCATCCTGGCTTGTTGGTGAACTCAGTGGTCAGGGGTATATGAGTCGGTGTGGAGTTCGCTATTGCAATCGGGCGCCCAGTTGACTCCTTCACTGGGGCCCTCTGAAGTTTTTCCCCCAGTTGTTTGGTTTTTGTTTCAGTTACTGGGCTTGGGCACACTCGCCTGAGATGTCCTACTCCTCCACATTTAAAGCAGACTCTCTGTGTTTGTTTCATAGGATGGTTAATGGTAGGAGTCTCTGGAGCCTTGAGTGGCAGGACTTCTTCTGTCTGGGGTTTCACCAGACGAGTCATCAACATGGTCATCATCTCCAGTATTTCTTTCTGGGTCTGGAACAGCTTCTCCAGTTCAGTCTGACCTACGGGTAGGTGGTGAATAGGTGAAAGCCATGATCCCTGTTCAACGCTTGTTGCCAATACATTAAGTTCCTGAGTGTCTGAGGGGACACCTATCTGCTGTATTTTAGCACTTGTGATGCTAGGAGGTTGAAGTTTCCCCTGTTTTTGGTCCCTCTCAATCTCAATTTTATCCGCTTCATTCACTTTCTCAATGAGGACCTCATCCGGAGTTGAGGGATCTTCCAAATACTGCTTCAGTTGTAGCTTGATATAGTCACTCCTCAATCCCGTAGTCACAGATCTCCTAAATTTCCTCTTAACTAGCTCGGCTCCAAAATGCTCTCCATTTCCTTCTTCCTTTGATGTGAACAGCAGCCGGTCCTTGAGCTCAATGGCCCGAAATAGGAAGTTCTGAGGAGTCTCTCTACTATCCTGTGTCATATTTATCAGTCGATGAAACAGCTCAGTGGCATCTTCCTCCTCATAATAGCTTTTCAGTATCCTCTTTAGCTGGTTCAAGGTCAATCCACTCTTCCTCTCCAACATGCCCCTAACACTTGAACCTGGGCTGATGGCATGGATTACAGCCTCTCTAATTTCCGATTCCAGATATCCTTTCTGTAGCCCCAACTCTATTTGGTGTAGGAGGCTGGTGTAGGACAGTTTGTCCTTCTGCCCTCTTTCTCCTATCTGGCCGTCAATGTGGAAATCCTTCCGGATGGTTACTTCCTGCAAGCGGCCCTGGGTGCGTTTCTTCAGTACCTTCCCAGTGTTGGGCGTTATCTGGCCATCTTTCTGGTCCTCCAAAACAACACGTAACCCATTAATGCGTTCAGCTATCATACTGGAGGTCTCCTGAAACCTCTCCTGTATGACATCCTGTTCCCACTCTATCAGTGCATAGGTGCAGTCGGTCCCAGGATCGGGTTTCACTGCGACCACGTAAGCCTTTCTGTCCGGGGACAATGCTTGTACCACCTCTTTAATTTGTTTCTTTCCCCAGTCGCTCCCTGGAAGTTCAATGACCACGCTCGCTTCTGAGCGTGTCCCTTCTGCTTCGCACCATTGGACTACTTTGATGGGGTCCATGATAGCGTGAAGGGGCGGGCTTGCTTGTAGAGTGACAGGAATCCCGGACGAGCCCCCACGTGTAGCACTGACCCCCGAAGGAGCTGCTGGTTTAATTTGGGCCTGCACTCTACTAATAAACCCCACTAACTTGGCTCAATCCCCTTGGCACAGCTGTGATGCAATGCAATACAATACAATGTAAGACAATACAAAATACCTGTATTATAACCCCAGGATCCACTGACTGCACTTGGAGTGATTACAGTAATTGTGCTGTCATCCCAACGTAAGACGACAGCACAATTGATTTAAACATAAGCTATTTTAAAACAGTATACATAAACATTTTATACCTGGGAGCTCCCCCTACTTTATTAGCTATGCGTGAGATCTCACTTAAAGTACTTGGTCTTGGATCTTCTTTTCTTCGCTAGCTAAAATGATTTGTAATCCACAGTTTTGATGAGTCAAATTGAAGTGAAAATGCTCCTGGTGTAACTGCAACAACTATTTTAAAATCGCTTGAAACGTCAAATTAGATAGGCCTCAAGCCTTCTCAGTTTCAGTTCCTCTGCTCCTCTGTGGAACTATAAATCCCAGTGAGGCCTGTATATGAGTCTACCTGCGTGTAAACTTAGCAAACTGTGGGTCGTGACCCGCTCACCCACTGGATCGGAGCTCCGGGTAGTAACTTTTGTTCAGGGTCCTGTGACTGCAACTTGCTTCTCCGTCAGCTCTGTTCAGCTCCGCTGGATGGATCCGGTTCTCTGATGCTCGGATGAGTGTCTCTCTGTCTCTGCAATCCCGCCACTGTCCTCTAGCTCTCCGAGCTCAGCCTTCGCTCCCCAGCAGCTCGGCATCAGCATCCAGAACCCTTTTGTTTACACTCCTGTCTCCCCTCGTCTCCAAGGCAACCAAAATCCTCCACAAAACATCTCTCTGCATTACCAGTATTTGGGTCTCTCCTCGTCTCCAAGGCAACCAAAATCCTAAACAAAACATCTCTCTGCATTACCAGTATTTGGTCACTAGATGGCTCCAAATACTTAAACATAGCAATGTCCATAGACGTTGTATTAAAGTATGCAAACACACATCAATATACAAGAATGTCAGCGCTACACGTAGAATAGGTATAACCGGTTTCCTGTCTAGCACATCAATTTGGCGGAACAGGCTTTATGCTGAGCTTGTCAAACTTCGTGACTGCTCTAGATGGGAAATGGCGGGAGTTAAATACTTATTCCAAATTTTTGATGGGGTAAATCTTAAATCTTACGATAGGCTGAGAGAGGAGTTCCCATTGTTGGGTGATGCACACTACAATTATATAAGGTTGAAACATGCAGTTAGATCCCAGAGAAATTGTTCAATTCTGCGTCTGGTAAATTCCAATTTTTTTAGGATCCATATTTGATGACACAGAGAAAAAGGGTATGATCTCCAGAACTTATTCGCAGTTACTAGCTCACATACAAGCTCCTGATATTCTGCCCTGCAGAGAAAAGTGGGAGAGGGACACCGGGCCCATCGATGGGGAACAATGGGAACAAATATTGCTGGCTGGACCCTTGGTGTCAGTGTCGGCGGCGCAAAGGCTATCGCACTTGTTCATGCTTCACAGAGTGTATAGGACTCCGGTGCAATTACATCAATGGGGTAGACGTGACACTCCCATCTGTCCCAAGTGTCAGGCTCATCCGGGAGACTTTCTCCATATGATATGGATGTGCCCCAAGCTTGTGAGATATTGGCATGCTGTGGTCAGAATAATTATTTCTACTCATCAAGTTCAGGTGCCTGTTAATCCGCTGGTGTGCTTGCTTGGGGGTCTGGAGGAGGATTTATATTCTCCTCCTATTTATGTTGCCCTGCTTAGATTGCTTTATTTAGCAAAAAAAAACGATAGCAAGATATTGGCTATCTACCCAGGTTCCGACGAGCCGGCAGTGGATACAGGCAGTTAACAAGATTCTTATAAGAGAAAAGAATACATATTCCCACAGAAAATCACCATGAAAGTTTGAACAAATCTGGCAGTATTGGTTGGGTTCCCCGGATGTAGCTCCCCCACAACTTTTTCTGAATAGATTATTGCAATGATGATGATCGGGATGGATGGGCCATCAGGTGCCGATCAGTTTTTTTTTAGGGTCACAGGATGGATGGGTATTGGGTCAGGTGGTTTGAAAAGTGCTCTACTTGTATCATCAGGTTGAGGTGGTTTATGTTTTGTTCCCCCCCCCCACCCCCCCTTTTTTATATCTCTGTTTTTAATGTTTTATGCCTCTGTTTCTCCTTTTGCAAGCTAAAATGAGGGGTATGTTGGAAGTTACATAGTTACATAGTTAGTCAGGTTGAAAAAAGACACAAGTCCATCCAGTCCAACCACAAAAAACAAAAAAACAAAATAAAAAACACAGTAAAATCCTATACACCCAACTCCATACCCACAGTTGATCCAGAGGAAGGCAAAAAACCCCAGCGGAGCATGATCCAATTTGCTACAGCAGGGGAAAAAATTCCTTCCTGATCCCCCGAGAGGCAATCGGATTTACCCTGGATCAACTTTACCTACAAATCTTAGTACTCAGTTATATTCTGTACATTTAGGAAAGAATGCAGACCTCTCTTAAAGCAATCTACTGAGCTGGCCAGAACCACCTCTGGAGGGAGTCTGTTCCACATTTTCACAGCTCTTACTGTGAAAAAACCTTTCCGTATTTGGAGGTGAAATCTCTTTTCCTCTAGACGTAAAGAGTGCCCCCTTGTCCTCAGTGATGACCGTAAAGTGAATAACTCAACACCAAGTTCACTGTATGGACCTCTTATATATTTGTACATGTTGATCATATTCCCCCTTATTCTCCTCTTCTCAAGAGTGAATAAATGTAGTTCCACTAATCTTTCCTCATAGCTGAGCTCCTCCATGCCTCTTATCAGTTTGGTTGCTCTTCTCTGCACTTTCTCCAGTTCTCCTATATCCTTTTTGAGAACTGGTGCCCAAAACTGAACTGCATATTCCAGATGAGGTCTTACTAATGATTTGTACAGGGGCAAAATTATATCTCTGTCTCTGGAGTCCATACCTCTCTTAATACAAGAAAGGACTTTGCTCGCTTTGGAAACCGCAGCTTGGCATTGCATGCCATTATTGAGATTATGATCTACCAAGACCCCCAGATCCTTCTCCACTACAGATCCCCCCAGTTGTACTCCCCCTAGTATGTATGATGCATGCATATTCTTAGCCCCCAAGTGCATAACTTTACATTTATCTACATTAAACCTCATCTGCCACTTAGTCGCCCAATCAGACAGAGCATTGAGGTCGGCTTGTAAATTGGAGACATCCTGTAAGGACGTTATTCCACTGCATAGCTTGGTGTCATCTGCAAAGACAGAAATGTTACTTTTGATCTCAGACCCAACATCATTTATAAATATATTGAAAAGTAAGGGTCCCAGCACTGAACCTTGGGGTACACCACTGATAACCTTGGACCATTCAGAGTAAGAATCATTAACCACGACTCTCTGAATTCTGTCTTTCAGCCAGTTTTCTATCCAAATAAGTACCAAGTTGTACTTGGTACTTATTTCAGGGATATTTTTGTGTTTATATAGTGCTCCTTATATTTGTACGACTGTCATTGTATCCTATGCGGCCCTTCTTTTCCTTTTCTTGGCTGCTGACTTGTTATGTATGTGCCCTTGCAAGTTCAAAGGCTAAGACTGTAGGTGGATCCGGGATACAAGCAGAAGGTCAAGGGATGGAGAAGGTAGCAGGTTCAAGGTACAAGCCAGAGGTCAGGGGTTGGATACAGCAGCAAATCCAAAGAAGCGAGTCAAGGGTCAGGTTCAGGTGAGAGAGCAGAGTCATCAAGTCAATCCGGGTCAAACGAGTTCAGGCACAGGCACAGAAAGTTCGTGGAACATGTAGGTTTCTCGAGGGTTCCCAAGAATTGTCCTCCGGGGGGTACCCCTTCCATTTAATTAGGTACTGAAGTTGCCTCCCTCTTTTCCTGCAGCCCAAAATGGATTCCACTTCAAATTCATTCTCCCCCTCAATTTCAACTGGTGGAGGTGGTAGTTCTTCTCTCCCAGGGAAGGATTTGGGGACAACAGGTTTCAGCAAAGAAACATGGAAAACAGGAGGAATCCTATAGGAGTTAGGCAGGGCTAGTTCAAAGGCTACAGAGTTGATTCTCTGCTTGATTTTAAAAGGACAAATGAACCTCGGACCCAACTTCTGTGAGGGAATAAGGTTGACAGCTGACAACCAGACCTCCTCCCCAACTTCGAAGGTCGGGGACTCCTTCTCCCCCCTATCATAGAACTTCTTGTAATCCTCCTGGGCCTGCTGCATCATTTCCTGGAGTTTCCGGAAATTTAACTGGATGGAGGTTATGTGATCCTGTACGACTGGAACGGGTATCTCGGGATGGAATTTGGAAGAAAGGAAGGGTGGAAGCCACAATTGGACCAAAAGGGAGTTTGACTGGTGGTGGAATGAATATAATTGTTATAGGCAAATTCAGCAGATGGTAACAGGGATGACCAGTCATCCTGAGAGGCAGAACAGAAGCAACAGAGGTATTGTTCCAAAGTCTGATTCGTCCTCTCTGTCTGGCTGTTGCTATGAGGATGGTAAGCAGATGAGAGGCAGATCTTGATTTCCAGGGATTTACAAAGTTCCATCCAGAATTTGGACATAAACTGCATGCCTCTGTCTGAGACAATGCTCTTAGGTACCCTATGGAGTCTGACTACCTCTTAAAAGAAAATTCTGGCAGCAGAATGAGTACCCACCATGGGAAGGAAGTGTGCCATCTTGGAGAGACGGTCGATCACGACCAGGATCGTGGTGAAGCACCCGGAAGGAGGTAGATCAACGATGAAGTCCATGGAGACTTCCACCCACGGTCGTTCAGGAATGGGTAGTGGTTTGAGTAACCCCCAGGTTTTGGTATTTGGTCCCTTGTTATGCTGGCAATGGGCACACAACGTGACATAGGCCTTGCAGTCCTGCCTCCACCTTGGCCACCAGAAGGAACGGGAGACCAGCTCTGTAGTTTTTCGTGTCCCAAAGTGTCCTGCCAGCTTGTGATCATGGAAAGTGCTTAGGACCAGATGTCTGGTTTCCAATGGAATGAAGATTTTGCCTCTGGACCAGAGTAGATCATCACGCCTTTCCAAAGATGAAGTTTCCTGGTCGAAACAATGCCTGAATGCCGCCTTAAGGGAGGTTAACAAGTCGGTCTGGGAGACCAGAAGAAAATTTTGAGAGGACAGATTGGTACTAGGCTAAGTTACAAGAGGGGTTTTGGGGAACATCCTGGAGAGAGCATCCGCCTTCCCAATCTTTGAGCCGGGCCTGTATGAAATGTGGAAATTAAATCTGGTGAAGAAAAGAGCCCAACGGACTTGCCTGGGTCTCAAACGTTTTGCTGATCGTAGGTATTCCAGATTTTTATGGTCGGTGAAAATCATGACGGGGTGAGCTGCCCCCTCCTGCAGGTATCTCAATTTCTCCAAGGAAAATTTAATAGCTAATAGCTCTCTGTCCCCAACATCGTAATTTCTCTCCGGAGGACTCAACTTCCAGGAGGCGAAGGTTACCGGATGTAACAGGCTAACCCTTGTCTTTGTCATAGGATAGCCCCAGTGGCTGTCTCGGAGGCGTCTACCTCTAGTATAAAGGGCAATGCTGGATCCGGATGTCGCAAAACGGGTGCAGAAGTAAACGCGGTCTTGAGCTTTAAAAAAGGCTTCCTGGGCCTCTTGTAACCATTGGAAGCGGTTACCCGACGTGTAAGTTTGGTGATAGGTGTTACAATAGAGGAGAATCCAATGATAAATCTCCTGTAGAAATTGGCAAAACCAATGAATTTTTGCACCCCTTTCTTGTCCACTGGAGCTGGCCATTCTTGGATAGCCTTGACCTTCTGTGGATCCATAGCAACCCCACTGGTGGAAATAATGAAACCGAGAAATTGCACAGTGGTTTTCTCGAAGTCACACTTTTCAGTCTAGAGATACAGCTTGTGATCCCTGAGTATGGTGAGGACCTTTTTAACATGGACCCGGTGCAGTTCAATTGAAGCAGAAAAGATAAGAATGTCATCCAGGTACACAACTAGGAAGTCATCCAGGTGTTCACGGAAGATATCATTGACCAGGTGCTGAAAGGTAGCTGGCGCGTTGCAGAGTCCAAAAGGCATTACAAGGTATTCATAATGCCCAAACCTGGATCTGAAGGCGGTCTTCCATTCATCTCCAGCCCTGATCCGGATAAGATTGTAGGAACCCCGAAGGTGAAGTTTGGAGAAAATTTGAGCTGATTGAAAACGTTGGAATAGCTCTGGAATAAGGGGCAACGGGTATCTGTTCTTTATGGTTATTTTATTCAGTTCCCGGTAGTCTATACAGGGCCTCAGATATCTGTCCTTCTTTTCCATGAAACAGATTCCTGCTCTGGCTGGAGAGGAAGATGGACGGATAAACTGCTTCTCCAAATATTCGTCAATGTAAACCTTAAGGGCCTTTAGCTCGGTTTCCGACAGTGGGAAGATGCGGCCAAAGGGAATTTCGGAGCCAGGCAGGAGGTCAATGGGACAGTCATAGGGCCGGTGAGGTGGTAGGCGATCGGCCTGATGTTTATCGAAAACATCCCTGAACTCCAGATATACAGGGGGAACGTGTTGAAGATTCTCTGGTGAGGTGGTTGTGGTAGAGCATGTGGTGGCAACAGGCGTGAGGCAATGATGGGAACAGTATGGAGATGTGAAGCTAACCTCTTTCTTGAACCAATTTATGTGAGGTTGATGTGCCTGTAGCCAGGGGAGGCCCAAAATAATGGGAAATATGGGAGAAGGAATGAGGTCCAGTCGTAGTAACTCTTGGTGTCCAGAGTCAGTAGTGGCAAGAATGGGTTTAGTCTCTTGCGTAATTAATCCAGAGCGAGAGAGAGAGAACCATCCGCTAGGTGTACCTGTAAATGATGGTCCTTGGTACGGAGAGGAAAATGCAACTTCTGAGCAAGGGTGGAATCCAGGAACTGCAAGCTCCAGAGTCAATAATAGCCGGTTGGCGTGTTATTCCTTCCGATAGCTGTAGGGAGATAAAAAGGACAACGTAAGTCTGTAGAGCACTAGAAACGTGGTAGTTCAAAGCAGGTTGGGGTTTGAACTTACTGGGTCTCACTGGGCAATTGCGGAGAAAATGGCCAGCACCCCCACAGTAGAGGCATAGGTTGGCTTGACGCCTGCACTGTTTTTCCTCAGGGGTAAGAGGAGCTCGGACTAAGCCAAGTTGCATAGATTCAGGATCAGAGGTAGAAGTGGCTGAAGGAACTGGGACAGGCGGATGTACTGGAGCTGACCTCGGAGGGGTCCAGCTAGGACGAGTAGCTTGGAAGCGTTCGGAGCGTCACTCCCATAGGCGCCTGTCAAGTTAAGTGTCTGACTGATTTAGGTCTTCCAAAGAGGCCGGAGTCTCAGTTCTTGCTAGCTTATCCTTGAAAGCTTCGGAAATTCCTTGGCGGTATTGATATTTTAAAGCCGCCTTATTCCAGCCAGTATCAGCTGACCATTTCCGAAATTCTGCGGTGTAATCTTCGACTGGCCTCCTCCCTTGGTTTAGGCTATAGAGAGTTGCCTCAGCCATAGCTGTACACTGAGGGTCATCATATAGTTTTGCCATGTGTTCACAAAAGGTGTCTATGGAATTTAACACCAGGCTTTTTTGCCCCATTAAATCATGGGCCCATGCTTGCGGCTCATCAGCGAGGAGGGACATGACAAAACCCACCTTCACAACCTCTGAAGAGAAGGTCCTGGGCTGGAGAGCAAGGTATAAGGAGCAGGCATTCTTAAAAGCCCGGTATTTCCTGCGATTGCCTGAGAATCGCTCAGGTGTGGGGACCCTAGGTTTGGGGTGAGTCACCATTACGGCCGGGCTTGTGGGAACCTGAGAGGCCGAAGCCCCAGTAGGAGGCACCATGGTTGGAGCTGAGGGTCCAGGTGATCCGGTTAATTGCTGAAGGCGGCCATCAATCTGGGTGTATCCTTCCTGCAATTTTTGCACAGCTTCATTGAGTGCGGAGACCTGCTGCCAGAGGGTCTCGAAAGGCGAGCGCGCACTGTCAGCCTCAGACATCTGGCTGGTTTGTACAGTCAGGTATGTACTCACCGAGTCCGAGATGCCGAGAGCGGCTCACCTTTGCGACTTGGCGCACTCCACCCCCTGGAGGTGAGACAAAGGGGGGATGGCGCGAAGAGGCACCCGTTACCAGCGGAGAAGCTGAAGCTTGATAGCTGATCAGGTGATGCTGGACAGGAAGCCAAGTTGGTGATAGGTCACTGAAGACAGGTCGTGGGTCAGGTAGCAGAGACAGTTCAGTCAAACTGAGAGCAAGTTCAAGGGCTAAGACTGTAGGCGGAGTCAGGATACAAACAGAAGGTCAAGGGCTGGAGAAGGTAGCAGGTTCAAGGTACAAGCCAGAGGTCAGGGGTTGGAGACAGCAGCAAATCCAAAGAAGCGAGCCAAGGGTCAGGTTCAGGAGAGAGAGCAGAGTCGTCAAGTCAATCCGGGTCAAACGAGTACAGGAAGTTCAGTAGGCAGGAGCTGACAACAAACCAGCAACCCGACATGGGACTAGGGCTGGTTTAAATAGGCTGGTCAGGATTCTGATTGGTGCGCGTGTGTGCGTGCGTGCGTGCGTGCGCCGTGCCGCCGGACCACGCATGTGCACGCGCCGTTCGTGCACAGGCATGCGCCGAAGCACTATTTCACCGCGCATGTGCGCCATTTGGCCGCTGGCCATGCTAATTCTCTGACAGGACCATTCATGGATGCTAACTGCAAATCAGGCACCTTGTCAGGCTACCACATTTCTGGTTGTTCGGGTAGATTTCTTTGTTTTATATGCTTTCTAATCTTTGTTTTCTCCAATTTTCATCACTTAATCTTGACCTGTTCCCCATTTTAATTGGGGTACATGTATGTGTTTTCACTTGGATGTCCCCAACAGCATTAATCCAAAGCCTATCTGTTCTTATTTTACCATCTGCTGAGAATGTTGGCTCCCTGAGATATTCTGAGAACACTTTCATTAATTTTGACTGGGAATCCATACTTTACATACAGTACATGCATATACATACTGTGGCAGACTCACCCGGGACAGAGGCTTTTTGAGAGGACTGAATGCTAGCCTCCTGCCTACCGATCATGGGCCCTGGCATTTGGGGGAACGGTGCTCTGTATGCCAGGGACCCTTGAGGTGGTGTTATTTTGGATTCAGGTCCATGTCCCCCCAAGACACACAGACTCTGGGAATTCTGTATATGTCATATTAGAAAGAGTGACTAATTCATACTGTTGGGACACATACTGTTAGGAGATGCTGATGTCAACTCCAGTCACCTTTGGGAGTGATTTGGAGTGGCGATTGGACGAAATCATGGATTTCAGAGAAGGGCTGCTAAACGTTTTAGAAGTGCACTGGGCACTGGAAGATATAGATTTTCTGGCCGTTCACAAATGGGAGCTGGAGATCACCTACAGACAGCTGCTAGACTCTGCTCAGCGTGAGAGCTGGGCTCCCTTTGCCTGGGACTATCAGGGAATACCAATTGACAACTCTGAAATCCTGGCTGAAGAGTCGGCAATGTGGCAGAGTAACTGTGTACTTTGCCAACCTCCCCCCGCAGATATGGACACGGAGGTCTTATGGCAGATGCAGCAAGTGCTGACTGACCTTGATGATCCTGTTGCTGCATGGGATGATCTTGGATGGAGGAATGTGCCTGTCCAGTAGCATGCCAGAGAATTGGCAGTGGAAAATCTGGAGATTGCCATCCCCAAAGCTGAAGTGCTGACAACAGGGCAGAGCTCTGCCAACCTCTGCCCAGCACCGATAGTATCTTCTGGGTTCTACAGACAGGAGATGTTAAACCTCTATCCCCAGACACCAGTTGCAGAGACAGGGGATTTGATAGATTTTCTGCTGAGGAACCTGATGAGTCTCCAGCAGAAGAGCTGGTATCAGGGCTAAACTTCACTGTGCTCTGCCCAGCACCAACAGCAGCATCTGTGGAGTTGCAAGGAACTTCCCCAGCTGTAGAGCTGGTCACCGGATAGAGGGTCCAAGACCTCTGCCCCACACCTGTGGCAGTTCCGGAGGCTCAGGGTGAGAAGGTGGCGATCCCTTCCGAGCAGCAGATACAGGGGCAGAAAGGAGGTGCTCGTCGTTCCCTCCCCAACAGTCGACCAGGATGGGGGAAGCGGTCTTTCCTCCCCAGCAAAGATGCGTGCACCTGGGAGACAGTACCACACACATGTCATCCCAGCAGCCAGATTGGGGAATGGAAAAGGAAGCAGCCAGCTCACCTCCCCAATGGCAGCTACACAGTTTGGGAGTGGAGGAATCCAGCCTCCTTCCCCAACAGTTAGCCAAAGCGGACGATGTGGCGTCCCCAGCAGAAGTGCTGGCAACAGGGCAGAGTGCTACCAACCTCTGCCTAGCACCGGCAACAACTGTGGAGATCCAGGGAGCCGGGGCAGTCGGTCCCTCTCTCCAGTGACAAGCTGATGTAGTGAAGCTGATACTCCCTACAGTGTTTCTACAGCTCCAGGAAGCTGGGGCGATCGGCCCCTCTGCCCAGCAGCAGACCGAGCCCCAGAATGTTAAATATCACCCAGCTGAAGCGCTGGCAGCCGGACAGAATCAATGACCCCTGATTCATACTGTTGGGACACATACTGTTAGGAGATGCTGATGTCAACTTCAGCCACCTGTCTGTCTGTTATAATGTAAATGAGTCTAGTATAACTTCTAAGGGTCTTTCACCCATTGTTGCTTGTGCTAAATGACCCTGCAATTGTATGAAGGAGTTCTGTGTTGATATATATGATAATGTGTATTGTAGTTAAGGAGTCACATCGGCTGCATAAGGAATTATTTAATTAGCTCATGTTAATTTATGTTTCTGGTTACAAATGTATTGTAGATTAATATGAGCTGGAGGTATGCACCTCCTCCTCAACTGTATATAAGACTTGTGTCCTGGTTCTAATAAACGTCCATGTTCAGCAACTAAGCAAGTATCATCTTGCTTTGTGCTTGTGAGTGGTTGGAATATCTCATATCTATATTCAGACTGGAAGAAAGTGGTAAATGACGAAGGCACTCAAGCGGAGTGTGGGACGTTTCGTTACACATACATATGCATTATATGTATATGTTTTGAATAGCAATTACCTGTTCCTTGAATACCCTTTTACTTACCTGGTTGCCTGATGTGATCTCAGGGCGTCTTTGATTGGGTGTGTCCTGCTCACCAACATAGTAAGTGTGGTTATTATAGTATATAATTTGTCATGTTATATTTCTGAAATATCTCCTTACACCATTGTGACTAAAAATGTTTTGTACTTTTTGATTATATTGTCTTTTGCAGAGACTACCCATTGCATCAACCCCCTGAAGAAGACAACTGAAGTTGAAATGCGTTGGGGTATCATTCATGTATTAGTGACCTCATTTTGGTCTTTCTTTTATATTATAACCCCATCGTCTGTGTCAAGAAATCCCCGTGAGACATCTGGCACATAGATATGCCCATGCGCATAGTATTCCCTGCAGAACAGCTAACAGGCAGGCACAGGCACACAAGTATTCTCAAAGGGAAACGCACACACAAATGCACACAATTTCTGTTGGTGCCAGACGGGCTATTTAAAGTGTGCTCAGTTCCGTGTCTTATGCCAACTGATCTTCAGCTGTGCCCTGTGTCCTGAGTTTATCCTTTATGATCAAACACAGCCCACTGTACAAGTAAAAAAAAAAAATACTATTATATCAAAAACACATAAATGGAATAGCCAATAATAAAAACTGAATCATTCACAATGTTTCAATCATACTGTGATAAAAACTCAATGTACATTATTATTAATAAACTTTTGTAAACAAAAAAAACTCAATGTCCACCATTCTTGTCCCTATTCAGTGACAGTAATATTCTGTATGTGTGTGTGTGTGTATATGTAACAAGGCCAGTATGCTGGCCTGAATTTATGGGAGGAGCCCGGGGGTATTTAACCAGCCCACCATCCTCGAATAATCTCTGCGTAACCTAGGTAATCACGTCGTATTCATTCTGTACACTCCGCGTATGCCTGAAACGCCGCCCTCGTCCCCGCCCATGATGGAACATTTCCTCTTTTCCACGCCCCTAATCTCTGTGGGAAGGAAAGATGGCGATGTCACACGAGCGTGCACGAAGCTCTCAGGCCGCAAGTGAAGGGACAGAGGCAGGAACGTCCCGATCCAGGCCCAAACGGTATAAGGCCACTAATATGGCTTTTGCCGAAATGGTGGAGCTGGTAGACATAATGCGGAGGAAGGACTATGATGGGCAATATGGGCCATACAAGACCCCAAACCGCAGAAAGGGGAAAATTATGGACAAGGTGGCAAGGAGAATGAAGAGGATGTTTGGTGTCACCAGGTCCAAAGAACAGCTACGGAAGCGTTGGTCCGACTTGAAACTGCGGGAGCCACATCAGTTCAAGAAGATAAAAAAAATAATCAAGAAAAGTAAGTTCTTTATTTTGGGGGGGGGGGGGGGGCAATTTTATTATTTAATGCTTGGTCAGGTACATTTCTACATCTGTCTCCTTGGCCTGGTTGTACTTCTGAACACATGTTGAAATTGAAGGTGTTTTCCAAAAAAAATTCGCTTTTGCAACGACTGTTAATAGGAAACATCGTTCACATCAGATTGTTTCTCCCAAATACGATGTTGGCCCAGGAACAACACACCTGGACATGGCTCTATGGCAAAAAACATTGTTTGTAAACATTGTGTACAAATATATTTATTAACCACTTGACAACTGGGAACTTAAACACCCTTAATAACAGACCAATTTTCAGCTTTTGGTGCTCTCACGTTTTGAATGACAATAACTCAGTCATACAACACTGTAACCAAATTTTTGTCCTTTTTTCCCCACAAATAGAGCTTTCTTTTGGTGGTATTTGATCACCTCTGCGGTTTTTTTTTCCCGCTATTAATGAAAAAAGAACGAAAGTTTTGTAAAAAAATGAATTTTTCTTCATTTCTATCATATCATTTTGTAAAAAAGTAATTTTCCTCATACATTTGGCCTAAAATGCATACTGCTACATATTTTTGGTAAAAAAAAAAAAAATTTGGATATTATTTAGTCTGGGTGAAAGTTATAGGGTCTACAAGCTTTGGTACCAATTTCTGAAAATTGAACAATTTGATCACACCTGAAGTACTGACAGCTTCTCTCATTTCTTGAGACCCTAACAAGCCAATAAAGTACAAATACCCCCCAAATGACCCCTTTTTGGAAAGTAGACATTCCAAGGTAGCTAGTAAGAGTCATAGTTAGTTTTTTGAAGTTGTCATTTTTTCCCACAATTCTTTGCAAAATTAAGATTTTTTTTTTCTTTTTTTTTTTTCATACCAATATTGTCATTATAACAGGTTATTTCTCTCACATGGCATGTATATTCCACAAATAACACCCTAAAATATATTCTGCTGCCCCTCTTGAGTATAGCGATACCACATGTGTGAGACTTTTACACAGCGTGGCCACATACAGAGGCCCAACACCGAAGTAGCAACTTCAAGCATTCTAGGAGCATAAATTACACATCTAATCTCTCAACCACCTATTACACTTTTGAAGGCCCTGGAGCACCAGGACAATGGAAACGCCCACAAAGTGACCCCATTTTGGAAAGCTAACACCCCAACGTATAATCTATGAGGCATAATGAGTCTTTTGAACAGTTCATTTTTTTGCAGATGTTTTTGGAAAATGTGGAAAAAAAATAAACGCATTTTTTTTACACAAAGTTGTCCATTTATAGGATATTTCCAACACATAGCATGTACATAGCAAAAATTACACCCCAAAATATATTCTGCTGCTCCTCCTGAGTATGGCGATACCACATGTGTGAGACTTTTACACAGCCTGGCCACATAGAGACCCAACATCCAAGAAGCACCATCAGGTGTTGTAGGGACACAAATTACACATCCAATTTCCTTACAATCTATCACATTTTTGAAGGCCCTTCATATTTCTAACACAGCATGTACATACCAAGAGTTACACCCTAAAATACATTCTGCTGAGTAATGGGTACAAAAAAAAAAGATTACCTGTGTTTTTAGTAGTGAAATTGTCCACAGGAGGAGAGCCCTGATCCAGGCAGCAGGCAGGGACGTGGTCAGCGACAATGAATGGAATTGTCCAGGCAGCAATATTGTTCATAGTCGGTACATAGCCAGCAGTGCCAAAATATTGGTCCTGGTAGTAAGGCCAGGAAAGAATGGGGACAGGGGTAGAGGCTTCCCCCACCCAAATCTCTTTGAAGCCTCCGGGCAACCAGACCCTAATCTGGGAATGAGAAAACTAAAAAATTAGTTTTTTCATCCAGAAAAACATCTCTGGAGCCCCTCACATGTGTGAGACCCCTGTGTTCCCACTAGCATAGCAGGGTAAAAGATCAATCCAAGGGGCAGGCAAAAAACGTGGTCACACAGTCCAGGGTCAATTCCAGAGCAGGCAGATGTAGGTACAGTTTAGGGTTAGGCAAAAGAGTGGTCGTATAACAAGCCAGGGTCAGTTCCAGAGAAAGCAGAGGTATTTTTAGCATTAGGCAAAATCGTGGTCGTATAACAGTCCAGGGTCGGTTCCGGAGAAGGCAGAGGTATGTAGAGTGCAGTGGCATAAGGGGTGTGGAGGAAAATGACAGGGAATTTGAATTTTGTTTACCTAATAATTTTCAATAGTGTGGTAACGGCGGAAACATGCACCTAAACAGAGGCCTGGTTGGGAGGGACAATCGGGACAATAAACTGTTGTGTCTCTTCTGACTCCTCCTCTGGCGCACACCCGGCATTTCTTCTGACAGGCTGCACCTGTTCGACGGGGGATTTTGTCAGGAAAGTGCCGTTCGTGAAGTCTGCTCACGCAATCAGTGCGAAGAATGTCTGGTGGCATTTCAGGGAACAAAAGGGCGGTGATAACGTCTTCTTGGTAGAGTAGATATGGAACGGGATTCTGTGTTGCTTTTTTGTAGATAACATAAGAGTTATAGAAGGCCAAACTGAAAAAGTAAATGGACACTTTTTTATACCAGTGACGGGATTTTCGGGAGGGAAGATAGGGCCACCCATAAATAAATTGTAGTCGTAGACACAAGATGGTTTCTGCACTGGGCCGCTTCTTTTGGGGACTTCCACGTAGGTGTCATTGTGGATGGTGGTGAGCATGTGGACATCTCGTCTGTCCCTCCACTTGACAGCCAATAGCTCCTGGTTCCGTAAAGATGTCGTCTCTCCTCGTCTCAGCTTCTGATTCAACAATTTTTGGGGGAAGCCCTTTCTGTTTATTCTCACTGTGCCACATGCTGGGGTGTCTCTCCGGTAAAGATTTCTAAACAGGGGCAAGCTGGTATAAAAATTGTGCACGTAAAGGTGGTATCCTTTTTTAAGTAGTGGATAGATGAGCTCCCAGACGACTTTTCCACTTGTTCCGATGTATTCGGGGCATTCGGGGGGATGCAGTTGGGAGTCCTTCCCTTCATATACAATAAAGGAGTAGATGTACCCCGTGTCTCGGTCACAGTTTGTACATCTTCACCCCATATCGGGCCCTTTTGCTTGGGATGAATTGTTTGATGCCCAGCCTGCCGTGGAATTTTACAAGGGACTCATCTATTGATATATTTTGTTGAGGGGTATATAACTGGGGGAATTTTTCAGATTTTTTTTTTAGAAGTGGCCGAATTTTAAATAATTTCTCAAAAGCAGGGTCATTTCGGGGAGGGCACTGGGTGTTGTCATTGAAGTGGAGGAATCGTAGAATAATAAAGTATCGGGATCTGGGCATACGGGATGAGAAGACGGGCATGTGGTGGATGGCTTTGGTAGACCAATAGGAGTACCCTTTGTTTTTTTTTGAGAGACCCATATTGAAGGTCAGGCCTAAGAATATTTTAAACTCCTCTACGGTCAGGTCTCTCCAATGAAAGGGGCGGGCATAGCTGGAATCGGGGTTGCTTACAATAAATTGCTGAGCGTAGAGATTGCACTGGGCCACAATAGATGACAATAATTCTTCTGTAAAAACTAAATGAAAAAAATCAATCATGTCAAAATTATCGGTGTTCACCTGTACACCTGGTTGGGCGGTGAAAGGGGGGATACTTGATGCTCCAGAATCGAAGGCAGCCACAGGGGGTTTTGAAGGCCATAGGGAAGGCTGGCATGGCCCCTATCCCTTTGGGGCAGAGAGGACACCCTACTGGTGCCTGACCTTTGTTGCACTGCTTTCGGGGTGGACGGCACTGCTTGCGGGGTGGACGGCACTGCTTGCGGGGTGGACGGCACTGCTTGCGGGGTGGACGGCACTGCTTGCGAGGTGGACGGCACTGCTCGCGAGGTGGACGGCACTGCTTGCGAGGTGGACGGCACTGCACTAGTAGTAGGCTGCTCCACGCCAGACCGCCTTCTTTTAACGGGCACAGGTTCCTCCTCTGAATCCGTATCAGACCCGCTTCCTGTTACGGGCTCATAGGCCGAATCGGAATCGGACAGAGACTCCTCGCAGCTGTCATCAGACGCCCATAGTTTCTGGAAGGCCTGCTCGGTGGTAAAAAAATTTTTTGCCATACTGGTGGCTAGTGAGGCTGGTGGGCACTAGTGGCACTGCAGTGGCACAGGTGGAACTGATGGGCAAATGTGGCACTGGTGTGGCTCTGGGGTCACTGATTAGCAGGCGGCACTGGTGGGCACAGGCGTCACTGCAGTGGTGCAGGTGGAACTGGTGTGGCACTGGTGGGGCACAGATGGCACTGGTGGGGCACAGATGGCACTGGTGGGGCGCAGATGAGCACTGGTGGGGCGCAGATGAGCACTGGTGGGGTGCAGATGAGCACTGATGGGCACAGGTGGCACTGATGGGCACAGGCGGCACTGATGGGCACAGGTGGCACTGATGGGCACAGGCGGCACTGATGTGGCTCAGATGACACTGGTGTGGCACTGGTGTGGCTCAGATGACACTGGTGCAGCACTGGTTTGGTACAGGCGGCACTGGTTTGGTACAGGCGGCACTGGTGTGGCACTGATGGGCACAGGCGGCACTGATGGGCACAGGTGGCACTGATGGGAACAGGCGGCACTGATGTGGCAAAGATGACACTGGTGTGGCACTGGTGTGGCTCAGATGACACTGGTGCGGCACTGGTTTGGTACAGGCGGCACTGGTTTGGTACAGGCGGCACTGGTGTGGCACAGGTGGCACTGATGGGCACAGGCGGCACTGATGGGCACAGGTGGCACTGATGGGCACAGGCGGCACTGATGTGGCTCAGATGACACTGGTGTGGCTCAGATGACACTGGTGCGGCACTGGTTTGGTACAGGTGGCACTGGTGTGGCACAGGCGGCACTGGTGTGGCACAGGCGGCACTGGTGTGGCACAGGCGGCACTCGTGGGCACAGGTGGCACTCGTGGGCACAGGCGGCACTGATTGGCACTTATGGGCACAGGTGGCACTTATGGGCGCAGGTGGCACTTATGGGCACAGGTGGCACTGATGTGGCAGTGTTGTGGCACTGATGTGGCAGTGTTGTGGTACTGTTGTGGCACTGGTGTGCACTGGTGTAGGACAGGTGGCACTGGTGGGGCACTTGTGGGGCACAGGGGGCACAGATGGCACTAGTGGGGCACAGATGGCACTAGTGGGGCACAGATGGCACTGCCTGGGGCACAGATGGCACTGCCTGGGGTACAGATGGCACTGCCTGGGGTAAAGATGGCACTGCTGGGGAACAGATGGGGCACTGCTGGGCACTGCTGGGCACTGCTGGCACTTACTTTTATTGAAAAAAATCTCTCTCCTCTTCTCTCACGCTGCAACGGTGTGAGGAGAGGAGAGAGATGACCTGCAGGTGACCCAGCCGCAGGGTTTGTTTACAAATGTGATCGCGCCGTCATTGGACGGCGCGATCACGTGGTAAGGAGCCGCTTCCATTGGCTCCTTACCGCGAGTGCTGTTGCTGCGGGTCCCGTAGACCCGGCGAGCACCGGCGATCGCGTGTGCGCGCCCGCTCGGGCGCGCACAACTCACTCTCTGGGAGGACGTACATTGACGCCCTCCTAGAGTACAGGAACCGCTCTGTAGCCGTATTTTGGCTATAGGGCGGTTACCAACTGGTTAAAAATTAGAATCATAGAATGTGAAATGCAAACAGTGATAATAAGCAGCTGTTTTCACATCTGTAATCCAGAGCACCTGTGTCTCCCCCAAAATATTACACTAATTTGTAGGGTCTCTGAGAAATAAATTTGAGGGGGGGACATCCATGTGTGTCACTTTGCTAAAAAGGGACAGAATCAGAGCTTGGCCTAGAAGTCATCCAAAAATGTAGGTTTGGGGGGATAAGACCAAAAAAATTACTAAATTAAAGCCTCTAACTTCTAGGCAATGGGCCAGATTCAGGTAGATCCACGCAATATTTGCGTGGGCAAAGGGCAACGATTTTTGCTCTGCGCCCACGCAAATATTTTGATATGCCCGCGATTCACGGAGCAGTAGCTCCGTAAATTGCGCGGGCGCTATGCTAAATAGCCGGGCGTAAGGGCGCCTAATGTAAATGATCCCGCCGGGGGCGGGAATCATTTAAATTAGGCGCGCTCCCGCACCGAGCGAACAGCGCATGCTCCGTCGGGAAACTTTCCCGACGTGCATTGCGGCAAATGACGTCGCAAGGACGTCATTTGCTTCTAAGTGAACGTGAATGGCGTCCAGCGCCATTCACGATTCACTTACGTAAACGACGTGAAATTTAAATTTCACGAGCGGGAAGGGCGGCTATACTTTAGCATTGGCTGCCCCTGCTACAGCAGGAGCAACCTTGTGCTAAAGTCGCCGTACGGAAACTCCGTACCTTGCGTGCGCAGGGCCCGCGCAACTTTTGTGAATCGGTGGTAGTATGCAATTTGCATACTATACGCCGATCACAATGGCCGCGCCCCCTAGCGGACAACGCAAGAATGCAGCCTGAGATATGAAGGCATAAGGAGGCTTATGCCTGTCATATCCTAGGCTGGAGTCCGCGTAGCGATGTTCCTGAATCAGGGGCATTCGCTACGCGGGAGCAAAACAGCTATTGCGCCGCGCAACAGCTTCTTGAATCTGGCCCCATGTGTGCAATTTCTGCTCTACAATATCTGTGTGCTGATGAGTATACCTTTTGTTTTTGTGTTATTTAGGGGAAAGAAGACGACAGAATTTTGAGGAGGCAGAGAGGGCCAGACACGCAAGAAATCGACCATCTCGCCATGTGGAGGAGGGGGAGGATGTGGAAGGAGAGGAGGAAGGAAGAGAGGAGGAAGGAAGAGAGGAGGATGTGGAAGGAGAGGAGGAAGGAAGAGAGGAGGAAGGAAGAGAGGAGGATGTGGAAGGAGAGGAGGAAGGAAGAGAGGAGGATGTGGAAGGAGAGGAGGAAGGAAGAGAGGAGGAAGGAAGAGAGGAGGAAGGAGTCATTTTGGATTTAGTAGTTCTGGAAGATGAAGGGGAATTTGATGAAGACGATTTTTGCGATTTTGAAGAAGGTGGATTGATGGATGAAGAAGAAGCAGTTATGGAAGATGAAGGAGGAGTCGTGGAAGATGAGGGGGAAGTGGTTGAAGAAGGAGGAGTTATTGAAGATGGAGAAGTGGTGGAGGTGGAAATTTGCACACCATCAGGTCAGTGTCACCCCAGCTTTATAGGGCAAAACAGATGTAGATAGGGTTGCCACCTCATCCCTTTAATCCCGAACACATATGGATTACACATGTTTTGTGGCTAATGTAATGCAGATATGGCACCAGGTGAGTTTAATTACTACCTTAATCAGCCACAGAACCTGTGTAATTAATATGTGTTCTGGTTTAAAGGGATGAGGTGGCAACCCTAGATGTAGATAGGCCTGTAAAATTGTTTTATTTTTGTTTTGCTTTTTTTTTTAGGGGATGAAGATGGTGTTCCGCATTTTTCTCGCGCAAGTGCTGGAATAATTATCCAGCAAGTTATGGAGTGCAGCACTGAGATGGACAATATGCGGCAAAGGATGGTTCTCATGGAACAGAATGTCAAAAATGTCATTTTGGAGTGCTGCACAGAGCTGGACAATATGCGGCAAAGGATGATGGTTATAGAACAGAATTATAAAAATATCATTGACATGATGGGCCGTGTCAAAGACTGAACACCCCCCCCCCCCCGCCCATCCCCCAACCCGTTTAAATTTTAAACTCAGCAATACGCCAAATTTTGAAGATGCACACACAGTGTGGCAACATGTGCTATCTGCCATCACAGAATATCGATTATCTGTGCTTTGTGGGTACAACCCCCTCCTCGATTCTCAAGTAGTTTTTGAGGAAGGGTTTGCTCCCACAAAACACAGACATTGATCACCCATGATGGCAGATAGCACATGTCGCCATTTGTCTGTGTTTCTATGTTGAAGAACTGACATTTGGCGAATTACACTGAATGTGTGCATCTTCAAATTTTGGCGTGTTCCGGTGTGAAATCACACCATGACTGTTATTGTGAATGTAAAAGTGACATATTTGTATTTTAAATTTTGTTTACATTTTATCCTTTTTCCAAAAAAAATTGTGTTAAAATCAACAAGCCGGAAAAAAAAAAAGATCCCAAAAAAAAATATTTTTTAAAAAAAATATTTTTTAAAAAAAATATTTTTTTAAAAAAATATTTTTCCTAAAAAAAAAAAAAATATTTGGTAACAAATATATCTAAAAAATTTGAAATATATTTTAAATCAAAAAAATATTAAAAAGTTATTGAAAAAATAACATTAAAAAAATAAACAAAATCCATTACAGGTATTCTGCTTAAGCACATCCACTAATTATTATTTTTATTTAATTTTTTTCTCCCCCACGGATATCGTATAGATCTGTAAATCAGTTGTATACATTCTCCCATGAGATATATCTTTACTTGTATGTAATGTATAATGTAAATGACTCTTTCACTTGTTCATTTTTTACCACTGGTAAATGCTTATACTATGACCTTATGCTTCAATAAAAACGTTTGTAAACAAACAAAAAAAAAAAATATTACAAAAAAAAAAAATATTTTGTCAAGTCTACATTTTGAAAATAGCAATTTTTTGGGAAAAATGGTACAATTTTGCTACATTGTTTGTGAACCAAAAATACATTTGAATACATTGTTTTGCCAAAAAAACAAAAAAAATACTACATTGTTTTCTAAAAAACATACACAAAACCCCCAAAAAATAGCCTCTAAAAAAAAAATTATTGGCATGTTTAGATCCAAAAAAATACAAATTACAGGATAATGAACAAGCTAAAAATAAAAAAAGCTTTGCCAAAATCCAAAAAATTAGTGGCTTTATTCTTTATATGCTGAATACCCAGTTTGTAGATGAGTGAATAATGTGCGATTGTTTTTATTTACTAAAACCTGAACAATACATTTGGCACTAGAACTGCACTATTTTTTGTGAGAACCAGGAAGACAGATAAAAATAGAAAAAGCAATAATGACAAACAACTGTATAAAGTCCAATGGTCAAATTATTTATTATTTCTGTGAATATTTCTTTCTTTTGGGGGCTGAATTAGAAAGAAATATTATCTGGCATAGCAATGGCCCCCCGACCCATGAAGTACTCAACATATTTGTCGCGTACCTCACGAGCAGATTGGGTGGCCAAGCCAGCGCGACCAGTGTCCAGCCCAGGAAGGGTATCTGAGGGTAGTCGTGCCTCAGCACCGATGTTGGGTAGGTACGTCTGGGAGTGCCTGCGTAGAAAGTTGTGCAAAATGCAGCAGGCAAAAACAATGGTGTTCAATTTATATTCCGCCAAGTGTATCGCTGTCAGGAACAGGCGGAACCGGTTGGAGAGTATCCCAAAGGCATTCTCGACTACCCTCCGAGCCCTGGCCAACCTGAAATTGAACACCCTCCTCTCTGAGGTGAGGGTCCTCTGGGGAAAAGGCCGCATGAGGTGAGGTCCAAGCCCAAAAGCTTAGTCCGCTAGAAACACAAAGGGAAGTCCTTCAACATTGTCTTCATCTGGTGGCAGTGCCAGACCACCAGCTTGGAGAAGACTGTAGAAATCTGTCCGCGCGAAAACTCCCCCATCAGACATCCGGCCGTTCTTCCCCACGTCCACATATAGAAACTCATACTGTGCCGACACCACCGCCATCAACACAAGACTATGAAAACCTTTGTAGTTAAAATAGTAGGACCCCGAGTGGGGTGGCGGCACTATGCGGACGTGTTTCCCATCTATTGCTCCACCGCAGTTCGGAAAATCACACTGCTGGGCAAATTGGGAAGCCACAGACTGCCATTCCTGTGGTGTGGAGGGAAGCTGTGGGGACAAACAAAAGAAAAAATATTAGTACTTTGTCACATAAACATTGCTAACACAATACAAAAATCATCATTGTGCAACATCAACAACAGGATTCACATTTCCTACAATCATTGAGGAGTATTTCTGTACTAAAATAGAGGCCCACTTAATTATCAGACTCCACACCCCTCTGATGATAGAGCAATAAACATTTTTCGGTGGGGAGGGGGGGGTGTCAGAACTACAATGGATTAGAAAAAAACATGAAAAATGTATTTTGTAGGTGTGTTTGGGCCTAGGATAGCATGCTGGACAGGTTTATGATGGGTAAGGTCAAAATATGCAGGTAGGCCAAAAATATGAACATGGAAAGGTTAACAACATGCATGGGGAGAAAAGGGAACATCCAACACACAGCATATTACAATCTCATAGTTATTAGGGAAAAAAAAATATTAGACTTTAGCACACATTTTTGGAAAAAACATTGTGATGTTAAAATGAGGAAACTTACCTTAAGATACTCCTCCTGCAGAACATGTATGATGGCAGAACACGTGTCCGGTATGATGACCCCAAGCGCCTGGGGAGAGATGCCTGTTGAGAACTTGAGGTCCTGCAGGCTCCTCCCAGTCGCCAGGTACCGCAACGTGGCAATAAGCCTCTGCTCGGCCGTTATGGCTTGGCGCATCACAGTGTCCTGCCTCGTGATATAGGGGGACAGAAGATCCAGCAGACGGTGGAAAATGGGGTCCGTCATATGGAGAAAATTCCTAAAGTCATCAGGATTATTCTGGATTTCCCTAAGCATAAGCATATGAGAGAACTGGTCACGCTCGCGCAACCAATTCTTGGCCCAGGAACTCCTCCTCCCACTGTTCCTGGCCAAACAACTGGTTCACTGAGCATGTCCATAAGCAATCCCATAACCAGCACCAATTCGCGAAAATCGACGCTGCTGCTCCATCATGGCTTCAAACCGGCCGGCTGGTCAGTCAAGAACACACTCCAACAGAAAGCACTCACAAATCCAGCACAACCTGCAAAGAACGCGCAACAAACAAATACGAGCGGACAGGACGCCACTGCAAACGCAGAAACGAGCTGAAAGCCGGTATCTGATTGCCAACTACGATCCCGCAAGCACACGCACTGAACCTGAGAATACCACCTGTTAAAACGCAGAGACTGAAAAGCGCGAATCGGCTCTAACCAAACCTTCACTAGCACGCGGTAACACGGAACTAGCAAAAGCGGAACAGAGGGCGGCGCCGTTGACTTTGGTCTTCCCCTTTATAGTGAAGTCTTACGTGGTTTACGTTTACCACGTTCTGGTCCGAGGGGATTTTGATCCGCTGGTGTGTACAAGCCAGCGGACCAACAGATAATTCAGCAGATCCGCGGATAAATATCCGCGGTTAAATTTCTGCGGATCATTCCTCTCGTGTGTACTAGGCCTAACACCATCAGCCGATCCGAGTCTAGTCATATCATCGGTGCAATGACTCGCATCCGGCAAGCCCCCCGTCACCTTACATCCACAGTTGATCCGAATCCAATCGCATCATCGGCGCAACGATTCGGATCTTCGGCAATACACACTTCACCAACCGACCCGAGTACAGTCGCAGCACCGGCCCAACGTTTCAGATCCTTCACAAAACAACCCCACCGATGCTCACACCTCGAACTATTCGCATCGGCGATACAAATACAGTGGTACTTACGATTCAGATCCTGGGCCTTACGTTTGTTGTCAAGCATAAACATTTGCATCTCACTCCATCTGTATTTACAGTGTTGCGCATGGTCATTCCTACATACTCCAAATTTCCGCTAAACTTTGTTTTCACCTTTCTAATAAAGCTGCTTAATTGCAATTGTGGCTCAAATCGGTCACTCATCTCCAGTAGCAACTCGGCTTCTCACCTATTTTCTGTTGCGCTTGCACGCAAACTAGCTTTCACTACGCCTATTGTTCCTTCAAGTTGACCCACATCAGGTCAGTGCTCCAAGACTTTACCCGCACAAGGGGTGTATTAAGAAACAGCTTCAATCTCTCCCAGGGATGCTCAATTTGCAGTTAGGATCATTCCCCAGGGTCGATCTTTTGCATCATGCCTCCTGGTCTTCCTCGCCCAGACACAGGACTCCGATCATATCCTTAACTTAGACACCGCGGCAGTAGCGGACCTGTCAAAATGGGAGGAGTTCCTTACTACGTGAAACAGTATCAACGTTGTACCATCAATATCACCCCCATCACCGCAGGTAGTGACAGATGCCGCAGCTTCCACAGGCTTCGCTGCAATTTTTGGCCACTATTGGTTTGCAGGACCATGGCCTCCAGAGACACTCTTAATCCCAGGACTTCCTCCATGTTCGAACAATTCCCGATCGTGGCAGCCACTCAGCTCTGGGGTCATATCTGGACAGGACGAACCTTGGCCTTCACCACGAACAACCAGGCCACGGCCGACATTATTAGTAAAGGCAAGTCTAAGTTATGTCCTTCCTACGCAGGCCCATACAACTATCCCCACAGCACCAGTTAATGTCCACTATCTTGGCTAGTTCCCCATTTGGCTTTCTCCCCAGCCTGGTCATTCAAGCAACCATCTACTCGGTCTATCACGGGTTCTTGCGGCCTAACTCTTATCCCCTAATACCTTTCCCGATCAAACCCTTGAGTGCCTGCCAGTTCGTCAAACACGTCAGAATTCATCGGGGCACAACCAACCATAGAAAGTTGATCCAGGGTTCACCCGATCGCCTCTCGGGGGGTCAGGAAGGAATTTTCTCCCCTGCTGTAGCAATTGGCCTAGGCTCGGCTGGGGTTTTCGCCTTCCTCTGGATCAACGGGAGGGCGGTTAGGTCAATTTGGGTCTTGTCACCTTCACAGTTGCTCACTCACTCTTCCACGCTACCTACACCTCAACCACAATCCGTGCTCCAGTCGCTCTCATCGTATTGGAGCGGCCTCGGCCACATCCCGGTGTGGGATCCCAGATTATGACAATTAAGAGACTTGACAGGTGGAAGTCTGCCTGCTTCGCCCAGCACAACCCCCCCCCCCCCCAATCCTCAGGTGGAAATGGCACAAGCGTTCACCAAACTTGCTCAATGAATAAAGCTAAATCCAATAAAACTACACCCCCTACCTGAATGTTAAGAATTTAAAGAACTAGGCTGCAAGATGAAGGGAAGGACCTCCAAGGTGATATTCTCTGAAATATTGCCTGTGCCATGCGCAACACAGGAAAGGCAGGGGGAGATTAGAGAGCTGAATTCATGGCTAAAGACCTGGTGTAGGAAGGAGGGATTTGGGTTTCTAGAGCACTGGGCTGACTTTTCATTGGGGTGAAACCTATATGCTAAAGACGGTTTGCACTTGAATGGAAGGGGGTCTGCTGTCGTCCTCTGAAATCCGGTTATCTCGGTACTTGACCTTATGGCTATCGCCAACTGTTCCATTGCTAGGGTGAAGAGCAGGGGCGACAAAGGGCACCCCTGTCTCGTCCCCCTCTCAAGGACAATCTTTTTTGAAAATTCATTATTAATTTTAAGCTTAGCGCTAGGGTTATCATAAAGCATTTTCATCCACCCAGTAAATATCGGGCCAAATCCAAATTTGCCCAGCACCCTCCAAATATACCCCCACTCTACACTGTCAAAAGCTTTGGTCACATCTAGTGACAGTACAGCTCTTGTTCCCTCATTCTGTGTCGGGGTTTGTAAATTTAAAAATGTCCTTCTGATGTTCATGCTGGTAGATCTGTTAGCTATAAATCCCGTCTGGTCTGGATGAATTAATTTTGAAATAAGCCTATTAAGCCTTGTTGCCAAGACCTTAGCTATTATCTTGGCATCAGAGCATAGGAGGGATATACAGTAGGTGAACCCGATTTTGTGTCAATCTCGCTCTCTTTCTCGGCGAGATTGAGCACCTACGAGCCCCATCGCGGGAGCCAGCGCCGAGCTGGCTTGCCGCGATGGAGACAGAGCCGTCATAGAAGCGACGGGAGATCCGACTTGGATTCCCGCCAATTCTACACGTGTGCGGCGTTTGTTATGAATCCTGAGGGGGAAGTCCCCGCCGGATTTTAAATAAAAATCCGGCATGGGTCCCCCCTCAGGAGCATACCGGGCCCTTAGGTCTGTTATGGGTTGTAAGGAGAGCCCCCCTACGCCGAAAAAACGGCGTAGGGGGTCCCCCTACAATCCATACCAGACCCGTATCCAAAGCACGCTACCCGGCCAGCCAGGAAGGGAGTGGGGACGAGCGAGCGCCCCCCCCCTCCTGAGCCGTACCAGGCTGCATGCCCTCAACATGGGGGGGTTGGGTGCTCTGGGGCAGGGGGGCGCACTGCGGCCCCCCCACCTCAGAGCACCCTGTCCCCATGTTGATGAGGACAGGGCCCCTTCCCGACAACCCTGGCCGTTGGTTGTCGGGGTATGCGGGCGGGAGGCTTATCGGAATCTGGGAGCCCCCTTTAATAAGGGGGCCCCCAGATACCGGCCCCCCCACCCTAAGTGAATGAGTATGGGGTACATCGTACCCCTACCCATTCACCTGCAAGAAAAGTGGTAAAAACACAAATAAACCACACAGGGTATTAAAATATTTTATTTTTCTGCTCCGGAGGGGCCTCCCCTGTCTTATTTATTAGCTCTTTTACCAGGGGAGGCCTCTTCTTTGACGTCTTCGGGTGGGTGGGGGCCGCCGTCTGGTTCTCTTCCACCGCCGGGGGGGGGTGGCTTTTAAAAAAGCCCCCACCCCCCCCGGCGGGTTTCCTCCGGCGTCTTCGGCGGGGCTCTTCTTCTTCCGCTATCCCGACGGGTCTTCTCCGCTATCCGGGGGGTCTCGCCGCTCTCCGCTGTTGACTCGTCGCACCCCGGTTCTTCGTCTCGCTGTCCGGTCCCTTCTTCCGTGCTGTACGTCTTCTTCCGTGCTTTGAGTTCTTCTTCCGCGCTGTGACGTCATGTTCTTCACTTTTCTTCTCCCGATGTTGACACGCCGGTCCTCCTCGCTGAAATGACGGATGCGCGCCTTGCATCGGACCTATATAGGCCTCACAGTCCCATCATGCTCTGTACCTACCCATGTGATACCTACCCACGTGGGTAGGTATCACATGGGTAGGTACAGAGCATGATGGGACTGTGAGGCCTATATAGGTCCGATGCAAGGCGCGCATCCGTCATTTCAGCGAGGAGGACCGGCGTGTCAACATCGGGAGAAGAAAAGTGAAGAACATGACGTCACAGCGCGGAAGAAGAACTCAAAGCACGGAAGAAGACGTACAGCACGGAAGAAGGGACCGGACAGCGAGACGAAGAACCGGGGTGCGACGAGTCAACAGCGGAGAGCGGCGAGACCCCCCGGATAGCGGAGAAGACCCGTCGGGATAGCGGAAGAAGAAGAGCCCCGCCGAAGACGCCGGAGGAAACCCGCCGGGGGGGTGGGGGCTTTTTTAAAAGCCCCCCCCCCCCGGCGGTGGAAGAGAACCAGACGGCGGCCCCCACCCACCCGAAGACGTCAAAGAAGAAGCCTCCCCTGGTAAAAGAGCTAATAAAGAAGACAGGGGAGGCCCCTCCGGAGCAGAAAAATAAAATATTTTAATACCCTGTGTGGTTTATTTGTGTTTTTACCACTTTTCTTGCAGGTGAATGGGTAGGGGTACGATGTACCCCATACTCATTCACTTAGGGTGGGGGGCCGGTATCTGGGGGCCCCCTTATTAAAGGGGGCTCCCAGATTCCGATAAGCCTCCCGCCCGCATACCCCGACAACCAACGGCCAGGGTTGTCGGGAAGGGGCCCTGTCCTCATCAACATGGGGACAGGGGGCTCTGAGGTGGGGGGGCCGCAGTGCGCCCCCCTGCCCCAGAGCACCCAACCCCCCCATGTTGAGGGCATGCAGCCTGGTACGGCTCAGGAGGGGGGGGGGGCGCTCGCTCGTCCCCACTCCCTTCCTGGCTGGCCGGGTAGCGTGCTTTGGATACGGGTCTGGTATGGATTGTAGGGGGTCCCCCTACGCCGTTTTTTCGGCGTAGGGGGGCTCTCCTTACAACCCATAACAGACCTAAGGGCCCGGTATGCTCCTGAGGGGGGACCCATGCCGGATTTTTATTTAAAATCCGGCGGGGACTTCCCCCTCAGGATTCATAACAAACGCCGCACACGTGTAGAATTGGCGGGAATCCAAGTCGGATCTCCCGTCGCTTCTATGACGCGCTTGCTGGGATGTGCTGTCACTATTCCAGTGAGTGCGATGTCGGCGAGATCTCGGCACCACGTCGCCGAGTATCAGCGCGACGCTGTCGTGCTAAAAGCACAATATCACAAACACCTACTGTAGGTTTATATGCCGCAGGGTCCAGGGGGTCCTTCCCTTCTTTTGGTATAACTATAATGGTTGCTTCCAGCATCGAAGCCGGAAGTTTGCCTTCTATGGCCGCTCCATTTAGTACTTTTATGAGCTCCGGTAGTAGTATTTCTCCATAATATTTGTATATTTCTGTCGGGAGCCCATCTGGACCTGGCGACTTTTGGTTTGCCATATCTGCTACTGCCTGTTGAATTTCCCAGAGTGTTATTGGAGTTTCTAATTCTTCCCTTTCCAGTTGTGTTATGGACGGGATCTCTAGTCTCTCCAAGAAATCCTACATTTCTTTTTCCATTCCCACCCTCTGTGTAGTATAACGTTTTTGGTAGTATGCCCGGAAGGTCTGCACTATCTCTGAGGTATCTGATGTTATTGCCCCACTTATTGATCTAATAGACCGAACATCGGAGGGGGAAGAGTTAGACTTCACCACCTGCACCAACATCCTTCCAACGCTTTCACCCTCTGCAAAGGAAGACTGTCGCAGAAAAAGTCGTCTAGTCTCTACCTCCCTTGTAATTACTAGCTTATATGTTTGTTGTTTCTCAAGCCATATTTTCTTCTTCTCCGATGTTGGGTCTACTACATAGTTATTTTCTGCCTCCAGTACCTCTCTACGGGATTTTTCCTCACCCTCTCTGGCTTTTTTATTAAATTTTGCCACCTGCTGGATCAGGATACCTCTAAGGTATGCCTTCAGGGTATCCCATAATATCCCGGTGCCTGTGGTACCTTCGTTAAAGTCTACAAATTCCCTTAATTTTGGCAAAACCTCTTCCGATTCCTTTATTAACTCAAACCAATATGCATTGATTTTCCACTCTCTCTGAGTTTTTTGTCCGCCTAAGTTTAAAGTTAAAACCATTGGGGAATGGTCAGACACACCTCTTGGCAGGTATATTATCTTTCCCATGGTCTGTAGCGCTTTATAATTCCCCAGGGCCATATCTATCCTGGAGAGTGTAGAGTGCGTACTTGAATAGCAAGAATATTGCTGAACGCCCGGGCTCCTCACTCTCCACATATCTATTAAGCCAACTTCTTCCATAAATTGGCTCAGGGGGCTCCTCTTTATAGGGTCTGGGCCCATTGGTGCGGGAAACCTATCAACCTTTTGATCTAAGACCTCATTAAAATCTCCTACTACCAAAACCGATATTTCCTCCTTTCCCAGTATAAATTCATTTAATCTAAGCATAATATCTATTTTAAAAGGTGGAGGAACATAAATATTTGCTATTACATACATTTTGTTCTCAATTGCATAAAAACATATCGGCCACTCTCATCTATGCTGGTCTGTCTGCAGGAAAACCTCACTCCAGCTCTCACCAAAATACTTACTCCTCTAGAATATGTGGAGTGTACTGAATGGTACTGAATAGGATATTTTTTGCTCTGTAGTGAATAAGTTGTGTTCTTTGTTAAATGTGTTTCCTGCAGACATATCAGCTCTATCCCATATTTTTCCATCGTAGAGAACACTGCAGCTCTTTTAGCTGCTGTCCCCAGGCCCCTGACATTCCATGAGCCTAGACTTAACGTTTTACTTTGCATTTAACGGTAAGAAGTATATCATAAAAAGTCGGGGGTACCGATCCCAAAAAAACAATTACATAGCTAATTTTTACCCTAATTTTATTTGTTTTATATTGTGAGTGACCCTCGCCTCTTTCTCTTTTACCTTGTCTCTTTTACCGTGTCTGTTAGAAGTTATAACCCAGCATCCCCAAAGAGTGTATATACTATCAAATATTATTTCCATATGGGTTTTCAAACTTTATTTTCCTATAGTAAATTTTTCCCCGTTGTGTATTTCCTTGCCATTTCCCAATTGACTTATTCCTTTGTGCATTATCATTACTTTCTATACTCTCCTTTAGTTCGTGTTTTACATATATTTTACTTATATTAGTGAGCAATTCATTCCTGTGTATCATGTGCTTATCTTCCCTTCCCCTCCTACCCGTCCTCCCCCCTCCCTCCCCCTGCACCTATCCTGGTGTTCCCCTGAGGGGTTTCCAATGACCGTTTCCCACACCATATATTCCTCACTTTCACTCCCTTCCCATCCCATTCATAAACTGTGCCCGTCCTCCTCCCCCCACCCCTCCCCATATTTAAAAAAAAAAAATGTTTCCCTTTTTTTCTGTCCTTTGTCTTCTGTTTTGTTTTCCTGAGGGAGAGGGGGAGAGAAAACAGGGAAAAAAGAAAACACCCAAAAGAAAAAAAAAAAAGAAAAAATTATCCCTCTTCCCCTCCCCCCCTCCCTCCTCCCCTGTTTCTCAGATTATCTACAACTTATCCTTATTCTCGTCTAACCATCTCTCTACACTCGCCGGGGTATCAAAAATCTGGGTCCCTCCCGTTGTCACCACACGTAGCCTTGCTGGATAGAGAAGGGCATAAGTCAACCTATGTCTCTGCAGTGCACGCTTAACTGGGGTGAACTCTGCTCTCTGCCTCTGTAATTCTGGCGAAAAGTCAGAGTACAATGATATCTTAGTGTCTTTGAAAGAAATGTTTCCCGCCTCTCTTGCTATCCGCAACAGTGCAACTTTATCTCTATAATTTAAGAACTTCAGAAGGAGCGGCCTAGGGTGCCCCCCTGCTGGCGGAGCCCTAAAGGGGACTCTATGTGCTCTTTCAATAGAGAATGTCGTTGAAAATGTCTCTCTTCCAAAAATTTCGATAAACCATTTTTCAAGGAACTCTATAGGGTTAGAGCCCTCGCTCTTTTCTGGCAGCTCCACCAGTCTAACATTGTCTCTCGGTTCTCCATCTCGTCCATCTTTGATGCATGTCTGCTCATCTGCTCTTTCAAAATTTTCACCTTGTTTATTAATGGGTATACATCATCTTCCAGTTGGCTTGTCCTTGCCTCCAGAGCAGAGGTCCTTTCCGCTGTTTTTTGCAATTCTTGGCGGACCAGTACCAAGTCCTCTTTTACTTCTTTCATCTGAACACAAAGTTCTATTAGTGTACTCTTGCATGCATTCACAACTGTAAATACATCCTTTAATGTTGGTTCCGTTTCCAAGGGTAGACACGTCTCAGCTGTTACCGCCATATTTTGTTCCATCAGCTCAGGGGTTTTATTTGATGTTTTATTTGTTGATATCCCTGCTGAGCCCTGTATATTAGTAGCTGCTGATTGTCCCTGACTTTTCCTGTCAGTCGTGCCTCCCTGTATTTTAAGCTGCGTCGCCTTTTTTGTTGACGTAGGCGTCTGGGCAGAAGAGTGGGAATATGACTCCAATTTAGCAGCAGCAGCTGAGTGTTGAGAGTTCTTCTCCTTTGCTGAGCGTAGCTGCTGCATCTATGCGTTTTATAATTACAGAGCAGGAGCAGCACACTTTACCCTGTTTTTATGAGGAGACAGGTGTTTCAGAAGTAAAAAAAAAAAAAAAAAAAACTCTGCTCAGCCTTCTGTTAGTGTTAAAAGTCTAGAGGAGCATCTCCTTAGAACCCAAGCATGCGATTCCTTTTTTTTTTGGTAGGGCAAAGTAGGACAAGTGGCCAGAAGATTAAGCTTTTAAGCTTTGAGAAATTGTGCAGACTCTACTTTCTGAGCTCTTGACACAATTCCCAAGCTGAATCGCTCCCCTCCTCAGGAATCTCTCAGGAATTCCAAAAAAAAATAAAAAAATTCTTATCCTCCTGTTAAACCTCTATTTCAGCATCAAGAGCAAGACGTCTCATATAAAACCACAGTGAGTAGAGGGGAGCAGATCAGTAGCGCTGTGTCCCAATTATAGGAGACAGCACCAAGAGCAGAATGTCTCACAGAAAGCCACCGTGGGTAGGAAACAGCAGATCAATAGCACCGTATCACAAGTATGGGGTGGAGATATCCTAATCATCCGTGGTGCAAGATGTATCAAGCTCTCACTTCACTTCACTGATCAGTTAATCCTTTTAATCATTTAATCAGTCCATACATCAATGCATCAATGGACAGTACAGTTCAGTTCAGTTCAAAGCATAGTGCAGCCATTCACCACTATTATGCAGGATTACTCACTTTTTATGCTGTTTCTCCACGGCTTCTCCCTTTTTAGACAGATCAGGCTGCAGCCTACCGTCCTCTGTGGGTTTAATTTTTAGAAGCTACTATCCTCTGACTTGGGCACGTGTCCTATCCTTCCCCCTCTCCTTCTCCAGTAATACACAGAGACACAGGAAAGTGTATCGAGCAGGGATTCACAGAGTCAATCACGTGGTCTGGTCAGCTGACCGCCGCTCTCCAATCGCGGACTCGGCTTACTGGCTGCAGCCGGACCTCCACCTCCATCTCCGGATCTCCTCCACTCTCTGCGCCACCCCCGAAACTCTCGTGGAAGCACCCCGAACAGGCGGGAAGGCGCAGGCAGTCACAGACCCCCAGAGGCCCCAAGGACACAGAAACACTTGACAAGTAAGTCCGTCCAGTGGCGATACTCAGCGGCAGTCAGCGGCAATGGCATCAGCAGGAACGGGGCATGGGCTCCAATATTTTAAGCAGCATTCCTAGCATTCCTAGCCGTCTTCATATGCAGGGAGTAGGGGGTCTATGGGAGACTCAGCACACACCTCTCCACATCTCACATGTCTGCCTCACTCGCACTCCACACTCCAACATCCGGCCACACCCCTACCCTGCAAGGGCTGGGACAGTGATAATAATGGGGGATTTTAACTACCCAGAAATTGACTGGAATAATGGCATTGCTGGGACAGTTAAAGGACAAAAATTTAAAAACCTATTGCAGGACAATTTTATGGTCCAGTTTATTGAGGCCCCAACTAGGAATGATGCTCTGTTGGACCTGGTAATCTCAAACCATGCAGAGCTTATTACTAATGTTCAGATAAAGGAACACCTGGGTAGCAGTGATCATAACATGATTTCATTTAATGGTAAAAATGTGTATTCTTATAGGCCTACAATACACAGCTCGGCGCCTGGTGGACTCCCACTTTTCAAAAAAACACAAGATCAGAAATAATGTTTCCTCCAAAAATGAAAGTGGAGGAAACACAGAAAAGCAGCAGTTTAAAAATAAATGAATCTATAAAAAGGTATTCATAACATTTACTTGAAGGAGAATCCCTCTTAATGCAAAAATACCAAACAGTGCTGGTGTTAGATGTCAGGTGACTAACAGCACCATACAGTACAACAGTACAACTAGACAGATAATCAGTCCCAGGTGATTTGAAAAAAATTTCCAACATAAATAAAATGTCCAATAATGGTGATAGAGGAGATAGAGATCGTGCACCATCCACCGCACTTGCAATCCGCCAAGTGTTGAAAAAACGGACCCCGCAGGGGTTCAAACTCACCACAGATAAAACCAAAGCAAACCTTTCACAGTGATCGAAGATAAAGCTATGAAGACTGCTGGCATATCCGTCTCATAAGGGAATCACTTCTTATAGGATCGACCTCAGATGTGATAAATAAACACAAAAAATGCCAACATAGCGTAATTCTGTTTAATATACATCCCTTCCATCAGAAACCCCCTTAAAATTGTACGTACACAAAGTATATTCAAAATAAGCAGAGTAAAATCACTTCTTTTTGATACCCTGCGCAGAAGTCGCACGAACGACGAAACTAGTAAGGGTTATATGAATGAAAGATCAATAAACAGAACAGTAAAGTTCGAAATGAAAAACAGCGCTAAATATTGGTTATAATGTCCAATTACATATAGTGCATTCGTTAGGTGCCGGTTTTGTAAATCTCAGATGTGCAGGATAGTCCATAGTAGATCCTACACCTTTTTCCCAGACAAGTCACCACGCGTGGGGCACACTCCCCTTTGGGGTATTCACTCACCAAAAAGTTAGAAAATATGGGCACTGAAAGGTATCTTTACACAGGATCATCCGTTCCAAGATGGGGGTCAGTGATGGTTTAAAACTCCATATAAAAATACAAAAGGATGCCAAACATAGGTGTGAACCCGGTTAATTTGTAAATAATATTAAGCAATCCCCTCACAGAAAGATCCCCGCTCTCAATGCACGTACCGTACAGTAGATGACAATACACATGTTAGGAAAGTGCAAGTAGATTCCGACCGTGTCCGTAATCCCCAGAGATTCGATCTACACTCGAAACGCCGAGTCCTTCCTGGATAGGACGCCAGTGGAGCGCACTCGTCACTTCCGGATCGCCACTGTAGTTCCGCCCTGACCGGTTTCGTTGTCCAATCAACTTCCACAGAGGACGTGGAACAGCGGTATCAGTGTCCTTAATATATAGAGCTCACCATCCACTCAGTGAACAGGAGCGGCGCATAATTTCATGGCAATCATGATTAAACCCGCCCTGAAGGCGGAAGTAAAAGACTATACATATTGTACAGCGCCGAGGACATAAATTTAACTTACACAAAACAATCTCCAAACTACATTGGCACATAGTAAATGCCCTCATGTCGTGAGATGTTATATGGTTTAATGGAAATAATATAATAAGACCAATTATTATGTTTAATATGGTAGCTACACTGGGTCACAGGTCATCAGTCGGACCTCTTCCTGCAAGCATAATCAATTTAAACTATAAAAGCAATAAAAACAATAACTGGAGACCCTGAAAAACATTCAATCTGTGTAAATACAGTATGTCCAGATCTCCACTATAGTAATGTATATATGAGTAGATGGTCATAGCAGCAACAATTCTGTATATTACTAGATAAAAGCCAGATAATTAAAAAGTATATATATATATATATAGACCCATAGTCACTTGTTCCTTAAAAAGGAAAACTACAGTGATTAGTCCTTAGGTGGAACAAATTAAAATCATCATAAATATATATATGTACACACATATAATAAAATGAATTAATGATGGGTTCAATAACTATAATGATAGTACATTCAATAATAATATATATTAAAAGAATAAAATATATATATACAATCATATACAAAAATAAAAGGTAAAATGATTAGATGTATATATACAAAAAGGGGGGATGTCTAAGGATAATGTAAAATAAAGGAAAAGGTACTGATACTAGATACTGGGCAATATAGGAAATTAAAAATCACTTATAAAGCAGTTAATGTCAGTTCTATGTTTAAGCCTCTCGGAGCAAGAGTATCGAGACAATGGATCCATTTTGTTTCAAGTTTAGATAACTCTCTTATCCGGTTACAACCCCTCCAATTTGGGCTGAGATGTTCAGCACCCCAAAATCTCAGTCCGGCTGGGTTTTCGTCATGATAGAGTTTTGAAATGGAGAGACACATTATGATCTTTTAGCCGATTTTGATATTGGCTATATGTTCTGCAATTCTATCTTCAACTTCCTTTTTGTACGGCCTACATAGAGGAGCTTACATGGACATTCTAGAACATACACCACGTAAGTAGAATTGCAAGTGATAAAGTCTCTAATCTGGAAGATCTCATCATTCTGGACATAAATGATTCCATACCTCTAACAACACGGTTAGACACCTCTTTGCAAGGGCCACACTTTCTACATGCAAAGAAGCCATCTTTCTCTAGAAAAGTTGCAGCCCTACCCGGTGGATCCAGCACCTTCTTCACGATCCTATCTCCATAATTAAGCGCTTTTCTATAAATAAAGCTCGGTTTTATTGGAATCACATTTCTCAAAATTTTGTCAAGCATTAAAATGTGCCAGTGGGCGGAAAAAAACTTTTCGACTTCTTTGTACTGTGAATGGAAGCCTGAAACAAAACTCCATTCATGGTTAATCTGTGGTCTAGTAGTAGGCGTGATATTATGGTCGGAGAGAGATGGTATAGTTGACAGTTGTTCTATAATGACATCTAATTTCTTTTCACAATAGCCTTTTTCCACGAACTTATTTTTCAAATCGTGGATTGTAAAGGAATAATCTTCATCATTCGAGCAATTCCGACGCACCCTCATAAACTGCCTCTCGGAATGTTCCTTAACCAAGTGGGATGGTGTCCACTTTGGGTAGGTAGAAAACTATTAGCATCTGTAGGTTTAAATAAACTCTTGTCCCCAATTTGTCACCATCTCTATAAATCTGCAAATCAAGGAAGTGCACACTCTCCCGATTATATTCACATTGCCAAGGTAATGCTCTGATTATTATTGTTTAGTACACTTAGAACATTTTCTAATGATACAAGGGTCCCGGTCCATATAAAGAAGAGATCATCAGTTGTCATGCTGTATAATTGTATAATTGTATACAGCGACGCGACGTCTGCGGTTACTAAGTAGACTTCCTCCTTTCCGGTAAGGTCGATGTTATTCAATAATAGTAGAAGATCCTTGGTGTCTTTTATCCCCATGGGCATTATTCCAATGATTATTATCCTCCAGTCTATAATAGGTTTGAACCACTAAGAGATGACAACAGTGACATTACTACCAGTCCCCGAAGCCTTTTTTAGGGAGAGGCAGAGGGTGACACAAGAGGGGCAGAGGTTCCAACCCTCACAGAGGGAGGTCCTCCTTGCACCCTCACCAAAACCCACAATACAGAGAGCAACAACCTACATACAACGAGAATCATCATTGGAGGGACCAACCTCAATGGGAGAGGGAACAACAAGCACAACTGAGACCAACGAGAGTAGAAGAAGAGGATGAAGAGGCGGGTCGGCTCGTCCAAAAAAAGAGGAAGGAACGAATACGAAAGAAATCAAGACTAAGTGGTATTTTTAATCTAACAGATGTTGTCCTATCAGATAAAGAAACTAATGTTTTAATTAGGACTAAAATGTGGTTTACAATCGACCGATTAACAAATTTGAGACATTTTATTGACGTGCATAAATATGCACGAAGGATTAATATGAAAAAATATTTCCTGAATAAAAACCTCAATATGACCATTAATCGCGATGATAAAAAGCTCAATATGATTACTAACCGCGATGTAATAACCGTTTCAACAGTAACATCAATAGATTCTGGACTTCGAAATAAGTCACTTTTTTAATCCCCTTTTAGGATCTAATCAACCATTAGATGTGTTTAAAGGCCTTGTACTACGAGATTTGGAGAAAATTATCCGAAGAGAAATTGTCAATCCTCGGTTTATTAAGGAAGGTATAGAATCACTTGAAAAAAGAAAAGATCTAGTCATAAGACCAGCCGATAAGGTGGAGGGGTGGTGATTATGACCAAAATGTACTACCAAGATAAACTATTAACATGTTGATGGAAGACGCTACCTACCTAAAGTTAAAGAAGGATCCAACCTCACAATATGAAGCTGATCTTGGAATACTGATAGAAAAGGGATATCGTTACAGGTGGTTCTCTCAAACAGAGAGAGAAAATACCTGATACCCAGCAATGGACGAATCCCAACAATCTATACCCTACCCAAAATTCATAAGGATAAATTCAACCCACCGGCAAGACCCATTGTGAATGGGATTGGTTCAATAACGTCACGGATGGGGCAATACCTTGATCATTTCTGCAAGACAGCGTCAAAAGTACAAAGGCCTATTTTAAAAGACACCAAGGATCTTCTACTATTATTGAATAAACATCGACCTTACCGGAAAGGAGGAAGTCTACTTAGTAACCGCAGACGTCGCGTCGCTGTATACAATTATACAGCATGACGACGCTCTGTTGGCCCTTAACTGGGCACTAAGTAAAAGGGATGATCTGTGCCATGCCCAGAAAGTTTTTTTACATAATGCTCTTGACTTTTGTTTAAGTCACAATTATTTTTGGTATAATAGCTGTTTTTTCTCCCAAAGGACTGGCGTTGCTAATGGGGGCAAAGTTTGCCCCCAGCATCGCCAATCTTTTCATGTCCGAATGGGAAGACAAGACGATATTTAAACGTGAAAAGAGATGAGCTATTAATGTACCGTAGATATATTGATGATCTCTTCTTTATATGGACCGGGACCCTTGTATCATTAGAAAATGTTCTAAGTGTACTAAACAATAATAATCAGAGCATTACCTTGACATGTGAATATAATCGGAGAGTGTGCACTTCCTTGATTTGCAGATTTATAGAGATGGTGACAAATTGGGGACAAGAGTTTATTTTAAACCTACAGATGCTAATAGTTTTCTACCTACCCAAAGTGGACACCATCCCACTTGGTTAAGGAACATTCCGAGAGGCCAGTTTATGAGGGTGGCGTCGGATTGCTCGAATGATGAAGATTATTCCTTACAATCCACGATTTTGAAAAATAAGTTCGTGGAAAAAAGGCTATTGTGAAAAGAAATTAGATGTCATAATAGAACAACTGTCAACTATACCATCTCTCTCCGACCATAATATCAAGCCTACTACTAGACCACAGATTAACCATGAATGGAGTTTTGTTTCAGGCTTCCATTCACAGTACAAAGAAGTCGAAAAGATTTTTTCCGCCCACTGGCACATTTTAATGCTTGACAAAATTTTGAGAAATGTGATTCCAATAAAACCGAGCTTTATTTATAGAAAAGCGCCTAATTATGGAGATAGGATCGTGAAGAAGGTGCTGGATACACCGGGTAGGGCTGCAACTTTTCTAGAGAAAGATGGCTTCTTTGCATGTAGAAAGTGTGGCCCTTGCAAAGAGGTGTCTAACCGTGTTAGAGGTATGGAATCATTTATGTCCCGAATGATGAGATCTTCCAGATTAGAGACTTTATCACCTGCAATTCTACTTAGGTGGTGTATGTTCTAGAATGTCCATGTAAGCTCCTCTATGTAGGCCGTACAAAAAGGAAGTTGAAGATAAGAATTGCAGAACATATAGCCAATATCAAAATCGGCTAAAAAGATCATAATGTGTCTCTCCATTTCAAACTCTATCATGACGAAAACCCAGCCGGACTGAGATTTTGGGGGTGCTGAACATCTCAGCCCAAATTGGAGGGGTTGTAACCGATAAGAGAGTTATCTAAACTTGAAACAAAATGGATCCATTGTCTCGATACTCTTGCTCCGAGAGGCTTAAACATAGAACTGGACATTAACTGCTTTATAAGTGATTTTTAATTTCCTATATTGCCCAGTATCTAGTATCAGTACTTTTCCTTTATTTTACATTATCCTTAGACATCCCCCTTTTTGTATATATACATCTAATCATTTTACCTTTTATTTTTGTATATGATTGTATATATATATTTTATTCTTTTAATATATATTATTATTGAATGTACTATCATTATAGTTATTGAACCCATCATTAATTCATTTTATTATATGTGTGTACATATATATATTTATGATGATTTTAATTTGTTCCACCTAAGGACTAATCACTGTAGTTTTCCTTTTTTTTTTTAAAATCAAGAAAAAGGTTTATTGAAGCAAAATAGTCAAACAATACTTTAGGATACATACACATACAGTATTATTACATTCAGGAGAGTTATGTGCCACAAAAAGGAAAGATAGGTAATATTTGTGCAATTATAATTACTTGAGCTATATCAAACATGGGAGGAGCTTACGCCTCATAACAGCAGTCCAGATAAGCCAAGTTCTACCTCCACTTCGGATATAATATTGTTCAATTGCTTCCAGACCTGCTATCTTGTAATACCCTAGGCTCCGATTGTAATAATTATTCAACCTATCCAACCATAGCACAATGAATTACATTTACATTTGCATCAACCACATGGATTCATAAACCACCTCCTGATTCAGACTCACCCACCCCACACTCCTACTCCAAAATCAAAAACTATTAGAACGGTATTCATCCCACATCTTGCCAGCCCATCTTTACTCATCACCTGCCTCTTTATCCCTGTAATAGCCTTTCCATGATCAATTGCGTTGGTCCCAGGCCCGGTACATCCAACCAGGGTTGCCATAGTGAGTAGAATTTCTTAAGAGCATTTCTATGTTGGTACGTGACTTTTTCCCTTATCAGTAGATTATTTACCAGCTTTACCCATTGACTCTCTGAAGGCACTCGGGGAGTGATCCAATATCTGGCGATGGCCTTGCGCGCAATATACAGTAATCTAAGTACAGCTGTATGGCCACTGGGAGACAGCGAGGGTATCTCGAGGCCACCCAGTAGACACACCACCGGGTCATGGGGCAGCGGAAAGCCATACGCCTGGGATATAGTATCAGTAACATAGTTCCAGTATCGGAAAAGTTTTGGACACTTCCACATCATGTGCAGTAGGTCTCCCTCCTGCACATTACATTTTGGACATATTGGGGAGTCACGTATGCCCCATTTATGTAGACGAGTGGGTGTTCTATATACTCTATGAAGGAGAAATAGATGAGAAAGTCTGTGTTGCGCTGATACCGAGACCAGCGGGGCAGAGGTCAAACACAGCTCCCATGTATCCCAGTCAATGGGACCTAGGTCCGATACCCACCCCTTCCTGCATGGTAATGCTGATGCATCATGAGTAACATTAAGCAGTCTGGTGTATACTAGAGAAATCATACCCTTTTTGTCTTTATTGAAAAGCACATCATTATGAAGGGGGTGTCTCACTAACGAAATTGGGGAGAGCCTGATTTCTCTCTGAGCTGCATGTCTTAGTTGTAAGTATTTATAGAACTGGGTTCTGTCCAGGTCATACTCTTCCTGTAGGTTAGCAAAAGACTTGAGGGTTGGGCACTAATAACAGTTGTGTGATATAGTGTATACCTGCCATTTGCCCAGGGCCTGAAGCCTTCTAGTTTGAAAAGTTCCCTGTAATAGGAGTTTTCCAAATGGGAGTAAAGGGGCATACCCCCCTGACATTGAGACTGGAACGGACATATTTCCAAAGCGTATTCAATAGCACCACTGTAGGTATAGTCTGGTCCAAGTGTGTGAGCCCTGCTTCCAAATAGGACGCCGCCGGAAGCATTGATCCCGACGGGAGTAGTATGGCTCGTATTGGGTCTCCGAGGTCCACCTCCCCCAGTCTCCCAGATGCTGGATTTGTGATGCTATGAAGTAGTAGCGGGCATGAGGGACAGCCAAACCACCTTGGTCCTTGGCTAGTTGTAGTGTGGTAAGTTTTATACGTGCCACCTTGCCACCCCAAATTAAATCTCTGAACTGGGCATCTATCTGCGCAAACCACCTGTGAGGGATCCAAATCGGGGTATTATGAAAGACATACAGGAGCTGAGGGGCCCACACCATTTTAATAAGGTTCGCCCTGCCTGTAACTGATAGGGGAAGTTTTTTCCAGGCCGTACATTTCTGTCTGAATTTATGCAACAATGGTGCCAAATTCAAAGAGAGATATTGGGAAGGGTCAGGCGTAACCAGAATTCCCAAGTACTTAAACTCATTTACTATCACTATATCCCTGTCACAATCAGGCAGTCTGTCTGTTAGGGGGTCTAGGGGCATAAGCACTGATTTGTTCCAATTAATGCTGAAGCCTGATAGTTCGCCGAAGTCTGCGATCAAGGTCATCGCATTCCTCAGCGACTCCTGGGTGTCTCCCAAGTACAGCAGTGTATCATCTGCAAATAGAGAGATGACATCCCGCCCTGCCCCCCTGATGAAGCCTGTAATGTCCGGTGAAGCTCTCATATGTATTGCCAAGGGCTCTAGGGCTAGGGCAAACAGCAGGGGTGACAAGGGGCACCCCTGCCGCGTACCCCGGAAGAGCCTGAAAGAGTCAGAGACCTCCCCATTAATTCTCATTCTTGCAGTCGGGGAGCTATACAGTAGTTGCACCCATTTTAAGAAGGATGGTCCAACTCCAAATCTACGCAGAGTCTCCCAAAGATACGGCCATTCAACACTATCAAATGCCTTGGCCGCATCTAGAGAGAATATAGCTCTATTGCCTGGATTGTCCACTGGCACCTGTATGTTTAGGAATAACCTACGCAGATTTTGTGCTGTGGACCTCGTAGGGATGAAACCCGACTGATCCCTATGTATTACTTGATGAATACATTTGGAGAGTCTGGTGGCCAGAACTCTGGCCAACAATTTAATGTCAAATGTCAAGAGAGAAATCGGTCTATAGGAGTCTGGTGAGAGAGGATCCTTCCCAGGCTTCAACAGAACCACAACCAGGGCCTCATTCATAGATGGGGTAATGCTCCAGTTTCGAAGGCCGTATTATAAACTTTTAATAGAATAGGGATGAGCTGCTCAGAGTATTTGCAATAAACCTCAGATGGAAGACCCTCATCTCCTGGCGCTCGTCCACCATGTGCCTGCGCCAGTGCCTCCAGAAGTTCCTCACTAGTAAGGGGAGCATTAAGCATGGCTACGTCCGACCCAGGAAGTTTTGGTAACTGATATTTATCCAAAAAAGAGTGCAATTGTTCGCTAGTGGGACTGACCTTAGATGAGTAAACGTTTTGGAAAAATTCTTGAAAGCAGTTTATAATGGAACGTGTGGAGTGGCATAGTGCCCCCTCTGCATCCGCTACCACCGCGATATGAGAAGGGGGGCTGCTGTGATCTAGCCAGGATCGCCAACATATGACCTGTATTTTCTCCCTCCTCAAAGTGTCTCTGTTGTAAAAAGAACCTTTTGTTTTCGGCAAGTTGAAACGAAAGGTCTTTAAGCATGGTATGGGAGGCCATCCACCTTCTTTTTATATTATCATTAGATGGGTCTGCCACATAATCTGCCTCAGAACTGCGAGCTTCCTCTAACACACGTGTCTCCCATTCCTTAGTGCCCAATTTGACTTGGTTAATAATTCTGATAAATTGGCCTCTCATAAAGGCTTTAGCCGCATCCCACACCACCTGGATTTCCGCCGTACCTAAGTTATCCCCAAAGAATTCCCTAAGTAGCGTCGGGACTGGGTCTGGTTCTGGAATGAGAGACAACCAAAACGGGTTAAGTTTCCACAGTGTTTTGCCTCTCCTTTCACCCAGGCCCAAATCTACCGTAAACGGAGAATGATCGGAGGTGTGTCTCGGGTGATATACAGAGTTCCGTACCAATGGTAATAATAAGCCATTACCGAAACCCATGTCTATCCTTGACAGACCCCCCGGAAGCTGACCTGCAGGAATAAACTCTAATATCAGGGTTGTGCATTCTCCAGACATCAAACAGGCCCAGTTCCTCAATTAACCGGGCAAAAGGTGTGGGACCCTTCCTATCCTGCCCCCCCCTGTCCCGTACCAGTCTTAAGTTTGTCCTTCTCGTGATCCATTAGGTTATTAAAGTCCCCTAGTACTAGGACTGGAATACCAGGAAGACCGGACACAAATTCAGCCAGTATTTTCAATACATTAGATGAGAACGGTGGGGGGATATAGACTCCCGCTAACACACATTTAACCCCATAAAGGGAGCAATATAAAAAGATATACCTTCCTTCGGGATCTATCTTAACCTTCATAAGTGTGTACTGGGTGCCACTACGGATCAGGACACTCATTCCCCTCGAGTAAACCGTGTGGGTAGCATGGTATTGGTGGCAAAATTGCCTAGTCGCCAGTTTGGGGGTAGAACCCGGGGGGAGATGAGTCTCCTGTAAACAAATCACCTCAGCGCCCAGTCTTTTAATAGTGCGCAGTACCTCAAGGCGCTTTACCGGGCTATTCAGGCCTCGGACATTCCACGACAGACACCTAGTTATATTAGACATGCTACCGGTATTTTAGTATCAGCAGGAGGATACAATCTTATCACGTATAAGTAAAAATTATCTGGAACATCATTTTTAACCATTTTGGAGGTTAGAGGCATATCACAGGCAATAAGCATAACACCGTTCTGGGACCGCTGTCCACTATAGTAATAGTTTTCCTTTTTAAGGAACAAGTGACTATGGGTCTATATATATATATATATACTTTTTAATTATCTGGCTTTTATCTAGTAATATACAGAATTTTTGCTGCTATGACCATCTACTCATATATACATTACTATAGTGGAGATCTGGACATACTGTATTTACACAGATTGAATGTTTTTCAGGGTCTCCATTTATTGTTTTTATTGCTTTTATAGTTTAAATTGATTATGCTTGCAGGAAGAGGTTCCGACTGATGACCTGTGACCCCAGTGTAGCTACCATATTAAACATAATAATTGGTCTATTATATTATTTCCATTAAACCATATAACATCTCCACGACATTGAGGCATTTACTATGTGCCGATGTAGTTTGGAGATTGTTTTGTGTAAGTTAAATTTATGTCCTCGGCGCTGTACAATATGTATATTCTTTTACTTCCGCCTTCAGGGCGGGTTTAATCATGATTGCCATGAAATTATGCGCCGCTCCTGTTCACTGAGTGGATGGTGAGCTCTATATATTAAGGACACTGATACCGCTGTTCCACGTCCTCTGTGGAAGTTGATTGGACAATGAAACCGGTCAGGGCGGGACTACAGTGGCGATCCGGAAGTGACGAGTGCGCTCCATCTGTGCGCTCCACTGGCGTCCTATCCAGGAAGGGACTCGGCGTTTCGAGTGTAGATCGAATCTCTGGGGATACGGACACCGGTCGGAATCTACTTGCACTTTCCTAACATGTGTATTGTCATCTACTGTACGGTACGTGCATTGAGAGCGGGGATCTTTCTGTGAGGGGATTGCTTTATTTTATTTACAAATTAAACGGGTTCACACTATGTTTGGCATCCTTTTGTATTTTTATATGGAGTTTTAACCTCACTGACCCCCATCTTGGAACGGATGATCCTGTGTAAAGATACCTTTCAGTGCCCATATTTTCTAACTTTTTGGTGAGTGAATACCCCAAAGGGGAGTGTGCCCCACGCGTGGTGACTTGTCTGGGAAAAAGGTGTAGGATCTACTATGGACTATCTGCACATCTGAGATTTACAAAACCCGCACCTAACGAATGCACTATATGTAATTGGACATTATAACCAATATTTAGCGCTGTTTTTCATTTCGAACTTTACTGTTCTGTTTATTTGATCTTTCATACATGTTTTGCTACGGTGTCAACTGACATTGTATTTAAATAGCTGCTGGTCACACAGTTATTAGTCTGTTCTGTCATCTGAACACGATAACATAGTTTGAGATTTAATTATTTGACATATTGAGATATTAAGTTGTCCCATATGACTCACATTTTGGCTGATTTTTAATCAGACATCATATTGTATCGCATACTAAGGCGCTAAGTTGTGCTACTAGGCCTTGTGTTGCACTTTATCTTTAGTAAGGGTTATAGCCTTACGCCTTAACTGGACATGTCTTTTACACTTCACTGAGGGATTTGAGAAGGAAGTTGTTTCACCTGCATATCAGCTGGGGACTGTGGCCAAACACGCTGCTTCTTTGCAAAGGACAGGGTGAAGTGATTTTACTCTGCTTATTTTGAATATACTTTGTGTACGTACAATTTTAAGGGGGGTTCCTGATGGAAGGGATGTATATTAAACAGAATTACACTATGTTGGCATTTTTTGTGTTTATTTATCACATCTGAGGTCGATCCTATAAGAAGTGATTCCTTATGAGATGGATATGCCAGCAGTCTTCATAGCTTTATCTTAGATCACTGTGAAAGGTTTGCTTTGGTTTTATCTCTGGTGAGTTTGAACCCCTGCGGGGTCCGTTTTTTCAACACGTGGTGGATTGCGAGTGCGGTGGATGGTGCACGATCTCTATCTCCTCTATCACCATTATTGGACATTTTATTTATGATTTCATTTAATGTAACTATAAGCAAGAAATACATACAGGAAAGATAAAAACACTCAATTTTGAGAGAGCAAAATTTCCAAGGATGAGGGCTGCTCTCCAGGACTTAGATTGGGAGGGACTATTGTCACCGATTAAGAAATGGGAATTCTTCAATAAGACCGTTTATGAACTCACTACAAAGTATATTCCCATGGGCAATAAGTTTAAAAGGCTAAAAATAAAACCTATGTGGCTCACGGTCAAAGTTAAAAAAGCTATAAACAATAAGAAAATAGCTTTAAAAAATATAAAAATGAAGGAACACTAGTGTCGTTTAAATGTTACAAAGAATATAACAGGATATCTAAAAAGGAAATCAAGGATGCAAAAAATTCAAAACGAACAACAGATTGCAAAAATAGTAGGACAAACCCCCAAAAATTCTTTAAATATATTAATAGTAAAAAGGTGAAGTCTGAGCATGTAGGCCCCTTACAAAATAATCTAGAGTGGGTGACTGGGGACAAAGAGAAGGCAAATTTATTAAATGATTTCTTCAGCTCTGTGTATACAAAGGAGCATGGGGGAGGGGCTCATGTCCAAAATGGGGGTGGGAGTGACACAGCCCCAAATCCACAATGGCTCAAAAGTGATATGGTCCAGAAATATTTAGACAGAATAAAGGTGGATAAAGCACCTGGACCAGATGGCATCCACCCACGGATCCTAAAAGAATTGAGCTCTGTAATTTCAAAGCCACTGTATCTAATATTTAGGGACTCATTAATGACAGGAATAGTACCACTGGATTGGCGTAGAGCCAATGTGGTGCCCATATTTAAAAAGGGAACAAAGTCTTTGCCAAGTAACTATAGACCTGTTAGTTTAACTTCTATAGTTGGAAAGATCCTGGAACGTTTAATAAAAGACCACATGGATGAGTTCTTGCTGTAAAAAAAATATTTAAGCAGCAGACAGCATGGATTCATGAAAGACAGAAGTTGTCAGACAAACCTGATTTCCTTTTATGAAGAGGTAAGTAAAACCCTGGACGGAGGCGTGGCTGTGGACATGATATACTTGGATTTTGCAAAAGCGTTCGATACAGTTCCGCACACATGGCTCATGTGTAAGGTAAGGTCTACAGGATTGGATATATCAGTTTGTAAATGGATAGAAAACTGGCTAAAAGACAGAATTCAAAGAGTCGTGGTTAATGATTCTTACTCTGAATGGTCAAAGGTTATCAGTGGTGTACCCCAAGGTTCAGTGCTGGGACCCTTACTTTTTAATATCTTTATAAATGATATTGGGTCTGAGATCAAAAGTAAAATTTCTGTCTTTGCAGATGACACCAAGCTATGCAGTGGAATAACTTCCTTACAGGATGTCTCCAATTTACAAGCCGACCTCAATGCTCTGTCTGATTGGGCGACTATGTGGCAGATTGATAAATGTAAAGTTATGCACTTGGGGGCTAAGAATATGCATGCATCATACATACTAGGGGGAGTACAACTGGGGGGATCTGTAGTGGAGAAGGATCTTGGGGTTTTGGTAGATCATAGCTCAATAATGGCATGCAATGCCAAGCTGCGGTTTCCAAAGCGAGCAAAGTTATTTCTTGTATTACAGTTTTTCTCTATTGTTTTGGCTCATTTCTTGAAACAGAAATTACATTCTCAAAACTCTAAGATCATTTGGCAAAACAGTCTTACAGTTCAGCACAGCACTATAACTCACGTGCAAAAGCTCATATCTCTCCCAAAACTGTTCACTCATGCTTCAAAACCGTATTCATTTCCATATAAAGAGTCAGTGCCCTCAAAATGGCAAATATTTTTCTCAATTGCTTTGGCTCATTTCTTGATACAGACCAGACGTTCTCAGCTCTCTTGGTACTTTTGCCAAAATAACCCGGATGGTTCGGCACAACACCATGGTTCACCTTCAGAAGTTCATATCTTTCCCAAAACAGTTCACTCATGTGTCAAAACTAAATTTCTTTCTCATTCAAATAGTCAGTGCCCCCAAAATGCTTCATCCCTTTGGCATTGTGTAAGCACCGCAAGTCAAAATGTTTAGATGTTTTGTCTCTATGGCAGAGGACCATTGAAATATCCCTCATGTCCACCTTTCAGTCTTAGCCCAGTCCTTCATTGACAATGGTTACTGTACAGTTTTTGTCTAGCTAACTGAATACAATTGTGTATAAAACTGAAAAAAAAGAAAAGATTTTAGGGTAAGAGTCGCCTCCAAAATCGCTCCAAAATCATGGGTGCGCGGTATACGCCGATACCCGCTTTCCCGCCACGAGTTTGAATACTGCGCCGGCATATACCGAGCGCAGTACACTCGTGTATCTTCGGGCAGTCTCGGCGCCTCTCGCGCTGACGTCCTGAGCGTAAAAGGACGTCAGCGCGAGAGTTGCCAAGCCTGCCGACGATACACGAGTGTACTGCGCTCGGTATATGTCGGGGCAATATTCAAACTCGGCGCGGGAAACGAGCGGGGAGGACGCGAGGACGCCGCAGAAGGATGCCGGACCCGACGAAGAGGACACCCGAAGCCGCAGACGGACGCCGGACCCGACGAAGAGGACACCCGAAGTCGCAGACGGACGCCGGACCCGACGAAGAGGACACCCGAAGCCGCAGACGGACACCGGACCCAACGAGGCCGCCGATGGACGCCGCGCAAGACACCAAAACTGTAAGTAAAAAAAATACTTTTTTTCCACAGGATTCGGGGCAACTTTAGGGGTGCGCGGTATACGCGGGAGCGCGTTATACCGCGATAAATACAGTAACTTCCATACTTCAGAGTAAAAAGAAAATGTATACAGCATAATATATACGGAAATATAAATGCACAAACATGAAACAAGGAAAATTACATTTAGCCTACAATGCTGTAAATAAAGCTGGAGTTTTACAACTACTGTAACATCTCTTCACTGGTCGCTGTCCTCACCCTCCCTCTCCTGGCCACCGTCCTCACCCTCCTGCCCATCGTCCTCACCCTCCTGCCCATCCACACGCTGCTGTCTGTCTGGCCACAGATTTTCGTCAACATCACAGTGTATATTCTCCCTGGCGATGCAACGAGGGAAGAAACGCCGTGCATGTTGCAACCATCCCCTACACTGATCTCCTGTAATATCCTCACAGGCAGCGTCCATTGCATGGAGCAGGGACCTCTGATCTTGAGCCCGATGCTCATACACTCTCCACCTCCAAGCGGAGAAAAACTCCTCAATAGGATTGAGGAAAGGAGAGTAAGGTGGTAGGAACACCATATCCATCCTTGGATGAGCAGTGAACCAGTCCCTGATAAGCGGGCCATGGTGAAAATTCACATTGCCCCATACAATTATATTTTGTGGTAGGTGAGGCCCTATGAGACCTCTCTCATTTTCAGGGATCAAATCCAAATGAAGGTGGTCCAAGAAGAGGAGCTTCTGTGTATTGTATGGGCCAAGACTGGGGATGTGAGTATCCACACCATTCTCAGAAATGGCAGCACACATAGTTATATTAACCCCTCGCTGGCCTGGGACATCCACCGTGGCCCGGTGGCCAATAAAATTACGGCCACGTCTTTGGCCCTTGGCCAGGTTGAAGCCAGCCTCATCCACATACACGGGTATGTGAGAGGTCTCGTTTCCTTCCAATGCCATTATTCTCTACAATAGAGTAAAAAAAGAAAACATCAAATCAGTCATACAGAAGAGTCATACACTAGAGTTACAGACAGTTACATAGGAATGTTCTATGTTCCACAAGTTCAATATACTACTGGCCAGTATTCCAGTGGTTCCAAACCTGCGGTACATGTTCTTCTCAGAATTAGGGACCCAGTCGAATACTGGGGCCCCGCCACAGCTTTAAATGTTCCGGGCCAACATGGTCCCGGAACCAGGAACACGTGGCACGCGCACCCCTGTCTGGTAGGCCATCTCGCCCGGGGGCCGTGATGTGTGGTCACCCTAAAGGTGGGTGCCACCTCAGGAAAAGAACCCCGCCTCAATGGCGTCTGCTCCAGAAGTACCCTCCCCCAGCATGCCCCGCGAGAGAAACTCCCTCCCGATTGGCTGCTGGCAAGAGGCACCCCAGCCTGGACTCCACTGTCGCCCCGGGGTGGTATGACACCCCAGCAACCACAGAATGGACCCACAGCACAGCGCAGCTGAAACAGAGACCCTTTGTAAAATTGCAATCAGAATCAGAGTCAACTACACTGTGATTATCCCTTAACTTTTACAGTAATAGCACCGGTACTTGGAAGTACACAGGCGCTACATCTACAATATTTTTCTTGTCCTTGTTAGTATCATACGTAACATCCCACTGAGGTAAGATACTGTTATACTGTAGGCCTATCACACACACTAAATGAATATGTAAATGAATACACATATTTGTTGCTCTATGCACATGTCCTGTCCTATACATTATATAATTCCATCATTGATTGTGAGGCCATGGCTGATGACATGGTCTATAATTGTGGCCCGAATTTCATCAGGGACAGCATGGTGTCTTCGTGCTCCTCGGCCTCTTTCCCCTATTCCACCACCACACACCCTTACTCCTCCTCCTCTTCTTCTTCCTCGAGCAGAAAGTTGCCATTGTTCATTTACTTGGCCAGGTGACTCCATGTTCAGAAGTTGTACTGTTCCTGCATGGTCAAGCTCTATATATACATGTTTGGCAGCATTCACAATCATGGACAGCACCTGTCAGGTACAGTAACTAAACATACTGTTTGATTGGTCATCTGAGACCAACTCCTCCTTCGTTAGTCAAGTTCTAGTTGCACCCGACTGTAAATTGCTGTAATAATTTTATCAAATGTTCCAAGAGATTCATATATGGTATTCATGGTATTATGTTCCTGAATAATTTTGACAATTGAACAGACTATTGTGCATGTGATGACTTAAACAATGAAATGACGCTGACACGTTTTGGAGAGAACGACCATTAGACTGAAAAAATGACAATCAGTTTAGATCAACAAGATCTATTCAATTGGAAATTGTGCTAAATGTAGGCTACTTGTACTAAATCATTTGAAAGATGTACTGAGACAGTGAGACATGTACTGAGACATTTGCAATTTGATGAAATGAATGAGAAATGCCATTCAGTTGTGAACAATTGCGAAGTGGTTTGGAGATTTGTCCATGTTGTTTTGAGAATGTCATTTCTGTTTCAAGAAATGAGCCAAAACAATGGAGAAAAACTGTAAGAGAGGTATGGACTCCAGAGAGAGAGATATAATTTTGCCCCTGTACAATTTATTAGTAAGACCTCATCTGGAATATTCAGTTCAGTTTTGGGCCCCAGTTCTCAAAAAGGATATCGGAGAACTGGAGAAAGTGCAGAGAAGAGGAATGGAGGAGCTTGGCTATGAGAAAAGATTAGAATAACTAAATTTATTCACTCTTGAAAAGAGGAGAATAAGGGGGGATATGATCAACATGTACAAATATATAAGGAGTCCATATAGTGAACTTGGTGTTGAGTTATTCACTTTACGGTCAACACTGAGGACAAGGGGGCACTCTCTACGTCTAGAGGAAAAGAGATTTCATCTCCAAATAAGCAAAGGTTTCTTCACAGTAAGAGCTGTGAAAATGTGGAACAGACTCCCTCCAGACGTGGTTCTGGCCAGCTCAGTAGATTGCTTTAAGAAAGGCCTGGATTCTTTCCTAAATGTACAGAATATAACTGAGTACTAACATTTATAGGTAAAGTTGATCCAGGGTAAATCCGATTGCCTCTCGGGGGATCAGAAAATTTTCCCCTGCTGTAGCAAATTGGATCATGCTCTGCTGGGGTTTTTTGCCTTCCTCTGGATCAACTGTGGGTATGGAGTTGGGTGTATAGGATTGTATTGTGTTTTTTATTTTGTTTGTTTATTTTTTTGTGGTTGAACTGGATGGACTTGTGTCTTTTTTCAACCTGACTAACTATGTAATGTTTTTGCCCCCTTATCTTGGAATACCGTCCATCAGATCAGGGCACACTTCAGGTCTCTTTGCGTCACGATTTTCCGAAAGTAGCCGAACGTCGGTGCGCAGGCGCCGTATAGAGCTGCACCGACGTTCGGCTTCTTTCGGCTACTCGTGACGCGATGTATGCGACCGTCAGAAGCCTGTCGGAAGCCTGTCAATCAAATAGGAATGCCCAGTCCCGAAGACCATACAAGCGGCGGAGAAGATCTATCTGTAAAACGGTAAGTACTGCTTCGATTTAAAAAAAAACACCCGATTCCCCTCGACAAAATGAGCCTCAATCTAATGTTAAAAATTGTTTTTCGGGTGAACTCCCGCTTTAAGTCTAACTATCTTGTTCATATCCGTATCGGACATAGGGCTTTGACCATAAATATATATAATCGAGGAATGTGAAAATACAATATCTTCAATCCTGAGCAGCAATAATAAATTGAAGCATGGAAATTGCGTGAAGATATTGTATTTTTACATTTTCACATTCCTCGCGCTATATATATATATATATATATATATATATATATAATCATACTGTCACTGGATAGTGGCAAGAATGGTGGACATTGAGTTTTTATTACAGTATGATTGACATGTTGTGAATGATTCAGTTTTTATTGGCTATTCCATTTATGTGTTTTTGACACAATAAATTTAGATTTTTTTTGTACTTTCACAGTGGGCTGTGTATTTTCTTTACTCTTTTCCTTATCCCCTTATATGTCGATTGAGCCCAAACATATTTTTTTTTTTTATGAGTCTTTGATGATCTACCGAGAGCTCCTACTCCAATCCTTTTGCCCCTCTCTCCCCTTTTTGCAGTTTCAAGCGTATAGGGGGTTATTTATAGATGTATTCCTATCTGGGATTAGAAGGAATTTGCACATTGTGGGGTCCTTATTTTTTGTTATCTATATCCTGTATGATTTCCCTTGTTGATGACAGGGCTTGTTCTTGACCTGATCCTGGATTCTGCTTTGGTCTTGTAGTTTACACTTGACCCGACTTGGTACTTCATTGCCCATCTGTTGATGACCCCGTCTATTCCTGTGACCCTGCTTCTGTCTCTGATCCTGGTTTCCTGTACTGTTCCAGCCTCCAGTCTGCTGAGAGTCCTGACAAGCTAAACGTCTTAAACCAACAGCATAAGTGGAGTGCCCTTTTAACCTGGGGTAGCCTTCTGAACAATACTACGGTTTCTGATCCATTGATTCGCCAGTCTCCTTGAAGTCGCATCTTCTGCTGCAGGTTCTTCACTGTTCATTTTTCTCGAAGGCGAACGCGCACACAAACGCACACAATTTCTGTTGGTGCCACACGGGCTATTTAAAGTGTGCTTATTTCCATGTTCTTTGCTGACTGATCTTCATCTATGCCCTGTGTCCTGAGTTTATCCTGTATGATTCCCTAGCTGATGACCCGGCTTGTTCTTGATCTGAATTGCATCTTCTCATGCAGGTTATTCAATCACCATCCATAGGCACTCATCTTTCTCCTGTCCCTCGTTACCATCTGTTTCACCTTCAGTGGGGCACGGGCTGGAGATATAAGAGAGGCTGACCTTGTCATTTCAGTCTCCTATTTAACATTTGTACAATAAGCTTTTGTATTTATCTTGTTTGGTGCCTTTAAAGTCCTATCCAGTATACATTTCCATGCTACAGTTTATTTGGGGATGTGGCACTTATTGTTAGCATTGACTATCTGTCTGGCATAGTTGGTTTCTAGTGGTTCTTTGGGCATTGGCTCACTGAACTCTGTGATTTTTTTTTTTTTTTGGGGGGGGGGGGGGGGGGTTTCACTCAAAGCATAGTGCTTTTCAGAGAGTTCAATAAATACCAATAAATACCAATAAATATCGCTTTGCCAAAGCCAAAAAAAAAGGCAAAAGTGGATGATACCCGAGCCACGATACCAAAGAACAAGGTTTTGCCTGTAACACTTCTCTTTGGAGAGCTGGGCCCTGGGATCTAGCGCCTTGGTCACATTGCTATACCACAGGTTGCTCTGGTGGGGTGCTGTACAGGTTCAAGGCAGTGGACCCTAATAAATTAAAGGGGACCCCATCCTTGAAGGTCTAGCATGACTCCAAGCCTGCCATGATGGGTGAAAATTCCAGTAGTGCCCTGCGGCGGGAATGGTAAGTTAAGAACATTACTTGTGGACTTCTTTTTATGAATAGTTGATGTCTTGCCTGTGTTTTTCTCTTACCACTAGAGGGTGTGGAGCAGCATACCTGGTGTCAGCATCCCATGCCTGCCTGGTTTAAAGGTCTGTCAGTCTTGTGGAGGAGTTCTGCCTTCCCCTTTCAGTTCGTCCGCCACCTAAGGAAGGGGATGAAAATTTGGGGTTCCATCAGCAGTGAGACTTCTCCCCCCGGGATCCCCAAGTGGATCACCGCTTGTGTACGTGCAAAGAGAATCTTCTTCTTATGATAAAAGGATGCCGCCGGTGTGCACGTGGATCAGCATGCGCATTGCCTAACGGCGCAGGCGCGAACCGGAAATTGTTATAAACTCAAGCCGTGCGAGTACAGGTGCACGCACAGAGAGACACAGACACTTTTTCACAAGGCATGCATTTTTTAAGACTCATCTGTTTAGCATCTGAGCTGTGGCATTTGATAGCAGCATGTTAAGATTGCTAAAACTGAACTCAGCAATAGATGCATTATAATTAGTACCTCTGCTTTGTGCTTAGGACTATGTATGCCCGAAGGAGAGGGGCAAAAGCGGGGAGAAGCAGTGCAAAGCGCAGCGGTCAGGTCCTGGGAACCATAGTCACGTCTCTACGGCACCTGCTTCCCCTGTAAGAGCTGAAACAGTTGACCAAGCTGAACCCTTGTGAGAGAAAAAAGTGCGGCACTGATGATATACAAAATTGAAATCAGGCAAACTATATGCAAACTATATGCAATGTGAAAATAAAAAAAAAAACGATGAACAGACGTAAAAATGTCACTTATACATATGATATAGTCCAGTGGATAGCTGCCATCATTCCACTTGGTTAAAGTCCGTTCCACGTTGGCCAACTGTTAGACAATTAGACGCAACTGTACAGATTTGATGAATTTCCATGATCAAGCTAATATCCTTAAAAGTCGTTTTTTTAGACAAAGGTTATGACTCTCGAAATATTGATGAAGAAATTAGGAAAGTGTCCCTCATAGATAGGAATTCCTTATTGTTGGAACGCACTCAGCAGACATCTGACAATAAGTTTAAGTGGTCCCTCATTACATCATTTTCCATTCAACATAAACAAATAAAGGACATTTTTAAGAGACACTTGAAAGTTCTTAAAAGCGATCGAGTTCTGGGTCCAGTTCTCCCAGACTCTGCAGGTGTTGTTTTTAGGGGCGCACAATCTTTGGGTGGTTTTATTGCCCCAAATGTAATTGACGCGCCTGTCAAGCCAGTCTTTTTCGATCACATGAAAAGATATTATCCCTGTAGAAAATGCAACATTTGTCTACATAATACATGTGGTCGAAAAAAATCTGAATCATTTGAATCATTTGAGTCTATCAGTACCGGCCAACAATATCAAATGAAACACTTCATGACATGTTCTACACGTTATATTGTGTATTTGATTACATGTCCCTGTCACAAGCAATACGTAGGGCGCACCAATCAAAGCGTGCCCAGGCATTACCCTCATTATCATAATCAAAATCCACAGGGTACTAAGTTTCAGGTCATTGATAAATTTGTCCCCCACTGGAGAGGCAACTCTAGACGCAGAGGAGTCTCTAAACTTGAGACCTTCTGGATTTACCAACTTACATACCACATGGAATGAACGTGGATTGGGACATTAATGCTTTCATTAATCAGGCATGAGTGTCCCTCTCCCGTTCATTCCGTCTCATACCATTTTTTTGGTGTTTTCTTCAGTTTTTGTCATGTCAGTTTTTATTCCTTGTTCTCTGGTCACCCCTTTTTTATTTGCTACATCTTTTTGCCATCTCATGAGTAGGGATGAGCCGAACACCCCCCCATTCAGTTCGCACCAGAACCTTCAAACAGACCGAATGTTCGCGCAAACATTTAGAACCCCATTGACGTCAATGGGACTTGAACGTTCGAATTCAAAAGTGCTAATTTTAAAGTCCAATATGCAAGTTATTGTCGGAAAACGTCTGGGAGAACCCGGGTCTTGCCCCAGGGAACATGTATCAATGGAAAAAAGTTTTAAAAACGGTATTTTTTTCTGGAGCAGTGATTTGAATGATGCTTAAGGTGAAAAAAAATGAAAAATTCCTTTAAATATCATACATGCTGGGTGTCTATAGTAGTGGCACGTGTTTAGAACGGTCCCTGCACAAAATTAGATTACTATTAGAAAAAAGTAATTTAAGACTGCTTGCGGCTTTAATGTAATGTCTGGTTCCTGCAATATGGATGAAAATCACTGAGAAAAATAGCATGGGTTTCTTTAGGTGCAAACTACAGAGCACAAGTGCAGTACACACCAAATAACATTAGGTGCAAACTACAGAGCACAAGTGCAGTACTTATACACACCAAGTAACTTTAGGTGCAAACTACAGAGCACAAGTGTAGTACTGGTACACACCAAGTAACTTTAGGTGCAAACTACAGAGCACAAGTACAGTACTGGTACACACAAAGTAAGTTTAGGTGAAAAACTACAGAGCACACGGGCAATACACCACATGAGAATACTGCAGCTAGCACAATCAACTGATAGACAGTAAATTAGCATAGGAATAACTGATCTAGCTAAACTATACAGTGTATAAATATATGTACAACACCTGGGATGTATATATATCCTCTAATCATATCCTGTAACATTAACTAAACCAACTAGCCTGCCTGCTCTACATAGTTACATAGTTAGTCAGGTTGAAAAAAGACACAAGTCCATCCAGTTCAACCACAAAATAAATAAATAAATAAACAAAATATATCTATCTAGAAAAAAAGACACTGGGGCAGATCCACAAAGAAGTTACGCTGGCGTATCTATTTTATATGCCGCGTAACTTCTATTTTGCTCCTGCGTATCTTTGTTTTGTATCCACAAAACAAGATACACCTGAAGCTGTGCTAGATCTGACAGGCGTACATCTTAGTACGCTGTCGGATCTAAGGTGCATTTTTACGATGGCCGCTAGTTGGCATTTTCGTCGATTTCCCCGTCGAGTATTCAAATTAGCTAGATACGCAAATCCACAAACGTACGTCCGACCGGCGCATTTTTTTACGTAATTTCCGTCAGGCCATGTACTCACGACCGGATCTGTCCGCTGTAAACTGTCTGACGGACAGTTTCCGGCGAACAAGGCAGATTTATCTTTTGGTCCGCTCGCTTGTACACACCAGCGGACCAAATTCCCGTCGTACCGGAACGCATGCACGTAAACCACGTACGACGTCACTATAAAGGGGAAGACCAAAGTCAATGGCGCCGCCCTCTGTTCCTCTTTTGCTAGTTACGTGTTTGCTCGTGTTAGTGAAGGTTTGGTTAGAGCTGATTCGCGCTTTTCGGTCTCCACGCTTTGACAGCTTGTATTCACGGGTTCAGTGCGTGTGCTTGCGGGATCGTAGTTGTCATTCGGCTATAGGCTTGCAGGTTGTTTCTGCTTTTGCAGTTGCGTCCTGTACGCTCGTATCTGTTTGTCACGCGTTCCTCGCAGGTTGTGCTGGATTTGCGAGTGCTTTCTGTTGGAGTGTGTTCTTGACTGACCAGCCGGCCGGTTTGAAGCCATGACGGAGCAGCAGCGTCAATTTTCGCGAGTTGGTGCTGTTTATGGGATGGCTGCTGGATATGTTCATCATTCCAGTACTTTGGCCAGAAACAGGGGGCGGAGGCGTTTCTGGACCAAGAATTGGTTGCGCCAGCGTGACCAGTTCTCACATATGCCTTTGCTTAGGGAACTCCAGGAGAATAATCCTAATGACTATAGGAACTTTCTCCGCATGACGGACCCCGTATTCAACCGTCTGCTGGATCTTCTGTCCCCCTATATCACGAGGCAGGACACTGTGATGCGCCAAGCCATCACGGCCGAGCAGAGGCTTATTGCCACGTTGCGGTACCTGGCGACTGGGAGGAGCCTGCAGGACCTCAAGTTCTCCACAGGCATCTCTCCGCAGGCGCTTGGGGTCATCATACCGGACACGTGTGCTGCCATCATCAAAGTTCTGCAGGAGGAGTATATTAAGGTAAGTTTCCTCCTTTTCCCCTCACAATCTGGCTGTAATAATGGGGGCAACTAACATTTATTTTTATTTCCCAGAAATGCTGTGTGTTTATTAACTAACGTTCCCTTTTCTCCCTATGCATGTTGATATAAGCTTTCCATGTTTTTTTCTTGGCCTACCTGCATATTTGTCCCTTACCCAATATTAACCTGTCCAGCATGCTATCCTAGGGACAAACCCACCTTGCCAATTTTTAAAACAGGACTTTTTGGTTTTTCTGTTCCAACCCCCCCCCCCTTAAAACATTTTGAGTCCCCATCAGAGGGCTGTGGAGTCTCTTAATTAAGTGGCCCTATATATTTCATTACCCAAATTCTCCCTGCACATTTTCAAAATGCAATTATAATACTGTGAAGTAGCACAAGGATGCTTGTAGGATTATGTTTTCAATGTTTATGTGCCAAAGTACTAAATCTCTTTATTTGTTTGTCCCCACAGCTACCCTCCACACCACAGGAATGGCAGTCTGTGGCTTCCCAATTTGCCCAGCGGTGGGATTTCCCGAACTGCGGTGGAGCAATAGATGGGAAACACGTCCGCATAGTGCCCCCACCCCACTCGGGGTCCTACTATTATAACTACAAGGGTTATCATAGTATTGTGTTGATGGCGGTGGTGTCGGCACAGTATGAGTTTCTATATGTGGACGTGGGGAAGAACGGCCGGCTGTCTGATGGGGGAGTGTTCGCACGGACTGATTTCTATGATCGTCTCCAAGCTGGTGGTCTGGCATTGCCACCAGATGAAGATAATGTGGAAGGACTTCCGTTTGTGTTCCTAGCGGACGAGGCTTTCGGGCTTGGTCCTCACCTCATGCGGCCATTTCCCCAGAGGACCCTCACCTCAGAGAGGAGGGTGTTTAATTATCGGTTGGCCAGGGCTCGGAGGGTAGTCGAGAATGCCTTTGGGATACTCACCAACCGGTTCCGCCTGTTCAGGACAGCGATACACTTGGCGGAATATAAATTGAACACCGTTGTATTTGCCTGCTGCATTTTGCACAACTTTTTACGCAGGCACTCCCAGACGTACCTACCCGACATTGGTTCTGAGGCAAGACTACCCTCAGATCCCCTTCGCGGGCTGGACACTGGTCGCGCTGGCTTGGCCACCCAATCAGCTCGTGAGGTACGCAACAAATATGTTGAGTACTTCATGGGTCGGGGGGCCATTGCTATGCCAGATCATATTTCTTTCTAATTCGGCCCCCAAAAGAAAGAAATATTCACAGAACTAATAAATAATTAGACCATTGGACTTTATACAGTTGTTTGTCATTACTGCTTTTTCTATTGACACATTTATTTCTCTAGTTTTATTAAATCACCACAATTGCACAATATTCACTCATCTCCAAACTGTGTTTTTACTCTAGAAATAAGAAGCCACTCCATTTTCCAAATTTGAGGTCAAGCTTTTTATTTTCTGCTTGTTCATGACCACACAAATTTTTTTTTTAAAGTACTCCCTGCTTTTGGACTTAGGAGTCTCCAATTTTTTTAGTCCTTTTTTTAGTAATTTTTTATTTTATTTACCAAAAAATATTCTCAAGAATATACATTTTTAAACAAGTTCACATTTTTGGTTAGCAGATATAGTTCTATTTCTTTTTTACATAGATATATATATATATAATGTCGTAAAACTTTGGCCAATAAACTCACTAAATAGAGAGATATATAGATAATAATTTTTTTGTGGGGTGTTTACCGCCATTTATTTAGTGTTTTTTTGGCATTTTTTTTCGCCAAAAAAAAAATATATTTTATTTTTGGACTTTTTGTTTCCCAAAAAAATAAATTATATTTTTGTGAAATATTTTGTTTCGATTTTTCGAAATGTTATCTTTTTCTATTTTTGAAAAAATATATATTTTTTGGGTTTGTTCTTATTTTTTTTTGTAAAATTTTATTTTTTGTTTTTTTTTCAAAAAGATTATATTTGTTTTTGATTTTGGTGTCAAATCTCGACTTCCATAAATTTGGGATTTTTTAAGATATATAATTATATATATATATATATATATATATTTTTTTTTGTTTGGTGTTTATTCTTTGATTGTTTATGGTATAAACTTTATAGTATCCAAAAATTAAGAAAATGGACAAACAAAAGAACTTAAACCTTATAAAAATATTAAGAATTCACAACAGCAGTCAGTCATGGTGTGCTTTCACACTGGAACACGCCAAAATTTGAAGATGCACACATTCAGTGAAAAATTGCCAAATGTCATTGGTTCAACAGACAAATGGCCACATGTGCTATCTGACATCATGGGTGATCAATGTCTGTGTTTTGTGGGAGCAAATAGTGTTGAGCAGAATATGCCATATTCGATTTCGCAATATATCTCGAATATATATTCGAATATTCGAGATATATTCGCTAAATTCGAATATTCGTGATATTTTATCGAAATTAAATTATTGCGATTTTTCGCTATTGCGAATTGCGAAAATAATTGCGATTTTTTTGATAACTGCGGTAGGAGCACTCTGATTGGCTCAGAATATTCTTGATATTTGTCGAAATTTCGCAAAATGCGAATGCGATATTGATGGCGAAATTTCGACAACAGCGCTAGGAGCACTCTGATTGGCTCAGAATATTCGTGATATTTTACAATACAAAATAATTGCGAATATTCGGCAAATGCGGAAGGAGCACTCTGATTGGCTCAGAATATTCTTGATATTTTATCGAAATTTCGCAAAATGCGAATGCGATATTTATTGCGCAATTTCGACAAATGCTGGAGGAGCGCTCTGATTGGCTCAGAATATTCGTGATATTTTATCGAAATTTCGCAAAATGCGAATGCGATATTTATTGCGCAATTTCGACAAATGCTGTAGGAGCACTCTGGCTCAGAATATTCGTTATATTTTATCGAAATTTCGCAATATTGCGAATGCGATGATTATTGCGGAATTTCCCCAAATGCTGTAGGAGCGCTCTGATTGGCTCATTCAGAAATCGAATATTCGAGATATTTTAGCGCAATTTCACAAAATGCGAATGCGAAATTGTTTGCAGATATTTCGAAAACTGCTGTAGGAGCACTCTGAAATCGAATATTTGTGATATTTTAGCAAAAAATATTGCGATTGCGATTTTTCGATCGCGCATGCGCAATCGCGCGAACAACACGCGCCCAACACGCGACCATTTCCTGGACCCTTGCCAGTTTCCAACTTTATGATCGCATCGCAATCGCAGAGCAGAATGGTTGGAAGTAATTTCACTGTATCTGAGGAAAAGATGCTGATTTGTGTAAGTATTTTGACCACTGTTATTTCATTATCTTCAACTGCATTTTAGTCTAGTTTAAAAGTTAGTATATATGATCAGATATTAGTATTTCACAAACAATGTGTCTCCTGCTTTTACAAAACTACAACTCTCAGCATGCCTGGACAGCTGCAGACACCCTGGTTGGTAAATGTGTATTTAGGCACTTTTCCTTGTTATTTAGCATAATGAATTTAACATTTTTTTGGACATAGGACGTATGCGAACGTCCTGACTTCAGGGTCCTCAAGGCCCAAGGACGTTCGAATACATATTGCCCTTTAGATGTTGCAGAACTACAACTTCCAGCATGCCTGGGAATGCTGGCACTTCTAGTATTGTAAGTTCTGCAGGCCCACATTTTTCAGGCCTTTATGCACGGGTCTCTAAACTGTGGCACCCTAGATGCAGCAAAAGTAAAATTCTTAGCATGCACTGACAGACCGTGGCTGATGCGAGTAGTAGTTTTGCAACAGCTGGAGGTGGACTGGTCTTGAAACCCTGAGTTAGGTAACAAACCCGTAGTGTTTTGCAACCATTCTGCCTCCAGCTGTTTTTTTTTTGTTGAAAAGCCTGTGGCGTGCAAAACACAACCCAAAAACTCCACCCGGTGCAGGGAAAAATGTGCACACACCTAAAGAGTGACATCACAAAAAACTGCGACGGGTGCATACGTCAGTGGTCCTCCGAAAAGGTCCCGTCTCAGATCCTCCGGGGCGTTAGGCTCCTGACAGGGAAAAGAGTTACTGTGGTCCATACAGCCAAAGCCATATGGACCCATCTCGGTTCAAGCAGCCGAAGCCACAAGGACCCAACATCCTCGGAGGGACTGCCGAAACAGAACCCTCCTCGGTGAGGCTCCCCCGAAGGGAGACCCCATGAGAGCCGGTGAACCTAACCAGAAGGCCGAGTCTACCAGCTCCCAAGACTTTCAGAGACCGGCCCGAGGACCAGCACCCTACTCGCCACACATAAAGTGCAAGCACCAAAACAAAAAGAGTGACAAACAAAACAGAACACGGGGGAAAAATAATAAAAGAAAGTGGGGAAAAGGAAGATGGGAGAGTGAGGAAAGTGACCAATGTGAAATAATTCTGCCTCCAGCTGTTGCAAAACTACAACTCCCTGCATGCAACTGGCTGCAATTACCCCCCCCCCTCTCCCCCAATGTGAATTTACAGGGTACATTCACATGGGCTGTGGCTTACAGTGTGCTTCTAGCTGAAGCAAATTTGGCGCTGCAGCTCAAACCCTCAGCGGGACACTACTGTGAACCCCATGCCCCTCTGACTGTACCTTAAAAACACTACACCACACTAAATATAAATGAAAAAACAAAACATATACACATACCCCTACATAGCCACCCTCACCTCCACATTAAAAGAAAACATCTTGTACGGCACTGTTTCCTAAACGGAGCATACAGCTGTTGCAAAACAACTCCCCGTTATTACCGGACAGCCATTAACTGTCCAGGCATGCTGGGAGTTAAAGTATAATTGTTGTACAGCTGGTGACGGTGAGCTACATGGTGTATCAGAGCATGCTGGTAGTTGTAGTTGTTAAATAACATCAACTCCATTATTTATTCAAAATTAATTCATCAAAAAGTCAAAAGAAACAAACATATTATTGTTCCTATATAAAGATAGGGATGAAAAAAAATAATCTATTGTACAGGCCCATTATCAGTGTCCAAAAATAATTATAGCGGTCAGATGAATAGCAACGCATATCTCCCCTATACGTGTATCCTGTGTTGTTAATAATATATACATAATTATGCAAATGATAATGGCTGCTATATTTATGCAAAAAAGGTGGCGACCGAAATGGCAGGATATAAAATCTGTCATGTTACCCCTGTCATTGATTAATAAGGCGAGAATGCTTCCAATTGTTGAATACCATACATTTACGTCATATATCCATAAGGCTTTAAACAAAAGTATTACAATATACTTTGTTCTTCATCTTGCAGAGGTTCCTAGAAAAGGGGTATGATCAGCTCCACAGGCAGCCTGAGAAAAAGGCCATTGTCAGCGCCCTAATGGAGGAATTAGGTGGCCAACACAATCGCCTGGCGATCGTGAAAAAATGGTCCGATATGAAGAGGCGCCACATGGACCGTGTTAGGCATATCCGGAATAAATATCATCCAGGTAAGTTATTGGTGACAGTTATGTTTTTTTTTTCCAAAGTGTATTTTGTGCGTGAACTCGAGAGAGGAGCCGGACTTGGGAGTAGGCAGGCCTCCCCCAGAGGCAATCTGCCACCTTTCTCCATGCCCCGGGTGGCAATGGCGGGTGTGAGGGGGTCCTCCCACACAGACCGTCCTACCTGCTCCGCTTCGAAGCCCAACGGGGCAGAGGGACTCCCTATAAGGGAGTGAGAGGATTTGACCGCTCAACCAGCCCCGTTAGTCCTTCGCCTCTCTTTTTAGAGACCGCGTGGTCAGAGTGCATGCATGTTAACCCAATTTCGAGTGCGTGTGTAAGTGTGGTGGTTTTTGTGGGAGGGAGGTGGGCGTACTAAGCGCAGGCTTACCTCGCATAGCACACCCACCGGGGGCCGGGCTGAGACCACCAAACTCAATTCACATGTAGCCGAGAGCGGGATCCGAACCCCTAGCTGCAGAGGTGAATCGCTTGTCAGCGCAGTGGCAATCGCGTTGAGCCACCGCAGCTCCTTTGGTGACAGTTATGTAAGGTCATATGTAATTCATGTAAGGTCAGATGTTGTTAACCAAGACGCCATGTTGTGATAACATATATCACCACCAGCCAAGGTATTCATAGTACTGTTGAAAAAAGACATGGGACAGCAGACAGGAACACAGAAGTTATGTGGGAACATACTTTTCCCATTGCTTTGCATGGGACTTTAAACAAAAACCCAGACCCTCACCAATGGGGGTAGTTAAGGGATAAATTAACGATCCTATACTTTAAGTGGACGTATAGGTAACATGTGACCAAGTGTTATCGAAATATCTACAGCTGTTATGAAGTAACATGTATTTCCCATAGAGTTGAATGGGACTTTAAAGAAAAACCCCGAACATTGGCAAATGGGGGTGGGTAAGGGTTAAACCACCTATCCTATGTTTGTGGCTGACATATAAGTAACCTGTGTGCCAAGTTTCATGTAAATATCTTTAGCCGTTTGGACGTGATGCTGGAACATACATACATACATGCACACACACGTTGAGATTTATATATATAGATTCCCACTAAATTCCTGTGTTAGGCGTGGGGTTGTTATAGTAATCCCGTGTACTCCATCAGGCCCTTTTTTTAACATGAGATCGTCTGAACAAAACAAAGGAGACAAAAACAGCTCATTTTACCATGGTGGCAGCCCAGCTCACGCTCAGTCCCCTGTAGTGCCCACAAGACCCTTTAATATAACATTGTCCCATTGGTTAACTGTCTATATAAATTAATTTGTATTCATATGCAATACAGCAGAGTACACAGAATTTGCATACATCATTAGAAAACATTTTTATAATATATGAAAATTGTGTTATTATAGGAGCTCCGCTACCAGCTGTACGCGCCAAGCGCAGAAGGCGCCAGGCCGATGAGGAGGAGGATGCGGCAGAGGAGGATGCGGCAGAGGAGGAGAGGGATGAGGAGGAGCAGCCAGGGCCCTGCAACTCGCCACCCAGAGCTCCTGTTGAGGAGCATCCCCCCTCCAAGAAACTACTGGTGAGGAAGAGGATATCACGGGTCATGGAGAGGTCGAGGTCCAGGAAGAGCCCGTTGTGATGAGCCTCGCTCAGGAAGGTAAATATGCGCACAATGATTAATAACATTTCAACAATAAAATGTAGATATAAAAATGGACAACATATAAAGCGCACCCGTCAGATTGCAGAACCATTATATGGTATTTATGATAGAAGTATACAGGTAGTGCAGAATTATTAGGCAAGTTGTATTTTTGAGGATTCATTTTATTATTGAACAACAACCATGTTCTCAATGAACCCCAAAAACTCATTAATATCAAAGCTGAATATTTTTGGAAGTAGTTTTTAGTTTGTTTTTAGTGTTAGCTATTTTAGGGGGATATCTGTGTGTGCAGGTGACTACTATTACTGTGCAGAATTATTAGGCAACTTAACAAAAAAATAAATATATACCCATTTCAATTATTTATTTTTAACAGTGAAACCAATATAACATCTCAACATTCACAAATATACATTTCTGACATTCAAAAACAAAACAAAAACAAATCAGTGACCAATATAGCCACCTTTCTTTGCAAGGACACTCAAAAGCCTGACATCCATGGATTCTGTCAGTGTTTTGATCTGTTCACCATCAACATTGCGTGCAGCAGCAACCGCAGCCTCACAGACACTGTTCAGAGAGGTGTACTGTTTTCCCTCCTTGTAAATCTCACATTTGATGATGGACCACAGGTTCTCAATGGGGTTCAGATCAGGTGAACAAGGAGGCCATGTCATTAGTTTTTTTTCTTTAATACCCTTTCTTGCCAGCCACGCTGTGGAGTACTTTGACACGTGTGATGGAGCATTGTCCTGCATGAAAATCATGTTTTTCTTGAAGGATGCAGACTTCTTCCTGTACCACTGCTTGAAGAAGGTGTCTTCCATAATCTGGCAGTAGGACTGGGAGTTGAGCTTGACTCCATCCTCAATCCAAAAAGGCCCCACAAGCTCATCTTTGATGATACCAGCCCAAACCAGTACTCCACCACCACCTTGCTGGCGTCTGAGTCGGACTGGAGCTCTCTGCCCTTTACCAATCCAGCCATGGGCTCTTCTATCTGGCCCATCAAGACTCACTCTCATTTCAGCAGTCCATAAAACCTTAGAAAAATCTTTCTTGAGATATTTATTGGCACAGTCTTGACGTTGCAGCTTGTGTGTCTTGTTCAGTGGTCGTCGTCTTTCAGCCTTTCTTACCTTGGCCATGTCTCTGGGTATTGCACACCTTGTGCTTTTGGGCACCCCAGTGATGTTGCAGCTCTGAAATATGGCCAATCTGGTGGCAAGTGGCATCTTGGCAGCTGCACGCTTAACTTTTCTCAGTTCATGGGCAGTTATTTTGCGCCTTTGTTTTTCCACACGCTTCTTTTGTTCGATGATCACGCTTCAGAAGCTTTGCAATTTTAAGAGTGCTGCATCCCTCTGCTAGATATCTCTCTATTTTGGACTTTTCAGAGTCTGTCAAGTCCTTCTTTTGGCCCATTTTGCCAAAGGAAAGGAAATTGACTAATAATTATGCACACCTGATATAGAGTGTTGATGTCATTAGACCACACACCTTCTCATTACAGAGATGTACATTACCTAATATGCCTAATCGGTAGTAGGCTTTCGAGCCTATACAGCTTGGAGTAAGACAACATGCATAAAGAGGATGATGTGGTCCAAATACTCATTTGCCTAATAATTCTGCACTCCCGGGATGTGTTAGACACATAACAAGTGTATAGACATGATAATGATTGATTAATAAGCAAAAAAAATATTTTATTTATTTGGTAACGTTCTTTGAAATCCAAATGTTTTTTTATTATATCCTAACAGTATCAAGAAAGATGATGAGGCAGAACGCGCTCATAAAAAAAACACACCAGAGGATCCTGGGAAATCAACGCCAAATCCGCTACCTGGTCCAACAAAATGCGCTGCTAGAGCAGCAGCAATCAAAAAATATTGCTGAGATGGAAAGGCTTCAGAAGCTCAATCAGAGTTATGTCTGAATTTATTTTTTTATTAAAAAATCTTATTTTTTGGAAATGTTTCATTTCTTTTTGAGATAGATTTGTAGGTTTTTCAACACATCTAACTTCACATCGAACAAATCAACATCAAGACATCTAACTTCATAATAAGCAAAAACATTTTATACTATTATTTTATTTAACACAAACCTAGGACAAACTAAAGCACACGACGAACACAAAATAAACTGTTGAAAAATGAACATAACAAAAGCAACAATATATATATATATACAGAGAGAGAGAGAGAGCAAGAAAGAGAGAGAGAATGCAGATTTGCTCTTGCAGACAGCCCAATGGTTGCAGTATAAAGGCCGCAAACCAGGGTTTAACATAAGGTTCATTGTTTTAGTTACACTTGCTGTTTAGATCCGGTCTGGTTGGTGGATCCGCTGTGCCAGAGAGGTCATGAAGCTTTACTCAGCATGGAGGCAGCAGCAGTAGTATTAAAATATAATGTAACTAGACAATGCATTTCCTGAGGAAAATGTGAGTGGGAATGCTGATTAGCTTAATTGCTAAGCCCCTTGCCAAAGACATTCACCATAACCACTACACTATCTTTAGGACACACAGCTTCTTTCTCTATCTGCAAAGTATAGAGTATGCTGACTTCATGGTCGCCACTCCCCCCTCAAGAGGTTTCCCCTCCCCCCCAGGTCAGTGAGGAGAAATATTGCACTGAGGTAAGGAAAGCTATTTATGGAAAGAAATAACATTACAAACGCTTTTAATTCACAGATCAAATACATGATTTAAGCCTCCAAACAAAGCTTAATAAATCCTCAACCGTACATGCGATCGATACAACGACTACACTGTTTGAAATACACGGCCCTTGTGAACGCATCGATATGAAATTTATGTTGATAAACTTAAAAATGTGGCCATGTCTGCGATTTAGAAAAGAGCGTCTTTGTGTGTTTTGCAGCAACATTTTTTAGATAATTTAACATGAGAGTCTATGAGACATAATTTCAGGCTGTTGTCCTTTAGAAGCTCCAAGAACTAAAACTAAAATACGTATCGCAGAACTGATCACATTGCCTGAAACCAGACAAGCATAGCTACGTTTTGATATATAAATTGCGTATGAAAAGTAGATCTTGTGGGCGTGAGAGCAATTTGTTTCCCCTTTTTTAAAGATATTTTTTTTACAAAGATCTCCAATGTTAAGGTCACATGACAAACTCTAAATCCCCTCCATAGGATTACATTATAACCGATTGCATTTTCGTAAAAAATTCGCCAAACGTAAATTGCATTTTCACCAAAAATTGTAAACGATATCGATCTGAAAAGTCATAGCCGGATAGCTAAATATTTTGTGACCGCTTTAAAGTTTGTTTGGTGTCTGTAAGTGAAAGTATGAAGGAGCTGAAACTTTTGGCAGGGCACGTGATTTCAAAGGGGAAAAGGATGTTCTCATTGACTTCAATGTTAAAAAAAAGGGTCTAAAAGCTTAAAATTTATAAAAGTATAAATAGTCCAAAAAAACTTGAAGAAGTCCCATCATTAGCTGAACGAGACGAACATTTTTACAGTTGAATGGTCTCAATAGCTGAAAGTATGCCGAAGTTACGCAGAGCCAAAAAACGTAAGGAATAATAAGAATAATAAATTTACGGATATCAATACTGGGAATGTTTATTAAAGCATTCACACTAATTAAGATTAATACATTTACGGGTATCCATACTGGGAATGATTATTAAAGCATTCCCACTAAGTATCACACAGGCAGGATTTACAAGCAGTAGTGGTAATAGTACTAGATAGCATCAAAACACTTGGGGAAGACTTTACAGCATCAGTAGTGGCCATAGTAGTCAATAGTGTACCAAAAAATTGGGACATAGGTGTCTTGACTGAGCAGCAATAGTAGTAGTATACATTGACAATACAGTGTCAAATCACTCGGGCAAGAGGTGCCATGATGAACAGCAGCAGCAGCATCAGTAGTGGTAATAGTAGTATAGAGTGGCAAATAACTAGTGACATAGGTGTCTTGATTGAGCCGTAGTAGTAGTAGTAGACATTGACAATACAGAGTCATATCACTTGGGCAGGAGGTGCCATGATGAACAGCAGTGGTAATAGGAGTATATAGAGTGTGAAATAACTGCTGACATAGGTGTCTTGACTGAGCAGCAGCAGCAGTATTAGTATTAGCAGTAGTAGTTGATACAGAGTCATATCACTTGGGCAGGAGGTGCCATGATGAACAGCAGTGGTAATAGGAGTATATAGAGTGTGAAATAACTGCTGACATAGGTGTCTTGACTGAGCAGCAGCAGCAGCAGCAGTAATAGTATTAGCAGTAGTAGTTGATACAGAGTCATATCACTTGGGCAGGAGGTGCCATGATGAACAGCAGTGGTAATAGGAGTATATAGAGTGTGAAATAACTGCTGACATAGGTGTCTTGACTGAGCAGCAGCAGTAGTAGTATTAGCAGTAGTAGTAGTTGATACAGAGTCATATCACTTGGGCAGGAGGTGCCATGATGAACAGCAGTGGTAATAGGAGTATATAGAGTGTGAAATAACTGCTGACATAGGTGTCTTGACTGAGCAGCAGCAGCAGTAGTAGTATTAGCAGCAGTAGTTGATACAGAGTCATATCACTTGGGCAGGAGGTGCCATGATGAACAGCAGTGGTAATAGGAGTATATAGAGTGTGAAATAACTGCTGACATAGGTGTCTTGACTGAGCAGCAGCAGCAGCAGCAGTAGTAGTATTAGCAGTAGTAGTTGATACAGAGTCATATCACTTGGGCAGGAGGTGCCATGATGAACAGCAGTGGTAATAGGAGTATATAGAGTGTGAAATAACTGCTGACATAGGTGTCTTGACTGAGCAGCAGCAGCAGGAGCAGTAGTAGTATTAGTAGTAGTGGTTGATACAGAGTCATATCACTTGGGCAGGAGGTGCCATGATGAACAGCAGTGGTAATAGGAGTATATAGAGTGTGAAATAACTGCTGACATAGGTGTCTTGACTGAGCAGCAGCAGTAGTAGTATTAGCAGTAGTAGTTGATACAGAGTCATATCACTTGGGCAGGAGGTGCCATGATGAACAGCAGTGGTAATAGGAGTATATAGAGTGTGAAATAACTGCTGACATAGGTGTCTTGACTGAGCAGCAGCAGCAGCAGCAGTAGTAGTATTAGCAGTAGTAGTTGATACAGAGTCATATCACTTGGGCAGGAGGTGCCATGATGAACAGCAGTGGTAATAGGAGTATATAGAGTGTGAAATAACTGCTGACATAGGTGTCTTGACTGAGCAGCAGCAGCAGCAGCAGTAGTAGTAGTATTAGCAGTAGTAGTTGATACAGAGTCATATCACTTGGGCAGGAGGTGCCATGATGAACAGCAGTGGTAATAGGAGTATATAGAGTGTGAAATAACTGCTGACATAGGTGTCTTGACTGAGCAGCAGCAGCAGGAGCAGTAGTAGTATTAGTAGTAGTAGTTGATACAGAGTCATATCACATGGGCAGGAGGTGCCATGATGAACAGCAGTGGTAATAGGAGTATATAGAGTGTGAAATAACTGCTGACATATGTGTCTTGACTGAGCAGCAGCAGCAGCAGCAGTAGTAGTATTAGCAGTAGTAGTTGATACAGAGTCATATCACTTGGGCAGGAGGTGCCATGATGAACAGCAGTGGTAATAGGAGTATATAGAGTGTGAAATAACTGCTGACATAGGTGTCTTGACTGAGCAGCAGCAGCAGGAGCAGTAGTAGTATTAGTAGTAGTGCTTGATACAGAGTCATATCACTTGGGCAGGAGGTGCCATGATGAACAGCAGTGGTAATAGGAGTATATAGAGTGTGAAATAACTGCTGACATAGGTGTCTTGACTGAGCAGCAGCAGTAGTAGTATTAGCAGTAGTAGTTGATACAGAGTCATATCACTTGGGCAGGAGGTGCCATGATGAACAGCAGTGGTAATAGGAGTATATAGAGTGTGAAATAACTGCTGACATAGGTGTCTTGACTGAGCAGCAGCAGCAGTAGTAGTATTAGCAGTAGTAGTTGATACAGAGTCATATCACTTGGGCAGGATGTGCCATGATGAACAGCAGTGGTAATAGGAGTATATAGAGTGTAAAATAACTGCTGACATAGGTGTCTTGACTGAGCAGCAGCAGCAGCAGCAGTAGTAGTATTAGCAGTAGTAGTTGATACAGAGTCATATCACTTGGGCAGGAGGTGCCATGATGAACAGCAGTGGTAATAGGAGTATATAGAGTGTGAAATAACTGCTGACATAGGTGTCTTGACTGAGCAGCAGCAGCAGGAGCAGTAGTAGTATTAGTAGTAGTAGTTGATACAGAGTCATATCACTTGGGCAGGAGGTGCCATGATGAACAGCAGTGGTAATAGGAGTATATAGAGTGTGAAATAACTGCTGACATAGGTGTCTTGACTGAGCAGCAGCAGTAGTAGTATTAGCAGTAGTAGTTGATACAGAGTCATATCACTTGGGCAGGAGGTGCCATGATGAACAGCAGTGGTAATAGGAGTATATAGAGTGTGAAATAACTGCTGACATAGGTGTCTTGTCTGATCCAGAGGAGTCATGGGAGAAAGTCAGGTGGTCAGATGAGACCATAATATAACTTTTTTGATGAGTACCATGCCAAGAACGCCATCCCTACTGTGAAGCATGGGGGTGGTAGCATCATGCTTTGGGGGTGTTTTTCTGCACATGGGACAGGGTGACTGCACTGTATTAAGGAGAGGATGACCGGGGCCATGTATTGCGAGATTTTGGGCAACAACCTCCTTCCCTGAGTTACAGCTTTGAAGATGGGTCGAGGCTGGGTCTTCCAACATGACAATGACCCAAAGCACACAGCCAGGATAACCAAGGGGTGGCTCTGTAAGGAGCATATCAAGGTTCTGGCGTGGCCTAGCCAGTCTCCAGACCTAAACCCAATAGAGAATCTTTGGAGGGAGCTCAAACTCCGTGTTTCTCAGCGAGAGCCCAGAAACCTGACTGATGTAGAGAAGATCTGTGTGGAGGAGTGGGCCAAAATCCCTCCTCCAGTGTGTGCAAAGCTGGTGTAAAACTACAAGAAAGGTTTGACCGCTGTAATTGCAAAGAAAGCCTACTGTACCAAATATTAACATTGATTTTCTCAGGTGTTAAAATAGTTATATTCAGCACTGTAAATACATCAGGTCCGGGGCTCCATCAGGAAATGCATGACAAGGGACCCTTCAGCGCCCTGAACCGAGGACGGGTGCCAGAAAGTCACCGCCGATCCAGGACTCATTCATCTTTATGAATGTGAGTCTGTCCACGGAGTCTGTGGACAGACGGGTCCTCTTGTCCGTGACCACCCCACCTGCCGCGCTGAATGTCCGCTCAGATAGTACGCTGGAGGGGGGGCAAGACAATAACTCCAGCGCATACTGAGCGAGCTCGCGGCAGGTGTCCAATCTGGCAACCCAGTACTCCATGGGGTCGTCGGTGCTCATACTGTCAGAAGCACCGACGGACGCCATGTAGTCTGCCACCATGTGGGCCAGCCGCTGGTGGTGACTGCTGCTGCTGCTGGTGCTGGTACTGGGTCGCTCGGTTTGGAAGAACATCCTCATCTCATCCATTAGGTCCCCTGCTCGGCTGCTGCTGGGTGCAGCCACCTGCTGGGTGAGATGTGGGGGGACAACTGGAGGCCGGGGAGTTGCCTGCTCCAACCGGCTGACAATGCCTGCCTGCAGTTCCTCCATCCGGCGCTGCCTCCGGCTGGCTGGGATGAACTGCTCCAGTTTCCCCTTGCACCTGGGATCCAAAAGGGTGGCCATCCAGAAATCATCCCTCGCCTTGATGGTCTTAACCCGGGGGTCCCTCCTGAGGCATCTCAGCATGTGGGCAGCCATGGGGAAGAGCACAGCCCGCTGTGACTCCTCACTGCTGCCCAGGTCAATGAGGTCCGACTCTTCATCCCTGAGGCGCTGCTGGTCACGCTCAGAGATGCCCAACCCCCGGACTATCGGTGCCCCCAACACCGGCTCTCCCTCCTGACCAGGCCCTGACTCCGGGACGACACCAGCAACCACCTCCTCCTCCTCATCATCATCATCCTCCTCCTCCTCGTCCTGGCCCTGGTCTCGGTGGAGCATTGCTGCCTCCTCCTGCTCCACCAAGGCACTCTCCCCAGCTTCGAGCAGGCGATCTAGTGTCCTCTCCAGCATGAACACTATTGGCAGCACGTTATTGAGGCCGACATGCTCACTGCTGACCATCTTGGTCGCCTGCTTGAAGGAGGACAACACTTGGCAGACCTGCTGTATCTGCCCCCACTCCGCACAGGCGATGAAAGGAAGTTGTGGTGAAGCCCTCTCAGTGTGTAGGTCCATCAGGTACTCCCTCACCGCCCTTCGCTGCTCCCACAACCTCTTCAGCATGTGGAGGGTGGAGTTCCACCGCGTCACACTGTCCACAATCAGCCTGTGAAGGGGCAGCCTGTAGTTCCGCTGCAACTCGGACAGGGACGTGGTAGCGGTTGGGGAGCGCCTGAAGTGGCTGGCAATCCTACGCGCCTTTGGCACAATGTCACTCAACCCGGGATAAGTGCGCAGGAACTTCTGCACCACCAGGTTGAGGACATGTGCCAGACAGGGCACGTGGGTCAGACTGCCAGCACTGAGGGCGGCGAGTAGGTTGCTGCCGTTATCGCAGACAACCATACCTGCCTGGAGCCTTCGGGGTGTCAGCCACTTCTGGACCTGAGCCTGAAGTGCTTTCAGCACTTCTTGTCCAGTGTGTCTCCGGTCCCCTAAACTAACAAGCTGGAGCACGGCCTGACAGCGCACGTGGCCCACACTTGAGTAGCTACGGGGGCGCTTGCTGGGAGGCTCAGCAGCTGCGGAGACAGTGGCTTGAGGGAGACCAGCAGTTCTCCCCTGGACACCCCGGGGCGGCACCACAAGATCGGTTGCCGCCGATCCCTCACCGACGCCTCGGAGGGAAACCCAATGGGCCGTGAAGCTGATGTAGCGCCCCTGCCCATGCCTGCTGGTCCAGCCATCCATTGTCAGATGAACCCTGTCGCTGACAGCGTGATCCAGCGACAGGGTTACATTCTGCACAATGTGCTGGTGTAGGGCAGGGACACCAGTCCTGGCAAAGAAATGGCGGCTGGGGACACGCCATTGGGGTTGGGCCTGCTCCAACATCTGCCTGAAGGGGTTGCTGTCAACTATGTTGAAGGGCAGCAGATGTTGGGCAATAACCCTTGCCAGGAGCCCATTGAGGGAACGCACACGTCGGTCTCCAGGGGGGAAGGGAGTGGTGCGGTCAAAGGCGTCTGAAATCGACGCCTGGCGCCGGACGGCAGTGCGGGACACAGACGCAGAGGGTGCTGTGGAAGTAGAGGTCTGGCTGCCGGTACCAGTACCTCTACTAGAGGGAGCGGGGGGGCATGACCTGCTGGAAAGAGATGAAGCTGTGGCAGGGGCTGCTGTACCCTGCTCACTTGTGGTGGTGGCGCTGCTACCACCACCACGCTTCATCTCGTCAAACACCCCCCAGTGGTTTATCCTCAGGTGCTGGTTCAGGGCTGTGGTACCCACCCGAGCCAAACACTTCCCTCTCTTCACCCTCACTTTACAGATCCGGCAGACGGCCACGGTAGGGTTGTCTGCCACCAGGGTGAAGTAGTTCCAGACAGGTGACTTCAGCGCCGCCCTCCTGTCAGATGGGGTGACGCTGACTTGCACCTGCTGGGACTCGGTGCGCACAGGTGGAGCTGCCTGCTGCTGCTGCTGCTGCTCCTGACACCTCCTGCTGCCATCACCAGTGGAGACCCTGACGATGGTCTCCCTGGTGGTGACCTGGCGCACCGTTTCACCAGGGTGCCTACCTTCCCCGTCGTCACTGACGCAGTGAGCCGACGCGTCAGATGGCAACCATGATGGGTCACCCTCTTCGCCCCCAGAGATGTCAGACCAAGGGCTGAGATGTGTTGGTCTGAGGGAACCAACTGACATGGAGCCTCTAGCCTGGCTCCGCTGTCCCCTCACCCACGCCTGGGTCTGACTAGGTGCTGCTGTTTCCTGCACCAAAACAGCAGCACCAGTTTGAAGGAATGTCTCTGGGATACTGCCAGCAGGTATCCCATCCTCCTCATCCATCCCTTCAAAAAGGTCCTGACCATCAGGACAGAGCTGGAGGTCTGCCTGATGCATGGCCTCCCCCAAGAGATCCCTCTCACTGTCGCTGTCGAACAGTAAGATGCTGGACTCTTGGGGGCTGGGGGGGGGGTACTACAGGCACCGGTGTAATGGTGGTACTACTGGGAGTCGGGACCGACGACTCAGTGGCACTGCTGTGCCCCATGTAGTCCACCACTACTTCAGCCTGAGATGGCAATATCGGGCGGCTGCCCGATGGAAAGAACTCCCGGATCAGGCGGACTCCCCTTGCACCCGATCCTCTACCACTAGTAGGGGCACGAGAGGTACCCCGTGCTGGCAGCGACCCAGCACTGGGAGTAACTCCCCTACCCCTGCTGCCACGGCCACGGATGCCGCTCATGATTGCTGATGTGTGTGGGGGGGGGGTAAACTTTATTGGGGGGGGGGAAATGTGAGGAAAATTTGTTTTTATGTGTTTTTTTACAAGACAGGCACGCAGACAAAGACGTACACAGACAGCTACTAAACTATAATAAAACTAGTACACCAAAGACAAGGACTACAAAATTAAAAAAAATGCACTAAACAAACACTAACTAAAGTATTTTTTTTTTTTTTTAACACAAAACACAGACACTAAACACACACTAAGCTAAGCTAGATGAAATAAATGTACACTAACAGTGTGTACACTTACTACACAGAAATCTAACTAACCTGAACAACACAAAACTTAGCTTTTAGAAAAGCTCTTTAAGAAAAACTAAGCAAAATGCGCACTGAAATCACTAGCAAATATCACTGAAAAGCGAAGCTGCAAGATCAAACAGTAACACAAGATGAACAACACAGCACAAAACTTAGCTTTGAAAAAAGCTCTTTTAGAAAGCTCAGCAAAATGTGCACTGAAATTACTAGCAAATATAACTGAAAAGCGAAGCTGCAAGATCAAACAGTAACACAAGATGAACAACACAGCACAAAACTTAGCTTTGAAAAAAGCTCTTGGGTCTATTGCTTTGAAAAAAGCAGTTGATAAACTGGAATATATGCACTGGAATCACTAAATAGCAATGCAGCACTATGCTGATGATGATAGATCAATCAATCAATCAGGAACACAGACACAGGAACACAGAAACAGCCTCCACACTCTCTAGCCAGCTTCTGAATCTGCAATGAAATGGTGCTGGGAGTGACCTTATATAATGTCCGTGCAGGCAGGTTCCTATTGGTTGCAAACCTATGACAACTGTGGTAGGAGAACTCTGATTGGCTCTGATGCAAAAGAAGAGCGGAGGAAATAATCGCGCAATATTCCTATTGCCGAATATTCGCATTGCGAATATTCGGCAATATAAAATGATCGCTTCAGCTACTCGGCCCAAGGTCTCTAATCATACCAGCAATGCTTTTAGACGTCTATGGAGATCACTAGGATGTAATCTGTTTTAAAAATGAAACTGTAAAAATCGCTCTGATGCGGAAGATAGGGGCGAAGAAAATAATCGCGCGATATTGCGATTGCCGAATAATCGCATTGCGATTTTTCGGCAAAATTCAATGAACGCTTCAGCTACTCGGCCCAGGGTCTCTAATCATACCAGCAATGCTTTTAGACGTCGATGGAGATATCTAGGATGTGATCTGTTCTAAAAATAAAATTGTAAAAAATCGAATATTCGGAATTGCGAAAATTCACTGCGAAATTCGAAATATAGCGCGATTACTCGAATATGCTATATTCGAGTCGAATATTCGCAATGCGAATATTCGTGAGCAACACTAGGAGCAAACCCTTCCTCTTAACTACTTGAGGATGGAGGAGGGGGTTGGACCCACAAAGCACAGACACTAGATATTCTGTGATGGTAGATAGCACATGTTGGCACACTGTGTGTGCATCTTCAAATTTTGGCGTATTCATTATTCAAAAAGTAAAAATGGTTGTGGGGGCGGGGGATGGGCGGGGGGTGTTTCAGTCTTTGACACTGCCCATCATGTCAATAATATTTTTAAAATTTGATTCGATGACCATCATTCTTTGCGCATATTGTCCATTTCTGTGCTGCACTCCAAAAGGACATTTGTTACATTCTGTTCCATGACAACCATCCTTTCACGCATATTGTGCATTTCAGTGCTGCACTCCATTACCTGTTGAATAATTATAGCAGCACTTGCACGCGAAAAAATTGCAACACCATCTTCATCCCCTAAAAAATAAAAAAATGGGCAATCAAAACTAAAATATTTTATGAGGCCTATCTACATATCTTTTGCCAAATCAAGCTGGGGTGACACTGACCTGATGGTCTTCTCCTTTCCACCTTCACAACTTCGCCATCTTCTATCACTCCTCCTTCTTCCACCACCTCCCCATCATCTTCCACGACTCCTCCTTCTTCAACCACTTCCCCATCATCATCAACTCCTCCTTCATCCATCAATCCACCTTCTTTCAATTCGCCAAATTCTTCTTCCGCCACTTGCCCTTCATCTGCTATAAATTCTAAGTCCAAAATTACTTCTTCCTCCTCTCTTCCTTCCTCCTTTCTTCCTTCCTCCTCTCCTACCACATCCTCTTCTCCTTCCACATCCTCTTCTCCTTCAACATCCTCTTCTCCTTCCACATCCTCTTCTCCTTCCACATCCTCTTCTCCTTCCACATCCTCCTCCTCCTCCATATGGCGAGATGGAAGATTTTGGCCTTGTCTGGCCCTCTCTGCCTCCTCCAAATACTGGCGACTTCTTTCCCCTAAATAACACAAAACAAAAGGTATACTCATCATTACACAGATATTGGAGAGCAGAAATCGCATACATTGCTTAGAAGAGGCTTTCATTGATTTAGTTTTTTCTTTCACCAAACCGACATTTTTGACAGACTTCTATGCCAAGCTCTGATCCTGTCCCTTTTTAGCAAAGTGACACACATGGATGTCCCCCCTAAACTGTATTTCTTGGAGACCCTACCAAAAACTTTACATTTTTGTTGGAGACACAGGTGCTCTGCATTGCAGATGGGAAAACATCTGCTTTATTATCACTGTTTTTAGAAAGAATCCTGTTTGCCTTTCACATTCTCTTAATTTGATTTTTACAAACTAGCTTTTACACAATGTTTGCCAACAAAGTTTTTGGACAGTGAGCCATGTCCAGGTGTGTTGTTCCTGGAATAACCTTGCATTTCTGAAAAACGATGTGATGTTACGCGGTTTACTAAGAACACTGGGCCAGATCCACAAAAACCTGGCGCAACTTAAAAAATCCCATTTAAGTTACACTGCCTTAAAATTTCTACCTAAGTGCCCGATCCACAAAGCACTTACCTAGAAATTTCAGGCTGTGTAACTTAAATCCGGCCGGCGCAAGGCGTTCCTATTCAAATGGGGTGAGTCCCATTTAAATGAGGCGTGCTCCCGCGCCAGCCGTACTGCGCATGCGCAAAGTTACATTACGCCGAGTTTTGTGGATCGCGCCGGCTTAAAAAAGTTGCGTCGGAAAAAAAAAAAAATTTGACAGCGTCGCTCGGCATGCATTCCTGAGGGAGAACTCCATGCCAATTTTCAAAGAAAAAACCGGCATGGGTTCCCCCCCAGGAGCATACCAGGCCCTTAGGTCTGGTATGGGTTGTAAGGAGACCCCCCCCCCAAAAATCGACGTAGGGGGTCCCCCTACAATCCATACCAGACCCGTATCCAAAGCACGCTACCCGGCCGGCCAGGAATGGGAGTGGGGACGAGCGAGCGCCCCCCCCCTCCTGAGCCGTGCCAGGCCGCATGCCCTCAACATGGGGGGGTTGGGTGCTCTGGGGCAGGGGGGCGCACTGCGGGCCCCCCCACCCCAGAGCACCCTGTCCCCATGTTGATGAGGACAGGACCTCTTCCCGACAACCCTTGCCGTTGGTTGTCGGGGTCTGCGGGCGGGGTGCTTATCGGAATCTGGGAGTCCCCTCAAATAAGGGGGCCCCCAGATACCGGCCCCCCACCCTAAGTGAATGGATATGGGGTACATCGTACCCCTACCCATTCACCTGGAGGCAAAAAGTTAAAGTTATTAAACACACAACACAAGGGTTTTTAAAATAATTTATTAGTCTGCTCCGGAGGCCCCCCCTGTCTTCTTTATTAGCTCTAATACCAGGGGGGGGCTTCTTCTTCCGCTCTCCGGGGGTCTTCTCCGCTCTTCGGGGGGGGGTTCTTCTTCCGCTCTCCGGGGGGGGTCTTCTCCGCTCTCCGGGGGTCTTCTTCTATCTTCGCCGCTCTCCGCTGTTGACTCGGCGCACCCCGGATCTTCGTGTGTTAGCTCAATTACTAACAGGCAGCCAGCGCGGTCTTCTGTGACGTCATGTTCTTCTCTTCTGTTGTTCTCCCCTCTTCCGATGTTGACTCGACGCCTCTTCTCACTGCAATGATGGAAGCGCGCCTTGCATCCCATTTATATAGGCATCACCGTCCCATCATGCTCCGGTAGGTACCCACGTGGTGGGTGCACGTGGGTAGGCACCCACCACGTGGGTACCTACCGGAGCATGATGGGACGGTGATGCCTATATAAATGGGATGCAAGGCGCGCTTGCATTCCGATAAGCACCCCGCCCGCAGACCCCGACAACCAACGGCAAGGGTTGTCGGGAAGAGGTCCTGTCCTCATCAACATGGGGACAGGGTGCTCTGGGGTGGGGGGGCCCGCAGTGCGTCCCCCTGCCCCAGAGCACCCAACCCCCCCATGTTGAGGGCATGTGGCCTGGCACGGCTCAGGAGGGGGGGGGGGGCGCTCGCTCGTCCCCACTCCCATTCCTGGCCGGCCGGGTAGCGTGCTTTGGATACGGGTCTGGTATGGATTGTAGGGGGACCCCCTACGTCGATTTTTCGGCATAGGGGGGGTCTCCTTACAACCCATACCAGACCTAAGGGCCTGGTATGCTCCTGGGGGGGGAACCCATGCCGGTTTTTTCTTTGAAAATTGGCATGGAGTTCTCCCTCAGGAATGCATACCAAATGCCGTCGCTTGAATGGGCTTTTACATGGTGTGACTAACTTTACACTTTGTAACACCAGCCCTAGTTTTACACTTGCAAACTAAAACTTACGGCGAAAAAACGAAGCTGAAAAGCTTTGTGGATCGCCCTAAGTGCTAATTTGCATACTAGAAGCGGCATTTCGACTCGAAATGCCCCCAGCGGCGGATGCGGTACTGCATCCTAAGATTCGGCAGTGTAATTCAATTACACATGCCGGATCTTCTGCCTAACTTTGGAAAACTGCTTCTGTGGATCAGTTCCAAAGTTAGGACAAGGGATACGATGGAGTAACAGCAGTTACTCCGTCGTATCTCTTTTGTGGATCTGGCCCACTATTTGTAAATAGGTAGGTATTTACGTAAAAAAACAAAACTGTCAACATGTCTTCAAAAGTACAAGCAGGCCAAAGAGGCAGATGGTGAAATATACATGTCAACACATTCTTGCAGACAATACCCCCCCCCCCAACCCCAAAAAAATTAACTTACTTTTACGCAGAATTTTAAGGATCTTCTTCATCTGATGTGGCTCCCTCAATTTTAAGTCGGACCAGCGTTTCGTCAGCTGTTCTTTGGACCTGGTGATCCCAAACATCCTCTGCATTCTCCTCGCCACCTTGTCCATAATGTGTGCCTTTCGGCGGTTAGGGGTCTTGTATGGCCCTAATTCACCATCATAGTCCTTCCTCCGCATGATGGAAACTAACTCCACCATTTCCTCGAACCGCATATTAGTGGCTTTGTATCTTCTTTGCCTGGATCGGGACGTCCCTGCCTCTGTCCCTTCACTTGTGGCATGAGAGCATCGTGCCCGCTCGTGTGACATCGCCATCTTTCCTTCCCACAGAGATTATGGGCGGGGAAAAGAGGAAATGTTCCGCCATGGGCGGAGACGAGGGCGGCGTTTCATACATACGCGGAGTGTAGAGAATGCAAAGAACGTGTTTACGTAGGTTACGCGGAGACTATTCGAGCGATTCCAGAACATACACAGTTAACGCCATATTTCCGAAACACATTGATTAGGGGCATGGCAAAGCTGACGAGGGCGGCGTTTCATACATACGCGGAGTGTATAAAAGGCGCACGCCGTGATTATGCAGGTTACGCGGTAATTAGGCGAGCGTGAGAAACGAGGAGTGAGAGACAGGAAGGTAAGGAAATTCAAAATGGGATCAGCAGAGGCCTAGAAAATGGAGAGCCATGGGATGGTGCTTTGGTCTGTTGGTTGCACCCTTTTGAAGCTATTCTGTCTCTTGAGTACCACAATGTTATTTTGGTATCCAAATGCTTTTGGACACCTCACAAAATAGAGATGTGAACAATGCTGTACTTCATTCAAATCTTTTTGAATGGTGTATTCAGATCAGGCAAAGTATTGTTCAGTGTTGGTTGTACAGAGGTCATTAGGAAGTGTCTTTTATGTCATCCATGCTCAGGGGCAGGAGATCTACACATGAAAGAGTGCCTAGATGAATGCTCTCATTTTTAAGCATTGGTTATTAGTAAGACCTAATCTGGAATATGCAGTTCAGTTTTGGGCACCAATTCTCAAAAAGGATATAGGAGAACTGGAGAAAGTGCAGAGAAGAGCAACCAAACTGATAAGAGGCATGGAGGAGCTCAGCTATGAGGAAAGATTAGAGGAACTACATTTATTCACTCTTGAGAAGAGGAGAATAAGGGGGGATATGATCAACATGTACAAATATATAAGAGGTCCATACAGTGAACTTGGTGTTGAGTTATTCACTTTACGGTCATCACTGAGGACAAGGGGGCACTCTTTACGTCTAGAGGAAAAGAGATTTCACCTCCAAATATGGAAAGGTTTTTTGACAGTAAGAGCTGTGAAAATGTGGAACAGACTCCCTCCAGAGGTGGTTCTGGCCAGCTCAGTAGATTGCTTTAAGAAAGGTCTGGATTCTTTCCTAAATGTACAGAATATAACTGAGTACTAAGATTTGTAGGTAAAGTTGATCCAGGGTAAATCCGATTGCCTCTCGGGGGATCAGGAAGGAATTTTTTCCCCTGCTGTAGCAAATTGGATCATGCTCCGCTGGGGTTTTTTGCCTTCCTCTGGATCAACTGTGGGTATGGAGTTGGGTGTATAGGATTTTACTGTGTTTTTTATTTTGTTTTTTTGTTTTTTGTGGTTGAACTGGATGGACTTGTGTCTTTTGTCAACCTGACTAACTATGTAACTATGTAACTATGTAACTATGTTATGTTTCTATATTCAAATTAGTTACTGCAATGTTACCAAAGGGTCTGCATGTACCAAATCAATGTTTGTTACAACCAATGCGGCAGAGCTGGCCATCATTTTTACAACAAGAGAGACTGTGTTTGTAATTATATATAGGTCATAAATTTAGAGACACATATTATATCAAGGTCAACGCTGAGCATTTTTATTATCTAGTTTTATTTGGTTTATGTTTTGCTAATCTAGACTGGAAAATCACATCAGAAAATAAGGCCGGGAAATGGACCTCCTCCAAACGAAGGAAGCAATAGAGGCCTTACTGGAAAAATTTGAGGACACGCCCATCATGTGGGATTCAAAAAACATGTACTATTGCAATAAAGATTTACGAGCGGCAGCACTAGAGGAGCTAGCAAACTATATGCAAACATGGGTGCCAGGATGCACTGCCAACATGGTGAAGGATAAACTTGCCAACCTGAGAAGCACATATAGAAGAGCATACAGAGCTAATAAATATACAAAGTCTGGAGCAGCAGTAACACAAGCAAAGGAACCCAAACTGTGGTATTACAAACAGATGGCTTTTTTGCGGAAGGAAATGGAGGGCAGGAAATCGATGTCTAGTCTTGCTTCCAACCTTCCCTCCACGCTACATTCCAGCGGACCTTCCCAAGATGACCACAGCCCTGCAGAGTCGGAAGAAGAGGGCCTGGCTGACAGAGATGCAGATCTGCCACCCTTCGATGAGGAGGTATAGTAGTTTCCTCTATATTTCTGGCATAAATAATTATTGGTGGATTAATGAGTTGATATTGTAAAAGAAAAGCCAAGCTGGGAAAACCAAAAAAAAAGGTCGCCAGACAAATAGGTGTCTCAGGGATGACAACTACAGGGGTCAGAAGGAGAGTGTATTCAAGTTATAATGAACCAAAAATAATAAAAGAAAAACATGAAAATGTGTGTGTTTTGATTTGGCAAAATAGTAAAACATGTCCCTTTTTTTGACACAGGAAGAAGAGATCAGCCAGGAGGTGGCAGATCCTTACGTCTCTGTCAGCCAGGAGGAGGCCGGGGTCAGTGGCAGCCAGGAGGAGGCCGGGCCCAGTGGCCTGCAGCAGGTCCCCCCGCCCAGGACAACCACCACCAGCCAGTCTTCTCCCCCCCAGGTGAGGCCATCAGGCCGAAGGAGGCAGTTGAGGCCTGTGGAGGAGGCAAGCCTCTGCATGATCCAGGAGGCAAGCGCCATCATGAGGGCCCCCCTCAACCACACAGAGGCCTTCAGTGCCTCCTTGGCACATGATTTAAATGAAGGGGGGAGGAGCAGAGAAGACTGGCAAAGGCCCTGATGAACCAGGTCCTTTGGTGGATGCAGAAGGACCTGCTGACCCCAGACACTGGGCTATGTGACCCGGACCGGCTTGCTGAACACCATCCTCCTGCTGCCACATCAACCCCACCTGCAAGGGCCCATGTAAGATCCGCTGGAAGGCAGCCTGGAGGGAAGGCTGGAAAGAGGAGGAAACGGTGATTCCCTGCCTTCCATTTCCTTCCACACAAAGCACATATTGTTTGGACTACCACAGTTTGGGTTCCTTTGGTTCTGTGCTGCTGCTTCAGATTTTTTTGTTTGCCTCCTGAGGTTTGGTAGTTTATCCTTCACCATGTTGGAAATGCGAGTTTGCATATAGTTTGCTATCTGTTCTAGTGCTGCCGTTCTGTTTTTTTTTTGTGATGACATTTGCCAAAATAAATGGCTTTTTGCTTTCATTGTTATACTGTGGGGATTATTAGGCAGCAAACATTACAAAAAAATACAATGGGTCATTTACAAAGGACACAAACTCCTTGGGGGGTCGGGGACATTTGGTGTGCCAACATGGTTAAATATATAAAAAAAAAAAAAAAAAATGCCCTAAAAAATAAATATAACATGTAATAACAAAATGAACAAAATGGTGACATAACTAGAAACACACCCAAAAATATACTAAGATGAACATTCCTTTACAAAAAGAAAAGTTAAAAAAATTGAGGAACACCAACAAAAACACACGTCTGGCCTAGAAAACATTTTTAAAAGATTACATCACAAGCAAGAAATGTGACATTTCAGTATGGGACAACTCAGTTGAAATTGCATCAGCAAGAGAACGGGGTTATTCTAGCAAGAGAAGAATTAATAAAACGAGGCAATAAACTGTTGTTTATTGCGTCGTTTGAAGACATTGTTCTCTTGCTAGAATAAAAGCTTTCAAATGACGAATGTGCCATATCCCAAACAAACGCGAGTTTTACCTGAACGAGCGCTCCCGTCTCCTCATTTTGACTGAGCATGCGCAGGGTTTTTGTACGCTGCTTTTGTGTACAGACGACCGAACATGTCCGAGCGGACACGATTCCAGCGGACTGTTTTAAAGCAAGACCAGGAAACAGTTGTTCGTTGGGAAACAGTCTGGCCGACGAATGTTTGCTGGAATCCTGTCCGTTACTGCCTACACACGATCGAACATGTCCGCTGAAACTGGTCCGCGGACCAGTTTCAGCAGACATGTTTGGTCGTGAGTACGAGGCCTTAGGCTTTTTTCGGCGTATAGTTACCCCTGCTATATGAGGCGTATCCTATGTAAAGTATGGGCGTCGTTCCCGCATCGAAATTTGAATTGTTTACGTTGTTTGCGTAAGTCGTTCGCTAATAGGGCTTTGCGTAGAATGACGTTCACGTTGTAAACATTGGCTTGTTGCAGGTTAATTTCGAGCATGCGCACTGGGATACCCCCACGGACGGCGCATGCGCCGTTCAAAAAAAACGTCAATCACGTCGGGTCACATAACATTTACATAAAACATGCCCCCCTGTTCCACATTTGAATTAGGCAGGCTTACGCCGGCCTATTTCCGTTACGCCACCGCAACTTACGGAGCAAGTTCTTTGAGAATACTTCACTTGCCCATCTAAGTTGCGTTACGTTACGCCCGCTCAAAGATGCGGTGAACTACGTGGATCTCTCTCCCTCTCCCTCTCCTAACACCGCCGCGACACACTACACAAGGCCGCCCTGCAGGCGGCCTTTTATAGTGTGGGGCGTGTACTAAAGCCCTGATCCATAATTGGCCAAAGCCACCCTGGCTTTGGCCAATTATGGCTCTCAGTTTTTTGCGCGCTGTGATTGGCCAAGCATGCGGGTCATAGTGCATGCTTGGCCAATCATCAGCACGCAATACCGCAGTGAATTATGGGCCATGGTGCGTCACTCGAATTTGGCGCGAACGACCCGTTTTGTTTGTATTTCGACGAACAGACGATGTTCGAGTCGAACATATGTTCGAATCGAAGGCGGAGCTCATCCCTACTCATGAGTAGTTAGATTGCTTCCAGTCTCAGCATATGAATATGATTTATTTATATATATATATATATATATATATATATATATATATATATATATATTGTGACAGGAAGTCAGGTAAATCTGTGGGTGTTCTCACAAACGGGACATACATTTCTGCCTTGCTTAGACAATACACTAATCATTATTAGGCGTCGGCTGCGAGAAATAGCCAGACAAGGTCTAAGGGAGTTGAAAGACTCCAGCTGTTCAGAATGAGGCAATTAAGGCCTCTATAAGTAGCCCAGAGGATTACCACTAATTGGCTGCATCACTCCTAAAGGCTTTGTGAGTAGGAGAGCAGTGTCAGAAGGTCTTCTGTGGAGGTGAGGAGAGGATTGATTTTTCTGTGTGATAAAAATCAAAAGACTATTTTTTTGTGCTGTACGACCAGCACTGTCTACCCAGCAGTAGGCTGTGTTAGACTTCAAAGATAGGTTCCTGGGTGGAAGGTAGACACCCAGAGTGGCTAGGGTTTATTTTATGTTTGATTTTGTTTATGCTGTTTGGATGCTTGCACCTGTTTTCCAGCAAGATGGAAAAATAAACCAAAAACGTTGTTTTCAACCGTCTTTGACTGCCAGTCTGTATAAATTCAGTGTGTGGTGAACCCATCCAAGGGGGTCACACACCCCGCTACCGAGCTAACCCCTTACAATATATATATATATATATATGTTTATTTTGATGTGTATTTATATTTGTGTCTTTTAATATAAACAGCTTTTGCGGTTATTCGTTTCCACAATGTTGCTCCATTTTGGCTTGCAGATCATTGGTAGGGAGTATTCAGAGTATACGACATGGGCGGGTTAGGAGGTGATGGTCCGTGTATATACATGTAGTACTGACATCTCCTTTGATTACTTCCCCGCCCAACCCTAGGCAATGATGACACTCCCCATTTCCCATGTAGTGGCCAATGGTATGCGACCCTCGCAGTCTCAACCTTTTGTTTTGACATCACAAGGTCATGTGGTCGATCTCCACCTATGGCCCTTGTAACGGTCACCACCGTTTACGACCTTCCATCACATCCACGACAGCTTATCGACACTCCACAATCAGGCAAACGAATGAGACCCATAAGAATTCCCCCCAGAAACGAGACACACAGCTCTTGTTTGAGGTTTAAAACAGGGAATTCTTATGGGTCTCATTCGTTTGCCTGATTGTGGAGTGTCGATAAGCTGTCGTGGATGTGATGGAAGGTCGTAAACGGTGGTGACCGTTACAGTGGTGGCAGCGGTGGGACGTCTCCTGCAGTCCAGGACATCCAAACCACCACCAGGATTCAAGATCTGGGCAGCTGCAGAGGAGCGATACGGGGACCAGCCAGCATGAGAGCGGAGTTCGGGAGGAGGCTGCAAGACATGCGGAAGAAACATCAGGGACCAGTGACAGAGCGCACCATGCTCGGCTGGGAGGATGTGATCCGCCGGCAACTCTGGCATGAGGCGCTAAGCCACGAGCGGCGCCAGCAGGGGAAGATCCTTCCCTCCTCCACAGAGATGTACTGGACGCAGTACTGTGCGCGAGAGGTGTTCTTGAGGGAACGACCACGAGATGATTGGAAGACGGAGCTTGGAAGATTGGTCCAGGAGGAGATGAAGCTGGACGCCAGCTACAGAGCCCTCCGGTGGTTCGCGGCTCAACTTTGGCCAAGTACAGCAGATGGCAGCCCAGCAGAAGGCGTTGACTACGGCGGCGTGGGGCTGCTCCATCAAAAAATGTACGGAGACCCAGACTTTGGAAGCGATGAGGAGTGGCGGCTGGAAAACATCCTGGACTTCCGAGATGAGGTGCTGGACCTCCCCGAAGAGGCATGTGACCTGGAGGAATTGGAGTTCCTGGTTGAGCAGGAATGGGAGCTCGAGATTGCCTACAAGCGGCTGTTTGACGGTGATCAGCAGCCTGGCATGGCTCCCGTTGCCTGGCACTGTCCGGGAGAAATAGCAGACAGTCAAAAAGATGAGGAGCAAATGGGGCCAGGGGTGACCCTACGTTTTCCCATCCTAACCGCAATGGAAGACGCAGCGATGATACAGAGGGCACTGCGAGTGCTAGAATGCCGGAACGCACCGGAGGTCCCCCAGGCAGCGAGAAGCATTAAGGTCTCAGAAAGAGGAGTTGAGACAGGCACTGGAAGGCTGGGAAATGGTGATCAGCAGCAAGTCCAGAGTATCTCATCTGGTGCCCCAGCAGAAGCGCTGGCTACAGGGCAGAGTGCCCCTGGCATCTGCCCAGCATCAGAAAAAGAGTTGGATCCGGAGAGTCTGGAAGAGGATCTGTGTGAGCTGTTTCCCCAACAGCAGATATCCCCACCGGGAGTAGAGGAAGCAATTCTCCCTCCCCAGCAATTGGACACTACCCCAATGTTCATCCCCCCAGCAGAAGCGCTGGCTACGGGGCAGAGTGCCGCTCGCCTCTGTCCACCCTCAGAGTTAGATCCAGGAAGTCCGAGGGAGGACCTCAGTGAGCTGTTTCCCCAGCACTTGGACACTACCCCAGTGTTTATCCCCCCAGCAGAAGCGCTGGCTACGGGGCAGAGTGCCGCTCGCCTCTGTCCACCCTCAGAGTTAGATCCAGGAAGTCCGAGGGAGGACCTCAGTGAGCTGTTTCCCCAGCACTTGGACACTACCCCAGTGTTTATCCCCCCAGCAGAAGCGCTGGCTACGGGGCAGAGTGCCGCTGGCCTCTGCCCACCCTCAGAGTTAGATCCAGGGAGTCCGAGGGAGGACCTCAGTGAGCTGTTTCCCCAGCACTTGGACACTACCCCAGTGTTTATCCCCCCAGCAGAAGCGCTGGCTACGGGGCAGAGTGCCGCTCGCCTCTGTCCACCCTCAGAGTTAGATCCAGGAAGTCCGAGGGAGGACCTCAGTGAGCTGTTTCCCCAGCACTTGGACACTACCCCAGTGTTTATCCCCCCAGCAGAGGCGCTGGCTACGGGGCAGAGTCCCGCTGGCCTCTGCCCACCCTCAGAGTTAGATCCAGGGAGTCCGAGGGAGGACCTCAGTGAGCTGTTTCCCCAGCACTTGGACACTACCCCAGTATTTATCCCCCCAGCAGAAGCGTTGACTACGGGGCAGAGTTCTGCTGGCCCCTGCCCAGCCCTCAGTATGTTTTTGGAGGGTTTGGGAGACAGCCCCTGTCAGAAGTCACCCCAGTGGCTGGTCACAGAACCGGCAGGGGAGAAAACCCTTCCCCCTCTCCAGTGGCTGTACCCAACTTTTGCATATGTCCCCCCGGCAGAAGCGCTGGCTATAGGACAGAGCGCTGATGGTCTCTGCCCAGCATCAGAACAAGAGATGAAGAATCCGGGAGATAGTCCCTGCAAGATACCTTCTCAGCGGCTGGTAACTACACCAGGAGAAAAGCAAGTACCTTTTCCTCCCAAAATGCATAGCCCTACCAGCCTATGTTCCCTCCCAGCTGAAGCGCTGTCATTGGGGCAGAGGATTATTCAGCTCCCTCCAATATCTGCAACCCAGCCCCGGATCAGAGGACTGCAGACAGCTGTTCCCACTCTGCAGCGGCTGTTTTTATTCATGGGAGACCCTATGTGCGGTTTTGCTCCCCAGCGCCAGAGTCATACTTTTACTTTTCCTGGTTGCCTGGGGTGGAAGTTTGTGACTAACACAGGTCCAGACCAGTTGGGGGTCAGGAACCTGGTTAGTCTGTTTTTAAAAGGGGAGAAATGTGACAGAACTCACTGTCACTGTGTGTTTTGGAAAGAACTGTGCCCGTGCCTCCTACCGACAGACTATGGGCCAGAAGATACTGTAGACCCGGGACAAGCTGGCATGGATGTAATGTAATGTTACAGCCCTTCCCACCCCCCCCTTGTTGCTGTGTCTAATTGTGTTGATTCATGACACATAGACAATGGCCTAGACTGCAGACATCTCTCCGCAGGGGGTGTGTATTGAGGCTGCCTGCTTACCATAAACTCATTAGGTATCTGTAGACTGTTTCAATGTACAAATGTTCAGTTCCCATTGGTTGTTGGCTAAGGGGAATGTCCCTAGCTCTGTGTAACTGTATGTCTTGGAATTTAATAAACAGTTTAAGCTCTGGATGTTTAACCCTCAACACCTGTGTGTATTGTCTCGTGATTGAGGGGTTAAGGGCTGGTTATGGCGAGGTTGCAGGCTGCGGGTGCGTTTGGAGGACAGGAGACACAGGTCTGGCGGATGTGCCCACCTGGGGTATCTGAGATCCGTCACAGCCCTTTTTCTGCATTATGTGTATTCAGTTACCGTAGTGACGTTGGGGTTTACACGTCGCAAGGCTGTGTTCGTCTCCGGAGTGAGGCTTAGTTTTTTCCAGCAGACGCTGTCGGTCATGTGACGGTGGATCCCTCCCCCTCCCATTGATTCGTCTTCCCCGTAGCCACGCTGGCAAACACATGCTTCGGGCGCACACTGCTCTCCACAGCGAGGCTTGGTTTTATTAGGTCTGTCGCCTATTAAATGATTATAACGGTGCACATATGAGACACCCTCCCTTCTGCTGTTCTATTGGCTGTGTCCAATTGATGGGAAATGTTTCCCTCTTTCCTAGTGTCATGATTGGCCGATGATACTGAGACTTCAGTTGCAAACCACCTGCCACTTCCTGGGATGAAACACAGCCCAATCAATCAATTAGGAATTGTTACATTTATAAGCGCAGCGTTTGTAGGCACAGATACACCCCAGTCGAAGTTCGATAGAGCGAAACATGTCGGGTTTCTCTGCTTACCATTACGCTTAACCAATTTTAATCCTGTGATCGCTTTTTATCTACTGTACACACCGGAGGGTGTTTTGTTGTACAACCCTTTTTTTTTTATTAAACAATTTTTGATCTATGCCATGAGGAGGCTTTATTTTCTATTTTCCTTTTGATCTATATTCCAACACCTTTGTCGCTATTCATGCGAAGGGCTACCACATAAATTTTCTGCTCTGTCTACCACGGATTTACCTGTGCCACTGGCCACCAACCGCATCGCCATCTGGAAACTCTTGCCAGCTGTCCATTGGAAGGATCGTCTGTTGAAGCAGGCATTACTCTCACGCTGTTTAGACTCACCACACCTCATGGTAAGAGTACCCATCTTCTCCTTGGTGGCGGCTTTTTCAAATATTCAGTGGTGATAGTATCTGCATGACGTCAGGATCAATACCAGCATTTCATTTCAGCGGATTAAACACTGAGGAGCAGATTCACAAAGAGTTACGCCGGCGTATCAGTAGATACGCCAACGTAACTCAGAATCTAAGCCCGTCGTATGTCTAAATGTATTCTCAAACTGAGATACACTTAAACATGCCTAAGATACGATGGCCTGCGCCTTCGTATCTTAGGGTGCAATATTTACGTTGGCTGCTAGGTGGTGCGTCCAGTGAGGTCGGCGTAGAATATGCTAATGAGTAGTTACGCCGATTCACGAACGTACGCTTGCCCGTCGCAGTAAAGATACGCCGTTTACGTAAGCGATACGCGGCATAAAGATAAACATGCCCCTTAGGTGGTGTATCCTATGTTAAGTATGGCCGTCGTTCCCGTGTCGAAATTTTTACATTTAACGTCGTTTGCGTAACTCGTCCGTGAATAGGGCTGGACGCCAATTACGTTCAGGTCAAAACCAATGACATCCTTGCAACGTCATTTAGCGCAATGCACGTCGGTAAATTTTAGGACGGCGCATGCGCATTAGGTTCGGCGCGGGAACGCGCCTAATTTAAATGCTCTACGCCGCCTACCCGGCTGATTTGAATTACGCGGGCTTGCGCCGGGGGATTTACGCTACGCCGCCGCAACTTTACAAGCAAGTGCTTTGTGAATCAAGCACTTGCCCGTAAAACTTGCGGTGGCGTAACGTAAATGCGATACGTTACGCCGTCGCAGATCTACGTGAATCTGGCCCCGACTGTCCATGTTTTGCACATGACACCTAATTTTATGTTTAATTATATTTTGCACGTCTGTGAGGTCTTTTGGGGACTGAGGGCCAGATCCTCAAAAGAGATATGGCGGAGTAACTGCTGTTACTCCGTCGTATCCCTGGTCCTAACTATGGAACTGATCCACAGACTCAGTTTCCTATAGTTAGGACGAAGATCCGACATGTGTAATTGAATTACACTGTCGGATTTTAAGGATGCAATTCTAGGCCGGCCGCTAGGTGGCGAGGCCATTGCGGCCGGCGTAGAATATGCAAATGACCAGTTACGGCGATCCACGAACGCTCCGGCGGGCCCGTCGCTCTAAATCTACGTCGTTTACGTCAAGTTCCGCCGCATAAAACTAGGGCTAAGCCCTAGCTGTCTTAAGCCATGTTAAGTATGGCCGTCGTTCCCGCGTCGAATTTTAAATTCTACGTCGTTTGCGTAAGACGTCCGTGAATGGCGCTGGACGCCATTTACGTTAACGTCTAAGCAAATGACGTTGGAGCGACGTCAGTTAGCGCAATGCACGTCGGGTAAGTTACCCGACGGGGCATGCGCAGTACGTCCGGCGCGGGAGCGCGCCTAATTTAAATGGGACTCGCCCATTTGAATAGGAACGCCTTGCGCCGGACGGATTTAAGTTACAGCGCCGCAAAGTTCCAGGTAAGTGCTTTGTGGATCGGCACCTAACTTGGGAATTTTGCGGCGGAGTAACTTAAATCCGAAAAGTTACGTTGCGCCGCGGCTTTGTGGATTACCCCCTGAGTTCCCATTCCATTTGGGGATTGTTTGTTGCAAAGACATTAATTTGTTTATTTCACGATACTTGCTAGTGTCATATACATGATATACTTACACGTATAAGTGACATTTTTACGTCTGTTCACCAGTTTTTTTTATTTTCACATTGCATATAGTTTACCTTATTTCAATTTTGTATATTATCAGCACCGCACTTTTTTTCTCTCACACCTTGTCACAAATTTTCTGGTTTGTTGGTGCTGGTAGCTTTTTTATTACACATTTTTGGGCAGCGCAGTACTATACCTTCTTTCTCCAAGCTGAACCCTTGTCAGGCATTATAGCTACATCCAACACTCCAGCCTCTGCATATGTCACTAAAAATGACTTGGCTACAGCTCTGGTTGGTTTGGAGGGTAAGTTGGCTAGTTCACCTCCCAGTCTGGGGGAAAAAAAGCACCAGGTCCCCTTCCCCTGCTCCTGGGCCGTTGGCTGCAGATCAGGAGTGGGTAGAGGATTCGGATGTGCCTTTAGAGGACCCAGTGGAAAGAGCATAAGGATGTTTCCTCATTAGAAGGCTCAGCCCTGGGGTAGCCTTCACAACCTCAGTCTCACAGGTTGTTAATTCAATTGCTCACTGGGACAGTGCATATTGGTTATAAGTTGCCCCTTACAGAGTCGCCTGAGGTCCCCCTTTCCTCTCTGGGTTCTCTGAGGCCTCCTCAAGGGGATCATGCTTTCCTATGCACCCATTGATGGAACAGCTTATGTATGCTGACTGGGAATACCCAGATAGGCATTTTATTCCTCCTAAAAGATTCTCTCAAATTTATCCTATGGAGGAGACATTTACTAAGAAATTGAGTGTGCTGGTGCCGAGAGGACGCAGTAGCCGAGAGCTCCGGTCCTTCTCAGCCCCTAAACACTCAGATCGAGAGGGACCCACCTCAACCTGATCCCCACACCTCCCGGAGGATCCAGGACACTGACTAGCATGCCAGGCGGCCACCAAAAGACGTACGTTAGCCGCCAGCTGGAGTTTAGCCTGGTGGCCCCTGCACCATCCAAGATGGCGGCCATGGTGCACACACAGGGAGGCATGGAGGATCAGGACTCCATTGCTGACCCACCATCATCACACATGCAGCCTACTCCCTTGCTGGCAACACCGGTGAGTACCAGCATTCTCCAAGGGGTCTCCCCAGCCTCCACTGAATCCCTGCTGAGCAGGACAATGGGGGATCTCTTCCACACTCCCATGATGAACTCACTCCTGTGCCCTGCAGGCCCCCAGCAGACCTCTCCCATGATACCTGTCTTTTCCTTGGACATGAATCATCTGTTGCATAGCTTCTCTGAAATTCTGGCTGCAGGCCTTGCCCAAAATTATATGCAGATTACAGCTACCATTAAAGCTGACTTGCAGAGCCTGGGAGCACACGCATGGACGACCATTGAGCAGGCAGTAGATAACCACCCGCACCAACCAAAACACCACCTGTATCCAAATGCTACAAGATCAACTTGAAGCTGCGCTAGCCAAATTAGATGATTTGGAAAAGAGGAGCAGGAGATATACGGAAATTATAAGTCAAACTTTTCATCAAAGAAATCATTCCGGAATATCCAGGGCCACAGACTCGAGCTGGACAGGGCACATAGAGCCCTACAGCTCCCCCTGTCAAGATGGGCTCCCGAGGGACGTGTTGGTCAAACCCCATTATTATGGCGCTAAAGAAGACATTATGAGAAGAACCCGCAATATGGACAGCCTCTCCTTCTAGGGAAACAAAATCCAAATTTTGGCGGATATCTCCCCTACCACTATTCAATAACAGAGATCCCTCAAACCTCTCCTTGAAATTTCAAATATCATTGGTCATTCCCTTTCCGTCTCCAGTTTCATTTTAGAGACAAATCATACAGATTCACCAACTTTCAAGACGGCGAACGTTTGCTGCTGCAACTAGGTTTTATTTCACAAGAATTGGCACCTCAGCAACCAGCAGCCAAGACAAGCTCTTCCAAGCGACCCCCCCCCCCGGGTAGCCCACTGACCCCACTGCGGAACAAGCAACTTTCAAAGAGACACCGAGACTCTCACCCTCCAAGATGAGATGTTCTCCTTTGATTCCCTGTCAGGATGTTTTACCCCTACTTTTTGGACTGGGCGTTGGCCCCACTTGTTTGTGTAGTGGACTGCCCTACACACATTTAGTTACTGGTGAACTCATTGGACCTCTGGTTTCCATGTGTAGGGTCCCATTATCCCCTTCAATGGCTAACTGAGATACCTACCTTCTTCCCAGTTTAACTCCCTGGCAGGTTTGGTATCTGCCTGTCAGTGATTGTGTGCGCAAAGTTATGCTCCTTCTAGTTACCCTCCCTCAAATGTTTTTCTGCCACCCTCCTATTCCCTCCCCCCCTCCTCTGTAGAAACCCCCATATTCTGCAGTTAAAGGAGTTGTAAAGGATTTTTTTGCTGAAATTACTGTTTACAGGGTATATAGACATAATAGTTAACTGATTCCTTTTAAAAACAATTAAAAATAGGTAAAAATCCATCATATAATGTACCTGTAGTTTTTTAGTTTCTTTTTGCATCTAGTTTCGTTTTTGCATGTTATCCTGCCTCTGTGCTATACAGAGCCATAGAGCAGTGATGGTTTGGAACATGAAACTAGAAACTCCCAGTACTGTGGTCATCAGGAAACAGACAACCAGGAAGTGTCCAGAACAGAGAAGAATTACAGCAACATCAGAGCAAAAACGAACAATGAGGACATGAAACCAGGACTGCAGTAAGGTAAAGGAAGCTATTTAGCTAAAAAAAAAAAAAATCCTTTAGCGACCCTTTAATGTGTGGTTTACTATAATGTTGCTTTTTGCTGTTTTTGTACCTGTTTTTTCCTCATTGCACTCGCCTTCTTGGGTCCCACAATGATATTTTTCCCCAAAGGGGCACCTGACAGCCAGAGCGGCCCAACATGCCAACCCTTCTGTTGTGACGTAGAGGGATTCATCCCCCTCTGGTGACACCAGGTAAACCCTTTACACGGTTGTATCCGCTTAGATTTTTTGTGTGTATTTTTTGTATTTATTATTTCTCTTGTCATACTCTCTCATACTCTCTCTTCTCATCTCCTCTTTCTTCCTCCCTACTCTATCTATGACTTATCTCCACTCCTCTACCCTTCTCAACTGCATTCTACAGGAATCTTTGCGGAGAATTACTTCCCATCTATCCTTAAGGTATCCACATGTTCCCAGGTCCTCGAGAGATCCCCTATCTCCAGAGGCAGAGGTAAGCTCCCCTCATATGTACTCGCTATTCCCTACCTACGCTCATGGCTGACTTGAACCCACACCACATGTCTCTCAACATAGCTTCACATAACACGCAGGGGCTTAACTCGCCTTCCAAGCGACGAAAGGCCTTTCAAAGTTACTACGCCAGAAGCCTTGATATTGTTCTACTACAGGAGACCCATTTCCCCACCAGCTTCACCCCACCCTTTCTACACCGTAACTTCCCCACCTTCTACTTGGCAAATGCAAACTCGAACAAAACGGGTCGTTCGCGCCAAATTCGAGTGAAGCAAAACGTCCCATAATTCACTGCGGCGTAGAGCGCTGATGATTGGCCAAGCATGCTGTATGTCCCGCATGCTTTGCCAATCACAGCGCGCAAAAAACGAAGAGCCATAATTGGCCAAAGCCAGGGTGGCTTTGGCCAATTATGGCTCAGGGGGATTAGTACACACCCCACACTATAAAAGGCAGCCAGCACGGTGGCCTCGTGTAGTGTGTTCCGGCTTTTGTTAGAGAAGTCAGTCAGACAGTTAGAGAGAGAGAGAGAGATAGAGACACAGTGGGGCTGATTTACTATTCTCTGTGCACTGCGCTGGTTTATGCCTTAATTAGTGCGTTGGGTGAAGCCTTAATTAGGTGCATGAACCAGCGTAGCAGCCGGCGCATTGCAAGTGATATGTAAAGCCGCGCCGAACTCCCTATAGAAGTCTATGGGAGAAATCAAAAGTGTTCATTTTAAAGGATAATATGCAAGTTTTGTCCTAACAAGTGTTTGGGGACCTCAGTCCTGCCCCAGGGGAGATGTATCAATGCTTTTTTTATTTTTTTAAAACGGCTGTTTTTTCGGGAGCAGTGAATTTATTAATGCTTAAAGTGAAACAAAAAAAGTGAAATATTCCTTTGAATTTCGTACCTAGGGGGGGTGTAATGTCAGCATGTGAAATAACGCATTTTTCCCGCACTTAGAACTGTCCCTGCACAAAATGACATTCAGAAGGAAAAAAATTAATTTAAAATTCACACGCGGCAATAATGAATTGTCGGCTCTGACAATTCAGAGAGGATTCATGCATAAAACAAAAAAAAATGTATGGGGGTCCCCCAAATTAAATTACCAGGCCCTTCAGGTCTCTAATGGATATTAAGGGGAACCCCGCCGTAAAAAAAAAAAAAAAAAGACGTGCGGTTCCCCGCAAATATCCATACCAGGCCCTTCAGGTCTGGTGTGGATTTTAAGGGGAACTCCACCCCAAATTAAAAAAAAAATGGCGTGGAGTCCCCCTAAAAATCCACACCAGACCCTTATCCGAGCACGTTAACCTGGCCGGCCACAGAAAAGAGGGGGGGACAGAGTGCGCCCCCCCTCTCCTGAACCGTACCAGGCCACATGCCCTCAACATGGGGAGGATGTCCCCATGTTGATGGGGACAAGGGCCTCATCCCCACAACCCTTGCCCGGTGGTTGTGGGGGTCTGCGGGGGGGGGGGCTTATCAGAATCTGGAAGACCCCTTTAACAAAGGGGACCCCCAGATCCCGCCCCCCCCTGTGTGAAATGGTAATGGGGTACACCTCTACCATTTCACCCCAAAAAAATGTCAAAAGTGTTAAAAATGACAGTAGCCGGTTTTTGACAAATCTTTTATTCTCTTCTTTCCGCGGTTTTTCTTCTTCTTTCATTTGGGTTTCTTCCTCTGCTTCTTTCTTGGGTCTTCTCGTCCACATCTTGCCCGACGTCTTCTCCTATCTTCTTCTCCGTCCGTCGGCCTTCGCGTCCTGCATCTTGCCCGGTGTCTTCTCCTATCTTCTTCTCCGTCTGTCAGCCTTCTCGTCCACCTCTTTTTCTTCCCCGGACGCAGCGTTTGAAATTGAATTAGCCGCCGTGTTCCGCTCCTGGGACCCGCCCCCCTCTGACGCCACAAGTAAACTCATTAGAAGGTCATGTGCGTCAGAGGGGGGCGGGGTCACAGAGCGTCACACGGCGGGGAATTCAATTACAAGCGCGCCATCTGGAGAAGAAGAAGCCGCCGCACTATGCGAACGAGCTTCCAATTGAAGTTCCCGCCGTGTGACGCTCATGTGACCCCGCCCCCCTCTGACGCACATATACCACACGCGCACTTTCATATGAGTTAACCTGTGGCGTCAGAGGGAGGCGGGTCCCAAGAGCGGAACACGGTGGGGTCTTCAATTTCAAGCGCAGCACCCAGAAGAACAAGAAGATGTTGGACGAGAAGGCCGACGGAAGGAGAGGAAGATAAGAGAAGATGTCGGGCAAGATGTGGACGAGAAGACCCAAGAAAGAAGCAGAGGAAGAAACCCGAATGAAATAAGAAGAAAAAACGCGGAAAGAAGATTTTATTAAAAGATTTGTCAAAAACCGGCTACTGTCATTTTTCACACTTTTGTCACTTTTTTGGGGTGAAATGGTAGAGGTACAATGTACCACATTACCATTTCACACAGGGGGGGGCGGGATCTGGGGGTCCCCTTTGTTAAAGGGGTCTTCCAGATTCTGATAAGCCCCCCGCCCGCAGACCCCCTTTTTTTTTTTTTTTTGGGGTGGAGTTCCCCTTAAAATCCACACCAGACCTGAAGGGCCTGGTATGGATATTTGGGGGGACCCCACGCCATTTTTTTTGTTTTTACGACGGGGTTCCCCTTAATATCCATTCCAGACCTGAAGGGCCTGGTAATTTAATTTGGGGGGACCCCCATACATTTTTTTATTTTTAATGAGCAATGACTGTATTCTTTATAGCCATGAGTACTTTTAAATTACTTTTTTTTTCACTTCAGAAATGACATCTTGTACAGGGACAGTTCTAAGCACGGGAAACATGTGTGTACCCCCCCTCCCCCCCTGTATGAAATTTAAAGGAATATTTAACTTTTATTATTTCACTTTAACCACTTCCATACCGCGCCTATTCTGGCACTTCTCTTCTCCATGTAAAAATTATATTTATTTCCTGGGAAATTACTCAGGACCCCCAAACATTATATATATAATTTTTTAGCAGACACCCTAGGGAATAAAGTGGCGGTCATTTTTTATTTGATTTCCAACGGTATTTGCGCAATAATTTTTCTAACGCCTTTTTTTTTTTGGGCCCAAAAAAAAAAACGGTTCATGATTTAAAAAATAACAAAACAGTAAAGTTAGCCCAATTTTTAGGGATAATGTGACAGATGATGTTACACCGAGTAAATAGATACCTAACTTGTCACGCTTTAATATTGCACACACTCATGGAATGGCGCCAAACTTCGGGACATAAAAATATCCATAGGCGATGCTTGATTTATTTTATAAAAAGGTTACCAGTTCAGAGTTACAGAGGAGGTCTAGGGCTAGAATTATTGCTCTCGCTCTAACGCACGTGTCAATACCTCACATGTGTGGTTTGAATGGTGTTTACATATGTGGGCGGGACTTACAAGCATGTTCGCTTCTGAGTGCAAGCTACTAGGGACAGGGGCATTTTTTTTTTTTTACCTAATATTTTTCTTTTTGCACTTTTCTGTCCCTTTTTTTTATTTTGGATCACTTTTCTTCCTATTACAAGGAATGTAAACATCCCTTGTAATAGGACTAGTGTGTGACAGGTCCTCTTTATGGAGAGAGGCGGGGTCAATAAGGCTGGAAAGCATGGTATTGGAAAAAAAAAAAAGATCTCATGCTTTCAGCTGTAATCATGTTCGTTCAGCACAGTGGTGTAGTGTATAGCACTTTGACCTAGCAGCAAAAGGGTCGCTGGTTCGAATCCCGCCCGTGACACCATCTGCCTGGAGTTTGCATGTTCTCCCTGTGCCTGTGTGGGTTTCCTCCCACACTATAAAAACATGCTGTAAATCAGATCCGGTCTAAATAAGCCCTAATATGCAGTAGTATATTTAGGTTTTGTGCTGCCCTAGGCCTGACTACATTTCTGCACCTCCTAATAGAAAAATGACCCACCCCTTCCTGTCAAAGCCACACCTTGTTTTTGTATGACCCGCCCAGGAATTTTCAGGGGACACACACACACACACTAGTTCTGGGGGGGAGGGGGGGCACTGGATTCCCTTAATTTGCATAGTTTTTCTCTCACTTCCTGTTTGGCTATGGGGCAGGAAGTGAAGGCAAATCTCCCCAATTGGACACAGATAATACAAAATAAACTGACAGAGCCTATAACCCTCCCTCACTCGATCCAAAATTAAATAAAATAAAAAGTGTTGATTATAGTTCTAGTACAAATTTTAGAGAGTTTTATTGAGAGGCCTAAGAAAATATAACCATGCCAATAGGCCAGGATACAGCGTTGCTAATATGTATGAATGTGTGTGTTAGGGCCCCCTACAAACACCACCCAATGTTAAATAAAAAAATATTAATTTGCAAATAAGTATTATCTGCTCATTTTTTGGGGATGTCTGCACCCCTGATAGTGACAACATTTGCGAGGTGTCTTCACCCTTTCTAATTCAAAATCATTCACTTCCTGTCACATAGCCAAACAGGAAGTGAGGGTAAATCCTTACTAATATCTTTTCTTGGGGACACAGAGATCAATCTAAATAGTTTCCCATTATGTAAATTGCACTCTAGCATTTTGCTGTGTACACCCCAAATTATTAGGGATCTTGGACTTTGGGGTCCATTTACTAAAGGCAAATCTACTTTGCACTACAAGTGGACAAGCAAGGAAGAAAACAAAACAACTTTGCTTCTAAAGGATTGGATGTAAAAACCATCAGTGCTTCCTCTTTGATTTTCAGCGACTACGCTTGTACTGCAGAGTGGCTTTGCCTTTACTAAACCCCAAACTAAATAATCATTTGGGGCAGGGATCCTCAAACTATGGCCCTCCAGCTGTTGTAGAACTTCACATCCCATGAGGCCTTGTAATGCACTGACATTCACAGACATGACTAGGCATGATGGGAATTGTAGTTCCTGAACAACTGGAGGGCCGTAGTTTGAAGACCCATGATTTGGGGTGTACACAGCAGTGCTGGAGTGCAATTTGCTTAATGGGGACACTAGTTAGATTGACCTGTGTGTCCCCAAGAAAAGACTCTGGTAGGGTTTTAACCTCACTTCCTGTTCAGCTGTGTGACAGGAAGTGAAGCCAATTTTAAGAAAAGGGACACAAAGCTCAACCCCCAAAAAAAACACAAGCAGGGGTTCTAACACTCACTTGGCTTCCCTCAAACACCCACAATTTGAATAGGATTGCCTTGCGCTAGATTTAAGCACAGTGCTGTAAATCAGCACTTCAAGCCTGTCCACCAATACCCCCCCCCCCCCCCCCCCACACAGGCCATGTTTGCAGGTTTTCCTTCATCTTGCACATGTGCTTTAAAAGACAGTCTGGACAGCAATTCTTGATAAGAGAAATCCACAAAACATGTCCTGTCGGGGGTACTTCAGGGCTGAGGACCACTGCAGTAAAAAGAAAATACTTACCACTTTGTCTTTTTAATTTCCTGGTGAATAAACATGGCAAACATTTCATGATTACACACCAGGAAAGAAGCTTAGACAAAAATCACACCTAATTTGTTAGGCCCAAACCTATTTCAGCTGCAGCTGTCAAAATCTGTAGCATGAAAAAGTAACAAAAAACAAACTTCAAAATTTGAAAGTAATTTTTATTGGTCAACAAAACAAGGAAAGCAAAAAAGACAAACAAACAAACACACACACACACACAAACAAAAATACATTTAAAAAATGAAAATAAACATAGGTTAACCGTCCCAACATCTTCAGAATTTTTTTTCAAAATAATCACTTCCCGACCGCCGCATGTAGATATACGTCGGCTGAATGGCACATCAACGTACCTGTAAGTGCCTGCCTAGACGTGGGTCGGGGGTCCGATCGGGACCCCCCCCGCTACACGCGGCGGTTGGGTTCCCTCGGGGAGCGATCCGGGACGACGGCGCGACTATTTGTTTATAGCCGCTCCGTCGCGATCGCTCCCCGAAGCTGAAAAACAGGGAGAGCCGGATGTAAACACGGCTTCCCCGTGCTTCACTATGGCGCTGCATCGATCGAGTGATCCCCTTTATAGGGGAGACTCGATCGATGACGTCATTCCTACAGCCACACCCCCCTACAGTTGTAAACACACACTAAGTGTACACTAAATCCTACAGCGCCACCTGTGGTTAACTTCCAAACTGCAACTGTCATTTTCACAATAAAGAATGCAATTTAAATGCATTTTTTGCTGTGAAAATGACAATGGTCCCAAAAATGTGTCAAAATTGTCCGAAGTGTCTGCCATAATGTCGCAGTCACGAAAAAAATCGCTGATCGCCGCCATTAGTAGTAAAAAAATATTTTTTTATAAAACATTTTTGGGACCATTGTCATTTTTCTAGCGACCAATGTTCTAAAAATGCATTGCTTACTATGAAAATGTCACTGGCAAGGAAAGGGGTTAACACTAGGGGCGAGGGAGGGGTTAATTACGTTCCCTGGGTGTGTTCTAACTGTAAGGGGGGTGGGACTGACTAGGGGAAATGACAGATCGCTGTTCATACATTGTATGAACAGACGATCAGGCATTTCCCCCCCCTGACAGGACCGGGATAAAGGGGAACTCCGCGCCAAATTTCAAACAAGAAACCGGCGCGGGTCCCCCTCCAGGGGTACATTAGGCTCTTCGGCTTGGTACGGAACGTGAGGGGTTAAACCCACGCCGAAAAACAGCGTGGGGTCCCCCAGATCCAGACCAAGCCCTTATCCCAGGTACGCAGTCTGGCCGGACAGGAATGGGGGTGGGGACGAGCGAGCGCCCCCCCTCCTGAGCCGTACCAGACCGCATGCCCTCGACATGGGGGAGTGTGTGCTTTGGGGGAGGGGGGCACTGCCCCCCCACCCCAAAGCACTCTTGTCCCCATGTCGATAGGGACGAGCCTCTTCCCGACAACCCTGGCTGTTGGTTGTCGGGCGGGGGGCTTATCAGAATCTGAGAGCCCCTTTAATAAGGTGGCCCCCAGATTCCGGCCCCCCACCCTACGTGAATGAGTATGGGGTACATTGTACCCCTACCCATTCACCTGGGGAAAAAATGTAAAAAAATAATACACCACACACATTTATAAATTAATTTATTAGTCAGCTGGGCGTCTTCTGCCGGGGCCCCCCACCACCACCCCAGTGGGCCCCAGGCTTCGCCGTCTTCCACCCACCCCATAAGGCTCTTTTACATTCGCTGCTTTCTGCCGGGGGGTACACCTACCCACCCCCGGTCTTCTGCGCCGTCTTCCGCTGGGGCCCCCTTCACCATGAAGCTCCTTGCTTATGGGGGAGGGCCGCGGGCTTTGTCGCTTTCTGCCGGGGCCCCCTTCACCATGAAGCTCCTTGCTTTTGGGGGAGGGCCGCGGGCTTCTGCGCCATCTTCCGCCGGGGCCCCCTTCACCATTAAGCTCCTTGCTTATGGGGGAGGGCCGCGGGCTTCTGCGCCGTCTTCCGCCGGGGCCCCCTTCACCATGAAGCTCCTTGCTTATGGGGGAGGGCCACGGGCTTCGTCGCTTTCTGCCGGGGCCCCCTTCACCATGAAGCTCCTTGCTTATGGGGGAGGGCGCTCGATCGTCCCCACCCCCATTCCTGTCTGGCCAGACTGCGTGCTTGGGATGAGGGTTTGGTCTGGATCTGGGGGGGAACCCCGTGCTGTTTTTCGGTGCGGGTTTAACCCCTTACGTTCCAGACCAAGCCTAAGAGCCTAATTTACCCCTGGAGGGGGACCCGCACCGGTTTCTTGTTTGAAATTTGGCGCGGAAGTTCCCCTTCATGGTCAGCGCAGGCTGAAAACAGGTCGGAGATTCCTGTGCGCTGCGTCACGCAGCGCAATTACGGCTACGCTGCTTGGTATTTACCAAGATTTTCTCGGCGTACTGACAAGGGGCACGGGAAGCCCCGAAAGTTCTCTGTACGCATGCCCAGTATGAAAATGAACCTCCCGAGGTTCAGGCGCACTGTGCAAGCGTAGAGGCATCGGTTTTCAAAAGTCACTTTCACTTTCAATTCGGCCCGCCAAACACATTCAAACACATGTCACTTCACTTCCCCCGCATCACCCCACCTCCCCCCTAATAAACTCCGGCCCGAATCCCCGCAATTTACATTTCAATATGCCGTGCGCCAGGTCTATAGTAGTGCACAATGCGCCCTCTCCTGGGCGCACTGAGCACTTTAGTAACTAAGGAAATACACTGCACTAGCAGCGTATTTCTTTAGTAAATGTCAAAACGGCTGCTACTCCTGCCTTTGCTCCATGAGTCATGGAGCAAAGGCTTGGTAAATCAGCCCCAGTGTCTTTTCTACCAGATAGATAGATAGTATAGTTAAATCTACAGTTTGTAGAAAATATATTCACATCCCTAGGAGCTCAGCTAGATCTGCTATTAGTATCTGTCAGGCAGGAGATTGTTCTACATGCAGTGCTCTAACATGTTGTATTGCCTGTATTAGGGTTTAGCTTAAACTTAGTACTCCGTGTTAGTCAACGTTTGCTAGTTAATTGCACATACACGCATTACCTGTTACTGCACGTCTGCATTTTATTTGCACAGAAACGCAGTCGCTGTTAATGCAAGTGGGCTATTGAATTGCACAGAAACGCAGTCGTGTGTGTTGTTTAATAGCAACTAAACGCAGTTGGTGTCACTGCGTGTGTGCTGTTACATAGCACCTGAACGCAGTTGCTCTTACTGCGCGGGTGCTGTTTAATACCACCTAAACGCAGTTGGTGTCACTGTGTGTGTGCTGTTACATAGCACTTGAACGCAGTCGCTCTTACTGCGTGTGTGCTGTTTAATAGCAACTAAACGCAGTTGGTGTTACTGCGTGTGTGCTGTTACATAGCACCTGAACGCAGTCGCTCTTACTGCGCGGGTGCTGTTTAATACCACCTAAACGCAGTTGGTGTCACTGCGTGTGTGCTGTTACATAGCACTTTAACGCAGTCGCTCTTACTGCGTGTGTGCTGTTTAATAGCAACTAAACGCAGTTGGTGTCACTGCGTGTGTGCTGTTACATAGCACCTGAACGCAGTCGCTCTTACTGCGTGTGTGCAGTTTACTAACACCTGAACGCAGTCGCTGTTACTGTGACTATTTTGTTACATAGCACCTGAACGCAGTCGCTCTTACTGCGTGTGTGCAGTTCACTAATACCTGAACGCAGTTAATGTGACTGCGTCTGTTTTGTTACATAGCACCTGAACGCAGTCGCTCTTACTGCTTGTGTGCAGTTTACTAACACCTGAACGCAGTTGGTGTGACTGCGTCTATTTTGTTACATAAAGTGCCAGTACATGTGAAACCCTTCAGGTATAACAGCACCTGAACGCATAAATATGGCTGGAAGGACAAAGAGAGGCAGAGAGTCACGAGGGCAAGCAGGCTCTGCATCTAGAGGTAACGCTGGTGGTGGATGTGGTGCATCATCTTCAGCACGTGGCCGTGGCCGCTCGTCCTTCTTTTCGGGAGCTGGCCGCGTTGAGCCTCAACATGCAGAGAAATTAGTGGAGTGGAGGACCAAGCCGTCCTCATCCTCCTCATCCTCTCTCACACAGACTGATCATAGTTTGTCTGGCAAAGCAGCTGCCAAGGCATCCTCTTCCCTCTGCACAATGGCATCACACAATCCTTCCCTAGTCCCACCGTGTCCTCCTGAGGAGTCCCCCGAACTGTTTCAACACAGTGTTGGGTACATGCTACATGAAGATGCGCAGCGTTTTGAAGACTCCAATGACGGAACACAGATAGAGGAAGGCATTGATGTGAGCCCAGGGAGAGGGGGTGGCCGAGAGGGATAACAATCTGGGAGTGATGTTCCCCCAGCTGGAGCATACTGCCAGGTTTTCGACAGTGATGATGAGGAGGGAGGGATGATGAGGTCATTAACTCTACCTGGGTGCCTGATAGGGGAGAGGAGGAGGAAGAGGAGGAGGAGGAGGACGAGGCACAGGCACATCTCCAAAGAGGCAGGATGCCCTCCAGGGGTCAGCTTAAGGGCAGCATTACGTGGCATTGCTGTGTCTCAACGGTACAGCAAACGTTCTTTGGTGTGGGCCTTTTTTGAAACATGTCCATCAGATGGTACCTTTGCTGTTTGCAACATATGTCTCAAGCGTATCTCGCGTGGCCAAAACATCACCCGCTTGGGCACCACATGTTTGTCCAGACATATGTCGAGCTGCCATGCAGCTCGTTGGCAAGCATACCAGAAAGACCCACACCAAAGACCTTCTGTGACCTCCGAAGGTGTAAAAATAGGTGTGTCACAACGTAGTAGTGGTAGTACATGCGGGCAATCTACTGATAGTACCAGACAAATTTCCCTGCCCCAGCTGCTGCAGCGCCGAAAGAAGTACGCTCCCAGCCATCCACATGCCCAGCGGTTGAATGCTAGCTTAGCAAAATTGCTAGCACTTCAACTGCTACCTTTTCAGTTGGTAGATTCTGCCCCCTTCTGTGAGTTTGTGGAATGTGCAGTACCTCAGTGGCAAGTACCCAAACGCCACTTTTTCTCACGGAAGGCGATTCTGGCTCTCTACCGGCATGTGGAAGGCAATGTCCATGCCTCGCTGGACAGGGCGGTCAGTGGTAAGGTGCATCTTACCGCTGACTCATGGTCCAGCAGGCATGGACAGGGACGTTACCTGTCTTTTACGGCCCATTGGGTGACTCTGCTGGCAGCTGGGAAGGACGCAGGGCAAGGTACAGTAGTTTTGGAGGTTGTTCCGCCACCACGCCTCCAAAACACTACTACTGCTTGTGACACACCTCTATCCTCCACCACCTCCTCTTCTTCTTCCTCTGTGGCCTCTTCCTGTGGTGATGTTTGCTCAGAACCAGCCGTGCTCCGTAGGCGTATGAGGGGCTACGCAGGAATGCAGGCCAAGAGATGCCATGCGGTGCTAGAGCTGGTGTGCTTGGGAGACAGGAGCCACACTGGGGAAGAGGTTCTTTCAGCTCTGCAGGGGCAGGCTCAGAGGTGGTTGACGCCACGCCAGCTGAAGCCTGGAATGGTGGTCAGCAATAATGGCACCAACCTCCTCTCTGCCCTGCGACAGGGAAAACTCACCCATGTGCCCTGTTTTGTGCATGTTCTCAATTTGGTGGTGCAGCGGTTCTTGGGCAGGTACCCGGGCTTACAGGATGTCCTGAAGCAGGCCAGGAAAGTCTGTGTGCATTTCCGGAGGTCATATAATGCCACTGCTCGGCTGACAGACCTCCAGAGGGAATACAACCTGCCCAAGAACCGCCTAATCTGTGACATGCCCACCAGATGGAACTCTACGTTGGCCATGCTGCAGCAGCTGCACACACAGCAGAGGGCCATCAATGAGTACCTGTGCCAATATGGCAGCAGAACTGGCTCAGGGGAGCTTGGTTTTTTTTCACCACGCCAGTGGGCCTTGATCAGGGATGCATGCACTGTCCTGTCACCATTTGAGGAGGCCACGAGGATGGTGAGCAGTGACAGTGCATGCATCAGTGAGACTGTCCCGCTTATTCACATGTTGGAGCACACCCTACGTGGAATAATGGACAGGGCCCTTGAGGCAGAACAGAGGGAGGAAGAGGAGGACTTCCTTACCTCTCAAGGCCCCCTTTATCCAGACACTGTTCCTGCTTGCCCACCTAGAACACAGGAAGAGGAGGAGGAGGATGAGGAGGAGGAGGAGGAGGAGGATTGTATCAGCAGCATGGAGGTGGAGCCTAGCACTCAGCATCAACAGCAGCAGTCTTCAAGGGATCATTTACAGTCCCAAGGAACACGTGGACTTTTACGTGGCTGGGATGAGGTGGCTGCCGATCCTGTCGTCCTCAGTGACCCAGAGGACTGTGCCCCGAATGCCTCTGCAAACCTACGCTGCATGGCCTCCCTGATCCTGCAAAGCCTGCGTAAGGATCCTCGTGTACGTGCTATCAAGGAGAGGGATCATTACTGACTGGCAACTCTCCTTGATCCACGTTACAAGAGTAAGGTAGCGGACCTTATGTTGCCATCGCAGAGGGAACAGAAGATGAAACTTCTGCGGGAGGCCTTGCAGAAGGGTCTGTGCAATGCGTTCCCAGAACCGGGGGGATTACCAAAACCTGGCCCTGGACAAAGTCTTGCTGAGGCTTCGGTGAGTCAGAGAAGGAGCGGTGGAGAAGGTGGCCGTCTGACCGATGCGTTCAAACAATTTTTTAGTCTGCAGCCCCAGGGTCTGACCGGTTCCAGCAACCATCGCCAGCGTCTGGCTTACATGGTCCGGGAATACCTAGCGGCAAGATCCGACTTGGACACCTTCCCCACCGAAAATCCTCTGGCTTTGAGGATGGATCACTGGCCAGAGCTTGCACAGTACGCAATTGAGCTACTGGCTTGCCCTGCATCCAGTGTTCTTTCAGAACGCACATTCAGTGCTGCTGGAGGCTTTATGACCGATCACAGGGTGCGCCTCTCCACCGACTCTGTTGATCGACTGACCTTCATCAAAATGAATCAGGCTTGGATCAACACCAACTACCAAGCACCTGATGCTGATGTTACTGAATAATAATTTTTTGTTGAAATGTCAGATCCCTTTGAGACTGCGTATGCTGATGCTGAGTGACTGTCCTGTTATGATGCTGATGGAATATCCTTCTCCTCCTTACTTTTCTTGCTGATAGCTAGTAAGAAATGTTGTTTTTCTGTGCTCCGCCACCAGTGCCTAAGGCCTAATTTGTATGCCCCTGTTTAACAGGGGCGCCTAATAACAATTTTTGATGCAATACTTTGCACGTGGCTCCTTGTTGCGCTCCAATTAAAGATATTGGGAGGGGTTGCAGTGTTGTGTTGTGCCTAAGGCCTAATTTTTCTGCCCCTGTGTTACAGGGGAGTCTGATACCAATTTTTGATGCAATACTTTGCACGTGGCTCCTTGTTGCGCTCCAATTAAAGATATTGGGAGGGGTTGCAGTGTTGTGTTGTGCCTAAGGCCTAATTTTTCTGCCCCTGTATTAAAATTATGCAGGCCTACATGTATTACCTGAAGCTGTGCTGTATGACACTGACCTGATGTGGTGGGATTTTGCAATTTCTGCACATTCGTCGAGGGTGGGGCTTGGCTCTGTGTTGGGTTCGTCGGCTACACTGATGCAGCTTCATTGCGCCCTATGAGATTGTAAAAAAAGGGATACATAAATCAAAAAGATCAGAGGTCTAAAAGAGGAATATCAATCATTCTTTTTATAAAGTGTGGTACAATTGTCTGTTTTTACAATCCTTCTAAGCTTAACCCAGGGAGGTCAGGATCGGCACTGAGTGTTGCCAACAAGAACAACCCAGTTAGGGTGTCACACAGAGGTGATCCAGTGTATACTTGTTGTTTTTCCATGTAGGAAACTTGGCCAAAGATACAGAAATGCAGCAGCTTTGGTAATGGATAAAATCAATTTTGAAATGACATCTTACAATGACATCTTACATTAAATTGAGAAGCAAGGGGTGCTGACTTCTTGCCTCTTCTCCCATGCAGCCAGCGAGTTGAGAAGCGGGGTGAGGGGGCGAAAATGACTTCTTACCAGGTTGGGCCTCGAGTTATTTGGGGAGCCCTTCACAGCTTTGCGGGGCCCTAAGCGGCTTGCATAGTGAGCCTATAGGGCGGATCGGCCATGCCAACCATTGTGCTACTGAGTCCATATGTGTAACCAACTGCTGTGCTGAGCATACTCTCCTTTTACTGTATACTGACGTGAGTTGGATTATTTAAATCTAGTTAATAACACATCTACATTAAATAAAAAATTGGTCTCACATAAAAAGAACTTAAATGGAATGACCAACCAATTATTATGCCCACAAACATGAACCTTGAAACATCTAGTTTTGAACCGTATATATACACAACCTGAAATAAAAACCACAAATGCTGCAAAATAATAAAAACAAATACTCAGAGTACACATGAAAATTACTTACGTCTTATGAGGACTCTTCGAATTCTCTCCAGCTGCTCTGGGTTTCTTCTTTTTAAGTCACACCACCTCTTCCTCAACTGATCCCTTGACCTCTGCACCCCGAATTTCTCATGGAGAGTCCTCCATACCTTCTCCATGATCTGGCCCTTTAGCTTCTTAGGTTTACTGTAAGGCCCTATTAGACAGGCATAGTCCTCCTCTTCAAAAATTGCAACCATCTCCACCATCTCATCTAAGTTAATTCTGGTGGCTGGTTTCTTGCTCCTTCTCCTGGTGTCTGCCTGGCCTCTCTCATTAATTGTGGTTGCAGCTTCCTGTCTCTCCTGTGTCTCCTCCATTATGTCTTCTTCACTGAAGTGCATTGACCGACCAAAAAGGGGCGTGCCAATTACTAGAACGATCGTCATAGGCGGGGATGCATGCGCAGTGTATAAAGGGATATTGCGTGAGTTAGAACGTCGTTCGCAGTCGGTAGAATATGTCAGGCAAACGATCGTGCAGTACGACGATACGAAACTTGATTTTTGGACTTTATGATCAGTGGATAAGTTTGTGGGTTAGATATGGGTAGAAAGCTAAGGCTTGACTGACATTATTTTTTTTGGCTATATTTTGACTTGCAGAAATAATGGAGGCCTTCAGAGAACAGGAGTTCTTCACAGTATTTGTTAAAAGGAGGCCACGGATGGCAACCCCCCTTTTCTCTAATTTTACTTTCCCAAAAAAATAATTTATTGTGCCAAGATCTGGCATTGTAATGGCCCCCCCCCACCCCTAAAATAATTGACATATTGTTGCCACACAGCACGTGCACTTTGGGGGGCAAAGCCTGTATGGACAGTCTCACGGGCCACCACCACTGGAACATCAGTGGCCTCATCAGGCACAGTGCGAGAGGAGAGGGGGGGAGCGGATGGCAGCAACAGCACTGTGGGCTGGATCTGTGACAAATGCAGTCACAGATCCAGCCATCCCTCCCTGCGCAATACTCTGCAATACCCCCCATACTGTCTGCAATACCCCCTACACTCTGCAATACCCCACCACACTCTGCAATACCCCCCCCCACACTCTGCAATACCCCCCACACTCTGCAATACCCCCCCACACTCTGCCACACTCTGCAATACCCCCCCCCACACTCTGCAATACCCCCCACACTCTGCAATACCCCCCATACTGTGCAATACCCCCCATATTGTGCAATACCCCCCATACTCCGCAATACCCTCAATACTCCACAATACCCCAATACTCCACAATACCCCAATACTCCAATACGTCACCTATGGGGATTTTTAAGTAGCGAAGTTTGGCGCATTTCCACGAGCGTGTGCAATTTTGAAGGGTGACATGTTAGGTATCTATTTACTCAGCGTAACTTCATCTTTCATACTATGCAAAAACATTGGGCTAACTTTACTGGTTTTGTTTTTTTAAAGCACAAAACAGTTTTTTTTTAAAACACGCGTTCAAAAAATTGCTGCGAAAATACCGTGCAAGATAAAAAGTTGCAACAACTGCCATTGTATTCTCTAGGGTCTTTGAAAAAAAAAAAGAATATATAATGTTTGGGGGTTCTAGGTAATTTTTTAGCAAATAAATGATGATTTTTACATGTAGGAGAGAAATGTCAGAATTGGCCTGGGTGCTCCAGAACGCCTGATGGTGTTCCCTGCATGTTGGGCCTCTCTATGTTGCCACGCTGTGTAAAAGTCTCACATGTGTGGTATCGCCATACTCGGGAGGAATAGCAGAATGTGTTTTGGGGTGTAATTTGTAGTATGCATATGCTGTGTGTGAGAAATAACCCGCTAATATGACAGAAACTAGAATTTATTTTTTATTTTTACAGAATTTTCAGTCTTTTTTCTTTTATAGCGCAAAAAATAAAAACCGCAGAGGTGATCAAATACCACCAAAAGAAAGCTCTATTTGTGTGAAAAAAGGACAAAAAATTCAGACGGGTACAATGTTGTATGACTGAGTAATTGTCATTCAAATTGTGAGAGCACCGAAAGCTGAAAATTGATCTGGTTAGGAAGGGGGTTTAAGTGCCCAGTGGTCAAGACTGATGCTGAGTGACTGTCCTGTTATGCTGCTGATTGAATATCCTTTTCCTCCTCACTGATCTTGCTCATAGCTATTAAGAAAATGTTTGGTTCTGGGCTCTGCCACCAGTGCCTAAGGCCCAATATTTCTGCCCCTGTTTAACAGGGGCGTCTAATAACAATTTTTAATGCAATACTTTGCATGTGGCTCTTTTCTGCGCTCCATAGTTACATAGTTACATAGTTAGTCAGGTTGAAAAAAGACACAAGTCCATCCAGTTCAACCACAAAAGATAAACAAACAAAATAAAAAACACAGTACAATCCCATACACCCAACTCCATACCCACAGTTGATCCAGAGGAAGGCAAAAAAAACAGCAAAGCATGATCCAATTTGCTACAGCAGGGGAAAAAATTCCTTCCTGATCCCCCGAGAGGCAATCGGATTTACCCTGGATCAACTTTACCTACAAATCTTAGTACTCAGTTATTTTATGTACATTTAGGAAAGTATCCAGGCCTTTCTTAAAGCAATCTACTGAGCTGGCCAGAACCACGTCTGGAGGGAGTCTGTTGCACATTTTCACAGCTCTTACTGTGAAAAAACCTTTCCGTATTTGGAGGTGAAATCTCTTTTCCTCTAGACGTAAAGAGTGTCCCCTTGTCCTCAGTGTTGATCGTAAAGTGAATAACTCAACACCAAGTCCACTGTATGGACCTCTTATATATTTGTACATGTTGATCATATCCCCCCTAATTCTCCTCTTCTCAAGAGTGAATAAATTCACTTTCCTCTAATCTTTCCTCATAGCTGAGCTCCTCCATGCCTCTTATCAGTTTGGTTGCCCTTCTCTGCACTTTCTCCAGTTCTCCTATATCCTTTTTGAGAACCGGTGCCCAAAACTGAACTGCATATTCCAGATGAGGTCTTACTAATGATTTGCTCCAATTAAAGTATCTGAGGGGTTGCAGTGTTGTGATGTGACTAAGGCACAATGTTTCTGCCCCTGTTTAACAGGGGTGTCTAATAACAATTTTTAATGCAATACTTTGCATGTGTCTCTTTGCTGAGCTCCAATTACAGTATCTGTATGGCCTCGTACACACGACAGAGTTTCTCGGCAGAATTCACCGAGAAACTCGGTCAAACCCGGATTCTGCCGAGAAACTCTGTCGTCTGTACACTTTTGGCTCGATGGAGCCGCCGAGGAACTCGTCGAGAAAATAGAGAACATGTTCTCTATTTTCTCGTTGTTCTATGGGAGAAGGCGGCCCGCCGAGCTCCTCGGCGGCTTCATCCCTGAACTCGACGAGGAACTCGACGTGTTTGGCACGTCGAGTTCCTCGGCCGTGTGTACGGGGCCTGAGAGGTTGCAGTGTTGTGACACCGCCACCAGTGACTAAGGCCCAATTTTTCTGCCCCTGTTCTAGTAATTTTCTTGGTTTGCTTATTTTCTAATTTGAGTTCATTCTAGCTTTCTCCTACGTTCTCATAGTGTCATGTTTATTTTCCTTTACTTAATACTCATCATTGTCAATGGAAACACCACAAATCTAGATTTGTTCTTTTAGGCAGCATTGATATAATAAGAAGCCAGACATTGTTTAGTATCCAAAAATATTTATTGTATCACACTTAAAATGTGTAATTTTTTTTATATCTTTATATATATATATATATATATATATATATATATATATATATATATATATATATATATATATATATATATATATATATATATATATATATATATATATATATATATATTTTTTATTCTACATCAATTTTTTTTGTATTTGTATTTTTTTTTTTAAACCCTCCCCAGAACATCAATAATATTCTTGAGGCTTTGGTCCACCTTTCTATTGTTCCTTATGATCTTCTCCAGGGAGATGTTTGTGTCCTCTATTTGTGCCCTGCAGGACATTATCTCCCCAATTAGCACCTGGGCACTGTAAGTGTCTAAGCCACCACCAACAGCTCGTACACCTGAAATTTGTGAAAAAACATGTATTAAAATTATGCAGGCCTACATGTATTACCTGAAGCTGTGCGGTATGACACTGACCTGATGTGGTGGCATTTTGCACTTCCTGTACATCCGGCGAGGGTGGGGCTTGGCACTGTGTGGGGTTGGTCGGCTCCATTTCTGCAGCTTGATTGCGGCCTATGAGATTGTAAAAAAAGGGTTAGATGAATCAAAAAGATTAGAGGCCTGAAAGAGGAATATCAATCATTCTTTTTAAAAAGTGTAGTACAATTGTCTGCTTTTACAATCCTTCTAAGCTTAACACTGGATTTTATCCATTACCGAAGCTGCTGCATTTCTCTATCTTTGGACAAGTTTCCTACATGGAAAAACAACAAGTATACACTGGATCACCTCTGTGTGACACGCTAACTAGGTTGTTCTTGTGACCAACACTCAGTGCCGATCATGACCTCCCTGGGGCTCGAAGCTAAATGACATGGCACATTAAAAATGAGAAGCGGGGGGCGCCGACAACAGTGACATGTCACATTAAAGAAAGTTGAGAAGTGGGGGGAGGGGGTGTTGTGCTGTCGGAAATGACATCTTACATTAAATTGAGAAGCAAGGGGTGTTGACTGCTTGCCTCTTCTCCCATTGAGTCAGCGAGTTGAGAAGCAGGGTGAGGGGGCGAAAATGACTTCTTACTAGGCGGGGCCTCTAGTTATTTGGGGAGCCCTTCGCAGCTTTGCGGGGCCCTAAGCGGCTTGCATAGCGAGCCTATAGGGCGGATCAGCCATGCCAACCATTGTGCTACTGAGTCCATATGTGTAACCACTTAAGCCCCGGACCAATATGCTACCTAAAGACCCAAGGTGTTTTTACAGTTCGGGACTGCGTCGCTTTAACAGACAATTGCGCGGTCGTGCGACGTGGCTCCCAAACAAAATTGGCGTCCTTTTTTCCCCACAAATAGAGCTTTCTTTTGGTGGTATTTGATCACCTGTGCGGTTTTTATTTTTTGCGCTATAAACAAAAATAGAGCGACAATTTTGAAAAAAATTCAATATTTTTTACTTTTTGCTATAATAAATATCCCCCAAAAACATATATAAAAATGTTTTTTTCCTCAGTTTAGGCCGATACGTATTCTTCTACCTATTTTTGGTAAAAAAAATCGCAATAAGCGTTTATCGATTGGTTTGCGCAAAATTTATAGCGTTTACAAAATAGGGGATAGTTTTATTGCATTTTTATTATTTTTTTTTTTTTTTACTACTAATGGTGGCGATCAGCGTTTTTTTCGTGACTGCCACATTATGGCGGACACTTCGGACAATTTTGACACATTTTTGGGACCATTGTCATTTTCACAGCAAAAAATGCATTTAAATTGCATTCTTTATTGTGAAAATGACAGTTGCAGTTTGGGAGTTAACCACAGGTGGCGCTGTAGGATTTAGTGTACACTTAGTGTGTGTTTACAACTGTAGGGGGGTGTGGCTGTAGGAATGACGTCATCGATCGAGTCTCCCCTATAAAGGGGATCACTCGATCGATGCAGCGCCATAGTGAAGCACGGGGAAGCTCCGGGGAGCGATCGCGACGGAGCGGCTATAAACAAATAGCCGCGCCGTCGTCCCGGATCGCTCTCCGAGGGAATCCGACCGCGCGTGTAACGGGGGGGGGGGGTCCGGATCGGACCCCGGACCTACGTCTAGGCAGGCACTTACAGGTACGTTGATGTGCCTGTCCGTGCCATTCTGCCGACGTATATCTACATGCGGCGGTCGGAAGTGGGTAATCAACTTCTGCGCTGAGCATACTCTCCTTTTACTGTATAATGACTTAAGTCGGATTATTTAAATCTAGTTAATAACACATCTACATTCAATAAAAAATTGGTCTCACATAAAAAGATCTTAAATACAATGAACAACCAAGTATTGGGGAGCTGCGGTGGCTCAACGCGATTGGCACTGCGCTGACAAGCCATTCACCTCTGCAGCTAGAGGTTCGGATCCCGGTCTCAGCTACATGTGAATTGAGTTTGGTGGTCTCAGCCCGGCTCCCGGTGGGTGTGCTATGCGAGGTAAGCTTGCGCTTAGTATGCCCACCCCCTCCCACAAAAACCACCACACTTACACGCACTCGTAATTGGGTTAACATGCACGCACTTTGACCACGCAGTCTCTAAAAAGAGAGGCGAAGGACTAACGGGGCTGGTTGAGCGGGCTAGATCCTCTCACTCCCTTATAGGGAGTCCCTCTGCCCCGTTGGGCTTCAAAGCAGAGCAGGTAGGGCGGGCTGTGTGGGAGGACACCCTCACACACCCACCATTGCCACCCGGGGCATGGAGAAAGGTGGCAGATTGCCTCTGGGGGAGGCCTGCCTACTCCCAACTCCTGCAGTCCGGCTCCTCTCTCGAGTACACGCACAAAATACACTTTAAAAGAAAAAAAAACAAAAAGAACAACCAAGTACTATGCCCACAAACAGGAACCTTGAAACATCTATTCTTGGACTGTCTATATACACAACCTGAAAGAAAACCAAATGACGCAAAATAATTAAATCAAATAATCAGAGTACACATGAAATTTACTTACGTCTTCTGAGAACTCTTCTAATTCTCCCCATTTGTTCTGGCTCTCTGATTTTCAAATGAGACCATCGCTTCCGCAGCTGCTCCCTGGACCTCTGCACCCCGAATTTTGCATGGAGAGTCCTCCGCACCTTCTCCATGATCTGGGCCTTCAGTTTATTGGGGTTCTTGTAAGGCCCTTTTTTGCCGTCGTAGTCCTCCTTTTTAAGAACAGCCACCATCTCTACCATCTCTTCGAAGCTCATGTTGGTGGCTTTGTAACTCCTGCTCCTCCTGGTGTGTGCCTGGCCTCTCTCCTGCCTGGTTGCAGCTTGCTGTCTTCCCTCCATCATTTCTTCTGACTCTTGCATTGAACGACTGAAAAGGGGCGTGTCAATCACTCGAACGATTGTCATGGGCGTGGCAACGTGCGGAGCTTCTCACATGCGCAGTGTATAAAGGGATATTGCGTGAATGAGAACGTCGGAAAAACGATCATGCAATACGACGATACGAAACTTGATTTTTGGACTTTATGATCAGTGGATGAGTTTGTGGGTTAGATATGGGGAGAAAACTAAGGCTTGACTGACATTAGTTTTTTTTGCTAAATTTTGACTTGCAGAAATAATGGAGGCCTTCAGAGAACAGGAGTTCTTCACAGAATTTGTTCAAAGGGGGCCCTGGATGGCAACCCCCCTTTTTTCTAGAATTTTTCTTTCCCAAAAAATAATTTATTGAGCCAAGATCTGGCATTGTAATGCCCCCCCACCCCTAAAATAATTGACATATTGTTGCCACACAGCACATGCACTTTGGGGGGCCAAGCCTGTATGGACAGTCTCACGGGCCACCACCACTGGAACATCAGTGGCCTCATCAGGCACAAGTGTCATGTAGTTTGTTTAGGGTCTCTTTAGGAAATTGTGCAATATGCAGGAGCAAAGTATGACATGGTTCTGATTCTACTTAAGAAACCTACAGTCCTTATCTTGTTTGCAATGCCTGTATACTGCTGTTCAAAGTATATAGGGCCAAACAGTCTTGTCAGGGCCGATCCTCACTATAGGCTCACTATGCAAGCCGCTTAGGGCCTCGCAAAGCTGCAAAGGGCCCCCCAAATTACTAGAGGCCCCGCCTGGTGAGAAGTCATTTTCGCCCCCTCACCCCGCTTCTAAACTCGCTGGCTGAGTCATTTCCGACAGCAGAACACCCCCTCCCCCCGCTTCTCAACTTTCTTTAATGTGACATGTCACTGTCGTCAGCGCCCCCCGATTCTCATTTTTAATGTGCCATGTCATTTTGCTTAGGGCCCCAGGGAGGTCAGGATCGGCACTGGGTCTTGTAATGACCTGGGGGGAGTGGTGGCGGGGAAACTCATGCTATTTTTTTCAATGATTTTTATCCATATTGCAGGGACCAAACATTACATTAAAGCCGCAAGCAGTATTAAATTACTTTTTTCTGAGAGTAATCTCATGTTGTGCAGGGACATTTCTAAACACGTGCCACTACTATAGACACCCAGCAGGTACCATATTTAAAAGGAAGTTTTTTTTCACTTTAAGCATCATTAAGATCGCTGCTCCAGAAAAAACTACAGTTTTTAAAACTTTTTTTCCATTGATACATGTTCCCTGGGACAAGACCCGGGTTCTCAAAGACGTTTTCCATCAATAACTTGCATATTGGACTTTAAAATGAGCACTTTTGAATTCAAACGTTCGAGTCCCATAGACTTCAATGGGGTTCTAAATGTTCGTGCGAACGGACGGGCTACTCGAACGTTCTGGTGCGAACCGAACCCGGGTATGTTCGGCTCATCCCTACCCCTAACCAAGGCCAAGTGCACTTCTTTGCATCCATGTTGTCAACCCTGGAAAGCAGGGTAATTATAGGAGGTGACTCCAACATCACATTTGATTATAAGACAGACATATTAACCCAGGATAAACCACGCCTCAAAAATACACCAAAACAGAGTCTCCGCATAGCTCGTCTACTTCACTACCTGGGCCTAATTGACACCTGTGGGGAACTGAAACCCACAACTAAGGACTATACACACTACTCTGCACCACATTGTAACAGCTTTGGTAAACAGGAGTGAGCCACAACTGCGGTTCGCAAGGACTTCAATGCACTTCGCTATGTGAGAATTCAGTATTGGACTCCAGGCGTCACTCCAATCAGAGAACAGGAGTTTGGGGGTTCTCTACATCATCTCTCTCTCACATAAATGAATGCATTGAGCTACTAAGAGTGGACGGATTACAACATGCGAACCAAACCTTAGCCTTTAAAAGTATACGTTACACGTGAAGATTCCAAATGCACTTCTGAATGCAAGCGATTATCAGTACGGGACCCCAGGCGTCACTCCAATCAGAGAACAGGAGTTTGGGCGTTCTCTACATCATATCACTTTAGCATAAAGAAATGCATTAGGTCACTAAGGGAGCAGGTATAAAATACCTTACTTTTCAATATATTTATAAATGATATTGGGTCTGAGATCAAAAGTAAAATTTCTGTCTTTGCAGATGACACCAAGCTATGCAGTGGAATAACGTCCTTGCAGGATGTCTCCAATTTACAAGCCGACCTCAATGCTCTGTCTAATTGGGCGACTAAGTGGCAGATGAGGTTTAATGTTGATAAATGTAAAGTTATGCACTTGGGGGCTAAGAATATGCATGCATCATACATACTAGGGGGAGTACAACTGGGAGGATCTGTAGTGGAGAAGGATCTGGGGGTTTTAGTTGATCATAAGCTCAATAATGGCATGCAATGCCAAGCTGCGATTTCCAAAGCGAGCAAAGTCCTTTCTTGTATTAAGAGAGGTATGGACTCCAGAGACAGAGATATAATTTTGCCCCTGTACAAATCATTAGTAAGACCTCATCTGGAATATGCAGTTCAGTTTTGGGCACCAGTTCTCAAAAAGGACATCGGAGAACTGGAGAAAGTGCAGAGAAGGGCAACCAAACTGATAAGAGGAATGGAGGAGCTCAGCTATGAGGAAAGATTAGAGGAACTGAATTTATTCACTCTTGAGAAGAGGAGAATAAGGGGGGATATGATCAACATGTACAAATATATAAGAGGTCCATACAGTGAACTTGGTGTTGAGTTATTCACTTTACGGTCAACACTGAGGACAAGGGGGCACTCTTTACGTCTAGAGGAAAAGAGATTTCACCTCCAAATACGGAAAGATTTTTTCACAGTAAGAGCTGTGAAAATGTGGAACAGACTCCCTCCAGAGGTGGTTCTGGCCAGCTCAGTAGATTGCTTTAAGAAAGGCCTGGATTCTTTCCTACATGTACAGAATATAACTGAGTACTAAGATTTGTAGGTAAAGTTGATCCAGGGTAAATCCGATTGCCTCTCGGGGGATCAGGAAGGAATTTTTTCCCCTGCTGTAGCATATTGGATCATGCTCTGCTGGGGTTTTTTGCCTTCCTCTGGATCAACTGTGGGTATGGAGTTGGGTGTATAGGATTTTACTGTGTTTTTTATTTTGTTTTTTTAATTTTTTGTGGTTGAACTGGATGGACTTGTGTCTTTTTTCAACCTGACTAACTATGCAACTATGTAACTATGTTACCAGCAACCCTTAGCGTAGAAAAGTTGAGGCGAACATGTTCAGTAACTTAGGGCTTGGGCCCATAAACAGGTAGCAACTTATGTCAAGCACATAGTAAATAGGAATTTTGAAGGCAACTAATAATTGCGTAAGAGAGGCAAATATAGCTCAGCTAATTTGAGAGTATATGTCCCTTTTAAGATGTTCCTCAGCAAACAGCCATAGGCACAACAGACAGTCCCAAGTAGTATGTTAATAGCTACAAGCCAGAGTTAATAACAGCAATTGTTTTAAGAGCAATATATGCAGCAGATCTTTCTATAGCACTACAAGTGAAACAATTGCTACTTATCCGTTTGCAGGGCTTGAATGTAGCAGCAAGGGATTCCGTAGTGTAGGGTGTCAGCAAGGAAGATCTCTTAGGTTGTCCCCGGCAATGGCAGCCTGAAGCAGTTAAGGTAACAGCAGATAATGCTGGAGTTGCAGCCTGGAATAGTTTGCAGCATGGGGAGCGATGGCACCGGTGTTTGTAGCGTGGCCGAGCTACGGCTGACAATAATAAAACGGCATGTATAATGCATGCCGTTCTGTTTATAGTAGAGCAGCATGTGTGCTGATTGCATTCGGCACTTCCGCGTTCCAGGCTGGAACGCAAGCGGCGCCGGGCGATGACGTCATCGTGCCGTCACCGCACTGCGTTCCAGCGTGGAACACATTACGGCGCCAGGCGCCGACTACACACATAAGACGTACGCTAGAATCGACCACATCTTTATTCCTAACTCTGAGATTCACACAGCCTCACACGCATCTATCCATGAAGTACCTTGGTCTGACCACTCTTTGGTAATCCCTAGAACCAATAGATCCCTTTCCCCTCCAGGACCCCCCCCCCCACCTAGTGGCGCCTTAGTGATTCACTCTTATCCAACCCAGTTCACTGTACCATGCTGGAAAAAGTTATTCCGGAATTTTTCCTCATTAACCACTTGACCACTGGGCACTTAAACACCCTTAATAACCAGACCAATTTTCAGCTTTCGGTGCTCTCACATTTTGACAATAAGACAATAAGTCATACAACACTATCCATATGAAATTTTCATCCTTTTTTTAAACACAAATAGAGCTTTCTTTTGGTGGTATTTGATCACCTCTGGTTTTATTTTTTTTCGCTATAAATATAAAAAGACCGTAGATTTCGATTTTTTTTTTTGAAATTTTAATTTCTATTATAAAATTTTGCGAAAAAACATAATTTTTCTTCATAAATTTGACCAAAAATGTATACTGCTACATATCTCATTTCTTGAGACCCTAACAAGCCAGTAAAGTACAAATACCCCCCAAATCACCCCTTTTTGGAAAGTAGACATTCCAAGGTAGTTAGTAAGAGGCATAGTTAGTTTTTTGAAGTTGTAATTTTTTTCCACAATTCTTTGCAAAATTAAGATTTTTTTTCACACCAAATTTTCATTATAACAGGTTATTTCTCTCACATGGCATGCACATTCCACAAATGACACACCAAAATATATTCTGCTACTCCTCCTGAGTATGGTGATACCACATGTGTGAGACTTTTACACAGCCTGGCCACATACAGAGGCCCATAACTGAAGTAGCAACTTCAGGCGTTCTAGGAGCATAAATTACACAACTAATCTCTCAACCACCTATTACCCTGGAGCACCAGGACAATGGAAATGCCCACAAAGTGACCCCATTTTGGAAAGCTAACACCCCAACGTATAATCTATGAGTCTTTTGAACGGTTCATTTTTTTTCCAGATGTTTTTGGAAAATGTGGAAAAAAATGAAAATGCATTTTTTTTTTACACAAAGTTGTCCATTTATAGGATATTTCCAACACATAGCATGTACATGGCAAAAATGACACCCCAAAATATATTCTGCTGCTCCTTCTGAGTATGGCGATACCGCATGTGTCATTTTTTTTTAACAGCCTGGCCATACAGAGGCTCAACATCCAAAAAGCACCATCAGGTGTTCTAGGGACATAAATTACACATCCAATTCCCTTACAATCTATCACATTTTTGAAGGCCCTTCATATTTCTAAACACTGCATGTACATACCAAGAATAAGGCCTCGTACACACAATAGGATAGCCAGAGGACAACGGTCTGAAGGACAGTTTTTATCAGTCCAAACTGATCGTGTGTAGGCCCCATAGGTTAAAAAAATGAGAACTTGCTTTAAAATTTAACCTATGGACTGGTAACCGATAGGTCAAAACCGATCGTTAGTATGCAAAAGCATCGGTTAAAAACCCGTGCATGCTCAGAATCAAGTCGACGCATGCTTGGAAGCATTGAACTTTGTTTTTTTCAGAACGTCGTTGTGTTTTACGTCACTGCGTTCTGACACAATCGTTTTTTTAACTGATGGTGTGTATGCACGACGGACCATCAGTAAGCTTCATAGGTTAACCTAAGAAAACTGTATTTCAGACCGTTGTCCTCTGGCTATCCTATCGTGTGTACGAGGCCTTACACCCTAAAATACATTCTGCTGAGTAATGGGTAAAAAAAAAAAGATTACCTGTGGTTTTAGTAGTGCAATTTTCCACAGGAGGAGAGCCCTGATCCAGGCAGCAGGCAGGGACGTGGTCAGCGACAGTGAATGACATTGTCCAGGCAGCAGGCAGGAATATTGTCCATAGTCCAGGGCCAGTGCAAGTAGAAACATTGCCAGCAGTGCCAAAATATTGGTCCTGGTAGTAAGCAGGTACATGGTCCAAGTAGCAGGCCAGGAAAGAATGGGGACAGGGGTAGAGGCTTCTCCCACACAAATCTCTTTGAAGCCTCCAGGCAACCAGACCCTAATCCAGAAATGAGAAAACTTAAAAAATGTGTTTTCTTCATCCAGAAAAACAATTCTGGAGCCCCTCACATATGTGAGACCCCTGTGTTCCCACTAGCATAGCAGGGTAAAAGATCAATCCAAGAGGCAGGCAAAAAACGTGGTCAAACAGTCCAGGGTCAGTTCCAGAGCAGGCAGAGGTAGGTACAGTTAAGCGTTAGGCAAAAGCGTGGTCGTATAACAAGCCAGGGTCAGTTCTGGAGAAGGCAGAGGTATTTTTAGCGTTAGGCAAGAGCGTGGTCGTATAACAGTCCAGGGTCGGTTCCGGAGAAGGCAGAAGTATGTACATAAGGGGTGTGGAGGAAAATGACAGGAAATGAGAACTACCTAATAATTTTGGAAAGTATGGTAACTGAGGAAACATACATTTATACAGAGGCCTGGTTGGGAGGGACAATCGGGACAATAATACTGTACACAGTGTCTTTTCTGACTCCTCTTCTGGCGCACACACAGCATTTTTTCTGACGTCTTGTGTCTCTTTCAGCGGGGGGGAAATTCTCAGGAAAGTGGCGCTCATGGAGTCTGCTTACGGAATCAAAGCGAATATTTTCTGGTAGGCTTTTAGGGTACAAAAGGGCGGTGATAACTTCTTCTTGGTATTGCAGACAGGATACAGGGTTTTCTGTAGATTTTTTGTAAATAACATAAGTGTTATGCCGCGTACAGACGGTCGTTTTTTGTGATGAAAAAACACGACGTTTTTTGTGATGAAATAAAACGACGTTTTTGAAACTTCATTTTCAAAAACGACGTAGCATACACACCATCGCTTTAGCAAAAAACTCTAGCAATGCGCGGTGACGTCCATCACGCACGACGGGACTATAAAGGGTCATTTCCATGCGGAAGACGGCCTCTTTTGCTGATATCGTGTTGCTGCGTGTTAGGCCCCGTACACACGTCCGAAGAACTCAACGTGCCAAACACATCGAGTTCCTCGTCGAGTTCAGTGTTGAAGCCGCCGAGGATCTCGGCGGGCCGACTTTCCTCATTGAACAACAAGGAAATAGAGAACATGTTCTCTATTTGGCCCGACGAGTTCCTCGTCGGCTTCCTCGCTGAAAAGTGTACACACGACCGAGTTTCTCGGCAGAATCCAGCTCCGATCGAGTTTCTGGCTGAATTCTGCCGAGAAACTCGGTCGTGTGTACGGGGCCTTTTCAGTCTTTGTGCTTTAAATTTTGTTTTCTGTCGTACAGTTTGTGTATTTGTGGTCGGATCTGTGTTAGGCCCCGTACAAACGACCGAGTTTCTCGGCAGAATTCAGCCAGAAACTCGGTCGGAGCTGAATTCTGCCGAGAAACCCGGCCGGGTGTACACTTTCGGCCGAGGAAGCCGACGAGGACCTCGGCGAGGAAATAGAGAACATGTTCTCTATTTCCTCGTTGTTCAATGGGAAATTTCAGCTCGCCGAGGTCCTCGGCGGCTTCACAAGGAACTCGACGGACAAAACGATGTGTTTTGCCCGTCGAGTTCCTCGGTCGTGTGTACGCGACCTGACAGTGCTTGTATTCAGAACGTATTTGTTTTGGCAGTGCGTTCTTGTGTGCACGGTGCTGTTTTGCAGGTCGTTCTTCAGAGGCCTTTCTGTACTTCAGGGCGTAATTTTTAGTCCGATCTGATTTGACGACCATTTTCTAGCCATGTTGCGGGTACGTTCTCGTCGCCGAGATCGTGCTGTGCATGTTGTTAGGATGTGTGCTGCATCCCGGCTCCGGTCCTTGAGGAGGGCGAGAAGGACTTTGTGGGCCAAGAACTGGTTTCTTCGCAGGGACCAGTTCTCTCATATGCCTCTGCTGCGGGAGATCCAAGAAAATAACCCTGATGATTTCAGGAATTTTCTTCGGATGTCTGACCCCGTATTCCAGCAGCTTTTGGCTTTGGTGTCGCCATATATCACCAGGCAGGACACCAATATGCGGGAAGCCATCACTGCTGAGCAGAGGCTAGTTGCTACGTTGCGATACCTTGCAACAGGGAGAAGTCTTCAGGACTTGAAGTTCTCTATGGGCATCTCCCCCCAGTCTCTGTGCCTCATAATCATGGAGACCTGTTCTGCCATAATCCAGGTTTTGCAGGAGGACTATATTAAGGTAAGTGGTGTCCTTTAAATGCACAAGCTATGTATTTTTTTGCATGTCTCTTTTTTTATTTTTCAAACAGTCCCTAATTAACCTGTTTGTAATATAATGCTGTGAATGTTCCCTTTGTCTCCATGCATGCTGTATTCCTTTTTTATTTGGTCCTACGTGCATCTTTTTTATGGGCAAACCCACCTAGCCTAGTCCCTATATCCCCCTAGATTTTTGTCCTCCATTGTAGTGCTGTATTTTTTTTGTCCCTATATCCCCCTAGATTTTTGGCCTCCATTGTAGTGCACGCCCAAATCAACCCCCCCCCCCCCATGTTATTTTTCTAACTGTCTAATTCCCCTATTTTTGGAAAAACCAACAATTATTTTTAGAGGTTACAAACTCATCTTGGGCCCCCCCACCCCCTTTTTTTTTAAGTTTTGTGACCATCAGAGGGTGTGAATAATCTGCTTAGTGATCCCTTATTATTGTTGTTTTTTCAATAATACTTGAACTTAACGATCTTCTTTTTTTAGGATCCAAGAATGTTTTGTGATATTCTGTTAGCAATGTTTTTTTGAATTTTTTATTTTTTTCTCTACAGTTCCCCACCACGCCACAGGAATGGCAGACTGTGGCAGCAGACATCTCCCAGCGATGGAATTTTCCAAACTGTGGAGGAGCTATTGATGGCAAGCACGTCCGCATCGTGCCACCACCCCATTCTGGATCCCATTATTATAATTACAATGGGTTCCACAGTGTCGTACTGATGACAGTGGTGTCTGCCAATTATGACTTTATGTACCTGGATGTTGGGAAAAATGGGCGGATGTCAGACCGAGTTTGCCCAACGGCTTCAGGCGGAGGACCTTGCATTGCCACGTGCGGAGGATAACGAAGAGGGGCTGCCCTTCGTTTTTATTGCTGATGAGGCGTTTGGCTTGGGTCCCCACCTCATGAGGCCATTTCCCCAACGTGCCCTCACCCCTGAGAGGAGGGTGTTTAATTACAGGCTGGCCAGAGCCAGAAGAGTGGTCGAAAATGCGTTTGGCATCATGGCCAGTCGATTCCGCTTGTTTTTAACAGCTATAAACATGGCAGAATATAAGTGGAACACTATTATTTCGTTGTATAGATATGGTCCAAAATGTATAGATTCACCCAAGGAAAAGGCACCTAATCCCAAATAGGTAGATAAAGTTTTTTTCAATTAAGAAAAGAGAGGGGATAGTTTGCGGTGCGTTTTAGTTGCAAAATTATAGTGATGAGAAAGCACAATTTCTTTGTTTACAAAATTTACAAAAATGCTTTATTCATAAATACAGAGTATACAAAATATACAATTGATTAGTGGCCAATGTTAAACTTTTCCTGCCAATTGCAGGAATACGCGCATGACCAGTTCAATCTTGGTGGGACCTTGTGTCTGTCACCAACTGTGGGCAACTCGTGGGTAAGAATTTGTTGTCTTTTAAGCCTTGGAACCATTTTTATCATCATTTGCCATTTTAGATTTATGCTACCCAATAATTTAATTGTGTATCATATCTCACTGGTTAATGTCTGTATATATATTTTTAAAGTTGCTTATTCTGATTGGATATCGCTCCCTCCCCTGAAGAAGCGGAAGTCCGCGAAACATGTAGGGTCTATGCAATTTCCTTTTCCAGTTGCATCTGTATTTCCAACTGATTGATGCTCTCTACTATCCACTGAATCAAATCAACAACTGGTTGTCCACTTTTACCTTTTTAAACTAATCAATTGTATATTTTGTATACTCTGTATTTATGAATAAAGCATTTTTGAAAATTTTGTAAACAAAGAAATTGTGCTTTCTCATCACTATCATTTTGCAACTAAAACGCACCGCAAACTATCCCCTCTCTTTTCTTAATTGAAAAAAACTTTATCTACCTATTTGGGATTAGGTGCCTTTTCCTTGGGTGAATCTATACATTTTGGACCATATCTATACAATTCTCAATCTCTTGGTGTTTCAATACACCTTTTCCATTCAGGTCCAAACTGATAGAATTCACAACATATTAAATTCTTTACTAATATACTCAAGATGGTCGTGATGAGAAAGAAGCCTCTAATATTTTTGTAGGCCTCTTTACTGTTAGTTCAGGTTCATCTCTTGAACCTTATTACTATATTGTTTGTTGTCCCAATACTTTCTGCATTGACCCTTTTTCCCAGTCTCTCCCCTTTTCTCTCCCCCCCCCCCCTGATATTTGGTTTTTGTATAGTCATATACTTTCAGATTCAAGGACCAACAAGCATACCCAAACATGGCCTCCTTTAGTGGTGAGGCCTGGGAGGGTCTTATGAATAAGGTACAGAGAACTACAAATTCGTGTAGCATTTCAGACAAAGATTTAGACCTAGCTTTTTTTAGATTACAGCATCTCCTAGAGAGAAAAGTAAGGATTTTCTGGCATAAAAAATATTTTGAAAAATATGAGGAAAACAAGTTAGTCCCATGGGGACTACGTATACAAATTTTCCCTAATCTTAGAAAAATTGGAGATTCTCTGAAAACATCTTCAGAGCTGCTCTTTTGGCATGATGAATCTTTTATGCACTGAGTATGAACTTGCATCTCTTGATGAGAGCATACACAAATGATATGATGAATTTGAGGCTCTGACCTCAAGCACTAGATTTACAACCAAAGAATCGCTACTAAAACAACACGTAGAATCCTACACTATGGAAATTATCCGAGTGAAGGAGAATACATTTCTACGAGACAGCAGTGCTTATTCAAATAGCTTTGCGTATAAATGGACTACACCTAGTAATAACAAATTCTACAGACCTCCCAGTTCAAAGCAAAATAATAAACAAAAGCCAAATGAAGATTCGTCCAATTTATCATCTGCATCTTCTCTTTCCAGCCAATCCACGGTCTATAGAGATATATCGGGTGATCAGATACCAAAAAAATGAAAAGGCAACTCGGATGCGGCGTCTACTGAATCCTTGGGACACCACATAGGTACTCCTTTACCTCGTCGGGCACCCCAATCATATGGTAAACTTACCAACTTTCAACCTCCACCTCTCTTTCCTACGTCATCAAACGCACTTCGGAGCCCTGTAATCTCTTCATCACAGGCGATCGTATCAAATGCACTATCCACATCTACTATCACACCCCTGATGCAACCAGAACTGGTTACCAAGGTAAGCCAAAATGAAATTATAATTTCCCCTTTTTTTTTAGTGAAAGAACAGGCCTGATCAATGAATTAGACATGAGTGATCTAAAGACAATTATGACGATGGTTCGGCCTTATCTATCATTAATTTGTCTTCAGTTATTTTGACTGAAGACGAACTTCAGGTCCTAAAATTGTGACTCACTTTCTGCCCCGACTCTAGATTGGACAAATTTGACTTTATTAAAGATGTCCATCTTTTTGCTCGTAGACTCATGTATAGAGTACTATTTGATAAACCTCCACACTTGACAGGCCCCTCGGCATCTACTTTCACTGAAAGATATGCTGAGCAGCAAGCCTTAATGGAATTATAGGAATTATGGGAGGAGGGTCACACCTCTGATGATGAAGAACTACAAGACACACTACCAACCTTATCCATTGAAGGTGTCACCTTTCCTCCCATTCAGTCATTTAAACCCAAATCTAGAAATTTCCCTCTTTCAAACACCAATCCAAACATTTGGGCTTTTGTACAACAGGTAACCCAAAAGATCGAAAATCGTAAACTTCAACGTCCTAATGTATCAAATGTTACCCCTACACAAATTGGAGCAATCAATTCTCTACAAAATAACAAAAGTATAATTATTAAGCCAGCAGACAAAGGGGGAAACCTTGTCATTCTGAACGTTGAACAATACGAACGTATGTGTACCAAAATCTTGGCAAACTCTGACTGGTACCGACCAATTTCAAGAACGGTACTAGAAAACTTCAGCAACAAATTTCGAAACCATTATCTCTAAGGCCCTATTTCAGGGCACTATAGATAAAGACACCTGGAAGTTTTTAAATACAAAAGATCCTAGAGTTCCAACTTTCTACGCTTTACCGAAAACCCACAAATCTCTCATTGACCCACCTGGCCGACCCATAATTTCGGGCTGTGCTGGTCTAACTGAAAATGCCAGTTCTCTGGTTGATTGTTACTTATCTCCATATGTCACATCTTTAAGCTCATATATCAAGGACACGATTGATTTGCTAAAAACCCTGGAAGGTATCACCCTTCCTAGGGGTACCATTTTGGTGGCTTTGGACATTGAGAGTCTATACAATTCTATACCCCACCAAAAGGGTCTGGAAATTGTACACAGCTTTATAGCTGAAAGAGGTCCATTAACTTCCAAGTATAACACTTTTATTCTGGATCTGCTAGGCTACATTTTAAAACATAATGTTTTTGTCTTTGGCTCTTCCCACTACCTCCAGGTAGAGGGGGTTGCGATGGTGACGAAATGCGCCCCATCGTATGCCAACCTGTACCTGGGGGGGTGGGAGAGAAGCCTCTTTTCAAGAGACGACCTTGCCCCATTTTTGGACAAGGTCGTCTCTTGGTACCGATATATCGATGACGTTCTCCTGTTCTGGACAGGAACAGAGTCGGAGCTGCCAGATTTTGTCACCGCAATCTCTGACAACGATTTCAATCTTAGGTTCACCATGGACCATAGTAGTACAGAGATTCATTTTCTCGATTTAACGGTATCCATTGATGAACAGGGTATGATTTTTTCATCCCTCTATAGGAAACCCACTGCAGGAAATACGATCCTGCATGCGGGAAGTGCTCACCCTGAATCATTAGTGAATAGCATCCCCTACAGCCAGTATTTACGCATAAGACGCAACTGCAGCAGAGACGAGGATTTTCTAATCCATTCAACTAATCTTTACCATGGATTGAAGCAAAGAGGATATAGCCATAGATGCCTTAAGAAAGCGTTCAACAGAGTTAAACCACAGCAAAGAAGTTCTCTCATTTTTTCTAAAGGATCTAATAAAATGAAACGTAACAATCAAAAACGGACACCGTCCGGATTATTACACGCTATTCAAGCCAGCACAGAGATATAAAAAACATTCTAAAACAATTCTGGCCCCTACTCTGCGCTGATCCATCTGTAAGTAAATTCGTGCAGAATTATCCAGAAGTCACTTACCGCAGGGCACCCTCACTTAGGGACCGTCTTGTTCGAAGTCACTTTCACTTGATTCCTGATACCTCAAACAAAACCTCCCGTAGAGGAGGTACTGCACCTTGTGGTGATTGTGACATGTGCCCCTATGTAGCCAATTATGAAAAATTTAAACTGCCCAATGGCCAATGGCATGCAACTAAAACATTAGTGACATGTCAAACACTGGGAGTAATGTATCTTTCCCAATGTGTATGTTGGTGTTTCTATGTGGGAAAGACCAAAAGATGTCTTTTCATAAGAAATGGTGATCACTTGAAACCAATCTTTAAAAAGAAAGTAGCTACTGCCATTGGTTTACACATTGCTACCTTTCATAATTTTGACTCCAATGTGATCACTTTTATGGCTCTGGACCACATTCCCCCCGATCTCAGGGGTGGGAGTGTGGACTCAGCGCTATTACAATCAGAAGCTCGATGGATTTATAGCCTTAAAGCCACCCAATACCCTGGCTTGAATGAAAATCTGAGTTTTAAATCTTTTCTTTGAATATATCTGTCAACATATGCCTATGCACTTGTTCTTTTCTTTCCCTATTACCCTCTTTACCAACTTTGGCTTATGTCTTGCTGTTTCCATCTATCTGTATATTATGTATCTATACTCCTTCCATTTATTTATTTTCCTCCCTCCCTTCCCTTTCCCTTTGTGCATCCCTTAGCCCACCCCTTTTCCCTGTATTTTGTTCCCTTACCTTTATGTATTTTCCCTCAATGCGATTGTCACTAGGGCATTTTAAGGACACAGGACAATATCCTGTCTCCTTATACTGTTGGATATATATATACAAAAAATCAAATTACATTAGAAAGTACACTGTAATGTTATCCTATTAATCATCTTTGTCATTATTATCAATCAAAAACTTTGCTTATTAATCATATGTTTTTCACACATATAATTTTTCAGAACAATGCTACTGCATATTAATTCAACTATATATTATCTGTTTATTATTTAAATGGTTCCTCGGCTTTCTGACTACAATATTATCTGAAGCCTTTTGCCCGTTAGTGGATACCGGGCTGGGCTTCATTTGTTCTTTCCACTGACTTGGACACATTTGGCGGTATGCCACTTTTTTTTCCCCCTTTTTGTTCTGCGCTGATGTGCGGTTTATTCATTGGTCACAGGGGCGCCCAGGGAGCCTAGTGTTAGCCTCCATACACTGACTCCCCTTACCCACAGCTTTTCTTTCCTATGCAGCAGCGTTAGCGATCTCCCCCTGTATGCCAGTATCACTGACCACCCAGTCCCTACCATCTATGATGAACCTGTTCTTATTGCTGTGTTTGTTTCCACACACACACCTTTTTGAGCTAATTTGTCCACTGACGGGGTTAAACTTTCTTTCTCCCCGCCGTGTTGACTCAGGGAGCTCACCTTGTGATATTCACTCCACCTGTTATCTCATCAAGGGTCTCTGGGCTGTTACTTGGTTTATTGCACACTATGCATTGGGGTTGAACTTTTGCTGTGATTGGCCCACCCGATTCCATGTGATGCTCACACGTCACACATTGGGTTAGGACAGCCTATATAAACGGCGTCTTGCTGTGCATTCGTTTGCAGGGCTCAGTTGGGTTACAAGTCCAGTGAGTACTCTCATGATATGTGCTTTGCAGGTGAGACAAACTTATTGCTGTGCTATTTCCACAATCGTTTTTTTTTTTATCTTATTTCTTCTAATTGCATTTTTTTTGTTGTGTATTTTCTTTAGTTCCTTGCAGGACTAAGTAGCTGATTTTCTTCTGGCTTTATATACACCAATCATACTGTGCTATATGGCTTTGCCACACTGCCTCTGATCTCTATATAGATCTTTTGCAGGTATGTGAATTTTTCTGTAGCAATTCCCTTTTAATGAACCATGCGTCTGCTTTGATACATTTGTATGCAATTTGTCTATTATTTTTTGTTTCTCTTCATGGCTGTCCCGTTGGAGGCTGGGACACCTTTATAACTGTAGCCAATTGTTTTTTCAACAGTCATTCTGTGGAATCCACATGGTTCCTCTATTGAACTAGCACTGCAGCCTAATTACTCACTGATGTCTCTGGTTAATTAACTCTCCAAATCGCTATTTATGTGAGTAACACATGTTTTTTTGTTCTATAGCAACTATTGCCAATGACCTTTTATGTGTTAATTAACACTATGGCCACTATATATTTTCTCAATAATTACTATAACGTTTAGCAATCTCTTTTGATTGGCTATTGTTGCCTTGTATCCGTATTTAATTTCCCTTTTTTCTTCTCACTCACTTATTAACCCCTTCCTTGACTGTCCTTTTGTGGCCAATGTTAAACTTTTCCTGCCAATTGCAGGAATAAGCGCATTACCAGTTCAATCTTGGCGAGACCTTGTGTCTGTCACCAACTGTGGGCAACTCGTGGGTAAGAATTTGTTGTCTTTTAAGCCTTGGAACCATTTTTATCATCATTTGCCATTTTAGATTTATGCTACCCAATAATTTAATTGTGTATCATATCTCACTGGTTAATGTCTGTGTATATACCCTTTCAGTTGCTTATTCTGATTGGATATCGCTCCCTCCCCTGAAGAAGCGGAAGTCCGCGAAACATGTAGGGTCTATGCGATTTCCTTTTCCAGTCGCATCTGTATTTCCAACTGATTGATGCTCTCTACTATCCACTGAATCAAATCAACAACTGGTTGTCCACTTTTCCCTTTTTAAACTAATCAATTGTATATTTTGTATACTCTGTATTTATGAATAAAGTATTTTTATAAATTTTGTAAACAAAGAAATTGTGCTTTCTCATCACTATCATTTTGCAACTAAAACGCACCGCAAACGATCCCCTCTCTTTTCTTAATTGAAAAAAACTGTATCTACTATTATTTCATGTTGCTGTATCTTACATAATTTTCTTCGAAGACATTCTTCCAATTATTTAACCTTATTGCCTGATGAGGCAGTTGATGTTCCAGAGGCGGCCCATGAGGCAGGCCATCCAGGCTTGTCCCCCCAAAACGCACGTGCAGTGCGCCAGGTCTATGTGGACTATTTTATGGGTAGGGGGGCCATTCCAACGCCAGATCTTGGCTGAATGATTAAAAATTAAATTTTCTGCAAGAAACATTCTCATGTGGTTTTTTTTTTTCCAGTATTTTGAATGTTTGTGTATTTTATTTGTCTCCTAGGTTATCATAGTGCCATGTGTTTTGGATGGACTAAATATCCATCCTTGTTTTATGTTACCAGCATAAATCTACCATTTTTAGTTTTAATGTCAGCATTGATATAAAATAACAAGCCACACAATTTTGGTTGTCCATTATTTTTAATTTTGAAGTTCTCTAAAAACAAGTTTTTTTTGTAACATTTATACTGGTGAATCGAAAACAGGTACAATCCTTTTCTTTAAATGTTTTTTTGTTCTTTTCTGGTGATTTTTAAAAACAGGTAAAATCAATTTTTTTTGGGGGGGGGGGGGTTTCTGGTGATTTTAAAAAAAATAAAATAGTATCTTTTTACTAATATCAACAAAAAATATAATGTACAAAAGTTCAAACCCTACCCAAAACATCAAGTACATGTTTTAACTGGAGTTCCACCCTTTTTGCATTTTGAAATTTTTTTTTTGCTGCTATCTGGATGTCCTCATTCTGTTCCCTGCAGGACCAGATTTCACGAATGAGGAGCTGGGCAGTATCCTTATCAAGTGCGGAACCAGCACGACTTGCTCCTGAAATGTGCAACCAAACCATGTATTAAAATTAGGTTAGCCTACATCTACATTACCTGTGTATCTGTGGTATATGATACTTTACCAGATGTGGTGGCAGATTCCCCTTCATCAAGATCCCTCGGGGGTGTGGCTTGTGAACTTGCGTCCTGCCTTGCTGTTTCCTTGCGCCCTACGAGATTGAAGAAAGGGAAAACAGAAAGGTAAAAGTTTAGAGGGATGAAACCTAAAAAAAAAATACAACTACAGAGTCCACATGTGTATAATCCACTGCTGAGCACACTCTCTCCTTTTTCTGCATATTGTTAATATTTATTATTACCATCTACTTAGGTACACATCCTACATAAAAATTTCACAATTGATGTCACATTAAACACAAAATATGTCTCAAGTTTCATATTTGTGAGCACAGGAACTGGTCTTAGGAGTTGTCGTTCGTTCAAACAGGAATCATACAAATACGTTATTTTTGGCTGATACAGTGTTTGCACTCCAATTTGTCCATGCGAACTAGGCATGTTGCAATTTCTCACGAAGATCGTCGTTTAATATTTTAAAAATCAACGAATGAACGACGACTCCTACGACCAATTAGCGCAGGAGTATCTCCCTATTGACCAATTATTGTGCCCACACAAATAGATACATTACAACCTGAACGAAAAAGCACATGGCACAAAGAACAAACACCAAAAATGAGGGCACATAAAATGTAATTACTTTTTGCTCGAATCAGTCTTTTGATTCGCTGCAGTTGCTCTGGCTCTCTTTTCTTCAGGTCTAACCACCTCTTTCTGATTTGCTTTTTACTCCTGTGTTGTCCAAATTTTTGCCAGAGCCTCCTAATGACTTTCTCCATAATGTCCGCCTTCACCTTATTGGGGTGCATGTAAGGGCCGTGCTTCCCATCATAGTCCTCCTTAATTAAGATGGTGACCATCTCTACCATCTCCTGGAATGCCATGTTTGAGGCCTTGTACCTCCGCCTGGATCTTCCTCTTGCCTGGGCCTGGCCTGCCTTATGGCTTGATCTTCCCAAATTTGACTCCATGTCCTGATGCTCCATAAAACTCACACCCACAAAAAAAGATAGAGAAAGGGGCGTGTAAAGGACGAGACCGAACGTCAGGGGCGGGGTATCGTGCGTTGCGTCACAAGTGCGCAGTGTTTAAAGGGATCCAACGTCATTGAAAACGACGTTCACAGTCTGTGGAAGAAGGCGGAAGTAATGATCGGATAATACGACGGTACGTAACTGTATTTTGGACATTTATATTAGTGAACAGTGGATGAGTTTGTGGGCTAGAAGATATGGTGTTAAAGCTTTTTGTAGTAGTAGTGGCTTGACTGACACTAGGTTTTTGATTGTCATTTTTACATACAGAAATAATGGAGGCCTTCAAGGAAGAAGAATTCTTCTCAGAATTCATCCAAAGATGGAAAGAACTTCCTGTGCTCTGGCAAACAAAAAACAAACAAAATTAAAACAAAGATGCCAGGAAGAAAGCACTGGAGACCCTGCTTGCATTTGTTAAGCCAAGGGTCCCCAACGCAACAACACTGTCAAGCAAAAAATTAATTCTATTAGGGGCACCTACAGGACCCAACGGTCACAAGTCCTGGCCTCGAGGAGATCTGGTGCTGCAGCTGACAGCATCTACAAACCCAACCTGTGGTACTATGGTCAGCTGCAGTTCCTTGACGACCACATAGAATCCCGGGCATCCGTGTCTACCCTACCCCCAAGGAATCGGTCCAGTCTTCCCTGCAGTCAGTCCTCCAGTCTTCCCTGCAGCCAAGAGCAGGCAACATCAGAGGAAGAGCAAGACTTCCTGGAGGACCCAGATTGTGACCCATGGAGCCAAGTATTGCATTTTAATACTAATTAATGAAATGCAAAGTATAATAATGCTGACAAATTTAGGTTTCAAGTGTTAAAATTTTATTATGATTGCCCAAAAAATTTGGAACATATCACTAGCCAATACTGGCAAAACAGAATGGGGACAAGATACATAAATGCAGAGGTCATAATGATTGTGTGTAATTTTCTGGTACGCCATTAGGGGGGTAAACGCAATACACCTGGAAGGGGTCGCAGATATCAAACACCCTTTTTGGTAATTAACATTTCGTCCACCCAAAAGTAAAAAAAAAACTCAATTTCTAGTTTGAGGAAAGTCACCCTACTTAGCAAGTTCAGTCAGCATCAACCCCCCCCCCCCCCCAGCTCCAGGGGGCACATATCTGAAGCTGTGTAAGGGGCCACATAATTATGGATGGCGGCCCTGTGTGAAATATATTTTCGCATTCAATTTGCATATGTCATGAAATGAAAAATGTGTGTGATTAATGAAGACAACAAATACACTATGTTCCTTTTTTTAAATACATAGACAGAGCAAAGCCAGGAGGAGGCCGGCCCCACAGGGAGCCAGGGGGAGGCAGGCCCCACAGGGAGCCAGGGGGAGGCAGGCCCCACAGGGAGCCAGGAGGAGACAGGACCCACAAGGAGCCAGGGGGAGACAGGCCCCACAGGGAGCCAGGGTGAGGCAGAGCCCACTGGGAGCCAGGAGGTGGCAGGCCCCAGTGGGAGACAGGAGTCACGCCGGCGAGATTGCATCTCCCAGATCCCTCCTCTCCGCGCTCCCGGAAAAAGGGCCAGGAGACTGATACAAATGGAGAAGGAGACCCAGGCCATGCTCCGTGAAGCAATTGCGGCCATCAGAGAGCAACCCACTGAAGAAGAGGGATTCGGAGCGCTCATTGCAGCCAAGCTCAAAAATCTAGAGCGGGGCCAGCGTGTGCGCTGCGAATACCTTTTTTTTTTTTTTCTCAAAAAAGGATGTTTATTGAATAATATGGCAATAAAAATACATGGTTACATACATTTTGTTTTTGTCATTATTCATCCATCCTTACACAGTCTCATAAAACAAAAAAGGAAATAACAGAAAATCCACACAAAACTTCTGGAATGCTAACTCTTCCTCCTATAAAAGTCACCACAGTTTGTAGTACCACAAAATACGGGTTCTGGCAGGACCTCACACCCCGTAACCCGCACCAGTATGTGTCAGGATTCCATCCCCTGGACCACTCCGCCTCCCCTCTCTACTGTGTGTCATTGGCCCCATAGTGAGTCCTCACCTCCATCCTCTTATATGAGCAACCTGTCCAGTACCAACTCAAGTGGGGCCAGCCCTGGGGAATTTAACCAGGGAGCCCACAGCAACTCAAACCTTCCCCCCCTTTTCCTGTGCTGATATATATATTTCTCTGCTCGGAGAGTACAACCCATCTGAGCTATCCATTCCCCCAGTCTTGGGGGTTCTGCATCCTTCCAATGTCTGAGGATAAGTTTGCGAGCCTGGAAAAGGGCCCTACCAATGGCCTTCTTCGGGTTGTCCTCTAGTGGGAGATCTTCTATAATACCCAAGATGCACACCTTGGGGGTCTGTGGTATTTGAATCAGAAATACCTTGTTTAAAGTTTTGAGAACCCCCGCCCAATATAGATGTAATTTGGGGCACCTCCACATCAGGTGGATGAGGTCTCCATGATCTCTAGCGCATCTAGGACAGCTGTCATCAGCAACCAGGCCCATCCTGTGCAATCTGGCTGGAGTATAATGTACCCGGAGAACAATGTACAATTGTGACAGGCGTTGTGCTACGTTAAGTGAGGCTCCCTGTATAGCTAGCAATGCCTCCTCCCACTGCTCCTCCTCGAAAACGCCCACATCACTTTCCCAGGAGGTCACCACCCTGGAGGGGATGCCCGGCAAAAATTCCGACAGCAGCATGGCGTATGAGCTCGAGATGAAACCCCTGAAGCTAGTTGTCCCAGTTATAAAGTGGAAGATCGGGCAGGGGATAATATCCAAGGGTTGCTCCCAGCCTGGACCCTAACAGCATGACTCAGTTGTAAATAATAAAAATGCATTGCCTGAGGAAGGTCAAACTTCTCCTGGAGCTCCGCAAAGGAAAGCAGACGGCCCCCGGAGAAGATATGTACCAGGTGAGTTACCCCATACCTCCTCCAGCGCTCCCCACATGTCAGCGTCATCAACTCCTCGTAATAGCGATTGTTCCAGATTGGGCTGTGCCCTGTAAAGCCCTCTATGTTCTGCAATTGGCGGGTTTTATTCCAAATCTTCTGCATTAATACATATGTGGGAAATAGTTTGTTCGATTTAGCGCATTGCAAAGATTCGAGACCCGTCACCAAATTATCCATGCCCGCCGTGCGATTTACTATATCTACCACCGGGCCACCCCGTCCCTTACTCATGGCTCGAGCAATGTGTTGTAATTGGGCAGCTAAGTAGTATACCCAGAGATTTGGGAGAGCAAGCCCTCCCGTCTCCTTCGGTTTTTGTAATTGTTCCAATTTAATCCTGGGGGTCTTATTAAGCCAGAGAAATGCACGGAATAGGGAATTAATAATTCTAAAGATTCTGAGTGGGACAACCATGGGAGTGTTATGCAACATATACAATAACTGAGGCATAAACACCATTTTTGTGAGATTAACTCTACCGACTAGGGACATTTTTAATTTCGACCACACTTTAATTTTGTCTCTGATCCTGCCTACTAAGGGGGTGAGATTAAGCGAAACATAATCAAGCGGTTGAGGGTCACCCACACCCCCAGATATTTAAATTTAGTCGCCACCGGAATTTCCATCAGCGTACAATCCTGCGAGTTCGACGAATCCAGGAACATAAGCGCGGATTTAGACCAGTTAATCAATAGCCCCGAAAAGGACCCGAACGTCTGAACCACCGACATCGCCTCCCTCAAGCGAGCCCGACGTATCACCCAGTAGAAGCATAGTATCGTCCGCATAGAGCATAATTTTTTCGTGTGTCAATCCGTACTGAAATCCCGTAATTGAGGGGTTGGAACGCACCAGAGCCGCCAACGGTTCTATGGCAACCGCGAACAGCAAGGGTGAGAGGGGGCACCCCTGTTGGGTCCCCCTATGGAGCGAGAAGGGAGAAAACACTCTGCCCTCCTCCCTAATAACCGCCACAGGGGAGTCATACAGGAGCCGCACCCATGACTGGAACACAGGCCCAAATCCAAATCTGGTCAAAGTAGCCCACAAGTACTGCCATTCAATGCTGTCGAAAGCCTTGTGGGCATCTAAAGACAACAGAGCTCTATCTCCCACATTGTCCGCCGTTGACTGCATATTTACAAACAATCTCCTAAGGTTAATGGTAGTGGATCTCTCCGGTATAAAACCCGATTGATCAGTATGTATAATTGCCGTGATTACCTTATTTAGCCGCATTGCCAAGACCTTTGCTAATATTTTTATATCACTTTGCAGGAGCGATATCGGCCTATAAGAGCCAGGATCTAATGGGTCCTTTCCAGGTTTAAGCAGTAGGACTATGCTAGCCTGTCGCATGGATTCCGGGAGCCGTCGCGACTCCCTAGCTGCATTCAGCGTTCGAAGCAGCTTCGGGAGCACTACCCCTCCATACTGTTTATATACCTCCATCGGAATGCCATCATCACCCGGTGCCTTAGTATTGGGGAAAGAGTTGGTCGCCTCCGTCATCTCTTCAATGGTGATGGGAGTCTCAAGGGACTCCGCTTGGGACTCCGTTAAACACGGGAGCTCTATCCCTTGCAGAAAGTCCCGAGTCTCCTCTCCAGTATGCGTTTGTTTTGATTCGTATAGGCTAGAATAAAACCTGACCAGTTCCTTCATTACCATATCAGGGGTGTTCACCAATCTACCTCCTTCTGTCCTGAGAGCTCCAATGGATGGGGATGTCTGTTGTGACTGTACTATTTTAGCTAAGAGTTTGCCTGTCTGCTCCCCCTCCTCATAGAACGCCATCTTCGAAAAAAAACATTTTCTGTCAGCCCTAGAGGTGTCAAGTCTAGTCAGTGCGTCCTGTGACGCTATCCATGCCTCCTGGGAACCCTCCCCCGAGTTAGCTATATATTCTGCCTCTAAGCGTTTTACCATCAGAGCTATCTGTTCCCTCTGTTCGGTCGTGTTGTGTTTTATGGCGTTCACCTCTGCAATAAAAACTCCTCTCAAGAAGGCCTTAAAAGCATCCCATGCCATGTCTGTTCCAGGATAATCTGCATGCCTCTGCCAGTAGGCCACTATGTCCCTCTCAATGTTTTCATGAGAGGGGAAGAGGTTAAGCCAAAAGACATTAAGCTTCCACGGTGCTCTGGGAAGAGCGGGAAGAGGCCTCGCCCTCAGAGATAGCAGAACGGGGGAATGATCCGAGACACATCGGGGAAGGTATTGTATATCCTCGACATACTGTGTGGCCAAGGCTGAGCACAGGCACAAGTCTATCCTAGACAAAGACATATGCGTCTTGGAGAAGCAGGAAAATTGCTTCTCAAGGGGATTTTTCAGTCTCCAGGGATCCACCCAACCCACCTCTTCCATAAACTTAGCCATGGCTGACCTTGTGGACCCCGGGGGTCCCCCTGGGGCTGGGTGTCTATCCAGGTATAGGTTCACAATCCCGTTAAAGTCCCCTACTGCCACTAGTGGGGTTCCCGGATTTGATAGCTGAAAGGCTAGAAGGGACCGCAATACCTGTGGACTGAACGGGGGAGGTACATACACTGCAGCCAGAATGAATGTCAATTGGTATACCTTGCACAGCAGAAACACATATCTCCCTTCCTGGTCAATCTTAGAGTCTAAACACTGAAAATCCAGGGATCTGTGTATCAATACACTCACACCCCTCGAATACGAGGTGTGAGTGGAGTGATAAGTCCAACCTGCCCATGCAAATCCCAGCCACGACCTAGTATCCGGGGTCAAATGGGTCTCCTGCAAAACGCAGATGGCTGGAAAGTGCTTTCTAAGGGAGGTGGATACCATAGTCCGCTTAAGCGGATCTCCCAAGCCCCTGACATTCCATGAAATTACAGCAATTCCCGCCATCATTCCTCAATTACAGTATCATCATATGACATATTAAACCTCCTCCCGTCCGTAATAGCGCTATGTCTCCCCATCTTAACTAACAGCATCATATCATATAGCATTGTCAAGGATGAGCAGGCGCCCCTCCGAGAGCATAAAAATAACAAGGCAAAACAGGTAAAAGAAAAAAAAAGTGTCACGTGGGTCAGCAGCTTCAAACCGTCAGAAGTGGGCCATCGCCGAGTGGTAGTCCAGGCCTTACCGCATCCAATAAAAAAAGAAGGGACAAAATCAGCAGCACCAGAAAACAATAATAATAACACTTCAACTTTGCAGCCCAAAGCTGCTGGGCATAACCTGCGCCCTCATCGTGCCACAGACGCAACCGGCAGTCTGTGGGCCCAACATTGCGCCTCAAGGGGCACTCCTTACACGATCCAAATCGCATGCGGAACAGTTAGAGTTCAGGAAAAAAATTGAAAATAAACAGTTCTCTCCATTCCTGAGTAGAAAAAAAAAATCTGCATATATAGTTCTCCCGGTTCAAAAATCATGTAGATGGTGACAGAGGGAAACCGACAGTCTAATGGCAAGTAATTGAAAAAAGAAGGAAACGTTTGTTTTTAGCTGGCTTACCATCAAACTCTGTAGTCCATTCAATCAAAGTGCATCAATCCGCATTCGCCACTGGGTCCTCCGCTCTGCGAATCAGGTGCTCATTCCTATCCAGCCATGATGAGGCCTCCGTAGCTGATTCAAAGAATTGGGCCCTGTCTCCTGCTATGATCCGTAGCTTAGACGGATAGAGCATGGCGTAGTTGGCTCGCAGGCGTTGCAGTCTCCTCTTCACTTCTCCAAATTTGGCCCTGCACCTTTGTACTTCCGCAGAGAAGTCGGGATAAAATGACACCCTCACCCCATTAAATTGAACATTGCGACGTTCTCTGGCTAGTCTCAGAATGATTTCCTTGTCCTTAAAGTTAAGCAGTTTGGCCAGGATGGTGCGCGGCGGGTTGCCAGGAGGGAGAGGCCTAGGCGGTACTCTATGCGCCCTCTCCACCGAATAGAAGGGTGTGAAGGCCTCCTTACCGAAAACCTCTTGCAGCCAGGTCTCTATAAATGCAGTGGGGTCACGGCCCTCCGTTTTTTCCGGTAGGCCCACAATGCGAACATTGCTCCTCCTCAATCGGTTCTCGATATCCTCATTACGGTTCTCATTAGCTGTCGCGGTTCTGGCCGTGACCTGCAGTTCCCTAATAAGAGGGGCCATCCTGTCTTCCACCTCGCTCACGCGGCTCTCCACCGCCGTGGTGCGCTCTCTAATTTTCTGAAAGTCCTGTCGGATCAATCCCACCTCCTCCTTCAGTCCCCCAAAGTGTTGTTGCAGTGTCTGCACCGTGGCTGTGCACTTATTTACTGCCTGCAGTATCTGGGCCAGTGTGGGTTGTTCAGCTCCCTCGTCCTCCTCCTCCTCCCCTATATTCTCTGCGTGCGTGTCTTGTACTGAGGCCTGTGAGGTCCGGGCAGAGCAAGGCCCCGGCGCCAATGCATTAAAGATGTCAGGTGTAGCGTCCAGCTCCTCATCCGAGGGACGGTCTGCTAGGCCATTCAGCTTCTGCGCATAATATACCATGTCTTTAGGGGCCTCTTTTCCCAGGGCTTTAGGTGTCTTAGGGGGGGTGCTTACCGGGGTCTCGTTTGTCTCCTTGTGTCTTCCAGGCCGCTGCGGCGCCATTTTGTAGGTCAGGGAGCTCATCTCCTTTGAGCTGTTTGCGGGTCATCATGCCGGTAATCGGGCAGGAGGGCGGATCGCTGTGTGCACCGAGTGCTGATGTACCTCTGGGTGGTGTTCGTTACCGAAAACGAGCGGTATTTCTGCCGGGAGAAGGATCGCTGCAATGTGCTGTTCGGGAGCTCTGTGAGACACGTCCGCTCACATGCCGCTCTTGGCCACGCCCCGCGCTGCGAATACCTTATCTTCAAGGCCATAAGCATGGCCTCACTGGGCAAGCTCAATGACGACATTGACATTGGGCTGATTGGCACTCCTGTCCTTTCTGCTCTTCCTGCTCCTGCTCCTTCTCCTGCTCCTTCTCCTGCTCCTGATCCTTCTCCTCCTCATCCTGCTCTGGCTCCTGCCACAACCTTGGCTCCAGAAACCCAGCCCCCGAGGACTCTGACTGCAGGGAAGGCTGCAGGGAAGACTGCAGGGAAGACTGCAGCAAAGAAGAAGTGAGGAGATGGTGCCCCTAATAGAATTAATTTTTGCTTGACAGCCTTGATTGTTGGTTTGGTGGACCCTTGTCTTTACAAATTCAAGCAGGGTCTCCTTTGCTTTATTCCTGGCTTCTTTGTTTTTATTTATTTTAGATTTTCGTTTGCCAGATGTGTTTAAGTTTATTTTATTCCTTTTATACACGAGGACATGTATTTTTTGGTTCCGGAAAAAACTTGACCATGTGTATTTTTTCCAATTTATAGAGATCGTTAGTGAGTAGCAAACACATTTAAAATAAAATATAAAATCAAACATTAACAACAACCTCCTTGTGGGTAATTAAAAAAAAAAAAATTATGTTGTTGTGGTCACTTCACACACTCCAAAATCAAAAAATAAATACATTTTGGTATTCATTTGATAAAATAAATTACACACAAAAAATACAATTCTGGAGATTGAGATGTGCATAAAATAAAAACAACCAAAAAAAAATAAAAATAACTCATAAAGTAAAAAGGTTGACAGAACTATGTAACAAGATGAGCCACAACAAACTAGGATTTTAGTGTAGCATTTAAATGCATTGTGTAAAATGAAGCGCAGTCTTTTCTTCATTACTTTTAAAATGAACGAATGTGCTTAATCCATTCTGAACAGTAGTTTTACCAGAACAAGCGCTCCCGTATCATAAATTGCTTCTGAGCATGCGCGGGTTGAAAACGTCGTTTTCAACGTCGTTTTGCCCACACACTATCATTTTAATTGACACAAAAAACGACGTTTCGAAAAACGACACAAAAAATTCGAGCATGTTCGAATTTTTTTTTTGTCGTTTTTCAGAAGACATAAAACAACGTTTTCCCCACACACGGTCATTTTAAATGACGTTTTCAAAAACGTTGTTTTTTTTTCATCACAAAAAACGACCGTCTGTACTCGGCATTAAACATGGCCAAAGTGAAAAAATAAATGGACACTTTTTTTGTACCAGTGGCGGGGTTTTCTTGTGGGAAGGTAGGGTTCAATCATCTGATCGTTGAAGTCCACTCCCCCCATAAAAATTGTAATCATAGATGCATGTTGGTTTTTGGATTAGGCCATTTCTTTTGGGGACTTCCACGTAGGTGTCGTTGTGGATTGTTGTAAGCATGTGGACATTTTGTTTGTCCCTCCACCTGACAGCCAATAGCTCCTGGTTCCTCAATGATGCCGACTCCCCTCGTCTGAGCTTTTCATTGACCAGTTTTTGTGGGAAGCCCTTTCTATCGGCTCTTACTGTGCCACATGCTGGGGTGTCCCTCAGGTAAAGATTGCGAAACCGATGCAGGCTGGTGTAAAAATGATCCACATAAAGGTGGTATCCCTTTCCAAGCAGTGGATAGACAATCTCCCAGACCACTTTTCCACTGGCTCCGATATACTCTGGGCATTCGGAGGGATGCAGTTGGGAGTCCTTCCCTTCGTATACCAGGAAGAAGAGGAGGTACCCTGTGACTTGTACATTTTAACCCCATATCGGGCCCTTTTGCTGGGGATGAATTGTTTGATGCCCAGCCTACCTGAGAATTTTACAAGGGACTCATCTATGGAGATATTCTGTTCGGGGATATATAACTGGGGGAATTTTTAAGAGAAATAATTTAGGAGTGGCCGAATTTTAAAAAGTTTGTCAAAAGCTGGGTCATTACGGGAAGGGCACTGGGTGTTGTCATTAAAGTGGAGGAACCGCATAATTATAAAGTTTCGGGATCTGGGCATAGTGGATGAGAAGACTGGCATGTGGTGGATGGCTTTGGTAGACCAATAGGTGTACGATTGTATTTGTTTTTTGAGAGACCCATATTTTATAAGTTAGGCCTAAGAAAATTTGGAATTCCTCTACGGTGAGTTCTCTCCACTCAAAGGGTGGGCATAACTGGAGCCAGGGTTGCTTTCTATGTACTGCTGTGCGTAGAGGTTGCACTGGGCCACAATGGATGATAAAAATTATTCGGTGAAAACTAAATGAAAAAAATCGAGCATGGAAAAATCTGCTTATAACAGGTTCATAGGCCGAATCTGAATCCGACTGAGACTCAGAGAGCTCCTTGCTGCTCTCATCGGTCATATATAGGTGTTGGTAGGCCTCCTCAGTAGTAAAAAACGTTTGTGGCACTGGTGGGCACAGGTGGCACTGATGGGCACAGGTGGCACTGGTGTGCACTGTAGTAGCACTGGTGTGACTCTGCTTGTACTGGTGTGGCTCTGCTTGTACTGGTGTGGCTCTGGTGGGCACAGGCGGCACTGATGGGCGCAGGTGGCACTGATGGGACAGGCTGTAGTGGCTCTGTTAGCACTGTTTAGCGCACTGGTGGGCACAGGCGGCACAGATAAACACTTGTGGGTTCAGGTGTGGCACTGGTGGGCACAGGTGTGGCACTGGTGGGCGCAGGTGTGGCACTGATGGGCACAGGTGTGGACTGTAGTGGCACTGGTGTTGGTTTGGCGGCACAGATGTGGCACTTTGGGGCACAGATGTGGCACTTTGGGGCACTGCTGGGCACTGCACAATGATAAATTACTCAGTTTGGGTCTCAATCACTCTCCTCTGCTCTCACGCTGGATCGGTGTGAGGAGAGGAGAGTGATGAACTTACAGTGACCTGCTGCCCATGTTTATTTACATTTGTGATCGCTCCGTCGTTGGACGGAGCGATCACGTGGTAAATGGCCACTGTCATTGGCTGTTTACCGGGATCCGTGTTGCTACGGGCCCGGTGGACCCGGCGCGCACGGATGTTCCTGTGTGCGCATGCCCTGGTGCGCACGGGAACGATTCTCTGGCAGGACGTTAATTAACGGCCTCCCGGAGTTAAGCAACCCCCTGTAGACGTACTTTGTCTATAGGGCGGTTGTCAAGTGGTTAATGATACTGGGCACACAACCCCAAGCTCCCTTTAGGGGCCCACAAAGCTTAAGGAGAAAAAATTATCCAGCTTGCGTCCAGACTAAAAAGGGAAAGGAAAGCAGATGTAGAGAAACTTGAAAGATTTTAAATCCCTCAGCAAATCCCATAAAAGTAACCCGACGTCCAATACGCTAGCCAAATTAGAATCCAATAGAATAGCCCTGAATTTGGCCCTGACTGCCAACGCGGACAAACACCTTAGCTGGTTGAGTGGCAGATTCTATTTGCGAGCCGACAATATTGGCCCACATTTAGCAGAGAAACTTCCCCCCCCAAAATAAAAACTGTCACCCTCCTCATAATCAAATCCCTGACAGGCACCCTAACTCAAAATCCCCCAAAAATTCTAGAAACCTTTCACTCCTATCACAACTCTATTCCTCACCTGACCCAAATGACTCCAACTCCATTAACTCATTCCAGGAGGAAATTACCCTCCCCAAACTCTCGGATTCTCACCTCTCTCTATTCTAGAGTCGCCCTTCCAGGAAGATGAAGTCCAAGAGGTCATTAAGAATTTTAACAAGGGTTCTGCCCCTGGCCCTGATGGCTTTTCTGCCTATTATTACAAAACATTTTCTGAGGTCCACTCTCCCCCCGTCTGGTCCGCCTCTATAACTCCCTGTGCGAGGGATCCCCCCTGGAGCCGGCAGCCAACCTAGCATATATTACCGTTATTCTCAAACAGGGTAAAGATCACAGTGAAGTGGAAAACTATAGGCCAATATCGTTAATCAATAACGACTTAAAGATAATGACCAAAATCTTAGCAAACAGACTGGCTTCCTTCATAGATACTTATATCCATAAGGACCTGGTGGGGTTTATCCCTGGGAGGCAGGGGCCGGACCAGATTAGGAGAAAGTTAGATTTAATTTCCCTCATGCAATACTCTTGGAATGGGGGCCCTTTCCAAGCAGGATATATCCTTTCCATAGACCTCCAAAAAGCCTTCGACACAGTCACTTGGCCATACATTTTTACCATCCTACAGAAATGGGGCTTCGGCCCGGAATTCGTTAGAACCATGGAAACCCTTTACTCCGCCCCTAAATCACAAATTAAACTACAAGGTCACCTCTCAGACCAATTCCCCATTCTGAAAGGTACCAGACAAGGATGCCCCCTCTCCCCCATCCTTTTTGCCATTGCGATAGAAACGTTGGCTTTAGCTATCAGACAACACCCAGACATACATGGGGTTAAATGTGGTCACCGGACCCAAAATGTGCCTCATTCGCTGATGACGTCCTCCTGTTTATCACTTCTCCTCTCATCTCCACTCCCAATATTCTCCAACTCCTTTTTTTTTTTCAATATTTTTTTTATTGTTGTTTGCGTATAAAAAGATACAAAAAGTGTTACACCATCGTACATAATATAAACAATACACAACCATATGTTTTTTCCCCATTTTCCCCCTATCTTATCCTACACGTGTTCTTTATAACATTGTGAATAAATGAAAGACCACTTGATTCTGAACTGTCATACCTCGCCTCCCCGCCCCCACCCCGCAAACCCTCGCCCACCCTCCCATCACACCGTGAGCCGGTTTTTGAAGTTAATATACTTCGTTAAATGCGTCTTCCCCATAAAGGAATGCCCGATAGCAGGTTAAGATATTTATTGAATTTGAATGGCGACTGTCTTCTTTATAAGAACATCCTGTTTCGTCTAGCCAGGGTTTCCACATCCTCACAAACTTACTATAATTGCCCTGTCGAGTAAGTGTCACTCTCTCACTCGCATCTGGGCCTGCCACCTCAACGCAATTAACTTCCTTGCCTGGAAGAGGCATCTCAGTACCACTTCAAGGGAGCTGGCTAGCACTCTATTTTCCTCTATACTGCCTAACAAGCATATCTTAGCCTCAGCTTCTAACTTAGTTTTAAAAGTTTTATTTATTATGGTAACCACCTCCTCCCAGTATCTAAATAGCTTTGGGCATTTCCATATCATGTGGATAAGATTGCCTGTCGCTCTGCACCTTGGGCATTCGTCAGTACTTCTCCACCCGAGATTGAACATTCTCCTGGGGGTATAGTATACTCTATGCAAGAGGAACAAGTGTGATACCTTCTGAGATGGGGAGATCGAAACCAATATCCCCCTCCTCAAGATCGCACTCCACTGTTCCATGGTCATTTGACCTAAGTCTTTCTCCATCCTGTCCTGCTCTTAATGGGGCCTGCCCTACTTATTGTTTTAGCTCCTAATCTAGAGTACATCTCAGATATCAGGCCTTTGGTTGTTTTTGAAGAGGTTATTTTCAGGAGGGTGGGGGCCGAGGACTATACAATGGGTTGTAACCCAAACTGAGCTTGGATAGCGTGTCGGATCTGTAGATATCTGTAAAATGTTTTATTTGTTATATTAAATTCCTGTCGCAAGTCTGCAAAGGATTTCATCTGTTCTCCATTGTACAATTGGTTTAAACGGCTTATCCCTTGTCTCTCCCATTCTTTACATCTCTCAATGTCCTTTAATTCTCTTAAGTTTTGATTGCACCAGAGAGGGGAAAAAACTGTTATTCCCTTGTAGCCCATCAATGCTTTAGTTGTTTGCTATACTTTAAGGCTAAGTTTTATAGTTGGACATCTATGGACAAACGAACCAGCCTCCAGTGCCTCCACTATTGTCCTATGTGGTGCCCCTGTTAGCATCAATCTACTGGAATTCTCACCTCCCTCCAGTCCGCAGTTCGCAAGCTGTTGTAGCTGTGAGGCTAGAAAGTATGTTTTCGGGTGTGGTACTGCCATTCCCCCCTCTTTAGCTGGTAACTGCATGGTCTGGAGACAAATCCTAGCTTGTCCCTTCTTCCAAATTAACTCTCTGAAGAGGGATTCTATCCTTTTGAACCATTTTTGATCTATCCAGACTGGGGAGTTATGGAGGATATAGAGTAACTGGGGCAACCATAGCATCTTTATCAGATTACATCGTCCCGCTATGGATAATGGTAGTCTACACTAGACATCTCTTTTATGTTCCCATTTAGACAAAAGAGGAATTAAGTTATTTTTGACCAAGGTTTTGATGTCCCTCGTGATCCATATCCCGAGATATTTCATCATAACTACTACTTTTAACTGAGGGATTCCATGAGGTATCTGGGCACCAAGAGGGTCAGTTGGCAGTAGTGCTGACTTTTCCCAATTAATGACCAACCCGGAACATAGCCCAAACTCGCCCACTACTTTGATCACATTTTTTAACGAGGTTTCAACGTCTCCCAAAAAGAAGAGGACGTCGTCCGCAAACAGTGCGATCTTATCCTCTATAGTCTGTCTGCGGAACCCCTGTACATCTTTAGTTTTCCTAATTTTAATGGCTAGTGGTTCCATCGCCAGAGCGAACAGAAGGGGAGAAAGGGGAAAGCCCTGTCGCGTTCCTCTCTCTAGTTGAAAAATTTCTGAGAATTCATTGTTGATTTAAATTTTTGCTCTTGGCTGATTGCATAACAACTTCACCCAACTCATGAACCTGGGGCCAAACCCGAATTTCTCTAGGACCTTCCATAGATAGTCCCATTCCAGACTGTCAAAAGCCTTGGCAGCATTCAGGGCTAAGACGGCTCTGGAGCCCACTCCCTCTGTTGGAATTTGCATATTCAGGAACACTCTCCTGATGTTGGTACTGGTTGACCCATTGGGGATAAAGCCGGATTGGTCAGGATGTATAAGCGCTTGGATGTAGCGGTTAAGACGTGTGGCTAACACTTTGGCCAAGATCTTGGCATCAGTACATAGAAGTGAGATAGGGCGATACGATGAAGCCTCTCTTGGATCCTTCCCCTCCTTATGCAAGACAACAATAGTGGCTTCTGTCATAGAGATGGGAAGTATTCCGTGGGTCAATGCCCAATTTAATGTCTTTAGGAGTTCTGGTAGCAGGATATCCCCATGTCTTTTATAGATCTCTACGGGCATCCCATCTGGGCCTGGTGACTTTTGAGTTGACATCCCCGCCACTGCCTGTTTTAATTCTCCTAGAGTAATTGGCGCCTCCATGTCAATGTTTTCTTCCTCCGATAGGGTCGGGACGGACAGTCCCTGGAGAAATGTTCCCGGTCCTTCAGTCCACTCCCTTCTCTTGGAGCTATAAAGGGATACAAAGAATTCTCTAAAAGTATTTAATATCACAGTTTTATCGGAGGAGATTTCACCGCTTGATAACTTAACTGCTGTAACAGTGGAGGGGGGGAATTGGTTCTAATAATCAGAGATAATAAACGCCCCACTCGCTCTCCCTCTCCAAACTGATTCTGTTTCTGGAATATTCGTTTTCCCTCTGTTCTTTTTAATATAGTCATTTTGTATATTTGTTGTTTTTCTAGCCACTCTTTTAAGCTATGCGAGGTTGGGGTTTCAATATATCTCTTCTCTGCTGATTCCTTATCTCACTCTCTCCCTCCCTGTTCTTCTTCTTAATCCCTGCTATCTTTTGGATCAGGAGGCCTCAGAGGTAGGCTTTTAGGGAGTCCCATACCACTCCCACTGATGCAGTTCCCTCATTTATCTGTAAAAATTCTTTAAGAGCCGACATCACCATACTGTGTTCACTCATTAGTTTCGAGCCAGTGAGGGCTAATTTTCCATTCTCTTGGGTACCATTTACCCCTAGATTTTATTGTCAGCTCGATCGGGGAGTGATCAGAGACTCCTCTTGGGCCATATTCTATATTTATTACTAGTGATGCTGCCTCCTCGTTACCCAACGCCATGTCTATTCTGGATAAAGTGTGGTGAGTCTTCGAAAAACAGGAGTATTGACGTTCCTGCGGATAGTGCGTACGCCAAATGTCACATAGCCCCACTTCATCCTAAAATAGCGCTAATCGGTCCTCTCCTTTTGTTTTAGGTCTATTTCCTGGCGGGAACCTATCCTGGGTCCTATCTAAGGCTTCATTAAAATTGCCTATAATAACTATCGGTATTCCTGGTTTGTCCAAAGTAAACTCGATCAATTTATGTAAGACTTCAAATTTAAATGGGGGGGGGGGGGGGATATAAACACTGGCTATCACAAATAGTTTATTTTCAATTAAGCAGAATAAAAATATAAACCTTCCCTGATCATCTACCCTGCTCTCTCTACAGGAGAATACCAATCCTTTCCCCACCAGTATGCTCACTCCCCTAGAGTAGGATGAGTGATACGAGTGGTAAGTGGCCTGGAATTTTGGGCCGCTCAACTGTGAAGCTGTACTTGCTGTTAAGTGTGTCTCCTGTAGACAGAGCAGACCAGCACCTCCCCCTCCCAACATATCCAATATAGTTGCTCTCTTGGTTGGATCCCTCATTCCACGCACATTCAGAGATTTTATACAGAGCGTCTTATCTACCATGTGTTATAGTTGAGTTTAGCAACCCTTGACCTTTGCCCAATTTGAATCTTTGGGACCAAAAAGAAAAAGGGGTCCCGGTAGTAAAAAGAGAGGGGAGAAGGCCCAAAAACTGAACGACAGTCAAAAATTGTATATACTGAAAGAAGGTGCCACAAAGAACACGTACATCCAGGAATAAAATACTACTATATAAAAAACTCCCCAGGGCACTTACTTTTAACAAAATTGAGAGCGTAATACGACTCTCCTATCACTGAAGAAGTAAAAAAAAAAAAAAAAAAAAAAAAGGGAGACCACAAGAAGTATTTACCCACTTCGCCATACCTTAAAAAATAAAAATAATGAAAACGATCTAAATAGGGAAATTGCAATTGTAAGTAGTGTCATCAAACACTTAATAGTGGTGTGTAACCCAACCATTCCTCCCCCACCCTTCCCCCCTCCCCCTTCCCCCTCTCTCCCTAATAAATTCCTCCCTCCTATCCCTACCCCCACTACACCACCCTCCCTCCCTTGGCCCACCTGGGCCTTCCCTAGGGGCTCTACCTGTGGCCTCCACACTACTCACCATTGTTGGGACCTCCCAACTACCATACCTCCCTATACAAACCACAACCATACTACCCTCCCCCCCCCCCACCCCACCCCCTCCCTCGAACATCATTTCAGTGCCTCTTACTTTCTCCCTTCTCCTCCTCCCATTTTGTGAAGTTATAGTGCTTTTAATTGTGTTAAAAAAAATTCCCTGTGTTTCAACTAGCCTATATTCAGCTCATTACCATATTGCGATGTTGTTAAATTCATGTACATATTTAAAAGTGCATTAAGTGACCGGGAGAAAGAAAAACAAAACAAAACAAAACAAAAAACAAAAAAAAAAAAAAAAATCCAATTTCCTCTTTCCTTTTTTTCCTTTTTCACTTCACCTCCTCTCTATGGGTCATAGGTCTTTCTTATTGTCCTCGAGCCACTTCGCAGTACTTGCCGGTGAATCAAAGAAAAAAGTTCACCCAATGCAGAGACTCGCAGCCGGGCTGGATAAAGCAAAGCATAAGGAAGTCTGTGTTTTTGAAGAGTTCGCTTAATTGAAATAAATTCAGCTCTGCGCCACTGCAGATCGGGGGAGAAGTCCTGATACAGCGAGACTTTAACCCCGTTATATAAAATCTCCCCTTTTTCTCTAGCCTTCCAAAGCAGAGACACTTTGTCATTATAGTTAAATATTTTGACAAGGAGTGGTCTAGGGCGCTCACTTGGCAGACGTGGTTTAAAGGGGACCCGGTGGGCACGTTCGATGCCGAAAAAGGGTGAAAAAGATGTGGCCCCAAAAGTCTCTCTAAACCAGTCCTCAAGAAATGCAATGGGGTTAGCTCCCTCGCTCTGCTCCGGTATGCCAATAATTCTAACATTATTCCTGCGGTTTCTATTTTCCAGGTCATCGATCTTCGCCCCCTGCATGTCCATTTGTTTCTTTAACCCTGAGATTTCTTGTTTAAGCTGGAATAAATCATCCTCGACTGTACTTAGTCTTTCCTCTAGGATAGATGTTCTTTCCATGGTCTTACTCAACTTATCCCCCATTGAACATAAATCCTCCTTGATACCTTTCAATTGGGTCTCTAGGCCTGTTATTGAGTCCCTGCCGGAGTTAATGGCATGCAGGAGGTCTCTCAAAGTGGGTTCTCCCTCGCTTCCTGTTGTGCCCCCTCCATGATTTTTTGGGGTATACTGGCTGGTTTTACTGCTATGTTTGTTACCGCTTTTTCCGTGTAATCATTTTCTCCCCCAGCCCCTTTGGTACTCGCAGTTTTTGTATTTTTTTTTTATTTAAATAGTCGTCGTGCCCCTACTTCTCCTGTCCAAGGGTGCTCCTGCTTGTGCAGTCTGCAATTGGGCCGCCTTCGCCGGTGACAAAGAGGTTCGAGCAAAGCGATCAAGTTTTGCTACAGCTGCTGTAGATATAGCTAATGCACTTGCCTGGCTTTTTGCGGACCGTGTAATTAGGGCTCCCACCTGTCCCTTGGACATATTAGGAAAAGCAAAAATGCGTACAGGAAGCAACTCGCCTCCCCCACTACGGGGCTACAGTTATATTAATAAGTCAATAAAAGAAAACCTGGGGAGAAAAAAAAGGGGGGGGGTGGTTCCAGCACCGAATGGTCAATAAAGAGATTATTCACAGAGTCTCGGGAGAGAATTTTAACTTTAGCTTTTCCTTTCCTTTCCTCCTCTTTACTGGATGTCGGGGCGGAAATACAACGGAAATACAACGGAGGATCGGGCGTAACATACAAGAATAGTCATTGGTTACGTTAGTTACGGCTGCTCAATACACACGCATTGAGCTCTTGATAGTATACCTCTGTTCCACATTGCAATAATAATAATCAAACAAAGTCATTAATTATGAAATGAGAGCATTTTCACTTTAGCCTAGTAAAAAAAAAAGAAGGAACAAATAGCAAAAGGACAGTGTATCACCTGGGTCTTGTTTTTTTCCACATCTCTATTTTGCTGGAAGAGTTGTCTCCTTGCAGAACATACTTGCTGCAGTCTTTTTCCCCAGCAGGGTGCAGCAGAGTACTCCAGAGCTCTCTCTCCACTCAGCTAGCTCCGGGTCTGGCTCCAACTGCAGCTGTTGCCTTACTGAAGTCTCGTGAGATCTCGAACGGGACTCCTCTCCTGCTGCTGAACCCCGTGCTCTGCAACCAGTGGCTCCCCCTGATTTTCCGGCCTCTCACACCGCACGGGCTCCCCAAAGGCTATCCATGGCACCCGCGGTCCACCGCAAGGTAGGAGCCGATTCCCGGGGGGGAGGAGGTGTGGGTAATGAACCCGCGATGCTGCAAGGTGCTGCAAGGTCTCCGGTCCCGGTCCGGTCTCCGATCCCCCACTGCTGTCACAGGAGGGAAAGGCTTAGGGAAGGCTTAGGGAGAAGGAAAGGCTCAGGCAAGGTGCACTATAATTCAGGCATATATGAGGGATATGGAGCGGTATGGAGCGGGGGGCTGATACACACGCTCACTCCATCATTCCCACACCACACACACTGCTCCTACATCCAGCCACGCGCCCCCACCTCATTTCTCCAACTCCTTAAAACATTCGGATTCGTTTCTGGCCTGCAAGTCTGTCCAAATCAACAGCCCTTAACATCTCCACTGCCAAAGATCTTGTGGATACATTAAAAAGCCACTTCCCCTTTTCCTGGAGCCCATCCTCTCTTCCCTACCTGGGCGTACACCTCACTTCTAAAATTAAACTACCACACCACCACAATTACCCCCCTATGATCAAGAGATTGTTGGAAGACCTCTTGCAATGGTCTCTTTACAAAATATTGTGGCTGGGGAGAATAAATGCGGTCAAAATGACCCTGCTTCCCAGGATTTTGTATCTCTTCCGCTCCTTTACAATACCAATAACAAAGTGTTTCCTAGACAAACTGCAGTCAGTGATTATTTGCTTCATCTGGGGGCGGTAAGGGACATCGTCTCTCCAAGAATGTCCTTTACAGATCCTGGAAAAATGGGGTTTGGGACTACCCAACTTATGATGGTATTATCAGGCTGCCCAAATCTGCCAATTTTCAGTTATCTACTCCAAAGGCCAGAAACCAGACTGGGTAGACATATAAAGACAGGCTACTCTCAATCACACTCTAGACTTTTTTGTCTGGAGCCCTCAGAAAGATTGGCCCCCAATTCTATCTCCCACTCTCTCACACTCAATGACCCTGTATGTGACTCCCTGCATAAATGGTACTCCCTGACATCAGCTTGTAGCCCTCTAGCGCATGTCTTCCATAATACCCAGTTCCCCCGGGACTCAATATCAAGGCTTTCCGGTGGTGGCTTGATAAAGGCCTCTACAGAATAGGGCAATACTTCAATGGCAATGGCCCCATCACAATTAGTTATTGCATATCAAAATTGGACATGCCTTTGTCAGAAACTTTCCGCTATTACCAGCTGTTTCCTGCGCCGGGTTTGGAAAAGCTCGGACATCCATTCTGTAACTCCAGCTTTGGTGATATTCAGCCACGAGCGTGAGAGGGGGAATCTCCCTAATCTATTCAGTGCTAGCTGATCCCTCGGAGAAAGCGACCTACATGTTAAATTGGGAGCGAGACCTTCAAATTGAGTGGGACCTGGATACATTGCACACAAATGTCGTCCGCTCTTACAGGGGAATACTTAATAACTACCTTGTGGAAGCGGACCTCAAATTAATTTCCCGATGGTACCTGGTCCTCACCCGTCTCACCAAATTCAATTTTCAGTCCTCTCCACACTGCTTTAGAGGTTGTGGCCACATAGGTTGCCTCTTGCACACCCTTTGGGAATGTCCCAAAATCAGGGGGTACTGGAACAGGATCTTTAACCTCATCCGCAAGTCTACTGGATACGCAGTGAAACAGGACCCCTCCATAGCACTCCTCAATAGCCGAATCCCTGATGTAGTTAATCTGACCCAATCCCTAATCCACTTTATTCTCCTGGGGGCTAAGATAACATGAGCCCGTTCATGGAAATCCCCCTCAGTCTCCTTTTACCAGACCAAACAGAAGAAATGGAATTTTTGATTACAAGTGGAGAGTTAAAAACCAGGAGTTTAAAACAAGAGTTAAGACAGGAGTCTTCTAAAACTGTAAGTATTATCTTAATCTTCATACAAGTAATTATATTGTAATTGGGAAATGAGTGCTAGCAGGGTTGAAGGTTTTGCTCAGTGCACAGTGTGTCACATGTATGCAAAATTGGTGCAACAGCTCCAAGATGGATACCGCTGTGACAGATGTGAGCAGGTTGCCCTTCTGGAAGCTCGTATTAGAGATCTGGAGGAGCAAGTTGCAACACTGGGTAGAAATGACAACCTTGAAAGGGGTCCTCTGCTCGCTGAGCAAGTGGTCAGTAAGGTTGATGTGGAGGGTGGAGGGGAAAGTCAGGATTATCAGATAGGGAGATGGGTTAATGCAGTTAGAGGGAGTGGAAGGGGCATGAAGAAAGGGAAGGCCAGTCCTGTATTTGTGCATCAAAACAAATTTGATGTGGAGGTGGCAAACACAGAGGTGGCAGCCCTAGATGTTACTGCTACCCCTAACAGCCGGGAGAGCAACCCATCTAGTAGAGGTGGGGAGGGGAGTGCAGGTAGGCCTAGACAGTTGGTGGTAATAGGGGATTCTATAATCAGAAGGACTGATAGAATAATTTGTCGCCAGGATCGCTTCAACCGAATGGTTTGCTGTCTCCCTGGTGCCAGGGTTCGGCATGTGGTGGACCGGGTGGATAAATTACTGGGAGGGGCTGGGCATGACCCAGCTGTCTTGGTCCACGTTGGAACCAATGACAGTATACATGGAAGGTGGAGGCTCCTTAAGAATCAATTTAAAGAACTAGGCTGCAAGATGAAGGGAAGGACCTCCAAGGTGATATTCTCTGAAATATTGCCTGTGCCATGCGCAACACAGGAAAGGCAGGGGGAGATTAGAGAGCTGAATGCATGGCTAAAGACCTGGTGTAGGAAGGAGGGATTTGGGTTTCTAGAGCACTGGGCTGACTTTTCATTGGGGTGCAGCATATATGCTAAAGACGGTTTGCACTTGAATGGAAGGGGGTCTGCTGTGCTGGGGGAGAGGTTTATGGGAATGCTGGAGGAGTATTTAAACTAGGATTGAGGGGGAGGGTGAATTAGAATTACATCGAGCAGACAGGTCAGTTAGTGGTCAGACATTAATGGAGAGTGGAATGGGGATAGATGGGGGGAGGGTTATGGCAGGTGACAAGAAAGTTCCCATGTTGCAAACAGCCATTGGAAATAATAGTGCCATTTGTTCTACTATAAATTATATGAAAAACACCAGAGAAAAATGTAACAATACATTTAAGTGTTTGTTCACCAATGCCAGAAGTCTGCCAAGCAAAACAGGTGAGCTGGAAGCTCTGATGCATGAGGAGAGCTATGATGTAATAGGTATTGCTGAAACTTGGCTTCATACCTCACATGACTGGGCTATTAATATTCCTGGCTATGCTCTCTTTCGGAAAGACAGGGTAAAAAGGAAAGGTGGAGGGGTCTGTCTCTATGTGAGAAGTGACCTCAAAGCAAGCGTGAAAGAGAACCTGGTTGATGGAGAGTGTGATGAGGCTGAAGCATTATGGGTGGAACTGCATACAGATGTGCGTAGTTCAAAATTAATCATTGGAGTTTGTTATAAACCACCCAATGTTAATGAGGAGGTGGAGACTCAGCTCCTTGCACAGATGGAAAGGGCTGCAAGGTCTGGGACGGTGATAATAATGGGGGATTTTAACTACCCAGAAATTGACTGGATTAATGGCACTTCTGGGACAGTTAAAGGACAAAAATTTAAAAACCTATTGCAGGACAATTTTATGGTGCAGTTTATTGAGGCCCCAACTAGGAATGATGTCCTGTTGGACCTGATAATTTCAAACCATGCAGAGCTTATTCCTAATGTTCAGATAAAGGAACACCTGGGTAGCAGTGATCATAACATGATTTCATTTAATGTTAACTATAAGCAAGAAATACATACAGGAAATATTAAAACACTAAATTTTAAAAGAACAAATTTTCCAAGGATGAGGGCTGCTCTCCAGGACTTGGACTGGGAGGGACTATTGGCACAGATGAACACAGAACAGAAATGGGAATTCTTCAAAAAGACTGTGTGGAACCTCACTGCAAAGTATGTTCCCATGGGCAATAAGTTTAAAAGGCTAAAAATAAAACCTATGTGGCTCACGGTCAAAGTTAAAAAAGATATAAACAATAAGAAAGTAGCTTTTAAAAAATATAAAAATGAAGGAACACTAGTGTTGTTTAAATGTTACAAAGAATATAACAGGATATGCAAAAAGGAAATCAAGGATGCAAAAATTCAAAACGAACGACAGATTGCAAAAGATAGTAGGACAAACCCCCAAAAATTCTTTAAATATATTAATAGTAAAAAGGTGAAGTCTGAGCATGTAGGCCCCTTACAAAATAATCTAGAGTGGGTGACTGGGGACAAAGAGAAGGCAAATTTATTAAATGTTTTCTTCAGCTCTGTGTATACAATGGAGCATGGGGGAGCTCATGTCCAAAATGGGGGTGGGAGTGACACAGCCCCAAATCCACAATGGCTCAAAAGTGATATGGTCCAGAAATATTTAGACAGAATAAAGGTGGATAAAGCACCTGGACCTGATGGCATCCATCCACGGATCCTAGGTGAGTTGAGCTCTGTCATTTCAAAGCCACTGTATCTAATATTTAGGGACTCATTAAAGACAGGAATAGTACCACTGGATTGGCGCAGGGCCAATGTGGTGCCCATATTTAAAAAGGGAACAAAGTCTTTACCAAGTAACTATAGACCTGTTAGTTTAACTTCTATAGTTGGGAAGATACTGGAACGTTTAATAAAAGACCACATGGATGAGTTCTTGCTGGAAAAAAACTATTTAAGCAGCAGACAACATGGATTCATGAAAGACAGAAGTTGTCAGACAAACCTGATTTCCTTTTATGAAGAGGTAAGTAAAACCCTGGACAGAGGCGTGACTGTGGACGTGATATATTTGGATTTTGCAAAAGCGTTCGATACAGTTCCGCACACACGGCTCATGTGTAAGGTAAGGTCTACAGGATTGGATATATCAGTTTGTAAATGGATAGAAAACTGGCTGAAAGACAGAATTCAGAGAGTCGTGGTTAATGATTCTTACTCTGAATGGTCCAATGTTATGAGTGGTGTACCCCAAGGTTCAGTGCTGGGACCCTTACTTTTCAATATATTTATAAATGATATTGGGTCTGAAATCAAAAGTAACATTTCTGTCTTTGCAGATGACACCAAGCTATGCAGTGGAATAACGTCCTTACAGGATGTCTCCAATTTACAATCTGACCTCAATGCTCTGTCTGATTGGGCGACTAAGTGGCAGATGAGGTTTAATGTAGATAAATGTAAAGTTATGCACTTGGGGGCTAAGAATATGCATGCATCATACATACTAGGGGGAGTACAACTGGGGGGGTCTGTAGTGGAGAAGGATCTGGGGGTTTTAGTTGATCATAAGCTCAATAATGGCATGCAATGCCAAGCTGCGGTTTCCAAAGCGAGCAAAGTCCTTTCTTGTATTAAGAGAGGTATGGACTCCAGAGACAGAGATATAATTTTGCCCCTGTACAAATCATTAGTAAGACCTCATCTGGAATATGCAGTTCAGTTTTGGGCACCAGTTCTCAAAAAGGATATAGGAGAACTGGAGAAAGTGCAGAGAAGAGCAACCAAACTGATAAGAGGCATGGAGGAGCTCAGCTATGAGGAAAGATTAGAGGAACTAAATTTATTCACTCTTGAGAAGAGGAGAATAAGGGGGCATATGATCAACATGTACAAATATATAAGAGGTCCATACAGTGAACTTGGTGTTGAGTTATTCACTTTACGGTCATCACTGAGGACAAGGGGGCACTCTTTACGTCTAGAGGAAAAGAGATTTCACCTCCAAATACGGAAAGGTTTTTTCACAGTAAGAGCTGTGAAAATGTGGAACAGACTCCCTCCAGAGGTGGTTCTGGCCAGCTCAGTAGATTGCTTTAAGAAAGGTCTGGATTCTTTCCTAAATGTACAGAATATAACTGAGTACTAAGATTTGTAGGTATAGTTGATCCAGGGTAAATCCGATTGCCTCTCGGGGGATCAGGAAGGAATTTTTTCCCCTGCTGTAACAAATTGGATCATGCTCCGCTGGGGTTTTTTGCCTTCCTCTGGATCAACTGTGGGTATGGAGTTGGGTGTATAGGATTTTACTGTGTTTTTTTATTTGTTTTTTTGTGGTTGAACTGGATGGACTTGTGTCTTTTTTCAACCTGACTAACTATGTAACTATGTAACTATGTAACTATCTCCTGGATAATGCAGGAAAAGATTTCTAACGCCATTTTGGATACATCAGAGACATTTAAACTCGCATGGGAACCCTGGGCTAAATACATAGAAATTACTCTACTCCCCTAGGGCAAAGTGGCCCCCCTAAGTCCACACGAGTCTCATGACTGTCCAGTCTCCTCTCCCCCTCCGAAGGTTCCCCTCCTCCTCTTTCTTTCCCGCCGCTCACCCTTCAGACTCTTTCTACTCCCTACTCGTCCTATTCCTGTATCGATCTTCTCCTTCCTTCCTCCAGCTCAGCCTCAGGCTGATTCCACCTACTACATGTTCTGGAGTCAGCAAATACCCCAGAACGGCTTGCCAGTTAATTATGCTGACCCAGCTGAGAACAGGGGGGATTCTCTCCTTCCCTCCCTGATAATCTCCTTTTGACTAATATGACTATGGTTATCAACAGGCTTTCCTTTATGTAAAACAAAAATAAATTGTATGACAATGAGTGTATTCACAGGTGCCAATTCCAAAATAATATTGGGCTGTTGAAAGTCTTTAAATCAATGCGTAGCGTTCAAAAAAAGTATTTTCTGATAAACTCTGAAAGTGTCCTATGAGAACAAAATCTAGGATCGCCCCTTGGTTACCCACTGACGTCACTTCCGGTCCCTCTGGCTCACCGCCGTCACAGGTGGAACGCATGTCAGAATACCTCCACTCGGGACATCTTTTCAATCCACGATCATGCCATCCAGCCTCAGTGCCGGGTCTGTGGCAACCCTGAAGTAAGCAGGCATTTGGCTTTTGTATTTGTTTATGGTTTTAGCTCATTAAACGGAATTACACCATTTTTCGTTTTACTTTTTATTTACATATCCTGTTCTGAGCTTCTATGAAGTAGGGGTTCTCTCCATTTAGATCATCTCCATCCATGCCAGCAAGTGTATCATGCTACAAGCGCAATTGACTTATTTTTTTATTTAAAAGGGTCAACTAACTTTGGTAAGCTGTCATCCTTACTTTGAGCACATTTGGGTGTTTGGTTTGCAGTTGGTGAAGGTGAATATTGCAAGTTGTCACTTCTGGATTTTGTTCTCATAGGACGCTTTCAGAGTTTATTACAAAGACTTTTTTTTTTTTAATGCTACGAATTGAATTTAAGGACTTTCAACAGCCCAATATTATTTTGGAATTGGCACATGTGAATACACTCATTGTCATAAGTTGTATTACTATGCACTTGGGGGCACTTGTTGCTCTGTTTTGCATTGTTTATCTAGGTTATACCTCCCAATTTTTTAGGGCACCCCAGCACAAATTTGTTTATGGCACACTATACACAATACAAATTCACTTCAGTTTGTATAGGTAGGCTGGTGTTTGATTTTACATTTTGATGTACGAGTTATATATTTATTTTTAATTTTGGTGTAATTTATTTAATATTAATTATTGCATTAAGCGCTCCACCAATATATCTTTTATACATAAGGGCCCGGATTCACATACATTGGCGCATATTTATGCCGTCGTAGCGTATCTTCTTTGCGCTACGCTGACGCAGCGCAGAGAGGCAAGCATGGAATTCAGGAAGCCAGTGATCCCCAAGCTGCGTCGGCGTGGCTTAGATTTTGAAGGCGTAAGCCGGCGTAGGTGGAAGTGGGTGTGACCTCATGCAATTGATGGTCCGAGCGTGGAGCAGTGTTTTACGCCTGGCGTATCATGAACGGCGCATGCGCAGTGACGCAGACGTATGACCACGCCCCTGTGCGCATGCTCACAACTACTCCGGCGCAACTTCCTGGGAATACGCCGGCCCACCGGCTTACGCCGAGCGCATAAATATGCCCAGCCATGCGCCCGTCCAGCGCAAAAGTACATCTGTTTGCTTGTTTCCCCCCTGGAGCAAAGTACTTTTGTTGAGCCATGGCAGCTGCTAAGGAGAGGAGAAGGAGAAATTTCTCTATGGAGGAGAGGGCTATACTGATATCTGCAATAGCCAAATATGATGTGTACCTCCATGGTGCCCACAGTGCCAAGACCAGCAAGGCACGTAAGAGGGAGATTTATGAAAACATCAGCCTGGAGGTCAATGCCCTTGGGCATGAGACCAGGACCCCCGACGATATCCAGAAGAAGATAAATGATCTGAGATGTCGGGTCCGGGATAAGCTGGCCAGTATGAGAAGGCATGTCCGGGGCACGGGAGGAGGACCAGCCTCATCTCTGAGGTTGACTGATGAGGAGGAGGTCATCGCCAGCTGGCTGGAGCAGGTGGAGGGCATGGAGGGCTTTGACTCCAGTGACCAGGACTTGAGGACAGGTAAGTGTGTTTTATGCCCCATTCGGTGTGTAGCATGTGAGGGGGTGGAAGGGAACATGTGACAAGTGTGTGGGTCCACCAACATGTGAATGTTTTGTGTCATCCACAGATGTGCTGGAGGGAGCTGGGCCGTCGTCTGCCGGTGTCTGACCCATGCCATCCCCGGAACATCCTGTGCCTCAGCCTGACCCCCTGGGAAGCCCGGTAATATTGGTGGAGGGGAGTGCCCACACCTCTCCTCCAGAGGTTGTTGTGGAGGAGCCAATGGATCTCCACCAAGAGGAATGCCTCTATTATGAGGCTTCCCCGGACCCTCAGACACCTCTCCGCCCATCAGGGGAACCCCCTCCCAGGCTACCCCATCCAGGGAAACCCCCTCCCGGGCTACCCCATCCAGGGCTACCCCCTCCCGGGCTACCCCCTCCAGGTCTACCCCGTCCGGACGGGCACAAGCCTCTCCATCCCCCAGGAAGGCTATACGGAAGACCAGGGGTGTATCCGGAGCCCTCCAAGAAGGGCTGCAGAGGGAGCAGGCCCGGCAGACATGCCACATGGGTGCTCTAGCCGGTGACCTGCGCCGTGTGGCAGACAGCCTGGCCTCCTCAGCCAAGACCCAGGCTGAATGCACATTGGCTGTGCAGGGCACCACAGCCACTGTGCAGCAGTGCCTCACGCAGTAGGCTGAGCAGAGCAGCTCCATCTCTGACAGCCTTCAGGATGTGAGCGCAAACTGCGCTGCCATGGTGACCTGCATGGGTGACCAAGCCCAGACCCTGGAGGCCATGCGGCAGCACATTGTGACAGGGGGTCCCTCACCATCTGGCGACCTGGGCTCTAATGTGCAGGCCAGCCTGGAGCGACATACCCTGGCCATTGGGGAGCTGCAGGCCACAGCAGCAGGCCTCGTGGCAGAGGTGAAGAGCCTGGGAGTGGCTATACAGGCCAACACTGCTGCCATCGAGGCGGAGGGAAGGCAGACCAGGCGCCACCAGCGGCAGACCACCACCCACCAGCTGCGGATGCAGGCGGAGACGAACGCTGTCCTCACCTGCATTGCCCTTGCGTTGGAGGGCACGCAGCCAGCATCTGCCAGGAGTGACAGACCAGGGGATGATCCTCCTCCTGATGCCCCACCCCCCCACTCGAGGCTCCCCCCAGACAACTGAGGAGCCGGAAACCGTGGCACCAGGCCTGGCCCACGACAGGGCAAATGGGTGCTCTTTTTTTTTGTTTGCTCAGACTATGAGCTTTTTTTTTTGGAGAGACATGCACAGAAGTATGTGCCGTCCTCCTATAAGGGCATGCCATGTCGGCCAATGGCATGATCCCTTTTAATTTTTTTGTAGTCACTGCACACGGTCAGTAGTGCAGGCTACAGTGTGACTGGTGTGTGAATGTGTGGGTGACATTCCTGCCAGCAAGGCGTGTCACCTTGGATCGTCGGGGAGAGGTTATCCCCACGACCATGTGAATGTGGTATGAATGGACAGCGAAATCATTGGGGCCTTGGCGTGGCGTTGCTGCTCCCAAGTCCTGCATGGTGGACTTGGGCTAAACCAATGTGAGGTGGTTGTGGTGTGTGTGAGCTAGGGACCACAGTGCATTGTCCGTGTGCCATGATGAATGTGTGTGTTTAATGTGCAAAGATGCGTTCCACAAGGCAACTCTTGACTGCTGTTCCTTCAGCAGACGGGGTAGCCTCGGTTAGGGGGGGACTGTGTGGTTCGGGGGTCAGGTCATCACATATGTCAATCTCCAGGCCCTTTCTCCTAGTTGTGCAGCCCGCAACATGCACCGATGATCTGGCACACAAAGTTTGGGGAATACAACAGGGTCCCCCCGGACTTATCCAGGCATCGGAAACGGGACTTCAGGATGCCAAATGTGCGCTCCACCACTGCACGGGTGCGTATGTGTGCAGCATTGTATCTTCTCTCTCCTCTGGTTTGGGGATTCCGGTATGGAGTCAGGAGATGGGGCCCAAGTGCATATGCAAAGTCACCTGGAAGGGAAAAGACAGGAGAATGTTAGTCGTATATGTGCCACTCGCATAGGCGTGCGCAGCCTATTGCATTAGGGTGTGCACCTCAAACCAAACCTCAAACACACGTTCATGTGTGTGTGTGTGCCTATATATAGATAGATATACATTCATATTCTCTCTCGTTCTCTCTCTCTCGTTCTCTCTCTCTCTCGTTCTCTCTCTCTTTCACTCGTTCTCTCTTTCTCTCTCTCGTTTTCTCTTTCTCTCTCTCGTTTTCTCTTTCTCTCTCTCTCCACACTCTTATAAATAAATGTTAACAAACATTTTTAAATGTATTAAAACATTTTTAACTAAAAAAAAAATTATCAATGTAAACAAACATAATTTTTTTAAACTTATTAATTAAATAATCTTAACATAAACAATGCTTTTAAATAAATCTCTTAATCAAATAAGCAATTTTAAAAACATGAACGGTAAGTAGGATTTTTTTTAATAAGTGTCATGTTTTAATATCCTAAATTGTATTTAATGCGTTAAATAAATTTGTTAGATCCCCCCAGCAACAATAGATCCCCCGATAACAAGACATCTCCCCAACAACAATAGCTTCACCAGCAACAATAGATCACTCCAATTAACAATAGATCTCCCCCGCAACAAAAGATCACCCTACAAGAAATACCCCCCAGCAACAATAGATCTCCCAGAATCCAGTATCAATATACTCTCCAGCAGCCAGCAACATAAGCCCCCTCCCTCAACAGTAGTATTCTCCCATCGGCAATTGACCCCCCCCAGAAACAATAGATCACACCAGCAGTAATAGACTTCCCCAGCATCAATAGATCACCCAGTGACAATAGAGACTCCATCTGCCAACTGTCACGATCGCTATTGTGCCAAACAGACAGCGAGGCGTGGTCACACCCCAAGTGGCTCTGGGTGGGATTGAACCCAGGACTTCTCCTTCACTGCTCCAGATCTTTGCCTCTGAGCCACTTCTCAAGTTCATATTCTGCTTGCTGTCCATCAAAGCCTGGTTCTGAACTATGTGCTGATTGCCTGTCTTTGAATCTCCCTGCAATCTGCACCTGTTTATCCTGGTCCAGCTGAGGCAGGTTTCCTAATCAACCAGGGTATAAAGCCCTGCCTCACTATGAGGCAGGTGTCAGTTCATTGTACTCTGCTTGTCCTGTCTGTGCCAACGGTTTCTGTGTTCCTGTGATTGTCTTCAGCTACAAGACTGACCCCGGCTTCTGACCCTTTGGCTTACGTACCCTGGATTGCTGCTGTCTCCTGCCCTCTGCCCCCGGCTTGTACTTTTGGACTTTCCCTGTCTTCTCCATCCCTTGACCCATGGCTTGTGCCCCGGACTTGTCTTTGGTTCCTGTCTGCAAACCCTGAACTTTCCGTCAGTACTTACCTGACTCTCTCTGGAATCCTGGGCCACGGCTATACTATCCTGGGCTAATCTCTATCTAGCCCCCGGGACTAGTTTTTGGACTTTTTAGGCACAGTTTGGTTGGTCAGAATATATTCACACAAGGAGAGATTTTCTCTAAAAAATAGGTTTGTTTATTTAGATATAAAATATCGTAATGTATATAAAACAAAGAAAAAAGAAAAAATTAATTGCCGTTTCCAGCAAAAGACTATCTGAAAGGCTAACTAGGCAAGCCTATCCATAAACATTGACAGGAATCATACATAAAATATAACAATGTATCCACAATGAGATTGAACACTTCCAAGATAAATTGGAATAAGGTGCATAAACATAATTAGTAATCCTGTCAGGTTGTGGAAATGCAGGCAAAGATATGTCTGCGGTGGTATGGCTTGCTGCGTTGGTAGACTCGACCGGTTTCGCGCTTTAACAGCGCTTCCTCATGGAGTCAGCAGTGTGGTTTTGACTGTAGGACAACATTAAACAATAAAACAAAAACAGATAAAAAAGATGTATCAGTTTGGATAGTAACATTAATGAAAATAAAAATAAAAAATACATACGGGCAAGTAGAAAAGGGGGGGGGGAGGGAAAGGAATGGGGGAGGGGGAGGAGGAAGAAGGAGAGAAAAGGAACAAAAGAGAGGGAGAAAGGAAAGGGAATAAGGAAAAGGAGGGGGGGAGAGAAAAAAGAAAGTAAGAAAATGGGGTCCTGATAGGTGAAAAAAACACTACACTACTGAAGATGATACTGAGTCTGATTCCTCCTCTATGCTTTCTTTACAGCCTCCAGCACGACGGAACCACTCGGCAGCGACACCATCCACATCCGGTTCACGTAAGAGGGACTTTGGTGGTGGGTCCTTTACACCTAAAGCTAAACAGCGTCCCCCCATTAGAGACACTCCCTTTGTACACCCCCCCCCCAAACAAACACTTCTTCTAGTGGTGGTGGCAATAGAACACAAACTAACTATACAGGGGCTACAGCACTCCTAGCTATACAAACGTTGCAACCCCCAAATGTGTCTCACCTTTCCCCTCCAGGAACAACTGCTGTTAACACCAACATGGATATACAAACTGGGGTTCCCAGGAGAAATATTTCCCTTGATACACAACCAACAGCAGTACAACTGCAACTATGTACCCGACAAGGTACTCTGGACCCACATGTTGTCTCCCAGGTCTCAAATTTTCAGATCTCTCCGACCATGCCATCCCAAACGTAACATCAAACTCTGATTTAGATATCATTAATCTCACCCCCTACACTTTTTCTAGTGAGCAGCTTGGGGTTTTACGTTTGGGCCTTAGCTTTTGTCCGTCCATGAGTCTCAATAAATATGAGACCATAAAAGACTTATATCTATTCACAAGAAATTTAACCTTTAAATTCCTATTTGATGGTGATCGTCTTCGTACCATCGAGGAAAGAGAAATCTCCGAAAAAGTAAAAAACTTTTCTATGGAGGACTTTAGAGCTTTACGAGACCTAATGTTGCTTTTGGAGGAAAGTAAACCCATTACTCCTGATCCCAGTCCCGTTACTATTTCCACTGTTCCGGCGATTAATAAATTTAAACTTAAGTCTCAACGCTTCCCTGATCTTACCAGCAATTCCAACATATGGGCTTTCCTTACAACTACCATTAATGACTTGAAGAATCTTGAGATAAATCCTCTAAACCATAACATTTCTAAAAAACAGCGATTAGCTATTAAGTTATTACAATCCCACCCGGATCTTGAGATTAAGGCCTCAGACAAGGGCGGAAATATAGTCTTAATGACTAAACTAAATTACGAAAAAATTGTTTTGAAGATACTCCAAAATAGAGATTGGTATAATTGGATACATACAAACAAGATTGCTCAATTCAAAGATGAGTTCTTAGGGGCAAATCCACAAAAGAGATACTCCGGCGTAAGCCGTCGTATCTCTGGTTCTAACTTTGGAACTGATCCTCAGAAGCAGTTTTCCTAAGTTAGGCAGAAGATCCGACATCTGTAAGGGACTTACACTGCCGGATCTTAGGATGCAGTACCGCATCCGCCACTGGGTGCATTTCGAGTCGAAATGCCTCTGCTAGTATGCAAATTAGCACTTAGGGCGATCCTCAAAGCTTTTGTGCCTAGTTTTTTCGCCGTAAGTGTTAGTTTGCCTGGTGTAAAACTAGGGCTGCTTTTACAAAGTGTAAAGTTAGTCACACCTTGTAAAGGCCCATTCAAGCGACGGCATTTGGTATGCATTCCGGAGGGAGAACTCCACGGCAATTTGTAAAATCCAAACCGGCATGGGTTCCCCCCCAGGAGCATACCAGGCCCTTAGGTCTGTTATGGGTTGTAAGGAGACCCCCTACGCCAAAAAATTGACGTAGGGGGTCCCCCTACAATCCATACCAGACCCGTATCCAAAGCACGCTACCCGGCCGGTCAGGAATGGGAGTGGGGACGAGCGAGCGCCCCCCCCCTCCTGAGCCGTGCCAGGCCGCATGCCCTCAACATGGGGGGGTTGGGTGCTCTGGGGCAGGGGGGCGCACTGCGGGCCCCCCCACCCCAGAGCACCCTGTCCCCATGTTGATGAGGACAGGACCTCTTCCCGACAACCCTTGCCGTTGGTTGTCGGGGTATGCGGGCGGGGGCTTATCGGAATCTGGGAGTCCCCTTTAATAAGGGGGCCCCCAGATACCGGCCCCCCACCCTAAGTGAATGGATATGGGGTACATCGTACCCCTATCCATTCACCTGTAGGCAAAAAGTAAAATGTAGTAAACACACAACACAAGGGTTTTTAAAATAATTTATTATTCTGCTCCGGATGCCCCCCCTGTCTTCGTTATTAGCTCAATTACCAGGGGGGGCTTCTTCTTCCACTCTCCGGGGGTCTTCTTCCACTCTCCGGGGGTCTTCTCCGCTCTCCGGGGGGGGGTTTCTTCTTCCGCTCTCCGGGGGGGGGCTTCTCCGGACTCCGGGGGGCTTCTTCCATCTTCTCCCCTCTTCCGCTGTTGACTCGGCGAACCCCGGTTCTTCTGCAGCTCTCCGGTGCCTTCTTCTTCAGCGCTGGCTGCCTGCTATGTTTGTGTGTTAGCTCGATTTCAAACAGGCAGCCGGCGCGGTCTTCTGTGACGTCAGGGTCTCCTCTTCTGTTCTTCCGATGTTGACTCGTCGCCTGTTGTCGCTGTAATGATGGAAGCGCGCCTTGCATCACATTTATATAGGCATCACCGTCCCATCATGCTCCGGTAGGTACCCACGTGGTGGGTGCACGTGGGTAGGCACCCACCACGTGGGTACCTGCCGGAGCATGATGGGACGGTGATGCCTATATAAATGTGATGCAAGGCGCGCTTCCATCATTACAGCGACAACAGGCGACGAGTCAACAACGGAAGAACAGAAGAGGAGACCCTGACGTCACAGAAGACCGCGCCGGCTGCCTGTTTGAAATCGAGCTAACACACAAACATAGCAGGCAGCCAGCGCTGAAGAAGAAGGCACCGGAGAGCTGCAGAAGAACCGGGGTTCGCCGAGTCAACAGCGGAAGAGGGGAGAAGATGGAAGAAGCCCCCCGGAGTCCGGAGAAGCCCCCCCCCCGGAGAGCGGAAGAAGAAACCCCCCCCCGGAGAGTGGAAGAAGACCCCCGGAGAGTGGAAGAAGAAGCCCCCCCTGGTAATTGAGCTAATAACGAAGACAGGGGGGGCATCCGGAGCAGAATAATAAATTATTTTAAAAACCCTTGTGTTGTGTGTTAACTTTTACTTTTTGCCTACAGGTGAATGGGTAGGGGTACGATGTACCCCATATCCATTCACTTAGGGTGGGGGGCCGGTATCTGGGGGCCCCCTTATTAAAGGGGACTCCCAGATTCCGATAAGCCCCCGCCCGCATACCCCGACAACCAACGGCAAGGGTTGTCGGGAAGAGGTCCTGTCCTCATCAACATGGGGACAGGGTGCTCTGGGGTGGGGGGGCCCGCAGTGCGCCCCCCTGCCCCAGAGCACCCAACCCCCCCATGTTGAGGGCATGCGGCCTGGCACGGCTCAGGAGGGGGGGGGACGCTCGCTCGTCCCCACTCCCATTCCTGACCGGCCGGGTAGCGTGCTTTGGATACGGGTCTGGTATGGATTGTAGGGGGACCCCCTACGTCGATTTTTCGGCGGAGGGGGGTCTCCTTGCAACCCATAACAGACCTAAGGGCCTGGTATGCTCCTGGGGGGGGAACCCATGCCGGTTTTTTCGTTGAAAATTGGCATGGAGTTCTCCCTCTCAGGAATGCATGCTGAGCGACGCTGTCATTTTTTTTTTAATTATTTGTTTTCCCGGCGCGTCTTTTTTTCACCCGTCGCAACTTTAGTGTCCCGTCGCAATCCACAAAGCCGCCCGGCGTCAATTACGTTCGCGCGATGCACGTCAGGAAAATGACGTCACACGCATGCGCAGTACGGCCGGCGCGGGAGCGCGCCTCATTTAAATTGTAAACGCCCCCCGGAGAGGAGGAACGCCTTACGACGGCGGCACTTAACTTACACGGCTTGAAATTTTTACGTAAGTGCTTTGTGGATCAGGCACTTAGGTAAAAACTTTAAGTCAGTGTAACTTAACTGCTGAAAGTTAAGTTACGCCGCCTGGCTGAGGATTTGGCCCTTAGTTATTTTGGCATCGGCCCATCATAATGGTCTAATTAACCAAGACCTATATGATTATTTGAACACACATTATCCCAAAACACCCACAATATACGCGCTCCCCAAAATTCATAAAAATCCTACAAACCCACCGGGAAGACCGATTGTTTCCGGTATTGGATCATTAACAGAAAATGCCAGCCGTTATGTGGACTCTATTCTCATGCCACACGTATTAGCACTACCGTCATACACAAGAGACACCCTAGATCTTCTTAAACAGATTGAGGATATGGTCGTGCCTCGGGATGCCCTGCTCGTGACTTTGGATGTGGAGGCTCTTTACTCCAGCATCCCTCACGAGCAGGGCATCTCGACAGCACGTACCTTCCTCAATGAACAAGATCATCATTCTTGGAAGATCAATGACTTTGTCATTGATCTCCTATGTTTCATTCTTACCCGAAATTTTTTTGTTTTTAAAGAGTCCCACTACCTCCAGGTACAGGGCGTAGCTATGGGCACTTGTTGTGCCCCGGCCTACGCGAACCTGTACCTGGGGGGGTGGGAACGATTTGTTTTCTCCAATGAAGACCTATCCATCTATACGAAATTTGTGGCCAACTGGTTAAGATACATTGATGATGTATTCATAATTTGGACACGATCCTTAACCCTATTGCATGACTTCATTGAAGCCCTAAACGTTAATAGCTATAATCTCAAATTTACATACTCTAGTGCACAAGACAAAGTAGCTTTTTTGGATCTAAAAATCTTGAAAGACCCACAAGGTCGTTTAACATCATCCCTCTATAGAAAAGAGACAGCGGGTAATACCCTATTACATGCCGACAGTGCACACCCATCTAACCTCATTCAAAGTATACCTTATGCGCAGTACCTGCGCTTGCGCAGGAACTGCACTTTAACCACTGATTTTTTGGAACAGGCAAACCTGCTAAAAACACGTCTCCGTGATCGAGGCTATAGTAAAACTCTACTACGCAAGGCCTTTAATAAGGCCCTCCGTAAAACCCGCTCAAGCCTACTATACAAAATTAAAGAGAATCCTTCCCCTCAACCAGTGAGATTTATCACGCAGTTTTCTGGTCACCATAAAGAATTACGTACCATACTAATGAAAAATTGGGCATTGCTTATTAATGACCCTATCCTAAAAAAATACATAGGCCCAAAACCCGATGTAACGTTTAGGAGGTCCAGATCACTGCGTGATGAACTCACATCAAGCCACTATGTACCAAACCGGAAAAAAGGAACACCTACTAATGGTATTATGCGGTGTGGCCATTGCTCATTCTGCTCATGGATCACTGAAGGCACTAGATTTACCCTACCCAATGGGGAAACGTTTATACCCAACTTCCATGCCGATTGCAATACCGAGGGAGTGATTTATTTGATGACATGTCAATGTCAGGCCATTTATGTGGGTAAAACCATCAGAAAATTTAGAGCCAGGATCCGTGACCACGTGTACTATTCCGAAAAAGGAAAAATGGTGACTTCCGTAAGCAGACACCTGGATTTATATCACAGCTTTAGCAATAAGGTAGTTTCCTTTATTGCTCTCGCTGTGATTCCAAAAAATGATCGAGGAGGTAATTGGGACAAGTTGGTTTTGCAAAGAGAAACCCTGTGGATAGAACGCCTCAATGCCCTCAATGCCCCTGGCCTCAATGAGGCACAATCATACAAACCCTTTTTATAAACATTTTCAGATATATTTATTTACTATTCTATTTTAAATTCGGTATTCTAGTCTCTTATCCTTGACATTATAAGTACTATCAAATAATATAGATAAGTAATGGACATACCGGGGCGAACCCTCAGAAATATACATTATGATTATTACTTTGTTAATATAAGCTCTTATTAGACGATATGTAACATTATGTGATTCGTAGGCTACACTTATCTATGTACCGTATTTATCGGCGTATACCGCGCACTATTTTGCCCTGAAAATCAGGGCAAAATCGTGGGTGCGCGATATACGCCGATACCCGCTTTCCCGCCATGAGTTTGAATACTGCGCCCGCATATAGCGAGCGCAGTACACTCGTGAATCTTCGGCCAGTCTCGGCGCCTCTCGTACTGACGTCCTGAGCGTACAGGACGTCAGTGCGAGAGGCGCCCGAGCCTGCCCGAAGATTCACGAGTGTACTGCGCTCGCTATATGCGGGCGCAGTATTCAAAGTCGTGGCGGGAAACGAGCGGGAGGACGCCGAAGATGGACGCCGGACCCGCCGAAGATGGAGACCGGACCCGCCGAAGATGGACACCGGACCCGCCGAAGATGGACGCCCGACCCGCCGAAGACGGACCCGCCGAAGAGGACACCCGACGAGGCCGCAGAAGGACGCCGGACCCGACGAGGCCGCAGATGGACGCCGCGCAAGACATCAAAACTGTAAGTACAAAACAACAAAAAATCTTTTTTTCCCACAGGATTGGGGGCCACTTTGGGGGTGCGCGGTATACGCCAGAGCGCGTTATACCGCGATAAATACGGTATGTACTAAGACTAATATATATATATCTCTATATGACTCGCAGGCTACATCTATCTATGTATGTACCAAGACTATTATACAAAATATTCTCTATATATTATTGTTGACACGCCATTAATTAGATGTGACGTTTGGATTACCAACCCTTATTATCTACGCCATTATTCTGTTTTTCTTTTTTCTCCCCTTTTTTCCTTTCTTTCTTTTTTCCCCCTCCCCCCCCCCCTTCCCATCCCTTCTGTTTTCATACTATTTTATCCATTCAAGGAATCTTCAATCATGAATGGAACTATATATGCTATATCCCAATAACCATTAATATTGTAATTAGTACTTAGTATTTTATACACACGGGCAACGATCTATGTCTAAACGTCCCTTCTCCCTTTCTGCTTTACCTATACTTTGTCATTCTCCAACTTCTACGACTTCTCTCAGCCCTGCCATGGTTTATTCCACCCCTTGAGATTTTTTCCTCCCTCTCGATGCAATGGTTGGCCGCGCATCACAGATCTCTTTACAGAGATTTGTAATCGCACCACTAGATGGAGCCATCCATCCTGGAGCGATGCCTCTCATGCGTGGCGCCGTAATTCCTTTGCGGCGCACACGCATGATGAGGAGACGCAGGGCTGCTGCGGATGACGTCACACACAATCCCCGTGTGTTACGTCCCCTCCGCACTGAGCGAGGCTCTATTTAAGTCCCCGCACACGAGACACGATCGCTGCAGTCTCTCGGGAGACTTGTGGAGGAGGTCGCCGCCGTACTATTACAACCAGGTATGCCCCTCTTTATCACCACTCTTATATCCTTACCTATTCCTGTAACTAACAGTTTCCATCTCTCTTCAACACATCAGGCTTACCTTTGCCTCAATATCTGGCTTCCAGCCGGCATCCAGATTTGGTTGTCCACTTCTGCTACCAGGAAGTGTAGCACCCACCGAGGATTGACAGAGGGGACTGTTTACCCTCTCCCTTCTTTCCTTTCCTTAGGCTTTGTCCTCCTTCATTGAAGGTAGGATGCCTCTACTGTTATTATCTTGGTATTACTCTGCATTAGCTATATAATATACTTGAACACCATTATATTTCTTTATTATTCTTCAGACTGTTACCTTTTATTTTGGGTCGTTTCTATACCCCTTACAATACGTCCAGCAGCCCGGACATAGTCTGCCTTCTTCCTCTATTATTGCTAGGAAATTCTTATACTCAATACGTATCGTTTATGGATTGATTCCTTTACTAACAAATACTATCTGTAAGTATTCATAGTAGTTCCTCTACCTTATTATCTTCTCCTCCCCTAAACTACTCTACTATATACACATATATACCCTCGTTCCCATTGTATCATTGAGGAAATGCTCTGGGGTTGTTTTTCACCTATCAGGACCCTATTTTCTTACTTTCTTTTTTCTCTCCCCCCCCTTCCTTTTCCTTATTCCCTTTCCTTTCTCCCTCTCTTTTGTTCCTTTTCTCTCCTTCTTCCCCCTCCCCCTCCCCCATTCCTTTCCCTCCCCCCCCCCTTTTCTACTTGCCCGTATGTATTTTTTATTTTTATTTTCATTAATGTTACTATCCAAACTGATACATCTTTTTTATCTGTTTTTGTTTTATTGTTTAATGTTGTCCTACAGTCAAAACCACACTGCTGACTCCGTGAGGAAGCGCTGTTAAAGCGCGAAACCGGTCGAGTCTACCAACGCAGCAAGCCATACCACCGCAGACATATCTTTGCCTGCATTTCCACAACCTGACAGGATTACTAATTATGTTTATGCACCTTATTCCAATTTATCTTGGAAGTGTTCAATCTCATTGTGGATACATTGTTATATTTTATGTATGATTCCTGTCAACGTTTATGGATAGGCTTGCCTAGTTAGCCTTTCAGATAGTCTTTTGCTGGAAACGGCAATTAATTTTTTCTTTTTTCTTTGTTTTATATACATTACGATATTTTATATCTAAATAAACAAACCTATTTTTTAGAGAAAATCTCTCCTTGTGTGAATATATTCTGACCAACCAAACTGTGCCTAAAAAGTCCAAAAACGAGCCCTTAGTTATTTCCTTTATCATTTGTATTAGGACGTGGCACTCTTTCTTTACTTTATAATATCCACATGCACACTACATGTGAGGATATTGTCATCCCCTTTCTTTCTATCTAGCCCCCGTGCACAGACTCACAGCCCAGGTAGTGTCTTACCTGTATTACCTTGGGCTGTGTGTACCTGCAAGGGTGAGCTTACAAACCTGCAAAATGGACTCCACACAAGGTAAGCCCTTACATAATGAACTGACCAATAACATGGAGTCCGCAGAGTTGTATAAAATGCTCACCTCCCTGGCTCTGCAAGTCTCCAGCCTGGGCCATACCTTTCTGGAAATACAGCAAGAAATTCAATTACTTAAAGGGACAGCACGCCCAGCCCCGGAACCAGCATGTCCTGAGCCGTTTGTTATGCCAGAGAAATTTGATGGTAGCCGTGCATCCTTCTTGTGTTTTAAAATGGATTGTGAGCTGTTGTTTACTCTTAAACCTAAGACCTATGCCACGGACTATGTTAAGGTTCGCGCTTCAATCAACCTGCTCACAGGGCAAATCAAATCAGGGCTCATCAGTTGTTACAGCAAAAGAGTCCAGTCTTGGACACCTGGGAAACTTTCATGTTTGCTCTGGACTCTAACATTTCTGTTTCCAAGAGAACCAGTGTTCCCAAGTCCACTCTCGGTTCACGTGGCCTACGAGTATCCAGGGACAGGAATTCCCAGTACAGATATGACACCAAGCCAGCCCAGCATGTGCCAAGGTATGAAGCTCTGTATGTCCCCAGCCATGAAGCTCCAACACCACATAGCCTTGACGCTCCTGTGGATGCACACACGCCTACCTTGGAGGATGAGGAACCTATGCAAATCGGGGCCATCCGGTCCAGCCTATCTGAGGAAGAAAGAGAGCGGAGGAGAGGCTATGGACTTTGCTTTTATTGTGGTGCCAGCGGGCACCTTATATCGCTCTGCCCAACTCGCCCACCTCGGCCCAAGGTTCTTCAGGTGGGTACTATTGGGAGCTTTTTCTACGCCTCAGAACCTGTACCTACCTTCCCAGTTAAAGTTCCGGCTCCAGTGTCCCCAGTTCCGGCTCCAGTGTCCCCAGTTCCGGCTCCAGTGTCCCCAGTTCCGGCTCCAGTGTCCCCAGTTCCGGCTCCAGTGTCCCCAGTTCCGGCTCCAGTGTTCCCAGTTTCGGCTCCAGTGTCTCCAGTTCCTGTGTCCCCAGTTCCTGTATCTCCATTCGAAGTTCCTGTGTTTCCAGTCCCGGTGTCTCCAGTCCCTCTGTCTTCAGTTCCTGTGTCCCCAGTTCCAGTGTCCCCAGTTCCAGTGTCTTCAGTTCCTGTGTCCCCAGTTCCAGTTCCTGTGTTTCCAGTTCCTGTGTTTCCAGTTCCAGTCCCTGTGTCCTCAGTTCCTGTGTCTCCAGTTGAAGTTCCTGTGTCCCCAGTTCCTGTGTCCCCAGTTGAAGTTCCAGATCATGTCTCCCCAAGTGAAGTTCTTCCACCTGACTGCACATATGCCTCGAATGGTACTATGGTCCGTAAGCAGGATTTAGCAGTGTTTGAACAAGCTTTACAAGCAGTGAGTGCACCCCCTACCAGAACTTCAAAAGCAACAAAGTCCAAAAAGAAAAAGAAAAAGTCTTCGGACTCTGTCGTTGGTACTTTGTTTCCCCATGGTTTGGACGAGAACTGTTTGTATGGCATGGATGCCTATGGCAACATATCTCTCCTGTCGGACGATGTGTTTGACTACTCTAGTGAAGAGGGTGGTTTGGACTTTACAGAATGTGTCTATGAGGAAGCTCCTTCCAACGCCCGGAGGGCGTTTTTAAGGGGGGGGGGAACTGTCACGATCGCTATCGTGCCAAACAGACAGCGAGGCGTGGTTACGCCCCAAGTGGCTCTGGGTGGGATTGAACCCAGGACTTCTCCTTCACTGCTCCAGATCTTTGCCTCTGAGCCACTTCTCAAGTTCATATTCTGCTTGCTGTCCATCAAAGCCTGGTTCTGAACTATGTGCTGATTGCCTGTCTTTGAATCTCCCTGCAATCTGCACCTGTTTATCCTGGTCCAGCTGAGGCAGGTTTCCTAATCAACCAGGGTATAAAGCCCTGCCTCACTATGAGGCAGGTGTCAGTTCATTGTACTCTGCTTGTCCTGTCTGTGCCAACGGTTCCTGTGTTCCTGTGATTGTCTTCAGCTACAAGACTGACCCCGGCTTCTGACCCTTTGGCTTACGTACCCTGGATTGCTGCTGTCTCCTGCCCTCTGACCCCGGCTTGTACTTTTGGACTTTCCCTGTCTTCTCCATCCCTTGACCCACGGCTTGTGCCCCGGACTTGTCTTTGGTTCCTGTCTGCAAACCCTGAACTTTCCGTCAGTACTTACCTGACTCTCTCTGGAATCCTGGGCCACGGCTATACTATCCTGGGCTAATCTCTATCTAGCCCCCGTGCACAGACTCACAGCCCAGGTAGTGTCTTACCTGTATTACCTTGGGCTGTGTGTACCTGCAAGGGTGAGCTTACAAACCTGCAAAATGGACTCCACACAAGGTAAGCCCTTATACCAACATCTATAGACACTCAAGCAAATCCCGCCACCCCTTGGCATATACATTCAGTGCTCGGGGTATTTTTTGGAAACACCTGATTAGAGCCATAGGCGTCCAAAAAGGTAAAAAGCATTTGTCCACAGACCATCCACAGTGCTGTCACTCTCACACCTGCTCACCTTGATTAAACAAAACAGGCTGCTTAAAGCCACTCACCTTCCGCTGCCGCTAACCAGGCTACTCCGCTGCCTGCTTCTAATGGAGATGAGTCACAAGGCCGGAGGGTAGGGTGACCACATTTCCAAACTGCCATTCAGGGACACCCCCCCACAAAAAGATGATTTTTCAATTCTTTTTGCCGACTTTTGGGGCAGGGGCGTATGAAATCAGCGGGCCCGTGTGCAAGATTTTGGTGGGACCTTCCTAAAAAAAATGAAATCCTGTGTATCCGAAATAAGGGTCTGTTTATACCAGAATGCTGTGAGGGAATCCTGTGTTTTGTGTGCATTTCAAAATGCACTCCCATAGTGATCTGTAGTGGTTGTCAACTTAACCTCTTTACACTTTGCCTCCTGGTGCACACGATCCAAAATCTCCTGATCGATCGCAAGCTTTTACTTAGATGCCGGTAACTGTGAAGGGGGTGCTCAGGGCGTTCACTCTCGGCACAGTGCTACTGATCGCAATTCATTCAAATATGTGACCTCTCTGTGCCAAGGCCCAGGAACAGAGAAGCCGCATATTTGTGTGTGGCCGGTGCCAAGGGGTTAATGACTATCCAAATGTAGGTAGCAAATGCAGTGTTTGCCTGCACCAGAATGTATGATCAGCAGCACCATGCGATCCAGTTGCTGTGCGTTTTGTAAAGTAGCGCATGCACAGCTCTTGGTGCAGACCGATATGGTTTCATCCCATTCAAATGAAAGGACTGAAATCGCACAGAACCTTGAAGGCTTGTGAATTGCAAAGGAACGCACAACATGTTCCTATGTGGTTTGTGGTGTGAACCAGCCCTGAGCCTTGGAGCCCATTGCTGAAAAAAGGTCAGGCACTTGGCTTCACTAACTTGCCTGACAGGGGGGCACTGGCACCTGGAGCAATTGCCCTGAATATCTAGCAAAGTTTCCAGATGGTACAATTGTCCCCTCAATAGCAGCCAGTTTGTCTTTGAAGATGGGGAAGGGAAGGGGCAAGTTGTCAAAAAAGAATACTGCCAGTGATTTTGGGGGATAAGAGCATGTTGTATGTGCTAGGGGCACACTTTGAGAGGGGAGAGAAATTGAGCTGGAAGGAGGGGTTGAATCAAAAATTATTTCTCTTCCCTCCTAAAGTGCCCCCCTAGCACATACAGCATGCTCTTATCCCCAAAATCACTGCAAGTATTCTTCTTTGACAACTTGCCCCCTGTCTCTGTTTCTCCTTCTCCTTCTCCTGCAAGTGCCAAGCATTAAGATTATGTACTGAGCTCAGATCAGCATGTCCTGTCCTCCTGTTGAGTGCAGTGTGTCCATTGTCCTCCTTCCCTCCTGACATCCGAGCCAAGGAAAAGGGGGAGGGGGCTTCAGTCCGTGAGTTAGTGTGAGGTGGGCAGGAGGGGGGAGGAAGTGAGAGGGAGAGATTCCTCGCAGCTGTGGGAATAAAAACACCCCACAGAAGCAGCAAGGCAGTCACTGGAGCAGACATGAGAAACCAGCGTGACTCCCCAGCAGCACTAGCGCAGAGGAGGAGGACGTGAAATCCTCCTCTGCTTGCAACGTGAGCAGTGACGTCACTGGTTGCCAGATGCCAAGCGGCTATAGCAACCAGTGATCAGGAGGAGGTGGGGGCTAGTTCCCTCCCTGCTCATTCCTCCCAGGCTCCTACTCGCAGTACACTCCTCCAGGCTCCTACTCGCTGTATTTGCGACTGAGTGACTGTTACATACACTGACATCGTGTATGTTAAAGAGCACAGCAGGGATGATTAGGGTGTGCCTGGGCACACCCGGCACACCCCGTGGGCACGCCTATGGCCCCTCGTGATGTCTGCATCATGGGGTCAGACAGTCATGCCTGACACCCATGTCACTCACCAACCAGCCAGCTGTCCCTGTACACGTTCTGTTCGAATTCTGTTAGGATGTTGCTTTGACGGTATATGTAGCTGTCGTGGCTGGCCCCTGGGTGTTTGGCACGGACGTGCCATATGAGGCATTGGGCATCGGCTATCACCTGTACGTTGATGGAATGCCACTGCTTACGATTGCGGTATATGTGCTCTGTGGCACGGGAGGGCCGTAGTGCCACATGTGTGTAATCAATGGCCCCGACGGTGCGTGGGAATCCGGCAATTCTGTAGAAATCCTGCATTGCCTTCTGCCGCAGGTGCTCATGGGTGGGTTTGATGATGTGGTAGGACATGCGTGTGAGGATTGCGGGGACAACCTGGTGCACGCATCTGCTCATGGTGGATTGTGACATCCCAGACACGACTCCACTTGTACGTTGGAATGATCCACTGGCAAGGAAATGCAGTGTTGCCAGTAACTTGACCAGTGGCTGCACTGCATGTGAGCGTTGTGTCTGGCTGGTGATTTCATCATGCAGGGCTGTGGCTAATTCCAGGATGGCATCAGGGCGGAATCTGAAGATGTGATACACCTCCGATTCCCCCATGCCAAATACGTTCATGCGCGTTCGGTATATCCTCTTCCGTGCCCTCCTCCGTGCCTGTGGACGCAGTAGTGCTATGACCATGGCTGCCCATGGCATACAGATGTGTTGTCCTGCAAGTGTGGTTGCTCAGCTCGTCCGTAACGGTGCTGCTGCAGCTGCTCTCCAGCTGACCTGTGCACGTCTGTTGCTGAGTTACACCTGCTTTATGAGGAATAACTTTAGGCCGGACGTGCAACTTACGCGCACATCGCGTAGCCTGCGCCGGGCGCCCTCATTTGCATATTTGAATATAAAATCAATGGGAGCGCCAGATGCGTCCAGCGTAAATATGCGCCCACGATACGCCGGCGTACGCAAGTTACGTCGGTCAGATGAAGCCTATTTTTAGGCGTATCTCGGTTTGTGGGCACGGCGCATAGATACGACGGCGCATATTTGCACTTACGCGGCATATCTCGAGATACGTTGGCGCAAGTGCTTTGTGAATCCGGGCCATATTTTTTTTCTCAGGCTTTCCTTTATGACTTGACTCACATGGGGTTTTAGGTTTTGGTTAGGAGAGTGGCCTAGTCCTCTCCATATGGTTTCTGGTCATACCCCCATTTTACCCGCCTACACCAGGCTCCTATTTGGGGTGCGTGGGACGCAATGGGTGGGTCCACAAACAGAGTTTTTCAGTACTGTTTTTTTTTTTTTTCCTTCTATCTATCCCCCAGTTCACTCATCTGCATTGAGTCTGTTGTGTATATGAGCATAGTTGTTTCGGGACCGGTTGCTGTCTAATGGGGTGATCATAGAGACCCCCTTATGAGAACAGGGAATGGTATTTTACTCAAATTCCTTTACCAAACCAAACGGAAATGTCAGACTCTTTTTTTAGACAAGTGTCTGAACCAATTTATAGACACCCGCTCATTTTCTCATGGAATCAATTCGGTCAGTGGTATCCTCCCTTTAGGGAGGAGAATTCTTAGCGTCAATAGACATCAAGGACACATATCTCTATGTGCCAATTTTCTCTGCTTATCAGAAAATCCTGTGATTCACATCAGAGCAGCGACACTTTCAGTTTGTGGCCTCGCTCTTCGGGTTGGCCACTGCGCCACGAGTGTTTACAAAGGTCCTGGTTTAGCAAGACTAAGAGCTCAGGGTATAGCGCTAACGGCATACCTAGACAACCTATTACTGATCGATCAGTCCGTAAAAGGACTGGATCTGAGTTTAGCCTGCACGGTCAGGTATTTGGAGCATCTGGGTTGGATTATCGACCTAGAAAATTCATCCTTGCGGCCAGTAAAAGGCTGGAATACTTGGGTCTGGTAGTATGCGCAATAAGAGATATGGTTCACACTTTCAGGACAAGGGAAGAGTCTCCCGTCAGTTTCTGTATGAGATTGTTAGGGAAGATGGTAGCTTCATTCGAAGCAGTTCCCTATGCTCAGTTCCATTCAAGACTGTTGCAAAACACTATCCTGTCTTCCTGGAGCAGGAGAATCCATAATTTGGATTGTCCAATGTGTTTGACTCCAAGTGTACGCCAAAGTCTCAATTGGTGGTCACTAACCGAAAGTTTGCAGAAGGGGGAAAAACCTTTTGTACTGATCACTTGAAAGATAGTGATGACCGATGCAAGCCTTTTAGGCTGGGAAGCATTACTAGAAGGGCATGCTGTTCGGAGGGAATGGTCAGAGTCTGAGAAGACCTTGTCCATCAACATTTTAGAAATTTGGCCAGCACGCCTGGCCCTTAGGGCCTGGACAGGCAGACGGCAAGGATACCCTGTCCGGATCTAGTCCGACAATGCCACAGCGGGGGCCTATATAAAACCCCAGGGCGGCACCAAGAGTCGGGCAGCCCAGAAAGAGTTAAACCATATTTTGGTTTGGGCAGAAGAGCATGTTCCTTGCTATCTGTGGTGTTCATCACAGGGGTAGAAAATTGGCAGGCAGAATTCTTATGCCGCCAGTTATTGCTCCCAGGGGAGTGGTCCCTACATCCAGACGTCTTTCTGGCCATTTGCCAGAGGTTGGGTACCCTGTACGTAGATCTTTTGCGTCCAGGTTGAACACGAAACAAACTAAGTTTGTGTCCACAACAAGGTTCCCTCCAGTTCAGTTGCTTCCGTGCCTGCTGCGCAGGATCAGAAGGGAACGAAAATGGGTAATCCTAGTTGCCCCAGCATGGCCCAGGAGGTCCTGGTATGCAGAAATCGTAAAGATGGCAGTGACAGATCCTTGGCCTCTATGATTGCACCAGGATATGCTGTCACAAGGACCAGTGTACCATCCTGCCTTACAAATGCTGAATTTGATGGCTTGGCTGTTGAGGCCCTTTTCTAAGGGATCGGGGACTTTCAGGCTCAGTGGTAACCAGTGTTGCCAACCGTCAGTATTTTTACATGCAGCCAGTAAAAAACAGGCAATTTTCTCCTGCCAGTAAAAGTAAAAGGTTGTCAGTAAAAAATATGGCTGTGACACTCGGCTTGGTCCGGGGCTGAGAATATCCGAGTGCCTACTACAGTGTGATCGGGCGGCTCTGGTCGGAGGTGGTGCCTGAGCATGTCGTGTGATGTCATGGTGCAATGGAGCCAAGCTGTAGTGGCCAGAGCCTTGTGTGCGGGTCTGCAGTATGGGAGCAAGGCAGGCTGGGACCGGGACCGACAGTGCTGTTTAGACTGGAGTGGACTGTAGAGACCACTTGGCTTGGAGAGAGACTGTCACTGGGAGGTGTTGTGTCAGTGAGGTCTCATCATCATCTGTGCTGCTGCACACTGCTTTTAGTGTCACTGGGAGGATCAATTTTATGTGTGTGTGCCGCCCATTCTAATTTCTTGCCCTCCTATCTCCTGTCCCTAAGCTACTTACTTACTATATTGAAAATAAAACAAGAAATATGTTTGTTTTTTTGCCTTATTATCTACCTTAAATCATATTGCTAATTGCATTTTGTATTTGTTTGCAGCCTAAATACTCTAATTTGCACTTAAAACTGTAATTTTGTAACTTTTGGAAATGCCAGTAAATACTTGGCTGTGCCAGTAAATTTTGGATGTTGTGTCGGTAAATTTCAATCTGGTAGGTTGGCAACGCTGGTGGTAACCACCCTGATTAATGCAAGGAATCCGGCTTCTAGGAATGATCCTAGAAGCCGGCTTGCTTGTATTATTCAGGGTAGATAGCTACTATAGGGTTTGGAAGGCCTATGTTTTCTGCTGTGGAAACAAGGGTTGGCATCCTCACAAATATAGCATAAGCAGGTTTTTAGACTTCCTACGGTTGGGAGTAGAGATGAAGCTAGCCTTAAGTACTATTAGGGGGCAAGTCTCAGCTTTGTCAGTTTTTTCCAAAACCTCTTGCTTCTCACTCCCTAGTGTAGGCCTTTATGCAAGACGTAACGCACATGAATCCACCAATTAAGTCACCTCTGTGCGCATGGGATCTGAATCTGGTCTTGTCAGTCCTTCAGAGGCCTCCTTTTGACCCGATGTGTGATGCCCCGTTGGCCATGGTCACAAGGAAACTAGTATTTTTGGTTGTGGTAACTTCTCCAAGAAGAGTCTCGGAGTTGACAGCTTTACCTTGTAAAGAATTATTTCTGGTGGTTCATAGGGACAGAGTGGTATTACATACTTGGCTGTCCTGTCTGCCTAAAGCAGTATCTAGTTTTCATTTGAACCAGGATACTTTGCTGCCTTCATTTTTCCAGAGCCAAATTTTGCAGTAGAAGAGTCATTCGAGTTAGCTTCTGGAAGCAACTGCTTGGATACAGAAAACTGACAAGTTGTTCATGTTGCCAAGGGGCCCCAGAAGGGGACAGGCAGCATCCAAATCGACCATCTCTACATGGGTTTGTCAGATCATTACTATGATTACTTAAATCATTATGTATGATTTAAAAGGGAAAGCCCGCTTTTCTGTCCTAGAGTGCACACTCCACCAGGGCAGTTGGTGCTTCTTGGGCAGTGCGTCACCAAGCCTCCATAGCTCAGGTGTGCAAGGCCAGCACTTGGTAATCTGTTCAGACATTTATGAAATTTTACCAGGTGCATGCAAGTCAATAGGAGGATGCCGCCTTTGGGCACAGTGTTTTGCAGGCGGCAGTATAGGTCCTAATGTCTGACGGAGGTCTGCTTTATTTGTTTGTGTCTCCCTCCTCTCAGATGGCATTGCTTTGGGACATCCCATGTAGTAATTACTGGTGCTCTGTGTCTCGTGATGTACTAAAAGAAAATAGGATTTTTTATAACCACTTACCTGTAAAAAAAGGTACATCACAGGACACAGAGGTCCCTCCCCTCTTTTGGGATTATTATATATTGCTATACTATGTGGGAGGGGTTATATAGAGGGGGACTTCCGGTCTTGATTATGCCAGTGTCCCTCCCCTGAAGGTGCCCCATAACCCATGAAGTAATAGTAATTACTGGTGTTCCGTGATGTACCTTCAAAAAATGATTTTACAAGTAAGCTGTTATAAAAATCCTGGGCCAGATTCACATAGAATTGCCCAGGCGCAGCGTATCAGAGATACGCTACGCCGCCGTATCTTACCTGGCTCTAAGTCTAATCCAGGAAGATTTTGCGCTGTAAGTTACGGCGGCGTAGTTTATCTCTCGGTGCGTATTTCAAATTGGTTGGGTAGGGGGCGTGATTCATTTAAATGAAGCGCGTCCCCGCGCGATTGAACTGCGCATGCTCCGTTTTGAAATTTCCCGCCGTGCTTTGCGCGAAATGACATCGCACCGACGTCATTTTTTGTACTTAGACGTGAGTTACGTCCTTTCCTATTCACGGACGACTTACGCAAAAAAAAAAAAAAAATTCGACGCGGGAACGACGGCCATACTTTAACATGGCAAGTTTATCTATACGCCGCAAAATTGCAGCTTTAACTATACGCCGGGAAAAGCTGACTAGAGACGACGTAAGAGAATGTGCCGGCCGCGCGTACCTTCGTGGATCGACGGAAAAAACGAATTAGCATACCCGACGCGGAAAACGATGCGAACTCCACCCAGCGGGCGCCGAAGTATTGCACCTACGATCCAAACGCGTACGAAGCCGTACGCCTGTTGGATCGAAGCCAGAAGCCGTTGTATCTTGGTTTGAGGATTCAAACTAAAGATACGACGCGGGAAATTTGAAAGTACGCCGGTGTATCAGTAGATACGCCGGCGTACTTGCTCTGTGAATCTGGCCCCCTATTTTTGCAAAGAAGAATGGGCAAAAATTTCACTCTAGGGCCTGGATTCAGAAAACACTTACGCCGACGTATCTCGATATGCGCCGTCATATCTGTGCGCCGTACCCAGAACGCAAGATACGCCTGAAAACAGGCTTCTTCCGACCAACGTAAATTTCCTATGCCGGCGTATCGTAGGCGCATATTTACGCTGGACGCATCTGGCGCTCCCATTGATTTCCTATTCAAATATGCAAATGAGTGAGATACGGCAATTCAGAAACGTACGTTTGGCCGGCACAGGCTACGCAGCGTCCGGCGTAAAGTTACCCCTCATAAAAGCAGGGGTAACTTTGCACCAGAGTTGCACAGGACAGCTGGAGAGCAGCTACAGCAGCACCGTTACGGACGAGCTGAGCAACCACACTTGCAGGACAATACATCTGTATGCCAACATGCCAGGGGCAGCCGTGGTCATAGCACTACTGCGTCTACGGGCACGTGAGAGGATATACCGCACACGCATAGACATCTTTGGCATGGGTGATTCGGAGGTGTATCGCATCTTCAAATTCAGCCCTGATGCCATCCTGGAATTAGCCACAGCCCTGCATGATGACATCACCAGCAAGACACAACGCGTACATGCAGTGCAGCCACTGGTCAAGGTACTGGCAACACTGCATTTCCTTGCCAGTGGATCTTTTCAGCGTACAAGTGGAGTCGTGGCTGGGATGTCACAATCCACCATGAGAAGATGTGTGCACCAGGTTGTCCCCGCAATCAGACGCATGTCCCACCACTTCATCAAACCCACCAATGTGCATCTGCGGCAGAAGGCAATAGCGGATTTCTTCAGAATTGCAGGATTCCCACGCACCGTGGGGGCCATTGATTGCACACATGTGGCACTACGGCTCCCCCAAGCCACAGAGCACATATACCACAATCGAAAGCATTGGCATTCCATCAACGTACAGGTGATAGCCAATGCCCAATGCCTCATATGGCATGTCCGTGCCAAACACCCCGGGGCCAGCCACGACAGCTACATATACCGCCAAAGCACCATCCCAACAGAATTCGAACAGAACGTGTACGGGAACAGCTGGCTGGTTGGTGAGTGACATGGGTGTCAGGCATGACTGTCCGACCCCATGATGCAGACATCACGAGGGGCACATGCACAACTAACATCCTCCTGTCTTTTCCCTTCCAGGTGACTCGGCATATGCACTTGGGCCCCATCTCATGACTCCATTCCGAAATCCCGAAACCAGAGGAGAGAGAAGATACAATGCTGCACACATATGTACCTGTGCAGTGGTGGAACGCACATTTGGCATCCTGAAGTCCCGTTTCCGATGCCTGGATAAGTCCGGGGGGACCCTGTTGTATTCCCCAAACTTTGTGTGCCAGATCATCGGTGCATGTTGCATGCTACACAACTAAGCCATGAGAAAGGGCCTGGAGATTGACATACGTGATGACCTGACCCCCGAACCACACAGTCCTCCCCCCCTAACCGAGGCTAGCCCATCTCCTGAGGGAAGAGCAGTCAGGAGATGCCTCGTGGTAGGCATCTTTGCACGTTAAACACACACATTCATCATGGCACAAGGAGAATGCACGTATGCACACCACTGTGGTCCCTAGCTCACACACACCACATCCACATCACATTGGATTAGCCCAAGTCCACCATGCAGGACTTGGGAGCAGCAACGCCACGCCAAGGCCCCAATTATGTTGCTGACCATTCATACCACATTCACATGGTCGTGGGGATAATTTCTCCCAAATGACCCAGGGTGACACCCCTTTGTTGGCAGGAATGTCACCCCCACATTCACACACCAGTCACACTGTAGCCTGCACTACTCCCCGTGTGCAGGAAATATACAAAAAAATACAACTCATAACCTGAGTTACAAAAAAAATAAAACTCATCACCCGAATATACAAATAAAACAAAAAACTCATCACTTGAGCATAAAAGAAAACCAAAACAAAAAATCATCTACCCTGTCGTGGGCTGCGCCTGGTGCCTAGGCTCCTGGGCCGCAGTTGCCTGGGGGGAGCCTCAGGTGGGGGGGGGTTGTCTGGTGGAGGTACATCCCCCGGTCTCTCCCTGGCTGCCTGCCTGCCCTCCAATGCCAGGGCTATGTGGTGGAGGAAATTATTCGTCTCCGCCTGCATCCGCGGGTGGTGGTGTTGCGCAGGTGTCGCCTTGTCTGCCTCCCCTCCTCTTGTACGGCAGCTGCCAGGCTCCTCCCCTCCACTTGCATGGCAGCCGTATTGGCCTGAACTGCCTCTGCCAGGCTCTGGACCTCCGTGACAAGGCCTGATGTGGTGGCCTGCAGTTCCCCCAGACAGGTCACAATTGTTGTCCCGTTTCCAACCACATCCTGCGGGCTGTCATTAATGGCGAAATTCTGATCAGCCTGCTGGGTGAGGACCTGCTGCACAGCTAGGGTACAGGCAGCCTGGGTCTGGGCCTAGGAGGCCAGGCTCTCTGCCACATGGTGCAGGACCCCCACTAAGGCAGCCATATGGTGGGTTTGGCGGGCCTGGCCCCTCGCCAAATTCTCCTCCGATGCCTCCGGAACACCCCTTGTTTTGCGTGTAGCCTTCCTTGGGGCAGGAGAGGCTTGGGGCTGGCTGTATGGGGTGGCTCCTGAGGGGCTATCCCTGATGGGGGGGGGTTGTCCCTTGAGGGGCTATCCCTGATGGGGGGGGTGGCCCTTGAGGGGCTATCCCTGATGGGGGGGTGGCCCTTGAGGGGCTTTCCCTAATGGGGCAGGAGGTTTGGGAGGGTCCTGGTATGGGGGTCTCCTCCACAATGAAGAAACCTTCCTCCATAGTGACCTGCTCCTCCTCTACTTCCTCTAGAGGTGAGGTGGGGGCACTCTCCTCAAGGGATGGCGTGGGTCGCCCAGCAGCCGACGACGGCCCAGGTCCCTCCAGCACATCTGTGGATGACACAAAACACTCACATGTTGGTGGACCCACACACTTGTCACATGTTCCCTTCCACCCCCTCACATGCTACACACCGGAGAGAAGATAAAACACACTTACCTGTCCTCAAGGGCTGATCAACAGAATCATATCCCTCCAGGCCCTCAACCTGCTCCCTCTCCAGGCATCGGGCAATGACCTGCTCCTCAGAAGTGAGGGTGATGTTGGTGGCAGGTCCACCTCCTGTGCCACTGGCATGCCTCCGGATCTTTGCCAGCTTCTCTTTTACCAGACGCCGCAGATCGTTTATTTTTTTCATGATATCCCTGGGGGTCCGAACAGGGGCGGGCTGGGGCAGGGGGCAGGCATGCTTTTGCCCCCTGGGCTGCTCTGATAGGCTGTGAAACGGCCGCTGTATCACAAGCTCAGAACCGCACATGCGCAGTTGGCCAAGTGCGGAAGCTCCATCCAGTGAGCCAGCGATGTTTTCTCCACTGAGCTGAGCTGACAGTCTGTGTTACAGAGCACAGCACAGCCCCGCCCAGCCCCTCCCTCCTCCACACGAATGGCTGGCAGAAGCTGGACCTGCTCTGTTTCCCCGCCCACACTCCAGGCAGCCTGTATTGTACGAGAAGAGGATGTGTGGGCAGGAAAGTTCAATCCAAGCAGTCGGCTCTGCTCAAATCCAGTGAGTCTCCTGGAGGCTGGGACTGGCCAAGTAAGTGGACTTCTCCTCCCTCCCCCTCTTTTTTCTAGCAGCCTGTGTCACTACCATGCCCTCCTAGGTGTTGTGAAGTGGGCTCACACTGGCATGCTGGTGAACTGGCAGTCTTCCTGCATGTTGCTGCTGGTTTCATAGAAGTTGCACATTTTTACTGCATGTTCTGAAAGTGCACAGAATGTCATGCATGCTGCATCTTTGGTGCACTTTTTACAACATGCAACAAAAATGTGCAACCTAAAAGTCTGAGGGACTGCGGCTAAGAAAACCAGCACTGCAGCCAAACTGCAGCACACCAGTGTGAGCCCAAAAGCTTGTATTCACTTGCAGCAGGCACTGCCACTCCTCTGAAAAGTGATCCATGCTCAGATTGAAATTTCTGCTGAACTGGTTGTACAGAATTCAATCCAGTGGCGGAATTTTCAGGGTCGCAACAGTCGCAGTTGCGACTGGGCCCTGTAATTCCACCAGTCCGGGGGGCCCGCCACCTGTCCGTGTATGAGGAGCTGTGAATGGCCCACCTGATACTCGTCGTCACTACTGTGTGTGGTGCGCACTGCCTGCCGTCCATTTTGTTCGGCCGTGGGACACAGAGAAATTGCAGAGGGCAGGACAGCTGAGGCAGCACTCACTGACTGAGATTGTGGACCGCCTCCGCCTATCTAGAGACGCAGAGATGTAGGGAGGCGGGGCGGACTCGGGCTCACCAAATGAGGGAAGGACGGGGAGGAGCTTTCCCCTCTGAGATCCAGGCAGGCATGAGGCAAGGCTTCCTGGCGGGAGAACTAGTTGAAGCGTGGGCTTGGATCGCCTCCATCCAGCCAGATTCCCGACCACACTCTCTAACACTCAGCACCGGGCACTGACGTCATCCGCTTCACCTCCACATCCCCGCTCATTGGCCGGCACTCACCTCTGCTCGCCGCTCACTGACCGCTCACAGAAGACTTGCAGTTTGATTTTTCGAACACAGGGGAGAGTATGAGAGGAGCGCTGGGAGGTGTGTGATCTATCAGCCTGGACCCAGACACGTTCTATGGTACCACCCATAGACACTGCATACAAGACCAACTACCACCCATAGACAATGCATACAAGACCACCTACCACCCATAGACACTGCATACAATACCACCCATAGACACTGCATACAAGACCACCCATAGACACTGCATACAATACCACCCATAGACACTGCATACAATACCACCTACCACCCATAGACACTGCATACAATACCACCCATAGACACTGCATACAAGACCACCCATAGACCCTGCATACAATACCACCCATAGACACTGCATACAATACCACCCATAGACACTGCATACAATAGCACCCATAGACACTGCATACAAGACCACCTACCACCCATAGACACTGCATACAATACCACCCATAGACACTGCATACAAGACCACCTACCACCCATAGACACTGCATACAATACCACCTATAGACACTGCATACAATACCACCCATAGACACTGCATACAATACCACCCACCACCCATAGACACTGCATACAAGACCACCTACCACCCATAGACACTGCATACAAGACCACTGCACTGCCACCTCCCTCAAGTACCACTGCAGCACCCCCCCCCCTCAAGTACCACCGCTGGTTATTTATTTGGTGACCAGTGTTTATTTTCTGTGTTGATATCAAACATCTTGTGGTTAGATCTGCTTGAAGTGAATTATTGGCACATTACCCTGTGAATATCCATTTGGCATATGAACCAAGTTGACATCAGGAAAGGAGATCACTAAGGTTAGATTGTGCTCCATCACAAGGTCCATGCAGCCAGTGCAGTAAACAAGAAATAATAACAGCGTGTATCAAATCACCAGCTCATACACTGCAGGTCTAGGCTCTCGCGGTGGTTCGCCTTGTTTACTGCATTGGCACGGACCTTGTGATCTAATGAATGAAGGACTTGTATAGCGCTACTCATGCGAACTGAATCGCCTCTGGCGCTTTCGAGCGCAATCTAACCTTAGTGATCTCCATTCCTGATTTCAACTTGGTTCCTGGTGTGATCCTACCATTTCTACGTGCAAACCAAAGGCGGTGGCTGGGCTACAGCCGACTGCGAGTTTTGGCTTGCCTCTGGTAAGCGGACATCTTAATTACAGTGGTGGGCACCTTCCATTTTTTTATTATCACCGGGTGAAGTGTATTTAACTGTCATTCCATTGATCATCTTATCTGCATCTTTCTACAATATTCATTGGACATAATTTATTTGGTTACCAGTGTTTATTTTCTGTGGTGATATAAAACATCTTGTGGTTTGATCTGCTTGAAGTGAATTATTGGCCCATTACCCTGTGAATATCCATTTGGCATATGAACCTTTATCTGGTATATACAGAATTGGATATTTTGTTTTTTATGAGTTTTCTTTGCACTTTTATTTTTGTGCACCGTTTTTGGCATTTTAGCCCCTGGATGTCAATCCTTCAATGCATATTGATATTGGTGAATTCTCTCTTTGTGCAGGCAGTGTCAAGCGGTCTCTTTCTCTGTACAGGCAGTGTCAAGTGGTCTCTCTGTGCAGGCAGTGTCAAGTGGTCTCTCTGTGCAGGCAGTGTCAAGTGGTCTCTCTCTGTGCAGGCAGTGTCAAGCGGTCTCTCTCTCTCTCTCTCTCTGTGCAGGCAGTGTCAAGCGGTCTCTCTCTCTGTGCAGGCAGTGTCAAGCAGTCTCTCTCTCTGTGCAGGCAGTGTCAAGCGGTCTCTCTCTCTCTCTGTGCAGGCAGTGTCAAGCGGTCTCTCTCTCTCTCTCTGTGCAGGCTGTGTCAAGCGGTCTCTCTCTGTGCAGGCAGTGTCAAGCGGTCTCTCTCTCTCTCTGTGCAGGCAGTGTCAAGCAGTCTCTCTCTGTGGCAATGTGGAGCAGTTTCCCTCCCTCTCTGTGCAGAGAATGTGGTGTAGATGGATGGTAAGCCGATTCAATGGTTCAATGGGCCACTTGACTGGACTTGCCCCCCAGACCTACGTAAGGCTGCCAGCCCTCCCCTGCGTTCGAACCTCCACACCAAGGGCATTCACCTGCGTCGTTAGCTCCAGCAGGATCGGATCTTTCTGCACCTTGCTGGTAGTGCCACTCAGTGCCCCATAGAGGCACGCGCCGTACTTAGAGAGGCCCTCAATAATTAGTGCCTTCTCCTCTGGCCCTTAGTAGGCACTACTGGTGCAGACGTGGTAACAAAAACAAAAGTACTAGCACCCAAAAATGCTTGTGTACTTTTGCACTTGACGGGCGCATGTCTGGGCGTATTAATGCACTGGGCATAGGTAGGCAGTAGGCCGGCGTATCTTAGGGGTTACGCCGGGCGTAGTTGTGAGCATGCGCAGATGGGTGCGCTCAATTAGTCCACTTCACAGCGCATGCGCCGTTTAAGATGCGCCCGACGTAAACCACTGCGACACGCTCGGACCCTCATTTGCATGGGGTGACGCCCACTTACACTGCCCTACGTTATCGAAAATACGTTATGCTGGCGCATCGTGGTGAGTAATGGCTTTCTGAATACACTACATGTCTCTCCGCGCTGCTCCGGCATAGTGTAAAAAAGATACGCTACGCCGGCATAAATATGCGCCAATGTATCGGAATCCGGGCCTAGATGTGCAAAGCTGGTAGAGACATCCCCAAAAAAACTTGCAGCTGTAATTGCAGAGAAAGGTGGTTCTACAAAGTATTTACTCAGGGGGCTGAATACAAATGCCCGCCACACTTTTCACTTTTTTTATTTTTTTGAAAAAAAAATTGAAAACCATTTATCGTTTTCCTTTAACTTCACAATTATATGCCACTTTGTGTTGGTCTATCACATAAAATCCCCCCCAAAAAATGCATTTACGTTTTTGCTTGTAACATTTCAAGGGATATGATTACTTCAAGACACTGTACAGTATGGGCCAGATTCATGTAGGTGAGCGGTGGCGTAACGTATCGTAGATACGTTACACCGCCGCAAGTTTTCATCGCAAGTGCCTGATTCACAAAGCACTTGCGATGAAAACTACACTGGCAGCCTCCGGCGCAAGGCGGGCCAATTCAAATGGGCGTGTGCCATTTAAATTAGGCGCGCTCCCGTGCCGGACCTACTGCGCATGCTCCGTTTTGCAATTCCCGTCGTGCTTTGCGCGCCGTGACGTCATTTTTTCGAACGGCGACGCGCGTAGCGTACTTCCGTATTCCCGGACGTGTTACGCAAACGACGTTAAATTTTAAATTTCGACGCGGGAACGACGGCCATACTTTAGACAGCAATACGATTACTGACTAAAGTTAGGGCACCCAAAACGACGACTAACTTTGCGATGGGAAACTAGACTAGCGGCGACGTAGCGAACGTGAAAATCCGCTGTGGATCGCCGTAACTCCTAATTTGCATACCCGACGCTGGTTTACGATGCGAACTCCCCCCAGCGGCGGCCGAGGTACTGCATCCTAAGATCCGACAGTGTAAAACAATTACACCTGTCGGATCTTATGGATATCTATGCGGAACTGATTCTATGAATCAGTCGCATAGATAGAAACAGAGATACGACGGCGTATCAGGAGATACGCCGTCGTATCCCTTTTGTGAATCTGGCCCAATATCCCTAAGGCCTAGTACACACTAGAGGATCGGTCCGCGGAAACGGTCCGCTGATAAATCCTCTGGCGGATTTGAGAAACTTTTTAGAATTTAGTCCAACCCGACTGTACTTCTTACTAAAAAATTTTTTAGAGGCTCTTCCCCAAACCAAAGGAAAATAATAAAAAATAATATATAGTTCTCCAACAAGAGGGCAATTAAAAACACTGCATTATTTACTATTTTCCTCTTCCAGGTCTATGCACTACTCCCCCCTTCAGGTGGAAAAAGTTCAAACCTTTTGGAACTTTTCTCACCTGAATGAAATAAGAGGAAAAAAATAACTAAATAAAAATATTAATATCGCACGTAACTAATTAAAGTAAACTATGAAAACCTTTTTGTCTATATAAAAATTAAAGCAAAGAATATCGCTGCGGAAAAGGGAAAAGTATTACATTTATTGATACATAGAAGAAACTTGTATTACTCTAATATTTACAACTATAACATCACACAATTATACAAACAATAAGATGGCTAGATCAGTATCTCAAGACAATTCATAGGAGAAGAAAAGTTACAGAGAATAAGTTAAGGGAGAGAGAGACAGAGAGACAGAGAGACAGAGAGACAGAGAGAGAGAGAGAGAGAGAGAGAGAGAGAGACAGAGAGACAGAGAGATAGAGAGAGAGAGAGAGGGAGAGAGAGAGAGAGAGAGAGAGAGAGGGGGAGAGAGAGAGAGAGAGAGAAAAAGAGAAAATATATTTGCAGAGTACTTCACCAAATTTTCCCAATCAGCTCATGATCCAGTCTGTCTCTTAGTCAAGCTAGCACTGTTTTTTTATACCCTCTAAGAATTAAGAAAAAAACCCCTCTGCTGTGATTGGTCGAATATGTGTCCTTTTCAAGATGGCAATTAAAGACTCCCGACCCACCCAGTATCGCCCTGTCCGTCCTGTCCTATTGTGGCTTGTAATTAGACAAAGGGTGAAAGGAATCTCTTTTAATATACACACCCACACCTGGTATTATTATCTGATTAACACAGTCCTAAATTTGGTCCTAAAACAGGAGATGACCGGAAATTCTTGTAATTCAATGAGGAGATACTTCTTATCAGAAAATATATTGTGCTGTAAATAAAAATGGTATGCAGCTATTCTTGGACAGAGTAGTCATACCAGTATGCTAAGGGCCCCTGCTGTTTCTGGCCTCCCTTCAGAACAATAGGACAATGTGACTAATTGAATTAAAACCTGACACCGGTAACTGGTTCTCAAGACAGCAAATGCATGTACAGTAGTGGCTCTGTCTTATACATTAATATTTTTCCCAATGGTTCCCCTGGTACAAATATGAAATTCAACATTTCTATAACAGTACCCCCTCAAGTTCATTATTGAACTTATATCCTCCTTCAATGATCCGGTACCCACACACAACGGCCCGGAAGCCCCGACCCTTCCCCCACCACCACTGCGGCCTTTTCCTTTCTTGAACTCGTCGTAACTCATCAAGGTAGACTTGAGACAGTCCTGGTGCCTTTGAGACTTCCGATCCGAACCCTGAGTGTCTGTACGGCAATGTTTCATCGCCCCTCTGCATTGGAGGAGTGGAATTCCAACATTGATGGCGGGATCCTTATATATTTAGTCCTGTATCTTGGAAAGATGGTGTTCTGATTGTCACCATTGGATCGGACCGCGAGGCAGCACTTTTCCAGCATGGTGAAGAAGGGTTTCGGAGTGTCTTATTCATGGCACGTTTGTCTTCTAAAAGAAAAATGACTTGGTTGTCGTTGTTTCTTCAGGTGGTGGTTGGGTGGGCCTCCAGACAGTCATGTATGAATACAAAAGGAGAAAGGAGAACGTCAGTGTACAGTTATTGGAGGAATGTCAGACAGGAGCCGTGGGGTGGCCTTTATAACTATAAAGCCGTAGGTAGACTAGGGTAGGTAGAATTACTTTAAGACATGAAAACCTGGATGTCCAGGGATACAATATGGCACTGGCGGGCAGGAATGCTCACGTGCCTTAAAAACAAAATATGACTGAAGTTCTAGTTACATTATCCTGAGAAGATGTATGATGGAAGCCAAAAAGAAAAACTTAGAGAGCATAAAATTAAAGGAGGAAAGGAAGAGAGGTGAGTAATGAAAAAGAATATGGAGAAAAGAAAAAAACAAAAAATAAAAACTACAGATTTAATGCTGCTCCAACCAAGCTCTCCAGTTTAGATTCCACTTTCGATTGTTAAAGCGCATTGAATCGGTATTCAAAAAACGTAATAAAAAATAAAAAAAAATAGAACATTGTTCCGTTCAAAAAAAACGACTCCTCTCTCTTACTAGTAATTGGTGGTATTTTTGCTGGTCAGGTACACAGATAATAACGAGAGAGAGATGATTTAAATTTGTAGACTTTGGGTAAACCTGACCGCACGTTATTATTACAAATTGAAGAGGCTTATTCCTAGATCAACAGGAAAAAAAAATATAGTTCTAGGGTCCTCTCTTAAAAAAAAACAAGAACAAAACACAAAAAAACAAACAAAAAAAATAGACTCTTCTGCCCTATTGGTGATCAACAGGTGATCATGATCATGGTCACTTAATAATGTACAAGTCGGGTTAAAAACAAAAATAAAAAATATTAAAAAGGAGCGACTAAACAATGGTTGCCAAGAAACTTTTTAGAATTTAGTCCAACCCGACTGTACTTCTTACTAAAAAATTTTTTAGAGGCTCTTCCCCAAACCAAAGGAAAATAATAAAAAATAATATATAGTTCTCCAACAAGAGGGCAATTAAAAACACTGCATTATTTACTATTTTCCTCTTCCAGGTCTATGCACTACTCCCCCCTTCAGGTGGAAAAAGTTCAAACCTTTTGGAACTTTTCTCACCTGAATGAAATAAGAGGAAAAAAATAACTAAATAAAAATAATAATGAAAAACTTTAAAAAAATTAAAAGTAAAAAAATTATAACCATAACCCTTCAGGGAGAAAAATGAGAGAAAAAATATAAAAATTAAAACGGACAACAAAAAACTGATAAAAATGAGAAATGAGAAAAAATGTATTCAAAATTACTAAAAATTGATATAAAAACGAGAAAGAAAAAAATGAAGAAGAAAAAAACTTTTACAAAAAAAATAAATAAATAAAATGTATAAAAATTAAAAGTAAAAAATTGTAATGGATAAAAAATGAGTACAAAAATAAAAATAAAAAATAGAAATAAAAAATTTCTAAAAATTATTACACGAACATGATAAAAATTTAAATTAGGAGTATAAAAAAAACGGTACATTTGTACTGGTCTGGATTGGAACTGGCTTCTTCAGAAATTTGTTTCTGAGTTAGTGGCTTTTCCTTGAGAGAAGATACCTCGTTGAGGTGCACATTCTCATAGTTTTGGCGTTCATTCTCCTGATAATAATGCACATCATTACTTGCATCAGGGAGAGCAGTAGAGCTACACAGATTAGGACAACGACAGGGTGGAGCAAAATGTTTAGGAACGCTGACGCGTTAGGACTATACCCAAATATACTTTCCCACCAGGAAATCTTAGCGTCTTCCTCTAAAGCGTGGGATACTTGGATCAACTTATTTTGATCATGGGTGAGTCGTATAGTGGCTTGTTTCTCAGCATCTTTCAGCACATTTAATATTTCATCCTGTTGTCCAAAATCTACCAGCCAAGCCTTTAACTCAGCCCCAAATCCCAGAGGAAGTTTCTGTAGATGTATGGGGGTGTCAGGTTTGATATCAAGCCTTTTCTCTGGGGTAATAGGGGTACGTCCTTGTGTCCCGGCTATATCTATTCCCAGGACCGGGGAAGATGTACAGTAGACTCCCTGAGGTAATGTACCCCGTTGAGTACAGTTCAACCCGTAGGCCGAATATAGAGCATCATTGGACATTTGATACCAGCACCAATACCCTTGCCCCAAGTATTTTACATAAGGTTGGGACAATTCCTCGGCATCCATGAGACATGACCCTTCTTTGTGCCAGCATTGTTGTCTCATGATCCTATCCTGTTTCCCTTGACACAATACCACCCCTTCCTTCCTCCAGCACCCATCCGTATCAATCATTTGAGGTTGTTTGGACTCATAAACCATCAGATCATGATGGACTCGGGGGTGTAACACGGTAGCCCGCTATCTGTCCGGTGAACTTGTTTCATTATCTCAGACAATGAGGCAATAGCATCAATATGAGCATGTTGTAGATTTTCAAGAATATGATTCACATCTAGCTGCCCCTCAACCCCTTCCCCAACCTGCTGTGCCAACCTACCTAGCTTGTTTATGAGTACCTCTAAATCCCTTGAGACGGGCCTTTTTATTCACACCTTGCACAAACTGTTGGCACCATTTAAATCCTGTTGCCCGAAGTTTAACTACCTAACTTTTAATTCCTCCCCGAATCCCAACGGAAGTTTCAATAAGTGTAAAGGGGATGTCAGGTTTGCTATAAAACCTTTCTTCAGGGCAACTCGGGGTGTAACCCGGGGTTCCGTCTATATCCATCCCAAGGACAAGAGAATAGGTACAATAGACTCCCCGAGGTAGCGTGCCCAGCTTGGTACAGTTCAACCTAGTGCTGATAACCGTGCATCATTAGACATGTGATACCATCATTCGGTATTGAGTCCCACAGCACATATACCATTGAAACAATGACAAAACCCACAAAAACTCCATCCCTGTGACTTGATTTCAGTGACCATGCCCCACTACCACCAGGTAGGTCCAAGGAACACCCTAGTTCCATGACTAACACCCCATCGGTATCCTCTAGGACAAAGAAACAAAACCCGCCTATGTCCTAAATTATACCTAGGTGTTTCCTCCCCCGTAATGATCTTCCCATCCAGAACCCACAGTGAAATACCTTCCCAACATTCCTCCTTCACTACCGGGTATTGACCTGGAATGCAAAAGACATTGTGGTCACACTTCTGACAGGGGGAAATATCAACCTGCTCTCAGCTTCCGTGCCCTCTGATCACATGTGGGTCACTTAGCCCCAAATGCACCAAGATAGAATCCCCAGTCAGTAAGCTCATTGATGCCAACCTATCTACAGACCGAGTCTGCACTTCCGTATATGGGATCATACAGCACCTCATTTCTCACAATCCAAACCAGTACAGCCCATCCCGGCATTTGACTACCATTTTGGATTAGTGTACGCGACGAGTTTTGTCAAAGTCTTACTGAATGGTGATGCTAACTCCTCAGGCTACCGCCCATCATACAGAGATTTGGACACTCAGCATGATCCTGGTCAATAACTCCGCCTGCCCCTGCATGTACGCCAGAGTCAATGACATATTTTTGTTCTATACCCTTTCATACTCTCTTCCAACCTCTTAACATGGTCGATAAAATCGTGAGCCATATTGAACTGGGTTTTCATGTAACTTTGTTGCATGTTGTCACAATTGTCACCAATCTCTCTGAGCAACAAAGCCGTGCTTATTGTCTGAAGCCATGGCTGCGGGTCTGTTCCTCAGGAGACCGCTGTCCACTCTATTACTAACACCCATCCCAGCTCCTATTCCCCCTATATAGTGCTGAATACCCTCCTCCTCTGTTGGGTTACTCCCCAGAAAGAAGCGTCCTGCGTGAACCTTATGCTGTGTCTGCACATCTCTGGGAGAAAGCCACTGGTCACTTAACAATCACTTGATTCAGCGTATACTCAGCACATACAGGGTAATAGTCTTATCAACCACTCTGTACCCTGTTAGCCCGCGTGTATTCCCTTTATTTGACAGGGCATGTTCCTGTATGTAGTTACTGGCATTACTTGTGCAGGGATTCAACCTCTCAGGTGAGACCTTAACTAGGTGTACCTCTCCCATGTCCAGTAACTGAAAGCTTCTTTATAGGACTGATAAGCATGAGACACCGCCTCTACGAGGAAGTTTTCACCCCATTGATGTATCACCTGGCACCCTCTAGTTTGGCCAACAGACACCCTATTAGGCATAGATGCCAGTCTCCTGGGTACCTGCACCACATACATTTATGTCATACTAGTCACCCATTCCAATATTTCTTTCAATTCCTGTCTAGACTCACGACCCTCAGAACAGGAATGGACTCCAGGGTATAACCCAGTAGAGTCAGATAGGATAGTACCCAAATTGACCGTGATATATGCACAAAGTTCCGTCCATGCCCAAAGTTCCTTCCCTGCCCTTAGGGATGAGAATAGAATGAGTTAGATTTTTCTAACCCTTCCCTGATATGTAGCCCAGGGCCTCTCAATGTGTTCTTGATTATCTCCAGCTCTATAGTGATTACGGTATCCAATTACCCACCTCCCGCTCCAAAGACAGGCGCCATTGAGCCTCTTTTAAGTATGGGAAATAGTCTGGATACCCGGATTGAAAACCACCTGCCACCAGGTACACCCGATCCCTCATAGAGGCTGCACACCTTCTCCCTCCTCTATCAATTCAGTAATTAGACTATGTTATCCTTCACCCCTACAAAACAAACTGCCTTCACCATTCAGATAGGACTCCCATGAAAGACAGGAGTCTAGTGCCACCCTGGGGCACTGATATTCTTGGCATGCAAGTCACAGACCACCAGTTAAGGTACCCAAGTAATCTAGGACAGGAAGGACACCTATGGATATTAACTGAGGAGAATACTGCATGCCCACATATATATCGGAAGTGAGGGCCTCTGGAACAGCCAAGAGCTGATATCACCTCATACAATCTTCTTGCACACCTTTTCTCCAGACTCAACCCAAAAACTATACAATACGAGGCCATACCTATGCACTTTCAACTCGTATGCCACCAGGCAGGCCCTCGTACTACATGTCTGCCGGTAACTCTAAAAGAAATTGGAAAACAAGAATTGCATAATGTGTATCCAGCTCAAGGCAACGGGTGCTGACCAATAGACTAAGAAAATTCCCTTGTAGCACTGAGGCAATGCAACCTTGTACAGCCAGGCTTAACAGCGGGGGGGGGGGGGGGGTTTAAGAAGTCCTAAAAACACAAGTCTGGCCAAAGTAACATCAGGATTTTACCTATTGGATCTATGGAACTACACGTGTCAGCATGGCTGATCTTGGGTAAATAAGAAAACCATATGCCACGGATCTATGGCCGATCCATTTCAACCGCTGGAGAATACCCCAAAACCCTTGTAACACTAAGTGTGGTACCCCTGAATGCTACTTAGCCTAATATATGTGTTAGAGTGCCAATTATCCCTTGCAGTCTTACTCAATTTTTCATAAAAAACTAATACACGGACCTCAGTTAGTTGGTTCTGCTATTCAGTGGATCAGCACATGTAACCCCCACTAGGTGGTCCAAAAACATAGCCAAATGGACTGACCACTAGACGTTCCAACTAGATAATGGTCATGAAAACCTAAACCTTGTGAAACCCGACCGACTAACCAACCTAAAGATTTCCTCTTATTCTGAAATCCTGAAAAACACAGTTATCGATTCTGAGGGATAAAACACAAAATAAAAGTTTAGTAATAAAGGGCCAAATTCTCAAAACCATGTGTAAATTTAGGATTATCTAACTTATGTCATTTAAGTTAGGGCGCCCTAAGTTGGTGTCGTAACTACCGTATTCTCAGTGCATTTGCGCTCAAAACTGCGCCATCCTTAACTTAAGTTTCAATGCCTAAGGCGTGGTTATGGCAAGTGGGATTGAAGTGGGCGTGCTTCATTGTAATGAGCCGTGACCCCATGCAAATGAAGTGCCGGCCGTACTGCGCATGCGCGCACGAATCTGGACCTCAATGCGCATGTGCAGAACTTTGGTCAGCGCAATCAGTGAGATAGGTAAAAGGCCAAGCGTACTTAGTTTGAAGATCGCCCTGTGGCTAAATAGCCCCAGTCAAACACACTTCAATTGCAAAAGTATTTCCCTGTGTTCCCTTCCTAAAGCAAGTTGCTTCTGCTTTGAACGTTTGTCAGTGTTTGTTGGTAAGATTGTTTTGTGAGAAAAGTGTTTGTGGAGTTGGAGGGTATAGTTGGTGTTTGTTTTTGCTAATTTGTTTTTTGTTTTGATTGTTTGCCTGTTTGTTTTTACTAATAGTTTTTTTTGGGTTTTGTTTATATTTTTTGTTTTTCTTTTTTGCCTGTTTGTTTTTGAATTAATAGTAGCTGTCTGTCTATTTTTTATTTTGGCTTGTTTGTATTTTCTTTGTTGTGTGTGTGTATTGTTGTTTGTTTGTTGGCTGAGTTCCCTGTTGCTGGGTGTTGTCTGTCATGGCTCCCAAGCGCAGGAAGCTAAATTTTTCACCGGCAGAGAAGCATATACTTGCTCAGGGCGTCCTTAAATTTGGGCGATTTCTCCATGGCCCTGAGAGCCACACCACCACCCCGGCCAGGAGGAAGGAGATCCTTCAAAAGATCACCGATCGGATCAATGCGGCGGGGGGGGGGGAGACCAGGACCATCGCTGGAGTTCAAAAAAAAATAAATGACTTGAGGAGCGTGTCCCGGAACAAGCTGGCAACGCTGCATGCCCATACCAGGGGCACTGGAGGAGGGGGACCCTGCCCAGTCAGGATGAGTGAGGAGGAATGGGCAGTGGCCCAGTGTTTCCACCCACAGCAGGTGGTGGGCCTGCCTGGCTTTGACAATGATCCTCTTATGAGGACAGGTAATTTTTTGGAATTTCTATCTGGTGATTAGCATGTGTGGGTGGGGGAAGGGAAGATGTGTCAAGTTTGTGGATACAACAACCTGTGATTGTTTTGTGTCCTCCCCAGATGGCCAGGAGGTGGCAGCCCCATCAGCCCAGGAGGTGGCAGCCCCATCAGCCCAGGAGGTGGCAGCCCCATCAGCCCAGGAGGTGGCAGCCCCATCAGCCCAGGAGGTGGCAGCCCCATCAGGTCACGAGGTTGCTGGCCCATCAGGTCAGGAGGTTGCTGGCCCATCAGGTCAGGAGGTTGCTGGCCCATCAGGGCAGGCTGCTGCACCACCCCCAAGACAGGCTCATGCAGAGTCACAAGAAGGGCAGGATTCGCCATGGGAGGGGAGTGCCCACAACTCCCCTAATTTGGATGTTGAGTGGGAGGAGGATGAGGGGGAGGAAGATGACAATATTCTGATTGGGCAGGAAATAATGATGGGCCAAGATATGACCTTTGAATCATCCCCTGAGGGAACCCCACAGGCGCCCAGAAGTCAGGCCACCATCATGGGTCGCCCCTTCCAACCCTCCTCCAACATGCAGCAGCACCCATGGCTCACTCCAACTCCTCCTCCAAGGCCACAAGCCTCAGGGGCAAGTAGGATGCCGACCCCTGAAAACAGGGGGGGGTTGGTGCGTCTGCCGGTCAGTCTGTTGAGGGACAATGTCCGGCAGACCCGCAGTCTGTCTGCGATCCAAAAAACAATGACCAAGGTGGAGCGCAGCCTGGGTGCAATGAGGGAGTCACTGGGTGACGTGGCCACCAACTCCGTGGGGGTCATCACCTGTTTGTGGGACATGAGGAACGCCACAACAGGTGTGGCCCAGGAGGTGACTGCCCTCACCCAGGCTGTGCAGGCCAATACCCGGGCTGTGCAGGCCAATACGGCTGCCATAACTTCATGTCTGACAAGGATAGCCGTTGCCTTGGAGGGAAGGCCAGCAGGAGGACAGACACCAGGGGAGGCTGCTTCCTCCCCTGTACAGTCCCCCCGCCCTCAAAATACTCCCTCCCCTGCACAGTCCCCCCCCCCTGAGAATACTCCCTCCCCTGCACATTCCCCCCCCCCTGAAAATACTCCCTCCCCTGCACAGACCCCCCCCCGTGAAGATCCCCCAGTTGGCCGTGGCCGTCCCCGTGGCCGTCCCCGTGCCCGTCCCCGTGACCGTGCCCGTGGGCAGCCCAGAAGGAGCACTCGGCAACATCCCTAATTTGCAGGGGTACTTTTTTTTTTTTTTTTACACTGTACTTATGATTTGGTCTATGTGTGTGAATGATGTGTGAATGTGGGGGGATGGCATTCCTGAAAACATAAGGGTGTCACCCTCAGTTTTGGTGGAGTAGGGATCCCCAGGACCAGGGAGAAGTCATCCTAGGTTCCTGAATGGTGTATGAATGCACAGTGACATAATTGGAGCCGTGGCGGGGCGTTACTGCTCCCAAGTACCAAAGGGGGGGGGGGGGTACTTGGATCTAATCCAATTCTATGTGCATGTGATGTGTCTGTGCTAGGGACCACAGTGACGTGCATTCATGCATTCTCATTGTGACATAATTAATGTGCGTTTTGTAAATCAAAATAAACATTCTGTTTGGCATATAAGTAATGTGCATTTATTTAACAAAATAAAGATTTAAAGGTCACATAATCTCTGTGATTTGGTCTTGGCAAATCAAAAACAAAAATTGTATTAGGATGCATTTACTGGGCAAAGATGCCTTCAGACAGTTGTCTCCTGATTGCCTGGGCCTCAGCAGACCGGGTAGAGGGGTTTGGGGGGGGGGGGTTGCCTGGGTGGGGGGTCAGGTCAGGAGATATGTCCACATGCATGCCCTTTCTTAATGCAAAATTGTGCAGTATGCAACATGCACCAATAATTTTGCACACAAAGTCTGGGGAATATAATAGTGTACCCCCAGTCTTGTCCAGGCATCGGAATCGTGACTTTAGCATGCCAAAAGTCCGCTCAACTATAGCCCGGGTCTGGACGTGCACCTCATTGTATTTTCTTTGTCCGGGTGTTTGGGGGTTTCTAAAGGGGGTCATCAGGTGGGGTCCCAATGCATATCCTGAGTCACCTGTAAGGGAAAAGACAGGAGGATATTAGTCATGCATGTGCCCCTTGTGATGTCTCCATCATGGGGGGGGCATACCTGACACCAATGTCACTCACCAATCAGCCAGCTGTCTCCATAAACGTTCATCTCCAAGTCTTGGTAGATCTTGGTCTGCCGTAGAATAAAACTGTCGTGGCACGACCCTGGAAACTTGGCACAAACGTGCCAGATGAGGCCATGGGCATCTACAATCATCTGGACGTTGATGGAATGCCACCCTTTTCTGTTTCTGAACAGGTGTTCAGTTTCATGGGGGGGCTGGAGTGCCACATGGGTGCAGTCAATCGCACCAATGATCTTAGGAAAGCCAGCAATATTGTAGAAGTCTGTCATGGCTTGCACACGCTGGTCCTCCTGGGTGGGCATGACAAACTGATGGCTCATGCGCCGCAGTATGGCAGGGACCACCTGATGTAGGCATTTACTCATGGTGGACTGCACCATCCCAGCCACACCTCCAGATGCTCGCTGGAAGGAGCCACTCGCTAGAAAATGCAGTGTTGCCATAACTTTTTCCAGAGGTGTCAGGGCATGGGAACGTAGGGTTGGGGCGATTAGATCCTCATGAAGGAGTTGGGTAATCTCCAGGATGGCCTCCCTATCAAATCGGTAGTTGCCAATGACCTCATAAACTGGCATTTGCCAAATATCACGACGTGGCCGATAAACACGCGCCTGTGCCCTCATCCTCCTCCTCTGTGCCCTCCTCCTCCTTTGTGCCTGTAAGGCAGCAAGTGCCGTCAAAATCATTGCTGGTCCTGGCATTTTTCAGCAACAAACTTCACAACTAGAGCTGTAACTCCCTTCTGCAAACCCTTCCACAGCATGTGTAAAATTAGGGCTGGTTTTATAATGTGGAAATTTAGTCAGAAAAACTAACAGGTGCGCACAGGGCGGAAAATACGGCACACACACTTAATTCTGAGAATCGCCCTAACTCCCTCATTTGCATCTTTGCCTATCAAAAACAGCGGCGAGCCTAGCGTAATTTGCGCCCGGGAATGCGCAGGCGTAACTAATTTAAGTACGGCTGAAAATACGGAAATCTTTGCTTAAGTCGTTTTGACGATCGCGCGCAAATATACGCGCCGTGTAAAATTAGAAAAATGGAGTTAAGTCTGCGTATCTCTTTTGAGAATTTGGCCCAAACATTCAATTTTTTCTTAACCTGGAAACAAAAAACAATGGTTATATATCTGTAACAAGACATTATCATATAAAACACAAATATACATTACATTATATTACATAAACCGTGCACTTTCTTTTAAAATACCAAAAATTGTTGAGCTCAACGTTTCATTAATATGTATTACTATAATACATATTAATGCCATATGGATTTTTGTTCTATGGTATACCAATAATTCCCCCCTAAAAATGTATTCACCATGGTTAAAAATGAGCAGTTTTAAAACAAACACATTTTTTATAAGTTTCCCTTTTGTCTTGCAAGACAATCCTACTTACCTATTCTGAGTACATTGGAAAACTTCAAAAAGAAACTTCTATGGAAACAAAGATTACCGTTAATACAAAAAAAAATACACACACATATATATATATATATATATATATATATATATATATATATACATACACATAAGGCATCTTACTTTCGCTTTACCATTCACTCGGCTCACTCAATTTGCATGACAATACAGCTGTTTCACACACCCTCACAAAATAGAAGGGGGGGTCATTCGGGCTGTCAGCGCTGAGTCAGCAGCTGAGAACACACGTCACACACTCTCACAATCCATTTATCTAGGTCAAATATGACCTCAAGACCTTACATGTTCTATATCCTACTTACCCATAAACTCTGTTCATCATCACTTCTCTGGGGATGTGGATTCCCTATTAAAAATACTCACCTCATCAGTTCTGATATCCTACCATCCCTGCCCTCCAAGCATCTTTTTTCATTTGTTCGTATCATCTTCCCGTGGTGACTGCACCACAGGGCTTCCCAAGCGCTTGGCTTGAAAGTACCCTTTTTCGAATATTGCTTTCCTGTCCACTGATCCCAATCTTTTATATATTTCACAACCCAAGGTCCATATTCATCTATCATTTCTTCCTTCGGAGTCACGTGGTAAGGCTCCCCCCGGTTCGACATCCGTTTTGAAGCGATTTGATTTCCCATCCTTTTTGCGGACGAAGGACCTTGAGCTGATCCCGCAAACCCTTAAAGGTCGCTTTTTCCCAAAGTTAGCTACGCTTTGACCCCTGATTGAGTGGACCGGTACTGCCCCTCTGCTGATCTTTTTTCACTACTTGTCAGAACAATGACTGACTATAGTCCTTCAAAAAATTAGCCCGGGGATTTTCCCAACTAAATTAGTTGTCCTCCCGTGAACTTTTCTGCAACATTCTAAAAGAAATGCTTACTTATTAGATCGTTATGATTGCTTGCAGTGCAAGAGGCACCTAATTGCACTAATTTAACTGACGCTTACCTAATAATGATTTTTAGCAGTTACAATATAGTCAGTGTTTACAGATCTTATTACACCGCTTACCATCCCCAGTTATTTGATTAAACAGAGGAATAGATTCACATACATCCAGATAATTCAGTGTGATTTTAGTCTCCGTTTCCACTGATGTGATTTGCCATGCGACTTTGGACCCAAAGTCGCATTACAACTCGCAGCCCATTGATTTCAATAGCACCCATTCCACTCTATGTGGCTCAAGGCTGCAGCGACCGATAAAGGTACCTGCACCATTTTGATGCGACTTCTGGATCAAAAAAAACGCATTCAAAGCCACATCACAGTCGCACTAAAGCTGCATTTCCAAATCGCACCTTGAATCAGGCCACATTGGAGTTGCACCAGTGGAAACGCAGCCCAAAAGCATAGGTGCTGACAACAACTGAAAATTAACATTTGTGAGATGGATAGGGAAGCTTTGCTCAACAAGAAAAAGCTTCATTAAGCACCTACTATGGATCTGGCCTTTATCACAGTATACAGCAACCAATACCAACAATTGGAAAAGATCTTCAAAAAGTGTTGGCCCATTTTCAGAGAGCACAGAACTTTAGTAGCGGTATTGCCATCACGACCCAGACTCACCCACCGCAGAGCACCAATAACCACTAACACACCCCGTCCACAATGCACTCGATCCCCCCAGGGAAGCGAACACCTGTCCAGAATCTGAAGGACTCCACGGATGCCAGAGATGTCCACCGTGCAAAACAAATAAACCCCAGCCTCTGAGAAAAAAACAACATTCAAGGCCCCTGTACATAATAGAGAGGTTTAATAACCACTACACCCACACCTTATTGAATATTAATCATTATAGCGGCGCCATCGCCCCACTGTTTATTTACCAAAGCATAGGTGTGTTTCACTCACAAAGATTGGCCTAATCTCATTCAAAGGGTCAGCTGCATAGACGCACACAGGCCCAGATTCACAGTCAGCGGGGTAAATTTGTGCGGGTGTAACGTATCCGCTCTACGCTACGCCTCTGCAACCCAGACGGGCAAGCGCTGTATTCTCAAAGCACTAGCTCTGTAAGTTGCGGCGGCGTAGCGCAAATCAGCCGGCGCAAGCCCGCCTAATTCAAATTTGGATCAGGGGGCGTGTTTTTTTTTAAATCTACTGTGACTCGACGTGATAGACGTTTTTGCCGAACGGCGCATGCGCCGTCCGTGGAATTTCCCAGTGTACATTGCTCCAAAGTATGCTGCAAGGACGTCATTGATTTTGACGTGAACGTAGATGACGTCCAGCCCCATTCACGGATGACTTACGCAAACTACGTAACTTTTTCAAATTTCGACGCGGGAACGACAGCCATACTTATGCTTCATATACCAGGGGCAACTATACACCGGGAACAGCCTAACGTAACTTTACTGCGTCGGCCGGGCGTACTTTCGGGAATTCGCGTATCTAGCTAATTTGCATACTCAACGCGGAATTCGACGGAAGCGCCACCTAGTGGTCAGGAAAAAAAATAAAAATAATAATATGCAGTTACGATCCGACGGTGTAAGAGACCTGCGCCTGTCGGATCTTATGGATATCTATGCGTGAGCGATTCTAAGAATCAGGCGTATAGATACGACGGCTCGGATTAGGACCCACGGCTGCGCACCTGGCGTTGCGCCGTTTTAAGTCCTTTCTGAACCTGGGCCACTGTCTCCAAGATTCCAAACAGAAATCCCTGCTACAATTTCATTCTATATATATATCTACATTATTCAAAATCAGTCTCATAAACACATTCGCATAGACAAAAAGAAAAGGTTAAGTTCTGAAGAGTAAGTTTGTTAGGTATTCAGACAGGTTAAAACAAAATAGACCTAAACCAGTTCTGTCTACCATACAATAAATCATATCTATCCAAACTTTAAACCCTCCTCACTACACGGGCACCATCTTGTCATAGAAAAATTAATAACGCACGTACATAATTAATAATCAGCGATTCATAAAAATATTAATATCGCACGTAACTAATTAAAGTAAACTATGAAAACCTTTTTGTCTATATAAAAATTAAAGCAAAGAATATCGCTGCGGAAAAGGGAAAAGTATTACATTTATTGATACATAGAAGAAACTTGTATTACTCTAATATTTACAACTATAACATCACACAATTATACAAACAATAAGATGGCTAGATCAGTATCTCAAGACAATTCATAGGAGAAGAAAAGTTACAGAGAATAAGTTAAGGGAGAGAGAGACAGAGAGACAGAGAGACAGAGAGAGAGAGAGAGAGAGAGAGAGAGAGAGAGACAGAGAGACAGAGAGATAGAGAGAGAGAGAGAGGGAGAGAGAGAGAGAGAGAGAGAGAGAGAGAGGGAGAGAGAGAGGGAGAGAGAGAGAGAGAGAGAAAAAGAGAAAATATATTTGCAGAGTACTTCACCAAATTTTCCCAATCAGCTCATGATCCAGTCTGTCTCTTAGTCAAGCTAGCACTGTTTTTTTATACCCTCTAAGAATTAAGAAAAAAACCCCTCTGCTGTGATTGGTCGAATATGTGTCCTTTTCAAGATGGCAATTAAAGACTCCCGACCCACCCAGTATCGCCCTGTCCGTCCTGTCCTATTGTGGCTTGTAATTAGACAAAGGGTGAAAGGAATCTCTTTTAATATACACACCCACACCTGGTATTATTATCTGATTAACACAGTCCTAAATTTGGTCCTAAAACAGGAGATGACCGGAAATTCTTGTAATTCAATGAGGAGATACTTCTTATCAGACAATATATTGTGCTGTAAATAAAAATGGTATGCAGCTATTCTTGGACAGAGTAGTCATACCAGTATGCTAAGGGCCCCTGCTGTTTCTGGCCTCCCTTCAGAACAATAGGACAATGTGACTAATTGAATTAAAACCTGACACCGGTAACTGGTTCTCAAGACAGCAAATGCATGTACAGTAGTGGCTCTGTCTTATACATTAATATTTTTCCCAATGGTTCCCCTGGTACAAATATGAAATTCAACATTTCTATAACAGGTTTTACTAACCATGAGATCAAAATCCCCGCGGAATTCCCTCCGCGATGATGACGCGGCGACGTGCACGACGCTGTAATATAAGGACTTCCACGCATGCGTCGAATCATTACGACGCATGCGAGGGATGGAATCGGACGGATTGATCCGCTGAGTCTGTACAGACCAGCGGATAAATCCGCTGGACTGGATTCCAGTGGATAGATTTCTTAGCATGCTAAGAAATTTTGATCCGCTGGAAATCCATCGGCCCGAAAAAAAATCCGCGGATAAATATCCGCTGGGTTGTACACACCAGGGGATCTATCCGCTGAAACCGGTCCGCGGATAAATTTCAGCGGATCGATCCTCTCGTGTGTACGGGGCCTAAGTCTCCAATTGCTTTGTTCCTATGGATACTTCTCAGATGGTGTTCCGTCATGCATGCAAATAAAATACCAGGGAGAAAATCTCATAGCATAAAGCAGTTAGATTGTATTAAAACACACAGAAATATTGTAAAAAACTCAAACATTTGTAGGTGCCTAAAAGAACCAGCACTGGGTATGTATGGCTTACATAAGGAGAAAAAATGGCTGCGGCTGTGCATGTGTAGGAAACCAGTATGGAAAACAGTGGCAGCAATGAGAAATGGAGCACCTGTTTTGTTTACATCCGCACAAGCACTCTTTTATCTGGGACTTGGATTTAATCACTGTTTATATTATTATTTAGTCTTATAGCTGGATTCAGGATGGCGAGCGCATAGTTGCGGCGGCGGCGTAGCGTATGACATTTACACTACGCTGCCGTAAGTTAGCGAGACAAGTACATGATTCACAAAGTACTTGCCTGCTAAGTTACGACGGCGTAGCGTAAATCTGGCGGGCGTAATGGCGCCTAATTCAAATTTAGCTGAGGGGGCGTGTTTTATGGTAATGGGGGTTGACCTTACGTGATTGACATATTTTACGAACGGCGCATGCGCCATCCGCCTACATATCCCAGTGTGCATTGCGGCAAAGTACGCCGCACGGTCCTATTGGTTTCGACGTGGACGTAAATTAGGTAAATCCCTATTCACGGACGACTTACGCAAACGACGTAAAATTTTTGAATTTCGAAGCGGGAACGACGGCCATACTTAACATTACTATTCCTGCTATTTGATGGAATAACTTTAGGCCTGATAATGCGTTGCGTAAACGGCGTATCTGTACTGCGTCGGCCGGGCGTACGTTCGTGAATAGGCGTATCTAGTGATTTACATATTCTACGCCGACCGCAATGGAAGCGCCACCTAGCGGTCAGCCTAAAAATTACACTTTAGGATACGACGGTGTAAGACACATACGCCGCTCGTATCTGAGCCTAATTTAAGCGTATCTGGTTACCAGAATACGCTTAAATTAGCGCCGGCGCAAATTCAGACTTAGGCTGGCGTATCTACTGATATGCCAGCCTAAGTCTATCTGAATCTAGCTATTAATGTTTTGTATTGCTATAGCATGTCTTTTATGGTTATGCTTTATATTTTGTTTATGAAGCTTTAGAGCAGCGCAATTTCTCTATTGTATTATCATTTGTACACAGTGTTTTGATTATATAGCACTTGTTCTAATCTGTAGCAACCAAATTCACCGGAATTATTAATTTACACATTTTATGCACGTTAACTGATTATTTCCTGGGCACAAGATTTTTTTAATTTTTCGTGTATCTCCACAATACACCATTTTTTTGTTGTGTACAGTCGGCCATTGGAGAAACATTTGTATAGCTCTGCCTTGTATTGTCAAACAGAGCTGAATCTAACCTATTGGACCTGGGGGTGCAATAAGATAGTCAGGGGGCACAACATCAACACTGTGTGTAGGTGATTGACAGTCTGTAACACAGTGTGGTAGAGATGCAGGGAACCAATATAACCTGTTCACTTAGCTTGCTTCTTACCATTAATCATGACTTGGAAGAAATGCATGACTGGTAGTGCAGAGATGAACAGGGAACACTAGTTTGTATTAGGATGATTAAACAGAACCTATGCCCCTTATTACAGGTACCCATATATAAGGGTCCCCATCAGAGTCCCCTCCTACATCGGGCCCTCATCAGAGTTCCCCCTTTATCAGGGTTCCCATCAGAGACCCACCTTAAAACAGGGTCCCCTTCAAACTTCCACATTACATCAAGACCCCCATCAGAGTGCCCCTTACATAAACTGTCTGCTTTAGAGTGCCTCCTTACATCGGATGTCCCCATCAGAGGCCCCCTTACATCAGGTGTCCCTATCAGAGTCCCTCCTTACATTAGGGTCCTTATCAGAGATCCTCTTTACATAAATTGCCCCATCAGAGTGCCCCTTTATATCAGTTTATCTATCAGAGTACCCCTATATCAAATGTCCACATCACATTGCCTCATGGATCAGTGGATCTCTGATCATTTTTGCCCCTGGGTGGGGTGCAACTAAAATCTGGGGGCACAACTCACCCCAGCACCCCCCTAGATCCAGGCCTGTTCTCAAATGAGAAAGAAGCCTATTATTTTTTAGATATACTGAAAATACTTTCGTCTTGCAGAGCATAACAGTGTTAAAGGTTATTGGGTTTCAAAGTCTCTAGTTATGTCACGTTCTTTATTCTTGTGTTTATTACTACACTACAGTATATCTATATATCACTGCTCATGCTAATCAACACTGAACTGTAGATATGATCATTTTTAGCAGCAGTTCCCTGAGACCTAAAAGTTTTTTTTTTAAGTTTCTTCATGGTAAAAGGGCTGAGAAAAGCTGATAAATTAGTACAATTATAAAATACATTAATGAAATACTGTAAATAAATAAATAGGACTTCAACTATTTGTACTGTCATTCTGCATGCCTTGTGGCCCATTTAATTATGTTAGTTATGATAAATGTATGTAAAGTGGAGTATCTATACAAGGGCTAATTGATCATTGTGAAGCTTTTCATCAAAATAAATGTCTCCAACTTTATGGCCTCACTAGCACAACCTAATTAAACAGTGTCAAGGTCAGAGAGGTCAACAGCTGTGAGCCTTCTGGTATTTTGACTCCTAAAGAAATGGCAGTAAAGTCAGACAAATCCCTCCATTGTGCCAAACTTAGGGTCATCTCATAAACTTGTGCAAGGCTCATAAACATGCTGTTTGCAGTAGTTACCAAAAACAAATGAAAAGTTTAATTGATGTATAGCAAAGATGTTTCATGAAAATCACAACTTTTACAACTCAGTAAGAATGTTTTAAAGAATTGAAGAAAACATATTTTTAAAATAAGGAATGTGAGAAGTACATCAAAAATACTGTTCACTGTCCTCCTGCTTTAAGGTCAAGCAGTGGCAAACTGGAGAAAGCAGGACTGATGAATCTTTCAAACAAAAAGGGGCCACTTTAGTGCCTAACATAACAGTTTGTGAAAAATATACAGTATTTATGGTTCCTTACTTTAGCTGGAGTGTTTCTAGTTCGAATTTAGCGAGAAGCTGGGTTGTAGTCAGCCTGAGTTCAGATTGTTGTTTCTATGTTTGATGGGTTTCCCCTAAATTCAGGAAATTGTTTGCTTCTGTCTTTTGCAGGGGATTATTGCTAGTAATAATCAATATTAGTCAATATTGAAACAATTTATATTTGGATCCTGGTGCCAATCATTGAAAAGTTCAATTGTTAAATAAAAAAGTGCTGCACCTAAAATCAGTGTAAAACTAATCAAAAATCTATATATATATAAAACTCAACGTGTGTGTGTATGTATGTTCCAGCATCACGTCCAAACGGCTTAAGATATTAACATGAAACTTGGCACACATGTTACTTATATGTCAGCAACAAACATAGGATAGGTGGTTTAACCCTTACCCACCCCCATTTGCCATGGTCAGGGTTTTTCTTTAAAGTCCCATTCAACTCTATGGGAAATACATGTTACTTCATAACTTCCAAACGGCTGTACATATTTCGATAACACTTGGTCACATGTTACTTATATGTCCACTTAAACTATAGGATAGTTAATTTATCCCTTAACTACCCCCATTTGTGAGGGTCGGGGTTTTTGTTTAAAGTCCCATGCAAATCAATGGGAAATGTTTGTTCCCACATAACTTCTGTACGCCTGGAGATATTTCAATAATACCTGCTACACATATTACTTATATGCCAAATAAAAATATATGACAGTTAAATTAACCCTTACCTACACCCTTATATAAAAGATGGGTATATTTATATTACTATGATTTTCCTCACCAAAAGGTTAAGATAGGAAGACCGGGCAACGCCGGGTACTCAGCTAGTAATAATATAAAAAAGGGCACTACCTATTGAACCACAAAACATGCAACGAGGGACCTGTGCAAATAAACTGTGTGTAAGCCTTATATAATCATGTATACAGTGTAGATGTGTATTCATAAATTACTTCACTTTACACATGTGCACAAATACTCCAAACAGTAAGTGATAAAAAGTCCAATCAATTCCACATCTATTTAGATGATTCTGCTCCAACACCATGTGAAGTTTTAAACACTGCTTCAAATGATATTCTTGACTTTTTCACCCAAAGTGACAACAAAATGCGCTCACCAGATAGCTCTGACCAGCAGGTGACCTTTAAGCATGAAATAGCTCCTCAATCCCCAGAAAACTTTCAACGATCTCCTTCCCATCGATTGTTCACATGAGTGGTGACTGTGATTGCATGAACCAGGAAACCACCAGCTCCAATCCTTTGTATATATATATCCTCCACTCCATACATCCGCATCTGAGAAGTAAGCTACAACAAAAAGAGCCAGGAAAGGCAGATATAGTGCAGTATTGCTTGTTTATTTTTAAAAAAGTCACTTACAAGTTTTCCAGCAGGGGAGTGTATCAGCATGTGAGGAACAACCTAAAGCGGTGGAAGTCCATCAGACAGCGCTCTCTGACCAACAATGTAAACTATGCATTAGACAACCCCCCGGTGGAAGTGACCTAGATTCTATGCATTTCATGTTCCAGCACGCGTCATCAGGAAATAGGCCTGACACCATTTTGTTGTAGCTGAAATGGCGAACCAAAAGACACGATTGGTCCAATCCAAATGTGGATTAAGTGATTATATAACCTAAAAAAATACTCTTAAAAGCTTAAAAATTTAACCCCATGAGATCCTCTGACTTCCACAGCTATTAAGGAGTTTCTTTTCATCACAAAGGTTTCAACAATTATGCATTATTATTAAGGTATTTATCCACTTGAGACCCCCCTATAGACGAAAGACGTCCACAGTGCGGCTCTCAACTGCCGGGTGGACGTCCCTTTTATTTGCATTCCCCGCGGGGGGCACGCAGCAGGGAAAAACTGTGCCCGGTGCATCGCTGAGCTGCCCATGCACGTGCCTGTAAACACAGAGCTCCATGTCCTGTCAGGGAGAGAGGAGACCGATGCTGTGTCCCTTGTACATAGGGACACAGATCGGTCACCTCCCCCAGTCAGTCCCCCTCCACACACAGTAAGAATACATTTAACCCCTTCCTCGCCCCCTAGAGTTAACCCCTTTCCTGCCAGTCACATTTATACAGTAATCGGTGCATTACTATAGCACTTTTCGCTGTGTAAATGTGAGTGGTTCCAAAATAATGTCAAAAGTGTCCGATGTGTCCGCCGCAATATCACAGGCCTGACAAAAATCGCAGATCGCCGCCATTACAAGTAAAAAATAAAAAATAAATCATAAATGTATCCACTATTTTGTAGGCGCTATAACTTTTGCTATAACTTTTGCGCAAACCAATCAATAAACGCTTATTGCGATATTTTTAATAGTTTTTTTTTTTTTTAATTGGGATATTATTATAACAAAAAGTAAAAAATATTGTGTTTTTTTTTCAAAAAAAATTGTTTAAAGCGCAAAAAATAAAAACGGCAGAGATGATCAAATACCACCAAAAGAAAGCTCTATTTGTGGGAAAAAAATTATAAAAATATAATTTGGGTACAGTGTTGTATGACCGCGCAATTGTCATTCAAAATGCATCAGTGCTAAAAGCTGAAGATTGTTTTAAGGGGGTTTAAGTGCCCAGTAATAAACTGGTTAAATAGCGTTGTCAATTTACGCAGCACTTTACATATACATTGTACATTCACATCGGTCCCTACAATCTAAGGTCCCTAACTCATATTCATTTACTAGGGCCAATTTTAGACAGAAGCCAATTAACCTACCATAATGTCTTTGGAGTGTGGGAGGAAACCGCCCGGCGGAAACCCATGCAGGCACAGGGAGAACATGCAAACTCCAGGCAGGGGGTAACTCTATTGAGGGGGGGGGGGGCGTTGTATTTATATGAAGCTGGCCCTAGAAACAATGAATGTAGATTAAGATGACCTAAAAACTCTGTAAGGGGAGACATTGGGTGGATAAGATAGTGAAGAGGTATATAAATCAAAACCTAGAACTGCAATTTTAGCGATATATACAGTACAGACCAAAAGTTTGGACACACCTTCTCATTCAAAGAGTTTTCTTTATTTTCATGACTATGAACATTGTAGATTCACACTGAAGGCATCAAAACTAAATATAAAAATAAATAAAATATATTTCATATTCTAGGTTCTTCAAAGTAGCCACCTTTTGCTTTGATTACTGCTTGGTACACTCTTGGCATTCTCTTAATGAGCTTCAAGAGGTAGTCACCTGGTGCGACACCCCATCACTCTCCTTCTTGGTCAAATAGCCCTTACACAGCCTGGAGGTGTGTTTGGGGTCATTGTCCTGTTGAAAAATAAATGATGGTCCAACTAAACGCAAACCGGATGGAATAGCATGCCGCTGCAAGATGCTGTGGTAGCCATGCTGGTTCAGTATGCCTTCAATTTTCATTAAATCCCCAACAGTGTCACCAGCAAAGCACCCCCACACCATCACACCTCCTCCTCCATGCTTCACGGTGGGAACCAGGCATGTAGAGTCCATCTGTTCACCTTTTCTGCGTCGCACAAAGACACAGGGGTTGGAACCAAAATTCTCAAGTTTGGACTCATCAGACCAAAGCACAGATTTCCACTGGTCTAATGTCCATTCCTTGTGTTCTTTAGCCCAAACAAGTCTCTTCTGCTTGTTGCCTTTCTTTAGCAGTGGTTTCCTAGCAGATATTCTACTATGAAGGCCTGATTCACACAGTCTCCTCTTAACATTTCTAGAGATGTGTCTGCTGCAAAAGGTGGCTACTTTGAAGAACCTAGAATATGAAATATATTTTCAGTTTTTGTTATGTATAATTCCACATGTGTTAATTCATAGTTTTGATGCCTTCAGTGTGAATCTACAATTTTCATAGTCATGAAAATAAAGAAAACTCTTTGATTGAGAAGGTGTGTCCAAACTTTTGGTCTGTACTGTGTATATATATATATATATATTAGGGCTGTTACTGATTAAAATTTTTGTGTTCGATTAATCGTTTTTTTTTTTACAGTTTTTCTCTATTGTTTTGGCTCATTTCTTGAAACAGAAATGACATTCTCAAAACTCTAAGATCATTTGGCAAAACAGTCTTACAGTTCAGCACAACACTATAACTCACGTGCAAAAGCTCATATCTCTCCCAAAACTGTTCACTCATGATTCAAAACCATATTAATTTCCCATATAAAGAGTCAGTGCCCTCAAAATGGCAAAGATTCTTCTCAATTGCTTTGGCTCATTTCTTGATACAGACCGGACGTTCTCAGCTCTTTTGGTACTTTTGCCAAAATAACCTGGATGGTTCGGCACAACACCATGGTTCACCTTCAAAAGTTCATATCTTTCCCAAAACAGTTCCCTCATGTGTCAAAACTAAATTTCTTTCTCATTCAAATAGTCAGTGCCCCCAAAATGCTTCATCCCTTTGGCATTGTGTAAGCACTGTAAGTCAAAATGTTTAGATGTTTTGTCTCTATGGCAGAGGACCATTGAAATATCCCTCATGTCCACCTTTCAGTCTTAGCCCAGTCCTTCATTGACAATGGTTACTGTACAGTTTTTGTCTAGCTAATTGAATACAATTGTGTATAAAACTGAAAAAAAATAAAAGATTTTAGGGTAAGAGTAGCCTCCAAGGTTTGACATCACACATTGCACTCATACTGCCAAGGAAAAATTACTTTACAGTATTGCAACCATTATCATTCACACACAAAGTACCTTCCATACTTCAGAGTAAAAAGAAAATGTATACAGCATTATATATACGAAAATACACAAACATAAAACAAGGAAAATTACATTTAGCCTACAATGCTGTAAATAAAGCTGGAGTTTTACAACTACTGTAACATCTCTTCACTGGTTGCTGTCCTCACCCTCCCTCTACTGTGCACCGTCCTCACCCTCCCTCTCTTGGCCACCGTCCTCACCCTCCCTCTCCTGGGCACTGCCCTCACCCTCCTGCCCATCCACATGCTGCTGTCTGTCTGGCCACAGATTTTTGTCAACATCACAGCGTATATCCTCCCTTGCGATGCAACGAGGGAAGAAACGGTGTGCATGTCGCAACCATCCCCTACACTGATCTCCTGTAATATCCTTACAGGCAGCGTCCATTGTATGGATCAGGGACCTCTGATCTTGAGCCCGATGCTCATACACTCTCCACCTCCAAGTGGAGAAAAACTCCTCAATAGGATTGAGGAAAGGAGAGTAATGTGGTAGGAACACCATATCCATCCTTGGATGAGCAGTGAACCAGGTCCTGATAAGTGGGCCACGGTGGAAATTCACATTGTCCCATACAATTATATATTGTGGTAGGTGAGGCCCTATGAGACCTCTCTCATTTTCAGGGATCAAATCCAAATGAAGGCGGTCCAAGAAGATGAGGAGCTTCTGTGTATTGTATGGGCCAAGCCTGGGGATGTGAGTGGCCACACCATTCTCAGAAATGGCAGCACACATAGTTATATTGCCCCCTCGCTGGCCTGGGACATCCACCATGGCCCGGTGGCCAATAAAATTACGGCCACGTCTTCTGCCCTTGGCCAGGTTGAAGCCAGCCTCATCCACATACACGGGTATGTGAGAGGTCTCGTTTCCTTCCAATGCCATTATTCTCTACAATAGAGTAAAAAAAGAAAACATCAAATCAGTCATACAGAAGAGTCATACACTACAGTTACAGACAGCTACATAGGAATGTTCTATGTTCCACAAGTTCAATATACTACTGGCCAGTATTTCAGTGGTTCCAAACCTGGGGTACATGTTCTTCTCAGAATTGGGGACCCAGTCGAATACTGGGGCCCCGCCACAGCTTTAAATGTTCCGGGCCATCATGGTCCCGGAACCAGGAACACTGCGTGGCACGCGCACCCCTGTCTGGTAGGCCATCTCGCCGGGGGGCTGTGATGTGTGGTCACCCGAAAGGTGGGTGCCACCTCAGGAAAAGAACACTGCCTCAATGGCGTCTGCTCCAGAAGTACCCTCCCCCAGCATGCCCCGCGAGAGAAACTCCCTCCCGATTGGCTGCTGGCAAGAGGCACCCCAGCCTGGACTCCACTGTCGCCATGGGGTGGTATGACACCCCAGCAACCACAGAATGGACCCGCAGCACAGCCAACCTCTGAAACAGAGACCCTTTGTAAAATTGCAATCAGAATCAGAGTCAACTACACTCTGATTATTCCTTAACTTTTACAGTAATAGCACCGGTACTTGGAAGTACACAGGCACTACATCTACAATATTTTTCTTGTCATCGTTAGTATCATACGTAACATCCCACTGAGGTAAGATACTGTAATACTGTAGGCCTATCACACACACTAAATGAATATGTAAATGAATAAACATATTTGTTGCTCTATGCACAGTGTCCTGTCCTATACATTATATAATTCCATCATTGATTGTGAGGCCATGGTTGATGACATGGTCTATAATTGTGGCCCGAATTTCATCAGGGACAGCATGGTGTCTTCGTGCTCCTCGGTCTCTTCCCCCTATTCCACCACCATACACCCTTACTCCTCCTCCTCCTCTTCTTCTTCCTCGAGCAGACAGTTGCCATTGTTCATTTACTTGGCCAGGTGACTCCATGTTCAGAAATTGTACTGGTCCTGCATGGTCAAGCTCTATATATACATGTTTGGCAGCATTCACAATCATGGACAGCACCTGTCAGGTACAGTAACTAAACATACTGTTTGATTGGTCATCTGAGACCAACTCCAACTCCTCCTTCATTAGTCAAGTTCTAGTTGCACCCGACTGTCAATTGCTGTAATCATTTTATCAAATGTTCCAAGAGATTCATATATGGTATTCATGGTATTATGTTTCTGAATAATTTTGACAATTGAACAGACTATTGTGCATGTGATGACTTAAACAATGAAATGACGCTGACACGTTTTGGAGAGAACGACCATTAGACTGAAAAAATTACAATCAGTTTAGATCAACAAGATCTATTCAATTGGAAATTGTGCTAAATGTAGGCTACTTGTACTAAATCATTTGAAAAATGTACTGAGACAGTGAGACATGTACTAAGACATTTGCAATTTGATGAAATGAATGAGAAATGCCATTCAGTTGTGAACAATTGCGAAGTGGTTTGGAGATTTGTCCATGTTGTTTTGAGAATGTCATTTCTGTTTCAAGAAATGAGCCAAAACAATAGAGAAAAACTGTAAATCGATTAATCGACTAATTTCGATTAATTAACGCACATACAGATACAACTACTTTTAGCTGATCTCCTTGCATTGCAACACTGCATTAGTCAGTGGTAAATGTGCTATACACTATATACAATCACTCAACACTAGTTGGTTTCCACAATCTATGACTTCCCCCCCCCCCCCCATACCGTAATATCCACATCTGCCCCCCATACTGTAATATCCACATCTTCCCCCCCATACCGTAATATCCACATCTCCCCCCCCCCATACTGCAAGAATATACACATCTGCCCCCAATACTGTAATATACACATCTGCCCCCATGCTGTAATATACACATCTGCCCCATGCTTTAATATACACATCTGCCTCCCATACTGCAAGAATATACACATCAGGCAGGCAGACCCATCCGCAGAGTAGCTGATGGACACGTGTGGTGCTCAAGGGAAGATGATACAAGCAGGCAGCGTGCCGCTACTCAGCTGCCGCCGGGTGGACAAAGATGGCCGCGGCCCTGGAGCTAGGCCGAAGCCGCGGCCTTTCCTATGGGCGAGACCGCGGAGCTCACTCCGCGGATCTTCCTCGATCAAATTTTTTTTAATCGACCAAAGAAATTAACGATTAATCGACCAATTAATCGTTAATTTCCGCAGCCCTAATAATATATATATATATATATATATATATATATATATTTTGTGTGTGTGTGTGTGTGTGTGTGTGTGTGTGTGTATGTATATATATATATATATAACTAAATTACTACCTCTGAGAGGTTACATTTCTTTAGATAATAGCATGCTAATTCAATACTCCTGACAGGAGACTTCTGACCTTTAGAACAATACAAAGCCCCTTAGCGTAAACACATACAGTACATCTTCAAACACACATAATAGATTCAATTAACCTTCAATCCACAATTCTAGCCAGACGGACTGTCTCCGACAGAAGATACCCACACCTGATAATCAAAAGGCTTTAAAACAGGGTTATCACATAATGGACAATGAAATGTCTCAGTATAGCTCAGTAACCACTCCAGTACTCCACGGTCTATGACACTGAGATATGGGAAGGGTTGTGCAGAGGGAGAGAGGGTAGGGAAACAGAAGGAAAGATGGGGAGAGGAAGGAGGGAAAGGGAAAAGGGTATGGGTGACGGAAGAGAGGAAGGGTACTCTCAACAAATAAACAAAAAAGGGAAAGTAGTCCTCCCCGCCCACTCATTGTCTGTCGGCTTTCAGGGTTTCTGGGGATTCCCTGAACCCGTCAACTTTATCTGTCCAGGAAATTGTGTTGAAATCTTTGTGATTTAGTTGGGCACAGGCTCGAGATGTGCTTGGCTGCTTGGTGAATATATAGGAAACTCCGGTAGCTTAAAGTGTGACATGGGTCGGAAGTGCCGATCCTGTGGATGGGTCAAAGAGTTGGACGAAGTGTGGGAGGCCTGGGATTGTGTGAGGCCCATATTGTGTGTCCCACATGCCGTTTTGCATTCTGGAAGGAGGGGGTTCTTGTGGATAGGGAGGTATCGGGAGACCCATGGAGATAATTTTAGTTTTCGTATGGTTTCTCTCCAGGCAACCAACGTTTCCTGTATTAGTATGTTTTGCTGGAGACGTGGTGGGATAGAGCGTAGTTTGCAGTGCAGCAGAGCAGGTAAACTGTATGGGCTTGCCATGTGGGATTCAAGTTCAAAATTTGTGTACTTAGAACATAGATAGCCAGTCGAAACAAATTCTTAACAAGCAGGTCAAATTATATACCCTTATGTTGGGGAGATTTGCTCCCCCCATCGCTTCTGGGGAGGAAAAGTTTGCGTAGGGAGATGCGAGGGCGCGGTCAGAAATCGTTTTCGTAGGGTCTCTAATATGTGCTGAGATGGGGGCATATTCTGAGATAGCAATTGCGTGGATAAGGGTGTCAGAGGTGAATGGTAAAATGGCTGCATTCACTAGTAGGTAGTCGATTCTCGATAAAGTGTGGTGTGGGGGTGAGTAAAAAGTGAAGTCTTGCCATCAGGGTGAGCTAAACACCATGGATCAATGAGTTGTAGGGCAGTAGCAAAGTAGAACAGCGATGTGGGGGGATGGTGAGGGGAGGGTAGGGGTCTTACTACGGATTTGTCTTCCAGTGGCTCGATAACTGAATTAAAGTCACAACCTATCACTAAGGGTAAGTGCAGGAAGGGGGCCAAATGGGTGGAGACTAACTGGAAGAAAGACTTGGTAGGGGAGTTTGGGGCATACACATTTGTCACAATTAGAATTTTTAGATGAGATACGCAAATGGAGAGTCAGAAGCCGTGCCTCTGCATCATTTACTGAGGATACTACCTCACAGGGGACATTTTTGTGAATGAGGATTAGAACCCCTGCCTTGCCTTTAGTCGATGCTGATCCATATACTTTCTCCACCCAGAATTTGTACATACGCTGGAAGTCTTCTGTGGGGGGATGCATCTCCTGTAGGAGGGCAATATCTGATTTTAGTCTTTTTAAGTGTCAGAGCACTGCCATCTGTTTATGGGGGGGAACGTAGTCCCTTAACATTCCATGAAATGATTATCATTGTTAAAAATAGGGAAGAAGCAGAAAGTTGTAGAAAGTAGCCTGTTCTACGGTGATCTTAGATTATAGTATGATAGCAGACAGCTGGTGATGGATAGTGTTGAGCAGAATACGCCATATTCGATTTCGCGATATATCACGAATATATAGCCGAATATTCGAGAAATATTCGCTAAATTTGAATATTCGTGATATTTTATCGAAATGAAATGATTGCGAATTTTCGCTATTGCGAATGCGAAAATAATTGCGAAATTTCGACAACTGCGGTAGGAGCACTCTGATTGGCTCAGAATATTCTTGATATTTTTTTGAAATTTCGCAAAATGCGAATGCGATATTTATTGCGGAATTTCGACAAATGCTGTAGGAGCACTCTGATTGGCTCAGAATATTCGTGATATTTTATCGAAATTTCGCAAAATGCGAATGCGATATTTATTGCGGAATTTCGACAAATGCTGTAGGAGCACTCTGATTGGCTCAGAATATTCGTGATATTTTATCGAAATTTCGCAAAATTGCGAATGCGATATTTATTGCGGAATTTCCCCAAATGCTGTAGGAGCGCTCTGATTGGCTCATTCTGAAATCGAATATTCGAGATATTTTATCGCAATTTCACAAAATGCGAAATTGATTGCAGATATTTCGACAACTGCTGTAGGAGCACTCTGAAATCGAATATTTGTGATATTTTATCGAAAAAACAATATTGCGATTGCGATATATATTGCGAAATTCTCGATCGCGCATGCGCAATCGCGCGAACAACACGCGCCCAACACGCAACCATTTCCTGGACCCTTGCCAGTTTCCAACTTTATGTTCGCATCGCAATTTTGTGCTGCACTTGGGCACTTGACCATTCCTTGGAATTGTAAAATGGTTGGAAGCAATTTCTCACCCGCTGAGGAAAAGATGCTGATTAGTGTAAGTATTTTGACCACTGTTATTTCATTATCTTTAACTGCATTTTAGACTAGTTTAAAAGTTAGTATATAAGATCAGATATTAGTATTTCCCAAACAATGTGTCTCCTGTTACAAAACTACAACTCCCAGCATGCCTGGACAGCTGCAGACACCCTGGTTGGTAAATGTGTATTTAGGCACTTTCCTTGCTATTTAGCATAATGAATTTAACATGTTGTGGACATAGGACGTATGCTAACGTCATGACTTCAGGGTCCTTAAGGCCCAAGGACGTTCGAATACATATTGCCCTTTAGATGTTGCAGAACTACAACTTCCAGCATGCCTGGGAATGCTGGCACTTCTAGTATTGTAAGTTCTGCAGGCCCACATTTTTCAGACCTTTATGCACGGGTCTCTAAACTGTGGCACCCTAGATGCAGCAAAAGTAAAATTCTTAGCATGCACTGACAGACCATGGCTGATGGGAGTAGTAGTTTTGCAACAGCTGGAGGTGGACTGGTCTTGAAACTCTGAGTTTGGTTGCAAAACACTGCGAGTTTGTTACCTTTCTGCCTCCAGCTGTTGCAAAACTACAACTCCCTGCATGCAACTGGCTGCAATTACCCCCCCCCCCTCTCCCCCAATGTGAATGTACAGGGTACATTCACATGGGCTGTGGCTTACAGTGTGCTTCTAGCTGAAGCAAATTTGGCGCTGCAGCTCAAACCCTCAGCGGGAAACTACTGTGAACCCCATGCCCCTCTGACTGTACCTTAAAAACACTACACCACACTAAATATAAATTAAAAAACAAAACATATACACATACCCCTACATAGCCACCCTCACCTCCACATTAAAAGAAAACATCTTGTACGGCACTGTTTCCTAAACGGAAAAATAGTTGGAAACAACTGCGCTAAGATGAGCGATCGGGATTAATAAGCAGCAATTAGGTTGTGTATAAACAAAATTAACAAATGAAAAAGAAAATAATTGCGCTAAACCCAAATACACACTTGTATTAAGCAAGTGTATGTGAAGACCATTGTATCTAAATAAATGATCCAATGGAATCAGGAAGTCAGGGTTTCCTACCCTGCTGATATTGATATATGTAAACCCAGTGATCAACAACATAAACAGTGATGAACCATAACTTCAAATAATTGAATAAACAGTAACGATATTAGTGTTTAAAAAGTCCATAAAGTCCAAGACTAATTTTTAAATTAGATAGTAAGTCCATATAATGAATAAAAACACCCGTGAAGATTCCAGAAATATTGCAATTAATACACCAGACGTGAATCCTCCACCGATCATGCAGCTGCTTACCAGAAATCTGGGTCCTGCCGGACCACTATCCACATATCTCTCAACCAGAGATTTTGTAAGGCAGTAGTAACTCCTTCACTTGCACTAAACCACTCCGTGCTCAACGAGGAATATAGAAGACAACAAGACAGAGCTCCACATAGCATAAATCCGGGTAATTTATTTTTAAAAAAAAACAGTAGTAAGCATATGTACATACAACTCACATTTGGGTTGAATAAACCAGCATTTGGCCTGTAACGCCGGCCGGACGTGTCCAGGAACAAAAAGAGGCCACTCGTTTGGAGGAATGAAGGGGATGGCGTCCACACGTCACTCAATCCACCCGACGCGTTTCGTGACAAGATCACTTCGTCTCGGGGTACGAGTGGCGTGGGACGCCACCCCTTTATATAGAAATACAAGTACAATTAATTGATGAAGCACATTCACTAACCAAGCCTCGTTCCGGGACTCCCCCATGCACCGGAAGTGTATTGATCCACATCCGGGTCACAAGTCGTAACACCGCCCTAATGGGCGGACACCTGCGGGACATGTAGAATCCACTACGGCGAGGCGTGGCAGGAACATCTGAGAGGCGGGACCGCAAAGTCACTGCTCCGGATCTAGCAACACAGCTCAGCGCGTCGGATGGTGGGATATTGAGTGCTGCACATGATCGCATTATATGCGCCGTTAAACAACATCCAAACCACCACCCGGCCCGGGAACTGTATATGCCTATATACATTACATGAAAATTTAAACCATTAAAATTAATAAAACATTTAAAAATAAACGTTAGATGCTGGGCTGCATCATAACGTTATGAACCAAGCCTCATTATGGATTTTCCGCGCATGCGCCCATCTAAGTGGTTGCGCTCCACAGAGCGGCTCACCGCAGGTGACCCTGCACATCCAGGCACCTCCGCTCCCTCTAAGACAACAGCAGAATAACCTCACCGCGTGAGGTGTATAGCTGTTGACAATTGGATCTGGCCATACTGGACATGTTTTTGACACATCGGTGCATATCTTGCAACCAAAGGAGTGTGACCCCTATCTAAATAACACACTATGAAAAAAATTTTAGTTCAACATTACTGAATCCATATAGACATAAATTTTATTGAAAAATATTTTTTATTCATAATGGTGTCTCAATGTTGTGTGAGTGACCACACTAATTAAATGTAAAAATTAGAAAAAATTGATTATATAAAAAATTGATCAAATCTATTATGTGTAACCACACTAAACCAAAAGGTTATAAATACATATGTACAAAAAGTGAATCTTATTTTATTATATTATGTGAGCGCCATAAATTGATTCCCAATATTTAGTTGGGTTTCAGTGCGTGCACATTTCACTCCCAGTAAAGGGTGTTTTAAATAATAAAACTAATATTTAAATATATTAATTATATAAATTAAGAGTGAACAATTCATAATCAATATGGATTTTGCACCAATGTTTTCAAATCCATGTCCAGTAGCACATCCATAATTCTATCGTTAGTATAGGCAATCTAGTTGTCTTCAGAGAGAGAACTAAAAATGTATAAAATATATCATAAACTAAAATCAGGCATTATTTATAAAAGCATTGATGTCGGTGTCCACATTGAGGCCATAGGGGAGATATGTCCTCAGCCTGTGGATCCATGCCATTTCTGTTTTAGAGATTTCTCTAATTAGAGAGCTTCCCCTCCAGTTGGGCTTATATTTGTCAATGCCCACAAACAAAGTTCCTTCTGGGTTTCTATGATGAACTAAGTCATAATGTCTCGAGACCGAATGGTTTGGAAAGCCACTTCTTATTTTGGCTATATGCTCATTCAGTCTAATTTTAAGTTCTCTTTTAGTCCTCCCCACGTACTGAAGTCCACATGGACACTGAAGCAGATAAATCACCCCTTTACTAGAGCAAGTGATAAATGGTTTTACTTCATGGGTTCGTCCAGTGCTGGTGGAGGAAAATTGAGAGATCTTACGATCTTGGCATTTGTTTAGGGAACACACTTGGCAATTCTTACACCTGTGATAACCTGTGAGATTTTGCCAAAAAACTCGTGTTTCCTTGGGGGGATCCTGTACACTTGGGGCCACACTGGCCCCCAAGGAAGAGGCTCCTCGGAATATCACGGATGGTCTCACTGGCAACACAGGTGCAAGCACAAGATCGCTTTGTAATATATGCCAATGCTTCCTAATCAAATGCTTGACATTTCGATGTTGTACTGAAAAGGTGGTTATGAATGGTAGAGAAAAGGTGTTGTTCACTTGTTTAGTTTGAGTCTTTAGCAAGGATTCCCTATTCATATCACGGGCAGATTGTACTGCCTCATCCAATACAAGTGGATCATATCCCTTCTCAAGGAACTTTTTTGATAGAACAGCAGCCTGAGTATCAAAAACTTCAACGTCTGTACAGTTGCGTCTGATCCTGGTATACTGTCCTTGGGGGACTGCCTTCAACCATGGACCATAATGGCAACTGTCCAGGGGTATGAACGAGTTCCTATCAGTTGGTTTAAAAAAAGTACTGGTAACGAACTTATCGCCTACTATGCCAATATTCAGATCCAAAAAATTAACCAGACTCTGGCTTGCAGAAAAAGTAAATCTGATGCCTCTGGTGTTATTGTTGAGGGAATTCATAAACAGATCTAAGTCATCTCTCTCTCCATCCCATAGGAGGAGGACGTCGTCGATGTACCTAACCCAAAGTATGACCTCAGGCCTTCGGCAATCATCGACGACGTCCTCCTCCCACTTGGCCATGAAGAGATTTGCCAAACTGGGGGCGTATTTGGCCCCCATGGCTACTCCTCGATCCTGGCGAAAGAAACAGTTATCGAACCAGAAATAGTTGTGACTCGCTGCAAATTGAAGCAGGGTCATGATGAACTCAATCTGGTCTGGGACCAGAGTTGAGTCTCTGGTCAAATAAAATCTCACAGCTTCGAGGCCCAGATCGTGGGGAATTATGGTGTAGAGGGATGTCACATCTGCTGTGACCATCCATACACCTTCCCTAGGGGATAATCCTGACAGCAGGTTAATCACCTGTTTTGTATCTCCAATGAAGGATGGTATATTGCGCACCAATGGCTGCAAATAAAAATCAATGTACTTGCCCACCCGGGACGTGATGGAATCAATCCCACTAACAATGGGACGTCCCGGGGGGCAAGTTTGATTCTTATGGATTTTCGGGAGATAGTATATTACCGGTGTGCGAGGAGCCACCGGCACTAGGAACAGACTCTCCTTTTTGTTTAAAATCCCTTTCTGGAGGCCCTGATCTACTATGACCTCCAGGTCGCGTTTATACTTAATGACTGGGTCACGGTTTAAAGGGGTATAGGTGGCATCATCGTCCACGATGCGATGCATCTCTGCATCATAATCGCATCTATCTAGGACGACGATGCCACCTCCCTTGTCCGCCGGTCTAATGACAAGTGATTTGTTGGAACACAATGAGTCTAGTCCTGTCTCAAGAGCTTTATTGAGTCTGGCCTTCTTAATCTTCATCTTATCCAAATCCTTAAGTACAACATCCCTAAAGACCCTAATGCTAGCAGGTAGGGTTCCGGGATTGAACAAAGAGGCATTGGATAGATTAGAATGCCTATATTCTGAAGCGCACTGAGGCCCTTCTTCAATAGGATTCGTTAAGAAGTGTCTTTTAATGCTCAATTTTCTAGAGAACTTGTGAACATCCATAAAGGTTTGAAATTTGCTCAAATTTCTCGGAGGTGCAAACTTCAAACCCCTGTCCAACAAAGCTTTTTCAGAGTCTGTGAGTGTTTGTTGGCTTAAGTTGTAGATACCTACACCTACACTCTTTTTCTCTTTGGATGCTTGGGCTCTCCTTCCCCCTCTGGTCCCTCTCTTGGTTCTGTAGGCCATGCTGGGCCGTGATGGCTCCTGGGAAAACCCCAATTGTATGGAGAACGGGATGGAGGAGGTCCTTGCATATTTTCTGGTCTAAAGTTCCCATAGCCCCTATCAGGTGGTCCAAAACCAGGTGGGGGAAAGAATCTTTCCCAGTTACTATATGCAGCCTCCCTAGGTCCAGGCCCATAAGGCCCCATTGGGTCTGATAGAGGGAAGAAACGATTCTGAGTTGGAATATTGAAGTCATAGGTGCCATCTCTCCTGTTTTGGGAGTTAAAATCCCTTTGGATAGAGTTTCTAAACATGTTTGTCTGATCTCGACCTACTGGAGAGTCAGTCCTATAGTGTTGAAATTGAGACTCTGATCTATGACTTCTTAATTTCTGTCGACCTCTAATGGGGGTGTGGGGCTGGGCCGTATCTTTTTTGGCATTTTTAACCTTAACTCTAGGTTTCTGTTGAGTTTGAGCAGCTGCAGAAGTACTAGGTTGGTCCCCTTTATTAGATGAAGCCAGTGTGCGCTGTGAGGGCACTGGGGGGGCACCAGAGATTTGTGGAGTTGTGTCCATTGTCTCTCTATCCTCTGCTTCTGAAGCGATTTTTTTCTGCCATTTAAATACCAACTTTGACTTATAGTCCTCTAAGTCGCGGTTGTATTTCTTTTTCTTCTTGACTTTTTGGTCTTTGTCCTCTTTTTCTAGATTTTTTTGGAGGTTGGCTGAATAATCCTGATATTCCTCCTCCTTCTTATGAGGAATCAATGATTCCTTTACCATTTTAATCTCAGAGTCTAACTTGATCAGTTTGTCTTTCTTCCTCTCCGCTAGAAAGCGCAAGAAGGAAGTGCCAGCATCATTGAAATATTTGGCCCAACCGATCAAGTCAGACTCATCTGTTTGAGGACTAACCTCCCACCTTAGGCTCCTAGGAACCATCCCATTTTTGACGTAAGTCTCCAAAAAAAACACGTCCCACTGGGTATGAATTTCTGCTGTCATGAGATTTTTCAATCTCATGAAGAGCCCACTTACTTCAGAAGTGGTGGGTATTGGGGTGGAATCAAACACCCCCGCAATATTGACTATTCTATTTGAGCGAAAGTCAAAAATATCCATAGTGACCCTATACGAATCACCAAACAAAGCTGCAATTGAAGGTATATACAGATAATATAGAAAAATAGTTGGAAACAACTGCGCTAAGATGAGCGATCGGGATTAATAAGCAGCAATTAGGTTGTGTATAAACAAAATTAACAAATGAAAAAGAAAATAATTGCGCTAAACCCAAATACACACTTGTATTAAGCAAGTGTATGTGAAGACCATTGTATCTAAATAAATGATCCAATGGAATCAGGAAGTCAGGGTTTCCTACCCTGCTGATATTGATATATGTAAACCCAGTGATCAACAACATAAACAGTGATGAACCATAACTTCAAATAATTGAATAAACAGTAACGATATTAGTGTTTAAAAAGTCCATAAAGTCCAAGACTAATTTTTAAATTAGATAGTAAGTCCATATAATGAATAAAAACACCCGTGAAGATTCCAGAAATATTGCAATTAATACACCAGACGTGAATCCTCCACCGATCATGCAGCTGCTTACCAGAAATCTGGGTCCTGCCGGACCACTATCCACATATCTCTCAACCAGAGATTTTGTAAGGCAGTAGTAACTCCTTCACTTGCACTAAACCACTCCGTGCTCAACGAGGAATATAGAAGACAACAAGACAGAGCTCCACATAGCATAAATCCGGGTAATTTATTTTTAAAAAAAAACAGTAGTAAGCATATGTACATACAACTCACATTTGGGTTGAATAAACCAGCATTTGGCCTGTAACGCCGGCCGGACGTGTCCAGGAACAAAAAGAGGCCACTCGTTTGGAGGAATGAAGGGGATGGCGTCCACACGTCACTCAATCCACCCGACGCGTTTCGTGACAAGATCACTTCGTCTCGGGGTACGAGTGGCGTGGGACGCCACCCCTTTATATAGAAATACAAGTACAATTAATTGATGAAGCACATTCACTAAACGGAGCCTACAGCTGTTGCAAAACAACTCCCCGTTATTACCGGACAGCTATTAACTGTCCAGGCATGCTGGGAGTTAAAGTATAATTGTTGTACAGCCGGTGACGGTGAGCTACATGGTGTATCAGAGCATGCTGGTAGTTGTAGTTGTTAAATAACATCAACTCCATTATTTATTCAAAATTAATTCATCAAAAAGTCAAAAGAAACAAACATATTATTGTTCCTATATAAAGATAGGGATGAAAAAAAATAATCTATTGTACAGGCCCATTATAAGTGTCCAAAAATAATTATAGTGGTCAGATGAATAGCAACGCATTTCTCCCCTATACGTGTATCCTGTGTTGTTAATCATATATACATAGTTATGCAAATGATAATGGCTGCTATATTTATGCAAAAAAGGTGGCGACCGAAATGGCAGGATATAAAATCTGTCATGTTACCCCTGTCATTGATTAATATGGCGAGAATGCTTCCAATTGTTGAATACCATAGATTTCCGTCATATATCCATAAGGCTTTAAACAAAAGTATTACAATATACTTTGTTCTTCATCTTGCAGAGGTTCCTAGAAAAGGACTATGACCAGCTGCGCAGGCAGCCTGATAAAAAGGCCGTGGTCAGCTCCCTAATGAAGGACTTAGGCAGCCAACACGATCGCCTGGCGATAGTTAAGAAATGGTCTGACCTGAAGAGGCGCCACATGGACCAGGTCAGGCGTATACATAATAAATATCATCCAGGTAAGTTATTGGTGACAGTTATGTTTTTTTTTTCCAAAGTGTATTTTGTGCGTGAACTCGAGAGAGGAGCCGGACTGCAGGAGTTGGGAGTAGGCAGGCCTCCCCCAGAGGCAATCTGCCACCTTTCTCCATGCCCCGGGTGGCAATGGCGGGTGTGAGGGGGTCCTCCCACACAGACCGTCCTACCTGCTCCGCTTCGAAGCCCCTCTGGGCAGAGGGACTCCCTATAAGGGAGTGAGAGGATTTGCCCGCTCAACCAGCCCCGTTAGTCCTTCGCCTCTCTTTTTAGAGACAGCGTGGTCAGAGTGCGTGCATGTTAACCCAATTTCGAGTGCGTGTGTAAGTGTGGTGGTTTTTGTGGGAGGGGGGTGGGAGTACTAAGCGCAGGCTTACCTCGCATAGCACACCCACCGGGGGCCGGGCTGAGACCACCAAACTCAATTCACATGTAGCCGAGAGCGGGATCCGAACCCCTAGCTGCAGAGGTGAATCGCTTGTCAGCGCAGTGGCAATCGCGTTGAGCCACCGCAGCTCCTTTGGTGACAGTTATGTAAGGTCATATGTAATTAATGTAAGGTCAGATGTTGTTAACCCAGACGCCATGTTGTGGTAACATATATCACCACCAGCCAAGGTATCCATAGTACTGTTGAAAAAAGACATGGGACAGCAGACAGGAACACAGAAGTTATGTGGGAACATACATTTCCCATTGCTTTGCATGGGACTTTAAACAAAAACCCCGACCCTCAGAAATGGGGGTAGTTAAGGGATAAATTAACGATCCTATACTTTAAGTGGACGTATAAGTAACATGTGACCAAGTGTTATCGAAATATCTACAGCTGTTATGAAGTAACATGTATTTCCCATAGAGTTGAATGGGACTTTAAAGAAAAACCCCGACCATGGCAAATGGGGGTGGGTAAGGCTTAAAGCACCTATCCTATGTTTGTGGCTGACATATAAGTAACCTGTGTGCCAAGTTTCATGTAAATATCTTTAGCCGTTTGGACGTGATGCTGGTACATACATACATACATACACACACACGTTGAGTTTTATATATATATAGATTCACACTAAATTCATGTGTTAGGCGTGGGGTTGACATAGTAATCCCGTGTGCTCCATCAGGCCCTTTTTTTAACATGAGATCGTCTGAACAAAACAAAGGAGACAAAAACAGCTCATTTTACCATGGTGGCAGCCCAGCTCACGCTCAGTCCCCTGTAGTGCCCACAAGACCCTTTAATATAACATTGTCCCATTGGTTAACTGTCTATATAAATTAATTTGTATTCATATACAATACAGCAGAGTACACAGAATTTGCATACGTCATTAGAAAACATTTTTACATATATGAACATTGTGTTATTATAGGAGCTCCTCTACCAGCTGTGCGCCCCAAGCGCACAAGGCGACAGGCCGTAGAGGAGGAGGATGAAGAGGAGGAGCAGGATGCGGAAGAGGAGGAGAGGGATGAGGAGGAGCAGCCAGGTCCCTCCCACTCGCCACCCCCAGCTCCTGTTGAGGAGCAAGATGAGGAGCTGCACCCCCCCCCCAAAACTTCTGGTGGAGTATCGGCTGTAGGAGAAGAGGAGCAGGAGGAAGAGACCGTTCCTGTGAGCCTCAGTCAAGAGGGTAAATATGTGCACAAAGATTAATAACATTTCAACAATAAGATGTAGATATAAAAATGGACAGCATTTAAAGCGCACCCGTCAGATTTCAGAACAATAATATGTTATTTATGATAGAAGTATATGTGCTAGACACATAACAATTGTATAGACATGATAATGACTGTTTAATAAGCAACATAAATATTTTATTTATTTGGTCACGGTCTTTGAAATCCAAATGTTTTTTTCTTATATCCTAACCGTTTTGAAAAAGATGGAGAGAAAGCAAACTGCCATGCACAGTCTCACAGCAAGAATACTCTCCAACCAGCAGAGAATAAAATTTATAAACCGCCAAAATGAACAGCTGGCACAACAGCTGATAAAGGAGAGTGCGGAGATGGCAGAGCTTCACAAGCTCATGAATAATTATATTTGATTTTTTTTTTATTTTAATAAAAAATGTTATTTTTTGAAAATGTTTAATTTCTTATTGAGAGTTTTAGTTTTTTCAACACATCTAACTTCACATCTAACACATCAACATCAACATCAACACATCTAACATCATAATAACCAAAAACATTTTATACTATTACTAGCTGAATACCAGGCGTTGCCCGGTCTTCCTATCTTAACCTTTTGGGGAGGAAAATCATAGTAATATAAATATACCCATCTTTTATATAAGGGTGTAGGTAAGGGTTAATGTAACTGTCATATATTTTTATTTGGCATATAAGTAATATGTGTAGCAGGTATTATTGAAATATCTCTAGGCGTACAGAAGTTATGTGGGAACATACATTTCCCATTGATTTGCAGGGGACTTTAAAAAAAAACCTGACCCTCACAAATGGGGGTAGTTAAGGAATAAATTAACTATCCTATAGTTTAAGTGGACATATAAGTAACATGTGATCAAGTGTTATCGAAATATCTACAGCCGTTTGGAAGTTATGCAGTAACATGTATTTCCCATAGAGTTGAATGGGACTTTAAAGAAAAACCCCGACCATGGCAAATGGTGGTGGGTAAGGGTTAAACCACCTATCCTATGTTTGTTGCTGACATATAAGTAACATGTGTGCCAAGTTTCATGTTAATATCTTTAGCCGTTTGGACGTGATACTGGAACATACATCCACACGTTGAGTTTTATATATATATATATTTTATTTAACACAAACCTAGGACAAACTAAAGTACACGGACACAGACATGACGAACACAAAATAAACTGTTGAAAAATGCATATAACAAAAGCAACTATATATATATATATATATAGATATAGAGATTAGAGAGAGAGAGCGAGAAAGAGAGAGAGAGAGTGCAGATTTGCTCTTGCAGACAGGCTAATGGTTGCAGTATAAAGGCCACAAACCAGGGTTTAACATAAAGTTCATTGTTTTAGTTACACTTGCTGTTACGATCCGGTCCGGTAGCTTGTAGCGGAGGCTGTTGGTGGATCCGCTGTGCCAGAGAGGTCATGAAGCATTACTCAGCATGGAGGCAGCAGCAGTAGTATTAAAATATAATGTAATTATCACACAGGCAGCATTTACAAGCAGTAGTGGTAATAGTACTAGATAGCATCTAAACACTTGGGCAAGACTTTACAGCATCAGCAGTGGCCATAGTAGTCAATAGTGTCAAATAACTTGTGACATAGGTGTCGTGAGCAGCAGCAGTATTAGTAACAGTAGACAATATAGTGTCAAATCACTCGGGAAAGAGGTGCCATGAACAGCAGCAGCAGCAGTAATAATAGTAGTATAGAGTGGCAAATAACTTGTGACATAGGTGTCTTGACTGAGCAGTAGTAGTAGTAGACAATACAGTGTCAAATCACTTGGGCAAGAGGTGCCATGATGAACAGCAGCAGCAGCAGCAGCAGCAGCAGTAGTGGTAATAGTAGTATAGAGTGGCAAAGAACTTGTAACATAGGTGTCTTGACTGAGCAGTAGTAGTAGTAGTAGTAGATACAGAGTCAAATCACTTGGGCAGGAGGTGCCATGATGAGCAGCAGTGGTAATAGTATTATAGAGTGGCAAATAACTTCTGACATAGGTGTCTTGACTGAGCAGCAGTAGTAGTTGTAGTAGACAATACATAGTCAAATCAGTTGGGCAGGAGGTGCCATGATGAACAGCAGTGGTAATAGGAGTATAGAGTGGGAAATAACTTCTGACATAGGTGTCTTGACTGAGCAGCAGTAGTAGTAGTAGTAGTAGTAGTAGTAGTAGTAGACATTGACAATACAGTGTCAAATCACTTGGGCAGGAGGTGCCATGATGAACAGCAGTGGTAATGGTAGTATAGAGTGTCAAATAACTTCTGACATAGGTGTCTTGACTGAGCAGCAGTAGTAGTAGTAGTAGACATTGACAATACAGTGTCAAATCACTTGGGCAGGAGGTGCCATGATGAACAGCAGTGGTAATAGGAGTATAGAGTGGGAAATAACTTCTGACATAGGTGTCTTGACTGAGCAGCAGTAGTAGTAATAGTATTAGACATTGACAATACAGTGTCAAATCACTTGGGCAGGAGGTGCCATGATGAACAGCAGTGGTAATGGTAGTATAGAGTGTCAAAACTTCTGACATATGTGTCTTGATTGAGCAGCAGCAGTAGTAGTAGTAGTAGTAGTAGTAGTAGACATTGACAATACAGTGTCAAATCACTTGGGCAGGAGGTGCCATGATGAACAGCAGTGGTAATAGTAGTATAGAGTGGGAAATAACTTCTAACATAGTTGTCTTGACTGAGCAGCAGTAATAGTATTAGACATTGACAATACAGTGTCAAATCACTTGGGCAGGAGGTGCCATGATGAACAGCAGTGGTAATAGTAGTATAGAGTGGGAAATAACTTCTAACATAGTTGTCTTGACTGAGCAGCAGTAGTAGTAATAGTATTAGACATTGACAATACAGTGTCAAATCACTTGGGCAGGAGGTGCCATGATGAACAGCAGTGGTAATAGGAGTATAGAGTGGGAAATAACTTCTGACATAGGTGTCTTGACTGAGCAGCAGTAGTAGTAATAGTATTAGACATTGACAATACAGTGTCAAATCACTTGGGCAGGAGGTGCCATGATGAACAGCAGTGGTAATAGGAGTATAGAGTGGGAAATAACTTCTGACATAGGTGTCTTGACTGAGCAGCAGTAGTAGTAATAGTATTAGACATTGACAATACAGTGTCAAATCACTTGGGCAGGAGGTGCCATGATGAACAGCAGTGGTAATGGTAGTATAGAGTGTCAAAACTTCTGACATATGTGTCTTGATTGAGCAGCAGCAGCAGCAGTAGTAGTAGTAGTAGTAGTAGTAGACATTGACTATACAGTGTCAAATCACTTGGGCAGGAGGTGCCATGATGAACAGCAGTGGTAATAGGAGTATAGAGTGGGAAATAACTTCTGACATAGGTGTCTTGACTGAGCAGCAGTAGTAGTAGTAGTAGTAGACATTGACAATACAGTGTCAAATCACTTGGGCAGGAGGTGCCATGATGAACAGCAGTGGTAATAGGAGTATAGAGTGGGAAATAACTTCTGACATAGGTGTCTTGACTGAGCAGCAGTAGTAGTAATAGTATTAGACATTGACAATACAGTGTCAAATCACTTGGGCAGGAGGTGCCATGATGAACAGCAGTGGTAATAGGAGTATAGAGTGGGAAATAACTTCTGACATAGGTGTCTTGACTGAGCAGCAGTAGTAGTAGTAGTAGTAGACATTGACAATACAGTGTCAAATCACTTGGGCAGGAGGTGCCATGATGAACAGCAGTGGTAATAGGAGTATAGAGTGGGAAATAACTTCTGACATAGTTGTCTTGACTGATCCAGAGGAGTCATGGGAGAAAGTCATGTGGGCAGATGAGACCATAATATAACTGGTCATAATTCCACTAACCGTGTTCGGAGGAAGAAGAATGATGAGTACCATGCCAAGAACGCCATCCCTACTGTGAAGCATGGGGGTGGTAGCATCATGCTTTGGGGGTGTTTTTTTGCACATGGGACAGGGTGACTGCACTGTATTAAGGAGAGGATGACCGGGGCCATGTATTGCGAGATTTTGGGCAACAACCTCCTTTCCTCAGTTAGAGCTTTGAAGATGGGTCGAGGCTGGGTCTTCCAACATGACAATGACCCAAAGCACACAGCCAGGATAACCAAGGAGTGGCTCTGTAAGGAGCATATCAAGGTTCTGGCGTGGCCTAGCCAGTCTCCAGACCTAAACCCAATAGAGAATCTTTGGAGGGAGCTCAAACTCCGTGTTTCTCAGCGAGAGCCCAGAAACCTGACTGATGTAGAGAAGATCTGTGTGGAGGAGTGGGCCAAAATCCCTCCTCCAGTGTGTGCAAAGCTGGTGTAAAACTACAAGAAAGGTTTGACCGCTGTAATTGCAAAGAAAGCCTACTGTACCAAATATTAACATTGATTTTCTCAGGTGTTCAAATAATTATTTTCATCACTGTAAATACATCAGGGAATGCATGACAAGGGACCCTTCAGCGCCCTGAACCGACGGCGGGTGCCAGAAAGTCACCGCCGATCCAGGACTCATTCATCTTGATGAATGTGAGTCTGTCCACGGAGTCTGTGGACAGACGGGTCCTCTTGTCCGTGACCACCCCACCTGCCGTGCTGAATGTCTGCTCAGATAGTACGCTGGAGGGGGGGCAAGACAATAACTCCAGCGCATACTGAGCGAGCTCGTGGCAGGTGTCCAATCTGGCAACCCAGTACTCCATGGGGTCGTCGGTGATCATACTGTCAGAAGCACCGACGGACGCCATGTAATCTGCCACCATGTGGGCCAGCCGCTGGTGGTGACTGCTGCTGCTGCTGCTGGTACTGGGTCGCTCAGATTGGAAGAACATCCTCATCTCACCCATTAGGTCCCCTGCTCGGCTGCTGCTGGGTGCAGCCACCTGCTGGGTGAGATGAGGGGGGACAACTGGAGGCTGGGGAGTTGCCTGCTCCAACCGGCTGACTATGCCTGCCTGCAGTTCCTCCATCTGGCGCTGCCTCCGGCTGGCTGGGATGAACTGCTCCAGTTTCCCCTTGCACCTGGGATCTAAAAGGGTGGCCACCCAAAAATCATCCCTCTCCTTGATGGTCTTAACCCGGGGGTCCCTCCTGAGGCATCTCAGCATGTGGGCAGCCATGGGGAAGAGCACAGCCCGCTGTGTCTCCTCATCGCTGCCCGGGTCCATGACGTCCGACTCTTCATGCTGGAGGCGCTGCTGCTCGCGCTCAGAGATGCCCAACCCCCGGACTATCGGTGCCACCAACACCGGCTCTCCCTCCTGACCAGGCCCTGACTCCAGGACGACACCAGTAAACTCCTGATCATCATCATCCTCCTCCTCCTCGTCCTGGGCCTGGTCTTGGTGAAGCAGTGCTGCCTCCTCCCGCTCCACCAAGGCACTCTCCCCAGCTTCGAGCAGGCGATCTAGTGTCTTGTCCAGCAGGAACACTATAGGGAGCACGTCATTGAGGCCGACATGCTCCCTGCTGACCATCTTGGTCGCCTGCTCGAAAGGGCCCAACACTTGGCAGACCTGGTGTATCTGCCCCCACTCCGCACAGGTGATGTACGGGAGTGTTTGTGAAGGCCCGTCAGTGCCTAGCTCCATCAGGTACTCCCTCACCGCCCTTCGCTGCTCCCACAACCTCTCCAGCATGTGGAGGGTGGAGTTCCACCGCGTCACACTGTCCACAATCAGCCTGTGAAGGGGCAGCCTGCCACTTGGACAGGGACGCGGTAGCGGTTGGGGAGCGCCTGAAGTGGCTGGCAATCCTACGCACCCTTAGCACAATGTCACTCAACCCGGGATAGGTGCGCAGGAACTTCTGCACCACAAGGTTGAGGACATGTGCCAGACAGGGCACGTGGGTCAGACTGCCAGCCTTGAGGGCGGAGAGTAGGTTGCTGCCGTTATCACAGACAACCATACCTGCCTGGAGCCTTCGGGGTGTCAGGCACTTCTGGACCTGAGCCTGAAGTGCGGTCAGCACTTCAGTGCCAGTGTGTCTCCGGTCCCCTAAACTAACAAGCTGGAGCACGGCCTGACAGCGCACGTGCCCCACACTTGAGTAGCTACGGGGGCGCTTGCTGGGAGGCTCAGCAGCTGCGGAGACAGAGGCTTGACGGAGACCAGCAGTTCTCCCCTGGATACCCCGGGGCGGCACCACGAAATCTGTTGCCGCCGATCCCTCCCCGGCGCCTCGGAGGGAAACCCAATGGGCCGTGAAACTTATGTAGCGCCCCTGCCCATGCCTGCTGGTCCAGCCATCCATTGTCAGATGAACCCTGTCGCTGACAGCGTGATCCAGCGACAGGGTTACATTCTGCACAATGTGCTGGTGTAGGGCAGGGACACCAGTCTTGGCAAAGAAATGGCGGCTGGGGACACACCATTGGGGTTGGGCCTGCTCCAACATCTGCCTGAAGGGGTTGCTGTCAACTATGTTGAAGGGCAGCAGATGTTGGGCAATAACCCTTGCCAGGAGCCCATTGAGTGAACGCACACGTCGGTCTCCAGGGGGGAAGGGAGTGGTGCGTTCAAAGGCGTCTGAAATCGACACCTGGCGCCGGACGGCAGTGCAGGACACAGACGCAGAGGGTGCTGTGAAAGTAGAGGTCTGGATGCCGGTACCAGTAGCTCTACTAGAGGGAGCGGGGGGGCATGACCTGCTGGGAAGAGATGAAGCTGTGGCAGGGGCTGCTGTACCCTGCTCACTTGTGGTGGTGGCGCTGCTACCACCACCAGGCTTCATCTCGTCATACACCCGCCAGTGGTTGATTCGCAGGTGCTGGTTCAGGGCTGTGGTACCCACCCGAGCCAAACACTTCCCTCTCTTCACCCTGACTTTACAGATCTGGCAGATGGCCATGGTAGGGTTGTCTGCTACCAGGGTGAAGTAGTCCCAGACAGGTGACTTCAGCACCGCCCTCCTGTCAGATGGGGTGACGCTGACTTGCACCTGCTGGGACTCGGTGCGCACAGGTGGAGCTGCCTGCTGCTGCTGACACCTCCTGCTGCCATCACCAGTGGAGACCCTGACGCTGGTCTCCCTGGTGGTGACCTGGCGCACCGTTTCCCCAGGGTGCCTACCTTCCCCGTCGTCACTGACGCAGTGAGCCGACGAGTCAGATGGCACCCATGATGGGTCACCCTCCTCTTCGCCCCAAGGTATGTCAGACCCAGTGCTGCAATGTGGTGGTCTGAGGGAACCAGCTTACATGGAGCCACTAGCCTGGCTCCACTGTCCCCTCACCCACGCCTGGGTCTGACTAGGCGCTGTTGTTGCCTGCACCAAAACAGCAGCACCACTTTGAAGGGATGTCTCTGGGATACTGACAGCAGGTATCCCATCCTCCTCATCCATCCCTTCAAAAAGGTCCTGACCATCAGGACAGAGCGGGAGGTCTGCCTGATGCATGGCCTCCCCCAAGAGATCCCTCTCACTGTCGCTGTCGAACAGTAAGATGCTGGACTCTTGGGGGCTGGGGGGGTACTAAAGGCACCGGTGTAGTGGTGGTGCTACTGGTAGTCGGGACTGATGACTCAGTGGCACTGCTGTGCCCCATATAGTCCACCACTACTGGAGCCTGAGATGGCAATATCGGGCGGCTGCCCGATGAAAAAAAATCCCGGATGAGGCGGACTCCCGTTCCACCCAATCCTCTGCCAATAGTAGGGGCGCGAGAGGTACCCCGTGCTGGCAGCGACCCAGCACTGGGAGTAACTCCCCTACCCCTGCTGCCACGGCTACGGCCACGTATGCCGCTCATAATTGCTGATGTGGGGGGGGGGGGGGTAAACTTTATTGGGGGGGGAAATGTGAGGAAGTTTTTTTTTTTTTTTTTTAAAAGACAGGCACGTAGACAAAGACGTAGACAGACAGCTACTAAACTATAATAAAACTAGTACACCAAAGACAAGGACTACAAAAAATAAAAAAAAATGCACTAAACAAACACTAACTGCTTACACAAACTTATATGACTATAAACTAAAGCTCTGCGCACTCTAACACGCAGACACGGTGAGAGAAAATGAGTAATATAAATAAAAAGTACCAGTCTATAAAGACGTGAAAGAGAGCACAAATAGGCTCAAAATATCAAGTACAAAAAATAAAAGTACATAAAATGTTCAGACTTCAAGGTAAAATAAAATAGATGACAATCCAATAAGGATCACCAAGATATAACCGTGATAAATGTCCAGAGTGATGTGAAAAATATGTGTGAATAATAAAAATCAAGTGCTAATGTTCATATAAGCTGCCAGAGAAATGTCACTTAGGTGTTCTCAAAACAGTCCAATAAAATGTTGCCAGACGGGTGTAGTAATCCCTCCCTGGGCTCCCGGGACTCTTACCTCCGCGTGGATAATATAATGCCTCCACTATAGGTGTCACTCCCGGTCCTCTGTATGTAGACTCCACCAATCCTGATTAGATAGCCATAGCCAGGTCCTCAGTATCTCCGGATAATGGGTATGTCCAGCAAGAGGGGAAACATGAAAACAGAGGAGGGGACTCCAATCGTGAAGTAGTAAGCACCAAAAGAAGTTTAATAAAGGAAAAATCTGCGCTTACATGCGATCTGACAAATAACAGCAAAGAAAACTTTTAAAACGAGCGGCGTTTCAGGCGCCTGTATACGTCACTCCAGGTGTACGTCCTCCCGTCCAATCCCACCTGGAGTGACGTATACAGGCGCCTGAAACGCCGCTCGTTTTAAAAGTTTTCTTTGCTGTTATTTGTCAGATCGCATGTAAGCGCAGATTTTTCCTTTATTAAACTTCTTTTGGTGCTTACTACTTCACGATTGGAGTCCCCTCCTCTGTTTTCATGTTTCCCCTCTTGCTGGACATACCCATTATCCGGAGATACTGAGGACCTGGCTATGGCTATCTAATCAGGATTGGTGGAGTCTACATACAGAGGACCGGGAGTGACACCTATAGTGGAGGCATTATATTATCCACGCGGAGGTAAGAGTCCCGGGAGCCCAGGGAGGGATTACTACACCCGTCTGGCAACATTTTATTGGACTGTTTTGAGAACACCTAAGTGACATTTCTCTGGCAGCTTATATGAACATTAGCACTTGATTTTTATTATTCACACATATTTTTCACATCACTCTGGACATTTATCACGGTTATATCTTGGTGATCCTTATTGGATTGTCATCTATTTTATTTTACCTTGAAGTCTGAACATTTTATGTACTTTTATTTTTTGTACTTGATATTTTGAGCCTATTTGTGCTCTCTTTCACGTCTTTATAGACTGGTACTTTTTATTTATATTACTCATTTTCTCTCACCGTGTCTGCGTGTTAGAGTGCGCAGAACTCCACTTTATTGCATTTACTTATTTTGTGTACTGTAAACACTTTAGGTTTTGCAGCACTTATTGTTACACAATTTTGTTTAGGGTTTTTACATTGAAGATCTTTAGTAGCGCAAAAGCACTGCCACTTTATAAACTAAAGCTATTTTTTTTTTTTTTTTTTTTACACTGACTGACAAGGACTACAACTACAAAAAAAAAATGCACTAAACCAACACTAACTAATAAAAAAAATATTTTTTTTTTTTTTTTTACACAAAACACAGACACTAAACACACACTAAACTAAGCTAGCTGAAAGAAATGTACACTAACAGTATGTACACTTACTACACAGAAATCTATCTAACACTAAGCTAAACTAACCTGGACAACACAACACAAAACGTAGCTTTTAAAAAAGCTCTTGGGTCTTTTGCTTTGAAAAAAGCAGTTTAGAATAAGTATAATATGAACTGGAATCACTAGCAATGAAGCACAATGCTGATACTGCAAGATCAAACAGGAACACAGAAACAGTCCACACTCTCTAGCCACCTTCTGAATCTGCAATGAAATGCTGCTGGGAGTGACCTTATATAATGGCCGTGCAGGCAGGTTCCTATTGGTTGCTATGGAGGTTGCTAACCTCCGACAACTGTGGTAGGAGAACTCTGATTGGCTCTGATGCAAAAGAAGGGCGGAGAAAATAATCGCGCAATATTCCTATTGCCGAATATTCGCATTGCGAATATTCAGCAATATAAAATGATCGCTTCAGCTACTCGGCCCAAGGTCTCTAATCATACCAGCAATGCTTTTAGACGTCGATGGAGATCACTAGGATGTGATCTGTTTTAAAAATAAAATTGAAAAAATCGCTCTGATGCAGAAGAAGGGCGAAGAAAATAATCGCGCAATATTCCTATTGCCGAATAATCGCATTGCGATTTTTCGGCAATATAAAATGATCGCTTCAGCTACTCGGCCCAAGGTCACTAATCATACCAGCAATGCTTTTAGACATCGATGGAGATCTCTAGGATGTGATCTGTTCTAAAAATAAAATTGAAAAAATCCAAATATTCGGAATAGCGAATATTGACCGCGAAATTCGAAATATTCGCGAATACTCGAATATGCCATATTTGAGCCGAATATTCGCAATACGAATATTCGTGAGCAACACTGGTCCTTCCACAACAAATGTACGTGCTGTTGCCCAAGGCTAGTGGCTTTCTGCGAAGGACCCGTTGGGTAGGGGTGACAGAGGACACCCTTGTCTCGGCCCCCTCCCCAGACTGAACTTGTCAGACTGTTTGTTCACTTTTACTCTGGCCTCTAGGGATCTATAAAGCGTTTTTACCCAGTTAAAAAAACCCGGCCCAAGTTGGACTGCTTCCATGGCTCTCCAAAGATATTGCCATTCAAGGCTGTCAAAGGCCTTGGCGGCATCCAAGGACGGAACAGCCCTCTCTCTACCCTTGTCCGTCGGGACCTGGAGGTTTAAATATACCCGCCTTATATTTGTGCTACTTCCAGGTATAAAGCCCGATTGGTCGGGGTGGATGAGTCTCTGTATCACCTTGTTCAACCTAGCCGCTAGGACCTTTGCCAGAATTTTCATATCAGAATTTAATAAAGCGATAGGCCTATATGAGGCAGTGTTAAACGGATCCTTACCCTCCTTATATATAGTAATTATAGTAGATTCCATCATTGATGGAGGGAGCACTCCCTTTATCGCCAACCAATTTAATACCCTCAACAATTTTGGGAGCAAGATCTTCCTGTAGTGGCAGTATATCTCAATCGGGAGCCCATCTGGGCCCAGTGATTTCTGTCCTGCCATCTCATTCATAGCTCACTATATCTCCTCTAACATTATGGGGCTCTGTCTATCTAACTCTGTTCTATCCTTCTTGGTAAGGGTAGGGTCAGTCAGATCCTTAAAAAAAGAATCCATTCCGTCCCCCGTCTCCTCCTGTCAGGAACTATACAGTTCCTCATAATATTCTTTAAACCTAGCCACTATTTCTGGGGTATATGAAGATACCCTTCTATCCCCGGTGGCAATAGTAGGTACCACAGGAGAGGGAGTGTTCACCCTAACTATTTGTGCCAGCATACATCCCATACTTTCCCCCTCTCCAAAGGCAGATTGCCTCTGAAAGAGGTATTTGTTCTCTATCTTTCTAAGGGTCACTAAGCGATAGTTCTGTTGTTCCTCTATCCAGAGCCTGAGTCTGTATGGTGTCTTGTTATTAATGTACTGTTCATCCGCAGTTGTTACTCCCTCCCCAATTAATCTCTCCCAGTCCTTAGTCTGCTTTTTAATTTTTGAGATTTGTTGTATCATGATGCCTCTTAAAAAGGCCTTTGGGGTGTCCCATACTATTCCCTCTGAGGCGATACTTCTATTTAAAGAACAACCTCTCTCAGAGAAACCATTACCTCGTTCGGGTCCCCCATCAATTCGATCCAGAAAGGGCTTATTCTCCAATCTCCAGGATGCTTACACTCACCTAGTTCAAGTGACATGGTCTCCGGGGAATGATCCGACAAGCCCCTTGGCATGTAGTTCACATTCTTTATCATAGTCATCATCTCCTCATTTCCCAGAACTAGATCAATTCTGGAGAGCGTGGGGTGTGAGATGAAAGAAAAATCCTGGATCGCCGCACTCCTCAAAAAACGATGTCTTTATTCAAAACATGAAAAAACAACAAAAATTCAAATGGAAAAAACAGCCAAAATTCATGCAGTCAACCAAGAAGTGGATTAAGAAAAAAGAGCTGACATGTTTCGCATCCTGTGATGCTTACTCGTAGCTAGTGAACAAATGACTAAAATGTGCTTAAATAGGGGAGGGAAAGAGGTGAATGGGGCATTTCACCAAACACTCCCAGGTGATCATTAGTCAAAGGAACACTATTTTCCTTGATGTATCACACATGAGGTGCTCCTGTGTATGAGATTGAAAAAGATTTGTGAATGAAAAAATATCTAATTTCTCACACATCCTTTTCACTGGTTATGACATATATATATATGTGTCTCACACATGGGGTCTCTCCTCTTTTTTTCTTTCTCTTGTTTGGTCTCATCATCAAGAGTTTGAGAAATTAGATGTTTTTTCATTCACAAATATTTTTCAATCTCATACACAGGAGCACCTCATGTGTGATACATCAAGGAAAATAGTGTTCCTTTGACTAATGATCACCTGGGAGTGTTTGGTGAAACGCCCCATTCACCTCTTTCCCTCCCCTATTTAAGCACATATTAGTCATTTGTTTACTAGCTACGAGTAAGCATCACAGGATGCGAAACATGTCAGCTCTTTTTTCCTAATCCACTTCTTAGTTGACTGCATGAATTTTAGCGTTTTTTTCCATTTGAATTTTTGTTGTTTTTTCATGTTTTGAATAAAGACATCGTTTTTTGAGGAGTGCGGCGATCCAGGATTTTTCTTTCATCTCATGGTAATTGAGCACAGCCAGCACCCTCTTGGTTTGTTGGGACGGAAGCAATGGGGATTGATTGTTTTTAGAGCGGTATACTTTTCTTCACTACTGTCGGGCTTCCAGATTCCGTATTCTCCAGATGTCCTTCATGCCGGTTTCTTTCAGAAAATCGGCCAGCCGGCTATCCGTTGCATTGCCCACTAGTGTCCCTGGGGGAAACCTATCTAGTTTTCGGTTCATTACCGTATTAAAATCCCCCAGCACTATCACCGGCACCCATGGCTTGTCCAGGACAAAAAAATCATACTGACAACAGAAACTACTCAAATGACCCTGATCAAAAGTTTATATACCCCATTTCTTAATACCGTATATTGCCCCCTTTAACCACTTAACGACCGCCGTATGTAGATATACGTCGGCAGAATGGCACGGACAGGCACATCCACGTACCTGAACGTGCCTGCCTTGACGTGGGTCCGATCGGGACCCCCCCGCTACATGCAGCGGTTCCGTGGGCTCTGGGAGCGATCCAGGATGAGGGGGAGGCTATTCGTTTCTAGCCACCCCCTCACGATCGCTCCCAGCCAGTCAGATGCCTCCTCTGCCCGCCCTCTGCCTGTGTAACTGTAAACAGGAAGTGAGGAAGTGATGTCACCCTCCTCGTGTCGGTCTTTTCGTCCGACGCTGAGGAGAGAAGACATCTCACAGTAAGTTGCACCAAGCACCACACTGACACCAGTACACACAGGCACATAAACCCCCCCCAGTCACCCCAGATCACCCCCCGATCACCCCCCGATCACCCCCCCAGCCCCCTGTCACAGTGTCACTGATTGCAGTGATCCTTTATTTTCTGATCACTGCATTTAGTGTAATTTGTGACAGAAAAAAATGTTAGGGCAGTTAGCTTTAGGCCCTTTTAGGTCCAGGTTAGCCCCCTACCCCCCTCAATAAAGGTTTAACCCCTTGATCACCGCCCTAGTTAACCCTTTCACCCCCTATTGCCAGTGTCACTAAGCGATCGGTTTTCTGATCGCTGTATTAGTGTCACTGGTGCCGCTAGGTAGCTAGTTATTTTTTGAGGTTCGCCAACCAGGTTTTTATAGCGTTAGGTACCCCTATAAATAAAGGTTTTAACCCCTGATTGCCCCTAGAGTTAACCCTTTCACCAGTGATCACCGTATAAGTGTCACTGGTGACGCAGGTTAGCCAGTTAGTTATTTAGTTATTTAGGTTCACCGCCAGGTTTTTAGAAAGCGTCAGGTACCCCCATATATTACCTAATAAAGGTTTTAACCCCCTGATTGCCCCCTAGTTAACCCTTTCACCAGTGATCACCGTATAAGTGTTACGGTTGACGCTGGTTATTTAGTTTGCTGTTTATAGCCTCAGGGCACCCGCCGTATATAACCCAATAAAGGTTTAACCCCCTGATCGCCCGGCGGGTGATATCAATAACATTTTAGTGTCAGTCAGGGTCTGCGTCGCCCCAGGCAGCGTTAGGTTAGTGCCAGTAACGCTTACACCCACGCGCAAAGCATACACCCCCTTTAGTGGTATAGTATCTGATCAGATCTATACTAGCGTACCCAGCAGTTTAGGGTACCCAAAAACGCATTGTTAGCGGGATCAGCCCAGATACCCGCTAGCACCTGCGTTTTGCCCCTCCGCCCAGCCCAGCCCAACCCACCCAAGTGCAGTATCGATCAATCACTGTCACTTCCAAAACACAACACACATAACTGCAGCATTCGCACAGACAGGCCTGATCCCTGCGATCGCTAACAGTTTTTTTGGAAGCGTTTTCTACGTTTGCTGACAGTCAGGTGCTTTTTTTTACCTGTGAATCATCACTACTGTACGACTAAATTTAGAGCCCAAAATGGCAAAGCGAATGTACAGTAGTGAAGAGGCCTTCAGGATTCTGAGCATGACAGATAGTGAAGAGGAGGTCACGTATCTGTTAGATTCTGGCTCAGAATACGATCCTGTTTACGACAGCGGCTCCATGCCAGATAGCTCTGACGGCGTTGTGGAAGTTGTGGTCCCTGCTAAGACCAGGCGTACCCGACCCCGTTCTGATGTTGTTGAGCAGAAAGAACCGCAGGACCCTTGAATGGAGCAGAGAAGTACTAGCGCCGCTATTCCTTCTGGTGAACTGGCAAGCACCAGCGGCCTAGTACACCCTGGTCGTTCATCCAGCACTGCAGTATCACGTGGTGACGTGGCAAATCCCATAAGTGCATTTCAAGCTGGCGAGGTGGCAAGCACAAGTAGTGTCCCACTGCCACAGAGAAAAAGACAAAGACAGGCCCGTCGTGCCCATAGTGCCCTTCCTGCAGAATTTGCCTATCCTGATTGGGTCCCCACCACTTCTGCAGAACCAGTACTTCCCCCATTCACTGGCCAACCCGGTATTCAGGTGGATACAGCTGATTTTACACCACTTGATTTTTATTCGCTGTATTTCACGGAAGATCTCTATAGATCTATTGTGGACCAGAGTAATTTATATGCTGGTACTTACATCGCCGCTAATCCCCAGTCCGTCCTTGCCAGAGAATGGAGACCACTTACGGTTTCCGAATTTAAGACCTTTCTGGGCCTTACCCTCAACATGGGCATACACCAATTTCCGAAGTTGCGTATGTATTGGTCCACAAGTCCACACCACCATATGCCCATATTCTCTGCTCACATGGCCAGGAAACGATACGAGGCGATCCTGCGGTTCTTGCATTTCAGTGACAATGCACTTTGTCGTCCGCGTGGAGACCCTGAATTTGACCGGCTCTACAAAATTCAGCCCCTCATAAACCATTTCAATGAACGTTATGCAGCCTTGTTTAATCCCCAGCAAGTTGTATGCGTTGATGAGTCCCTGATTACATTTTCTAGCCGCCTGTCTTTCAAGCAGTACCTTCCCAGCAAGCGTGCCAGATACGGGGTCAAGCTCTATAAGCTTTGTGACAGGGCAACAGGCTACACATGGAGCTTTAGGGTTTATAAGGGCAAAGATAGTGAGGTAGAGCTGGAGGGTTGCCCAGATTACATGGGGAGCGCTGGCAAGACCGTGTGGGACTTGGTGTCACCCTTATTCGGAAAGGGGTACCACTTATACGTGGACAATTATTACACCAGCGTGCCACTTTTTAGTAACTTGTTTGATCATCAGATTGGAGCATGTGGCACCGTGCGACCTAATCGCCGTGGCTTTCCCCAGCGGCTTGTAGATTCCAGTCTTAGGCTGGGGGCGAGAGCCTGCTGCAGGTGTAATAATTTGCTCGCTGTGAAGTGGCGGGACAATAAGAATGTTTTCGTTCTTACCACCCTTCACACAGACACGACAGTCTTGTGGAGAAACCCCTCTGTGTCCACGAATATAACAAAAATATGGGAGGGGTGGACCTCAACGACCAGTTGATGGCGCCGTATCATATTGCCCGTAAGGCGAGAGGCTAGTACAAAAAAGTGTCTCTATATTTATTTCAATTGACTTTACTGAATGCTTATGTCTTATACAAAGCTTCAGGACGGAATGGATCCTTCCTTGAATTTCAGGATGAGATCATCTTAGAACTCCTGTATCCAGGCGGTTCTGCACCTCATCATCCCCTACCAAATGCAGTAAGCCGACTGCATTAAAGGGATTTTTCGTATGTCCTCGAGAGTACCCCTACCCAACGAGCCCCCCAAAGATGATGTTGTGTCTGTAGCAAGCGCGGATATAGGTGTGACACCCATTATTTTTGTCCCCGCTGTCCTGCCGATCCTGGTCTTGTATTGGTGAATGTTTTGAACGCTTCCACACACTAGTGAAGTATTAGCGTAGGGTAAAACATTTCACAGGCTAGGCACACTTACACAGGGTCTCCCAAGATGCCATCGCATTTTGAGAGACCCAAACCTGGAACCGAAAAGTTGAACAGTTACCGTTACAAAAAAAGTGTTAAAAAAAAGTAAAAAATAAAAACACAAAAAAATATATAAAAAAAATAAATAAAAATAGTTGTCGTTTTATTGTTTTCTCCCTCTCTATTCTCTCTCTATTGTTCTTCTCTTTTTTACTGTATTTTATTCTGCAAAGTTTTATTGTTGTTATGTTTTTTCATGCTTGCTTTTCAGGTATGTAATTTACTTTACTGTTTTCAGGTACGCCATTCAGCTGTTGCACGGACTTATTTATCTTGACAGCAACAGCGTTTGCACTGAGCCTGGTTTGCACTAAGGGGGAGGGGTTTTACTGAGGGGGGGTTTGCACTGAGCCTGGTTTGCACTAAGAGGGGGGTTGCACTAAGGGGGGGTTTGCACTGAGGGGGTGGGTTGTACTGAGGGGGGTCTGCACTGAGGATGTCTGCACTGAAGGGGGGTGCACTGAAGGGGGTTTGTGTAGCATGCAGGGGGTCCAGAGCTGTGGGGGCTGTATAATGTAAAGGGGTCCAGAGGTGCAGGGGGCTGTGTAATGTAAAAGGGGTCCAGTGGGGCAGGGGGTTGTGCAATGTAAAGGGGTCCAGTGGTGCAGGGGGTTGTGTAATGTAAAAGGGTCCGGTGGTGCAGGGTGCTGTGTAATGTAAAGGGGTCCAGTGATGCAGGGTGCTGTTTAATGTAAAGGGTGCAGAGGTGTAGGGTGCTGTGTAATGTAAAGGGGTGCAGGGTGCTGTGTAATGTAAAAGGGTGCTGTGCAATGTAAAGGGGTCCAGAGGTGTAGGGTGCTGTGTAATGTAAAGAGGTGCAGGGGGTTGTGTAATGTAAAGGGGTCCAGAGGGTTGTGTGATGTAAAGGGGTCCAGAGGTGTAGGGTGCTGTGTAATGTAAAAGGGTGCAGGGTGTTGTGTAATGAGAAGGGGTCCAGAGGTGTAGGGTGCTGTGTAATGTAAAGGGGTCCAGAGGGCTGTGATGTAAAGGGGTGCAGGGTGCTGTGTAATGTAAAGGGGTCCAGAGGTGTAGGGTGCTGTGTAATGTAAAGGGGTCCAGAGGTGTAGGGTGCTGTGTAATGTAAAGAGGTGCAGGGGATGTGTAATGTAAAGCGGTCCAGAGGGCTGTGATGTAAAAGGGTGCAGGGTGCTGTGTAATGTAAATGGGGTCCAAAGGTGTAGGGTGCTGTGTAATGTAAAGGGGTCCAGAGGTGTAGGGTGCTGTGTAATGTAAAGAGGTGCAGGGGGTTGTGTAATGTAAAGAGGTCCAGAGGGTTGTGTGATGTAAAGGGGTTCAGAGGTGTAGGGTGCTGTGTAATGTAAAAGGGTGCAGGGTGTTGTGTAATGTAAAGGGGTCCAGAGGTGTAGGGTGCTGTGTAATGTAAAGGGGTCCAGAGGGCTGTGGTGTAAAGGGGTGCAGGGTGCTGTGTAATGTAAAGGGGTCCAGAGGTGTAGGGTGCTGTGTAATGTAAAGGGGTGCAGGGTGCTGTGTAATGTAAAGGGGTCCAGAGGTGTAGGGTGCTGTGTAATGTAAAGAGGTGCAGGGGGATGTGTAATTTAAAGGGGTCCAGAGGGCTGTGATATAAAAGGGTGCAGGGTGCTGTGTAATGTAAAGGGGTCCAGAGGTGCAGACGGCTGTGTAATGTAAAGGGGTCCAGAGGGCTGTGTGATGTAAAGGGGTGCAGGGGGCTGTGTAATGTAAAAGGGGTCCAGTGATGCAGGGTGCTGTGTAATGTAAAGGGGTCCAGTGATGCAGGGTGCGGTGTAATGTAAAGGGGTCCAGTGATACAGGGTGCTGTGCAATGTAAAGGGGTCCAGAGGTGCAGGGTGCTGTGTAATGTAAAGGGGTCCAGAGGTGCAGTTGTGGAGAGGGGGTACACAGTAGTAACAAAGAGATATTAAAGGATGCAGAGGGCACAGTGGGGTGTTTTTACATTTTAACGTGGGGGGGGTGCCAGATATTGGATCCGCTCCGGGTGCCAAATGCTCTAGGAACGCCCCTGAGCAGTAGACCTCCTCTGTAAATCTAATGTGGTAACCTGTAAAGGCTTTTAAAGGCTTTTAAAAATGTATGTAGTTTGTCGCCACTGTGCGTTTGTGCGCAATTTTAAAGTATGTCGTGTTTGGTATCCATGTACTCTGCCTAAGATATTTTTTTTTATTTCATCAATAATTTGGCCAATATAGTGTGTTTTAGTGCTTTAAAATAAAAAAAAGTGTATTTTCCCCCAAAAAATTTGTTTGAAAAATCGCTGCGCAAATACTGTGTGGAAAAAAAAATGCAACACCCACCATTTTAATCTGTAGGGCCTTTGCCTTAAAAAAATATATAATGTTTGGGGGTTCAACTTAACTTTCAAACAGTGTCAGAAAGGGCTTTGTCTTCAAGTGGTTAGAAGAGTGGGTGATGTATGACATAAGCTTCTAAATGTTGTGCATAAAATGGCAGGACAATTCAAAACCCCCCAAATGACCCCATTTTGGAAACTAGACACCCCAAGCTATTTGCTGAGAGGCATGTCGAGTCCATGGAATATTTTATATTTTGACACAAGTTGCGGTAAAAATAAATATTTATTTTTTTTGCGCAAAGTTGTCACTAAATGATATATTGCTCAAACATGCCATGGGCATATGTGGAATTACACCCCAAAATTCATTCTGCTGCTTCTCCTGAGTACGGGGATACCACATGTGTGAGACTTTTTGGGAGCCTAGCCACGTACGGGACCCCAAAAACCAATCACTGCCTTCAGGCTTTCTAAGGGTGTACATTTTTGATTTGACTCCTCACTACCTGTCACAGTTTCGGAGGCCATGGAATGCCCTGATGGCACAAAACCCCCCCAAATGACCCCATTTTGGAAAGTAGACACCCCAAGCTATTTGCTGAGAGGTATGGTGAGTATTTTGCAGATCTCGCTTTTTGTCACAAAGTTTTGTAAAAAACAAATGAGAGCTGAAAAATACTCACTATGCCTCTCAGCAAATAGCTTGGGGTGTCTACTTTCTAAAATGGGGTAATTTTGGGGGGTTTTATGCTATTTTGGCATTTTATGGCCTTCGAAACTGTGATAAGTAGTGAGGAGTGAAATCAAAAATGTATGCCCTTAGAAATCTTGAAGGCAGTGCTTGGTTTTCGGAGTCCCGTACGCAGCTAGGCTCCCCAAAAGTCCCACACATGTGGTATCCCCGTACTCAGGAGAAGCAGCAGAATGTATTTTGGGGTGTAATTCCACATATTCCCATGGCATGTGTGAGAAATATATCATTTAGTGACAACGTTTTGTAATTTTTTTTTTGGTCATTATTCAATCACTTGGGGCAAAAAAATGTAATATTCAATGGGCTTAACATGCATCTCAGCAAATAGCTTGGGGTGTCTCCTTTCCAAAATGGGGTCATTTGGGGGGGTTGTGTGCCATCTTGGCATTTTATGGCCTTCAAAACTGTTATAGGTAGTCATAGGTAGTGAGGAGTGAAATCAAAAATGTATGCCCTTAGAAATCTTGAAGGCGGTGCTTGGTTTTCGGGGTCCCGTACGCGGCTAGGATCCCAAAAAGTCCCACACATGTGGTATCCCCGTACTCAGGATAAGCAGCAGAATGTATTTTGGGGTGCAATTCCACATATAACCATGGCATGTGTGAGCAATATATCATTTAGTGACAACTTTGTGCAAAAAAAAATCAGTTTGTCATATTCCCGCAACTTGTGTCAAAATATAAAATATTCCATGGACTCGACATGCCTCTCAGCAAATAGCTTGGGGTGTCTACTTTCCAAAATGGGGTCATTTGTTTTTTTTGTGTGCTATTTTGGCATTTTATGGCCTTCGAAACTGTGATAGGTAGTGAGGAGTGAAATCAAAAATTTGCGCCCTTAGAAATGCTGAAGGCGGTGCTTGGTTTTTGGAGCTCCCAAAAAGTCCCAAACATGTGGTATCCCCGTACTCAGGAGAAGCAGCAGAATGTATTTTGGGGTGCAATTTCACATATAAGCATGGCATGTGTAAGCAATATATCATTTAGTGACAACTTTTTGTAAAAAAAAAATGTTGTCATTATTCAATCACTTGGGACAAAAAAAAAAAAATCAATGGACTCAACATGCCTCTCAGCAGTTTCCTTGGGGTGTCTACTTTCCAAAATGGGGTCATTTGGGGGGGTTTTGTACTGCCCTGCCATTTTAGCACCTCAAGAATTGAGATAGGCAGTCATAAAATAAAAGCTGTGTAAATTCCAGAAAATGTACCCTAGTTTGTAGACGCTATAACTTTTGCGAAAACCAATAAATATACGCTTATTGCAATTTTTTTTACTAAAAACATGTGGCTGAATACATTTTGGCCTAAATGTCTTAAAACAAAAAGTAGAAAATATCATTTTGTTTCGGTACAACATTTTTATGACCGCGCAATTACCAGTTAAAGCAGCGAAGTGCCAAATTGTAAAAAAAAACATTGGGCCAGATTCACGTAGAGTGGCGCATATATAGACCACCATAGCGCATCTCATTTCCGTTACGCCGGCTCAACTTAGAGACGCAAGTACCGTATCCACAGAGTATTTGCGCCCAAATATGCGCCAGCGTAATGTAAATTACGAGGCGTAAGGCGGGTAATTGAAAGTGGGAAGGAAGTGGGCGTGCTCCATTGAAATGAGCCGTGACCCCATGCAAATGAAGGGTCGGCCGGACTGCGCATGCCTGCATGACGCTGACTATGTTCTGCGCCTCACTGCGCATGCTCAGAACTCGGCCCGGCGCAATCAGTGAGATAGGAACTAGGCCCGGCGTACTTAGTGAGATACGCTCAATGCATAAATAGGCCCAGACATGAGCCCTTCCATTGCAAAAGTACATCCATGTGTTTCCCTTCCTGAAGCAAGGTGCTTTTGTTCTGTTGTCCGTTGATGTTTGTTGGTTTGTGTCGGAGTGTTATTGGAAAGTCTTATTGGAGAGTGTTATTGGAGATTGTATTTGCTGTCTGTTTTTGGTGTCTGTTTTTGCTGTCTGTTTTTGGTGTCTGTTTGTGCTGAGTGTTTGTTGCTGAGATGGCAACAAGGAAGAGGAAGTTGAACTTCTCTGTGCGGGAGAAGAAGATTCTTACCAGGGCCATTACCCAATATGGTCGGTATCTGCATGGCCCTGAGAGTCAGGACACCACCCGGCCAGGAGGAAGCAGATCCTGCAGGACATTGTAGATGATATCAATGTGTTGGGGGGTGAGACGAGGAGCCTCAGTAGGATCACAAAAAAGATCAACGATCTGAGGCGCGTGGTCCGTGGGAAGCTGGCCAAGCTAACAGCACATGCCATGGGCACTGGAGGGGGACCACCATGCACCATTAGGCTGACTGCTGAGGAGCGTGCGGTGGCCCAGTGCTTCCACAGGCAGCAAGTGGTGGGCCTGCCTGGCTTTGACTCCGAGGAGGCCGTGAGGACAGGTACGTTTTTTTTTTTTATATCTGGCGAGTAGCATGTGTGGGGGGGGGAAGGGAATATGTGACAAGTGTGTGGATCCTCCAACCTGTGAATGTTTTGTGTCATACACAGATGTTCAGGAGGGTGCGGGGCCTTCTGGCCAGTCTGCACCATCCCCCGGACATCAGGCTGATGAAGACCCCCAGGAAAGCCAGGAGTCCTCAGGGGAGGGGAGTGGCCACAGCTCACCTCATGAGGAGGAGGAGGAGGAGGAGGAGGAGGAGGAGGAGGAGGAGGAGGATGATGAGGAGGAGGAGGTTGAGGGGGAGGAGGTCACCAGTGCCAATGAGGTGTTTCTCCATTTGGAGGAAGCTCCTCCTGTGGCTGGCAGCAGTCAGGCCTCCATCAGGGCTAGCCCCTCCCACTCCTCCCCCAACAGGGCTTCCCCCCAGGGGTCTCTCCTACTCCCAGGCCACAAGCCTCACCTGGAGGCAGGAAGGCGACCCACAAGACCAGGGGGGTGGCAGACTTTCTGCCTGCTAATCTGCGGAGGGACCAGGCCTTTCAGACCCGCCATCTGGGTCAGGTCACCCAGACTTTGGCCCAGATGGAGGAGAGCCTGGTCTCCATAAAGGACTCCCTGGCTTTCATAAACTGCTTTAATGAAATGCAGACCACCACAGCAGGCGTGGGTCAGGAGGTGTGTGCCCTGACCCAGGCAGTCGAGGCCAATACGGCAGCCCTCAATGTGGTCCTCAACAGAATTGCCGTGGCCTTGGAGGGCAGGCCGGCAGGTGGACAGAGACCAGGGGAGGCTCCTCCTTCCCCTGATTCCCCCCCCATGAGTCTCCCCTGAGGGGCTGTGGCCGTGGCCGGCCCAGGCTTGGGTCACGCAAACTACGTTAATTTTTTGTGTATTTTTGTTTTCAGTGTTTTATTATTTTATTTTTTTACTGTGATTATGATTTGTTTTATGTTTGTGAATGATGTATGAATGTGGGGGTGACATTCCTGCCGGAAAAGGGGTGTCACCCTCATTCGTGGTGGAGAAGGGTACCCCAGGACCAGGGAGAAGTGATCCCAGGTCCGTGTGAATGGTGTATGAATGTACAGTAACATAATTGGAGCCTTGGCGTGGCGTTGCTGCTCCCTAGTACCGTGCGGTGTACTTTGGTCTAATCCAATTTGATGAGAATGTGGGGTGTGTGTGCTAGGGACCACAGTGGTGTGCATGCATGCATTCTACTTGTGCCATGATTAATGTGTGGGTTTAATGTGCAAAGATGCCTTCTGCGAGACGTCTCCTGACTGCTGCTCCCTCAGAAGAAGGGATAGCCTCGGTCAGAGGGGGATTGTGTGGTTCGGGGGTCAGGTCATCACGTAGCTCGGTTACGGTGCATCACGTAGCTCGGATACGGTGCATAGAAACGACGGCGCATATTTACACTTACGCCGCGCATCTCGAGATACGCCGGCGTAAGTGTTTTGTGAATCTGGCCCATTGTCCTTTAGCTGCATATTGGTCCGGGTCTTAAGTGGTTAAAATCAATGACAGCTTGAATTCTTTTGTGGTATTTGTGGATGAGGCTCTTTATCTTCTCAGATGGTAAAGCTGCTCATTCCTTTTGGCAAAAAGCCTCCAGTTCCTGTAAATTATTGGGCTGTCTTGCATGAACTACATGTTTGAGATCTCCCCAGAGTGGCTCAATGATATTGAGGTCAGGGGACGGAGATGGCCACTCCAGAACCTTCACTTTATTCTGCTGTAGCCAATGACAGGTCGACTTGGCCTTGTGTTTTGGATCATTGTCATGTAGGAATGTCCAAGTACGTCCTGCCGCGCAGCTTCCTGGCGGATGAATGCAAATGTCCCTTCAGTATTTTTTTATAACATACTGCATTCATCTTGCTGCATTCATCTTGCCATCAATTTTGACCAAATTTCCTGTGCCTTTGTAGCTCACACATCCCCAAAACATCAGCGATCCATCTCCGTGTTTCACAGTAGGAACAGTGTACCTTTCATCATAGGCCTTGTTGACTCCTCTCCAAATGTAGCGCGTATGGTTGTGGCCAAAAAGCTCAAATTTGGTCTCATCACTCCAAATGACTTTGTGCCAGAAGGTTTGAGGCTTGTCTCTGTGCCGTTTGGCGTATTGTAAGTGGGATACTTTGTGGCATTTGCATAGTAATGTCTTTCTTCTGGCGACTCGACCATGCAGCCCATCTTTCTTCAAGTGCCTCCCTATTGTGCATCTTGAAACAGCCACACCACATGTTTTCAGAGAGTCCTGTATTTCACCTGAAGTTATTTGTGTTTTTTTTTTGCATCCCAAACAATTTTCCTGGCAGTTGTGGCTAAAATTCTAGTTGGTCTACCTGACCGTGCTTTAATTTCAACAGAACCCCTTATTTTCCACTTCTTGATTAGAGTTTGAACACTGCTGATTGGCATTCTCAATTCCTTGGATATCTTTTTATATCCCTAAAAAGGGGGAATAGGGTTGGGACTTTGAATGAGGCATGTGATAGACACTACCACAGGCCTCCATCCCTGTAAATGTATAAAAAGGGGGGAGAATTGGGACTTTGAATGAGATGTGTTTTTAGCAGTATGCGATTAAGTATATATATGGAATATAAAAAATGTTTCCATAATAGCCAGGCTCAAAGTTACCAACCAAAAAAGCACTAAACCAAATTAATCTGTCTAACTGTATGTAATTAAAAACAGAGGTTTAGTTGCATGTATTTGCAAATACCTGGGTAAGCTGCAGGCCAACGTCGGTGCCTCCACCGATCTACCACCAACAGTTAACTTATGCATTGTCATTTTTTGACTAGCTGACCCAGTTTGATGTGGTCCGCACCTAGTCTGGTGGTATTTTGGTTTGGTAGGCATGTTTGGTTCCACTCCTGCATTTCTTTTGTTTTTCCAGTGCTCTTTTTTGCCAGACCAACTATAGGTAGGGGCGGGTTTAGGTTATCACCTGCCCCCTATCTATTGATTAGCACGCCTGTGCTCCTCTTTAGGAGGCTTTAAAAATCATAGCTAGGACTGCAGTACATGGATTGCCTTGACGTTGGCCTGCAGCTTACCCAGGTATTTGCAAATACATGCAACTAAACCTCTGTTTTTAATTACATACAGTTAGACAGATTAATTTGGTTTAGTGCTTTTTTGGTTGGTAACTTTGAGCCTGGCTATTATGGAAACATTTTTATATTCCATATATATATACTTAATCACATACTGCTAAAAACGCATCTCATTCAAAGTCCCAATTCTCCCCCCTTTATATATCTTTTTATATCCCTTTCCTGTTTTATATAGTTTAACTACCCATTCCTGCAGATCCTTTGACAATTCTTTTGCGTTCCCCATGACTCAGAATCCAGAAACGTCAGTGCAGCACTGGATTAAAGATGCAAGGGTCTGTCAGGAGTCCAGAAAATCATTGACCTTTTATACACACACACTAATTACATAGTTACATAGTTACATAGTTAGTCAGGTTGAAAAAAGACACAAGTCCATCCAGTTCAACCACAAAAAACAAAATAAAAAAACACAGTAAAATCCTATACACCCAACTCCATACCCACAGTTGATCCAGAGGAAGCATGATCCAATTTGCTACAGCAGGGGAAAAAATTCCTTCCTGATCCCCCGAGAGGCAATCGGATTTACCCTGGATCAACTATACCTACAAATCTTAGTACTCAGTTATATTCTGTACATTTAGGAAAGAATCCAGACCTTTCTTAAAGCAATCTACTGAGCTGGCCAGAACCACCTCTGGAGGGAGTCTGTTCCACATTTTCACAGCTCTTACTGTGAAAAAACCTTTCCGTATTTGGAGGTGAAATCTCTTTTCCTCTAGACGTAAAGAGTGCCCCCTTGTCCTCAGTGATGACCGTAAAGTGAATAACTCAACACCAAGTTCACTGTATGGACCTCTTATATATTTGTACATGTTGATCATATCCCCCCTTATTCTCCTCTTCTCAAGAGTGAATAAATTTAGTTCCTCTAATCTTTCCTCATAGCTGAGCTCCTCCATGCCTCTTATCAGTTTGGTTGCTCTTCTCTGCACTTTCTCCAGTTCTCCTATATCCTTTTTGAGAACTGGTGCCCAAAACTGAACTGCATATTCCAGATGAGGTCTTACTAATGATTTGTACAGGGGCAAAATTATATCTCTGTCTCTGGAGTCCATACCTCTCTTAATACAAGAAAGGACTTTGCTCGCTTTGGAAACCGCAGCTTGGCATTGCATGTTATTATTGAGCTTATGATCAACTAAAACCCCCAGATCCTTCTCCACTACAGACCCCCCCAGTTGTACTCCCCCTAGTATGTATGATGCATGCATATTCTTAGCCCCCAAGTGCATAACTTTACATTTATCTACATTAAACCTCATCTGCCACTTAGTCGCCCAATCAGACAGAGCATTGAGGTCGGCTTGTAAATTGGAGACATCCTGTAAGGACGTTATTCCACTGCATAGCTTGGTGTCATCTGCAAAGACAGAAATGTTACTTTTGATCTCAGACCCAATATCATTTATAAATATATTGAAAAGTAAGGGTCCCAGCACTGAACCTTGGGGTACACCACTCATAACATTGGACCATTCAGAGTAAGAATCATTAACCACGACTCTCTGAATTCTGTCTTTCAGCCAGTTTTCTATCCATTTACAAACTGATATATCCAATCCTGTAGACCTTACCTTACACATGAGCCGTGTGTGCGGAACTGTATCGAACGCTTTTGCAAAATCCAAATATATCACGTCCACAGCCACGCCTCTGTCCAGGGTTTTACTTACCTCTTCATAAAAGGAAATCAGGTTTGTCTGACAACTTCTGTCTTTCATGAATCCATGTTGTCTGCTGCTTAAATAGTTTTTTTCCAGCAAGAACTCATCCATGTGGTCTTTTATTAAACGTTCCAGTATCTTCCCAACTATAGAAGTTAAACTAACAGGTCTATAGTTACTTGGTAAAGACTTTGTTCCCTTTTTAAATATGGGCACCACATTGGCCCTGCGCCAATCCAGTGGTACTATTCCTGTCTTTAATGAGTCCCTAAATATTAGATACAGTGGCTTTGAAATGACAGAGCTCAACTCACCTAGGATCCGTGGATGGATGCCATCAGGTCCAGGTGCTTTATCCACCTTTATTCTGTCTAAATATTTCTGGACCATATCACTTTTGAGCCATTGTGGATTTGGGGCTGTGTCACTCCCACCCCTAATTACAAGCAAACAGATCACAGGTGAGGATGGTTACCTTTAATAGCCATTCAAACCCCTTTGTGTCAAATTGTGTGCATGTTATCAAGCCAAAATCATCATTGCATGTAAATGTTTGATCAGGGTCATTTGGGTATTTTATGTTGTCATTATGATTTAAAAAAAGTAAACACAGTTGATTGACAATAAATGGCTTCAGCCAAACATTAACCATGAGTGAAAGAAAAGTTTTTGTATTATCATTCATATTCTCTGAAATATCATATATTCTGCCAGGGTATGTAAACTTATGAGCACGACTGTATATCTTTATCCAGATATATTTTTTATCCGCAAAAATCCCCCATGTCTTCCGTGGGGGGATCCTGCGTGACTGTCTGCCATAAAGTCTCAGTCACCATAAAAATCGCTGATCGACACCATTACTAGTAAAAAAAATATTATTAATTAAAATGACATAAAACTACCCCCTATGTTGTAGCTGTTCTAACTTTTGTGCAAACCAATCAATAAACGCTTATTGCGATTTTTTTTACAAAAAATATGTAGAAAAATACGTATCGACCTAAACTGAGGGAAATTTTTTTTTATATATATTTTTTGGCGATATTTATTTTATTAGCAAAAAGTAAAAAATATAAAAAAAAAATCAAAATTGTCGCTCTATTTTTGTTTATATCGCAAAAAATAAAAACCGCAGAAGTGATCAAATACCACCAAAAGAAAGCTCTATGTATGGGAAAAAAAAAATTGTTTGGGAGCCACGTCGCACGACCACGCAATTGTCAGTTAAAGCGACGCAGTGCCGAATCGCAGTGCCGAATTGTAAAAAGTGGCCTGGTAGCCAGCAAAATGGTCTGGGGCTGAAGTGGTTAAGAACCCTTATAAATGTGGCTAAACTCAGTTTATAGATTTTACATGTATTTACAACCAGTTTGGTGTTTGAAATGCCAGTAAACTTCCATCCTGAATGACATTTTTTACTGTTTTATTATTTTTTAATTCGTGAAAAAAATTATGATTTTTACATGTAGGAGAGGAGTGCCAGAATAGGCCTGGTATGGAAGTGGTTAAAAGAAGTAAAGGATTTTTTTTCTTATTAATACTTACCTAGGTGGCATCTGTCCCCCGGCACCTCTACACTAAGAACCAAACGATAGAACACGGCCGATCGCTCGGTTTTCAGAGCTCTGTGAGCGGAGAGCTGCAGACTGTCAGTCACAGCTCTCTTCTCTTCTCTTCTCTCTCCTCGCTCATTGGAGTGCTGAGCTGCAGAGGGGCGGAGCGGCCATCTCAGGCTCTCAGTCCAAGCACCTGGCAGATCCAGACTCTGTGGTCAGGATGACGTGACATCTGGACTGACATTGGTGAGGTCATCAGAGAGTGTTCCATAGTATCCTTAGGCAAACTACAAACTACCAAATACAGGGATGCTGTGTGCATGCACAGCGTCCTGGACCTTTGACTGGCCAATCGAAACTGATATTGCTAACACAGAGCAGCTTCTAAGCTTTGGGTGGTCAATTTAGAGCAAAGAAGGAAGGTGACTGTGAGGAAAAAAATGGTATTTTGAACAGAAGAATTACATGAAAATGATAGAGAATATGATTTGTAAAACACACATACGTGAACACACACATAGAAAAAAAGATATTTAGGGAGATGCACACTTTAATGCCACATGATTCACAGTTCTGACTTTACTTTGACTTCACTTGCTGTAAATGTATTTTGTGTCACCGACCAGGGATGTGCAGTCAGGGGAGGCAAGTGATGCTGAGCCTCACCTGCCATTAACATAGAAATGGAAAAAAAATACCAACAAATAGAATCGTACTTCGAGGGTCGTAGCTCGCGACATGGGGTCACAGAGGTCCCACATTTGGGGGTAGGTACCTACAACTGGTCAAAATTATTTGGGGCTCCTGCCACCTATAGTTGGAGATACAGGGCTTCTTGTGCAGCCTGTCAGAAGCTACATACAGAGTGGCCAGTTTAAATACAAGCTGGCACACTCTGTTTGCAGCAAACTGAGAGGATGAGCCTCTCACTTCTTGTCAGAAGCACTGAGCTTAATGGACAGCTTGGAGCCTTGGACCAATGGTAAAGCACAATTGAAACAGCTGTCCAATAATAATGCTGCAGTGGAGGCTGTCCTCTCACTGCAGTGTCATAGAAGGGGGCATTTGTCTAAAAGACAAATGCTCTCTCCAGCCCAGCCCTCCTAATTAGAAGGAAAAAGCATGGGTTTATGGGTATAAGATTTACCCATAATCCCATGTTTTTCTCACACAGTTCAGAGGGAGAATGAGAATCTGCTGCGTGCTGAAAAGGTACTGTTTTAATCTAAATCGCTAAATCATATATTATTTGCTATATGTTAGATAAATAATAAATTATTATGTTATATTTACTGTGAAATTACTGGTTTGAAGTTAAAACTTCAAACTTCGGTAATTTGTCCGTTAAGCCACCTGCTTGAGTACAGTTTTTGAAAATTATAGTAAATTACCCTAAAAACAATATAAATTAATTATTTGTATATTACTTAATTATGGTGATGTACCACTTGCTACCCAGGCCAATTCTGACACTTCTCTCCTACATGTAAAAATCATAATTTTTTTGCAAGAAAATTACTCAGAACTCCCAAACATTATATATATTTTTTTGGCAGACACTTTTTATGTTACACCGTATTTGCGCAGCAATTTTTCAAATTACTTAAAAAAAACAAAAAACGTTTCATAAATATATAAAAACAAAAAAAAAAACACAAAAGTTAGCCCAATATTTTTGTATAATGTAAAAGATGATGATACACCAAGTAAATAGATACCTACATGTCACGCTTTAAAATTGCGCACACTCGTAGAATGGGGCAAAACTTTGGTACTTAAAAATCTCCATAGGCGACACTTTAGAAATTATTACAGGTTACATGTTTAGAGTTACAGGGGTGGTCTTGTGCTAGAATTTTTGCTCTCGCTCTTACATTCACGGCATATGTAAATTGTGTATCTGGCTCTGATACTAGCCAGTGCCTCACCAGCCACTGACCTCACCGCACGTCTCTGTCACCAACATGTTTAAGCTAGAAGATCTGCAAAACAGCAAGGAATTTTGCATTTTCTGGAGGACAACAGTAGCAGTTCACATATTTCTTCCACTAGAAAGGAATTTAATCAATGTGAGAGGCAGAAGGGTTTCTCTTTAAACACAAAATAAGTAAGGCAACTTTTAAATGTATCTGCTGTTTAGGAACAGCAGTGCAACAGGGATCACACAGAATTACCAGACCATGAAATCCAGTCAGTGCAGAGCTGGAACATAAGAGAGCCGAATGATTTATTTGCGAAGTGAGACTATTGTTTTGTGTATGTGGAACATAATTGCTGCTCATGCAATGATGTTAAAATTCCCTGCTAATAATAACAGGAATGTTATATTGTAGCATTAAGAGAGTAGAAAGAAAATGTCATAGTCAGCACTTTAACAATATCACAACTCAAGTGATTTTTTTTTGTGTGCTGTCTTGGCACGGTATGCTAAATCTGGCTATGGTTTGGCAATTACCATTTAAATTAGAGCCCCATTTGTGTATCCCATTGCAATCTATTCCCTGCCCCCTCCTCTTTGCCTGTTAGCAGGGTGTCTCTTTACCCTTCTCAAGTTGTACTGTGACTGGGCGTCCAGGCGTGTAAAATGCACTCTAATGCCGCGTACACACCATCACTTTATGTGATGAAAAAAAACGACACTTTATGTGAAGTAAAAAATGACGTTTTTGAAACTTCAATTTTCAAAGACGAATTTGCCTACACACCATCGTTTTCTCACAATGATCTTGCAAAGTGAGGTTACGTTCCACCACGTTTTACCATTGAAGCTCGCTTCATAAGTAGCTTCTGGGCATGCGTGGATGAAAAAACGTCTTACAAAACGACGTTTTTTGCTACACACGGTCAATTTCTGTGAAGTAAAAAGTGCACTTTTGAAAAACGACACATAAAATTGAAGCATGCTTCAATTTTTTTTGGTCGTTTTTTACAAGACATAAAACGACGTTTTCCACCACACACAGTCAATTAAAGTGACGTTTTTAAAAACGTCATTTTTTTTCATCACATAAAGTGATGGTGTGTACGCGGCATTAGTGTAAGATGTCATATAAGCCTTTTTTCCTCATTCAAATTCACAGAGGGAAAATCCTGAATCCTTTCAGCAGTGCTATTAGAAAAAGGACTGGGAAAAGGTCTTTTTGTTTGCTAGAAGCACTTAAAATTCTTAGAAATTAGCTTGTTCCCCACAATATTAAATCAATTGCTAATTAGTGTTGAGCAGAATATGCCATATTCGATTTCGCGATATATCTCGAATATATATTCGAATATTCGAGATATATTCGCTAAATTCGAATATTCGTGATATTTTATCGAAATTAAATGATTGCGATTTTTCGCTATTGCGAATGCGAAAATAATTGCGATTTTTTTTGATAACTGCGGTAGGAGCGCTCTGATTGGCTCAGAATATTCGTGATATTTTATCGAAATATCGCAACATGCGAATGCGATATTTATTGCGCAATTTCGAGATATCCTGGAGGAGCGCTCTGATTGGCTCAGAATATTCGTGATATTTTATCGAAATATCGCAACATGCGAATGCGATATTTATTGCGCAATTTCGAGAAATGCTGTAGGAGCACTCCGATTGGCTCAGAATATTCGTTATATTTTATCGAAATATCGCAACATGCGAATGCGATATTTATTGCGCAATTTCGAGATATGCTGGAGGAGCGCTCTGATTGGCTCAGAATATTCGTGATATTTTATCGAAATATCGCAACATGCGAATGCGATATTTATTGCGCAATTTCGAGATATCCTGGAGGAGCGCTCTGATTGGCTCAGAATATTCGTGATATTTTATCGAAATATCGCAACATGCGAATGCGATATTTATTGCGCAATTTCGAGAAATGCTGTAGGAGCACTCCGATTGGCTCAGAATATTCGTTATATTTTATCGAAATATCGCAACATGCGAATGCGATATTTATTGCGCAATTTCGAGATATGCTGGAGGAGCGCTCTGATTGGCTCAGAATATTCGTGATATTTTATCGAAATATCGCAACATGCGAATGCGATATTTATTGCGCAATTTCGAGAAATGCTGTAGGAGCGCTCTGATTGGCTCACTCTGAAATCGAATATTCGAGATATTTTAACGCAATTTCACAAAATGCGAATGCGAAATTGATTGCAGATATTTCGAAAACTGCTGTAGCAGCACTCTGAAATCGAATTTTTATGATATTTTAGTCAAAAAACATATTGCGATTGCGATTTTTCGATCGCGCATGCGCAATCGCGTGAACAACACGCGACCATTTCCTGGAGCCTTGCCAGTTTCCAACTTATGATCGCAACGCAATCGCAGAGCAAGATGGTTGGAAGCAATTTCACTGCATCTGAGGAAAAGATGCTGATTTGTGTAAGTATTTTGACCACTGTTATTTCATTATCTTCAACTGCATTTTAGTCTAGTTTAAAAGTTAGTATATATGATCAGATATTAGTATTTCACAAACAATGTGTCTCCTGCTTTTACAAAACTACAAGTCCCAGCATGCCTGGACAGCTGCAGACACCCTGGTTGGCAAATGTGTATTTAGGCACTTTTCCTTGTTATTTAGCATAATGAATTTAACATTTTTTTGGACATAGGACGTATGCGAACGTCCTGACTTCAGTGTCCTCAAGGCCCAAGGACGTTCGAATACATATTGCCCTTTAGATGTTGCAGAACTACAACTTCCAGCATGCCTGGGAATGCTGACACTTCTAGTATTGTAAGTTCTGCAGGCCCACATTTTTCAGGCCTTTATGCACGGGTCTCTAAACTGTGGCACCCTAGATGCAGCAAAAGTAAAATTCTTAGCATGCACTGACAGACCGTGGCTGATGGGAGTAGTAGTTTTGCAACAGCTGGAGGTGGACTGGTCTTGAAACCCAGAGTTAGGTAACAAACCCGTAGTGTTTTGCAACCATTCTGCCTCCAGCTGTTTTTTTTCTGTTGAAAAGCCTGTGGCGTGCAAAACACAACCCAAAAACTCCACCCGGTGCAAGGAAAAATTTTCACACACCTAAAGAGTGACATCACAAAAAACTGCGACGGTTGCATACGTCAGTGGTCCTCCGAAAAGCTCCCGTCTCTGACCCCCCGGGGCATTAGGCTCCTGACAGGGAAAAGAGTTACTGTGGTCCATACAGCCGAAGCCATATGGACCCATCTCGGTCCAAGCAGCGCAATCGCGCGAACAACACGCGACCATTTCCTGGACCCTTGCCAGTTTCCAACTTTATGATCGCAACGCAATCGCAGAGCAAGATGGTTGGAAGTAATTTCACTGTATCTGAGGAAAAGATGCTGATTTGTGTAAGTATTTTGACCACTGTTATTTCATTATCTTCAACTGCATTTTAGTCTAGTTTAAAAGTTAGTATATATGATCAGATATTAGTATTTCACAAACAATGTGTCTCCTGCTTTTACAAAACTACAAGTCCCAGCATGCCTGGACAGCTGCAGACACCCTGGTTGGCAAATGTGTATTTAGGCACTTTTCCTTGTTATTTAGCATAATGAATTTAACATTTTTTTGGACATAGGACGTATGCGAACGTCCTGACTTCAGTGTCCTCAAGGCCCAAGGACGTTCGAATACATATTGCCCTTTAGATGTTGCAGAACTACAACTTCCAGCATGCCTGGGAATGCTGGCACTTCTAGTATTGTAAGTTCTGCAGGCCCACATTTTTCAGGCCTTTATGCACGGGTCTCTAAACTGTGGCACCCTAGATGCAGCAAAAGTAAAATTCTTAGCATTCACTGACAGACCGTGGCTGATGGGAGTAGTAGTTTTGCAACAGCTGGAGGTGGACTGGTCTTGAAACCCTGAGTTAGGTAACAAACCCGTAGTGTTTTGCAACCATTCTGCCTCCAGCTGTTTTTTTTCTTTTGAAAAGCCTGTGGCGTGCAAAACACAACCCAAAAACTCCACCCGGTGCAGTGAAAAATGTGCACACACCTAAAGAGTGACATCACAAAAAACTGCGACGGGTACATACGTCAGTGGTCCTCCGAAAAGGTCCCGTCTCTGACCCCCCGGGGCGTTAGGCTCCTGACAGGGAAAAGAGTTAGCAACGCATATCTCCCCTATACGTGTATCCTGTGTTGTTAATAATATATTCATAATTATGCAAATGATAATGGCTGCTATATTTATGCAAAAAAGGTGGCGACCGAAATGGCAGGATATAAAATCTGTCATGTTACCCCTGTCATTGATTAATAAGGCGAGAATGCTTCCAATTGTTGAATAGCATACATTTACGTCATATATCCATAAGGCTGTCAACAGAAGTATTACAATATACTTTGTTCTTCATCTTGCAGAAGTTCCTGGAAACAGGTTACGACCTGCTCCGCAGGCAGCCAGACAAAAGGGCTGTGGTCAGCGCCCTAATCACTGACTTCGGCGGCCAACACGACCACAAGGCAATAGTCAAGAAGTGGTCTGACCTGAAGAGGCGCCAAATGGATCAGGTCAGACGTCTTCGGAATAGATTTCATCCAGGTAAGTTATTGTTGACAGTTATGTTTTTTTTTTCAAAAGTGTATTTTGTGCGTGAACTCGAAAGAGAGAGGAGCCGGCCTGCAGGAGTTGGGAGGCCTCCCCCAGAGGCAATCTGCCACCTTTCTCCATGCCCCGGGTGGCAATGGCGGGTGTGAGGGGGTCCTCCCAACCCCAACCTCGCATAGCACACCCACCGGGGGCGGGGCTGAGACCACCAAACTCAATTCACATGTAGCCGAGAGCGGGATCCGAACCCCTAGCTGCAGAGGTGAATCACTTGTCAGCGCAGTGGCAATCGCGTGGAGCCACCGCAGCTCCTTTGGTGACAGTTATGTAAGGTCATATGTAATTCATGTAAGGTCAGATGTTGTTAACCAAGATGCCATGTTGTGCTAACATATATCACCACCAGCCAAGGTATTCATAGTACTGTTGAAAAAAGACATGGGACAGCAGACAGGAACACAGAAGTTATGTGGGAACATACTTTTCCCATTGCTTTGCATGGGACTTTAAAGAAAAACCCCGACCATGGCAAATGGGGGTGGGTAAGGGTTAAACCACCTATCCTATGTTTGTGGCTGACATATAAGTAACCTGTGTGCCAAGTTTCATGTAAATATCTTTAGCCGTTTGTACGTGATGCTGGAACATACATACATACATACATACATGCACACACACGTTGAGTTTTATATATATAGATTCCCACTAAATTCCTGTGTTAGGCGTGGGGTTGTTATAGTAATCCCGTGTGCTCCATCAGGCCCTTTTTTTAACATGAGATCGTCTGAACAAAACAAAGGAGACAAAAACAGCTCATTTTAACATGGTGGCATCCCAGCTCACGCTCAGTCCCCTGTAGTGCCCACAAGACCCTTTAATATAACATTGTCCCATTGGTTAACTGTCTATATAAATCAATTTGTATTCATATACAATACAGCAGAGTACACAGAATTTGCATACGTCATTAGAAAACATTTTTATAATATATGAACATTGTGTTATTATAGGAGCTCCAATACCAGTTGTGCGCGCCAAGCGCAGAAGGCGCCAGGCCGATGAGGAGGAGGAGGAGGATGCGGCAGAGGAGGAGATGGATGAGGAGGAGCAGCCAGGGCCCTCCCACTCCCCAACCCCAGCTCCTGTTGAGGAGCAAGCTGAGGAGCTTCCCCCCCCCACCCCAACTTCTCAAGCAGACGAGCAGGAGGAAGACAGCGGTCCTGTGAGCCTCGCTCAGGAAGGTAAATATGTGCACAATGATTAATAACATTTCAACAATAAAATGTAGATATAAAAATGGACAACATATAAAGCGCACCTGTCAGATTGTAGAACCATAATATGGTATTTATGCTAGAAGTATACAGGTAGTGCATAATTATTAGGCAAGTTGTATTTTTGAGGATTCATTTTATTATTGAACAACAACCATGTTCTCAATGAACCCCAAAAACTCATTAATATCAAAGCTGAATATTTTTGGAAGTAGTTTTTAGTTTGTTTTTAATGTTATGCAAAAAATGAAAAAAAGTGCGCTTATCTATAACAATACAAAACAGCTGCAAACTCAAAATGTTTATACAAACAAAAAATGCTATGGAAAGAAGGAATGGAGTTGCGCTAAAAAAGTGACTTATCAAAAAATAGTGAGCACTATAAAGTCCCAAGTAGAAAAGAAAAATCTTCTTTAGTCAAATATAAACTCTGTGGAAGTTCTGTGTATAATTGAATTTTCATTAAGAATCACAACGAGTGAAAAGATCTGGATCCCTGTTCCCTGAGCATACTGACCCTTACCAGATTTTCAGATCCAAAGGATCAAGCCAAGCAGAATAGCCAAACACCTGGGCTGCACAGGAGATCAGGATCTTGATAAAATCTTCCCAGCAGTGGATCAGTGGAACATCCAGAAAGCAAACAAAGAAAACAAAACTAGATAGTGTGATATTGTCAGGTAATCACACAACAACAACTCCCCTGGTGACTGGCAAACGGACAGTGTGACATGCAAACCACCACCAATATACACACTGACCCTTACCAGAGTTCTAAATTTAGATAGATCGAAAACACAGGGGGGATGTAGGCAGCCACTGCAAAGAACTTCTCCCAAATACAGTCCTCGGATTCACCAGAATGCGCCAGACCATCAGCAGTCATGGAGGAGAAACTCACAATGGTGTGATAACGTTTAAGGCATTTATTGAACGAAAACGTAGTACACTTACATCAAATGACTTTAAAAACAGCAAAAAAAGGATCCGGCCGGCAGTAGAACGTGTAGTCCTCAAATTTCGGTGACGTCAGTACGTCTCCTCCCGACGTTTCGTCTGCTAAGACTTGTTCACGGGGCCACCCGTGAACAAGTCTTAGCAGACGAAACGTCGGGAGGAGACGTACTGACGTCACCGAAATTTGAGGACTACACGTTCTACTGCCGGCCGGATCCTTTTTTTGCTGTTTTTAAAGTCATTTGATGTAAGTGTACTACGTTTTCGTTCAATAAATGCCTTAAACGTTATCACACCATTGTGAGTTTCTCCTCCATGACTGCTGATGGTCTGGCGCATTCTGGTGAATCCGAGGACTGTATTTGGGAGAAGTTCTTTGCAGTGGCTGCCTACATCCCCCCTGTGTTTTCGATCTATCCTGTTTTTAATGTTAGTTATTTTCGGGGGATATCTGTGTGTGCAGGTGACTACTATTACTGTGCAGAATTATTAGGCAACTTAACAAAAAAATAAATAGATACCCATTTAAATGATTTATTTTTAACAGTGAAACCAATATAACATCTCAACATTCACAAATACACATTTCTGACATTTAAAAACAAAACAAAAACAAATCAGTGACCAATATAGCCACCTTTCTTTGCAAGGACACTCAAAAGCCTGACATCCATGGATTCTGTCAGTGTTTTGATCTGTTCACCATCAACATTGCGTGCAGCAGCAACCACAGCCTCCCAGACACTGTTCAGAGAGGTGTACTGTTTTCCCTCCTTGTAAATCCCACATTTGATGATGGACCACAGGTTCTCAATGGGGTTCAGATCAGGTGAACAAGGAGGCCATGTCATTACTTTTTTTTATTTAATACCCTTTCTTGCCAGCCACGCTGTGGAGTAGTTTGACACGTGTGATGGAGCATTGTCCTGCATGAAAATCATGTTTTTCTTGAAGGATGGTGACTTCTTCCTGTACCACTGCTTGAAGAAGGTCTCTTCCATAATCTGGCAGTAGGACTGGGAGTTGAGCATGACTCCATCCTCAATCCGAAAAGGCCCCACAAGCTCATCTTTGATGATACCAGCCCAAACCAGTACTCCACCACCACCTTGCTGGCGTCTGAGTCGGACTGGAGCTCCCTGCCCTTTACCAATCCAGCCACGGGCTCTTCCATCTGGCCCATCAAGACTCACTCTCATTTCAGCAGTCCATAAAACCTTAGAAAAATCTTTCTTGAGATATTTATTGGCACAGTCTTGACGTTGCAGCTTGTGTGTCTTGTTCAGTGGTCGTCGTCTTTCAGCCTTTCTTACCTTGGCCATGTCTCTGGGTATTGCACACCTTGTGCTTTTGGGCACCCCAGTGATGTTGCAGCTCTGAAATATGGCCAATCTGGTGGCAAGTGGCATCTTGGCAGCTGCACGCTTAACTTTTCGCAGTTCATGGGCAGTTATTTTGCACCTTTGTTTTTCCACACGCTTCTTTTGTTTGATGATCACACTTCAGAAGCTTTGCAATTTTAAGAGTGCTGCATCCCTCTGCTAGATATCTCTCTATTTTGGACTTTTCAGAGTCTGTCAAGTCCTTCTTTTGGCCCATTTTGCCAAAGAAAAGGAAATTGACTAATAATTATGCACACCTGATATAGAGTGTTGATGTCATTAGACCACACACCTTCTCATTACAGAGATGTACATTACCTAATATGCCTAATCGGTAGTAGGCTTTCGAGCCTATACAGCTTGGAGTAAGACAACATGCATAAAGAGGATGATGTGGTCCAAATACTCATTTGCCTAATAATTCTGCACTCCCGGGATGTGTTAGACACATAACAAGTGTATACACATGATAATGATTGATTAATAAGCAAAAAAAATATTTTATTTATTTGGTAACGTTCTTTGAAATCCAAATGTTTTTTTATTATATCCTAACAGCATCAAGAGATATGATAAGGCAGAACAGACTCATCAAAAAAAACCACCAGAGGATCCTGCAAAACCAACGCAAGATCCGCTACCTGACGCAACAAAATGCTCTGCTAGAGCAGCAGCAATCCGAACATATTGCGGAAATGGAACGGATTCAGAAACGCATTCAGAGTTATATCTGAATTTATTTTTTTATTAAAAAATCTTATTTTTTGGAAATGTTTCATTTCTTTTTGAGATAGATTTGTAGGTTTTTCAACACATCTAACTTCACATCAAACAAATCAACATCAACACATTTAACTTCATAATAAGCAAAAACATTTTATACTATTATTTTATTTAACAGTAACCTAGGACAAACTAAAGCACACTACACAGACACGACGAACACAAAATAAACTGTTGAAAAATGAACATAACAAAAACAACAATATATATATATATATATACAAAGAGAGAGAGAGGGAGAGCAAGAAAGAGAGAGAGAATGCATATGAGCTCTTGCAGACAGCCCAATGGTTGCAGTATAAATGCCGCAAAACAGGGTTTAACATAAGGTTCATTGTTATAGTTACACTTGCTGTTTAGATCCGGTCTGGTAGCTTGTAGCGGAGGCTGTTGGTGGATCCGCTGTGCCAGAGAGGTCATGAAGCTTTACTCAGCATGGAGGCAGCAGCAGTAGTATTAAAATATAATATAACTAGACAATGCATTTCCTGAGGAAAATGCGAGTGGGAATGCTGAATAGCTTAATTGCTGAGCCCCTTGCCAAAGACATTCACCATAACCACTACACTATCTTTAGGACACACAGCTTCTTTCTCTATCTGCAAAGTATAGAGTATGCTGACTTCCTGGTCGCCCCTCCCCCCTCAATAGGTTTCCCCTCCCCCCAGGTCAGTGAGGAGGAATATTGCACTGAGGTCAGGAAAGTTATTTATGGAAAGAAATAACATTACAAACGCTTTTAATTCACAGATCTAATACATGATTTAAGCCTCCAAACAAAGCTTAATAAATCCTCAACCGTACATGCGATCGATACAACGACTACACCGTTTGAAATACACGGCCCTTGTAAACGCATCGATATGAAATTTATGTTGATAAACTTAAAAATGTGGCCATGTCTGCGATTTAGAAAAGAGCGTCTTTGTGAGTTCTGCAGCAACATTTTTTAGATAATTTAACATGAGAGTCTATGAGACATAATTTCTGGCTGTTGCTCCAATAACTAAAACTAAAATACGTATCGCAGAATTGATCACATTGCCAGAAACCAGACAAGCATAGCTACGTTTTGATATAAAAATTGTGTATGAAAAGTAGATCTTGTGGGCGTGAGAGCAATTTGTTTCCCCTTTTTCTAAAGATATTTTTAATTACAAAGATCTCCAATGTTAAGGTCACATGACAGACTCTAAATCCCCTCCATAGGATTACATTATAACCGATTGCATTTTTGTGAAAAATTCGCCAAACGTAAATTGCGTTTTCACCAAAAAATTGTAAACGATAACGATCTGAAAAGTCATAGCCGGATAGCTAAATATTTTGTGACCGCTTTAAAGTTTGTTTAGTGTCTGTAAGTGAAAGTATGAAGTAGCTGAAACTTTTGGCAGGGCATGTGAATTCAAAGGGGAAAAGGATGTTCTCATTGACTTCAATGTTAAAAAAAAGGGTCTAAAAGCTTAAAATTTATAAAAGTGTAAATAGTCGAAAAAAACTTGAAGAAGTCCCATCATTAGCTGAACGAGACGAACATTTTTACAGTTGAATGGTCTCAATAGCTGAAAGTATGCCGAAGTTACGCAGAACCAAAAAACGTAAGGAATAATAAGATTACTAAATTTACGGATATCAATACTGGAAATGTTTATTAAAGCATTCACACTAATTAAGATTAATACATTTACGGGTATCCATACTGGGAATGCTTATTAAAGCATTCCCACTAGATAGCATAAAAACACTTGGGGAATACTTTACAGCATCAGTAGTGGTCATAGTAGTCAATAGTTTACCAAAAAATTGGGACACAGGTGTCTTGACAGAGCTGTAATAGTAGTAGTAGACATTGACAATACAGTGTCAAATCACTCGGGCAAGAGGTGCCATGATGAACAGCAGCAGCAGCATCAGTATTGGTAATAGTAGTATAGAGTGGCAAATAACTAGTGACATAGGTGTCTTGATTGAGCAGTAGTAGTAGTAGTAGTAGACATTGACAATACAGAGTCATATTACTTGGGCAGGAGGTGCCATGATGAACAGCAGTGTTAATAAGAGTATATAGGGTGTGAAATAACTGCTGACATAGGTGTCTTGACTGGGCAGCAGCAGAAGCAGCAGTAGTAGTATTAGCAGTAGTAGTTGATACAGAGTCATATCACTTGGGCAGGAGGTGCCATGATGAACAGCAGTGGTAATAGGAGTATATAGAGTGTGAAATAACTGCTGACATAGGTGTCTTGACTGGGCAGCAGCAGCAGTAGTATTATCAGTAGTAGTTGATACAGAGTCATATCACTTGGGCAGGAGGTGCCATGATGAACAGCAGTGTTAACTAGACAATGCATTTCCTGAGGAAAATGCGAGTGGGAATGCTGAATTGCTGAGCCCGCACAAAAGCCATTCACCATAACCACTACACTATCTTTAGGACATACAAGCGGTGTTCCTTCAGTACTTATAAAGCCTAATATCACACAGCTCCTTTCTCTATCTGCAATATAGAGAGTGTCCTGACTTGCCTGGTCGCCCCTCCCCCCTCCCCCCTCAAGAGGCTTTCTCCACATGAGGTGGGGGAGGAGGACTGCACTGAGGTAAAGAAAGCTATTTAGGGAATCAAAATACCATTAGAAACGCTTTCATCCACACACAAAATCAGTTATCGAAGCCTTCAAACAAAACGTAATAAATCCACAACCGTACATGCGATCGATACAGCGACTTCACCGTTTGAAAGACACGGCCCTTGTGAACACATCGATATGAAATTTATGTTGATAAACTTAAAAATGTGGCCATGTCAGCGATTTAGAAAAGAGCGTCTTTGTGTGTTTTGCAGAAACATTTTTTAGACTTTTTAACATGACTCTTGTCCTTTAGAAGCTCCTGGAACTAAAACTAAAATACGTATCACAAAACTGATCACATTGCCTGAAACCAGACAAGCATACCTACGTTTTGATATATAAATTGTGTATGACAAGTAGATCTTGTGGGCGTGAGAGCAATTTGTTCCCCCTTTTTTTAAAGATAATATTTTTTGTGGATGATCTGCACTCTAAAGGTCACATGACACACTCTAAACCTGCTCCATAGGATTACATTATAACCGATAAAATATCACTAAACGTAAATTGCGTTTTCACAAAAACCGTAAAAGATATCAATCTAAAAAGTCATGTTTGGATAGCTGAATATTTTGTGACCGCTTTAAAGTTTGTTTGGTGTCTGTAAGTGAAAGTATGAAGGAGCTGAAACTTTTGGCAGAACGTGTGTTTTGAAGCGGTAAAAAGCATGTTCTCATTGACTTCAATGTTAAAAAAAAGTGTCTAAAAGCTTAATATTTTAAAAAGTATAAATAGTACAAAAAAACTTGAAGAAGTCCCATCGTTAGCTGAACGAGACGAACATTTTAATAGTTGAATGGTCTCAATAGCTCAAAGTATGCAGAAGTTACGCAGAGCCAAAAAACGTACGGAATAATAAAATTAAAATTAAAATTAAGAACTAGACAATGCATTTCCTGAGGAAAATGCGAGTGGGAATGCTGAATTGCTGAGCCCGCACCAAAGCCATTCACCATAACCACTACAGTATATTTAGGACATACGAGCAGTGTTCCTTCAGTACTTATAAAGCCTAATATCACACAGATCCTTTCTCTATCTGCAATATAGAGAGTGTCCTGACTTGCCTGGTCGCCCCTCCCCCCTCCCCCCTCAAGAGGCTTTCTCCACATGAGGTGGGGGAGGAGGACTGCACTGAGGTAAGGAAAGCTATTTAGGGAATCAAAATACCATTAGAAACGCTTTCATCCACACGCAAAATAAGTTATCGTAGCCTTCAAACAAAACGTAATAAATCCACAACCGTACATGCGATCGATACAGCGACTACACCATTTGAAACACAAGGCTTTTGTGAACGCATCGATATGAAATTTATGTTGATAAACTTAAAAATGTGGCCATGTCAGCGATTTATAAAAGAGCGTCTTTGTGTGTTTTGCAGGAATTTTTTTTAGACTTTTTAACATGACGGTCAATGGGAGGGCGTTTGAGGCACTTGTCCTTTAGAAGCTCCTGGAACTAAAAGTCAAATGCCTATCGCAAAACTGATCACATTGCCTGAAACCAGACAAGCATACCTACGTTTTGATATATAAATTGTGTATGACAAGTAGATCTTGTGGGCGTGAGAGCAATTTGTTCGCCCTTTTTTTAAAGATAATTTTTGTTTTCAAAGATCTCCACTCTAAAGGTCACATGACACACTCTAAACCTGCTCCATAGGATTACATTATAACCGATAAAAAAATCACTAAACGTAAATTGCGTTTTCACAAAAACCGTAAAAGATATCAATCTGAAAAGTCATGTTTGGATAGCTGAATATTTTGTGACCGCTTTAAAGTTTGTTTGGTGTCTGTAAGTGAAAGTATGAAGGAGCTGAAACTTTTGGCAGAACGTGTGTTTTGAAGCAGGAAAAAGGATGTTCTCATTGACTTCAATGTTAAAAAAAAGTGTCTAAAAGCTTAATATTTTAAAAAGTATAAATAGTACAAAAAAACTTGAAGAAGTCCCATCGTTAGCTGAACGAGATGAACATTTTAAAAGTTGAATGGTCTCAATAGCTGAAAGTATGCAGAAGTTACGCAGAGCCAAAAAACGTACGGAATAATAAAATTAAAATTAAAATTAAGAACTAGAAAATGCATTTCCTGAGGAAAATGCGAGTGGGAATGCTGAATAGCTGAGCCCGCACCAAAGCCATTCACCATAACCACTACACTATCTTTAGGACACACAGCTCCTTTCTCTATCTGCAAAGTAGAGAGTATGCTGACTTCCTGGTCGCCCCTCCCCCCTCAAGAGGTTTCCCCTCCCCCCAGGTCAGTGAGGAGGAATATTGCACTGAGGTAGAAAGCTATTTATGGAAAGAAATTCCATTACAAACGCCTTTTAATTCACAGACCAATACATGAATTACGCCTTCAAACAAAACGTAATAAATCCACAACCGTACATGCGATCGATACAGCGACTTCACCGTTTGAAAGACACGGCCCTTGTGAACGCATCGATATGAAATTTATGTTGATAAACTTAAAATTGTGGCCATGCCAGCGATTTAGAAAAGAGCGTCTTTGTGTGTTTTGCAGGAACATTTTTAAAATTTTTAACATGACGGTCAATGAGAGTGGTTTTGTCGCTCTTGTCCTTTAGAAGCTCCTGGAACTAAAACTAAAATACGTATCACAAAACTGATCACATTGCCTGAAACCAGACAAGCATACCTACGTTTTGATATATAAATTGTGTATGACAAGTAGATCTTGTGGGCGTGAGAGCAATTTGTTCGCCCTTTTTTTAAAGATAATTTTTGTTTTCAAAGATCTCCACTGTAAAGGTCACATGACACACTCTAAATCCCTTCCATAGGGTTACATTATAACCGATTCCATTTTCTGAAAAAATCGCTAAACGTAAATTGCGTTTTCACAAAAAACGTAAAAGATATCAATCTGAAAAGTCATGTTTGGATAGCTGAATATTTTGTGACCGCTTTAAAGTTTGTTTGGTGTCTGTAAGTGAAAGTATGAAGGAGCTGAAACTTTTGGCAGAACGTGTGTTTTGAAGCAGGAAAAAGGATGTTCTCATTGACTTCAATGTTAAAAAAAAGTGTCTAAAAGCTTAATATTTTAAAAAGTATAAATAGTACAAAAAAACTTGAAGAAGTCCCATCGTTAGCTGAATGAGACGAACATTTTAAAAGTTAAATGGTCTCAATAGCTGAAAGTATGCAGAAGTTACGCAGAGCCAAAAAACGTACGGAATAAAATTAAAATTAAAATTAAGAATAATAAAAAACGAATATCAATACTGGGAATGCTTATTAAAGCATTCCCACTAACTAGAAAATGCATTCCCTGAGGAAAATGCGAGTGGGAATGCTGAATTGCTGAGCCCGCACCAAAGCCATTCACCATAACCACTACAGTATCTTTAGGACACACAGCTCCTTTCTCTATCTGCAAAGTAGAGAGTATGCTGACTTCCTGGTCGCCCCTCCCCCCTCAAGAGGTTTCCCCTCCCCCCAGGTCAGTGAGGAGAAATATTGCACTGAGGTAAGGAAAGCTATTTATGGAAAGAAATTCCATTACAAACGCCTTTTAATTCACAGACCAATACATGAATTACGCCTTCAAACAAAACGTAATAAATCCACAACCGTACATGCGATCGATACAGCGACTTCACCGTTTGAAAGACACGGCCCTTGTGAACGCATCGATATGAAATTTATGTTGATAAACTTAAAATTGTGGCCATGCCAGCGATTTAGAAAAGAGCGTCTTTGTGTGTTTTGCAGGAAATTTTTTTACATTTTTAACATGACGGTCAATGAGAGTGGTTTTGTCGCTCTTGTCCTTTAGAAGCTCCTGGAACTAAAACTAAAATACGTATCACAAAACTGATCACATTGCCTGAAACCAGACAAGCATACCTACGTTTTGATATATAAATTGTGTATGACAAGTAGATCTTGTGGGCGTGAGAGCAATTTGTTCGCCCTTTTTTTAAAGATAATTTTTGTTTTCAAAGATCTCCACTGTAAAGGTCACATGACACACTCTAAATCCCTTCCATAGGGTTACATTATAACCGATTCCATTTTCTGAAAAAATCGCTAAACGTAAATTGCGTTTTCACAAAAACCGTAAAAGATATCGATCTGAAAAGTCATGTTTGGATAGCTGAATATTTTGTGACCGCTTTAAAGTTTGTTTGGTGTCTGTAAGTGAAAGTATGAAGGAGCTGAAACTTTTGGCAGAACGTGTGTTTTGAAGCAGGAAAAAGGATGTTCTCATTGACTTCAATGTTAAAAAAAGTGTCTAAAAGCTTAATATTTTAAAAAGTATAAATAGTACAAAAAAACTTGAAGAAGTCCCATCGTTAGCTGAATGAGACGAACATTTTAAAAGTTAAATGGTCTCAATAGCTGAAAGTATGCAGAAGTTACGCAGAGCCAAAAAACGTACGGAATAAAATTAAAATTAAAATTAAAATTAAGAAGAAGAAGAATAATAAAAAACGAATATCAATACTGGGAATGCTTATTAAAGCATTCCCACTAATAATAAAAAACGAATATCAATACTGGGAATGCTTATTAAAGCATTCCCACTAATAATAAAAAACGAATATCAATACTGGGAATGCTTATTAAAGCATTCCCACTAATAAGAGTATATAGGGTGTGAAATAACTGCTGACATAGGTGTCTTGACTGGGCAGCAGCAGCAGCAGCAGAAGCAGCAGTAGTAGTACTAGAAAATGCATTTCCTGAGGAAAATGCGAGTGGGAATGCTGAATAGCTGAGCCCGCACCAAAGCCATTCACCATAACCACTACACTATCTTTAGGACACACAGCTCCTTTCTCTATCTGCAAAGTAGAGAGTATGCTGACTTCCTGGTTGCCCCTCCCCCTCAAGAGGTTTCCCCTCCCCCCAGGTCAGTGAGGAGGAATATTGCACTGAGGTAGAAAGCTATTTATGGAAAGAAATTCCATTACAAACGCCTTTTAATTCACAGACCAATACATGAATTACGCCTTCAAACAAAACGTAATAAATCCACAACCGTACATGCGATCGATACAGCGACTTCACCGTTTGAAAGACACGGCCCTTGTGAACGCATTGATATGAAATTTATGTTGATAAACTTAAAATTGTGGCCATGCCAGCGATTTAGAAAAGAGCGTCTTTGTGTGTTTTGCAGGAACATTTTTAAAATTTTTAACATGACGGTCAATGAGAGTGGTTTTGTCGCTCTTGTCCTTTAGAAGCTCCTGGAACTAAAACTAAAATACGTATCACAAAACTGATCACATTGCCTGAAACCAGACAAGCATACCTACGTTTTGATATATAAATTGTGTATGACAAGTAGATCTTGTGGGCGTGAGAGCAATTTGTTCGCCCTTTTTTTAAAGATAATTTTTGTTTTCAAAGATCTCCACTGTAAAGGTCACATGACACACTCTAAATCCCTTCCATAGGGTTACATTATAACCGATTCCATTTTCTGAAAAAATCGCTAAACGTAAATTGCGTTTTCACAAAAAACGTAAAAGATATCAATCTGAAAAGTCATGTTTGGATAGCTGAATATTTTGTGACCGCTTTAAAGTTTGTTTGGTGTCTGTAAGTGAAAGTATGAAGGAGCTGAAACTTTTGGCAGAACGTGTGTTTTGAAGCAGGAAAAAGGATGTTCTCATTGACTTCAATGTTAAAAAAAAGTGTCTAAAAGCTTAATATTTTAAAAAGTATAAATAGTACAAAAAAACTTGAAGAAGTCCCATCGTTAGCTGAATGAGACGAACATTTTAAAAGTTAAATGGTCTCAATAGCTGAAAGTATGCAGAAGTTACGCAGAGCCAAAAAACGTACGGAATAAAATTAAAATTAAAATTAAGAATAATAAAAAACGAATATCAATACTGGGAATGCTTATTAAAGCATTCCCACTAATTAGCAGTAGTAGTTGATACAGAGTCATATCACTTGGGCAGGAGGTGCCATGATGAACAGCAGTGGTAATAAGAGTATATAGAGTGTGAAATAACTGCTGACATAGGTGTCTTGACTGGGCAGCAGAAGCAGCAGTAGTAGTATTAGCAGTAGTAGTTGATACAGAGTCATATCACTTGGGCAGGAGGTGCCATGATGAACAGCAGTGGTAATAAGAGTATACAGAGTGTGAAATAACTGCTGACATAGGTGTCTTGACTGGGCAGCAGAAGCAGCAGTAGTAGTATTAGCAGTAGTAGTTGATACAGAGTCATATCACTTGGGCAGGAGGTGCCATGATGAACAGCAGTGGTAATAAGAGTATACAGAGTGTGAAATAACTGCTGACATAGGTGTCTTGACTGAGCAGCAGTAGTAGTATTAACAGTAGTAGTTGATACAGAGTCATATCACTTGGGCAGGAGGTGCCATGATGAACAGCAGTGTTAATAAGAGTATATAGAGTGTGAAATAACTGCTGACATAGGTGTCTTGACTGATCCAGAGGAGTCATGGGAGAAAATCATGTGGTCAGATGAGACCATAATATAACTTTTTGATCATAATTTCACTAACCGTGTTCGGAGGAAGAATAATGAGGAGTACCATGCCAAGAACGCCATCCCTAATGTGAAGCATGGGGGTGGTATCATCTTTTTTTTTGGTGGTGTTTTTCTGCACATGGGACAGGGTGACTGCACTGTATTAAGGAGAGGATGACCGTGGCCATGTATTGAGAGATTTTGGGCAACAACCTCCTTCCCTGAGTTAGAGCTTTGAAGATGGGTCGAGGCTGGGTCTTCCAACATGACAATGACCCAAAGCACACAGCCAGGATAACCAAGGATTGGCTCTGTAAGGAGCATATCAAGGTTCTGGCGTGGCCTAGCCAGTCTCCAGACCTAAACCCAATAGAGAATCTTTGGAGGGAGCTCAAACTCCGTGTTTCTCAGCGAGAGCCCAGAAACCTGACTGATGTAGAGAAGATCTGTGTGGAGGAGTGGGCCAAAATCCCTCCTCCAGTGTGTGCAAAGCTGGTGTAAAACTACAAGAAAGGTTTGACCGCTGTAATTGCAAAGAAAGCCTACTGTACCAAATATTAACATTGATTTTCTCAGATGTTAAAATAGTTATATTCAGCACTGTAAATACATCAGGTCCGGGGCTCCATCAGGGAATGCATGACAAGGGACCCTTCAGCGCCCTGAACCGACGACGGGTGCCAGAAATTCACCGCCGATCCAGGACTCATTCATCTTTATGAATGTGAGTCTGTCCACGGAGTCTGTGGACAGACGGGTCCTCTTGTCCGTGACCACCCCACCTGCCGCGCTGAATGTCCGCTCAGATAGTACGCTGGAGGGGGGGCAAGACAATAACTCCAGCGCATACTGAGCGAGCTCGCGGCAGGTGTCCAATCTGGCAACCCAGTACTCCATGGGGTCATCGGTGCTCATACTGTCAGAAGCACCGACGGACGCCATGTAGTCTGCCACCATGTGGGCCAGCCGCTGGTGGTGACTGCTGCTGCTGCTGGTGCTGGTACTGGGTCGCTCGGTTTGGAAGAACATCCTCATCTCATCCATTAGGTCCCCTGCTCGGCTGCTGCTGGGTGCAGCCACCTGCTGGGTGAGATGAGGGGGGACAACTGGAGGCCGGGGAGTTGCCTGCTCCAACCGGCTGACAATGCCTGCCTGCAGTTCCTCCATCCGGCGCTGCCTCCAGCTGGCTGGGATGAACTGCTCCAGTTTCCCCTTGCACCTGGGATCCAAAAGGGTGGCCATCCAGAAATCATCCCTCGCCTTGATGGTCTTAACCCGGGGGTCCCTCCTGAGGCATCTCAGCATGTGGGCAGCCATGGGGAAGAGCACAGCCCGCTGTGACTCCTCACTGCTGGCCAGGTGAATGAGGTCCGACTCTTCATCCCTGAGGCGCTGCTGGTCACGCTCAGAGATGCCCAACCCCCGGACTATCGGTGCCCCCAACACCGGCTCTCCCTCCTGACCAGGCCCTGACTCCGGGACGACACCAGCAACCACCTCCTCCTCATCATCATCATCCTCCTCCTCCTCCTCGTCCTGGCCCTGGTCTCGGTGGAGCATTGCTGACTCCTCCTGCTCCACCAAGGCACTCTCCCCAGCTTCGAGCAGGCGATCTAGTGTCCTCTCCAGCATGAACACTATTGGCAGCACGCTATTGAGGCCGACGTGCTCACTGCTGACCATCTTGGTCGCCTGCTCGAAGGAGGACAACACTTGGCAGACCTGCTTTATCTGCCCCCACTCCACACAGGCGATGAAAGGGAGTTGTGGTGAAGCCCTCTCAGTGCGTAGTTCCATCAGGTACTCCCTCACCGCCCTTTGCTGCTCCCACAACCTCTTCAGCATGTGGAGGGTGGAGTTCCACCGCGTCACACTGTCCACAATCAGCCTGTGAAGGGGCAGACTGTACTTCCGCTGCAACTCGGACAGGGACGCGGTAGCGGTTGGGGAGCGCCTGAAGTGGCTGGCAATCCTACGCGCCTTTGCCACAATGTCACTCAACCCGGGATAAGTGCGCAGGAACTTCTGCACCACCAGGTTGAGGACATGTGCCAGACAGGGCACGTGGGTCAGACTGCCAGCACTGAGGGCGGCGAGTAGGTTGCTGCCGTTATCGCAGACAACCATACCTGCCTGGAGCCTTCGGGGTGTCAGCCACTTCTGGACCTGAGCCTGAAGTGCTTTCAGCACTTCTTCTCCAGTGTGTCTCCGGTCCCCTAAACTAACAAGCTGGAGCACGGCCTGACAGCGCACGTGCCCCACACTTGAGTAGCTACGGGGGCGCTTGCTGGGAGGCTCAGCAGCTGCGGAGACAGTGGCTTGAGGGAGACCAGCAGTTCTCCCCTGGACACCCCGGGGCGGCACCACAAGATCGGTTGCCGCCGATCCCTCACCGACGCCTCGGAGGGAAACCCAATGGGCCGTGAAGCTGATGTAGCGCCCCTGCCCATGCCTGCTGGTCCAGCCATCCATTGTCAGATGAACCCTGTCGCTGACAGCGTGATCCAGCGACAGGGTTACATTCTGCACAATGTGCTGGTGTAGGGCAGGGACACCAGTCCTGGCAAAGAAATGGCGGCTGGGGACACGCCATTGGGGTTGGGCCTGCTCCAACATCTGCCTGAAGGGGTTGCTGTCAACTATGTTGAAGGGCAGCAGATGTTGGGCAATAACCCTTGCCAGGAGCCCATTGAGGGAACGCACACGTCGGTCTCCAGGGGGGAAGGGAGTGGTGCGGTCAAAGGCGTCTGAAATTGACGCCTGGCGCCGGACGGCAGTGCGGGACACAGACGCGGAGGGTGCTGTGGAAGTAGAGGTCTGGCTGCCGGTACCAGTACCTCTACTAGAGGGAGCGGGGGGGCATGACCTGCTGGAAAGAGATGAAGATGTGGCAGGGGCTGCTGTACCCTGCTCACTTGTGGTGGTGGCGCTGCTACCACCACCACGCTTCATCTCGTCAAACACCGCCCAGTGGTTTATCCTCAGGTGCTGGTTCAGGGCTGTGGTACCCACCCGAGCCAAACACTTCCCTCTCTTCACCCTCACTTTACAAATCCGGCAGATGGCCACGGTAGGGTTGTCTGCCACCAGGGTAAAGTAGTTCCAGACAGGTGACTTCAGCACCGCCCTCCTGTCAGATGGGGTGACGCTTACTTGCACCTGCTGGGACTCGGTGCGCACAGGTGGAGCTGCCTGCTGCTGCTGCTGCTGCTGCTGCTCCTCCTGACACCTCCTGCTGCCATCACCAGTGGAGACCCTGACGATGGTCTCCCTGGTGGTGACCTGGCGCACCGTTTCACCAGGGTGCCTACCTTCCCCGTCGTCACTGACGTAGTGAGCCGACGCGTCAGATGGCAACCATGATGGGTCACCCTCTTCGCCCCCAGAGATGTCAGACCAAGGGCTGAGATGTGTTGGTCTGAGGGAACCAACTGACATGGAGCCTCTAGCCTGGCTCCGCTGTCCCCTCACCCACGCCTGGGTCTGACTAGGTGCTGCTGTTTCCTGCACCAAAACAGCAGCACCAGTTTGAAGGGATGTCTCTGGGATACTGCCAGCAGGTATCCCATCCTCCTCATCCATCCCTTCAAAAAGGTCCTGACCATCAGGACAGAGCTAAAGGTCTGCCTGATGCATGGCCTCCCCCAAGATATCCCTCTCACTGTCGAACAGTAAGATGCTGGACTCTTGGGGGCTGGGGGGGGTACTACAGGCACCGGTGTAATGGTGGTACTACTGTGAGTCGGGACCGACGACTCAGTGGCACTGCTGTGCCCCATGTAGTCCACCACTACTTCAGCCTGAGATGGCAATATCGGGCGGCTGCCCGATGGGAAGAACTCCCGGATCAGGCGGACTCCCCTTGCACCCGATCCTCTACCACTAGTAGGGGCACGAGAGGTACCCCGTGCTGGCAGCGACCCAGCACTGGGAGTAACTCCCCTACCCCTGCTGCCACGGCCACGGATGCCGCTCATAATTGCTGATATGTGTGTGGGGGGGGTAAACTTTATTGGGGGGGGGGAAATGTGAGGAAAATGTGTTTTTGTGTTTTTTTTACAAGACAGGCACGCAGACAAAGACGTACACAGACAGCTACTAAACTATAAGAAAAGTAGTACACCAAAGACAAGGACTACAAAATTAAAGAAAAAAAAAAAAGCACTAAACAAACACTAACTTTTTTTTTTTTTTTTTTTTTAAACACAAAACACAGACACTAAACACACACTAAGCTAAGCTAGATGAAATAAATGTACACTAACAGTGTGTACACTTACTACACAAAATTTAACTAAACTGAACACAAAACTTAGCTTTTAGAAAAGCTCTTTAGGAAAAACTAAGCAAAATGTGCACTGAAATGACTAGCAAATATCACTGAACAGCGAAGCTGCAAGATCAAACAGTAACACAAGATGAACAAAACTTAGCTTTGAAAAAAGCTCTTTTAGAAAGCTCAGCAAAATGTGCACTGAAATCACTAGCAAATATCACTGAACAGCAAAGATGCAAGATCAAACAGTAACACAAGATGAACAAAACAGCACAAAACAGCACAAAACGTAGCTTTGAAAAAAGCTCTTGGGTCTATTGCTTTGAAAAAAGCAGTTGATATACTGGAAAAGATGCACTGGAATCACTAAATAGCAATGCAGCACTATGCTGGTGATGATATAAATCAATCAGGAACAGACACAGGAACACAGAAACAGCCTCCACACTCTCTAGCCAGCTTCTGAATCTGCAATGAAATGGTGCTGGGAGTGAGCTTATATAATGTCCGTGCAGGCAGGTTCCTATTGGTTGCTAACCTCTGACGAGTGTGGAAGGAGAACTCTGATTGGCTCTGATGCAAAAGGGCGGAGAAAATAATCGCGCAATATTCCTATTGCCGAATATTCGCATTGCGAATATTCGGCAATATAAAATGATCGCTTCAGCTACTCGGCCCAAGGTCTCTAATCATACCAGCAATGCTTTTAGACGTCTATGGAGATCACTAGGATGTGATCTGTTTTAAAAATGAAACTGTAAAAATCGCTCTGATGCGGAAGATAGGGGCGAAGAAAATAATCGCGCGATATTGCGTTTGCCGAATAATCGCATTGCGATTTTTCGGGAAAATTCAATGAACGCTTCAGCTACTCGGCCCAAGGTCTCTAATCATACCAGCAATGCTTTTAGACGTCTATGGAGATCACTAGGATGTGATCTGTTTTAAAAATGAAACTGTAAAAATCGCTCTGATGCGGACGATAGGGGCGAAGAAAATAATCGCGCGATATTGCGTTTGCCGAATAATCGCATTGCGATTTTTCGGGAAAATTCAATGAACGCTTCAGCTACTCGGCCCAGGGTCTCTAATCATACCAGCAATGCTTTTAGACGTCGATGGAGATATCTAGGATGTGATCTGTTTTAAAAAAAAAAATGTAAAAAAATCGAATATTCGGAATTGCGAATATTCACCGCGAAATTCGAAATATAGCGCGATTTCTTGAATATGCTATATTCGAGTCGAATATTCGCAATGCGAATATTCGTGAGCAACACTATTGCTAATTATATCAGCCTTATTCTAGTTTTTCTTGTCTGCAGCTAGTTGCTTTTTTCAGCAGTGAGGCCCTTTCTGGTAAGAGTTGTGCTTGATTACTTCATGTTACTTTCACTTCCATCTACACCTGGGATTTTACAGTGAACAGTGGGTATACAGCATTTTTTAGACTCTGATGCTTACACACAAACATGAGTAAATATAACATTTCAATGTTTTGTGGTTACATCAATAAAAGTATTTGTCTAGTCGTACAACAATAACTCTCGTTTGACATGGCCACCTTATTATATGCAAAGTATATATATATATATATATATATATATATATATAGTAATGTCCATCAGACTTGTCCAAATAGATACTCAAGTCCAACATGTTTTGGGACTTAGGGTCTGGGTGTATGTTCATGCGTCCCTAGGCCAGTCTTATCTCCTATGCTTTCTCTGGGTCCATAGATTGCTTTGGTTTTATTTACTGATGGCTTATAAGTAGAGTTGAGCGGACACCTGGATGTTCGGGTTCGGCCGAACTTTGAAAAAAAGTCCAGGATCGGGACCCGAACTTGATCCGAACCCGGACTGAATGTTGGTAAGAGCATGGCAAGTACTCTGCAAACAAATGTGGATAGGGAAATAACTTAAAATACATAAAAATAAAAATAAAATAATATTGACCTAGGAGGATGAGTGTGCCGGTATAGAATGATATCCCCGTCAAACATTCCCTTCTTCCATAAGAACATCACCCAATATTCCACGAGGAGGAATATTCCTGGAATCGCCCAATAAGCCACACATGAGCCCAAGCTTACTGCTGGAACAAGACTCTTTAATGGCAGCATGCTGCTGGTATATATGCAGTTTACAAGCTAAAACCTCAATCAAAGAACAATGAACTCTCCACCCCCTTTTCACACACAGTGGGGGCTCCTATACAGATTATAGGCAGACACTTCGGCGCCGACTCTGAAGACACATTTCTTTAGATAATGACATCAGTGAAGGTAATTACTAGTTGTAACAGAATACGTTATCTAGACAGCTTGGCCCCGCATATAGAAGAGGTAATTACTACAATGAAGCAATCAGAATAATTAACACGAGCCCCTTATCTAATCACAGTAAACAGTAAACACAGGTCTCCTTCACACACACAATAGATCAATTACCCTTTCAAATAGGGAGCTGGCTGAGGAAGGGACATTAACATTTCAACAGAGGAATGAGTCACACCTGAAATCACATGTTACCTCTAACACACACACAATTACTAGCAGGGAGAATTACACTGAAGCATATCCTTCACAACGAGGTCCATATGAAGTAGGAGGTTCAGGTGGCGGTAGATGTGGCGGTGTAGGTGGAAGCGGCGGTGGAGAAGGACGAAGTAGCCAACACAGGTTTTTGTTTTTAATTTATTTATTAAATTAGGGTACACCCCAAAAAAGTGAGAAAGATCAGAAATACAGAATGGCTGGGTGAGGCCATTCTATTCTGCACAAGGTACGGACAAGTCCTGTGGGATCCATGCCTGGTTCATTTTAATGAACGTGAGCTTGTCCACATTGACTCTGGACAGGCGGCTGCGCTTGTCTGTGATAACGCCCCCTGCGGTGCTAAATACACATTCAGATAATACACTGGCTGCAGGGCAGGCCAGCACCTCCAAGGCGTAAAGGGCAAGCTCAGGCCATGTGCCCAATTTGGAGACCCAGAAGTTTAAGGGGGCAGACCCGTCATTCAGTACGTGTAGGCATGTGCACACATACTGCTCCACCATGTTGGTGAAATGCTGCCTCCTGCTAAAACATTCCATATCAGCTGGTGGTGCTGGTTGTTGTGGCGTGCTGACAAAGCTTTTCCACATTTCGGCCATGCTAACCCTGCCTTCTGAGGTGCTGGCGGTGCCCCGGCTGCGTTGGCTACCTCTTCCTCCTCCTCTGCCTTCGCCTTGTACTTCCACTGTGCCCCCGCTGTCAGGTGGGAATTCCACCAGCAGCGCGTCTACCAGCGTGCGCTTGTACTCGCGCATCTTGCGATCACGCTCCAGTGAGGGAATTAAGGACAGTACATTTTCCTTGTAACGGGGATCCAGCAGCGTGGCCACCCAGTAATCAGCACCTGTTAAAATGTGGGCAACACGGCGGTTGTTGCGGAGACACTGCAGCATGTAATCGCTCATGTGTGCCAGGCTGCCCAGAGGCAACGAAAAGCGGTCCTCTGTGGCAGGTGTATCATCTGTGTCCTCTGTATCCCCCCAGCCATGCACCAGTGATGGCCATGAGCTGGTCTGGGTGCCACCCTGCTGTGAACATGGTTCCTCCTCCTTCATCTGCTCCTCATCCTCCACCTCATCATCCTCCAGAACTGTACCCTTGCTGGACAATTGTGAACCCACCCTCGGAGCCACTTGTGAATGACTGCCTTGAAAGCCTTGGAAATGATCCCGATTCCTCCTCCTCCTGTGCCACATCCTCTTCCATCATCACCCGAAGCGTTTTTTCAAGGAGGCATAGAACTGGGATAGTAATGCTGAGAACGGCGTCATCGGCACTGGCCATGTTGGTAGAGTACTCAAAACAGCGCAACAAGCCACACAGGTCTCGCATGGAGCAGTTATTGGTGGTGAAGTGGTTCTGTTCCGCAGAGCGACTCATGCGCGCGTGCTGCAGCTGAAACTCCACTATCGCCTGCTGCTGCTTGCACAGTCTGGCCAGCATGTGTGAACAAGGTGGAACTCCACGTTCCACCTTGTGGGCACGTCACATATGAGGCGGTGAGCGGGAAGGCTGAAGTTACGCTGCAGCCCTGACAGGCTAGCAGCAGCAGGGTGAGAACGCCGAAAGTGCGCACAGACCACCCGCACTTTATGCAGCAGCTGTGGCATATCGGGGTAAGTTTTAAGGAACCTCTGCACCACCAAATTCAGCACATGAAACCGGCTAGGCCCAGAGCTGCTACGAGATTTCACCCATTATCGCACGCCACCAGGCCCGGCTTGAGGCTCACTGCCGCCAACCACTCATTGGTCTGTTTTTCACTGCCGCCAACCACTCATCGGTCTGTTGTTCCATGTCCCTCCACAACACCTGCGCGGTGTGGGTTTTTTCCCCCAAACAGGAAAGTTTTAAAACTGCCTGCTGTCGTTTACCCATGGCTGTGCTAAAGTTGGTGGTGAATGTGTTACGCTGACCGGATGAGAAGGCGGTAGAGGATGAGGAAGCAGAGTAAGAGGAGTTAGCAACAGCAGGCAAACTGAAGCGCCTTGCAATCCTCGGTGGTGGAAGGACATGCGCCAAACTGCTATCCGCCTCAGGCCCAGCCACCACTGCATTTACCCAGTGTGCTGTTAGGGAGATATAACGTCCCTGACCGTGCTTACTGGTCCACGTATCCATAGTTAGGTGGACCTTGCCACAGATGGCGTTGCACAGTGCACACCTGATTTTGTCCCCCACTTGGTTGTGCAGGGAAGGGATGGCTTGCCTGGAAAATTTGTGGCGGCTGGGCACGACGTACTGTGGGACAGTCAATGCCATCAGGCTTTTAAAACTCTGCGTCTCCAGACGGAATGACAGCATTTCAAAGGCCAGTAATTTTGAAATGCTGGCATTCAGGGCCAGGGATCGCAGGGGGGTACTTCCTCTTCTGCTCCAGTGTTTGGGAGATAGAGAGCTGAACGCTTCCATGGGACATTGTGGAGATGTTTGGTGACCCAGGTGGTAGTGTTGCTTGCCGATCCTCTGATTGCGGGGTGGCAGGTGCCACTGTCACTACAGAGGTGGATGAAGAGACTGAAGCAGAAGAGGAAGCAGGAGGAGCCAGAGACCTTTCTTGTTTTTCGAGGTGTGTACTCCACTGCAGCTCGTGCTTTGCACTTAGATGCCTGGTCATGCAGGTTGTGCTCAGGTTGAGAACATTTATGCCTCGCTTCAGGCTCTGATTGCACAGCGTGCAAACCACTCGTGTCTTGTCATCAGCACATTGTGTGAAGAACTGCCACGCTAGGGAACTCCTTGGACCTGACTTTGGTGTGCTCGGTCCCTTGCTGCGTTGGGCAGTAGCAGGCGTACTGTCTAGGGGACGGACGCTCCACTTTTGCACCCTGCTCCCTCTTCTGCTGTGCTGGTGGCTCTGTGCGACCACCGCCTCTTCCTCCGAACTACACAGGTCACCTGCATGACGTTGATTCCATGTGGGGTCGAGGACCTCATCGTCCTCCACATCATCTTCCACCCAGTCTTCACCACTTGTCGGTCTGCACAATTGCGAAAGCAGCAGCAGTTGGCAACTGTGTTTCTTTATCATCTGAGACGTGCTGTGATGGCCCCCCATGTACTCATCTTGAAACATAAGTGGTTGGGCATCGGTGCACTCAATCTCTTCCAGTTCTGGGGCAAGGCTAGGTGGATGGCCCTGGGAAACCATGCTAACAGACTCATCAAAAAGCAGAAGAGACTGTGGCATTATTTGGGGCTCAGACTGCTTGGCTGATTTGCAAGGGGGTGAGGTGAAAGACTGATGGACATCGGCTGCAGGTGCCAACTCTGATCTTTCAGCACAAGACTGGTTGGGAGACAATGTGAAGGAACTGGAGGCACTGTCAGCAACCCAATCTACTATCACCTGTTCTGCTCCTGGCCTCAACATTCGTTGAGCCGGACTAGGCCCGACCAAATACCGCTGCAGGCTCTGTCGCCTACTCGCACCTGAGGAAGGTGTTTCACTTGTGCGTGTAGCTGGCACACTTATTTGACGTTCTCCTCATATTTCTCAAATGTAGGATCTTGCCCTAAATATTTTTTTTTTGAATAGCACAATAGAAGAACAGTATCTAAAGTGTGTATCTCACACGTACAGATATGCAGGAAACGCACCAAAAAAATGTATTTGCCCTAAATGGGTGTTTTTTGAATAGCAAAATAGAAGAACAGTAGCTAAAGTGCTTATCTCACACGTATAGATATGGAGGAAACACTGCAAACACTGGAGGAAACACTGCAAAATATATATATTTGTTTCCTAAATGGATGTTTTTTGAATAGCACAATAGAAGAAACGTATCTAAAGGGTGTATCTCACAGTAACATATGCAGTGCTGGTGTAATTTTATTTCTGAAGCAGGACTGACTCCTATTTCTCTCCCTAAAAGCAAAACCAGGCAGGAACCTTTCCCTAAAGTATCTAAAGGGTGTATCTCACAGTAACATATGCAGTGCTGGTGTAATTTGATTTCTGAAGCAGGACTGACTCCTATTTCTCTCCCTAAAAGCAAAACCAGGCAGGAACCTTTCCCTAAAGTAACTATCTAAAGCAGAGTGACTTGCTGTGCTATGTAGATCGCTGAGTAATTTGATTTCTGAAGCAGGACAGTCTGACTCCTATCTAATTCTCTCCCTCAGAGCAGTAGCAGCACCAGCCTTTCCCAACCCTATCTAAAGCATAGTGATGAGCTGTGCTATGTGCCTCTAGCTTATATAGAGGCTGGGTCACATGCTGGGTCACGTGCTGCACTGGCCAATCACAGCCATGCCATTAGTAGGCGTGGCTGTGATGGCTTCTAGGTCACACAAGTAAATTAAATGTTGATTGGCTGCCCTGTAGCGCGCCATTACATTGCCGAACACCGAACCCGAACTTACAGTAAATTGTTCAGGTCCGGGTACCAAAAATCCAAAAGTCCGGTACGAACCCGAACTTTACAGTTCGGGTTCGCTCAACCCTACTCAGCACCATTATTCCATCCATGTAGTACCCCCTTTACCAGTGGAGATACAGTGCATGTAAACTTTTGGCTATGTGCCCACCTCCAGCACTGGACTCACCCGACACTGTTCTCGCCCGACACTAGGGAGAACCCCCACCCTCTTACTCTCTCCACCCTTACCCCTTGGAATCATCTAACTTACATTACACTCTCTTCTCACTATATAACCTAACTGAGTTCCTGTTAGACCAGGTCTTAGTATGTATGCTCCTTTCAGATACCTCTAACTTGCTATTGTACTATCAGGCTTCACTTTGTAATGGAACAGACTCTGTAAATAAGATGAAAGTTTTTTGATATTATTATGGTATTTGTGCTTTGTAAAATCCTGTAAAATCAATGGGCCAGATCCACAAACTAATTACGCCGGCGTATCTATTGATACGCCGCGTAATTTCAAAGTTCCCGCGTTGTACCTTTGTTTTATATTCACAAAACAAGATACGACTGAATGAGGGATCGATCCGACAGGTGTACGTCTTAGTACGCCGTCGGATCGTAGGTGCATATTTATGCTGGCCGCTAGGTGGCGTTTCCGTCTAATTCCGCGTCGAGTATGCAAATTAGCAAATTAGCTAAATACGACGATCCACCAACGTACGTCCGGCGCATTTTTTTACATCGTTTGCGTTCGGCTTTTTCCGGCATATGTAACTGCTATATGAGGCGTATCCTATGTTAAGTATGGCCATCGTACCCGCGTCGAATTTTGAAAATGTTACGTCGTTTGTGTAAGTGTGCGAATAGGGCTTTGCGTAGAATAACGTCACCGTCGTAAACATTGGCTTGTTCCGGTTTAATTTCAAGCATGCGCACTGGGATACCCCCATGGACGGCGCATGCACAGTTGAAAAAAAAACGTCATTTACGTCGGGTCAAGACGTATTTACATAAAACACGCCCCCATCACATCCATTTGAATTGCGCGCCCTTACGCCGCCAAAGATACACTACGCCGCCGTAACTTACGGCGCGCATTCTTTGAGGATGCCAAAAAAAAAGTAAGTTACGGCGGCGTAGTGTATCAGAGATACGCTACGCCCGACGGAAATATGCGCCAGGGTACGTGGATCTGACCCAATAAATACCAACTTTAACCTGTAATACTGAAAAATTATATTTATCTGTAAACTGTTTGTGAAACATTTAGCAGATCTTATTGGATTTAATAATTATGAGACAGTCTCATAAGGAAGACATAGAGCTAGCCCACCAATTTGCCAGCTGTCATGTGCCTATGTGGCACTTCTATGCTGCAGCTCTGCTTCTCTGCCTCTGGGGGATATGAGTCTCTTCAGCACATATCCTGCATGGTGTTTCTGCTCCTTGGACTCTCTAGCTCCGCCTGCCTTCCATCTACAGTCAATCAGCTTAGCTTCTAAATTGCATGACTTCCTGCCCTAATTGTCCATTACTCCATTTGTTATATATATTTTTTCAAATGTGATGGAAACACGAAGGTCAATTAGGCTGATATATTGAAATGAAATTGGTAATTGCTTAAAGGATCACTAAAGGAAAACATTTGTTTGCTGAAATGACTGTTTACAGGGTATAGAGACATAAAAGTTAACTGATTTCTTTTAAAAATAGATTAAATTCAATCATATAATGTGCCTGTAGTTTCACTTTAGTTTTTAAACTGATTTCATGTTTATGTGAAGTAAAGAGACCCACAGAACAAAAACAAACAAATCCAGGGCAGTGTTTTGTTTTTAAAATGAATCTGATTGGTTCTGTTAAGTTTTAGACACACAGTAATGACAGCTTAGACCATCGTGAAAAGCTCCCAGTACTGTGGTTATAAAGAGCCAGACAACAAGGAAGTGTGGAGATCAGAGCAGTTTTACAGCAACATCAAAGCAAAAACGAGCAATGAGGACATGAAACCAGTACTGCAGTAAGGTAAAGGAAGCTATTTAGCTAAAAAAAAAAATCCTTTAGTGATCCTTTAACAGTCATAGTGTTTGGACCTGGATCACCTGCTGGTTGCACTGTGGTTCCTAGAACAGAAGTTTGTAGTTCCGGTGTCCAGCAGCGGGTGTCTCCAAGTAAATTCCGGTAATTGGTCTCCACCTGATGCTGACTATTTAGTCCCTTCTCTTCTATTCCCAGATGCTTCAGTGTTTTGCCCTGATAGCCAGATACTGCTTGCAAATTTATCTGATTTTGCCCTGCATCCTGTATGTGTATATGTATATACTGTATTTTTTTAATATATATGTAGCGCCTGTGTACTTCCAAGTACCGGTGCTATTAAAAGTTAAGGGATAATCAGAGTGTAATTGACTCTGATTCTAATTGTAATTATTTGTTAGGGCCTCTGTTTCAGCTGGGCTGTGCTGCGGGCTCATTCTGTTGTTACCGGGGTGCTATACCACCCCGGGGGGACAGGTGGCACCAGTGGAGTCCAGGCTGGAGTACCTCTTGCCAGCAGCCAATCGTGAGGGAGTTTCTCTCGCGGGGCATGCTGGGGGAGGGTACTTCTGGAGCAGACGCCATTAAGGTGGGGGTTCTTTTCCGGTGTGGCGCCCACCTTTAGGATGACCACACATTGCGGCCCCCGGCGAGATGGCCTACCAGGCTGTGGTGCGCGTGCTACGCGGTGTTCCTGGTTCCGGGACCATGTTGGCCCGGAACATTTGAAGCTGTGGCGTGGTCCCAGTAATCGACTGGGTCCCCAATCCTGAGGAAAGATCCCAAGCAAGATAACTGTTCGGTGGGGAGTCAGCCTGAGGAGAGCCAAGAGAGGCAGGCAATCCAATAGGGCCTCGACAATCCATCGGGGATCAAGGTAACCGGACACTGAAAGGGGTGGATGTCAGCCACCTGTCAGTCGGTGACCCAATTGAGAACTACCTGAAGGAGATCCAGGCACAAATATTACTAAGGAGGGTTTCCCCATGATCTAAGTTCTAGGGAGAGTCTGTGGCAGAGACTTGTTTCCCTCAAAGTTCCGAGTGATACCCTGGCTGCCAGGTCGGTGTGAGAGGCCTGTCCAGGTACACTATACCCACTTCGGCTGGAGTGGCGACGAAAGCAAAGTGTCGTTGGAAGCAGGACTGCTTCCATACTGTTAAGCCTGAATCTGCTATTTCTTTCTCCTCATACATCTTTGCTATCTACCTCAAGTTTTACTGTTTACCGGTGTTGGTTAAAATAAAAGCACAAGAAAAGACACCTGCTGTGTGGACATTCCATTGCTTTGGCTCTCATCAACTACCCTAGACGGCGGAGTCACAGAGGTAACATGCCACCCAATCTATAACCAGCGGCTCCTTCGGGGGTGAGAGTTACATGTGGAGGCTCGTCCGGGACCGGCTGTTGCCTCTGACAACGGAACTGTGAGATTTTATTCTGCCATTGAGAGCCAGGAATTGTTGTGGTGTTGGACTGTGCAGTGAGGAAGGAGTTAACTTCAGGTAGCAAAAGTCTGGGCGCACTTGCAGCGGAGTGACCGACCGAAACTCCCCGGCAGTACAAGGTGGACTGGATCTCTGGGACTGTAACCGCGGAGGAGGAGGCCCCATGGCCGGAACCCTCCCCAACTACTGTGGTCGCTGATCCAGAGGTTATTACCGTCTCATCTCCGCTTACCCTGCCATCGGCTGTTTCGTCAATCAGATCGCCGGAGGTAAGCGAAGTGGAAGAGAAAGAATGTGTAACCAGTGTGCAAACAGATGCCGTACCGGAGGCTATGGCTACCAATGTGGTTTCCGTATGGCGCGCCATTGCCAAAGTGGGCCCCGCACAGGCTTCTTGCGGCTGCGGTTGAGGCATGCCTGCCCAAACGAGTGACTTGACTAATGTCCCTGTTGGGGGATGCATCTATCTGCCTGCGGAGGAGTATGACACCTCCGACCTGGACTCCTTGTCTAACGATGGGGATGACAGATGGTTCGAGCCCGAATTTCCTGAGTCTACATTTGGTGGAGGTTCCAGAGCCAACAAGTCTCGGAGGCGAAATAAACGCTCCGGCCAGAGCGCACCAAGTCTAAGTGTCCCACAGCTGACATGGAAAGTTGGGATCCCGAACATCAGAGTTGATAATCCCATACCTGCCGCAGTGCCTGTACTAAAAAGGGCACCTGACGCCATTGTGCTAACAAGACTTGGAGATCCCCGTGTTTTGCCTAGACTGGCCCGCCTGCAGCGTATTATTATGCGAAAAGTGGCCGCTGACTACGGATGGGAATATCCCTATGTGTCTTCAGCCCTTCTGCCTGTGATTGAGCAAGTAAGAGAGGGCTGGTACAGGGATGCTGTCTGGGAATATTTGAAAGTCCCAAAGACTGACCGTGAAACGGAGTATGCCTTTGTCTGTGTGGGACACAGGTTTGAGAGCTGTCTTAAGGACTGGAGCCCTGGCCGGTACATCTTTAATGATAAAGTGGTCCTTAAATGTCCCAGGAGAGTGGATCAAGTTTTTTCTGTCACCCCTACCAATTCCCGAGGGGACATTATTGCTCTACCAGACCCACGGTTTTAAAGGTAGATCTAATGCCTGTGCTGTCACCTTTGCTACTGCTTTTGAAGAAGTTACAGACAAGAACTGTTGCCCCTTTCCAGTTTGTGTTTTCATCCCACCAGATCCACATTTTGTTGTTTGTGCAGAACTTTGGGGAGTTTGATCAGTTAGAAAGGATAGGGTCTTGCTGGCTTCTTCACAGCACCAGGAAAAAGAAAAGAGGAGAAGATACCATTTTCTATATCTCCCTTTTGCTGCTACTTGTTCTGAAGTGAACAGTGGACTGCCTTATACTTGTAGTACCAGCGCACTGACCACCAGGGGCAGTGTTCTGCAGATTCTACTATCGCAGAAAGACTAACGTATTCATATATTTTCTTTTTTTTCTCAAGTCTTGCAACTGAGGAAATTTTTAGCACTTAGTTCACTCGTATTATATGTCTCTTTGGGAGGAAAGGAGCTTTCGCCTTAGTTCTAAAAGGTTCAGCTTCATTTCACCCTTAGTAGTTGTGTGTGTTCTTCCATTTTGTTTTGCAGGTTGCTGATCATCTATCAAGACTGTCGGAGAATGGGGCAGACTAGATAGTTAGGAATGTTTAATGTCGTGATGTATCATTGTGAATATTGTACAGAGAAATGTTTTATATTCTTATATTTTTCTCATTCTTTTCTATTTCTTCTCTTTACTGTCAAAGCAGGTTCAGGTTAAGGTGTTCAGGCTTGAACACCGGCTTGGCGGACACTGGGGACAGTGTCTTCTCAAGTGGGGGGAGTGTGTAGCGCCTGTGTACTTCCAAGTACTGGTGCTATTAAAAGTTAAGGGATAATCAGAGGGCCTGATTTACCAAGCCTTTACTCCATGACTCATGGAGTAAAAGCAGGAGTAGCAGCCGTTTGGCCATTTACTAAAGAAATACGCTGCTAGTGCAGTGTATTTCCCTAGTTACTAATGTGCTCCGTGCGCCCAGGAGAGGGTGCATTGTGCACCAGTACAGACCTGGCGCACGGCACATTAAACTGTAAATTGCGGGGGTTTGGGCGGGAGTTTATTAGGGGGGAGGTGGGGGGATGCAGGGGAAGTGAAGTGACATGTGTTTTAAAGTGTTTGTCGGGCCGAATTGAAAGGGAAAGTGTTTTTTGAAAACAGATCCCCGTACGCTTGCACAGTGCGCCTGAACCTCGGGAGGTTCATTTGCATACTGGGCATGCGCAGAGAGAAAAGTCAGGGATTCCCGTGCGCCTTGTCAGTACGCCGTGAAAATCTTGGTAAATACCAAGCGGCGTACCCGTGATTGCGCTGCGTGACGCGGCGCACGGGAATTTCCGAGCTGTTTTCAGCCCTGAAGGGGAACTCGGCGCCAAATTTCAAACTTGAAATCGGCGCGGGTCCCCCTTCAGGGCTACATTAGGCTCTTAGGCTTGGTCCGGAACGTGAGGGGTTAAACCCGCGCCGATTCGGCGCGGGGGTCCCCCCCAGATCCAAACCAAGCCCTCATCCCAAGCATGCAGTCTGGCCCGGACAGGAATGGGGGAGGGGACGAGCGAGCGCCCCCCCCCCTCCTGAGCCGTACCAGACCGCATGCCCTCAACATGGGGGAGTGTGTGCTGTGGGGGAGGGGGGCACTGCCCCCCCACCCCACAGCACTCTTGCCCCCATGTCGATAGGGACAAGAGCCTCTTCCCGACAACCCTTGCCATTGGTTGTCGGGGTATGCGGGCGGGGCTAATCGGAATCTGCGAGCTCCCTTTAATAAGGGGGCCCCCAGATGCCGGCCCCCCACCCTATGTGAATGAGTATGGGGTACATCGTACCTCTACCCATTCACATGGGGGAAATGTAAAGTAAAATAAAACACACCACACAGAATAAAATATTTTATTAATCTGCTCCGGAGCCCCCCCTTTCTTCTTTAGCTCTCTTAGAAGGGGGGGTTTCTTCTCTCCCGATCTTCCGCCGGGACCCTGGGCTTCGGTGATTTCTGCCGGGGGAGGGCGCCATCCCTCGGTCCTCTCCGGAGCCTTCCGCCGGATGCCCCCACCCCATTTAAGCTCTTTTTCATTAGGGAGGGGCATCCGGACTTCGGGGTCTTCTGCCGGGGGATGGCGCCTATCCCCCGGTCTTTCCGGTGCCTTCCGCCAGGGTTCCGGTCTTCCTGGTCTTCTGCCGGGGGTGCGCCAACTCCCAGGTCTTTTCTCTTCTGTCTTCTCTGCTCCCTCTTCTGCCTGGCTCCCCCGCGGAGCCAGGGCTTTCTTCCGTCTTCTTTATTCTCCCTTCCTTCTTCTGCCTGTCTCCTCCGCGGAGCACAGGGCTTGTCTCCGCTGTCTTCTTCCTTCTCTTCCATTGGATGTTGACACGACGAGGTCCGGCGCTGGAATGCCGTCTGAGCAGTGGGCATGGACTTATATAGGGCAATGCCACCATGTGACCTCAACCCATGTGACATCACATTCCCATCATGCCCAGGGAATGTGATGTCACATGGGTTGAGGTCACATGGTGGCATTACCCTATATAAGTCCATGCCCGCCGCTGACACGGCATGTCAGCGCGGAACCTCGTCGTGTCAACATCGAATGGAAGAGAAGGAAGAAGACAGCGGAGACAAGCCCTGTGCTCCCGGAGGAGACAGGCAGAAGAAGGAAGGGAGAATAAAGAAGACGGAAGAAAGCCCTGGCTCCGCGGGGGAGCCAGGCAGAAGAGGGAGCAGAGAAGACAGAAGAGAAAAGACCGGGGAGTTGGCGCACCCCCGGCAGAAGACCAGGAAGACCGGAACCCTGGCGGAAGGCACCGGAAAGACCGGGGGATAGGCGCCATCCCCCGGCAGAAGACCCCGAAGTCCGGATGCCCCTCCCTAATGAAAAAAAGCTTAAATGGGGTGGGGGGCATCCGGCGGAAGGCTCCGTAGAGGACCGAGGGATGGCGCCCTCCCCCGGCAGAAATCACCGAAGCCCAGGGTCCCGGCGGAAGATCGGGAGAGAAGAAACCCCCCCTTCTAAGAGAGCTAAAGAAGAAAGGGGGGGCTCCGGAGCAGATGAATAAAATATTTTATTCTGTGTGGTGTTTTATTTTACTTTACATTTCCCCCATGTGAATGGGTAGAGGTACGATGTACCCCATACTCATTCACATAGGGTGGGGGGCCGGAATCTGGGGACCCCTTTATTAAAGGGGTCTCTCAGATTCTGATAAGCTCTCCGCCCGCATACCCCGACAACCAACGGCCAGGGTTGTCGGGAAGAGGCTCTTGTCCCTATCGACATGGGGGCAAGAGTGCTTTGGGGTGGGGGGGCAGTGCCCCCCTCCCCCACAGCACACACTCCCCCATGTTGAGGGCATGTGGTCTGGTATGGCTCAGGAGGGAGGGGGGCGCTCGCTCGTCCCCACCCCCATTCCTGTCTGACCAGACTGCGTGCCTGGGATAAGGGCTTGGTTTGGATCTTGGGGGGGACCCCCACGCTATTTTTTTTTGCGCGGGTTTAACCCCTTATGTTTAGACCAAGCCTAAGAGCCTGGTATGCACCTGGAGGGAACCCACCTTATTTTTTTTTGGGGGGGGTCTGGAGTTCCCCTTCATGAACAGCGATTTGTCATTTACACATGTCAGTCCCCCCCCCCTACAGTTAGAACACACCCAGGGAACATATTTAACCCCTCCCTCGCACCTAGTGTTAACCCCTTCCCTGCCAGTGGCATTTTTTGAGTAAGCAATGCATTTTTTACAGCACTGATCGCTAGAAAAATGCCAATGGTTCCAAAAAACTGTTCGATGTGTCCGCCATAATGTCGCAGTACCGATAAAAATCGCTGATCGCCCCAATAACTAGTTAAAACAACAAAAAAAAAATTTGTAGACGCTATAACTTTTGCAAAAACCAAACACTAAACGCTATTTGCGATTTTTTGGAACCAAAAAGATGTAGAATACGTATCGGCCTAAACTGAGGGGTTTTTTAGTTTTTTGAATATATATTTTTGGGGATATTTATTATAGCAAAAAGTAAAAATACTTTTTACATATGTGGGCGGGACTTACGCAAGTCCCGCCCACATATATAAACATCGTTCAAACCACACATGTGAGGTATTGACGCGTGCGTTAGAGCGAGAGCAATACTTTTACCACTAGACCTTCTTTGTAACTATAAACTGGTAACCTGGAAAAAAAAAAAAAAGGTCGCCTATGAGGATATTCACGGAATTCATTTTGGCCCCATTGCAGGAGTGTTTCCAATAGTAAAGCGTGACATGTAAGGTATCTATTTACTCAGTGTAACATCATCTTTCACATTATCCCCAAAAATTGGGCTCACTTTTGTGTTTTGTTAATTTTTAACCACTTGAGCCCGGACCATATTTCTGGTCAATGACTGGGCAAGTTTTTGTGATTCGGCACGGCGTCGCTTTAACTGACAATTGCGCAGTCGTGCGACGTGGCTCCCAAACAAAATTGGCAACCTTTTTTTTCACACAAATAGATTATTAAATGTGCGTGTTTACTTCTGTCTTTAACACCTCCCCTTCAGGCTGGAAAGCATCAGATCAGGGGAAACCAAAAAAAAAAAGCTCTCATTCCATTGCAGCTTGGTTCCTACATGTGTGATGAACTGAGCATGCTCAAACACTTAGAAAAAAAATATCCTTTCTTTTTAAAAGGTGAAAAACACTCATTGGATGCTCATAGAGCGTGGTTTGGATTAATTGCAGGTGTGCCCAATTACAAGCTCACCCAAACTAGAGACTGCAATTTGTTCATGTGATTTCAATTGCTTCATTACTAGCACTGTTATAAAAAGCAGGGATCGATCAGTCCTCAGCTGCCCTCAGAAGGGGCAGGCTGGCAGAAATGCTGTTGCTAAACACAAATGTGGTTTGTTTTATTTTGCCAATGGTTTTGGTTTATTTTTAAATGATGTTCACTTTGATGTATTTGTCTATGTGGCCTTATTTTATGAAAAATGTGTAAAGCTATGGTTATTTAGAATTTTGAAATGTATTTTTGTTTGTTTGTCTTTTTTTGCTTTCCTTGTTTTGTTGACCAATAAAAATTACTTTAAAATTGTTAAGTTTGTCTTTTGTTACTTTTTCATGCTACATATGTTGACAGCTGCAGCTGAACTAGGTTTGGGCCTAACAAATTATGTGTGATTTTTGTCTAAGCTTCTTTCCTGGTGTGTAATCATGAAATGTTTGCCATGTTTATTCTCCATGACTTTCAAGACAAAAACTGGTAAGTATTTTATTTATTCTGCAGTGGTCCTCAGCCCTCAAGTACCCCCGACAGGACATGTTTTGGGGATTTCTCTTATCAAGAATTGCTGTCCAGACTGTATTTTAAAGCACATGTGCAAGATGAAGGAAAACCTGCAAACATGGCCTGTGGGGGGGGTTTGCTATTGGTGGACAGGCTTGACGTGCTGATTTACAGCACTGTGCTTAAATCTAGCGCAAGGCAATCCTATTCAAATTGTGGGTGTTTGAGGGAAGCCAAGTGAGTGTTAGAACCCCTGCTTTGTGTTTTTTTTAATTTTTGTGTTGAGCTTTGTGTCCCTTTTCTTAAAATTGGCTTCACTTCCTGTCACACAGCTGAACAGGCAGTGAGGTTAAAACCCTACCAGTGTCATTTCTTGGGGACACAGGTCAATCTAACTAGTGTCCCCATTAAGCAAATTGCACTCCAGCACTGCTGTGTACACCCCAAATCATGGGTCTTCAAACTACGGCCCTCCAGTTGTTCAGGAACTACAATTCCCATCATGCCTAGTCATGTCTGTGAATGTCAGTGCATTACAAGGCCTCATGGGATGTGTAGTTCTAAAACAGCTGGAGGGCTGTAGTTTGAGGATCCCTGCCCCAAATGATTATTTAGTTTGGGGTTTAGTAAAGGCAAAGCCACTCTGCAGTACAAGCATAGTTGCTGAAAATCAGAGAGGAAGCACTGATGGTTTTAACATCCAATCCTGTAGAAGCAAAGTTGTTTTGTTTTCTTTCTTCCTTGCTTTGCACTTGTAGTGCAAAGTGGATTTGCCTTTAGTCAATGGACCCCAAAGTCCAAGATCCCTAATAATTTGGGGTGTACACAGCAAAATGCTAGAGTGCAATTTACATAATGGTAAACTATTTAGATTGATCTCTGTGTCCCCAAGAAAAGATATTAGTAAGGTTTTACCCTCACTTCCTGTTTGGCTATGTGACAGGAAGTGAATGAATTAGAAAGGGTGAAGACACCTCACAAATGTTGTCACTATCAGGGGTGCAGACATCCCCAAAAAAATGAGCAGATAATACTTATTTGCAAATTAATAATTTTTTAGTTAACATTGGGTGGGGTGCTCTAACGCACACATTCCTACATATTAGCAACGCTGTATCCTGGCCTATTGGCATGGTTATATTTTCTTAGGGCTCTCAATAAAACTGAATGAAAATGAAATTTGTGCTTAAACTAGAACCAGGGGCGGACTGACAACTCATGGGGCCCCTGGGCAATAGAAGATTATGGGGCCCCTCTGGCTTACAGATGGCCACCACGCCAGGAGGTAGTGCAGAGGCGGGCAGCTAAAATCTTGGGATATTCACATTAAAAGCATGTCATTTTCGGACATATCAGGGACAGATCTAAAAAAAACACAGATTTTTACATACTGTCCCTGGTTTTACTGAGCCTGGCAACCCGGATGGGGCCCCCTAGTGGCATGGGGCCCTCGGGCAGTGCCCGAGTGACTCAATGGTCAGTCCGCCCCTGACAAGAACTATAATCAACAAGTTTTATTTTCTTTAATTTTGGATAGAGTGAGGGAGGGTTATAGGCCCTGTCAGTTTATTTTGTATTATCTGTGTCCAATTGGGGAGATTTGCCTTCACTTCCTGCCCCATAGCCAAACAGGAAGTGAGTGAAAAACTATGCAAATTAACCACTTCCCGCCCAGCCTATGGCCGATTTACGTCCGGGAAGTGGTTACACAATCCTGACAGGACGTCCTGCAGGATTTCATGCCGCACGCGCCTGTGGGGGCACGCAGCGCGGCGATCGGTGATGCGGGGTGTCAGTCTGACACCCTGCATCTCCGATCTCGGTAAAGAGTCTCTCACGGAGACGGAGACTCTTTACCACGTGATCAGCCGTGTCCAATCACGGCTGATCACGATGTAAACAGGAAGAGCCATCGATGGCTCTTCCTCACTCGCGTCTGACAGACGCGAGTATAGGAGAGCCGATCGGCGGCTCTCCTGACAGGGGGCGTTCGCGCTGATTGTTTATCAGCGCAGCCCCCCCTCGGATCACCACACTGGACCACCAGGGATGCCCACCCTGGACCACCAGGGTGTGCAAAAACAAAAAAAATATAGAACAAAAAAACAAAAAGCAATAAAAAATAAGAAAAAAGATGCCAATCAGTGCCCACAAATGGGCACTGACTGGGAAAATCAGTGCCACCCCACAGTGTCCATCAGTGCCACCCCACAGTGCCCATCCATGCACAGTGCCCACCTGTGCCACCCATAAGTATCCATCAGTGCCACCCATAAGTGCCGCCCATCTGTGCCGCCCATGAGTGCCCATCAGTGCCGCCTATGAGTGCCCATCAGTGCCGCATAGCAGCGCCGCCAATCAATGCCACCTCATCTGTGCCCGTCAGTACTACCTCATCGATGTCCATCAGTGCCATCTCATCGGTGCCCATCAGTGCCGCCATATCAGTGCCCGTAATTGAAAGAGAAAAACTTATTTACAAAAAAATTAACCTAAAAAAATAAAAACGTTTTTTTGTTTCAAAATTTGCAGTCTTTTTTTAGTTGTTGCGCAAAAAAAAAAAACGCAGAGGTGATCAAATAACAACAAAAGAAAGCTCTATTTGTGGGGAAAAAAGGACGCCAATTTTGTTTGGGTACAGTGTTGTATGACCGCGCAATTGCCAAAGTACGACAGTGTTGAAAGCTGAAAATTGGCTTGGGCGGGAAGGTGCGTAAGTGCCTGGTATGGAAGTGGTTAAGGGAATCCAGTGCCCCCCCAGAACTAGTGTGTGGGTCCCCTGAAAATTACTGGGCAGGGTTATACAAAAACAGGGTGTGACCTTGACAGGAAGGGGTGGGTCATTTTTCTATTAGGAGGTGCAGATATGTAGTCAGGCCTAGGGCAGAACCAAACCTAAATATACTACTGCATATTAGGGCTTATTTAGACCGGAACCGATTTACAGCGTGTTTTTATATTGTGGGAGGAAACCCACGCAGGCACAGGGAGAACATGCAAACTCCATGCAGATGCTGTCACGGGCGGGATTCGAACCAACGACTCTTTTGCTGCTAGGTCAAAGTGCTATACACTACACCACTGTGCTGAACGAACATGATTGCAGCTGAAAGCATGAGATCTTTTATTTTTTTTTTCAATACCATGCTTTCCAGCCTTATTGACCCCGCCTCTCTCCATAAAGAGGACCTGTCACACACTAGTCCTATTACAAGGGATGTTTACATTCCTTGTAATAGGAAGAAAACTGATCATTTTTTTTTTTTTTTTATTTCAGTGTAAAAAATGATAAAACTAAATAAAAATAAATAAGAAAACCCAAAAAAAAATTTTTAAAGCGCCCCGTCCCGACGAGCTCGCGCACAGAAGCAAACGCATACGCGAGTAGCGCCCGCATATGAAAACGGTATTCAAACCACACAAGTGAGGTATCGCCGCGATCGTTAGAGTGAGAGCAATAATTCTAGCCCTAGACCTACTCTGCAACTCAAAAAATGCAACCTGTAGAATTTTTTAAACGTCGCCTATCGAGATTTTTAAAGGGTAAAAGTTTGACGCCATGCCACGAGCGGGCGCAATTTTTAAGCGTGACATGTTGGGTATCATTTTACTCGGCGTAACATTATCTTTCACAATATATAAAAAAATTGGGCAAAATGTATTGTTGTCTTATTTTTTAATTCAAAAAAGTGATTTTTATCCAAAAAAAGTGCGCTTGTAAGACCGCTGCGCAAATACGGTGTGACAAAAAGTATTGCAATGACTGCCATTTTATTCCCTAGGATGTCTGTTAAAAAAAAATATATAATGTTTGGGGGTTCTGATTAATTTTCTAGCAAAAATTTTTTGATTTTCACATGAAGGAGAGAAGTGCCAGAATTAACCCGGTGGGCAAGTGGTTAAAGTACTCATGGCTATAAAGAATAGAGTCATTGCTCATTAAAAAAAATAAAAATAAAAAATAAAAAAGGGGGTCCCTCCAAATTAAATTACCAGGCCCTTCAGGTCTGGAATGGATATTAAGGGGAACCCCGCCGTAAAAAAACCCCAAAAAATGGCGTGGGGTCCCCCCAAATATCCATACCAGACCCTTCAGGTCTGGTGTGGATTTTAAGGGGAACTCCACCCCAAATTGAAAAAAAAAATGGCGTGGAGTCCCCCTAAAAATCCACACCAGACCCTTATCCGAGCACGTTGACCTGGCCGGCCGCAGAAAAGAGGGGGGGACAGAGTGCGGCCCCCCCCTCTCCTGAACCGCACCAGGCCACATGCCCTCAACATGGGGAGGATGTCCCCATGTTGATGGGGACAAGGGTCTCATCCCCACAACCCTTGCCCGGTGGTTGTGGGGGTATGCGGGCGGGAGGCTTATCAGAATCTGGAAGACCCCTTTAACAAAGGGGACCCCCAGATCCTGGCCCCCCCCCTATGTGAAATGGTAATGGGGTACATTGTACCTCTACCATTTCACCCCAAAAAAAATGTCAAAGTGTTAAAAATTACAGTAGCCGGTTTTTGACAAATCTTTTAATAAAATCTTCTTTTCTTCTTTCCTTCGGGTTTCTTCCGCTGCTTCTTTCTTCTCGTCCACATCTTGCCCGACGTCTTCTTCTATCTTCTCCGTCCGTCCTTCAGCCTTCTGGTCACGCATCTTGCCCGTTGTCTTGTCCTGTCTTCTTCTCCGTCCTTCCGCCAGCCTCCTCGCATCTTGTGTCTTCTCCGGTCTTCTTCTCGGTCCGCCATGCCTTCTCGTCCCCGGACCCAGCGTTTGAATTTGAATTGGGCCGTCGTGTTCCCGCTCCTGGGACCCGCCCCCCTCTGACGCCACAAGTAAACTCCTTAGAAGGTCATGTGCGTCAGAGGGGGGCGGGGTCGCAGAGCGTCACACAGCGGGGGAATTCAATTTCAATCGCGCCGCCCGGAGAAGAAGTTCCCGCTGTGTGACGCTCTGCGACCCCGCCCCCCTCTGACGCACATGACCTTCTAAGGAGTTTACTTGTGGCGTCAGAGGGGGGCGGGTCCCAGGAGCGGGAACACGACGGCCCAATTCAAATTCAAACGCTGGGTCCGGGGACGAGAAGGCATGGCGGACCGAGAAGAAGACCGGAGAAGACACAAGATGCGAGGAGGCTGGCGGAAGGACGGAGAAGAAGACAGGACAAGACAACGGGCAAGATGCGTGACCAGAAGGCTGAAGGACGGACGGAGAAGATAGAAGAAGACGTCGGGCAAGATGTGGACGAGAAGAAAGAAGCAGCGGAAGAAACCCGAAGGAAAGAAGAAAAGAAGATTTTATTAAAAGATTTGTCAAAAACCGGCTACTGTAATTTTTAACACTTTGACATTTTTTTTGGGGTGAAATGGTAGAGGTACAATGTACCCCATTACCATTTCACATAGGGGGGGGGCCAGGATCTGGGGGTCCCCTTTGTTAAAGGGGTCTTCCAGATTCTGATAAGCCTCCCGCCCGCATACCCCCACAACCACCGGGCAAGGGTTGTGGGGATGAGACCCTTGTCCCCATCAACATGGGGACATCCTCCCCATGTTGAGGGCATGTGGCCTGGTGTGGTTCAGGAGAGGGGGGGGCCGCACTCTGTCCCCCCCTCTTTTCTGCGGCCGGCCAGGTCAACGTGCTCGGATAAGGGTCTGGTGTGGATTTTTAGGGGGACTCCACGCCATTTTTTTTTTCAATTTGGGGTGGAGTTCCCCTTAAAATCCACACCAGACCTGAAGGGCCTGGAATGGATATTTGCCGGGAACCGCACGTCTTTTTTTTTTTTGGTTTTTACGGCGGGGTTCCCCTTAATATCCATTCCAGACCTGAAGGGCCTGGTAATTTAATTTGGGGGAACCCCTACACATTTTTTTGTTTGTTTTATGAATGAATCCCTTTAGAATTGTCAGAGCCGACAATTCATTATAGCCGCGTGTGAAATTTTAAATGACTTTTTTCCTTCTGAATGTCACTTTGTGCAGGGGGAGTTCTAAGTGCGGGAAAAATGCGCTATTTCACATGCTGACATTACACCCCCCCTAGGTACGAAATTTAAAGGAATATTTCACTTTTATTGTTTCACTTTAAGAATTATTAATTTCACTGCTCCCGAAAAAACGGCCGTTTTAAAAAATAAAAAAAGCATTGATACATGTTCCATGGGACAGGACTGAGGTCCCCAAACACTTTTTAGGACAAAACTTGCAGATTAGCCTTTAAAATGAACACTTTTGATTTCTCCCATAGACTTCTATAGGGAGTTCGGCGCGGCTTTACATATTAGTTTCAATGCGCCGGCTGCTACGCTGGTTCATGCGCCCAATTAAGCCTCCACCCGGAGTACTAATTAACGCATGAACCAGCGCAGCGCACAGAGCATAGTAAATCAGGCCCAGAGTGTAATTGACTCTGATTCTAATTGTAATTATTCCTTAGGGCCTCTGTTTCAGCTGGGCTGTGCTGTGGGCTCATTCTGTTGTTACCGGGGTGCTATACCATCCCGAGGCGACAGGTGGAGTCCAGGCTGGAGTGCCTCTTGCCAGCAGCCAATCATAAGGGAGTTTCTCTCGCGGGGCATGCTGGGGGAGGGTACTTCTGGACCAGACGCCATTAAGGCGGGGTTCTTTTCTGGTGTGGCGCCCACCTTTAGGGTGACCACATATCGCGGCCCCTGGCGAGATGGCCTACCAGGCCGGGGTGCGCGTGCCACGCGGTGTTCCTGGTTCCGGGACCATGTTGGCCCGGAACATTTGAAGCTGTGGCGGGGTCCCAGTAATCGACTGGGTCGACAATCCTGAGGAAAGATCCCAAGCAAGATAGCTGTTCGGTGGGGAGTCAGCCTGAGGAGAGCCAAGAGAGGCAGGCAATCCAATAGGGCCTTGATAATCCATCGGGGATCAAGGTAACCGGACACTGAAAGGGGTGAATGTCAGCCACCTGTCAGTCGGTGACCCAATTGAGAACTACCTGAAGGAGATCCAGGCACAAATATTACTAAGGAGGGTTTCTCCATGATCTAAGTTCTAGGGAGGGTCTGTGGCAGAGACTTGTTTCCCTCAAATTTCCGAGTGATACCCTGGCTGCCAGGTCGGTGTGAGAGGCCTGTCCAGGTACACTATACCCACTCCGGCTGGAGTGGCGACGAAAGCAAAGTGTCGTTGGAAGCAGGACTGATTCCATACTGTTAAGCCTGAATTTGCTATTTCTTTCTCCTCATACATCTTTGCTATCTACCTCAAGTTTTACTGTTTACCGTGTTGGGTAAAATAAAAGCACAAGAAAAGACACCTGCTGTGTGGACATTCCATTGCTTTGGCTCTCATCAACTACCCTAGACGGCGGAGTCACAGAGGTAACATGCAACCCAATCTATAACCAGCGGCTCCTTCGGGGGTGAGCGCTACATATATATTTATATTGATATGTATGCGCACGCATACATGCATTCGCACACATATTCAATCTTTTTAATATATATATTTATATGTATGTGCACGCATGCATGCACACACACGCATATATAAAAAACACACACACAAACATATACAGTACATGCATATAAAATAAAAATAGTGATATATAAAAATAAATATGTGTAGAAAATAAATACATGCACTTGTAAAAATGTAAAAAGGAAAGAGAAAAAAATTGTGAAGGAGAAAAAAAAGCACAAGTGATACGCATTTCTAATTCAATGAGACTGATGTCCAATCTTTATATACTGTACTTCTATCCCACATGAAGTTGGCCTCACAGTCCGCCATTTCTTTCTCACCAAGGAGTCCCATCTGCATCCTGCGCAGGCCCGGTTCATTTTTTATAGGGTACCCACTATTGTTTTGATTACAATTATGTCTCTTTCCAAGGTGATTTTTTTCCTCCAGATATGGGGGACAGGCAAAAGAGCCTCTTTTGATCCCTGTTACACCGATCTTACCCTTGGCTGGTAGGTATAGTCTTGTATCTGGAGGAACAACCTGTTTGCTGCCCATATCATCCTTTACGGACGATATATTGACAATATCATCATCTGGGACACCCCTTCCTCGCTTGTACCATTTCGATATTATAATGACAATACCATCAGCCTGTCCTTTGCTCATGTTTGTGATCCAGCCAGTTTGGTTTTCCTTGACCTTGAACCAGGCCATACCAATGGGCATACCAATGGGCAATTTACTTCCAAGAAGCATTTCAAACCCACCTCGGGCAACTCTTATCTTCATTTTCATAGTTGCTATCACCCAAGGTGGCTTAATAGCATCCCTAAAGGACAGTTTAGTCGTCTCCTAAGGAATTGCACCCTTGATCAGTATTATTATTTAGAAGGTCAGATCCACAAAGACAGATTTCTGGAAAAGGATTTCAACCCCATCTTAGTTGAACAATCCTTTAAAACATTGGCCACTAGCCAGATAAGGGCCGTTAAAACAGAGACTACCTCGGATGCCAATATCAAATTTATAACCCAGTTTCACTCCTGTTTCAAACAGATGGAGAAGGTCATTGCACGACATTGGTGGATCCTTTTGAAGGACCCCAAGTTGGGACCTTTTCTCCCAAACATACCTATATATTGTCTATAGAAGGGATCCCAATGTGAAAAAAAATATTGCCCCCAGAAAATTACCATCCAGTAATATGTCTTCCTCCCATCCCTTGGCTATCTTCTTCAATATAGTAGGGATGTTTTTAAAGTAAAAAACTAAAATGCAAGACATGTAAATTTGTCGACCACCGCAAAAAGAGTTTTACCGATAACAAAGGAAAAACATATTCAATTAGTTCCTCCTTCTCCTGTTCCACTGATTTTGTTGTATGTGGCCTTCAAGTTTGGGTTTTGGAACAAATTCCCCCCTGTGACTCTGTGGCAGAGAGGTTTTATACCCTCTGCCGCAGAGAAACCTTTTGGATTTATCACCTCAATACTCTGTCGTCAGGATACTCCTGCCATATCCCCAGGTCCTTGCAACATGTCTGGCAGCAGCGCACCACCAGCTGTAGAGTATAGCAGCAAACTTCTCTGCCACACATGCCCAGCGTTTAAGGTTGTCCAAATTACTGTTTTTTTACTCCTGCCTTTCCATCTGGTAGATTCTGCCCCCTTCCATGAATTTGCAAAGTGATGTACCACAATGGCAAGTTCCCAGCCACGTCTTCTTTGCACGTAAGGCCATTCCAGCTCTGTACCATCCCGTTGAAGGCAATGTTTTGGCATCGTTGGGCAAGGCAGTCAGCCCCAAGGTCCACATTACTGCTGACACATGGTGCGGAAGGCATGGTTAGGGATGATATACATTATTTCGTCCATAGCACACTGGGTAACTCTGCTTGCAACTAGGAAGGATGCAGGACAGGGCTCAGTGCTGGAGCTTGTTTTGCTGTATGTAAACATGACATGGTGATGTCTCCATACAGCTGGTGGTGAAGATGTAAGATCTGTCAGCTCCACCCCCTCCTCCTCCTTCATGCTCTCCTCTGCTGGATTGTCCTATGAACCACTAGTCCCATCTAAGCATTCAAGGGGTCATTCAATGTGTCAGGCTAAAAGATGGCATTCAGCACTTCAACTGGTCTCTCTAGGGGAAAAGAGCTACACTGGAGAAGAGATTATTTCAACTTTTCAGGGGCAGGCTCAGAGATGGTTCACACCATAAATGCTTGAGCCAGGAATGGTGATGTGCAATAATGGCACTAACCTTCTGTCTGCCCTTTGACTGGAAAGTTGACACATGTGCAATGCCTGGCACATCTCCTCAATTTGGTGGTGCATCTTTTCTTAAACAGGTACCCAGGTTTGCAAGGTCTTCTAAAGCAGGCCATAAGAATCTGTACCCATTTTAGGCGGTCATATGCAGCCAGTGTTCGGATGGCTGAAATTCAGTAGGAATTCCACCTGCCCATAAACCTCCTCATTTGTGATATGCCCACCAGGTGGAACTCCACATTGGCAATGCTGCAGCGGCTGCACATGCAGCAGAGGGTCGTCAACGAGTACCTGTGTGAGTATGACACAAGGACAGGCTCAGGGCACCCCTGCTTTCTTTCCCCCATGCCAATGGCTGCTAATAAAGGATGCAAGCACTGTACTGTCACCATATGAGGAGGCGAGAAGGATGGTGAGCCATGACAATGCATGCTTCAGTGACACAATCCCTCTTGTGTTCTTGCTGGAGCATACTCTGTGTGGCAATATGGACAGGGCACTCGAGGCAAAGCAGCGGGAGAAAGAGGAGGACTTCCTTTCCTCTCAAGGCCCACTTTATGCAGATACCATTCTTGCGACACCACAGAACACACGTCAGACCCTAATGCCGCGTACACATGATCATTTTTAGGGTTGTAAAAAACGTTTTTCAGCCTCTAGAAAAAACGTTTTTTTCAACTTCATCCTTAAAAATTACGTTGCCTACACACGACAGTGGAAAAAAAATGCTCTAGCAAAGTGCGGTGACATACAACACGTACGACGGCACTATAAAGGGGAAGTTCAATGCATATAACGCCACCCTTTGGGCTGCTTTAGCTGATTTTGTGTAAGTAAAAGACGATTCACGCTTTTCTGTCTGTTACAGCATAATAAATGTGCTTACTCCATTACAAACGGTAGTTTTACCAGAACGAGCGCGCCCATCTCATAACTTGCTTCTGAGTATGCGCTGGTTTTTCACGTCGTTAAAGCCTACACACGATCATTTTTTACAACCCGAAAAACGACAGTTTAAAACGTCGTGAAAAAAAAGTTTTTTTGTCATTTTTCAGAACCCGAAAAATGCTCTGAAGACCACAGAACCCGAAAAATGATCGTGTGTACGCAGCATAAGAGATGGTTTTCAGTCCCCAGAAACCTCGGGAGTAGTATGTGGCTGGGAGGAGGCAGTTCCAGATACTGTGATCCTCAGTGACCCTGAGGACTCTTCTTCTCATGCTTCCGCAAACGTGCAGTGTATGGGCAACCTTATTCTTCAAAGCCTGCGAAAGGACCTGAGAATTTGAAGCATCAAGGATAAGGATCATTATTGGTTGGCAACCCTCCTGATCACCGTTACAAAGGGAATGTTTCGAACTCATCCTGCCCTCGCAGAGGAAGCACAAGATGAAATATCTTGAGGAAACCTTAAAGGAGTTGTAAAGGAAAAAAAAATTGGGGCTAAAATTAATGTCTGCAAGGTAGACAGACAGAATAGTGTAATGATTCTGTTAAAAAATTTGTAAATACCTATTAAATTCATTCATCTATATCACCTCCGGCGTTCTAGTTTCTGTTCTCTCATTCACTTCCTGGTTTGCGGCGCTCGTTCATGTAAGAACTACATTTCCCAGTATGCATTGCGGCACACCCAGTAATTCACACCTCCTTGAAGTCTCTAACACGTGGAGAGCGTCCTGCCGCACAGATGTAGTTCCCAGGAGGGGGCGAGCACGTCACTGACCACTGCAGTAAAGCCTCCCTTCACTGTGGTAAGTTACAATCAGACAAGCAGGAAGTGAACAGAACAGAGAAGAAATAGAGCAACTTCTGAGCAAAAACGAACAATGAGGAAGTGAAAAGAGGAATGTCTGCAGGTAAAGGATGCTTATTATGAAAAAAAAATGTTTCCTTTACAACCCCTTTAAAGCGGGGGTTCCGCGTGTTTAACTTTTTTTTTTTTAAATCTCAAAAGCATTGTAACTGTGCTAGTACTACTCACCTGCTAGGCGCTGCTACGTCCGTCTGCTCCGATTTCGTTTGAAACAATAACTTATAAAAAATCCTCCAGGGCTTTTCCATCTTGCTTGTGGGCATGTTGAATCCCACAAGCAAGCACTTCCTGGATTTCTTCCCGGAATGCCCCCATCATGCACTGCAGGATCTCGCGCGTGTGCTGTGTTGACGGTGAGCAGCGTGAGCCTCGCCGTCAACACTTCCTGATTACAATGATTACCATGACAACGGATGACGTCATTTGGAATACACGCCACGTTGTAATCTCCAGGAAACAAATGTATGTTCCAGCTACACACCATACAGAGGACCACAAGAAAAGCATCACAATCGATGTGCAGCAGAACAGGTAATAACATTTTATATAAATTGTAATTGTACATCTTAATTATCCATATAATGTGAAATATAGTTATAAATCTTATGTATAGTTTTTATTATTTCTTAAAAATTAATTAAAAAATGTCTTCAATACCTAGGGCCAGATCCACGTACATTGGCGCATATATAGGCCGGATGTAATTTCCGCTACGCCGGCTCAACTCAGAGAGGTATGCACCGTATCCTCAGAGCATTTTCGTCCAACCTTGCACCAGCGCAACGTAAATTCACAGGCGTAAGCCGGCGTAATTCAAAGTAGGAAGGAAGTGGGCGTGTTCCATTTAAATGAACCGTGACCCCATGCAAATGAAGGGCCGAACGAACGGCGCATGTGTCGTGACGAGGACGTCTGTCCCGCTCCCCTCTGCGCATGCTTACAACTCGGCCCAGCATAGCCCCTGAGATACACCCAGGGCATAAATAGGCCCAGACATGCGCCCGTCGAGCGCAAAAGTACACCCGCTTGTTTCCCCCCCTGAAGCAAGGTACTTTTGCTGGTTGTTTTGCTGCTGTTTTTTTTTGAGCCATGTCTTCTCCAGCTGCTGAGAAGAAGAGGAAGTTGAACTTTACCCCACAGGAGAAGGAGGTGATTATCAGGGCCATGGCCCAGTTTGATATCTTTCTCCATGGTGCAGAGATTGCCAACACCACCAAGGCCAGGAGGACGGGCATCCTGTCGCAGATTGCGGCTGATGTGAATGCCTTGGGCTACGAGGTCAGGACCCCCAATGACATTCTTAAAAAAATAAACGATCTGCGTCGCCTGGTCAAAGGTAAGATGGCGAGGATGAGGGCTCATGCCAGGGGCACTGGAGGGGGACCAGCAACTACCTTGACGCTCACTCCTGAGGAGCAGGTGGTTGCCCAGTGCCTCCACACGCATCAAGTGGAGGGAGTTGAGGGCTTTGACTCCGTTGAGGATGCCTTGAGGACAGGTAAGTGTGTTTTATCTCCTATCTGGTGTGTAGCATGTGTGGGGGTGGAAGGGAACATTTGACAAGTGTGTGGGTCCTCCAACATGTGAATGTTTTGTGTCATCCACAGATGTGCAGGAGGGTGCTGGGCCATCTGCTGCCGGTGGCTCTACAATTCCCCAGACATCAGTCCGAGTCAGACCCCCTGGCAAGCCAGGAGTCATCAGTGGAGGGGAGTGGCCACACCTCTCCTCAGGAGGTGGTTGAGGAGGAGGTGACCAGTGGCAATGAGGTCTGCCTCTATTTGGAGGAGTCTCCATCTCCCCCTTTGGCTGGGATCAGTCAGCCCTCCTTTAGGGGTAGCCCCTCCGGGTCCTCCCCCAACAGGTCTTCCCCCTCAAGGGTGTAACGATACGCCAAATTAGATTCAGGTCTATGGATCGCAACTGCGGAGACTTCTCAGGTTCGAACCCAGGTTTCACTCTTAACTCAGTTAAGAGTTTGGGTTCTATCATCACAGCCTCAATGAAGTATATGGCGCTTATTCCTTCATAAGTAACATTAAAGTAAATCTTGGTATAAATGGTATAGAACAGGTATAGGGATAAGTGCAGCCGCAGTACTGGGACTGCACACTAGGGGTCAGGAGTGAACTCAGTGATACTGGCATTGTACAGACAGGACTGGGTTCCTTATGGACAAAATAGTCTACATATCATAGTTCAATGGTTAGTACTATAGTAACCAACATCTTAGGCAGAGCACAATGGTGAAGATATCTGTAGCAGTGAAGATAAACTTGTATGCTGTAGTTGAGACTCTAGGGGTGCTCTATAGTACTCAATAGTATTAGCAGTGCACTCAGGCATGGAAGCAAACGTCAGGCATGTAAAGCAATGCAAGTAATTGGTATCTATAGCAGTGAGCATAACATGTGAGCTGCAGATCAGACTTGAGTGAAACTCCTTAGTACTTTAGCAATGAGCACAGGCTTGAAAGCAAAGCGACAAGCATGGAGAGCAGAGCATAGTAATTGATATCTATAGCAATGAACTTTAACATGAAAACTGTAGTTGAGACTTTAGTGAAACTCCATAGTACTTGATAAGATTAGCATAGCAGTGAACATAACTTGGAAGCAAACGGCAAGTATGGAGATCAGCGTTTAGTAATTGGTTTCTATAGCAGAGTACTTGCGGTTGCAGATAGCTGGGCATGGATGAGCATCCTGGGAGCCTGGACCTGGTTGCTGAGAGGGCTGTGCCGTGTCTGGAGTCCTGGTGGTTCAGTCCAGGAAGCTGGAGCTTAATAGAGGTGAGTCTGGAAGCCCAGCTGACAGTGGTGTACTGTCAGCAATAGAGGAACACCATTCTGTCAGTGCTGGTAGCTTAAATAGGCCGCACAGGAGCGAACCAGGAAGCAGCACTAGGTTGCGCACCTCCGCAACCACCGTGGAGAGCAAGGCTGCAGGAAGTGAGAGGATATTCAGAAAGAAGGAAGAGAGTTGACTGGGAAAGAAGCAACTATAGTTGTACTTAGTGGAAAGTTATTGAACATGTGAGGGAGGGGGCGCTATGTCTAACAAATTAGTAAACATATATAAACGTGAATAAACATAGTGATGAATGAATAATAGTCCATATATGAAAAGATCCAAGTATGTGCTTATGAAAAATAAAAATTAAAAGTGGTAAATGAAATAAAAAAAAATATATATATGAAAATAGGTGAAACTCTATGTAGTCAACAAGTGTTCCCAAAAGTCCATAGAAATAATTTTTTCTTAAGGTGAGATCTGTGTCTGGAGAAAAACAGTTGAAGCCTCCACCAAAATAACGTTCACCCGACGTGAATAAATAGATTGGCTCCTTACCAACTTGAGTAGACCCTTTAGTTAAAAAGAGGTCAAATCAGCTTTGTTACACAATTGTAACCATGGAATATGCAGGAAAGGACATCCCAATCAACAATAAGGCAGGTAGCAGATCTCACATCCCATCGAAAAATGCAAAAGAAAGGTCGCAATAGTATATTATCCTTTATTAAAAGCAATATAAAATGACAGGACAGCCAAATGGCCTCTTACTTGATAAAGTGCCAAAGTCCCGGCACTGAGGCTATTGCGCGTGTAATCGATTGCATCGAATGTTGTAAAGAGCGGGTCCGCGTGTGTCTCTGTAGGTGGCGTGCGTTCCAGCTCTCCCACCAGGACCCGGAAGTAGCGTGCGTCAGCGTAACCAGTATGCGCCTCGACGTACGTTTCGATGTGAAATCGTCATCAGGAAGCGTCTAGTGGAAAGTTATTGGTGTGACGTTACATAGCCTCCTTCTCAAGGGAGCACCTCCGGGGCTCCGACGACCAGATGGCCGATTAGGGTACCTGCGATGGAAGAGCTTGATTAAACGAGGAGCATGAACATGTGAAGCGTCTTCCCAAGAGTCATCTTGAGGCCCATAGCCTTTCCAGCGTATTAAATATTGTAGAGTAGATCCCCGCTTTCTGTAATCTAAAATCTTCTCTACTATGTATTCAATTTCACCCACTACCTACACAGGAGGAGGAGGTCGTGGGACTCTGCCAGGAAACGGATTGGGTTTGAAGGGTTTGATGAGAGAGACATGGAACGAAGGGTGTATCTTCCAATCCGGAGGTAACTTGAGTTTTACAGCGTTGCTGTTGATTATTTGTAGAATTGGGAAGGGGCCGACAAACTGACGGCCAAATTCTTTGGAAGGGACCTTGAGACGTAAGTTACGAGTAGACAACCAAACTAAATCTCCCACTTTATATGAAGGGGGATTTGTTCTATGTGCATGTTTGCTACAGGTGCAAATTTCACAAGAAGAAACATAGTCTTGTATAGTTTTAGTCATGCCAGGCCACCAGTAATTCCTATTTACCAGGTGGATAGTCTTTGTAATGCCAGGGTGACCAGCTGTCATGAAGTTGTTTAAGGAGTAGATGCTGTAACGTAGGTGGAACATAAAGCTTGTTGTTGTGGGTGTAAAGCCCATTAGATTGCTTAATGAGTCCATCGGGTAACGTGGGATCATCGGAGGTATCTTGAATGAGTAGTTGTTTGAAACTAGTGGTATCCCCGATGAAACGGTTCGAAGGGAAAATAGGAAGAGGTAGAACATCAGCGAAGTCCTGCAGATGGACTGGAAGATCTGGAAGTTCCAAAGAGTGAGCCTCAGCTACAAGGATGGGAGAGATAGGATAGCAGGTGTCTTTACAATAAGTGGACTGTAGCTGGAGAGTGCCATTGTTCCATTGGAAAGTGGGTTGATGGAGTAGTAACCACGGAAGTCCAAGTACTATAGGATAGAGCGGTGAAGGGATGATATCAAAAACGAAAGACTCAGTATGACCTTCAGCACAAGTGACTAACAAAGGATGTGTTTGAGTAGTAACTGGGCCTGTGGAAGAAGTAGAACCATCTATGAAGGTAACTGAAAGAGGAGTATGTTTAGTCACCCATGGAATCTTCTTGGAATGAACTAGGCCAGTGTTAATAAAGTTGCCATAGGCTCCAGTATCAACCATAGCATCAACGGTGATCCTTTCGTGGTCCCACTGTAGGGTAAGAGGAATGAAAATGTAGCGATTAGTTATGGTCTGAGATCGATTGTGCTTACTAATATGTGATATACTACCTCCAGACTTCTTTGAGAGAAGTGGGCAGCAAGAAACTGAATGGTCAGAGCCAGCACAGTATAAGCAGAGGTTTTGAACTCTCCTTCTTTGTTTCTCCTTAGGAGATAGGGGCCCCCTGATTGACCCTATGTCCATGGGTTCCCCTATAGGAGGTAAACTAGCTCTTATAGGAGTTGGAGGAATAGATGAATTAGCTTGTTCCGCCTTTCTTTCTCTGAGGCGGAGGTCTATAGCAACTGTAAGAAGCATGAGATCCTGTAAGGATGTAGGTATATCAGTGCGTGCAAGCTCATCTTTCATGGCCTCCGATAGGCCCAAGCAGAATTGGTTCCGGAGGGCGATGTCGTTCCACTGGGAATCACGACACCAGGCCTTGAATTTGGAAATGTAATCCTCTACAGGTCTCTTACCCTGTTTAAAATTCCTGAGGGTATTTTCAGCAGTAAGCTGCTTGTTAGAGTCCTCATAGAGGAGGGACATATCTCCTAGGAAAGTGTTAAAAGAACCCAAGAGTTCCCCATGTTCTTCTACATAAGTGTCTGCCCACGCTCTGAGATCTTCTTTGAGGTAAGAAACGAGAGTGAGTATTCTGATCCTGTCAGAATAATAAGTGCGCGGCTGTAATTCAAACATCAACTGACAGGAACTGACAAAATGACGGAATAACTTCCTATCACCAGAGAAGGGTTCAGGTGGGCAGACCTTGGGTTCGGGACGATCCCTGTGAGGAGGAACAATTTGGTTAAGACGGTTACGGAGAGTGTCATTCTCCAACCGTACTTCCTGCAATGAGGCAGAGAGGGTATCAACCCGTTGTGAGAGACCTACGAGATGATTGGTTAGTTATCATGGGGTCGGACAGTCATGCCTGACACCCATGTCACTCACCAACCAGCCAGCTGTTCCCATACACGTTTGTGATACATTTGCCTATATGTCTCAGTTTACTGCTCCCTGCTAGCCATATGGGTAGAGGTAGAAAGGAATTTCATGTGTGATTCATTCCTCTGACAGGTTATTGACGTGCTAATGTCCCCTCACTATTCTAAACGTTAATTGATCTATTGTGTTGTGTGAAGAAGATCTGTATTTACCCTTAAAAGATGTGTATTGTATCATCAGGCTAAATGATTAGAGAAGTAGTATGTTAATTATTCTGATTGCTTCAGTGTATTAATTAACTCCACTGATGTCTTTATCTAAAGAAACGTGTCTGCATGGTCGGCTCCGACTTGTCTCCTATAATCTGTATGGGAAACCCCACTGTGTGAGGGGGGCGTTCCTAACAGGTTGTAACCACATATAAGCTGAGTTTTTGTGTCATTAAAGTGTCTTGTTCTAGCAGTAAGCCTGGACTAATGTGTGGCTTAATGGGCGATCTCAGGGATATTCCTCCTAGTGGAATATTGGGGTGATGTTCTTATGGAAGAAGGGAATCTTTGACGGGGATATCATACCGATACCGTCACAACGTTCTGTTCAAATTCTGTTGGGATGGGGCTTTGACGGTATATGTAGCTGTCGTGGCTGGACCCTGGGTGTTTGGCACGGATGTGCCATATGAGGCATTGGGCATCAGCTATCACCTGTACGTTGATGGAATGCCAATGCTTCCGATTGCGGTATATGTGCTCTGTGTCAAGGGGGGGCTGTAGTGCCACATGGGTGCAATCAATGGCCCCCACGGTGCGTGGGAATCTTTCAATACTGTAGAAATCACGCATTGCCTTCTCCTGCAGATTCTCCTGGGTGGGTCTGACGATGTGGTGGGACATGCGTCTGAGGATTGCGGGGACAACCTGGTGCACACATCTGCTCATGGAGGATTGTGCCATCCCAGCCACAACTCCACTTGTACGCTGGAACGAGCCACTGGCAAGGAAATGGAGTGTTGCCAGTATCTTGACCAGTGGCTCCACTGCATGTGAGCGATGTGTCTGGCTGGTGATGTCATCTTTCAGGGTTGTGGCTAATTCCAGGATGGCAGCAGGGCTGAATCTGAAGATGCGATACACCTCCAAATCACCCATGCCAAAGATGTCTATACGCGTGTGGTATATCCTCTCCCGTGCCCTCCTCCTACGAGCCTGTGAAGCCAGTAGTATAGCTATGACCATGGATGCCCCTGGCATGTTGGCATACAGATGTGTTGTCCTGCAAGTGTGGATGCTCAGCTCGTCCGTAATGGGGCTGCTGCAGCTGCTCTTCAGCTGACCTGTGCATGTCTGCTGCTGACTTACCCCTGCTTTATGAGGGGTAACTTTAGGCCGGAAGTACAACTTATGTGCACCGCGCGAAGCCCTCGTTGGGCGCGCGTACTTTCGTGGATCGCCGTATCTCCCTCATTTGCATATTTGAATAGCAAATCAATGGGAGCGCCAGATGCGTCCAGCGTATATATGCGCCCACGATGCGCCGGTGCAGAAAAGTTACGTCGGTCGGAAAAAGCAGTTTCAGGCGTATCTAGTTTTGTGGATACGGCGCATAGTTACACCGGCGTATATATACACTTACGCCGTGCATCTCGAGAAATGCCGGCGTAAGTGTTTTGTGGATCTGCCCCATTGTGTTTAGGCTACTCAGGACAACACCTCCTCCTAAGGCAGTATCTATTAGGTCTCTCTTTGCTCTAATGGGGGAATATTCTCCCCACCCCTAGTCTAAAAATGTATATAAAACTATAAAATCATATTAACTGATATATTTGAATTAAAAATGTTAAAATGCATGTAACAATTTAAAATAAAATATATATCAATTAAAATATTTACATATATATCCTACATTTATAATTAAACTTTACCACTATATATTGTGGTGGAAAGTTTGAATTTCATATTTATACCAGGGGAACCAGTGCAAAGATAATGTATATATTTTACTGGACTGGTTCAATTTTGTGATATGACAAAACTAAGCACTCAGCTGGGCTTTTAAAAATTACTTCTTAAATTGTCCTTTTGTTTTGAAGGGAAGCTGGACAGACTGAAAGGCTCCATCACAGCAGGGGCCCTTAACATACTAGTGTAACAAATGGTCATCAAAGGATTGCTTGACACATCAAACACAGAGGTTTTTTAATACTAGAAACATTGCTTTAAGGCTTGGAAATGCGACCAATCCGATACTGATTGGTACTCGGGACCAATGAATATCTAGGCTTGAGATTCAACCAATCCGGTTGTAAGGCAATTTTACACCAATAGCATCCTAAGGATTTTGAAGCCTGGAGGGGGGGGTAGAGGAGGGCAGGGGAGCATAAAGGTCAGAGAGAAAGCTCTCAGAGCTCTCTTCCCCTGGAGATGTTGACCTGACAGCATGGTGACGTAATATCTCTCTCTCTCTCCCCCCCTCTCTCTCTCCCTCCCCCTATTTACTTTGCTTCTATTTTAAGATTAATCTCACTTCTCTGTTGCTTTCCTCATACATTCATTTAACTATAACTTGTCATTACTTACTAATGTATCCATTTTAGCCCTCTTACTGTTTGTATAATTGTGTGCCTTGGATATTATCTTGGTTTTAAAGGTGGTATCGGTTATGTTATAGTCACGAATATTGGAGTAATACAAGTTTCTTCTCTGTATCAATAAATGTAATATTTTTCGCACCCCTATCGTTTGCTTTAATTTTTATATAGACAAAAAGGTTTTTATAGCTTATTTTAATTATTTAAGTGAGATATTAATATTTCTATGACAAATGCTGCCCTGTGTGTAAGGAGAGTTTAAAGTTTGGATGAATATGATTTATTGCATGGTAGACAGAGCTGGTTTAAGTCTTTTGTTTTAACCTGTCTGAATACCTAACAACAAACTAACTTTTCAGAACTTAACTTTTTTCTTTTTGTCCAAGCAAATATTTTGATGAGACTGATTTTGAATAATGTAGATATATAAAATGAAATTGCAGCAGGGTGTCAGTGCGAATAATAAGGATTCTGTTTGGAATCCTGAAGACAGTGTGCCTCTCTGCAGTTGACCCTTTAAATGAGATTAGGCCAATCTTTGTGAGTGAAACACACCTATGCTTTTGGGCTGCGTTTCCACTAGTACAACTCCAATGTCGCCTGATCCAGGGTGCGATTTTGAGATGCAACTTTAGTGTGACTGTGGTGTGGCTTTGAATGCGTTTTTGATCCAGAAGTCACATCAAAATGGTGCAGGTACCTTATCAGTCGCTGCAGCTTTGAGACACATAGATTGGAATGGGTGCTATTGAAATCAATGGGCTGCGATTTGTAATGCGACTTGGTGTCTGTAACGGTCACCACCGTTTACGACCTTCCATCAACCCACGACAGCTCACCTGACACACAGACAAACCAACAGGACCCGATCCATATCAATTCCCAAGAAAATTAGACTGACCGCTCTATTCTCTGCTTCAAAATGTATGAACACTTTTAATGGTTACTTTCAGTCTTATATACAGTACAACATGTTACAGTAATCCCAGGAACAAAACCACACCCCACCCATACATCATACGATGAGCTTCAATCACATTCTTTTAGATAATTACATAGAGGAGTTAATTATCCACCAGATGTTACGTCTCCGACAATAAGTCATTCACCTGCACCTGAGAAGTCACATTCCTTCATTAACAGAATTCAAACAAAACACCATCACACAATGATTTCTTCTCAATCCACATCTTTAGACAGACGGTCCGTCTCCGCATACAGCTTGACAAGTTCCATTCCACACACACAACAGTATTTAGCATACATCCTTAGAGATCCTGGACCAGACTCAATTAGCATGTGAACAGTCTACACAGAGAGATGAGTCATAGAATAAACCAAAACTTTGCAATATCCTGCAATATGAGCTATCAGTAATGTCCCCTGTCCTGTAATTTAGGATATAATTTCTCAGTCACCCTATGGCCCTATCGGACATAAGGTGACCCTAGACATAACAGTTATTAATGATGCTGGCACAGGAGTACCCCTCATCCTTCCAAAGTCTCTGTTTGTCCCGGGTCATTCCGTTACATCTCTCCCCTTTCGGTGGGAGACTGACACAGGAGGGAACCCCGAACGGGTTGACTCCGAAGTTAGTCAGTAGAACCAGTCCTTCAAGGCTGGTATCCATACAGTACCCCAAATAAATTGCTCCAAACAGAGCATTACTCACCCCGCCAACCTCTGCCTCTCTCAGAGAACCTGCCTGCCGCTGGGGAGAGGCCTGGACTGGCCCTTCTCCCTGGAGTCCTTTCAGCCGCTGGAGAGAAGACAGGGTGACTGGGCTCAGTCCATCATGCTGTTGGGGATCTGGGCCAACTGGCCCCTATCCCTGGGGTATACCAGTGGAGACTGAAGTCCCATCCACTGGTAGGTGAAAATCCCCCGATGCTTGCAAAGCAAAGCCGACATCCTCCTGTCTCGGTGACGCACCATTTTCTGGGGTTGTGTCAGTGGAGATCACAGTCCCATCCACTGCCCCAGGAACTCCCTCTTCCATTAGTTGAGAGCAGAGGCTTGTGGCACTCTGCTCTGTTGCCAGCTCTTCTGCTGGGTTGCTTTGAGTGGAGACCACAGTCCCATCCACTCCAACAGGAACTCCCTCTCCTGCTAGGTGAGAGCAGAGGCTTGTGGCACTCTGCTCCGTTGCCAGCTCTTCTGCTGGGTCGCTTTGAGGGGAGACCACATCCCCCGATGTCAGCTCAAGCTGAAGTTGTGTGCAGCAGCCAGTAGCATCCTGCCCTGCCGCCAGTGATTCAGCTGGGAGTAAACGCTTTACCACCACAGCTTGTTGCTGGGGAGAGGGGCCAACTGCCCCGGCTCCCTGGAACTCCACTTCCATGGTGACTGGCATCTGTACCTCTCCCCTCTCTTCAGTTGGTGCTGCTGTGACTTCTGCTGCTGCAGCATCTCTTTGCTGTAGCCAAGTGGCATCCACAGCCGCTATAACCCGGTCTATGATCTCTGGTGGAGGATTAGGTCCATACTGTGCCAGTCCACGTCTAACAGCCCGGTCAAAAAACTCTTCCTCGGGTGTCCTGTCTGTTATGCTGGGCCTTTCTGTTATGCTGGGCCTTTCAGCTCTATCCATTTGGACAAGCTCTGCAATAATGTCCCTTCTCTTACGATTGCAGGCCGATCTGCCCCGGCTCTCCAGTAAGTCCTTGAGGGAAGAGAGCTTCAGCCGTTCATACAGCGTCTCCATTGTCCTGTGTCCTTGTAGCCGTCCTTCTGACTATGGAAACATCCCACTGCTGTGCCACCACTGTAACGGAACCCCAAATGGGACAGGGGTTAAATCCGTTCACGATATTCCATTCCACCCAAGACAGCTTATCGACACTCCAACCAACAGGACCCGATCCATCCCGATTCCCAGAATAAGACGAGACACAGCTCTGTGCTTTCTGGTTTCAAAATGAAGACAGCTTTAATGGTTACTTTCAGTCTTATATACAGTACAACAGGTTACAGTAATCCCAGGAACAAAACCACACCCCACCCATACATCACACGATGAGCTTCAATCACATTCTTTTAGATAATTACATAGAGGAGTTAATTATCCCCCAGACGTTACGTATCCGACAATAAGTCATTCACCTGCACCTGAGAAGTCACATTCCTTCATTAACAGAATTCAAACAAAACACCATCACACAATGATTTCTTCTCAATCCACATCTTTAAACAGACGGTCCGTCTCTGCATACAGCTTGACAAGTTCCATTCCACACACACACAACAGTATTTGGCATACATCATGAGAGATCCTGGACCAGACTCAATTAGCATGTGAACAGTCTACAGAATGAGTCATAGAATAAACCAACACTTTGCAATCTCCTGCAATATGAGCTATCAGTAATGTCCCCTGTCCTGTAATTTAGGATACAATTTCTCAGTCACCCTATGGCCCTATCGGACATAAGGTGACCCTAGACATAAGAGTTATTAATGACGCTGGCACAGGAGTACCCCTCATCCTTCCAAAGTCTCTGTTTTTCCCGGGTCATTCCGTTACAGTGTCCAAAGTCGCATGGCAAATCGCATCAGTGGAAACGGAGACTAAATCACACTGAATTATCTGGATGTATGTGAATCTATTCCTTGGTTTAAACTACTAACTGGGTATTGTAAGCGGTGTAATTAAATCTGGAAACACTGGCTATATTGTAACTGCTAAAAATCATAGTGTAATTAGGTGTTCGTCAGTTAAAATTGCCTCCTGTACTACAAGCCATCATAGGGTCTAATCAAGCTTAACGCTTGGGAAGCCCTGTGGTACAGTAAGCATTTCTTTTAGAATACTTTGAAAAGTCCGCAGCGAGATTAAACCATTTGGTTTGGAAAATCTCTGGGCTAATTTTTTGAAGGACTATAATCAGTACATGTATTGTTCTGTCAGGTAGTGAAAAAAAAGCGGTAAAGGGAACGGGGGAGGTACCCGTCAACCCAATCATTGGTCAAAGTGTAGCTAGCTTTGGAATAAGCGACCTATAAGGTTTGCGGGATCAGCTCAAAGTCCTTTGTCCGTAAAAGGATGGGAAATCAAATCGCTTCAAAAAGGAAGTCTAACTGTGGGGAACCTTACCACTTGACTCCGAAGGAAGAAATGATAGATAAATATGGACCTTGGGCTGTGAAATATATAGATGATGGGAATCGCTGGACTGGAAAGGTTTTTTTTAAGAGAAATGAGAGATGCTTGGAGGGCAGGGATGGTAGGATAACAGAACTGATGAGGTGAGTATTTTTAATAGGGACAGCCACTAAAATGGTGGGAATCCACATCCCCAGAGAAGTGATGAACAGAGGTTATGGGTTTAAGTAGGATATAGAACATGCGGATCTGTGTAAGGTCTAGAGGTCATATTTGACCTAGCTAAGTGTGTTGTGCGGAAATGTGTGAGATCCATGGATTGTGATGGTGTGTGGTGGCATGATGATTTGTTTTGTGTTTGTTAAAGTTTAAAAATTAGGAATGGTGTTCCATAGTTCAAAGAGCAACCACCCCCCTCTCTTTCTTTGACACAAGTTAAATGTGTGATGTGTGTTCTCAGCTGCTGACAGCCCAAATGACCCCCCTACTTTCCAGGTCTGTGAGAATGTAAAACAGATTGTATTGATATGCAAATGACCTGAGCCAAGGAAACATCTGTAATGGTAAATGGAAACGGGCCTTTACTAACATGTGTGTTGTTTTTTTTTCAGAAGGTTCTGCAAAAACGTTTTCACAAAGTATTATGATTGGTTAATACATGGTACCGTTAGAAGGTTTATTACGAGTTGCTAATATTTCTCTCACCATGGTGAATACATTTTTTTGGGGGGAATTATTGGTATACCATAAAATGAAAATCCATATGGCATTAATATGTATTATAGTAATACATAGTAATAAAAAGTTGAGCTCAACAATTTTTGGTATTTTTTAAAAAAGTGCACGGTTTATGTAATATAATGTAATGTATATTTGTGTTTCATATGCTAATGTCTTGTGACAGCTATATAACCATTGTTTTTTGTCTCCAGGTTAAAAAAAAGTGAATGTTTATTACTAACTTTTATTTTGTGTTTTATCCCTTAGGCCCCATACACACGATAGAATCCATCCGCTGAAAAATCCCAGCGAATGGGTTTCAGCGGATAGATCCTATGGTGTGTACACTCTAGCGGATCTTTTTCCGCGGATATTTATCCCCTGGGATGGATTCCAGCAGATAAATATTTGCTGACATGCTAAACAAATCTATCCGCTGGAATCCATCCCAACGGACTGATCCGCTGGTCTGTATAGACTCACCGGATCCATCCATCTGAAGGGATCCCCGCATGCGTCGTAATGATTCGACGCATGCGTGGAATTCCTTATATGACAGCATCGCGCACGTCGCCGCGTCATAATCGCGGCGACGGCGCGACACGTCATCGCTAGAGGATTTCGGCTCGGATTTCAATGCGATGGTGAGTACACTCCATCGCATAGAAATCCGCGCAAATCCTCGAGAGGATTTATCCGCGGAAACGGTCCGCTGGACCGTATTCGCGGATAAATCCTCTCGTGTGTATGGGGCCTTAGACTCGATAACTGGGTTTTCAGACCACCTAGTGGGGGTTACATGTTCTGATCCACTGAATAGCAGAACCAACTAACTAAGGTCCGCATATTAGTTTTTTTTTAATGAAAAGTTGAGTAAGACTGCAGGGGATAATTGGCACTCTAACACATATATTAGGCTAAGCAGCATTCAGGGGTACCACACTTAGTGGTAAAAGGGTTTTGGGGTGTCCTTCCTGTCCTAGATTACTTGTGTACCTTAACTGGTGGTCTGTGACTTGCATGCCAAGAAGATCAGTGCCCCAGGGTGGCACTAGACTCCTGTCTTTCATAGGAGTCCTGTCTGAATGGTGAAGGCAGTTTGTTTTGTAGGGGTGAAGGATAACATAGTCTAATTACTGAATTGATAGAGGAGGGAGAAAGTGTGCAGCCTCTACGAGGGATCGGGTGTACCTGGTGGCAGGTGGTTTTCAATCCGGGTATCCAGACTATTTCCCATACTAAAGAGAGGCTCAATGGCGACTGTCTTTGGAGCGGGAGGTGGGTCATTGGGTACCGTAATCACTATAGAGCTGGAGATAATCAGGAACACACTGGGAGGCCCTGGGCTACATATCAGGGAAGGGTTAGGAAAATCCAACTCGTTCTATTCTCAACCACAAGGGCAGGGACGGATCTTTGGGCAGGGACGGAACTGTGTGCATATGTCACGGTCAATTCGGGTACTACCCTATCACCCTGCTGGGTTACACCCTGGAGTCCATCCTGTTCTGAGGGTTTTGAGTCCAGACAGGAATTGAAAGAAATGTTTGAATGGGTGACTAGTATGACATAACTGAATGTGGTACAGGTACCCAGAAGACTGGCACCTATGCATAATAAGGTGTCTGTTGGCCAAACTAGAGGGTGCCAAGTGATACATCAATGGGGTGAAAACTTCCTCGTAGAGGCAGTGTCTCAAGCTTAGCAGTCCTACAGAGAAGCTTTCGGGTTACTGGACACGGGAGAGGTACACCTAGTTGATGTCTCACCTGAGAGGTTGAATCCCTGCACGAGTAATGCCAGTAACTACATACAGGGTACAGTATGCCTTTACCACAGGGCATTTCAGCATCTCACAGTGGTTGATAAAACTATTAACCTGTATGGTTTTGAATCAAGTGACCAGTGGCTTTCTCCCAGAGATGTGCGGACACAGAATGAGGTTCACGCAGGACGCTTATTTCTGAGGAGTAACCTAACAGAGGAGGGGTGTATTCATCACTATATAGGGGGAATAGGAGCGGGGATGGGTGTTAGTAATGGAGTGGACGGCGGTCTCCTGAGGAACAAACTCGCAGCCATGGCTTCAGATAATAAGCACGGCTTTGTTGCTCAAAGAGATTGGTGACAGTTGTGACAACATGCAACAAAGTTACATAAATACCCAGTTTAATATGGCTCAAGATTTTATCGACCGTGTTAAGAGGTTGGAAGAGAGTGTGATAGGGTATAGGACGAAAATATGTCATTGGCTCTGGCATACATGCAGGGGCAAGCGGAGTTATTGACCAGTATCAGGCTGATTGTACAAATCTCTGTATGATGGGCGGTAGCCTAAGGAGTTAGCGTCACCACTCAGTAAGACTTTGACAAAACTCGTCACTCACACTAATCCCAAGTGGTAGTCAAATGCCTGGATGGGCTGTACTGGTTTGGATTGTGAAAGGTGAGGTGCTGTATGATCCCATATACGGAAGTGCAGACTCGGTCTGTAGATCTGTTGGCATCAATGAGCTTACTGACTGGGGATTCTATCTTGGTGCATTTGTGGGGTTTTGGGGTGTCCTTCCTGTCCTAGATTACTTGTGTACCTTAATTGGTGGTCTGTGACTTGCATGCCAAGAAGATCAGTGCCCCAGGGTCCTGTCTGAATGGTGAAGGCAGTTTGTTTTGTAGGGGTGAAGGATAACATAGTCTAATTACTGAATTGATAGAGGAGGGAGAAAGTGTGCAGCCTCTATGAGGGATCGGGTGTACCTGGTGGCAGGTGGTTTTCAATCCGGGTATCCAGACTATTTCCCATACAAAAGAGAGGCTCAATGGCGACTGTCTTTGGAGCGTGAGGTGGGTCATTGGGTACCGTAATCACTATAGAGCTGGAGATAATCAGGAACACACTGGGAGGCCCTGGGCTACATATCAGGGAAGGGTTAGGAAAATCCAACTTGTTGGATGCGATTAGATGGTTGGAGGATAAGAAGGATCAATTAATGCCAAAATGATGGGATATGTAGTTTTGAAGTAGAAGTAGGGAATTTAAGGAATAATAAACACTCTAGAAGGGTTGGGTAATGGGAGACACATATAGTTTAAGGGGTTAGAACAAGAGGGGAGTATACTGCAGTGAGACTGGGAGGGAGGGGGTGTTGGGGTGGGGGGAGGCTGGGAGGGGGGTGAGTGTGGATGAACCGATCACAAAAAAGGCCCACAGGGATTACCTAGGGGGGAGGAGGGAGGGAAAGGGAGGAGGGAGGGAGGGAGAGTAGAAAGGGGGGGGGACACTCTAATGTGATACACTTTGGGAAACAGAAAGATTTGATTATACAGGGGGAGAATATGTACATACACAAATATTACAAATGACACAAACTATAGTAATGGGGAAACCAACACAGATAATATATTTAAAAAGAGCAAGTACAGATGTTACAGAGTATAGAGATGAAGGACACAAGTACACTAAAATAGTAGGAAAAAATTTAAAGTTTGGTGTGATAACACATTTCTGTTTTTGCTACATGTTTTTGGGGGTCATGGATGGTATTTGGTTGGTCTAATAGAATGTCTAAGGATATAAATTAATCAACGCAGAAAGCAGAATAGAACACTAAAAATAAGGTCTAAGAAGCTATGTATATAAAATAATGGATTTTTTTTGAATAGGTAAGCAGGTAGAAACAATCTTATCCTGGAATGTTAGGTGTTTGCATGACTCTAGAAAAAGGACTGCTTTATTCTCTTTTTTTATACAACAAAAACCCACCGTTATATGTTTACAGGAATCTCACCTTACGGATGATACCGCTCGATTGTTATGTATGTCTAAATACCCTGTGCAATATCATTCGTTTCACACTAGATACTCCAGGGGGGTTAGTATGCTGTTCTCTAGAACCACTGCATTTATTGAGCAGGATGTGCTTGTAGATTCTGAGGGTAGGTTTATCTTCCTAATGGGGAAATGGGATTCCCATATGTGTGTTATTGCTAATATATATATACCGCCACCCTTTACGTTGATAGTATTGCAATGCTTAGCTAGGTTCTTGCTTAAACACCCCCAGCTCCCCGTATATATCCTGGGGGATTTTAATAGTGCAATGGATATCTCCTTGGATATACATAAAAAAAAATCTTTACAGGGCCCAAGGGTATACACCCCGCTAGCTAGATTTGTGACTGAGTTGGGACTGATAGATTTGTGGAGATGTAAATCTCCTTCTCAGGCCCAATTTTCCTGCCACTCCCGGACTCACTCTACGCTGTCTCGCATAGATTTTGCTCTAGGCAATGACTTAACGCTCTCTTTTGACCCAGTGGTGACGTACCTGGCTAGGGGTCTGTCTGACCACTCCCCGGTGCAACTTTCCTTGGATCTTCATAAAATATGTCTCCCTATGCATTGGAAGATAAACCCTTTATGGCTTCAACTATTTACTGATGCAGAGAGCATGCGGAGGCAGATCCAATATTTTTTGGATGATAATAAATCATCAGCTGCGCCAGATGTTGTACGGGACACGCTAAAAGCCTTCATTAGGGGGATGTGCGTAAAAGAAATTAGTTTTGTTAAAACGAGGAATAGACAGTGGGCCAGGGATGCTGAGAGGGCGATGGAGAAAGCAGAGGAGAGATACTTATTGGACCCCACTCCTGAACGGGGGAGGGAGTGGATAGACGCACAAAAACTATACCGCACCATTCATCTGCAGCAAGCTGATAATAAAAGATTTTTTACCTCCCAAAATTATTTTGAGGAAGGGGAAAAAGCTGGTCATATGCTGGCAATGATAGCTAGGTCGCAGCAGCCATCTCAAGTGATCCATAGTATCACGACATCAACGCAATTGACCGTCACAGATACGCCTTCTATATTAAAGGAATTCTATTCCTTCTATAAAGACGTATACTCCTCTAAGGTGATATACCCAGTAGAGGATTTGACATGTTTTCTGGAGTCTATCACACTCCCTCAACTTGAGGAGATGGATAGGTTGCATCTTAATGCACCTCTCACTCTTGAAGAACTCCAGACAGCGTTGGCTACTTTTCCAAACTCAAAAGCCCCGGGTAGTGATGGATTACCAATTGAATTATATAAAAAGTTTGGGGGAGTGCTTTTACCAGAGCTACTCCACACGCTTAAAAATGCATTTGACTCAGATTCCTTGCCTGGATCTATGTATGAAGCCGTAGTGGTAGTAATATTGAAACCAGGGAAGGAACCGAATAATCCAGATTCTTATAGACCTATTTCATTGCTGAATACGGACTTGAAACTTCTTACCAAGGTAATTGCCACGCGACTTGCGGCGGTGGTGACAACATTAGTGCACCCGGACCAGTCCGGCTTCATACCAAATAGATCTACGGCAAATAATCTGAGACGACTTTTTTAAAATATGCAGATCCCTACTGATAATCAGGGTAATAGAGCTATACTCTCATTAGATGCCGCTAAGGCATTCGATAGCGTGGAATGGGAATACCTGTGGAAAGTATTGGAGAAGTTTAACTTGGGCGAGGGAATAATTTATTGGATTAAACTATTGTACAAAACACCAAAGGCGTGCATGCGGATAAACAACACCCTTTCAACTTCATTTGAGTTATATAGGGGAACGAGGCAGGGTTGTCCCCTCTCTCCCCTTCTCTTTGCCCTGGCCATAGAGCCTCTGGCGGCGGCTATAAGGGGGAATCCAAATATACAAGGTTTTAGTCAGGGAGTATTAGAAGACAAACTGGCATTATATGCAGATGATGCACTGCTGTTTTTGGGGGACACAACTGGGTCTCTGGTACACCTTATGGAACTGGTTCATACCTTTGGAATATTTTCCGGGTTCACAATTAATTGGGATAAATCTACTCTCCTCCCATTAGATCCACTTCAGGGAACACTACCGCAGAGTACGGACCAGATCAAAGTGGTGGACAAATTTAAATACTTAGGTATTATGGTCCATCCTAATTTAGAACAATATAGTAAATTGAATGTGGAACCGATCCTAAAAAAAATTCAAGAAAAAACAACTAGTTGGATCAAGCTGCCGCTGTCTGTGGTTGGACGCTGTAACTTGATCAAGATGATCTGGAACCCCCAATTACTTTATGTGCTCCATAATGCTCCCATCTGGATCCCTATGCATGTATTTAAAATATGTAACACCATATACCGGGCATTAATATGGAGGAAACAAGTCCCTAGAATTAAACTGGAAACTCTACAGGAGGCGAAGGACTTGGGAGGGCTAGCAGTGCCGAACCCATTCTTTTATTTCTTGGCAGCACAGCTACAACATTTGACAGGATGGTTATATCCAGAGCATTTAGACCCTATTAGAAATATAGTGATTACCCAGGTAATAGGGAATAACCTGGTGGAATGTATAGAGGCGGGGGAACTGGGTGCTGGGAACCGGTGCCCCACTTTTATACTTATAGATAAGGTATGGAATAAAATTAAACAGCATTTGCAATACACTGGATACACTAAATGGTCACGTATATGGAAGAATAGTAACTATTTAGAACTTAATAAGCTAAAAAACTTTTCCAATTGGGAAATACGGGGGATAAGGTATACTATACTGTGAAGGTATATTTAGGGACTTAAAATCCCTGCGTGCAGAATTTGATTTGCCAAACTCGTCTTTCTTTCAATATTTACAATTACGACATGCTATCTCGGCGCAGGCCAAAATCTCCATATGGGAACCCACCAGACCAGTAGTACTTATGAAACTAACTACGGCTTCCTCTAGGAAAGGACAAATTTCGTCTGTGTATGGCTCTCTACTTGATCACGTCTCTGGGACAATGACCCTGAGATGTAGAGATGGTTGGGGAGACGTTATAGGACAACTTTCCAAAGTAATATTGGGTAACGTTCTCAAGGTATCATTGTCATCAACTCAGAAGTTTACACAGCTTTTTATTATTCATCGTTCATACCGTACACCGGAAAAGCTGTATAAATGGCATAGAAGAGATGACCCACTCTGCCCTCGTTGTTTGGTGGATAATGGGACACTTGTTCATATGCTGTGGAGGTGCCCAAAGCTACAACGCAATTGGGCAGCTGTAGTGGCCACTATAAACAGCACATGGAACCTTCAATTGCCTACTGATCCGAAAATTTGTCTATTGGGGTGGTTAGATGAAGACCGGTACGGGTCATGTACCTCTACCGCTATCATAAGGGTTTTATTTCTGGCCAGGAAACTAATTGCCAGAAAGTGGCTGTCTGTAGCAGCCCCCACATATGTAGAATGGATCACGGCGGTAAATGACTCTCTTGTTAGGGAACAACTTACGTATAAGCATCGGGGTAGTCCGGGAAAGTTTGAGAACATATGGGAGCCCTGGTTCGGTACTCAAGGACTGGCACCACTACGGCTCGTACAAAACAGGATCTATGGAGATAGAGCCGCAGTGACTACTCTACCTAGTTAGATGGCAATAGGAAATTAACATTTAAGAGGTAAATGAGAAAGGCACAGCTAATAATGGCCTTAAGAAGACTATCATGAGAGATAGGGTGTATGGTGGTGGACCGCGAAAGAGATAACAGTAATAATATAATAGTAATGCCCCTGGATAGATTGAGTTTATGACATATAGGGTAGAAGAATATAAATACGGTGTAATGTTTTTTTTTCTGTTTTCCTGATATCTGAAATAAGTTTTATAACATATTGGGAAGGGTTCCTTGAGGGGGGAGGGGGGAAAGGGGGGTGGGGGGTAAGGGGTAGAAAAATGTTTGTATATGTCTTTTTATATGTATGTCTTGAAAAATTTTCAATAAAAAAGTATCTGATTTAAAAAAAAAAGAGGCTCAATGGCGACTGACTTTGGAGCGGGAGGTGGGTCATTGGGTAACGTAATCACTATAGAGCTGGAGATAATCAGGAACACACTGGGAGGCCCTGGGCTACATATCAGGGAAGGGTTAGGAAAATCCAACTCGTTCTATTCTCATCCCTAAGGGCAGGGACGGATCTTTGGGCAGGGACGGAACTGTGTGCATATGTCACGGTCAATTCGGGTACTACCCTACCACCCTGCTGGGTTACACCCTGGAGTCCATCCTGTTCTGAGGGTTTTGAGTCCAGACAGGAATTGAAAGAAATGTTTGAATGGGTGACTAGTATGACATAACTGAATGTGGTGCAGGTACCCAGGAGACTGGCACCTATGCATAATAAGGTGTATGTTGGCCAAACTAGAGGGTGCCAGGTGATACATCAATGGGGTGAAAACTTCCTTGTAGAGGCAGTGTCTCAAGCTTAGCAGTCCTACAGAGAAGCTCTCGGGTTACTGGACACGGGAGAGGTACACCTAGTTGATGTCTCACCTGAGAGGTTGAATCCCTGCACGAGTAATGCCAGTAACTACATACAGGGTACAGTATGCCTTTACCACAGGGCGTTTCAGCATCTCACAGTGGTTGATAAAACTATTAACCTGTATGGTTTTGAATCAAGTGACCAGTGGCTTTCTCCCAGAGATGTGCGGACACAGAATGAGGTTCACGCAGGACGCTTATTTCTGAGGAGTAACCTAACAGAGGAGGGGTGTATTCATCACTATATAGGGGGAATAGGAGCGGGGATGGGTGTTAGTAATGGAGTGGACGGCGGTCTCCTGAGGAACAAACTCGCAGCCATGGCTTCAGACAATAAGCACGGCTTTGTTGCTCAAAGAGATTGGTGACAGTTGTGACAACATGCAACAAAGTTACATAAATACCCAGTTTAATATGGCTCAAGATTTTATCGACCGTGTTAAGAGGTTGGAAGAGAGTGTGATAGGGTATAGGACGAAAATATGTCATTGGCTCTGGTGTACATGCAGGGGCAAGCGGAGTTATTGACCAGTATCAGGCTGATTGTACAAATCTCTGTATGATGGGCGGTAGCCTGAGGAGTTGGCGTCACCACTCAGTAAGACTTTGACAAAACTCGTCGCTCACACTAATCCAAAGTGGTAGTCAAATGCCTCGATGGGCTGTACTGGTTTGGATTGTGAAAGGTGAGGTGCTGTATGATCCCATATACGGAAGTGCAGACTCAGTCTGTAGATCTGTTGGCATCAATGAGCTTACTGACTGGGGATTCTATCTTGGTGCATTTGTGGCTAAGTGACCCACATGTGATCAGAGGGTACGGAAGCTGAGGGCAGGTTGATATTTCCCCCTGTCAGAAGCGTGACCACAATGTCTTTTGCATTCCAGGTCAATACACGGTGGTGAATGAGGAATGTTGGGAAGATATTTCACTCTGTGTTCTGGATGGGGAGATCATTGCGGGGGAGGAAACACCTAAGTATTATTTAGGACATAGGCAAGTTTTGTTTCTTTGTCGTAGAGGATACCGATGGGGTGTTAGTCATGGAACTAGGGTGTTTCTTGAACCTACCAGGTGTAGAGGGGCACTTACTGAAACTTCCGTTGGGATTCGGGGAGGAATTAAAAGTTACGTAGTTAAACTTTGGGCAACAGGATTTAAATGGTGCCAACAGTTTGTGCAAGACGTGAATAAAATGGCCCATCTCAAGGGGTTTATAATCTAAGGGGAGGGGGTGGAACAAATATAATAACTGCTGGAAATTATCGGACATGGAGCTGGCTGAGAGAACATTTTAGGTGGAGGTGGGGTAGGCTTCCCGGATAAAATAGTTTTTTGGACACCTAGATGTGGAAAGGGTAGCGCCTGGCTGGACATATGGGGGTGGGGAGAATATTCCCCCATTAGCGCAAAGAGAGACCTAATAGATACTGCCTTAGGAGCAGGAGGTGTTGTCCTGAGTAGCCTAAACACAATGGGGCAGATCCACAAAGCACTTACGCTGGCGTATCTCGAGATGCGCGGCGTAAGTGTATATATGCGCCAGTGTAACTATGCGCCGTATCCACAAAACGAGATACGCCTGAAAAATAGGTTTTTCCGACCGACGTAATTTTTCTACACCGGCGCATCGTGGGCGCAAAAATACGCTGGACGCACCATTGTTTTGCTATGCAAATATGCAAATGAGGGTGATACAGCGATCCACAAAAAGTACGTTTGTCCGGCGCAGGCTACGCGCTGCGCGCGTAAGCTGTACGTCCGGTCTAAAGTTACCCCTCATAAAAGCAGCTTTAACTTTGCACCAGACGTGTGCAGGTCAGCTTCAGCAGCACCAATAGGGACGAGCTGAGCATCCACACTTGCAGGACAACAATCTTTATGCCAACATGCTAGGGGCATCCATGGTCATAGCTATACTACTGGCTTTAGATGCGCGTAGAAGGAGGAGGGCACAGAGGAGTGTTGTAATATTAAAATAGATATGTAGGTATTGTAAAATATTGTGGTATATGAAAGGCACAGTATATATAGGTTTACATACAGGCATTCAAGGTTACACATCAAAGGGGTTAGTGGTCAAACGACACGTATCAAAAGGACTTTTTGATGTGTTAATCTTATCTAAGACGACCTAGGTGTGTGGCCTGGTACTTCCTTACATAAGGAAGTGTTTATTGATGTTAATTAGACTCGGTGGGATATTCATTCAATGGGAACATTTGGTTGCCCCCCCCCCCCCCCCTTCCAGTGTGAGTCCAATATTTGAAGGACTCAAGCTGGCATTCTAATCTAGTCTTGTCTTGTCACTCTATGATGAACATTGCACAGGTCTAGGAGAAGATGGGATTCTGAATTATACTCTGTTGGATTCTTGTATCGTCTGTGGACTTTGTATGTTATTGGAAGATACATTAAATGCGTTCTCTGGAGAACCTGGTGTGAGTTGCTGTGGAACAACCTAATTTACTCTCTGACTTCAGTACATTGGATCTTATGGTTCTGTGTTGGACACTATACATGATCACTACATTTAGTGGAAACAAATTAGATCACTACATTGGTGCCGTTCAAGTGACCAGAAGCACATTTTCAGGACTTAGTAACGGAAGCCGGTGATGATAGCAATCCTGTGAGTTGGACAGAAGTCTGATGGAGACCCAAGAGCTGTGCGGTGACTCTAATGTCTGGTTGTGACATAAGAGAGTCTGATATACAAGACTATACAAGTTTGGAACCCCAGAATTATTCTCTGGAGACTGGAAACTGAAGAAAGAAAAGACTGCCGTGTACTAGAGGACCAGAACTGGCAAGGTGAAGCTTCAAATGCGGTGAGTAAAATATTTCCTTTATTTTAAATTATTAGTACTATAGTCAAAATGCTTACTCAGTGTGAAGCTAGTGTCAGTTCTGATAAAATTAACAGATGGGTATTAAAATGTATTAAGCGTCATGGCGGTCCTTATGAAATGCCAGAAAAATGTAAGCAGATGTGGACTATGATGAAGGAATTTTTAGAAGAAAGTGCTTTTCATAGCAAAATTTCAGAAAGTAAAAGAAAAGGTTGTATTGTGCAGGGCTTGTTATCTTGCTGTTTAAAAATGGAAAGTTCTTTGAATGATAAAGTTGAGGAAATTGCGCAGTTACAGAATGCAGTGGATAATAGCCAAAAGGTTGGCCAGAGGTTACAAAACCAGAAACTGAAACAGTAAATTTAAAATTGCATGCAGTTACCATTGGTGGAGCCTTGCTTGAGAAATCTAAACGTTGTGATGAATTATCAGAGGAAAATGAGAGATTAAAATTAAGAATTATGGAATTGGAGAAGAGATCTCAGGGATGCAGATGTGCATCAAATCTTGGATTAAGCAATCTGCAGCAGAATACAAACTTTCTATCAAATGAAACAGAACCTCATATTAAATCTGATAATTCATTGCCAGCCGCACCCACTGTGACCACCACGGTTTATAACAATAATAACAACAATACAGGTGAAGTTCAGCTTGTAATGAAGCATTTGAAACCAAAAGAACTTGATGCAGTTCTTAAAGAAATAGGAATGGTTCCCTGCCATGATTTAAACAGATTTTTAAAATGGTTTTGTGACTTGCAGAATGTCAGAGATATGTACAATCTCAACCCATCTGACTTAGAAAGAGTTTTGCAACATTCTATAGGGAATAGTCTTTGGATGAGAATCAAACAGATCTGTCTTCAGCCTCTGAGGACAAGGGACATATTACTGGAATTATTATGTGTTCTGTACGGAGTGCGTTCTGATGTTGCAATTCATGGGAAGGTCCAACAAATGCAGGGTGAATCTCCCTATGAATTGTTGCACAGGATAGAAACTATTATGGAATTGTTGGTTGGTAATAATCTTGCATTTGAACATGGAGGCTCGATACTTATCAGTATGTTGCTAGATGCTTTGCATGAAGATATCAAACAAAATATTTTATTAGTTACCCCGAATCCTCATGATTTAAAAGACGTATTATTGAGAGCAGATCACTTATGGAGAAAGTCAAATGAGCAAGCTGTCAGAATTGATGTAGCCACATTGTTTAGGACAAACACTGAACAGAAAGATCAGAACATAGTATCTAATGATCACAACAAGAGGGGAAACTCTGGGTCAAACATGGGTGATATTAACATGAAAAACAGAGCTGACCAAAATAATAATAAGAAAAGGACCTGGATACCATTTCCTCAGTTAAAACAGAAATATGACCACCTGAAGATTGAGTATGATAAGATGAAAATAGAATATTACACACTATTAGAACAATTGAATGGCACAGATTTGTTTTTGAATGAAAATGACACTTCTATAGCAGTGGGGGTGAATTAGCTTTAAAGTGTAAAAATGTAAATAGTTGTTTGTTTAAGGTCCTGGCTAATGAGTTTTTGTCTGAGAGGTTTTGTCTTTCAGGTACGTTGCTGGAGATAGGCGTTTGCATGTGAATAGCTGGAGTAATTGCTGGCTAGTGGGGGAGAAACGCTGAATGGACAATATCACTATACAAGAAATTATAAAGAATTCATGGACACTTTCTCAATATTCATCAAGCAATGGACCTTTTTTTGAACATTCAAATTTTTTTTTTTCTCTTCATTTTTTTTAAATTGTATTTTCAATGGACTTACCCAACACCCTATTATTTCATTTTCTCCCTTTCCCCGATATATTTTGCTTTTTTATTATGTTTTATTTCTTGAACTTAATCTTAAAACCAGAGCGAAGCATTTAAATCTAGAATAATGTTATAACATCTGTACATATGACATAATGCATATTGATATCAATATATTTACATCTGAGGTGATGTTGCACAAATGGCTGGGCATAGCATACATTATAGTAGGTTGGGTGGTTTTCCTAAATTTATAAGAGGGGTGAGTGAAATTCATCACTCTAAACATGATTTGAAACATTGTTGAATCAGTTATTTATAATATGCTGAAGGCTGTGACATATATGGATGAAAGAGACCTTTCTACCTTTCATAAAAAATACTGGCAAGAATTTCCACTGCTGATTTGTCTGCACAGAAGATCTGATAAACACTGATGTCAAGCTGATAATATCTATACCGTCGCATGGGGGAATATATATATACATATATGTTGGTAGACCATTCTGGTGGAATTATGGACTGAATGATACAAAGAACAGCTCTATTAAAGGCAACGAGGGGTCGGCCTACAGCACATTATGAAAGCAAATTGTTCCTGGCAATCAACAAATTCAGAATATTGAAGGTTTGAATGATTGAAGGTGTCAAGTGCAAGGAAAAAGTTTGCAGCACAGAAGTGTTACTGCCGGTCCGGATCCAAACCTTTTTGACCTTGAAAGGGACTGCTGATACATTAATGGTTCTTCTTACTACAAAGATGGAAGATGGAAGAATTTCAGGAATTGCTGGTGTTTGTGTAAAAGCATCTTTAAAAATGAAAACTTTGAGCCTGGAGATGAGAGAATCCTGGACTTATGTGGATTGGACCTCCCAAAACATACCAAGCTTTACTTTCAGTGAGATGGTGAGAGATGTGAAGTCAGAATGGACGGTGACATCAGCTCGGTTTTGCACAATATTCAAGATCGTGATGTGATTTACAAAACAAGAGCAATCTTTGAAATGAGGCCTAACAGCTATACTGGCCACGAATGTTTACTGAATCCTTTTCCAGTCATGGTCTAAGGCCCCGTACACACCATAGAATCTATCCGCAGATAAATCCCATCAACTGGGTTTCAGCGGATAGATCCTATGGTGTGTACACTCCTGCGGATATTTATCCTCGGATAAATCTCCCCTGGGATGGATTTTCAGCAGATGAATATTTGCTGACATGCTCAACAAATCCATATGCTGAAGTCCATCCCAAAGGATGGATCCGCTCGTCTGTACAGACTCACCGGATCCATCCGTCCAAAGGGATTCCCCGCACGCGTCGTAATGAGTTGACGCATGCGTGGAATTCCTTATATGACAGCGTCGCGCCCGTCGCCGCGTCATAATAGCGGCGACGGCGCGACACGTCATCGCCAGAGGATTTCAGCGCGGATTTCAATGCGATGGTGTGTACACGCCATCGCATAGAAATCTTCTGAAATCCTTGAGAGGATTTATCCGCGGATACGGTCCGCTGGACCGTATCTGCGGATAAATCCTCTCGTGTGTATGGGGCCTAAAGTTATATTATCTAATAACTGTTTCATGGGGATATTTTAGAGGTTGGTGAAGAGAGATGTAACCAGTCTGAACTTAATATTTCATATGAGCCGTTGTAAAGCATCCAATACCTCAAACCGTAATGACGTTTAATGTTTGATTTATGAGTCAGTTCTAGTAGTTAGAACCGACTCAAGTGGGGGAATATGTTGTAATATTAAAATAGATATGTAGGTATTGTAAAATATTGTGGTATATGAAAGGCACAGTATATATAGGTTTACATACAGGCATTCAAGGTTACACATCAAAGGGGTTAGTGGTCAAACGACACGTATCAAAAGGACTTTTTGATGTGTTAATCTTATCTAAGACGACCTAGGTGTGTGGCCTGGTACTTCCTTACATAAGGAAGTGTTTATTGATGTTAATTAGACTCGGTGGGATATTCATTCAATGGGAACATTTGGTTGACCCCCCCCCCCCTTCCAGTGTGAGTCCAATATTTGAAGGACTCAAGCTGGCATTCTAATCTAGTCTTGTCTTGTCACTCTATGATGAACATTGCACAGGTCTAGGAGAAGATGGGATTCTGAATTATACTCTGTTGGATTCTTGTATCGTCTGTGGACTTTGTATGTTATTGGAAGATACATTAAATGCGTTCTCTGGAGAACCTGGTGTGAGTTGCTGTGGAACAACCCAATTTACTCTCTGACTTCAGTACATTGGATCTTATGGTTCTGTGTTGGACACTATACATGATCACTACATTTAGTGGAAACAAATTAGATCACTACAAGGAGGAGGGCCCGGGAGAGGATATACCAACCGCGCATAAACGTCTTTGGCATGTGTGAATCGGAGGTGTATCGTATCTTCATATTCAGCCCTACTGCCATCCTGGAATTAATCACAACCCTGAAAGATGACATCACCAGCAAGACACACCTCTCACATGCAGTGCAGCCACTGGTCAAGGTACTGGCAACACTCCATTTCCTTGCCAGTTGCTCGTTCCAGCGTACAAGTGGAGTTGTGGCTGGGATGGCACAATCCTCCATTAGCAGATGTGTGCACCAGGTTGTCCCCGCAATCCTCAGACGCATGTCCAACCAAATCATCAGACCAACCCAGTAGCATCTGCGGGTGAAGGCAATGCGTGATTTCGTCAGAATTGCAGGATTCCCACGCACTGTGGGGGCCATTGATTGCACACATGTGGCACTACGGCCCCCCCCGTGACACAGAGCACATATACCGCAATCGGAAGCACTGGCATTCCATCAATGTACAGGTGATAGCCGATGCCCAATGCCTCATATGGCACGTCCGTGCCAAACACCCCTGGTCCAGCCACGACAGCTACATTTATGGTCGTTACCCTCTGACCGAGAGAGATGTGGATCACATAAACACGCGACAAGACTTACAACATAAATAGACCTGAAGTGTGCCTTGGTGGTCTGGTCAGTATGCCAAGAAAAGGGGGCATACCCAAGGTAAGTAACGGGTAGTTAATTGAAGAAGGACATGCTGAGAAGTGCCCTGAAAAAGGGAAGGGCGGGAGGGTGTCGAATGCGATTGAATGCGCAGACTCACGGACATGAGGTGAGCTGGGAAGAGTCGGCCCAGTGACGTGTAGTACTGCACACTGAACCGACAAAGAGCATGTGTGAGTGGGCTGCTTAAATACCCTCCGGGCTCCTCCCATAAACTCAGGCCACCATACTGGCCTTCTTATTTATGGTCGTTACCCTCTGACCGAGAGAGATGTGGATCACATAAACACGCGACAAGACTTACAACATAAATAGACCTGAAGTGTGCCTTGGTGGTCTGGTCAGTATGCCAAGAAAAGGGGGCAAAAGACTCAGATAGGGTAATAGTTTATATTGATTTCTTGTATTTATTGAGCCAGCTTGGTAAAGGCTTGTGCCATTCCTTCATGAGGATTTGGGATGTATGTGGCAAAACAAGGAGACTTCCATCAGCCTGGTATCTTGATTACGTAGTCTGGTACTCCCTGTTGGGAGGCAACTGAGACTGCTCCAATTCGGAAAGAATGTCCAGAGAACTGACTGGGGTTTGAAGCCCAAGTTACTTAGGAGGATTCTGACATGCTTGACACACTGGCTGACACTCAGGGAGCTGGTTTAGAAAGGGTAGCAACGAGCTACCATCAGATTGGCTGGGTAGATGGAGCAGTAGTGGGTCGAGCACCGTCACTGGGCGTCAGGCGTTGTCAGTCTGAAACAGGTTGATGTCAACCCCAGGGACCTGTTTGTTGCGTTTGCAGACTGTGAGAGTGTAGTGGTTCGAACGCGAGTCGGGTGGCGTCGGAGCAGTGTGTGACTGCCGGAGCCGCTGACTAAATTCACTAGGTTGTAGGGAACCGTAGAAGGCCTGGTAGATGCCTGTTGGGTGACTAGACTGGGCAAAGCCCTAAACAGGGAACGAGTAAGGATTTTAGACATGTCCCTAAAGAGGGGACTCTTGAAAGGTAGGCGCTTGCCACTGACTACATGCCCTGTAGGAGGGACTTGACTGCATGGGCTCGAGAATACTGACGGTTTACTGGGGTCCTGCAGGGACAGGAAATGCTGGATGCCATCTAGATATGGCATGATAGTATTGAGAAATGGTCAGCTGCATGTGGCAATACGATATGAAGGCTAGGATGTGTCCAACGTTGCCTATTGCTGCTCCGGGGCAAGGGGCCAAAAATTTGCGATTAGTGTTCCAAGAGTGTGATAGGCCTTCAGTGTGTTGCGTGCCAAGGAGTGGTTAATAAGTTGGATTGCGTTGGCGAGATGTCCATGGTGGGACAGGGATAGTTGTTGGGTCGGCTCCAGGCTCTTGCTGGAAAAAACATCCATTCCAAGGTTGGAATAGGAAAGCGCATCAGCTGCTTTTTGCATTTGCCTGGAAAAAGGTCTTCATAAGATATTAACTGGTGACGGAGTGACAGCTGCGCGAGCCTGCGCAGAAAGTGATGGGGAGTGACTTAGATCTATCTTAATTGATGATATCGGCTGTGGCCTGATTGTCTGTGGTGAAGAACAGTGTCTGTCCTGTTCAAGTGTGGTCCCAGACCTGGGCAGCTGCCACGATGGGGTGCAGCACGAGGCGTGATGAAGACTGGGTGAAGCAAAAATTTAAGAGAATTTCTGGGGGCCAAGTTATGGAGAACCAGTGGCGGCCTAAAAATGGCTGCAAAAGCCTTTGGTGGCTCGGCTGACACTGCCGGGATGAAGATTGAAATGATGTTCTATCAGGTGGGGAAGTTGTCCCACATAGCTAAGTCTGCTACTGATGCTTGGTCTAGTTTGAGAACTTGGACTGGATCTTGCATTGGTGTGAGAAAATCAAGACAATACACAGGTGCTCAACAAGACGATATACATGCACTCGCAGGCCAACGTGCACTCGCAGGCCAACGTGCACTCGCTGGTGCTGGATGAAAACCTGAACTAACCGCAGGGAAAAAACTGAGAAAAGATGAGTGGCCCGCGTGCCACTGAAGATGAATGGCCAACTGGGTGCCACTGTGTGTTTGTGTGGCTGATTGTTTGTCACTGAGGTGTGTTTGCAAGTTTAGTTTGTATTCGGGTTTGCACGTAGGTGCGTGCCGCTAAGTGTTTTATACTACTGCAGACAATATTGTGCGGTTGCAAGGGTGTCAGTGAGTGTCAGGTTGCTGGGACGATATTGTGTGGTGGCAGGGGCCTTGAGTATGAAGGTTTGATGGTATTGGTGGTTGCAAGGGTCTCAGTCTGGTTTGCTGAGACGATATTGCGTGGTTGCAAAGGTGTCAATGATTATGAGGTTTGTTTTGAGATGGCATGGTGTGGTTGCACAGGTCTCAACAAGTGAGGGGTTGCTGAGACGATGTTGCGTTTTGCAATGGTCTCAAATGAGTGTCGGCCGCTGAGACAACTTTGTATGGCTGCAAGGGTCTAAATGGGTGTCAGGTTGCTGAGACGATATTGCATTTGCAATGGTCTCAAATGAGTGTCAGGTTGCTAAGATGACTTTGTATGGCTGCAAAGGTCTGAACGGGTGTCAGGTTGCTGAGATGAGATTGTGTGGTTGCAAAGGTCTAGAAGGGTGTGAGGTAGCTGAGATGATATTACATTTAGCAAGGGTCTCAAATGAGTGTCAAGTTGCTGAGACAATATTCCCCTTTATTTTATTTTTTTTATGAAAACGACTGTGAATGAAACGCTGGTAAACATGAGTTACCGCATCTGGCAGTGTTTACAAGCTGTTACAGGCATTGGCGTTTCGAATGCCTCTGAACATCCGTCTGAACCCATTTTTTTTTTTTTTACCAACAGCAGTGTACATGAGGCCAAAGATGATTTGTCTGGCTGCAAGGGTCTCAATGAATGCCAGGTTGCTGGGGCGAGACTGTATGGTCACAAAGGTCTTTGACGAGTGGGAGGTTGCTCAAGACAGTATTGCGTGGTTGCAAGGGTCTCGATGAGTGTGGCGCTGCTGAGACGGTATTGTGTTTGCAAGGGAGTCAACAATGGTGTGAGGCTGCTGAGACGGTATTGCGTGGTTGCAAGAGTCTTGATGAGTGTGGGGCTGCTGAGACGGTATTGCGTTTGCAAGGGTCTAAACTATGGTGTAAGGCTGCTGAGACGGTATTGCGTGGTTGCAAGGGTCTTGATGAGTGTGGGGCTGCTGAGACGGTATTGCGTTTGCGAGGGTCTCAACAATGGTGTGAGGCTGCTGAGACGGTATTGCGTGGTTGCAAGGGACTTGATGAGTGTAGGGCTGCTGAGATGGTATTGCGTTTGCATGGGTCTCAACAATGGTGTGAGGCTACTGAGATGGTATTGTGTGGTTGCAAGAGTCTTGATGAGTGTAGGGCTGCTGAGACGGTATTGCGTTTGCAAGGATCTCAACAATGGTGTGAGGCTGCTGAGACGATTTTGCATGGTTGCAATGGTCTCAACAGGTGTCAGGTTGCTGGGCCGAGATTGTGTGGTGACAATTTATTTTTTCTGCTTTTTTTTTTTTTTTTTGCGTTTTGTAAGGGTCATGTGTTGCAAGGGTCTTAACAAGGGTATCAGGCTGCTGAGACAATTTTGTGTGCTTGCAAGTCTCCATGAGAGTGGGGCTGCTGACACGGTATTGAGTTTACAAGGGTCTCAACAAGGGTGACAGGCTGCGGAGACAAATTTTGCGTGCTTGCAAGAGTCTCCATGAGTGTGGGGCTGCTGAGACGGTATTGCGTTTGCAAGGGTTTCAGGCTGCTGAGACAATTTTCTGTGCTTGCAAGAGTCTCCATGAGTGTGGGGCTGCTGAGACGGTATTGCGTTTGCAAGGGTCTCAACAAGGGTGTCAGGCTGCGAAGACTAATTTTGCGTCGTTGCAACGGTCCTAACAGGTGTCAGGTTGCGGGGGTGAGATTGTGTGGTGGCAATTATTTTTTTTCTGCACTTTTATATTTCTTTTTGCGTTTGTTTTTTTTTTGTGTTTTTTTTTATTTATTTCTTTTGCGTTTTTTTTTTCTTCGTTTTGTAAGGGTCATGTGTTGCAAGGGTCTTAACAAGGGTGTCAGGCTGCTGAGATGATTTAGTGTGGTTGCAAGAGTCTCGATGAGTGTGGGGCTGCTAAGACAGTATTGCGTTTGCAAGTGTCTTAACAAGGGTGTCAGGCTGTGGAGACGAATTTTGCATCGTTGCAACGGTCTCAACAGGTGTCAGGTTGCTGGGCTGAGATTACGTGGTGGCAATAGTTTTTTTATTTTGCGTTTTATATATTTTTTTCCTTTTTGCGTTTTTTTTTCTTTTTTGCATTTTGTAAGGGTCATGTGTTGCAAGGGTCTCAGCAAGGGTATCAGACTGCTGAGATGATTTGCATGGTTGCAAGGTCTCAATCAATAAGAATTGGGTTACTGAGAAAGGATAGAAACACCTGGTTTGTTTGTACCTTAAGCAAGCAGTATAAGGTAGAAGGACAACGCCTGTTTGAATTGTAGGTTCCATAGGGGCCACTAATGAACGATATGGGAGACAACGAATGGTAGCAAATTGATAGAACATAAAGAATGTAATAACAAATCTTACTTGCGACAGTGGGCCATGCGAGTGAGTTTGCGGCGGACTGTGGCTGGAGTGAAACATGTCGGGAACATGTAGCGTGATGTCGTGCATGGGGGAAAACAACGAGGTTTGGTGTAGAAAATAGAACACGAGAAGTGCGTATCAATGCTTTGTAAGCTCCACTGCGGGAACCAAACATCTGGTACGGGTGACACCATGAGTGGCCACGAATTTGACATGACAAACAAGCTAACGAATCCTACCTGGGACAGTGAACGTGCGACTGGGTTTGCTTTGGACTGGAGTGGATGTGCAACACATCCCAAGAGTGTGGTGTGGCGCCATGCATGACGCACAGGCAATAACTTTGGTAAATAAATGAGAGAGAAGAGCCGTGTACAAGCAATTCGTAAGTTCCGCTGTGGGAACTAAAACACACGACATGGGGGAAACAATGAATGGCAACGGTAGAAAGTATGCAATGTATCTGATACAAAATGGTTGTAAAATGCATGAAATGAATCCGATACGAATTGATAGTAAGGAGTATTGAACGAATCTGATACAAATTGGTTGTAGAGTGTATGCTACCCCTTGCTTTGAAACCGAACACCTACCAACCACCCATCCCCCCAGGCTAATCAAGTGCAGAGAAGGCACCATGCGAGTCCAATTACCACCTCAATCTGCCAAAGAACCCATACAAACACATGTCAATCTCCAAATGGATTTACAAATGAATCGTATGTTTGGCAGAAGGAAGTTGCAAATGTATTATGCCTGAGCCGAATGATGTTGGAACATGAGCAAACGTTACTCAGGCAGATTTTTTCCCAAAAGGGATGCAGGATAGGAAGCATAACGAATTGTAATTTTGCACAAGATACGAAAAGGTTTGAATCCTACCTGCGACAGTAAGCGGGAACCGCCGGCGAAGACCATGAAGGGAGAAGCCGCAAAGCGCTTGCGATGCCGAATGCGATTGAATGCGCAGACTCACGGACATGAGGTGAGCTGGGAAGAGTCGGCCCAGTGACGTGTAGTACTGCACACTGAACCGACAAAGAGCGTGTGTGAGTGGGCTGCTTAAATACCCTCCGGGCTCCTCCCATAAACTCAGGCCACCATACTGGCCTTCTTATATACCGTCAAAGCCCCATCCCAACAGAATTTGAACAGAACGTGTATGGGGATAGCTGGCTGGTTGGTGAGTGACATGGGTGTCAGGCATGACTGTCCCCCCCCCCATGATGCAGACATCACGAGGGGCACATGCACGACTAACATCCTCCTGTCTTTTCCCTTCCAGGTGACTCTGCATATGCACTTGGACCCCATATCATTACTCCATACCGGGATCCCCAAACCTCAGAAGAGCAAAGATACAATGATGCACACGCACGTACCTGTGGAGTGGTGGAACGCACATTTGGCCTCCTGAAGTCCCATTTCCGATGCCTGGATAAGTCGGGGGGTACCCTGTTGTATTCCCCAAACTTTGTGTGCCAGATCATCAGTGCATGTTGCATGCTGCACAACTTCGCCGTGAGAAAGGGCCTGGAGATTGACATATGTGATGACCTGACCCCCGACCCCGAACCATAACCGAGGATACCTCATCTTCTGAGGGAACAGCAGTCATGAGATGCCTCGCAGTAGGCATCTTTGCACGTTAAACACACACATTAATCATGGCACAAGCACAATGCACGCATGCACACCACTGTGGTCCCTAGCACACACACCCCACATCCTCATCAAATTGGATTATCCCAAGTCCACCATTCAGGACTTGTGAGCAGCAACGCCACGACAAGGCTTCAATTATGTTGCTGGACATTCATACACCATTCACACGGACCTGGGGATCACTTCTTCCTGGTCCTGGGGATCACTTCTCCACCACAACCGAGGGTGACACCCCTTTTCCGGCAGGAATGTCACCCCCACATTCAAACATCATTCACACTGTAGCCTGCACTACTAACCATGTGCTTGGTCTACAAAATAATATAAAAACTCATAACCTGAGTAAAAAAAACGAAACATAAAACACTCATAACCTGAGTAAAAAAAAACGAAACATAAAACACTCATAACCTGAGTAAAAAAAAAACAACACAAAAAAACTACCGGCGCTGCCATGCCCCACGCCTGCGGCGGCCAGGGCCCCGGCCCTGGCTCCTCAGGGGAGACTCATGGGGGGAGAATCAGGAGCATCCCCTGGTCTCTGCACGCCTGGCGGCCTGCCCCTTAACGCCAGGGCGATGCGGGTGAGGACCACAATGGTGTCCTCCTGCAGCCTCACCCCCGCCTGGATGGCTGCCGTGTTGGCTCTGACAGCCTCTGTCAGGGCGCGCACCTCCTGACCCACGCCTGCTGTGGTGGTCTGCATATCATACATGCAGGTGATCACAGCTGTGGAGTTGCATGCCAGATCCTGCACAGACTCCTTTATGGAGGCCATGCTGTCTGCCATGTGCGCCATGCTCCTCACAACCTGACCCAGATGGCAGGTCTGGCGGGTCTGGCGGGCCTGGTCCCTCCGCAGGTTTTCGGGCAGAACGTCTGCCACCCCCCTTGTCTTCCTGCTCACCTTCTTGGGTCCTGATGTGGCTTCGGGCCTAGGAGAAGGGGAGTCCCTTGGGGGGGAAGCCCTGTTGGGGGAGGAGTGGGAGGGGCTACCCCTGATGGAGGCCTGACTGGTGCCAGCCACCGGGGGGGGGATCCTCCAAATGGAGCCTCACCTTATTGCCACTGGTGATCTCCTCCTCCTCAACCTCCTCATGAGGAGAGGTGTGGCCACTCTCCTCCACAGAGGACTCCTGGCTTGCCTGGGGGTCTGCCTCAGACTCTTGTCCGGGGGATGGTGTGGGCTGGCCAGATGGCCCAGCACCCTCCTGCACATCTGTGGATGACACAAAACATTCACAGGTTGGAGGATCCACACACTCCCACCCCCACACATGCTACACACCATATAGAAAAAAAACACACTTACCTGTCCTCAAGACCTCCTCAATGGAGCCAAAGCCTGGAACTCCCTCCACTTGATGCCTGTGGAGACACTGGGCAACCACCTGCTCCTCAGCAGTGAGCGTCACAGTAGTGGTTGGTCCCCCTCCAGTGCCCCTGGCATGAGTGGTCATCTTGGCCAGCTTACCTCGAACCACGCGCCGCAGGTCATTAATCTTCTTTAATATGTCATTGGGGGTCCTGGTCTCACTCCCCAATGCATTCACATCAACTGCAATCTGTTGCAGGATCTCCCTCCTCCTGGCCTGCGTGGTGTTGGCACTCTCTGGCCCATGGAGATACCGATCATTCAGGGCCATGGCCCGGACAATGATGGCCTTCTCCTGTGGGGAGAAATTCAGCTTCCTCTTCTTTGGAGCTGCAGACATGGCTCCAAAAAACACACCGACAAACACCAACAAACAGAACAAAAGCACCTTGCTTCAGGGGGGGAAACACTTTTGCACTGGACGGGCGCATGTTTGGGCGTATTTATGCCCTGGGCGTATCTCACTGATTACACACCGGGCCGAGTTCTGAGCATGCGCAGAGAGGCGCTGAACATAGTCAGCGTCACTGTGCAGGCGCCGTCCGGTCGGCCCTTCATTTGCATGGGGTCACGGCTCATTTCAATGGAACACGCCCACTTCCTTCCTACTTTCAATTACGCCGGCTTACGCCTCGTAATTTACGTTACGCCGGCGCATCGTCGGGCGCAAATACTCTAAAGGATACAGTACTTGCCTCTCTAAGTTGAGCCGGCGTAACGTAAATGAGATGCGCTACGCCGGTCTATATATGCGCCGATGTACGTGGATCTACCCCATAGTTTGTATTAAATTCAAAAGAATTTTTGGGGAAAAATGTTTTGTATCTAGATAAATGTAACTACATAACCAATTATTTTGTAAAAATATTATAATTTTAAATATATATATATATATATATATATATATATATATATATATATATATATATATATATATATATATATATATACACACACACACACACATACAATTATATATATATGTATTTATTTTTAACTATATTTTTAGAAATTTTAAAGGATAGATAGATATTATATATATACATATATCACACACACACACACATATATATTTTTTTTGAAATAAGAATAAATTTTTGGTTGATATCTATATTATATATATATATATATATATATATATATATATATATATATATATATATATATATATATATATATATATATATCTATCTATCTATATCTATCTCACACACATATATATTTATATATTTTTAGAAATAAGAATTTATTTTTGGTGGATATCCCAATATATATATATATATATATATATATATATATATATATATATATATATATATATATATATATATATATATATATATATATATATATATCACACACACACACACACACACACACACACACACATATATACATGTAAACAAACCGGCGTCATTTGATGACGCCGGTTCCTCCCTCCTCTCTCTGTACCGATCGGTACAGTGTGAGAGGGGGGAGCACGGGTGTCAGCAGCGCTGTGGATGGATCTGTGACTATTGCAGTCACAGATCCATCCATCCCTGCTCAGCCATCCCTGCAACCCCCGCCCCAATACTGTGCAATTCCCCCAGCAATACTCTTCCTTCCCTGCCAGTACTCTGCAATACCCCTGCGCAATACTCTGCAATACCCCTGCGCAATACTCTGCAATACCCACGCGCAATACTCTGCAATACCCACGCGCAATACTCTGCAATACCCACGCGCAATACTCTGCAATACCCACGCGCAATACTCTGCAATACCCACGCGCAATACTCTGCAATACCCACGCGCAATACTCTGCAATACCCACGCGCAATACTCTGCAATACCCCCGCACCAATACTCTGCAATACCTCCGCACCAATACTCTGCAATACCCCCGCACCAATACTCTGCAATACCCACGCACCAATACTCTGCAATACCCACGCACCAATACTCTGCAATACCCACGCACCAATACTCTGCAATACTCACGCACCAATACTCTGCAATACCCACGCACCAATACTCTGCAATACCCACGCACCAATACTCTGCAATACCCACGCACCAATACTCTGCAATACCCACGCACCAATACTCTGCCCGCCGGACATCATATAACGTCCTTGACTTTGTGCAGGGATATCTGAATGATGCCTGCAGCTACAGGCATCATTCAGATATCATCTTTTTCAGCCAGCGATTCCCTACACCATAAGAATGATCATGGCGGCTGTTCCACCTCTTGATCGTTCTTACGGGAGGCGAAAGGGGACGTCCCCCCCTTCCTTTGCCCTCTGGTGCTTCCGACTCACCGCTACGATCGAAGCCAGGATCGTTTTTTTTTTTTTTTTTTTTCAGGCTTCCCAGCCTAGAGGTGAGATGTGGGATTTTATTGACCCCATATCTCACTGTAAAGAGGACCTGTCATGCTATATTCCTATTACAAGGGATGTTTACATTCCTTGTAATAGGAATAAAAGTGATCAAAACATTTATTTTTGGGGAAAAACGTGTCAAACTAAAATAAATAAAGTAAAATGAACAATAAAAAAATAAATAAAAAACTTAAAGCGCCCCTGTTCCCATGTGCTCGTATACAGAAGCAATCGCACACGCAAGTCCAGCCCACATATGAAAACGGTGTTCAAACTACACATGTGAGGTATCGCTACGAACGTTAGAGCGAGAGCAATAATTTTGGCCCTAGACCTCTTCTCCAACTGAAAAGATGTAACCAGTAAAAATATTTAAAGCGTCACCTATGGGGATTTTTAAGTAGCGAAGTTTGGCGCCATTCCAAAAGCGTGTGCAATTTTGAAGGGTGACATGTTGGGTATCTATTGACTCGGCGTAACTTTATATTTCATATTATGCAAAAACATTGGGCTAACTTTAATGTTTTTTTTTTAAAAGCACAAAACCGTTTTATTTCCCAAAAAAACGTATTCGAAAAAATGCTGTGCAAATACCATGCGCGATAAAAAGTTGCAACGACCGCCATTGTATTCTCTAGGGTCTTTGCTAAAAAAGCATATATAATGTTTTGGGGTTCTATGTAATTTTCTAGCAAATAAATGGTGATTTTTACATGTAGGAGAGGAATGTCAGAACTGGTCTGGGTGTTCCAGAACGCCTGATGGTGCTCCCTGCATGTTGGGCCTCTGTATGTGGCCACGCTGTGTAAAAGTCGCACACATGTGGTATCGCCATACTCGGGAGGAATAGCAGAATGTGTTTTGGGGTGTAATTTGTGGTATGCATATGCTGTGTGTGAGAAATAACCTGCGAATATGAACATTTTGTGAAAAAAATAAAAATAAAAAAAAATCTTGATTTTTGCAAAGAATTGTGGGAAAAAATGAAAACTTCAAAAAACTCACCATGCCTCTTTCTAAATACCTTGGAATGTCTTATTTCCAAAAAGGGGTCATTTAGGGGGTATTTGTACTTATCTGGCATGTTAGGGTCTCAAGAAATGAGATAGGCCGTCAGTACTTCAGGTGTGATCAAATTGATCAATTTTCAGATATTGGCACCATAGCTTGTGGACCCTATAACTTTCACCCAGACTAAATAATATCCAAATTTTTTGTTGTTGTTACCAAAGATATGTAGCAGTATACATTTTAGGCCAAATTTATGAAGAAAATTTCATTTATAATTCATAATTTTTTTTTTTGCAAAATGTTATAATAGAAATGAAGAAAAATTCATTTTTTTACAAAATGAGGTGATCAAATACCACCAAAAGAAAGCTCTATTTGTGGGGAAAAAAAAAGGACAAAAAGGACAAAAATTTCATTTGGTTACAGTGTTGTTACATCCGACATATTTTGTATATATATAGTTTGTGCTCTGTTAAATGGGGTTTTCCCAAACATTGTTTTGCCGCAGAGATCAAACATTTCTCTCACCTTGGCATAGCTCCCTCCACTTAGAGTGACAAAGAAAACTGGGGTTGGGACTTTAAATGAGGCGTATGAAAAACACACGCCTCCATCCCTATTGAATACAAAAAAAGGGGGGGTTTTTGGGACTTTAAATGAGATGCGTTTTTAAACAAACAGTAGTATAAGTAAAATAGTAAACGTTTATAACCAGGCTCATACATACCACCCAAACAGCAAGCCAAATTCAACTGTCTAACTGTATATGTTAAAAGCAGAGATTGGTTGCACTTAGAGTGATGGCACCAGCCAGTAAAATATTTCCCGCTGCATAGTTCTTTATTTTGCGTTGGCTGTCCCAAAGTTTGTGACAATTTAAGCAGCTGCATGTTGAATAGACTGAAATCATTGTACCTATTATTTGTTTTTCTATTTTGGTAATTTGGGAAGAACAACCAATTTCTGGGCACATCATTGCATACAGTAGTTTGTTCAAACAACTTTCGAAAACAACAATTTTTTTTTCTTGAACCAAATTGAGGGGTTGAGGAAGTAAATCCTCAATTTCTATTTCGATGACATCTAGACTCTCATATAAACTCATTTCACTTTTTTGAGGCGTTTCACAATCGGATTCGTGAAAACTTGGGTCGTCAACATAGATTAATTTTCTTTTACTCTCCAAATCTGGGCTTTCCAAATACTGTCCAACTGCACTCAATGGGGCTGATTTACCAAGCCTTTACTCCATGACTCATGGAGTAAAAGCAGGAGTAGCAGCCGTTTTGCCATTTACTAAAGAAATACGCTGCTAGTGCAGTGTATTTCCCTAGTTACTAATGTGCTCCGTGCGCCCAGGAGAGGGCCGATTCGGCGCGGGGGTCCCCCCAGATCCAAACCAAGCCCTCATCCCAAGCACGCAGTCTGGCCCGGACAGGAATGGGGGTGGGGACAAGCGAGCGCCCCCCCCCTCCTGAGCCATACCAGACCGCATGCCCTCAACATGGGGGAGTGTGTGCTGTGGGGGAGGGGGGCACTGCCCCCCCACCCCACTCTTGTCCCCATGTCGATAGGGACAAGAGCCTCTTCCCGACAACCCTTGCCATTGGTTGTCGGGGTATGCGGGCGGGGCTAATCGGAATCTGCAAGCTCCCTTTAATAAGGGGGCCCCCAGATGCCGGCCCCCCACCCTATGTGAATGAGTATGGGGTACATCGTACCTCTACCCATTCACATGGGGGAAATGTAAAGTAAAATAAAACACCACACAGAATAAAATATTTTATTAATCTGCTCTGGAGCCCCCCCTTTCTTCTTTATCTCTCTTACAAGGGGGGGTTTCTTCTCTCCCGATCTTCCGCCGGGACCCTGGGCTTCGGTGAGTTCTGCCGGGGGAGGGCGCCATCCCTCGGTCCTCTCCGGAGCCTTCCGCCGGATGCCCCCACCCCATTTAAGCTCTTTTACATTAGGGAGGGGCATCCGGACTTCGGGGTCTTCTGGCGGGGGATGGCGCCTATCCCCCGGTCTTTCCGGTGCCTTCCGCCAGGGTTCCGGTCTTCCTGGTCTTCTGCCGGGGGTGCGCCAACTCCCAGGTCTTTTCTCTTCTGTCTTCTCTGCTCCCTATTCTGCCTGGCTCCCCCGCGGAGCCAGGGCTTTCTTCCGTCTTCTTTCTTCTCTCTTCCTTCTTCTGCCTGTCTCCTCCGGGAGCACAGGGCTTGTCTCCGCTGTCTTCTTCCTTCTCTTCCATTGGATGTTGACACGACAAGTTTCCGCGCTGACATGCCGTGTCAGCAGCGGGCATGGACTTATATAGGGTAATGCCACCATGTGACCTCAACCCATGTGACATCACATTCCCTGGGCATGATGGGAATGTGATGTCACATGGGTTGAGGTCACATGGTGGCATTGCCCTATATAAGTCCATGCCCGCTGCTCAGATGGCATTCCAGCGCCAGACCTCGTCGTGTCAACATCGAATGGAAGAGAAGGGAGAAGACAGCGGAGACAAGCCCTGTGCTCCGCGGAGGAGACAGGCAGAAGCGGAAGGCATCGCAGAAGCCCGCGGGTGTCGCCCCCCGGCGGAAGACACCGTAGAAGCCCAGGACCCTCCCCCAAAGGCAGGAGCCTCACTGGTGAAGGGGGTCCCGGTGAATTACGTCGCTGAAGACGGGGGTGGGGTGCCAGTGCACCCCCCCCCCCCGCAGAAACCGTCGTAGAAGCCCGGGACCCTCCCCCAAAGGCAGGAGCCTCACTGGTGAAGGGGGTTCCGGCAGAAGATGGCGAAGCCCGGGGCCTAATGGGGTGGTGGGGGGCCCCGGCAGAAGACCCCCGGCTGACTTATAAATTAATTTTTAAATGTGTGTGGTGTATTATTTTTTCCATTTTTTTCCCCAGGTGAATGGGTAGGGGTACAATGTACCCCATACTCATTCACATAGGGTGGGGGGCCGGAATCTGGGGGCCCCTTTATTAAAGGGGCCTCTCAGATTCTGATAAGCCCTCCGCCCGCATACCCCGACAACCAACGGCCAGGGTTGTCGGGAAGAGGCTCTTGTCCCTATCGACATGGGGACAAGAGTGCTTTGGGGTGGGGGGGCAGTGCCCCCCTCCCCCACAGCACACACTCCCCCATGTTGAGGGCATGTGGTCTGGTATGGCTCAGGAGGGGGGGGCGCTCGCTCGTCCCCACCCCCATTCCTGTCTGACCAGACTGCGTGCCTGGGATAAGGGCTTGGTTTGGATCTTGGGGGGGACCCCACGCTTTTTTTTTTGCGCGGGTTTAACCCCTTATGTTCCAGACCAAGCCTAAGAGCCTGGTATGCACCTGGAGGGAACCCACCTTATTATTTTTTTTTGGGGTCTGGAGTTCCCCTTCATGAACAGCGATCTGTCATTTACACATGTCAGTCCCACCCCCCCTACAGTTAGAACACACCCAGGGAACATATTTAACCCCTCCCTCGCACCTAGTGTTAACCCCTTCCCTGCCAGTGGCATTTTTATAGTAACCAATGCATTTTTACAGCACTGATCGCTAGAAAAATGCCAATGGTTCCAAAAAAGTGTTCGATGTGTCCGCCATAATGTCGCAGTACCGATAAAAATCGGTGATCGCCGCAATAACTAGTTAAAACAAAAAAAAAACATATTTTGTAGACGCTATAACTTTTGACAAAACCAAACACTAAACGCTATTTGTGTTTTTTTGGAACCAAAAAGATGTAGAATACGTATCGGCCTAAACTGAGGTTTTTTTTATTTTTTAGAATATATATTTTTGGGGATATTTATTATAGCAAAAAGTAAAAATAATTTTTACATATGTGGGCGGGACTTATGCAAGTCCCGCCCACATATATAAACATCGTTCAAACCACACATGTGAGGTATTGACGCGTGCGTTAGAGCGAGAGCAATACTTTTAGCACTAGGAAAATATTGTGTTGCGCTGATAATCAAGTAAAAAATTGCATACATATATATATATATATATATATATATATATATATATATATATACATACATATACACCATATACATAAATAAGAACCCCCTACACCTCAAATCAGGGAGGTATATGTGCAAAAGATAAACAAAAACCACTCAAAAACTATAATGTGAAAAAATTCAAATAGAACCAGCAAAAATAGTTCATGAAAAAAACACAGTTCAGTACATAGGCTAATAGGAGACAGGTGTAAGATCCACAGTCCTCTGGTGTGCAGCTGTCATTATAGCAAAAAAAAAAAAAAAAAAAAGAAGAAACCTTTCCCTTCTGGACTCCCCGATTAACACAGGATATCAGCCGCTCATAAGGAGAAAAGAAAGATATATGGTGCAAATAACGTAATAAAATGGGAAATGAACCCTGCAATACAATGATTGCACTCACGGAACCTCGATGGTAAAAAGGCTCAACTGCAATCAGTCATTGAACGCCACTCAGTGCTACGATCTCCTCAGAAGGACGGATTCGACCGTCGATCGCGTCACTCGGCTTCTCCCCCACGCGTATCGTCAATAGCCACTTGACTTATTCATGGGTTGCCATGTGACCATGTCAGCAGTCTATTTATACAAGCTGACAATGGAGGCAAGAGCAGAGGGGTGGATCCTTCACATCATTGCCGGCTGACTGGTGCGCTTTAGCCACAACATTTTAATGTGATCTTTACAAGCAAATAAAATACATATATACGAGACCATTTGGAACAAATTAAATGTTAAAATACATTATAAAATTCATTTATGAAACCTTCATTATGAACAACTAATAGCCTATACACGTCACTGCCTCCAGTGGTGAGAAGAATAAATACACCTAATATTACTCAACCACTTTCAAAAATAAATAAAAGAAGGCATAGATAATCACCCCCCCTAGTGGGTGATAGTAATATTACAAGAATTACTATAGACATGACATACAATGGAAGGGGATAAAAATCCCGCATACTGGTGAATCTTCACCAAAAAAAAAAAAAAAAAAACACATGATCAGCTGATCAATAGGTTATAATAATAAACCCAGTCCATAAGATTATTAAAAAATATTAATAACAATATATAATGATAAAAATATATTGATAAAAATATATATATATATATTGATAAAAAATATATATATATGGATAAAAAATATAAAAATGTATATAAAATGCCCCTAATTAGAAATTTGCGATGAAGCAATTGAGGTCAAACTCGATGTTAAGGCCATTAGGTGCCAGGGTAGCCATCTCGTGAATCCACCGAGATTCACATTTACTCAGCTCCCTGACTTTGTGACTCCCCCTCCAGTGGGGTATATACTTGTCTATGGCCCAAAATTTTAAACCTCTTGGATCATTATTATGGCATTGTTTGAAATGTCGTGAGACATTATGTTCATCACAACCTTTTTCAATGTTTTGTACGTGCTCCCTAATCCTTTTCCACATGGGTCTCTTAGTGCGTCCCACATACTGCAAAGAGCACGGGCACTGGAGCACATACACCACCCCCTCAGTCCTGCACGTTATTAGCTCTTTTATTTTATAGTCTTTTTTGGTCACATTAGATGAAAAACTGGAACATTTTTGGCCATTTTGATTTGTCTTCCTACATGCAAAACAGCGTTTGCAAGGGAAAAAAACTTTTCCTTGCTATAATGACAGCTGCACACCAGAGGACTGTGGATCTTACACCTGTCTCCTATTAGCCTATGTACTGAACTGTGTTTTTTTCATGAACTATTTTTGCTGGTTCTATTTGAATTTTTTCACATTATAGCTTTTGAGTGGTTTTTGTTTATCTTTTGCACATATACCTCCCTGATTTGAGGTGTAGGGGGTTCTTATTTATGTATATGGTGTATATATATATATATATATGTATGCAATTTTTTACTTGATTATCAGCGCAACACAATATTTTCTTATTTATTCACTTTGGTTTTGTGCACCTCACGTGTCTGCAGCTTATCTTTAGTATTTTATATGGTTTTAGTAATAGCGCTGTAGTACCTTTTTACATATTATTACTTTTTCACTATATCACTACCAGCAGCCATTATGGAGATTTTTCAGTACATGGAAAATCGCACAATAGACCTGAAGGATGTATTTACCACTAAGCCTACAGTAGAGTCGGGTGATCTAGACACTAATTTTAGAAGATTTGGACACCTGATGGAAAAAAAGATGAGTGTTTGGTGGGATCTTACCACTCATGATCAGTACATTAAGGAGAATATAGTCCCTAGAAGACTTAGGTGGGATCTCCCTATTATGGATGGCCTAGCAGATAAAGATTCCATTGAAGAATGGTACCTATTTTTTAATACCAAGGGTATGGAAGTGCAGCAGTTTCTTTTAAAACGCAAACAGAGAAAGATGGCAAATATTAATAAACAAATCTCAGAGTGTAAAACTCTCTTGGAGGGTTATAAGGACTCACCCTCGTTTGTTACACTCACTAACCAACTGAACAAAGTCTTAGAACAAAGGGATATGGAAATTAAGCAAAGAAAGAAAAGAAAATATCTGAGGGATACACATGATTACAAATTGCATCAGGTGTTTAAATGGCAGCTGAACCTCCGTGAACATCATGGAGGATCGGTGGCCTCCTCCCCAGATAGAGAGGTACGGATAAGGTCTCCCACCAGAGGCCCTGACCCTAGGCCTGGTGAATCTTCTAGACCATCAGAAGCCAATCATATTAGGCCCCCTAGAGACCACTCTGATGATAGACATCCTAGGAATGATCACAATGGACCTAGGACACCAAAGCCTTGGTGGAAGAATAAAGGTAATCAAAAACCGAAATCAAAATCTCCAAGGAAGACAAACTGGAAAAAAAAAAAAAAAAAATCATGGACAACCCCAGAACCAACAGGGTTATGAACAAAATTACCATCAGGAATCTAGACAACATAATCAGGAGTATAGAGATCCAAGAGATTATTATAAACCACCAGTAAATTATTACCAACAACAAGGAGGACCTTCTCAGCACCCCCAGCAAACTGGTGCACCTCCCCATAATAATTATTATTATGATAACAGAAGGAGCCCGGTGCATACACAAAACAGATATGAACCACTTAGCACCTATAGGAACGAAGAAGACTCACGTTCCTCTTTTTTAGAATATCGCCGGAGCGACAAGACCCCACCTCGGTACGAACAGTTAGATCACGCCCGAAGCCCCAACGAACCAGGGGGTGCAGAGGGGGACACAAGGTCAAAAAGACGGAAAGTACAGTAGGCAAGGGTATCTATAACCTAAGTGGAATTGACCTTACCCCTGCAGAATTGATGACATTAGATAAGGGTTTGAAATTTGCCCCGAAACGGAATTTAAATAAATTTGATGCATATGTTGATGTTCGAAAATTTGTGCGTAAGCTGAACATTAAGAAATATATGCTTAATCAGCCTGTTAGGAATCAGGCTGATAGAAACATGGATGAAGGTAGAGTTCAATATAGCACTCTTAGAAACAAATCCCTCTTTAACCCTCAGGTGCCTAATAATCACCATATTGAGGTATTCAGTAAAATGGTCCTGAAAGATTTGGATAGCCTAAAGGTTAAACGCATACCTGACCCTATGATTATACATAGGGGGATCAAGGAGCTGGAGAAGAACAAAGGAATCATTATAAGGCCCGCAGATAAAGGCGGAGCAATTGTGGTCCTTTCAAGGGAGTACTACTATGAGGAACTGGATAATCAATTAAAGGACACTAATACGTATATTAAACTTAAAGGGAACCCCACACGAGAATATAAAGAAGAATTGGCTTATCTGGTGTACAGAGGGAGACAAAAAGGGGTCCTGAATAAGAGAGAGTATAAGTATCTGGTGCCAGACACATGCAGGGTACCTATCATATATACAATTCCCAAGATACACAAAGATGCTAAAAAACCTCCCGGGCGACCAATTATAAATGGCATTCAATCCATAAACTCTAGGTTGGGTGAATATGTGGATCGTTTCATGCAACCATTGGTGCCCAAGACTCGAGCGTATCTAAGGGATACAAAACATCTTATACAAATCTTGGAAACTATTAAAATGGAGACGGGTGATACCTATCTGCTTGCCACAGCAGATGTGGCCTCACTTTATACGGTGATCAACCATAAGGAGGCTATTGATGCGTTCAAATGGGCCTTGGATAAATTCAGCGACTTAGTGTCCAAGCAAAAACGCTTTATTTTGAGGAGTCTGGCCTACGGTTTGCAACACAACTACTTTTGGCACAAATCGGAATATTTCAGACAGCTTAACGGAGTAGCTATGGGTGCCAAATATGCACCAAGTGTTGCCAATATCTATATGGCAGAATGGGAGGAGACTGCCATATATAATGATTCACCGGACTCTTTAATAGTTTACAAAAGATTTATAGATGACTGCATTGTGTTATGGAAAGGGGATGACACCTCACTGAAACAATTTTTTGAAAAGTTGAATAAGAATGGAAAAAATATAAAACTCACTTATACTATAAGCGATAAGATTATCCAGTTCTTGGATTTAGAAATCTCCTTGGAAAATCAGAAAATAAGTACCAAAACGTTCTTCAAGCCAGTAGACCGTAATAGTTACATCCCAACAGACAGTTGTCATTATGACCCGTGGCTGATCAACGTACCAAAAGGGCAATTGACGCGGATCAGAAGGAACTGTACGGATGATAATACATTTATGGATCAGGCCAAATTTGTAGGCTCTAAGTTTACACAAAAGGGCTACAGTGAAGATTTTATTCAACTAAAGATTGAGGAAGTTAAGAATGTATCAAGAGAGAACCTGATTTCAGATTAAAAAAAAAAGTTTGCAAAAGTGGAACAAGAAATACCTATCATCCTAAATTTCAATGTACAACACAGGCAACTAGAATCAATATTCCGGAAACATTGGCCGATTTTAAAAGCTGATAGGCAGCTCCAGGATGTATTGCCTGTCGCACCTAAAGTTGTGTATCGAAGAACTCCCACTTTAAGGGATCTAGTTGCAAAAAGTGTCCCAGACCCCCCAAATAAAAAGGAGGTTCTGACTTTTTGGCAAGGAAAAGGTTTTTTCCCTTGCAAACGCTGTTTTGCATGTAGGAAGACAAATCAAAATGGCCAAAAATGTTCCAGTTTTTCATCTAATGTGACCAAAAAAGACTATAAAATAAAAGAGCTAATAACGTGCAGGACTGAGGGGGTGGTGTATGTGCTCCAGTGCCCGTGCTCTTTGCAGTATGTGGAACGCACTAAGAGACCCATGTGGAAAAGGATTAGGGAGCACGTACAAAACATTGAAAAAGGTTGTGATGAACATAATGTCTCACGACATTTCAAACAATGCCATAATAATGATCCAAGAGGTTTAACATTTTGGGCCATAGACAAGTATATACCCCACTGGAGGGGGAGTCACAAAGTCAGGGAGCTGAGTAAATGTGAATCTTGGTGGATTCACGAGATGGCTACCCTGGCACCTAATGGCCTTAACATCGAGTTTGACCTCAATTGCTTCATCGCAGATTTCTAATTAGGGGCATTTTATATACATTTTTATATTTTTTATCCATATATATATATTTTTTATCAATATATATATATATTTTTATCAATATATTTTTATCATTATATATTGTTATTAATATTTTTTAATAATCTTATGGACTGGGTTTATTATTATAACCTATTGATCAGCTGATCATGTGTTTTTTTTTTTTTTTTGGTGAAGATTCACCAGTATGCGGGATTTTTATCCCCTTCCATTGTATGTCATGTCTATAGTAATTCTTGTAATATTACTATCACCCACTAGGGGGGGTGATTATCTATGCCTTCTTTTATTTATTTTTGAAAGTGGTTGAGTAATATTAGGTGTATTTATTCTTCTCACCACTGGAGGCAGTGACGTGTATAGGCTATTAGTTGTTCATAATGAAGGTTTCATAAATGAATTTTATAATGTATTTTAACATTTAATTTGTTCCAAATGGTCTCGTATATATGTATTTTATTTGCTTGTAAAGATCACATTAAAATGTTGTGGCTAAAGCGCACCAGTCAGCCGGCAATGATGTGAAGGATCCACCCCTCTGCTCTTGCCTCCATTGTCAGCTTGTATAAATAGACTGCTGACATGGTCACATGGCAACCCATGAATAAGTCAAGTGGCTATTGACGATACGCGTGGGGGAGAAGCCGAGTGACGCGATCGACGGTCGAATCCGTCCTCCTGAGGAGATCGTAGCACTGAGCGGCGTTCAATGACTGATTGCAGTTGAGCCTTTTTACCATCGAGGTTCCGTGAGTGCAATCATTGTATTGCAGGGTTCATTTCCCATTTTATTACGTTATTTGCACCATATATCTTTCTTTTCTCCTTATGAGCGGCTGATATCCTGTGTTAATCGGGGAGTCCAGAAGGGAAAGGTTTCTTCTTCTTCTTTTTTTTTTTTTTTTTTTTTGCTATAATGACAGCTGCACACCAGAGGACTGTGGATCTTACACCTGTCTCCTATTAGCCTATGTACTGAACTGTGTTTTTTTCATGAACTATTTTTGCTGGTTCTATTTGAATTTTTTCACATTATAGTTTTTGAGTGGTTTTTGTTTATCTTTTGCACATATACCTCCCTGATTTGAGGTGTAGGGGGTTCTTATTTATGTATATGGTGTATATATATATATATATATATATATATATATATGTATGAAATTTTTTACTTGATTATCAGCGCAACACAATATTTTCTTATTTATTCACTTTGGTTTTGTGCACCTCACGTGTCTGCAGCTTATCTTTAGTATTTTATATGGTTTTAGTAATAGCGCTGTAGTACCTTTTTACATATTATTACTTTTAGCACTAGACCTTCTTTGTAACTATAAACTGGTAACCTAGAAAAAAAAGAAAAAGGTTGCCTATGGGGATATTCACGGAATTAATTTTGGCCCCATTGCAGGAGTGTTTCCAATAGTAAAGCGTGACATGTAAGGTATCTATTTACTCGGTGTAACATCATCTTTCACATTATCCCCAAAAATTGGGCTAACTTTTGTGTTTTGTTAATTTTTAACCACTTGAGCCCTGGACCATATTGCTGGTCAATGACCAGGCCAGGCTGGAAAGCATGAGATCAGGGGAAAAAAAAAAAAAAAATCATGCCATTGCAGCTTGGTTCCTACATGTGTGATGAACTGAGCATGCTCAAACACTTAGAAAAAATCCTTTCTTTTTAAAAGGTGAAAATCTCTTGGATGGTCATAGAGCGTGGGTTGGGTTAATTAACCAGGTGTAAGCTCACCCACACTAGAGACTGCAATTTGTTCATGTGATTTCAATTGCTTCATTACTAGCACATGTTATAAAAACCATGCATCGATCAGTCCTCAGCTGCCCTCATAGGGGCAGGCAGAAATGCTGTTGTGGAACACAAATGTGGTTTGTTGCATGGGTTTTTATTTTGCCAATGGTTTTTGTTTATTTTTAAATGATGTTCACTTTGATGTATTTGTCTCTGCTGCCTTATTTTATGAAAAAATTGTGAAGATGTTGCGACTTTAAATCTGTTTATTTCGAGTTTTGAAATGTATTTTTGTTTGTGTGTGTTTTTTTTTCTTTCCTTGTTTTGTTGACCAATAAAAATTACTTTAAAATTGTGAAGTTTGTTTTTTGTTACTTTTTCATGCAACATATTTTGACAGCTGCAGCTGAACTAGGTTAGGGCCTAACAAATTAGGTGTGATTTTTGTCTAAGCTTCTTTCCTGGTGTGTAATCATGAAATGTTTGCCATGTTTATTCCCCATGACTTTAAAGACAAAAACTGGTAAGTATTTTCTTTTAACTGTAGTGGTCCTCAGCCCTCAAGTACCCCCGACAGGACATGTTTTGTGGATTTCTCTTATCAAGAATTGCTGTCCAGACTGTCTTTTTTAAAGCACATGTGCAAGATGAAGGAAAACCTGCAAACATGGCCTGGGGGGGGGGGGGGGGTTGCTATTGGTGGACAGGCTTGAAGTGCTGATTTACAGCACTGTGCTTAAATCTAGCACAAGGCAATCCTATTCTAATTGTGGGTGTTTGAGGGAAGCCAAGTGAGTGTTAGAACCCCTGCTTGTGTATTTTTTTTTTGTGTTGAGCTTTGTGTCCCTTTTCTTAAAATTGGCTTCACTTCCTGTCACACAGCTGAACAGGAAGTGAGGTTAAAACCCTACCAGTGTCTTTTCTTGGGGACACAGGTCAATCTAACTAGTGTCCCCATTAAGCAAATTGCACACCAGCACTGCTGTGTACACCCCAAATCATGGGTCTTCAAACTACGGCCCTCCTGTTGTTCAGGAACTACAATTCCCATCATGCCTAGTCATGTCTGTGAATGTCAGTGCATTACAAGGCATCATGGGATGTGTAGTTCTACAACAGCTGGAGGGCCGTAGTTTGAGGATCCCTGCCCCAAATGATTATTTAGTTTGGGCTTTAGTAAAGGCAAAGCCACTCTGCAGTACAAGCATAATTGCTGAAAATCAGAGAGGAAGCACTGATGGTTTTAACATCCAATCTGTAGAAGCAAAGTTGTTTTGTTTTCTTCCTTGCTTTGCACTTGTAGGAGTGGATTTGCCTTTAGTAAATGGACCCCAAAGTCCAAGATCCCTAATAATTTGGGGTGTACACAGCAAAATACTAGAGTGCAATTTACATAATGGGAAACTATTTAGATTGATCTCTGTGTCCCCAAGAAAAGATATTAGGTTTTACCCTCACTTCCTGTTTGGCTATGTGACAGGAAGTGAATGAATTAGAAAGGGTGAAGACACCTCACAAATGTTGTCACTATCAGGGGTGCAGACATCCCCAAAAAATAAGCAGATAATACTTATTTGCAAATTAATAATTTTTTAGTTAACATTGGGTGGGGTGCTCTAACACACACATTCATACATATTAGCCACGCTGTATCCTGGCCTATTGGCATGGTTATATTTTCTTAGGCCTCTCAATAAAACTCTATGAAATTTGTGCTTAAACTAGAACCAGGGGCGGACTGACAACTCATGGGGCCCCCGGGCAATAGAAGATTATGGGGCCCCTCTGGCTTACAGATGGCCACCACGCCAGGAGGTAGTGCAGAGGCGGGCAGCTAAAATCTTGGGATATTCACATTAAAAGCATGTCATTTTCGGACATATCAGGGACAGATCTAAAAAAAACACAGATTTTTACATACTGTCCCTGGTTTTACTGAGCCTGGCAACCCAGATGGGGCCCCCTAGTGGCATGGGGCCCTCGGGCAGTGCCCGAGTGACTCAATGGTCAGTCCGCCCATGACAAGAACTATAATCAACAAGTTTTATTTTCTTTAATTTTGGATAGAGTGAGGGAGGGTTATAGGCCCTGTCAGTTTATTTTGTATTATCTGTGTCCAATTGGGGAGATTTGCCTTCACTTCCTGCCCCATAGCCAAACAGGAAGTGAGAGAAAAACTATGCAAATTAACCACTTCCCGCCCAGCCTATGGCCAATTTACATCCGGGAAGTGGTTACACAATCCTGACAGGACGTCCTGCAGGATTTCATGCCGCGCGCGCCTGTGGGGGCACGCAGCGCGGCGATCGGTGATGCGGGGTGTCAGTCTGACACCCTGCATCTCCGATCTCGGTAAAGAGTCTGACAGACGCGAGTATAGGAGAGCCGATCGGCGGCTCTCCTGACAGGAGGCGTTCGCGCTGATTGTTTATCAGCGCAGCCCCCCCTCGGATGACCACACTGGACCACCAGGGATGCCCACCCTGGACCACCAGGGTGGGCAAAAAAAAAAAATATGGAAAAAAAAAAACAAAAAGCATTAAAAAAAAAGAAAAGATGCCAATCAGTGCCCACAAATGGGCACTGACTGGCAACCTGGGAAAATCAGTGCCACCCCACAGTGTCCATCAGTGCCACCCCACAGTGCCCATCAGTGCCACCCCACAGTGCCCATCCATGCACAGTGCCCACCTATCAGTGCCCACCTGTGCCACCCATAAGTATCCATCAGTGCCACCCATAAGTGCCGCCCATGAGTGCCCATCTGTGCCGCCCATGAGTGCCCATCAGTGCCGCCTATGAGTGCCCATCAGTGCCGCAAACCAGCGCCGCCAATCAATGCCACCTCATCTGTGCCCGTCAGTACTACCTCATCGATGTCCATCAGTGCCATCTCATCGGTGCCCATCAGTGCCGCCATATCAGTGCCCGTAATTGAAAGAGAAAAACGTATTTACAAAAAAATTAGCCTAAAAAAATAAAAACGTTTTTTTTTTCAAAATTTGCAGTCTTTTTTTAGTTGTTGCGCAAAAAAAAAATCGCAGAGGTGATCAAATACCAACAAAAGAAAGCTCTATTTGTGGGGAAATAGGACGCCAATTTTGTTTGGGTACAGTGTTGTATGACCGCGCAATTGCCATTCAAAGTGCGACAGTGCTGAAAGCTGAAAATTGGCTTGGGCGGGAAGGTGCGTAAGTGCCTGGTATGGAAGTGGTTAAGGGAATCCAGTGCCCCCCTCCCCCCCAGAACTAGTGTGTGGGTCCCCTGAAAATTCCTGGGCGGGGCATACAAAAACAGGGTGTGACCTTGACAGGAAGGGGTGGGTCATTTTTCTATTAGGAGGTGCAGATATGTAGTCAGGCCTAGGGCAGAACAAAACCTAAATATACTACTGCATATTAGGGCTTATTTAGACCGGATCCGATTTACAGCGTGTTTTTATATTGTGGGAGGAAACCCACGCAGGCACAGGGAGAACATGCAAACTCCATGCAGATGCTGTCACGGGCGGGATTCGAACCAACGACTCTTTTGCTGCTAGGTCAAAGTGCTATACACTACACCACTGTGCTGAACGAACATGATTGCAGCTGAAAGCATGAGATCTTTTATTTTTTTTTTCAATACCATGCTTTCCAGCCTTATTGACCCCGCCTCTCTCCATAAAGAGGACCTGTCACACACTAGTCCTATTACAAGGGATGTTTACATTCCTTGTAATAGGAAGAAAAGTGATCCAAAATCAAAAAAAGTGTCAAAAAAGTGCAAGAATAAAAATATGAGGTAAAAAAAAAAAACAAAAAAATAAAATAACGCCCCTGTCCCTAGAAGCTCGCACTCAGAAGCAAATATGCATGTAAGTCCCGCCCACATATGTAAAGAAGGAGAAGAAGACAGGAGAAGACGTCGGGCAAGATGCGGGACCAGAAGGCTGAAGGACGGACGGAGAAGATAGAAGAACACGTCGGGCAAGATGTGGACTAGAAGACCCAAGAAAGAAGCAGCGGAAGAAACCCGAAGGAAAGAAGAAAAGAAGATTTTATTAAAAGATTTGTCAAAAACCGGCTACTGTCATTTTTAACACTTTTGACATTTTTTTGGGGGTGAAATGGTAGAGGTACAATGTACCCCATTACCATTTCACATAGGGGGGGGCCAGGATCTGGGGGTCCTCTTTGTTAAAGGGGTCTTCCAGATTCTGATAAGCCCCCCGCCCGCAGACCCCCACAACCACCGGGCAAGGGTTGTGGGGATGAGGCCCTTGTCCCCATCAACATGGGGACATCCTCCCCATGTTGAGGGCATGTGGCCTGGTGCGGTTCAGGAGAGGGGGGGGGGCCGCACTCTGTCCCCCCCTCTTTTCTGCGGCCGGCCAGGTCAACGTGCTCGGATAAGGGTCTGGTGTGGATTTTTAGGGGGACTCCACGCCATTTTTTTTTCAATTTGGGGTGGAGTTCCCCTTAAAATCCACACCAGACCTGAAGGGCCTGGAATGGATATTTCCCGGGAACCGGACGTCTTTTTTTTTTTTTGGTTTTTACGGCGGGGTTCCCCTTAATATCCATTCCAGACCTGAAGGGCCTGGTAATTTAATTTGGGGGAACCCCTACACATTTTTTTGTTTGTTTTATGAATGAATCCCTTTAGAATTGTCAGAGCCGACAATTCATTATAGCCGCGTGTGAATTTTTAAATTACTTTTTTCCTTCTGAATGTCACTTTGTGCAGGGGCAGTTCTAAGTGCGGGAAAAATGCGCTATTTCACATGCTGACATTACACCCCCCCTAGGTACGAAATTTAAAGGAATATTTCACTTTTATTGTTTCACTTTAAGAATTATTAATTTCACTGCTCCCGAAAAAACGGCCGTTTTAAAAAATAAAAAAAACATTGATACATGTCCCCTGGGGCAGGACTGAGGTCCCCAAACACTTTTTAGGACAAAACTAGCAGATTAGCCTTTAAAATGAACACTTTTGATTTCTCCCATAGACTTCTATAGGGAGTTCGGCGCGGCTTTACATATTACTTTCAATGCGCCGGCTGCTACGCTGGTTCATGCGCCCAATTAAGGCTTCACCCGGCGCACAAATTAAGGCATGAACCAGCGCAGCGCACAGAGCATAGTAAATCAGGCCCATTGTTCTCTTTGGCCTTTTGGAGGGAGGAGACATCAAGGGCGTGGAGGGTGAAATCTCAATCAAGGGGATCACTTCTGATCTCCTCTCATGAATTTCTGGGGTAGACATGTGTAGCGGTGCCATGAAAGCCTCCTCTGCACTTTTATAGGGGAGATCCAAACCCAAGGAGCGTGGGCTGGCGATCTTAGAAGTGGGAGGCTCCGATACAATAAATTGTGATGAAGGCACTACAGTTTGGGTGCCAGCTTCCAGCTTTGTCACATTTTCAATATTACATTGTTTATGACATTGGCAATTACATATTTCACTGACTAAGCTTTGACTAGTGGTACCCTCTTTCATGTGTTCATTTTTCCATTTTTTTTTTTAAGAGCCATTTATTATCATTATTTTTTTTTGGGGACTTCATTAACCACTTAAGCCCCGGACCAATACGCTGTCTAAAGACCCAAGGTGTTTTTACAATTTGGCAATGCGCTGCTTTAACTGGTAATTGCACGGTCATGCAATGTTGTACCGAAACGAAACTTGCGTCCTTTTCTTCCCACAAATAGAGCTTTATTTTGATGGTATTTGATCGCCTCTGCGATTTTTATTTTTTGCGATATAAACGCAAAAAGACCGTAAATTTTGAAAAAAAAATGATTTTTCTTATAACAAAAAGTAAAAAATATCGAATAAACTAAATTTTAGTCAAACATTTAGGCCAAAATGTATTCAGCCACATGTCTTTAGTAAAAAAAATCGCAATAAGCGTATATTTATTGGTTTTCGCAAAAGTTATAGCGTCTACAAACTAGGGTACATTTTCTGGAATTTACACAGCTTTTATTTTATGACTGCCTATCTCATTTCTTGAGGTGCTAAAATGGCAGGGCAGTACAAAACCCCCCCAAATGACCCCATTTTGGAAAGTAGACACCCCAAGGAAACTGCTGAGAGGCATGTTGAGTCCATTGAATATTTAATTTTTTTGTCCCAAGTGATTGAATAATGACGAAAAAAAAAAAAAAAAAAATGTTTACAAAAAGTTGTCACTAAATGATATATTTCTCACACATGCCATGGTTATATGTGGAATTGCACCCCAAAATACATTCTGCTGCTTCTCCTGAGTACGGGGATACCACATGTGTGGGACTTTTTGGGAGCCTAGCCGCATACGGGGCCCCAAAACCCAAGCACCGCCTTCAGCATTTCTAAGGGCACAAATTTTTGATTTCACTCCTCACTACCTATCAAGGTTTCGAAGGCCATAAAATGCCAAAATAGCAAAAAAACAAAACAAATGACCCCATTTTGGAAAGTAGACACCCTAAGCTATTTGCTGAGAGGCATGTCGAGTTCATGGAATATTTTATATTTTGACACAAGTTGAGGGAATATGACAAACTGATTTTTTTTTGCACAAAGTTGTCACTAAATGATATATTGCTCACACATGCCATAGTTATATGTGGAATTGCACCCCAAAATACATTCTGCTGCTTCTCCCGAGTACGGGGATACCACATATGTGGGACTTTTTTGAGCCTAGCCGCATGCGGGGCCCCGAAAACAAAGCACCGCCTTCAAGATTTCTAAGGGCATACATTTTTGATTTCACTCCTCACTACCTATCACTACCTATCACAGTTTTGAAGGCCATAAAATGCCAAGATGTCACACAACCCCCCCAAATGACCCCATTTTGGAAAGAAGACACCCCAAGCTATTTGCTGAGAGGCATGTTGAGTCCATGGAATATTTAATTTTATGGCCCCAAGTGATTGAATAATGACCAAAAAAAAAAAAAAAAAAAATTTTACAAAACGTTGTCACTAAATGATATATTTCTCACATATGCCATGGGCATATGTGGAATTGCACCCCAAAATACATTCTGCTGCTTCTCCTGAGTACGGGGATACCACATGTGTGGGACTTTTTGGGAGCCTAGCCGCGTACGGGACCCCGAAAACCAATCACCGCCTTCAGGATTTCTAAGGGCATAAATTTTTGATTTCACTCCTCACTACCTATCACAGTTTCGAAGGCAATAAAATGCCAAAACAGCACAAAACCCCCCCAAATGACCCCATTTTGGAAAGTAGACACCCCAAGCTATTTGCTGAGAGGGATGTTGAGTCCATGGAATATTTAATTTTTTTGCCCCAAGTCACTGAATAATGACCATAAAAAAAAAATTACAAAACGTTGTCACTAAATGATATATTTCTCACACATGCCTAGGTTATATGTGGAATTGCACCCCAAAATACATTCTGCTGCTTCTCCTGAGTACGGGGATACCACATGTGTGGGACTTTTTGGGAGCCTAGCCGCGTACGGGGCCCCGAAAACCAAGCACTGCCTTCAAGATTTGTGTGAGTGAAATCAAAAATTTATGTCCTTAGAAATCTTGAAGGCGGTGCTTGGTTTTCGGGGTCTCATACGCGGCTAGGCTCCCAAAAAGTCCCACACATGTGGTATCCCCGTACTCAGGAGAAGCAGCAGAATGTATTTTGGGGTGCAATTCCACATATAACCATGGCATGTGTGAGAAATATATCATTTAGTGACAATGTTTTGTACATTTTTTTATTTTAATTTTTTTTGGTCATGATTCAATCACTTGGGGCAAAAAAATTAAATATTCCATGGACTCAACATGCCTCTCAGCAAATAGCTTGGGGTGTCTACTTTCCAAAATGGGGTCATTTGGGGGGTTTTTGTGCTATTTTGGCATTTTATGGCCTTCGAAACTGTGATAGGTAGTGAGGAGTGAAATCAAAAATTTGCGCCCTTAGAAATGCTAAAGGCGGTGCTTGGTTTTCGGGGTCCCGTACGCGGCTAGGCTCCCAAAAAGTCCCAAACATGTGGTATCCCCGTACTCAGGAGAAGCTGCAGAATGTATTTTAGGGTGCAACTCCACATATAACCATGGCATGTGTGAGCAATATATCATTTAGTGACAATTTTTTTTTTTTTTTTTTTTTTTTTCTCATTATTCAATCACTTTGGACAAAAAAAAAAAATCAATGGACTCAACATGCCTCTCAGCAGTTTCCTTGGGGTGTCTTCTTTCCAAAATGGGGTCATTTGGGGTTTTTTTGTGCTATTTTGGCATTTTATGGCCTTCGAAACTGTGATAGGTAGTGAGGAGTGAAATCAAAAATTTACACCCTTAGAAAGCCTGAAGGCGGTGATTGGTTTTTGGGGTCCCGTACGCGGCTAGGCTCCCAAAAAGTCTCACACATGTGGTATCCCCGTACTCAGGAGAAGCAGCAGAATGCATTTTGGGGTGTAATTCCACATATGCCCATGGCATGTTTGAGCAATATATCATTTAGTGACAACTTTGCGCAAAAAAAAAATATATATATATATATATTTATATTTCCCGCAACTTGGGTCAAAATCTAAAATATTCCATGGACTTAAGATGCCTCTCAGCAAATAGCTTGGGGTGTCTACTTTCCAAAATGGGGTAATTTGGGGGGGTTTTGAATTGTCCTGGCATTTTATACACAACAATTAGAAGCTTATGTCACACATCACCCACTCTTCTAACCACTTGAAGAAAAAGCCCTTTCTGACACTGTTTGTTTACATAAAAACATATTATTTTTGTTGCAAGAAAGTTAAGTTGAACCCCCAAACATTATATATTTTTTTAAAGCAAAGGCCCTACAGATTAAAATGGTGGGTGTTGCAAATTTTTTTTTCCACACAGTATTTGCGCAGCGTTTTTTCAAACGCATTTTTTGGGGAAAAAATACACTTTTTTTTATTTTAAAGCACTAAAACACACTATATTGCCCAAATTATTGATGAAATAAAAATTATGATCTTAGGCCGAGTACATGGATACCAAACACGACATACTTTAAAATTGCGCACAAACGCGCAGTGGCGACAAACTACATACATTTTTAAAAGCCTTTAAAAGCCTTTACAGGTTACCACATTAGATTTACAGAGTAGGTCTACTGCTAAAATGACTGCCCTCGATCTGCCCTTCGCGGTGATACCTCACATGCATGGTGCAATTGCTGTTTACATATGACTCCAGACCGACGCTTGCGTTCGCCTTTGCGCAAGAGCAGGGGGGGACAGGGATGCTTTTTTTTATTTTTTTATTTTTTTATATATTTATTTCGCTTTTTTTATTTTATTTGTTAACTGTTCCTTCCATTTATTTATTTTTTTACCATTTTTATTGTTATCTCAGGGAATGTAAATATCCCTTATGATAGCAATAGTTAGTGACAGGTACTCTTTTTTTTTTAAATGGGGTCTATTAGACCCTAGATCTTTCCTCTGCCCTCAAAGCATCTGACCACACCAAGATCGGTGTGATAAAATGCTTTCCCATATTCTCAATGGCGCCGTTTATATCTGGGGGGGGGACATTCCCTCCCACTGAATGTAAAAGCAGTCTAGAGGCTAATTAGCCGCTAGGACTGCTTTTACATGAAAGCCGACCGCTGGCTGAAAAGAATGATACCAAGATGATGCCTAAACCCGCAGGCATCATTCTGGTATAACCATTCAAAGTCCAGCAACATACCAGTACGTTGATGGTTCTTGTTGGACATGTATTGTAATCTTTTTTTTTTTTCATGCAGCCTGTTGGCTGAACAAAAAAAAGATTGATCGGTGGGTATGCCCACCATTAGAATACCTCCCTTCATCCACCCACTTCTAATGATGGGCATACATGCACCATTTATATATGCCGAAGCATGGGGGCATCCTCCCGCAAAAAAGTTATGCCGCGTACGGTCGGACTTTTCTATGCCGCGTACACACGGTCGGACTTTTCTATGCCGTGTACACATGGTCAGACTTTTCCACAGGAAAGCCTCCGTAGGAATGTCAACCGTATGTACGCGGCATTAGGAGCAAAATCGCTCCTCCGCCCCTAATGCCCCCATGCTCCGGCATATATGCTCTTTTTTGAACTGTAGTGGTGAAATCACCTCCTACAGCATTGGAGTCGCAGCTTTATATATCGTGGGAGCAAACACTGTTGCTGTCACGCTAAATAAATCCGCACTGCAACTGAATGGCGTACCTGCTAAGCAAATGATGGTTAACATTAAAACAAAGTAACATTCCAGTATAACAGTAAGATCATACCATACCTGCAAAGCAAATACCTATAAAAAAAACATAGTAAAAAATAAAACATTTTTTAACGCAACCTGTGCCTAAAATATATATATGCCGAAGCATAGGGGCATCCTCCCGCAAAAAAGTTATGCCGCGTACGGTCGGACTTTTCTATGCCGCGTACACACGGTCGGACTTTTCTATGCCGTGTACACATGGTCAGACTTTTCCACGGGAAAGCCTCCGTAGGAATGTCAACCGTATGTACGCGGCATTAGGAGCAAAATCGCTCCTCCGCCCCTGCTGCCCCCATGCTTCGGCATATATGCTCTTTTTTTAACTGTGGTGGTGAAATCACCTCCTACAGCACTGGAGTCGCGGCTTTATATATCGTGGGAGCAAACGCTGTTGCTGTCAAGATAAATAAGTCCGCGCAACAGCTGAATGGCATACCTGAAAACAGTAAAGTAAATTACATACCTGAAAAGCAAGCATGAAAAAACACAACAACAATAAAACTTTGCAGAATAGAATACAGTAAAAAAGAGAAGAACAATAGAGAGAGAATAGAGAGGGAGAGAACAATAAAACGACAACTATTTTTTTATTTTATTTTTTTCCTTTTTTTTTTTTTTAACACTTTTTTTTGTAACTGTTCAACTTTTCGGTTCCAGGTTTGGGTCTCTCAAAATGCGATGGCATCTTGGGAGACCCTCTGTAAGTGAGCCTAGCCTGTGTAATGTTTTGCCCTACGCTAATACTTCACTAGTGTGTGGAAGCGTTCAAAACATTCCCCAATACAAAGACCAGGATCGGCAGGACATTTGGGACAAAAATAACGGGTGTCACGCCTAAATCCGCGCTTGGTACAGACACGACATCTTCTTTGGGGGGTTCGTTGGGTAGGGGTACTCTCGATGGCATACAAAAAATGCCTCTCATGCAGTCGGCTTACTGCATTTGGTAGGGGCTGGTGAGGTACAGTACCGCCTGGATACAGGAGTTCTGTGATGATATCCTTCTGGAATTGAAGGAAGGATTCATTCCGTCCTGAAGCTCTGTATACGACATGAGCATTCAGTAGAGCCAATTGGAATAAATGTAGAGACACTTTTTTGTACCAGCGTCTCGTCTTGCGGGCAATATGATACGGCGCCATCAACTGGTCGTTGAGGTCCACCCCTCCCATGTTTTGGTTATATTCGTGGACACAGAGGGGTTTCTCCACAACACCAGTCGCCGTACGAATTTGTACTGTCGTGTCTGCGTGAAGGGTGGTAAGAACGAAAACATTCCTATTGTCCCGCCACTTCACAGCGAGCAAATTTTTACATCTGAAGCAGGCTCTCGCCCCCAGGCTAAGACGGGCATCTACAAGCCTCTGGGGGAAGCCCCGGCGATTAGGTCGCACGGTGCCACATGCTCCAATCTGATGATCAAACAAGTGGCTAAAAAGTGGCACGCTGCTGTAAAAATTGTCCACGTATAAGTGGTACCCCTTTCCGAATAAGGGTGACACCAAGTCCCAAACGATCTTGCCAGCGCTCCCCATGTAATCTGGGCATCCTTCCGGCTCTACCTCACTATCTTTGCCCTCGTAAACCCTAAAGCTCCATGTGTAGCCTGTGGCCCTGTCACAGAGCTTATAGAGCTTGACCCCGTATCTGGCACGCTTGCTGGGAAGGTACTGTTTGAAAGACAAGCGGCCAGCAAATTTAATGAGGGACTCATCAACGCAAACAACCTGCTGGGGATTAAACAAGGCTGCAAAACGTTCGTTGAAATGGTTTACGAGGGACCGAATTTTGTAGAGCCGGTCAAATTCAGGGTCTCCACGTGGACGACAAAGTGCATTGTCACTGAAATGCATAAACCGCAGGATCGCCTCGTATCGTTTCCTGGCCATGTGAGCAGAGAACACGGGCATATGGTCAATGGGATGTGTGGACCAATACATCCGCAATGACGGAAATGGGTGTATGCCCATGTTGAGGGTAAGGCCCAGAAATGTCTTAAATTCGGAAACCTCAAGAGGTTTCCATTCTTTGGCAAGGAGAGACTGGGGGTTAGCGGCGATGTAGGTACCAGCATATAAATTAGTCTGGTCCACAATAGATCTATAGAGATCTTCCGTGAAAAACAGCGAATAAAAATCAAGTGACGTAAAGTTCGCTGTATCCACCTGAATACCGGGTTGGCCAGTGAATGGGGGAAGTACGGGTTCTGCAGAAGTGGTGGGGACCCAATCAGGATAGGCAAATTCTGCAGGAAGGGCACTATGGGCACGACGGGCCTGTCTTTGTCTTCTTCTTGGTGGCAGCGGGACACTACTTGTGCTTGCCACCTCGCCAGCTTGAACTGCACTTATGGGACTCGCCACGTCGCCACGTCTTACTGCAGTGCTGGATGAACGACCAGGGTGTACTAGGCCGCTGGTGCTTGCCAATCCACCAGAAGGAATAGCGGCGCTAGTACTGGCTCTCTGCTCCATACCAAGGGTCCTGCGGTTCTTGCTGCTCAAACAACATCAGAATGGGGTCGGGTACGCCTGGCCTTAGCAGGGACCACTACTCCGTCGTCCGAGCTATCTGACATGGAGCCGCTGTCGTAAACAGGATCGTATTCTGAGCCAGATTCTGTCAGATGCGTGACCTCCTCTTCTTCACTATCTGACATGCACAGAATCCTGACGGCCTCTTCACCACTGTACATTCGCTTTGCCATTTTGGGTTTTAAATTTAGTGGTACACTGGTGATGATTCACAGGTAAAAAAGCACCTGACTATAGAAAGGAAAATGTAGGAAAACGCTTCCAAAAAAACTGTTAGCGATCGCAGGGATCAGGCCTGTCTCTACGAACGCTGCAGTTGTGTGTTGTGTTTTTGAAGTGACAGTGATCGATCGATACTGCACTTGGGTGGGTTGGGCTGGGCAGAGGGGGAAAACGCAGGTGCTAGCGGGTATCTGGGCTGATTCCGCTAACAATGCGTTTTTGGGTACCCTAAACTGCTGGGTACGCTAGTATAGATCTGATCAGATCAGGTATCGATCCGTTCAGATACTATACCACTAAGGGGGGTGTATGCTTTGCGAGTGGGTGTAAGCGGTACTGGCACTAACCTAACGCTACCTGGGCGATGCAGACCCTGACTGACGCTAAAATTTAATTTATATCACCCGCCGGGCGATCAGGGGGTTTAAACCTTTATTGGGTTATATACGGCGGGTGCCCTGATGCTATAAACAGCAAACTAACCAACCAGCGTCAACCGTAACACTTATACGGTGATCACTGGTGAAAGGGTTACCTAGGGGGCAATCAGGGGTTAAAAACTTTATTTATGGGGGTACCTAATGCTATAGAACCTGGCGGCGAACCTCAAAAAAAACTAACTGCCTAGCGGCAACAGTGACACTAATACAGCGATCAGAAATCGATCGCTTAGTGACACTGGCAATAGGGGGTGAAAGGGTTAACTAGGGGGCAATCAGGGGTTAAAAACTTTATTTATGGGGGTTCCTAACGCTATAGAACCTGGCGGCGAACCTCAAAAAAAAAACTAACTGCCTAGCGGCAACAGTGACACTAATACAGCGATCAGAAAGTCGATCGCTTAGTGACACTGGCAATAGGGGGTGAAAAGGTTAACTAGGGGGCAATCAGGGGTTTAAAAACTTTATTTATGGGGGTTCCTAACGCTATAGAACCTGGCGGCGAACCTCAAAAAAAACTAACTGCCTGGCGGCAACAGTGACACTATACAGCGATCAGAAAATCGATCGCTTAGTGACACTGGCAATAGGGGGTGAAAGGGTTAACTAGGGCGGTGATCAAGGGGTTAAACCTTTATTAGGGGGGGTAGGGGCTACCCTGGACCTAAAGGGGGCTAAAACTAACTGCCCTAACACTTTTTTCTGTAACACTGACACTAAATGCAGTAATCAAAAAAAAATGACACTGCATTTAGTGTCAGTGTTACAGGAGACTGGGGGGGGCGATCGGCGGTGACTGAAGGGGTTAAATGTGCCTGTGTGTGCTGGTGTTAGAGTAGTGTTGGGGTGCAACTTACTTGTGTGATGTCTCCTCTCCTCAGCGGTGGTCGATATGACCACCACGAGGAGAGATCACACACTTCCTCCTTCCTGTTGTTTACACTAAACACAGGAAGGAGGAGGGGGGAGTGCAGGGGAGCGCTGGCATTGGCTGAGAGCGATCGCAAGGGGATGGCTGAAAACGGACAGCCATCCCCTCATCCCGGATCGCTTCTGCAGCCGACGGAACCGCCGCATGTACCGGGGGGGGGTCCAATCGGACCCCCGACCCACGTCAAGCAGAGCACGTATATATACGTGCATGTGCCTGCCTGTGCCATTCTGCTGACGTATATGTACATGCGGCGGTCCTTAAGTGGTTAAAAATGGTTGGTGCAGCATGAGGGATGAGTCTCCTCTGTGTTCCACGCATAGCGAAACAATCAATATGAAAGTGTGAGGAACACATTCGATAGTAATCGGAGCCTTTGTCAGCTTTGATACTCGGAATAAATTCTTCGATCATTCCTGGATCCATTCCTGCATTGTTCAGCCAAAGTCTGATCTTGTCATCATCCTTTGGAAACGTAAAGTAACTAATTGTACTTTCTTTGTCACCTTTTGTTGTGTAGTTCATACAGTCTTTTGCCATACATCCTGGCATTTCCAATAAATACATAAGAGTTATTTTTGTTAATATACATAGATATAAGAAGATATTGTGAACTTCAATCTATTAAAAAAAAAAATATATATATATATATATATATATATATATATATATATATACAGGGCTTTTTTTCTGGGGGAACGCAGTTCCGGCACCTTCAGCAATGAATGTATGTAATAGCAAGAAGTGCTGGGGTGTGCTGGAGGGTATATTGATGCTGGCTGCTGGGGAATCTATTTTTGCATGGAGGTCTATTGTTACTGGGTAGGTTTATTATTGCTGATGGGAGGTGTTATGCAGGGCTGTCTAAATGAGAGGGCACACCTGGGCACTGCCCAGGGGCCCCAGCTGCATGGGGGGCCCCTGCCCTTTCCCCAAAGCAACTAATCCTTGAGCATGGGCTGCCCCAAAATTGGGGCAGCCCGGGCTGCCCTTCTAAATCCCAGATATCCACCCAGCACTCTGACACCTCTACACCCTAGATGTCCCACACCTCCTACCTACTTGATTTATGTTTACCTGCACTGTCTCCATTGTAGAGGCCCCAAAGCATTACTTTGCCCAGGGGCCCATGATGCTATGAAGATGGCCCTGGTGCTATGTTGCTTGGGGGAAGGTCATTTGTTACTGGGAGGGATCTACTGAATGAGAGGTGTATTTTTGCTGGATCCTGGAGGGTCTATTGATGCTGGCTGCTGGGGGTCTATTGTTGGCGGGTGGTATTTTGTTGCAGGGGGTCCATTGTTGCTGGGGGGGGGTCTATTGCTGTGTGGTTGATCTATTGTTGCTGGGGTGAGGTCTATCATTGCTGGGGGGTCTACTGTTGCTGGGGTGGGGTCTACAGGGAGTGCAGAATTATTAGGCAAGTTGTATTTTTGAGGATTAATTTTATTATTGAACAACAACCATGTTCTCAATGAACCCAAACAACTCATTAATATCAAAGCTGAATATTTTTGGAAGTCGTTTTTAGTTTGTTTTTAGTTTTAGCTATTTTAGGGGGATATCTGTGTGTGCAGGTGACTATTACTGTGCATAATTATTAGGCAACTTAACAAAAAACAAATATATACCCATTTCAATTAATTATTTTTACCAGTGAAACCAATATAACATCTCAACATTCACAAATATACATTTCTGACATTCAAAAACAAACCAAAAACAAATCAGTGACCAATATAGCCACCTTTCTTTGCAAGGACACTCAAAAGCCTGCCATCCATGGATTCTGTCAGTGTTTTGATCTGTTCACCATCAACATTGCGTGCAGCAGCAACCACAGCCTCCCAGACACTGTTCAGAGAGGTGTACTGTTTTCCCTCCTTGTAAATCTCACATTTTATGATGGACCACAGGTTCTCAATGGGGTTCAGATCAGGTGAACAAGGAGGCCATGTCATTAGTTTTTCTTCTTTTATACCCTTTCTTGCCAGCCACGCTGTGGAGTACTTGGACGCGTGTGATGGAGCATTGTCCTGCATGAAAATCATGTTTTTCTTGAAGGATGCAGACTTCTTCCTGTACCACTGCTTGAAGAAGGTGTCTTCCAGAAACTGGCAGAAGGACTGGGAGTTGAGCTTGACTCCATCCTCAACCCGAAAAGGCCCCACAAGCTCATCTTTGATGATACCAGCCCAAACCAGTACTCCACCTCCACCTTGCTGGCGTCTGAGTCGGACTGGAGCTCTCTGCCCTTTACCAATCCAGCACGGGCCCATCCATCTGGCCCATCAAGACTCCCTCTCATTTCATCAGTCCATAAACCTTAGAAAAATCAGTCTTGAGATATTTCTTGGCCCAGTCTTGACGTTTCAGCTTGTGTGTCTTGTTCAGTGGTGGTCGTCTTTCAGCCTTTCTTACCTTGGCCATGTCTCTGAGTATTGCACACCTTGTGCTTTTGGGCACTCCAGTGATGTTGCAGCTCTGAAATATGGCCCTAACTGGTGGCAAGTGGGCATCTTGGCAGCTGCACGCTTGACTTTTCTCAGTTCGTGGGCAGTTATTTTGCGCCTTGGTTTTTCCACACGCTTCTTGCGACCCTGTTGACTATTTTGAATGAAACGCTTGATTGTTCGATGATCACGCTTCAGAAGCTTTGCAATTTTAAGAGTGCTGCATCCCTCTGCAAGATATCTCACTATTTTTGACTTTCTGAGCCTGTCAAGTCCTTCTTTTGACCCATTTTGCCAAAGGAAAGGAAGTTGCCTAATAATTATGCACACCTGATATAGGGCGTTGATGTCATTAGACCACACCCCTTCTCATTACAGAGATGCACATCACCTAATATGCTTAATTGGTAGTAGGCTTTCGAGCCTATACAGCTTGGAGTAAGACAACATGCATAAAGAGGATGATGTGGTCAAAATACTCATTTGCCTAATAATTCTGCACTCCCTGTATTGTTGCTTACCGCACTCTATTTTACTGTCTTTCTTGTTATTAGCAAATTCCGTGCAAATCACTTAGTAGCACAAGATGATACTTGGTTCTGTATTCTCTAAAGGGTTGGTACTGGGAGGTGGCTAGGAGGTGGAACCAAGAGACATATAAATATATATAAAAATAAATAAAAAACAGATTTCATTTATTAGTTTTTATTTTTATTTTTAATTACTGAACAATAAAATCATATATAAAATTTACAGAGTAAAAAATAAAATTCAGTATAATGTATTACAGATGTTAATTTTTAAAAAAAAATTAAATTAGAAGAAATGAGGTAGGGGGGAGGGAAGAGAGAGAGGGGGGAAAAAAGAGAGAGAGAGAGAGAGAGAAAGAGAGGGGGAAAAATAGATGGGGGAAAGAGAGAGAAAGAGAGAGTAAGAGTGGGGGGGAAAGAGAGAGAAAGAGAGAGGGGGGAAAACGAGAGAGAAAGAGAGGGGGAAAGAGGGGGGGAAGAGAGAGAAAGAGAGGGGGGGAAAGAGAGAGAAAGAGAGGGGGGGAAATAGAGAGAGAAAGAGAGGGGGGAAAGAGAGGGGGGAAAAGAGAGAGAAAAGAGAGAGAAAGAGAGGGGGGAAAGAGAGAGAAAGAAAAAGAGAGAGAGAAAAGAGAGAGAGGGGAAAGAGAGAGAGAGGGGAGAGAGAGAGGGGGGAGAGAGAGAGAGGGGGGAAAGAGAGAGAGGGTGGAGAGAGAGAGAGAGAAAAGAGAGAGAGGGGGAGAGGGGGTGGAGAGAGAGAAGAGAGAGAGAGGGGGGAAAGAGAAAGAGAGGGAAAAGAGAGAGAGGGGGAAAAGAGAGAGAGGGGGTAGAGAGAGAGAGGGGGAAAATAGAGAGGGAAAAGAGAGAGAGGGAAAAGAGAGAGAGAGAAAAGAGAGAGAGAGAGGGAAAATAGAGAGAGAGAGGGAAAAGAGAGAGAGAGAGAGAGAGAGAGGGAAAAGAGAGAGAGAAAAGAGAGAGAGAGGGGAGAGAGAGAGAAAAGAGAGAGAGAGGGGGGAGAAAGAGAAAAGAGAGAGAGAAAAGAGAGAGAGGACAGAGAGAGAGGGGGGTAGAAAGAGAAAAGAGAGAGAAAAGAGAGAGAGAGAGAGACAGGGGAAAAGAGAGAGAGAGAGGGGGAAAAAGAGAGAGAGAGAGAGAGGGGGGAAAAAAGAGAGAGAAAAACAGAAAAAGAGAAAGAGAGAGAAAGAGAAAGAGAGATAAAGAGAAATAGAGAAATACAAAGAGAGAGAAAAAAAGAATAAAATACAAACAATATTCTCTTATTTATATACATCTAATGCTTGTTTCTGAACAAAATTCAAAAACAATTGTCAAATATGGGAGAGAGGGGGGGGAAGGGAGAGAGAGAGGGGGGGAAAAGAGAGAGGGAGGGGGGGGGGAAAGAGAGAGAGGGCGAAAGGGAGAAAGGAGGGAGAAGGAGAGAGGGGGGAGGGGAGAGGGAGAGAGGGGGAAAGAGATAGAGGGAGAGGGGGGAAAAGAGAGAGAGAGGGGTGGCAAAAGAGAGAGAGAGGGGGGGGGCAAAAAGAGAGAGAGGGGCAAAAGAGAGAGGGGCAAAAGAGAGAGAGGGGGGCAAAAAGAGAGAGAGGGGCAAAAGAGAGAGAGGGGCAAAAGAGAGAGGGGAGCAAAAGAGAGAGAGAGAGGGGCAAAAGAGAGAGAGGCAAAAGAGAGAGAGAGAGGGGGAAAGAGAGAGAGGGGCAAAAGAGAGAGAAGGGCGAAAAAGAGAGAGAGGGGGCAAAAGAGAGAAAGAGGGGGAAAGAGAGATAGAGGGGGGAAAAGAGAGAGAGGGGGGGAAAAGAGAGAGAGAAAGAAAGAAAGAGAGAAAAAGAGAAAGAGAAAGAAAGAGAGAAAGAAAGAGAAAGAGAGAGATAAAGAGAAATAGAGAAAAACAAAGAGAGAAAAAAAAATAAAATACAAACAATATACTCTTATTTATATACATCTATTGCTTGTTTCTGAACAAAATTCAAAAACAATTGTCAAATATGGAAGAGAGAGAGAGAGAGAGAAAAGAGAGAGAGAGAGAAAAGAGAGAGAGAGGGGGCAAAAGAGAGAGAGAGGGAGATAGGGGCAAAAGAGAGAGAGGCAAAAGAGAGAGAGGGGGGGCAAAAGAGAGAGGGGGCAAAAGAGAGAGAGAGAGGGGCAAAATAGAGAGAGAGGGGCAAAAGAGAGAGAGGCAAAAGAGAGAGAGAGAGGGGCAATAGAGAGAGAGAGGCAAGAGAGAGAGGGGGGGGCAAAAGAGAGAGAGGGGCAAAAGAGAGAGAGGAGCAAAAGAGAGAGAGAGGGGCAAGAGAGAGGGGGGGCAAAAGAGAGAGAGAGAGAGGGGACAGGAGAGAGAGAGGTAAAAGAGAGAGAGAGGCAAAAGAGAGAGAGGGGCAATAAAGAGAGAGGCAAGAGAGAGAGGGGGAAAAGAGAGAGAGAGAGGGGAAAAAGAGAGAGGGGCAAAAGAGAGAGAGGAGCAAAAGAGAGAGAGAGGGGCAAGAGAGAGGGGGGGCAAAAGAGAGAGAGAGAGGGCAAGAGAGAGAGAGGTAAAAGAGAGAGAGGCAAACGAGAGAGGGGAGAGAGAGAGGGGCAAAAGAGAGAGAGAGGGGCAAGAGAGAGAGAGGCAAAAGAGAGAGAGGGGCGAGAGAGAGAGAGGCGAGAGAGAGAGAGAGAAAGAGAGAGAGGGGAAAAAAGTGAGAGAGAGAGAGGGGCAAAAGAGAGAGAGGGGCAAAAGAGAGAGAGGGGCAAAAGAGAGAGAGAGAGAGAGAGAGGCAAAAGAGAGAGGGGGGGAAAAGAGAGAGAGAGAGGCAAAAGAGAGAGAGAGGGGCAAAAGGGAGATAGGGGCAAAGAGAGAGGGGGAGAAAGAGAGAGGGGGAAAGAGAGAGAGAGAGAGAGAGAAGGAAAAGAGAGAGGGGGGAAGAGAGAGAGGGGAAAAGAGAGAGGGGGAGAAAGAGAGAGGGGGAAAGAGAGAGAGAGAGAGAGAGAAGGAAAAGAGAGAGAGAGAGAGAGAGAGAGAGAGAAAATAGAATATATATACACACACACACACACTTACATACAAACACACACAATATAATGCTTGTTTTTTTAAATAATTCAAAAACAATTGTCAGAGAGAGAGAGAAAGAGAGAGAGGGGAGAGAGAGTGGGAAAAGAGAGAGAGAGGCAAAGAGAAAGAGATGGGCAAAGAGAGAGAGAGAGGGAGAAGAGAGAGAAAGAGAGAGGGGGGAAAGAGAGAAAGAGAGAGAGGGGGGGAAGAGAGAGAGAGGGGGAATGAGAGAGAGGGGGAAAGAGAGAGAGAGAAGGAAAAGAGAGAGAGAAAAAGAGAATATATATATATATATATATATATATATATATATATATATATAATATATATATATATATATATATATATATACGTACACACACACTTACATACAAACACACACAATAAATGACTTGTTTTTCCTAGATAATTCAAAAAACAATTGTCAGGAGAGAGAGAGAGAGAGAGAGGGGGAAAAGAGAGAGAGAGAGGGGGAAAAGAGAGAGAGAGAGGGAAAAGAGAGAGAGAGAGGGAACAGAGGGAGAGGGAGAGGGAGAGAGACAACACATTTTAGCAAAAGGAGGTTCTATCTTTTTGCTAACAAATAAAATTAATACACAACATATATATAAAATAAATACAAATCTTATATGATTGCATGGTTTTGAAAAATTCAAATCCACTTGTCTTTGAAATCTATGGAAAAAAATACATTTTTAAAATAGGCATTAATATTAAATTAAATGTATACAATTACTGTATTCAATAGAATATTCTAATTTTTATAAAATAAATAATACAAATTGACTTTAAAAATGAAATATTTAGATATTTAAAAACTAAAACACAAACTTAGCAAATTAATAATAAAAAAATATATATCATGTCAACAATTTATCATATTAAATGTTAATCTTAATTAAAAATGTTAATATGTTTGGTGAACAAAATCTTATAATTATACTGTATTTTTTAGTACAGTCTACCAATAATTTTTATATTACAGTAGAAATAGTATCAAAATATAATAGTTAATATTAAAACAGACAGAGAGAGAGATAGAGACATATCTATCTATCTATCTATCTATCTATCTATCTATCTATCTATCTATCTATCTATCTATCTATCTATCTATCTATCTATCTATCTATCTATCTATCTATCTATCTATCTATCTATCTACATACACACACAGTACTACCCCCCCCCCCCCCCCCCAAAAAAAAAAATAATAATAATATTGGACTTACCTCAATCAAATTTAGACAATAAAAAGATAGAAGAATTTGAAAAGCCGAAAGTACTCGATCTTTTTGAAATCTATTTATTGAAAGGAAGAATATATATATGTTGTTAGTATTATATATAGATTTTGGCCCAACATTAATAAACACATTTTTATAATTCAATCATTAAATATATACACAAAGAAAGAAATATATATATATATATATATATATATATATATATATATATATATATATATATATATATATATATATATATATATATAAATGTATTGCTCTCTATGACAAACCGATTCTAAATGTATAAATATTTTATAATATCTATCTATAGATATCTATCTGTTATTTCAAAAGAAGAATATATATTAATGTTGTTTTTATTATACTGTTCATAAAAATGTATTGCTCTCTATGACAAAAATTATAAATGAACTGAGATTTTATGGCAAAATATATTATATGTATATATATATATATACATATATATATATATATATATATATATATATATATATATATATATATATATATATATATATATATATATATATGCTTAATATCTCTGTACCTTTATGATTTGTTTGTCATAGAGAGGAACACATTTTTAGAAATATATATATATATATATATATATATATACACACACACCCATCTATTACTATAAAATATAATAAGAAGAAGAATATGAGCATTACATATAATTATATATCACAATTCTTTGTAAAGATACAAAAAAAAACACATAAAATTGTTACCGTTATATATAATTATGTTGTTTTTTAATATTTATTATGTCGGTTCTATGTCGGTTCCCCCCAACAAAACCAAACCAATTAACCTTTTATCAGGCAAAAGGATTTTTTCCGTGCAAACGTTGCTACGCTTGCAAGAATACGAACCTCAATGGCCAAAAGTGTTCCAAGTTTGTGTCGAATGTAACCCAAAAAGAATACGAGATCAAGGATCTCATTACATGTCGCACAGAGGGCGTGGTCTATGTGTTGCAGTGTTCTTGTCTACTGCAATATATAGGACGCACCAAAAGACCAATGTGGAAACGCATAAGAGAACACGTTCAAAACATTGAAAAGGGGTACCCCGACCATAATGTTTCACGTCATTTCGCATTGTGTCACAATCAAGACCCTAAGGATTTAAAATTTTGGGCTATTGAGAAGTATAACCCTCACTGGAGAGGTAGCCACAAAGTTCGTGAACTTAGTAAAAGTGAATCCAGGTGGATATATGAAATGGGTTCCTTAGTGCCCAACGGGCTGAATGTAGAATTTGATTTGAATTGTTTTATTTCAGATTTTTAATTTTGGGAGAATTTTCAAATTATATTCTAAAGATCAAATGATGGATCTAGCCTTTTTTACTCGTGGGTTTTTTCTACATCACATCTTGAATGGGATATATATTGTATATATAATTTGGTTTTTACCCATGCCCATATGTGAGCATGTAGTTTTTTGTGTATGTATATACAACCATATGAATTGTTTTATATCTATTATTAATATATTTGGCATATCAATATATTTTAAATTTTTTAGCGATGTGTATATATTTTCCTACTTCACATTGGTCTATTGTTACCATATAGCTATTGCCCCTTCAAGATGTATCAATATGTGGAAAATACATTCTATGTCAAAGAAGTATCTTTAAGTTACATGAAGAGGGCGATGTGAAGTAAAAACTAGTGGCTATAATGTCAATATGTTCTTTCTCGGTTTTAAAAGAAATGTTTGCAAAATTATGTTTTTAAATATGCTTTTAAATATATATGTTTGCCCATGCGATTTAATCAAATTAGGCATACAGCAAATATGGTGTAACCGTATTATATACCTTTTTAATCTCTTTATATTAAACTATGGTTTTGTACATGACTGTATATGTAATGGGCATGCTAAAGTTGCGTTGTGCACAGTGCCTGAGTTGTTTGCCAGCAATGATGTTGATGTCAGCTCCCTTCTTGGTTTCACTTCCTGTGAAATTGACACGCAGCGGCTCTGTTTAAAAGCTCAGCTGTTCTCACAGTCACATGGAGACCCATGACTAAGCCACGTGACGAGTGGCGTAATGCGTGGGGGAGGAGCCTATGTGACGGGAATACATCCTTGTGAGGAGACCATCGCACTGAGCGGCAGCTTTTTTAACTTTGAGCCTGTGTTTATCGGCGGATGTGTGAGTTGGTACATCGTCGATGTGTTATCTTGTCCATCCCTTTAGTCAAAACAGTATTGTGCTATGAGGCTTGTCCTCTCTTTTTCTTTTACATATTCCGATCGGAGTGCTTCTGACTGAATTGCTTCATAAGGTCGTTGTCTAAATGAAAAGCAGGGTGAAGGAGATATCAGCTGAGTGGCTTGAGTGCTGCACATGGGATTAGTCCGTTATGAACTCACTGTTTTTTCATTATTAGACTGATTATTCATTTATTTATTCATGAGTGTTGTTGTTTTCTAATTTATATTTACACTATTCACTGAATTTATATGAATATCACTCACCATATTGTACTAATCAGCACTAGTTGATATTAGCGCTATCTCCACTTTTTATATATTCATTATTTGTTTTTGTTCACCTTTTGATACGCAGCTTTTATTATTTAATTATTTTTGTTGATTTTATCCTTGTATTAGTTTATTTGGTAGCGCAGTAGTACCACTCTTTTTCATATTCTGCATATTTAGATAGTGGTTTTAATATTATTTATAGAAATAATTAGAATTTATAATAATATAACTTTGACAATAATAATTTGTATATATTTTATTTAAATATACGTACATATATACATACCATTTTTTTTTTTAAAAGATAATTAAAATATATGTACTTTGTATAATTTTAAAAATTAAACAATAATTACATAAGCAAGTTTAGGATGAGGTCTCAATTAAAAGCCAAGCAAAAAAATTAATAAAAAATTATATATATATATATATATATATATATATATATATATACACACATATACATATATATATATATATATATATATATATATATATATACTTTTTTTTTTTGGTCCAGATTTATAATTGATTTGTCATAGAGATCAATACATACACAATATGGGGTAGATCCTAGTAAATCGGCGCATATATAGACCGGCGTAGCGCATCTCATTTACGTTACGCCGGCTCAACTTAGAGAGGCAAGTACCGTATCCTCAGAGTATTTGCGCCCGACGATGCGCCGGCGCAATGTAAATTACGAGGCGTAAGCCGGCGTAATTGAAAGTAGGAAGGAAGTGGGCGTGTTCCATTGAAATGGGCCGTGACCCCATGCAAATGAAGGGCCGGCCGGACGGCGCATGCGCAATGACGCTGACTATGTTCAGCGCCTCTCTGTGCATGCTCAGAACTCGGCCCCGCGTAATCAGTGAGATACGAACTAGGCCCGGCCTAATTAGTGAGATACGCCCAGGGCATAAATACGCACAGACATGCGCCAGTCCAGTGCAAAAGTACATCCGTTTGTTTCCCCCCCTGAAGCAAGGTACTTTTGTCCTTTATTGTGCAGCTGATTGTTCTTGAGCCATGTCTGCTCCAGCAGACAAGAAGCGAAAGCACAATTACTCCCTACAGGAGAAGGCCATCATTGTCAGGGCCATGGCCCTCAATGATCGTTACCTCCATGGGCCGGAGAGTATCAACACCACCCAGGCCAGAAGGAGGGAGATCCTGCAAGAGATCGCAGATGATGTCAATGCATTGGGGAGGGAGACCAGGACCCCCAATGAGATCTTAAAAAAGATCAATGATCTGCGGCGCGTGGTAAGATGGCGAGGATGGCCACTCATGCCAGGGGCACTGGAGGGGGACCAGCCACGAGGGAGACGCTCAATGCTGAGGAGCGGGTGGTTGCCCAGTGCCTCCACAGGCATCAAGTGGAGGGAGTTCCTGGGTTTGACACCGTTGTGAATGCCTTGAGGACAGGTAAGTGTGTTTTATTTTCTATCTGGTGTGTAGCATGTGTGGGGGTGGAAAGGAACATGTGACAAGTGTGTGGATCCTCCAACCTGTGAATGTTTTGTGTCATCCACAGATGTGCAGGAGGGTGCTGGGCCACCTGGCCAGTCCACAACCTCCCCCGGACATCAGGCTGCCTCAGACCACCTGGCAAGCCAGGAGTCCTCAGTAGAGGGGAGTGGCCACACTTCTCCTCAGGAGGTGGTTGAGGAGGAGGAGGTGTTGTCTGGCAATGAGGTGAGGCTCCATTTGGAGGAGTCTCCCCCTGGTGCTGGCACCAGTCAGGCCTCCATCAGGGGTAGCCCCTCCCACTCCTCCCCCAACAGGGCTTCCCCCCCAAGGGTCTCCCCTTCTTCTAGGCCCCAAGCCTCATCAGGACCCAGGAAGGCGACCCGGAAGACAAGGGGGGTGGCAGACGTTCTGCCTGAAAATCTGCGGAGGGACCAGGCCCGCCAGACCCGCCATCTAGGTCAGGTTGCCCAGAGTATGGAGCGCATGGTAGACAGCATGGCCTCCATAAAGGAATCTGTGCAGGATGTATCATGCAACTCCTTGGCTGTGATAACCTGCATGAATGACCTGCAGACCACCACAGCAGGCGTGGGTCAGGAGGTGTGCGCCCTTACTGAGGCTGTCAGGGCCAACACGGCAGCCATCCAGGCGGGGGTGAGGCTGCAGGAGGATCGCCCTGGCATTGGAGGGCAGGCCGCTAGGTGGGCAGAGACCAGGGGATGCTCCTCCTTCTCCTGATTTCCCCCCCATAAGTCTCCCCTGAGGAGCCGGGGCCGTGGCCGTGGCCACCGCAGGCGTGGGGCATGGCAGCGCCGGTAGTTTTGTTTTTTTACTCAGGTGATGAGTGTTTTATGTTTCTTTGTTATTTTACTCATGTTATGAGTTGTTTTATTTTTTTGTAGCCCAGGCAGGCTACAGTGTGAATGATGTTTGAATGTGGGGGTGACATTCCTGCCGGAAAAGGGGTGTCAACCTCGGTTATTGGGGAAAAGGGATACCCAGGACCAGGTAGAAGTGATCCCCAGGTCCGTGTGAATGGTGTATGAATGTCCAGTAGCATAATTGGAGCCTTGTCGTGGCGTTGCTGCTCCCAAGTCCTGCATGGTGGACTTGGGCTAATCCAATTTGATGAGGATGTGGGGTGTGTGTGCTAGGGACCACAGTGGTGTGCATGTGTGCATTCTCCTTGTGCCATGATTAATGTGTGTGTTTAATGTGCAAAGATGGTGGATAAAGAAAAATGTGGCCTCAGTGCGACCCACTCTAACTTAGGTAGGAACCCAAATAGAGTAAGGCACTCCTAAACAGGAGTGATCTGAGTGTGTCCTCAACACTGTGAAGTGTGGTGAATATAGATTGAGAAAATTCCCAAATGTCGGATATTTGCCACATAAAAAGGAAACTTATGTGGAAAAATGTGTATATACACCTATATACCAGGAGTATCTGTGAAGGGAGAAAATTATTTTTGAATTTTAACAGAACACACAATAAAGTGTTAATGTGAGCCTCTGAGGATCTGCGTGAACCTGCTATCAATTGTCTTTTTAAGAACCTAGAGGGAGAGATCAATATACCCAATAGATAGCAATTCACATGTAAAGACAATTATGCTATAAGTTCAGAAAAAAGTCTTTTTGTGGAAAAACACCTTAAAGCGTTTGGGATAATAAGGATCATCAACACAAAAGATATATAGTCTGTTCCCCTGTTGGGAATAAAATGTATATATATAATCCTTTGCTTGTATAGTTTTTGATGCGATGTATATCCTCAGCAACACATTCCAATCAACTTTAGGGGAGAAAATAACTGGGTACTCTTACCAGATTCCAATGACCCACTGCTCATCGTACGATGGGTGGGTCTCCAATGCTTATACGGGCCGATAGCCCTCTCTGGTCGCCCTTCCGATGTTATTCTCCCAAGGTCTCTCCAAACCTGTATGGTCTCAGGATGGTTGCTGATAATCACTTATACTCACAATCCAAAAAGATCCAGGTGTTTCCAAAAATTCAGGTAGTAGAGCATAAAGGTGTTGGTGGTTGATCACAACAGAGTATGTGAAAAAAACAAAAATAGGCTCCACATAGTGTAAAAAAAGTTTACGGTTTTAATAAAAACATCAAACTTGTGTCACTACAAAAGTCAACACTTCAAGTAAAAATGCTGAGGATATACATCGCATCAAAAACTATACAAGCAAAGGATTATATATATACATTTTATTCCCAACAGGGGAAAAATACTTTTTTCTGAACTTATAGCATAATTGTCTTTACATGTGAATTGCTATCTATTGGGTATATTGATCTCTCCCTCTAGGTTCTTAAAAGGACAATTGATAGCAGGTTCACGCAGATCCTCAGATCCTCCACATTAACACTTTATTGTGTGTTCTTTTAAAATTCAAAAATAATTTTCTCCCTTCACAGATACTCCTGGTATATAGGTGTATATACACATTTTTCCACATAAGTTTCCTTTTTATGTGGCAAATATCCGACATTTGGGAATTTTCTCAATCTATATTCACCACACTTCACAGTGTTGAGGACACACTCAGATCACTCCTGTTTAGGAGCGCCTTACTCTATTTGGGTTCCTACCTAAGTTAGAGTGGGTCGCACTGGCGCCACATTTTTCTTTATCCACCATTTTTACAAATACTATTTGTGTGTCGGCTGCCCACGTTTATTATTTATTACTAGTTTGCGCAATATCTTCACACCCACTAATGTGCAAAGATGCCTACTGCGAGGCATCTCTTGACTGCTCTTCCCTCAGAAGACGGGGTACCCTCGGTTATGGGGGGATTGTCTGGTTCGGGGGTCAGGTCATCACGTATGTCAATCTCCAGGCCCTTTCTCATGGCGAAGTTGTGCAGCATGCAACACGCACCAATGATCTGGCACACAAAGTTTGGGGAATACAACAGGGTACCCCCCGACTTATCCAGGCATCGGAAACGGGACTTCAGGAGGCCAAAGGTGCGTTCCACCACTCCACGGGTACGTGCGTGTGCATCATTGTATCTTTGCTCTCCTGGGGTTTCGGGATTCCGGTATGGAGTCATGAGATGGGGTCCAAGTGCATTTGCAGAGTCACCTGGAAGGGAAAAGACAGGAGGATGTTAGTCGTGCATGTGCCCCTCGTGATGTCTGCATCATGGGGGGGGGGGGGTGACACCCATGTCACTCACCAACCAGCCAGCTGTCCCCATACATTTTCTGTTCAAATTCTGTTGGGATGGGGCTCTGACGGTATATGTAGCTGTCATGGCTGGACCCTGGGTGTTTGGCACGGACATGCCATATGAGGCATTGGGCATCGGCTATCACCTGTACGTTGATGGAATGCCAGTGCTTCCGATTGCGGTACATGTGCTCTGTGTCACGGGGGGGCCGTAGTGCCACATGTGTGCAATCAATGGCCCCCACAGTGTGTGGGAATCCTGCAATTCTGAAGAAATCCTGCATTGCCTTCACCCGCAGGTCCTCCTGGGTGGGTCTGATGATTTGGGTGGCCATGCGTCTGAGGATTGCAGGGACAACCTGGTGCACACATCTGCTAATGGAGGATTGTGTGATAGGTAGGGGGCGCTGTTGTAACAAAATAAGTGTCTATTACTAAATGACAGAGATATTGTTATAAACAAATAAATCTAATCGATAAGTGATAGCAATTACAAAACTCATGTGATATCAATTATAAAAATATAAATATATCAACCAAAACTAAATTGCAAGAACCTAGTTAGGTCAATATTAAGAGAAAAAAAGATTCACAAAATAACCTCTATTGGAAGAGTGATGTGCTCCCAAAACCATAAATCAAGAAAAAATATAATTTTAGTGATAATGATAATGTCCATATATTTCTATAATAGTGGTGAACCACTAGTAAATACAGGAGTGAATCTTTTCAATGGTCCAGAAAGTAAACATGCAATCTTCTCATGGACGGCAGTGCTTAAAAATCCTTCCACCAATTACGCAAAACGACACCGAAGAGTGTAAATAATAAATGCGCTTACCAAAGCGATTTGACTCCTTTAACTAAAAAGAGAGTCAAAAACGCTTGTGCAGTTGTTAATGTCTGCAAACATGTAGTGCGTCCTCCAGTGGTTAAACACAGGCAAATCTTCTTCCAGTAATCTCATGAATGGAATACAAAACAGAAAAAAACTCCATAGTGCAACCGGTTTTATTTTTAAAATGGTAAAACAAATCTTGGGCCAAGTGGCCACTTACATTAAAAGGTGCCCATCCCGGCACTGGGTCTGCGGGCCTTGGAATAGAGGCGGTAGCAACCTCAATTTGCGTGTGGCGTGTGTCTCCTCTCGCCTCGCCAGCTCACAGGGTCGGATGATGGGAGATAAGTAAAAAGCGTGACCAGGCTACGCCGCCGACGATCGTTTCGTATAAACGTCTTCAGGGGGGCGTGCCTGGTCACTGGGGTCACGTTTACTTATATGGAAGAAACCGGAAATCATTCGACTTGATTGACACACAATCTGGCCAGTTACAGCGCGGTTGCGGTCAGTATGAAACCCGGAAATGGCCGAAGCTGATGGACAGATGCTGCAGCCAATTGCAGCGCAGTATCGAGACACTGGGAAACGAAAAATGATTGACACAAATTCTGGCCAATTACAGCGCAGTCCCAGTGTTGGCTTCAGCACTTACATCTTAAATTTTGTCAATGAAAAAACAACATTGCCTAGCAACACAGTGGGGCTGATTTACCAAGCCTTTACTCCATGACTCATGGAGTAAAAGCAGGAGTAGCAGCCTTTTTGCCATTTACTAAAGAAATACGCTGCTAGTGCAGTGTATTTCCCTAGTTACTAATGTGCTCCGTGCGCCCAGGAGAGGGTGCATTGTGCACCAGTACAGACCTGGCGCACGGCACATTGAACTGTAAATTGCGGGGGTTTGGGCGGGAGTTTATTAGGGGGGGAGGTGGGGGGATGCAGGGGAAGTGAAGTGACATGTGTTTTGAAGTGTTTGGCGGGCCGAATTGAAAGGGAAAGTGTTTTTTGAAAACAGATCCCCGTACGCTTGCACAGTGCGCCTGAACCTCGGGAGGTTCATTTGCATACTGGGCATGCGCAGAGAGAAATTTCGGTGCTTCCTGTGCGCCTTGGCAGTACGCCGTGAAAATCTTGGTAAATACCAAGCGGCGTACCCGTGAATGCGCTGCGTGACGCGGCACACGGGAATCTCCGAGCTGTTTTCAGCCATGAAGGGGAACTCCGTGCCAAATTTAAAACTTGAAATCGGCGCGGGTCCCCCTCCAGGGCTACATTAGACTCTTAGGCTTGGTCCGGAACGTGAGGGGTTAAACCCGCGCCGATTCGGCGCGGGGGTCCCCCCCAGATCCAAACCAAGCCCTCATCCCAAGCATGCAGTCTGACCCGGACAGGAATGGGGGCGGGGACGAGCGAGCGGCCCCCCCCTCCTGAGCCGTACCAGACCGCATGCCCTCAACATGGGGGAGTGTGTGCTGTGGGGGAGGGGGGCACTGCCCCCCCACCCCACAGCACTCTTGCCCCCATGTCGATAGGGACAAGAGCCTCTTCCCGACAACCCTTGCCATTGGTTGTCGGGGTATGCGGGCGGGGCTAATCGGAATCTGCGAGCTCCCTTTAATAAGGGGGCCCCCAGATGCCGGCCCCCCACCCTATGTGAATGAGTATGGGGTACATCGTACCTCTACCCATTCACATGGGGGAAATGTAAAGTAAAATAAAACACCACACAGAATAAAATATTTTATTGATCTGCTCCGGAGCCCCCCCTTTCTTCTTTAGCTCTCTTACAAGGGGGGGTTTCTTCTCTCCCGATCTTCCGCCGGGACCCTGGGCTTCGGTGATTTCTGCCGGGGGAGGGCGCCATCCCTCGGTCCTCTCTGGAGCCTTCCGCCGGATGCCCCCACCCCATTTAAGCTCTTTTTCATTAGGGAGGGGCATCCGGACTTCGGGGTCTTCTGCCGGGGGATGGCGCCTATCCCTCGGTCTTTCCGGTGCCTTCCGCCAGGGTTCCGGTCTTCCTGGTCTTCTGCCGGGGGTGCGCCAACTCCCCGGTCTTTTCTCTGCTCCCTCTTCTGCCTGGCTCCCCCGCGGAGCCAGGGCTTTCTTCCGTCTTCTTTCTTCTCTCTTCCTTCTTCTGCCTGTCTCCTCCGGGAGCCCAGGGCTTGTCTCCGCTGTCTTCTTCCTTCTCTTCCATTGGATGTTGAGGTTCCGCGCTGACATGCCGTGTCAGCGGCGGGCATGGACTTATATAGGGTAATGCCACCATGTGACCTCAACCCATGTGACATCACATTCCCTGGGCATGATGGGAATGTGATGTCACATGGGTTGAGGTCACATGGTGGCATTGCCCTATATAAGTCCATGCCCACTGCTCAGACGGCATTCCAGCGCCGGACCTCGTCGTGTCAACATCGAATGGAAGAGAAGGGAGAAGACAGCGGAGACAAGCCCTGTGCTCCGCGGAGGAGACAGGCAGAAGCGGAAGGCATCGCAGAAGCCCGCGGGTGTCGCCCCCCGGCGGAAGACACCGTACAAGCCCGGGACCCTCCCCCAAAGGCAGGAGCCTCACTGGTGAAGGGGGTCCCGGTGAATTACGTCGCTGAAGACGGGGGTGGGGTGCCAGTGCACCCCCCCCCCGCAGAAACCGCCGTGGAAGCCCGGGACCCTCCCCCAAAGGCAGGAGCCTCACTGGTGAAGGGGGTCCCGGTGAATTACGTCGCTGAAGACGGGGGTGGGGTGCCAGTGCACCCCCCCCACAGAAACCGTCGTGGAAGCCCGGGACCCTCCCCCAAAGGCAGGAGCCTCACTGGTGAAGGGGGTCCCGGTGAATTACGTCGCTGAAGACGGGGGTGGGGTGCCAGTGCACCCCCCCCGCAGAAACCGTCGTGGAAGCCCGGGACCCTCCCCCAAAGGCAGGAGCCTCACTGGTGAAGGGGGTCCCGGTGAATTACGTCGCTGAAGACGGGGGTGGGGTGCCAGTGCACCCCCCCCCCGCAGAAACCGTCGTGGAAGCCCGGGACCCTCCCCCAAAGGCAGGAGCCTCACTGGTGAAGGGGGTCCCGGTGAATTACGGCGCTGAAGACGGGGGTGGGGTGCCAGTGCACCCCCCCGCAGAAACCGTCGTGGAAGCCCGCGTCGTGGAAGACGGCGAAGCCCGGGGCCTAATGGGGTGGTGGTGGGGGGCCCCGGCAGAAGACCCCCGGCAGACTAATAAATTAATTTATTCATGTGTGGTGTTTTATTTCTTTACATTTTTTTCCCCAGGTGAATGGGTAGGGGTACGATGTACCCCCATACTCCTTCACATAGGGTGAGGGGCCGGAATCTGGGGGCCACCTTATTAAAGGGGCCTCTCAGATTCTGATAAGCCCCCCGCCCGCATACCCCGACAACCAACGGCCAGGGTTGTCGGGAAGAGGCTCTTGTCCCTATCGACATGGGGACAAGAGTGCTTTGGGGTGGGGGGGCAGTGCCCCCCTCCCCCACAGCACACACTCCCCCATGTTGAGGGCATGTGGTCTGGTATGGCTCAGGAGGGAGGGGGGCGCTCGCTCGTCCCCACCCCCATTCCTGTCTGACCAGACTGCGTGCCTGGGATAAGGGCTTGGTTTGGATCTTGGGGGGGACCCCACGCTGTTTTTTTTGCGCGGGTTTAACCCCTTATGTTCCAGACCAAGCCTAAGAGCCTGGTATGCACCTGGAGGGAACCCACCTTATTTTTTTTTGGGGGGTCTGGAGTTCCCCTTCATGAACAGCGATCTGTCATTTACACATGTCAGTCCCACCCCCCCCTACAGTTAGAACACACCCAGGGAACATATTTAACCCCTCCCTCGCACCTAGTGTTAACCCCTTCCCTGCCAGTGGCATTTTTAGAGTAAGCAATGCATTTTTACAGCACTGATCGCTAGAAAAATGCCAATGGTTCCAAAAAAGTGTTCGATGTGTCCGCCATAATGTCGCAGTACCGATAAAAATCGCTGATCGCCGCAATAACTAGTTAAAACAAAAAAAATATATATTTTGTAGACGCTATAACTTTTGCCAAAACCAAACACTAAACGCTATTTGCGATTTTTTGGAACCAAAAAGATGTAGAATACGTATCGGCCTAAACTGCGGGTTTTTTTCTTTTTTAGAATATATATTTTTGGGGATATTTATTATAGTCAGTCTGACACCCTGCATCTCCGATCTCGGTAAAGAGTCTCTCACGGAGACGGAGACTCTTTACCACGTGATCAGCCGTGTCCAATCACGCTGATCACGATGTAAACAGGAAGAGCCATCGATGGCTCTTCCTCACTCGCGTCTGACAGACGCGAGTATAGGAGAGCCGATCGGCGGCTCTCCTGACAGGGGGCGTTCGCGCTGATTGTTTATCAGCGCAGCCCCCCCTCGGATGACCACACTGGACCACCAGGGATGCCCACCCTGGACCACCAGGGTGGGCAAAAAAACAAAAAAAATATGGAAAAAAAAAAAAAAAAAGCATTAAAAAAAAAGAAAAAAGATGCCAATCAGTGCCCACAAATGGGCACTGACTGGCAACCTGGGAAAATCAGTGCCACCCCACAGTGTCCATCAGTGCCACCCCACAGTGTCCATCAGTGCCACCCCACAGTGCCCATCCATGCACAGTGCTCACCTATCAGTGCCCACCTGTGCCACCCATAAGTATCCATCAGTGCCACCCATAAGTGCCGCCCATGAGTGCCCATCTGTGCCGCCCATGAGTGCCCATCAGTGCCGCATACCAGCGCCGCCAATCAATGCCACCTCATCTGTGCCCGTCAGTACTACCTCATCGATGTCCATCAGTGCCATCTCATCGGTGCCCATCAGTGCCGCCATATCAGTGCCCGTAATTGAAAGAGAAAAACTTATTTACAAAAAAATTAGTGGAGTTCCCCTTAAAATCCACACCAGACCTGAAGGGCCTGGAATGGATATTTGCCGTGAACCGCACGTCTTTTTTTTTTTGGTTTTTACGGCGGGGTTCCCCTTAATATCCATTCCAGACCTGAAGGGCCTGGTAATTTAATTTGGGGGAACCCCTACACATTTTTTTTTTTTGTTTTATGAATGAATCCCTTTAGAATTGTCAGAGCCGACAATTCATTATAGCCGCGTGTGAATTTTTAAATGACTTTTTTCCTTCTGAATGTCACTTTGTGCAGGGGCAGTTCTAAGTGCGGGAAAAATGCGCTATTTCACATGCTGACATTACACCCCCCCTAGGTACGAAATTTAAAGGAATATTTCACTTTTATTGTTTCACTTTAAGAATTATTAATTTCACTGCTCCCGAAAAAACGGCCGTTTTAAAAAATAAAAAAATCATTGATACATGTTCCCTGGGACAGGACTGAGGTCCCCAAACACTTTTTAGGACAAAACTTGCAGATTAGCCTTTAAAATGAACACTTTTGATTTCTCCCATAGACTTCTATAGGGAGTTCGGCGCGGCTTTACATATTACTTTCAATGCGCCGGCTGCTACGCTGGTTCATGCGCCCAATTAAGCCTCCACCCGGAGTACTAATTAACGCATGAACCAGCGCAGCGCACAGAGCATAGTAAATCAGGCCCTATCTATTCATAAATAACTTATTTCCTGATGTTATACAGGTTTTCTACTAAATCTCTATCTAAAGGAAAGATGAGAATATCATTTTAAAACATATGACGGCGATTAACTATTAAAAAAATACATAGTAAAAAATATTAGATTGAAAAATGGCTGTCTTCTAATAAAAATCCACAAGATGGCACCCTATCGCAATGGAGGATTGTGCCATCCCAGCCACAACTCCACTTGTACGCTGAAACGAGCCACTGGCTAGGAAATAGAGTGTTGCCAGTACCTTGACCAGTGGCCCCACTGCATGTGAGCATTGTGTCTGGCTGGTGATGTCATCCTGCATGGTTGTGGTTAATTCCAGGATGGCAGTAGGGGTGAATCTGGAGATGCGATACACCTCCGAATCACCCATGCCAAAGACATTTATGCAAGGTCGGTATATCCTCTCCCGTGCCCTCCTCCTCTGTGCCCTCCTCCTTCTAGGCGCATCTAAAGCCAGTAGTATAGCTATGACCATGGATGCCCCTGGCATGTTGGCATACAGATTGTTGTCCTGCAAGTGTGGCTGCTCAGCTCGTCCCTAACGGTGCTGCTGAATCTGACCTGCACACGTCTGGTGCAAAGTTAAAGCTGCTTTTATGAGGGGTAACTTTAGACCGGACGTACAGCTTACGTGCACAGCGCGTAGCCTGTGCCGGACAAACGTACTTTCGTGGATCGCCGTATCTCCCTCATTTGCATATTTGCATAGCAAAACAATGGTGCGTCCTGATGCGCCAGTGTAGAAAAATTATGTCGGACGGAAAAACCTATTTTTCAGGCGTATCTCGTTTTGGGGATACGGCGCATAGATACGACGGTGCATATTTACACTTACGCCGCACATCTCGAGATACGCCGGTGTAAGTGCTTTGTGGATCTGCCCCTATATATCTATCTCTCTCCCCCCCCCCCTCTGCCCACCTCGTATTACAAATAAAAAAACATACCTGATTATAAAGCTGATCGAACAATGTAGAATTCACAATAATAAAAGTCTTGCTTCTAGTAGATCTTGAATCTGGTTGTAATATTAGATAATAAAATATGTATTAATACTTAGACAATAATGATTTTTAAATATATATTTTTTTTAATTATACAAACATATATACATTATATTTTTGTTAAAAAAAATGTACTTATAATATATGAACTTAATTTTAAAATAAAAAAAATTACATAAGCAAGTTGATGACGAGGTCTCAATTAAAAGACAAGCCAAAATAAAGAAAAAAGAAAAAATAAATAAATAATACCAACACACAAACCAAAAAAGGAATTATTTAATATAATATGTTATATTTAAATTAGTAAATAAAAAATAAAAAATGGCGCTTAAAAAAACACAAAGCCACATAAAAAAATAAAAAAAAAGCCATGAAGCTTCCAGCATGCGTTGACTATAATCTATTTTTTAGGCATTGAAGATACAGAAAAATTAATGTACTTCTTTAAAATACAATGTACAAACTTTATAATTGGTACAGATAATATGTTAGTAAAAATAATCTTACCTTAGCTCCAATCGAACATTGGCAACAACAAGAGCAAAGTTTTGATCCACTGCTCCACTTTCAGATGGTCCGTTTGGCAAGGTGTACAGGTGTGTAATGGCGATTTGGTCCAGATTTCCCTTAGTTAAAATGGCGAATTAGTATCCGCCCTCGTCACATGATGCACTTTGCGAGTCATGTGACCCGCTTCCGCGTCACGTGACACTCGAGCTAGCGCGAGAACAGAGGCCTAGCTACTTCAGATGGTCTCCTGTGAGTTGTGAAACCCCACTCCCAGGAGACCTTGCGCCCAGATCACATTACGCCGGGAGTCGTCGGGGAAAAGGAGCGGCACGCCCACTCCCCGCAGGGAAGAAGATCCGGAAGTCATCTAGAACACAGGTAAGGATACACATTTTAAAGAAAATGACAACGCAGCAGTGATAGATTAGGGCTGGAGGTAGGAGAGCTATGAAGTTCAATTTTAGGGTGAACCTCCGCTTTAAAGACTCTGGTAGGTTACAGTTTTGCTTTTTAAGCAAAAAGGCTAAAAATAAAACCTATGTGGCTCACGGCCAAAGTTAAAATGGCTATAAATCCTATAGATCCTCCCGGATCTTGAAAAATATCATGAGGCTGCAATTCTGTGGAGGGTTATGGATTGGACACATGCCCCTCGGCAGAAAAAATGGGTAGAATTAGAGGAGAAAAGCTGTAAATCCGAGTTGGGACAGGTGATCTGGATCCCAAGGCAGTTTAGAGGATCCTTGGAGGAAGCGGCCCCGATTTCTATAGAAGCATTAAGAACATGGGACAAATTAATTAAAAATATACAGGGACAATACAACAGCCCCTTAATGCCCTTAGCATGAAACAACTATTTCCCCCCGGTGAAAGACAATAAAATGTATTTAAAATGGACTACAGCGTTCTACTTGAGACTAAGGGACGTTATGAAGGGCAATGCCCTATGTTCACTAAGTGAACTGCGGGATAGATATGGGCCCACTCCATGGGAAGTTTGGAGATATAAACAATTGCAACATTTTGTAAATACTCTCCCAAAACCTCTTCGGGGGGTGGGTGGGTTAAACGTATGGGAAAAAGTAATCGACCAAATGGGGATAGGTAGGCATGGAATTTCAACCATTTATAAGTTGTTAATGACACATTTAGAGGGAGGAGCTGTGTGTCCAACAGAGAGCTGGGAATTAGAATTGAATCAACCATTACCAGAAACTACGAGAAGTAAAGTTTTAGAATATGTTCACTCTACATCTGTAGAGACACGAATAAAATAAATGAACTTTAAATTGCTAATTAAGTGGTATTATGTCCCAGCAAAATTACACAAGATAAACCCTCAAGTGTCACCCCTATGTTGGAGGGAGTGTGGAGGAGTGGGAACCCATGCCCATATTTGGTGGCAGTGCCCTAAAATCCAGTTATATTGGATACAAATATTAGAATTAATTAAGGAGATCAGTGGAACCGAGATAGGCCTGGACCCTTGGCAATGTCTGTTCCATGCAATAGCTATCCCTAGGAAGAAATACAAACGAGCAATTATCCCAATCCTATTAAATGCAGCAAAAATAGTGATCCCGAAAAGATGGAAGGAAAAGCAAGCCCCGTCAATACAGGAATGGTTGAGGGAGGTAGAGAGGACAAGAAACATGGAAGAGGAAACATCCCAATATAATAAACCTAACCAGGAAGAGGTCGGGATAGGAGAAACTGCCACTCCAGGTGAGCACACCTATGGCAATCAATGTCCACTCAGGAACCAACAGGTAATGGCAATACACGGAACATGCAAAGAAGAAGAATAGCTATGACTAAGCATTGAAGTTCAATGTGAAACGCGTCAGTTGTTTAATTCCCACCGTATGCTGTTTTTTTGTAATGCATTCTTTTTTACCCAATAAAGGGCACGTCTTTTTTAGACTTATTGGAGTGCGGCTGTCCATATACGTTCTTCTTCTTTGCAGGAAGAGGTTGGGACTTGGAGGGGCTGGGCGGAGTTTAAACAATCCCAGGTTTATGTAGATTACATGAGCAGGGAAGAAAATACCTAGGGAATTTTGGCTTGTTTGGTTTAAACTAGGTGTAGTGGACTCCCCCTTCCCCAGGGGGGGGGGAGGGAGAGGAGAGGGAGAGGGTTATTGGGGGTAGGGTTTTTTTTTTTTCTCACAAGGAGATTTTGAGGCAAAAGGGGGATATTTTTTTTGCCCCCCCCCCCCCTAAAATAGGAACAATTAAAGAAAAGACATGGGAAAATGAGCACAAAACACTTTAAAAAATATAGTAGGGGTGGGAGAGAGGGCTTAGTTCCCTCCCCCCTCCCCTTCTTACCTTTGAGGTAAAAGGGGACATTTTTTTTTGTCCCCTTAAAAAAGTAATTTATATGTAATGTTAAACTAAAAGTATCAATAAAACGTGAACTGGTGTTCAAAAGATAAAAACAGCGCTATCAGTAAATAAAATCTGACTCCAATAAATTGATTGGTCCTGAGGATCGGTGATGATGAGGTGGGTGATCGGAAAGTGGTATATGTGCACCAAATACCTATAGATACACCACCAAGTGTGGATTAATCCCCCAATTTGGGGTGTAAGCTTACCACAGCAACTCAGTAAATGATTTGCTCTCAAAATCAACAGGTCATCCAGGTATTGTACGGGTTAAACTGCCCAGGCGGAGGTACATGCAAAGCAACAAAAACACATAACTCTCATAGTGCAATATTGCCTATATAATAGCCCCGATCAGGTTAGGAATATACCCACTAGTAAATGCCCGTACAATTAAAATATTGTGTATGAACGTAAATATAAAAGGTTTCACCGCCGTCACCAATGACCTCCTGCCCACAGGGGCCGCGCGAGTGCTGCGGATAGGTTGTGTTGGTTTTTCTCGCTGTGAATGGTGGTCGGTGGAGCGCGGTGGAACGCAAGGAAGACTTCTGTGTAGCGCTGTCTGTAGCCATGCCCTGACATGTTTCGTCGACTGAGGGCGTGGCTACGTAGCGTAATCACTATCTTTTTATACCCGTACATCCCACGGCTATTGGAGGAGTCCTTACTGCCAGCCGGATGTGATTGGTGCTGCTCGATCCGGACATATGGATGGACATCAGCCGGGGTGTGATGGAGTTTTTTAAAGAAGACATGTGAAAAGAAATCTATTGTGCACTTTAATATGGCCAAATGTGGCCAAAGTAAAAACACATTGCCCGTCCTATAGCAGGAGGTGATCCATTGGTAAATGGCATCCGAGCAAGGCTGTGTAATAAAGTAAAAATCTATGGAGAAATAGATATGTATATCCATATATTATCATTAAAGACAGGAATAGTACCACTGGATTGGCGCAGGGCCAATGTGGTGCCCATATTTAAAAAGGAAACAAAGTCTTTACCAAGTAACTATAGACCTGTTAGTCTAACTTCTATAGTTGGGAAGATACTGGAACGTTTAATAAAAGACCACATGGATGAGTTCTTGCTGGAAAAAAACTATTTAAGCAGCAGACAACATGGATTCATGAAAGACAGAAGTTGTCAGACAAACCTGATTTCCTTTTATGAAGAGGTAAGTAAAACCCTGGATAGAGGAGTGGCTGTGGACGTGATATATTTGGATTTTGCAAAAGCGTTCGATACAGTTCCGCACACACGGCTCATGTGTAAGGTAAGGTCTACAGGATTGGATATATCAGTTTGTAAATGGATAGAAAACTGGCTGAAAGACAGAATTCAGAGAGTCGTGGTTAATGATTCTTACTCTGAATGGTCCAAGGTTATCAGTGGTGTACCCCAAGGTTCAGTGCTGGGACCCTTACTTTTCAATATATTTATAAATGATATTGGGTCTGAGATCAAAAGTAACATTTCTGTCTTTGCAGATGACACCAAGCTATGCAGTGGAATAACGTCCTTACAGGATGTCTCCAATTTACAAGCCGACCTCAATGCTCTGTCTGATTGGGCGACTAAGTGGCAGATGAGGTTTAATGTAGATAAATGTAAAGTTATGCACTTGGGGGCTAAGAATATGCATGCATCATACATACTAGGGGGAGTTCAACTGGGGGGATCTGTAGTGGAGAAGGATCTGGGGGTTTTAGTTGATCATAAGCTCAATAATGGCATGCAATGCCAAGCTGCGGTTTCCAAAGCGAGCAAAGTCCTTTCTTGTATTAAGAGAGGTATGGACTCCAGAGACAGAGATATAATTTTGCCCCTGTACAAATCATTAGTAAGACCTCATCTGGAATATGCAGTTCAGTTTTGGGCACCAGTTCTCAAAAAGGATATAGGAGAACTGGAGAAAGTGCAGAGAAGAGCAACCAAACTGATAAGAGGCATGGAGGAGCTCAGCTATGAGGAAAGATTAGAGGAACTACATTTATTCACTCTTGAGAAGAGGAGAATAAGGGGGGATATGATCAACATGTACAAATATATAAGAGGTCCATACAGTGAACTTGGTGTTGAGTTATTCACTTTACGGTCATCACTGAGGACAAGGGGGCACTCTTTACGTCTAGAGGAAAAGAGATTTCACCTCCAAATACGGAAAGGTTTTTTCACAGTAAGAGCTGTGAAAATGTGGAACAGACTCCCTCCAGAGGTGGTTCTGGCCAGCTCAGTAGATTGCTTTAAGAAAGGTCTGGATTCTTTCCTAAATGTACAGAATATAACTGAGTACTAAGATTTGTAGGTATAGTTGATCCAGGGTAAATCCGATTGCCTCTCGGGGGATCAGGAAGGAATTTTTTCCCCTGCTGTAGCAAATTGGATCATGCTCCGCTGGGGTTTTTTGCCTTCCTCTGGATCAACTGTGGGTATGGAGTTGGGTGTATAGGATTTTACTGTGTTTTTTATTTAGTTTTTTTGTTTTTTGTGGTTGAACTGGATGGACTTGTGTCTTTTTTCAACCTGACTAACTATGTAACTATGTCAGATGCTTTTAATCTGAGAAAGCAATATAAATATAGTATAAATGAGGAACGTGTCGAAACTAGCTTATAGTATCTAGAACAAGTTTCGATGCCTGCACTATGGTGTGACCAATCACATCGACTGTGGGCGTGTCCACTCGTCACTCTTACTGAATATGTTAATAAGGGGGCCTAGCTTAGTAGAGCGTTGATCGCCCCGTGTAATTAAGGTATAGGCATCTTATGTATATCTATAAGGGTTGATGACTGCAGTGAGTAATCGTAAGCAAAGGTGAATGCTCATAGCAGGGTAATGGTTATGTCATGAGGGTATTAAAACACCAGCTGCAAGGCGATATGTTTTATAAAGTATCGCACAGGTCAGAGCACTGAACCAATGAGATGCACAGTAGCGTGCATCTCGCTGTGGAGAGATTAAGTGCTTGTGCTAGACTGCATATACATATGGTGGCCATACATATAGAGAACTTGTTCAGCCTTTAAAAAAATATATATATATTCTATAGAGGCCATTAAACAGTCACTTATGTGCATGTTTGCACTGAGAGGGCCAATACCTAGAAGTCACATAGAATAGTATACATATGTGGAAAAGGAACAGTGGGAGATGACTGTTCCAGGAGATAAATAGTCCATAAAAATCTATATGTAATAGATAATAATAGATATAAATAGATAAAATTGGATGGAAATTAAATATAAATGATAATCAAAAATATTAAAAACATCTCAAAAATTATCAAAAATATTAAAAATATACTAAAATACTAAAAATATAAAAAATATTAAAAATATTAAGAGACATTAAATTATTAGGAAAATTAGTGCTCTGTTAGTACAGAAGCACAAAGAAGAAGAGAGAGTGGCTGAATCAGTGATCACTGATGAAACAGTTTATATCCAGGTCAATGTTTAACCCTTTTGGTGCCAATGTGCCTGCCAAGTATATCCACTCGGTTTCACGCTTTGATAGTTCCCTTACATGATTGCAGCCCCTCCAAGGGGGTTTAATGTGGTCAATGGCCCAAATTTTAAGGACAGCAGGGTTTTGGTTATGATGTAGCTTAAAATGGAGTGACACGTTATGGTCCTTATAACCCAATTTGATGTTGGCAATGTGTTTCCTCTTGGTTCGTCCGATATACATTAGGTGGCACGGGCACTCCAGCATATATACTACGTATTTAGTGTTACACGTGATGAATGATTTGACCTGGAACTGGGTGTTGTTTGATGTAGATATAAAGGAGTCAATGTATTTTCTTGGTCTGTCTGCTTCTTTGCAGGGAAGGCATTTTTTACAAGGAAAGAAGCCATCTTTGTCCCATATTGATGGCGGCTTCTTTGGAGGGTCCAAAATCTTTTTTACTACTTTGTCTCAAAAACTTACAGCCTTTCTGTATATAAAACCAGTTTTTTTTGGGAGGACTGTGTTCAGTGTTTTATCGAGGAATAAAATATGCCAGTGGTTTTTAAAAATCATTTCTACTTCTTTATACTGGCTGTGGTACCCAGATATAAAGCTCCACTCATGCATGTTTTTTCTGATCTGAGGTTGTGTTGTAGTAAGGCAGCTGGAACGTAGAAGGTGTACCAGTTCTTCAATAATTTTATCCAAATGATTATTTTTGTATCCCTTTTCCAGGAATTTCCCTTTAAGGAGGAAGGCCTGTGACTTGAAGTCGGTATCATGGCTGCAATTGCATTTGACACACATCAGTTGCCCCTTCGGGATGTTTCTCAACCACATCGGGTGATGGCCGCTTTGAATGGGCAAAAAACTGTTAGAGTCGGTTGGTTTAAAGTACACCTTGGTGCCCAACCTATTGTTGTCTCTAAAGATATTCAAGTCCAGGAAATGTATACTTTGTTGATTGTATTCACTGGTCAGCTGAATATTACAGCTGTTTGTGTTAAGATCCTTTAAAAACTTTTCTAATGTTAAAAGAGAACCTGCCCAAATAAAAAATAGATCGTCTATGTAGCGACGGTAAAATATTAGCTCCTTCCGCTGTGTATTAAAAATCGTTTTGTCCTCCCACTCTGCCATAAAGAGATTTGCAATGCTGGGGGCAAATTTGGCCCCCATTGCAACACCATTTCTCTGTGTATAAAAACAGTTACTGTACCAAAAGTAATTGTGTCCTAAGCAGAAGTCTAAACAATTGCGAAGAAATATCTTGAGGGAATGGGTGATGTCATTTCTCTTTGAAAGGGCCCAATTCAGTGCTAGGAGAGCATCATCATGCTGAATTATTGTGTACAGTGATGAGACATCGGCCGTTACCAGGTATACATCATCCAGGTCAGAGAGGTCTATCTCCTGTAATTGGATGAGAAGTTCTTTAGTATCCCTCAAGTAGGCTTTGGTGGCTGTAACGCTTTTTTGCAGATAGTGATCCAAGAATTGGCCCAACCTAGACATTACAGACCCAATACCGTTGACTATTGGTCTTGCAGGTGGATGGTGGACGTCTTTGTGGATTTTGGGCAAAGTATAAATTGTTGGAATCCGACAACTGCTAGGGACCAAAAATGTCCTTTCTTTATTGGATATTGCATAGGAGCGATATCCTGTTTGTACCAATTTTTGTAAATTGTTTTCATACTGTGGTGTGGGGTCCTTTTTTAGCTTTAAATAGGTGGTTGTGTCCGAAAGCATGTCACTCAGCTGTGTGTGGTAAAAATCTTTACTTAAAATGACCACTCCTCCTCCTTTGTCTGCTGGTCAGATCACTATTTCTTTTCTCTTTTCTAGGAGCTCAATGCCATCCCTTATGTACCTTGGATTGACGTATTTTTTAGGTTTTATTAGTTCTAAATCACGTAGAAGCAAATCTCTCAATCTTCTTTTCTTGTTGTTTCTTTGTGCGTCTCCCTGCTCTACATCCTCTGAATCTCTTCTCCAAGGGCCTGGATGAGGACCTCTTTCTCGGTCTGAGTGAGGTTGGTCCCTCCACTGTGGGTCCGTGTGAGAGGGTGCTTGATTGCTGTCCCTGTATTGTGTATACTGTTGCGGGTGCGTAGTGGGTCTCCCCCTGTGGGTTGATGTCCCTCTGCCCCGTTTCTGCCACCCCCGACCTCTCCCTAAAAAAGGACGGGGTGATTGATATCTTGGTTCGTATTCTTCATCACGTAAGAGTTCATACCTATTGTGAACAGGAACTTGGTGGTATGTATCTGTAGGTGGTGGTCTCTGATTATGGTTGGAAGGAGCTCCGTTCCTACCCCTACCTCTTGTCTGGTTAGAGGTATTTCTTGCGGGTGTGGAACGGTGGTTCGGTTCCTGAGGGAAACCTGTATTCCTACCATTGGTAGGTTGTGGTGTTGCACTGGTGGAGGGTAGTGTTCCTCCAGTGGCCTGTTCTTGCTGGGTTTCCATAATTTCATTTTCTCCTGTTTCTGTGGTGTTATTCTGTTGACAAAGATAAATGCACTTGGTTCTAAAGTCACCCAAGTCTCGGTGGAACTTCTTTATCTTGTTTTTTTAAGTTTCCTTATCGACTTTTTCTAACCGTTTCTTTATTCGGTTATTAAAATCAATGACTTGCTGTGAGTCCTTGATTGGGTCTAACAATAGTTACATAGTTACATAGTTAGTCAGGTTGAAAAAAGACACAAGTCCATCCAGTTCAACCACAAAAAACAAAATAAAAAAACACAGTAAAATCCTATACACCCAACTTCATACCCACAGTTGATCCAGAGGAAGGCAAAAAACCCCAGCGGAGCATGATCCAATTTGCTACAGCAGGGGAAAAAATTCCTTCCTGATCCCCCGAGAGGCAATCGGATTTACCCTGGATCAACTTTACCTACAAATCTTAGTACTCAGTTATATTCTGTACATTTAGGAAAGAATCCAGACCTTTCTTAAAGCAATCTACTGATCTGGCCAGAACCACCTCTGGAGGGAGTCTGTTCCACATTTTCACAGCTCTTACTGTGAAAAAACCTTTCCGTATTTGGAGGTGAAATCTCTTTTCCTCTAGACGTAAAGAGTGCCCCCTTGTCCTCAGTGATGATCGTAAAGTGAATAACTCAACACCAAGTTCACTGTATGGACCTCTTATATATTTGTACATGTTGATCATATCCCCCCTAATTCTCCTCTTCTCAAGAGTGAATAGATTTAGTTCTTCTAATCTTTCCTCATAGCTGAGCTCCTCCATGCCTCTTATCAGTTTGGTTGCTCTTCTCTGCACTTTCTCCAGTTCTCCTATATCCTTTTTGAGAACTGGTGCCCAAAACTGAACTGCATATTCCAGATGAGGTCTTACTAATGATTTGTACAGGGGCAAAATTATATCTCTGTCTCTGGAGTCCATACCTCTCTTAATACAAGAATAACTTTAGTTCATTTAATTTTGCCTCTAATTTAATCATTTTACTCTTTTTTCTCCTTAAGATGAGTTCCTGTAACTTGTGACCAACCCCATTAAAGAACTCGAGCCATTCCAACATGGAGTCCTTGTCGTCTAGTCCATCTTGAGGGGTCACTTCCCATCTAAGGCTCCTTATAATTATCTTTTCCTTGAGGTACTGCTCAAGGGTGAAGATGTCCCACCATGTTCTAACTTGTTTCTCAAGTGTGTTACCCAGGGTGGTTAAAGTGGTGTTGTAATTAGTTTGTGCACTGGTTGGTTCATTCACAGTAAAGATAGTGTTAATGTCCAAATTCCTATCACTAAGGAAGCGTATTGCGTCCATGGCTGCCACGGAAAAGTAATATAAAATAAATATTTATATAAAAGATTAACACTATCTTTAGAAAAAGTCGATAAGGAAACTCAAAAAACCAAGATAAAGAAGTTCCACTGAGACTTGTGTGACTTTAGAACCAATTGCATTTATCTTTGGCAACAGAATAACACCACAGAAACAAGAGAAAATGAAATTATGGAAACCCAGCAAGAACAGGCCACTGGAGGAACACTACCCTCCACCAGTGCAACACCACAACCTACCAATGGTAGGAATTCAGGTTTCCCTCAGGAACCGAACCACCGTTCCACACCCGCAAGAAATACCTCTAACCAGACAAGAGGTAGGGGTAGGAACGGAGCTCCTTCCAACCATAATCAGAGACCACCACCTACAGATACATACCACCAAGTTCCTGTTCACAATAGGTATGAACTCTTACGTGATGAAGAATACGAACCAAGATATCAATCACCCCGTCCTTTTTTAGGGAGAGGTCGGGGGTGGCAGAAACGGGGCAGAGGGACATCAACCCACAGGGGGAGACCCACTACGCACCCGCAACAGTATACACAATACAGGGACAGCAATCAAGCACCCTCTCACACGGACCCACAGTGGAGGGACCAACCTCACTCAGACCGAGAAAGAGGTCCTCATCCAGGCCCTTGGAGAAGAGATTCAGAGGATGTAGAGCAGGGAGACGCACAAAGAAACAACAAGAAAAGAAGATTGAGAGATTACGACTAGGAGGCATTTTTAATCTAACGGACACGATTTTATCGTATAAGGAAACCAACATTTTAAACCTGGGCCTAAAATGCGGCCTTAATCGCCCAATAAATAAATGTAATGTTTTTATTGACATTCACAAATATACTAGGAGACTGAGTATGAAAAAATACTTTCTGAATAAGTATCCGAATGTCACAAACAGAGCTCTCACACCACCCATTGACAGTGGACTACGGAATAAATCACTCTTTAATCCCCTTGTGGGTTCAAACCAGCCCTTGGATGTGTTTAAAGGTTTGCTTCTACGTGATTTAGAACTAATAAAACCTAAAAAAGACGTCAATCCAAGGTACATAAGGGATGGCATTGAGCTCCTAGAAAAGAGAAAAGAAATAGTGATCCGACCAGCAGACAAAGGAGGAGGAGTGGTCATTTTAAGTAAAGATTTTTACCTCACACAGCTGAGTGACATGCTTTCGGACACAACCACCTATTTAAAGCTAAAAAAGGACCCCACACCACAGTATGAAAACAATTTACAAAAATTGGTACAAACAGGATATCGCTCCTATGCAATATCCAATAAAGAAAGGACATTTTTGGTCCCTAGCAGTTGTCGGATTCCAACAATTTATACTTTGCCCAAAATCCACAAAGACGTCCACCATCCACCTGCAAGACCAATAGTCAACATTATTGGGTCTGTAACGTCTAGGTTGAGCCAATTCTTGGATCACGATCTGCAAAAAAGCGTTACAGCCACCAAAGCCTACTTGAGGGATACTAAAGAAATTCTCATCCAATTACAGGAGATAGACCTCTCTGACCTGGATGATGTATACCTGGTAACGGCCGATGTCTCATCACTGTACACAATAATTCAGCATGATGATGCTCTCCTAGCACTGAATTGGGCCCTTTCAAAGAGAAATGACATCACCCATTCCCTCAAGATATTTCTTCGCAATTGTTTAGACTTCTGCTTAGGACACAATTACTTCTGGTACAGTAACTGTTTTTATACACAGAGAAATGGTGTTGCAATGGGGGCCAAATTTGCCCCCAGCATTGCAAATCTCTTTATGGCAGAGTGGGAGGACAAAACGATTTTTAATACACAGCGGAAGGAGCTAATATTTTACCGTCACTACATAGACGATCTATTTTTTATTTGGGCAGGTTCTCTTTTAACATTAGAAAAGTTTTTAAAGGATCTTAACACAAACAGCTGTAATATTCAGCTGACCAGTGAATACAATCAACAAAGTATACATTTCCTGGACTTGAATATCTTTAGAGACAACAATAGGTTGGGTACCAAGGTGTACTTTAAACCAACCGACTCTAACAGTTTTTTGCCCATTCAAAGCGGCCACCATCTGATGTGGTTTCAGAAACATCCCGAAGGGGCAACTGATGCGTGTCAAACGCAATTGCAGCCATGATACCGACTTCAAGTCACAGGCCCTCCTCCTTAAAGGGAAATTCCTGGAAAAGGGATACAAAAATAATCATTTGGATAAAATTATTGAAGAACTGGTACACCTTCCACATTCCAGCTGCCTTACTACAACACAACCTCAGATCAGAAAAAAACATGCATGAGTGGAGCTTTATATCTGGGTACCCCAGCCAGTATAAAGAAGTAGAAATGATTTTTAAAAACCACTGGCATATTTTATTCCTTGATAAAACACTGAACACAGTCCTCCCAAAAAAAACTGGTTTTATATACAGAAAGGCTGTAAGTTTTTGAGACAAAGTAGTAAAAAAGATTTTGGACCCTCCAAAGAAGCCGCCAGACCAAGAAAATACATCGACTCCTTTATATCTACATCAAACAACACCCAGTTCCAGGTCAAATCATTCATCACGTGTAACACTAAATACGTAGTATATATGCTGGAGTGCCCGTGCCACCTAATGTATATCGGACAAACCAAGAGGAAACTAAAAATCAGAATAGCCGAACACATTGCCAACATCAAATTGGGTTATAAGGACCATAACGTGTCACTCCATTTTAAGCTACATCATAACCAAAACCCTGCTGGCCTTAAATTTTGGGCCATTGACCATGTTGAACCCCCTTGGAGGGGCTGCAATCATGTAAGGGAACTATCAAAGCGTGAAACCGAGTGGATATACTTGGCAGGCACATTGGCACCAAAAGGGTTAAACATTGAGCTGGGTTAAACAGTGATCACTGATTCAGCCGCTCTCTCTTCTTCTTTGTGCTTCTGTACTAACAGAGCACTAATTTTCCTAATAATTTAATGTCTCTTAATATTTTTAATATTTTGAATATTTTTTATATTTTGAATATTTTAGTATATTTTTAATATTTTTGATAATTTTTGAGATGTTTTTAATATTTTTGATTATCATTTATATTTAATTTCCATCCAATTTTATCTATTTATATCTATTTTTATCTATTACATATAGATTTTTATGGACTATTTATCTCCTGGAACAGTCATCTCCCACTGTTCCTTTTCCACATATGTATACTATTCTATATGACTTCTAGGTATTGGCCCTCTCAGTGCAAACATGCACATAAGTGACTGTTTAATGGCCTCTATAGAATATATATATATTTTTTAAAAGGCTGAACAAGTTCTCTATATGTATGGCCACCATATGTATATGCAGTCTAGCACAAGCACTTAATCTCTCCACAGCGAGATGCACGCTACTGTGCATCTCATTGGTTCAGTGTTCTGACCTGTGCGATACTTTATAAAACATATCGCCTTGCAGCTGGTGTTTTAATACCCTCATGACATAACCATTACCCTGCTATGAGCATTCACCTTTGCTTACGGTTACTCACTGCAGTCATCAACCCTTATAGATATACATAAGATGCCTATACCTTAATTACACGGGGCAATCAACGCTCTACTAAGCTAGGCCCCCTTATTAACATATTCAGTAAGAGTGACGAGTGGGCACGCCCACAGTCGATGTGATTGGCCACACCATAGTGCAGGCATCGAAACTTGTTCTAGATACTATAAGCTAGTTTCGACACGTTCCTCATTTATACTATATTTATATCGCTTTCTCAGATTAAAAGCATCTGACATGATAATATATGGATATACATATCTATTTCTCCATAGATTTTTACTTTATTACACAGCCTTGCTCGGATGCCATTTACCAATGGATCACCTCCTGCTATAGGACGGGCAATGTGTTTTTACTTTGGCCACATTTGGCCGTATTAAAGTGCACAATATATTTCTTTTCACATGTCTTCTTTAAAAAACTCCATCACACCCCGGCTGATGTCCATCCATATGTCCGGATCGAGCAGCACCAATCACATCCGGCGGGCGGTAAGGACTCATCCAATAGCCGTGGGATGAATGGGTATAAAGAGATAGTGATGACGCTACATAGCCACGCCCTCAGTTGAAGTCGGAAGTGACGAAACGCGTCAGGGCATGGCTACAGACAGCGCTACACAGAAGTCTTCCTTGCGTTCCACCGCGCTCCACCGACCACCATTCACAGCGAGGAAAACCAACACAACCTATCCGCAGCACTCGCGCGGCCCCTGTGGGCAGGAGGTCATTGGTGACGGCAGTGAAACCTTTTATATTTACGTTCATACACAATATTTTAATTGTACAGGCATTTACTAGTGGGTATATTCCTAACCTGATCGGGGCTATTATATAGGCAATATTGCACTATGAGAGTTATGTGTTTTTGTTGCTTTGCATGTACCTCCGCCTGGGCAGTTTAACCCGTACAATACCTGGATGACCTGTTGATTTTGAGAGCAAATCATTTACTGAGTTGCTGTGGTAAGCTTACACCCCAAATTGGGGGATTAATCCACACTTGGTGGTGTATCTATAGGTATTTGGTGCACATATACCACTTTCCGATCACCCACCTCATCATCACCGATCCTCAGGACCAATCAATTTATTGGAGTCAGATTTTATCTACTCATAGCGCTGTTTTTATCTTTTGAACACCAGTTCACGTTTTATTGATACTTTTAGTTTATACTTTTGCTTTGCATGAATAATACCAATTTCACTTTTAGTTCAATACCACTTCACTGTCACTTGGGTTGAGAGGTTATACAGCTACCTGGCGCCGGAAGTGCAATAGTAGGCCATTTCCACTGCACCCTTTTTTCCGTATATGTAATGTAGTTGGTATTTTAAATGTGATCCTTTTCTGTGTATGTTTTTTATTTATTTATTTATTTTTTTGTTTATTTTAAGCAACAGACAGTATTGATTCATGAAAGATAGAAGTTGTCAAACAAACCTGATTTATTTTTATGAGGAGGTAAGTAAAACCTTGGACAGAGGGGTGGCTGTGGACGTGGTATACCTGGACTTTGCAAAAGCGTTTGACACAGTTCCCCACACATGGCTCATGTGTAGGGTAAAGTCTACAGGCTTGGAAAGATCTATTTGTAAATGGATAGAAAACTGGCTAAAAGACAGAATTCAGAGTAGTGGTTAATGACTCGTACTCGGAATGGTCTAAGGTACTCCAAGGTTCAGTGCTGGGAACTTAAATGATATAGGGTCTGGGATTAAAAGTAACATTTCTGTCTTTGCAGATGACACTAAGCTATGCAGTGGAATTTACAAGCCGACCTCAATGCACCGTCTAATTGGGCAACTAAGTGGCAAATAAGGTTGAATGTTGATAAATGTAAAGTTATGCACTTGGGGGCTAAGAATATGAATGCATCATACATACTAGGGGGAGTACAACTGGGTGAATCAATTGTGGAGAAGGATCTGGGGGTTTTGGTAGATCATAAGCTCAATAACAGCATTGCCCCAGTACAAATCATGAGTAAGACCTCATCTGGAATATGCAGTTGGGTACCAGTTGTCAAAAAGGATACCGGGTGTGAAGGATGTCAGTGTAAATCTCCCTGCTTGGTTCATGTGTCACAAGCTATTGACATGTTAATGACCCTTCCTCAGCCAGCTCCCTAGTTCAAATGGTAATTGATTTATTGTGTGTGGGAAGGAGACCGGCCTTACTGTTTACAATGATTAGATAAGGGGCTCATGTTAATTATTCTGATTGCTTCATTGTGGTCAGGCTGTTACACCTAGTAATTAACTCCGCTGATGTCTTTATCTAAAGAAACATGTCTGCATGGTCGGCTCCGACTTGTCTCCTATAATCTGTATGGGAAACCCCACTGTGTGAGGGGGGCGTTCCTAACAGGCTGTAACCACATATAAGCTGAGTTTTTGTGTCAATAAAGTGTCTTGTTCCAGCAGTAAGCTTGTCTCATGTGTGGCTTTCTGGGCGATTCCAGGGATATCCCTCCTCGTGGAATATTGGGGTGATTGTCGTTATGGGAAGAAGGGAACGTTGACGGGGATATCATACCGATACCGTCACAATTGGTTGGTAGCAGCGGGATTTTTCCCTTCTATTCCCCTTCACACCCGGATTCCAAGCAGACACTGGAAGAACTACTGGAAGTTCGTGGAAGGATTGCTAGCAACAAAACCAAGCGGGTCATCATAGCAGAATTAATGGAGCTAGACCAGGAGGACGGGATTGCAGCAACGCCAGCAGTACAAGAGATGGAGACACCAGTGATTCAGGAGGAGGAATCGCCAGCCAACAAGCTAAGAGAGAAGCTAGCTGGTTCGGCCCTAAAAAAAAAAAAAAAGAAAAATAAAAAAAAAAAAAAAAAAAAAAAAAAAAAAAAGAGCGAACCAACGCCGGATGTGGTTCTGAAAGTGATGGACCTGTTAGCGGAGGAGGCTAAAGAAATAAGGGACGCAGAACTACAGAAGGATAAACAAATAAGGGACGCAGAGCTACAGTTAAAACTGGCAGCAGTCCAACAAGCAGCCGCACATTCTCCAAACAGTGAGTACAGCACAGCAGACGCAAGGAAGATTCCGTTTAGCGCTTTTAAAGCTTTTGATGAAAAGGACTGTGAAATTGATAACTACCTGGCAGACTTTGAGCGACAATGTAACCTGCACCGAATTGCTAGAAGAGAGTGGGTTGCAATATTGTCAGGCAAACTGTCAGGCAAAGCTTCTGATGCTTTCCGGACCGTGCCAGATCAGGATATCCATAGCTACGCCCGGGTTAAAGAAGCGCTCCTGGCTCGTTATGCAGTAACCCCAGAGTCCCACCGACAGAAGTTCAGGGACTCACGCAAAACCACGAAAGACTCTTACGCAGAATGGGCATGCCAGCTGTCCCTGTCGGCCTCTAACTGGGTTAACAGCAGCCAGGCCACCACCACAGAGGACATTTTGCAACTAATGCTCCTGGAGCAATTTTACAATCACATCCAGACGGATGTCAAAGATTGGGTGAGAGATCGCAGGCCCATGACTCTACCAGAGGCCGCGAAGTTGGCGGATGAATATGCGGATACTCGCAAGACAAACCAGGTCACACCACGGGTACAACCTCCACAACCAACGGCGCCCTCACACCCACCAGCCGCTAGATACCAACCGCCTAACAGACCGATGACATCTAGCCCTCGCTACCCACGCCAGGAGGACAACGAACAACGCTGCTTCCGGTGCAAACAGTTGGGTCACTTCAAGCAGAATTGCCCCATGAACGACAACACCAGGTCAAATTGGTCTCAACCTGGGTACCGCCCACCAGCAGCAGCCCATTGTGTAGACTCGGCTTGGGATCTCCAGGAGCTGGGTCCGGAAGAACCATTGGGCACCCCTTACGAAGCCCTCATGGTACAATCTGTTATTACGGACAACAGGGAACACCATTGTCAGCTGGTCATGGGCGACCGCCATGAGCCGGAGGGGCCTTGGAGGGAGCTGGGCAGAAAGAGGCACCGCCAGCTACCCTCCAAGAAGAAGAGGTCCTGGAAGTCATATAACCAGCGGACCTGGGAGGAGAAGAAGCGACTGGAGGAGATGGAATCGCAGCGGGCGCCCCAGATGCGGGCCGAGATGTTCGCCAAGGGCCCACCGGTGGCCCCTTACACCACCACCCAGTTCCTGATGATGAAGGACCACGTGGAGAGCCTGCAGGACATGAGCAAGCAGGATCTGATCCGTGAGTACATAGAGCTGGAGGAGTGCATAAGCCGCATGGAGGAGGAGAACAACCACCTGAGGTCACAGCGGGCTGACCCCCCCAGGCTCCATGAACTGGAGATGGAGCTGGAGAAGCTCAAAGAGGAGAACCGGCGGCTGCGGAGGGAGCAGGGGTGGCCGACCTTATGGGGCTCTGAGTCCCCTCTCCCCCCCCCCCCCGGACTCTGAGCACCAGTGCTACAGCATTTCAACAAATATAACTTTTTCTTTTTATGAATCTCCTGTGATTGTCACTTCAGAGCCATAACCTGCCCCCTCCCATAGCGGGACACCTAGACGGCGGCGCACAGACCCATTCGCTGTCTTCACACTGACTTCTGGTGACTTTGCAGATCGCACAAAGACTTGGGGACTGACCGGCGTGTGATCTGACGACCCGGTAGCATACCTGAGTCGGAAGCAGTTACCAATGGAGGTCAGTCACGCCAAACGGAGTTAACCTCGGACTAAAAGCTCTGAACCCATCAACCCTACTGGACCAGGGAAGGTCCAACCGGGTTTGCCGGAGCAGGGAGAAAAAGGGGGGCCATTGTGAAGGATGTCAGTGTAAATCTCCCTGCTTGGTTCATGTGTCACAAGCTATTGACATGTTAATGACCCTTCCTCAGCCAGCTCCCTAGTTCAAATGGTAATTGATTTATTGTGTGTGGGAAGGAGACCGGCCTTACTGTTTACAATGATTAGATAAGGGGCTCATGTTAATTATTCTGATTGCTTCATTGTGGTCAGGCTGTTACACCTAGTAATTAACTCCGCTGATGTCTTTATCTAAAGAAACATGTCTGCATGGTCGGCTCCGACTTGTCTCCTATAATCTGTATGGGAAACCCCACTGTGTGAGGGGGGCGTTCCTAACAGGCTGTAACCACATATAAGCTGAGTTTTTGTGTCAATAAAGTGTCTTGTTCCAGCAGTAAGCTTGTCTCATGTGTGGCTTTCTGGGCGATTCCAGGGATATCCCTCCTCGTGGAATATTGGGGTGATTGTCGTTATGGGAAGAAGGGAACGTTGACGGGGATATCATACCGATACCGTCACACCGGGTAACTGGAGAAAGTGCAGAGAAGGGCAACCAAACTGATAAGATGCATGGAGGAGCTCAGCTATGAGGAAAAATTTGAGGAACTGAATCTATTCTTTCTTGAGAAGAGGAGATTAAAGGGGTTGTAAAGGTTCGTCTTTTATTTTCTAAATTGGTTCCTTTAAGCTAGTGTATTGTTGGTTCACTTACCTTTTCCTTCAATTTCCCTTCTAAATGTTTTTTTTCTTTGTTTGAATTTCTCACTTCCTGTTTCTCCTCAGTAAGCTTTCCACCATCATCAGAGCGGTGGAAAGTCATTTAGAACAGCTTACCAGTGGAAGGGAAAAATTAATAACTGTTAGGCCGCGTACACACGGTCCATTCGATTGACCGGTTTCATCGGTTCACTGCTGAAGTGGCCTGATGGTCTGATGTGCGTACACGCCATCAGTTCAATAACCGATCGGGTCAGAACGCGGTGACGTAAAACACACAACGTGCTGGAAAAAACGAAGTTCAATGCTTCCAAGCATGCGTCGACTTGATTCTGAGCATGCCCGGGTTTTGAACCAACGCTTTTGTGTACTAACCATCGGTTTGGACCGATGGTCAGCCGTCCATCGGTTCGATTTTAAAGCAAGTTCTCTAATTTTTGTCCGAAGGACAACAGACCGATGGGCCGTACACACGGTCGGTTTGGACCGATGAAACTGGACTTCAGGCCGTTTTCATCGGTTTGGACCGACCGTGTGTACGCGGCCTCAAAGGTTAAAGGTGGTTAAATGAACGGTGACACAAGTGGGATGAAGAGATTAATTGCTTTTGAATGGCTTAAAACACCTTATAATATTGCACCGGTGGACTGTATGTTTCCCTTGCTGTGAGAGACAGGCTGAGAATTTCCTGGAGTGTCCCAAGCTGAGAAGGACACTGAGAAGAACACTAGAGGAGCAGAAAAGGGGGGTACTATTGTGTAGCAATTGCTGAAGGACTGTACCCAGAGTCACTTTCCCTGTTTGTCTCTTTAAATTTCCTGTCTGTGCCCAGCATCTAAACAGGACTCCGCAAGAGGTTAATTTAAAGGCACAGTGTAATGACATTCACATTTAATTGCTAATTCAGTTATTTGCAAGGGCTTAATTTAAAACCTACAGGGAGACAATATTTAAGCCCTCTAGCCACAGAGAATCGTTAGCAATTGTAAAACTGATTGGACTGTAAAAGGAAATAAACTGAATTAAACTATGCTGAATAGCAGACAAAGTACTTTCTAGAAATGCATGCTCACCTGTGGGAAAGCTCATGTGAAGATATATGGAAAGACATGTGTGTATATTAAATCTGCTTAATTAAGCATTAGCTGGACTGTATACTTATCTGCAAATACAGATGATCCCGGTGCACACTTAAAGTTGGTAGAGCTGTGGATTTATACGGATATTTTATCTGCCTGTTGGCTCCATAGAAGAAACAACCTCCTTTTTTCTACAGATTCACAATCTCCACTTCACATCATCGGAAGCCTCCGAGACAACACATCCCCAAACGACATCATCCTGACAAAACTCTTGAAAGAATGCACGGACATCTTGGCACCCACCATAACGCACATCATAAACCAATCATTCAGGGAAGGGATGGTTCCGAACAACCTCAAACAAGGCATAATAAAACCCCTCTTAAAGAAGCCCAACCTCGACCCGAAAGACCCTAACCAGCGCAGACCGGTAACAAGCCTGAACACGATCTCCAAGATCATGGAGAAAGCAGTAGTGCAACAGATCCAGCCCCACCTGGACGACCACAAACTCCTAGATCCTCTACAACCAGGTTTTCGCCCAGGCCACGGCACAGAAACGGCTCTTCTCAAGATATGGGATGACGCCCTTGAAGCAGCAGATGACGGAGAATCCTGTCTCCTAGTGCTGCTGGACCTCAGTGCAGCCTTCGACACAGTAGATCACAACATATTGCTCACGCGACTCAAAGAAGTAGCAGGAGTCTCTGACGCAGCCCTACCGTGGTTCGAATCTTTCTTAGGAAATCGCACTCAGACCGTGAAACTTGGAGGTTTTACATCCGAAACACGGACCATTACATGCGGAGTCCCGCAAGGATCACCCCTTTCACCCGTACTCTTCAACATCTACATCCGCCCGCTCCTCAAAATCATCAGCAAACAGGACCTGCGCTACCACTCCTATGCGGACGACACGCAGCTTTACCTTCGAATCACCAACAAAAAAGATCAATTTTCATGAACTTGGAAAGTGCCTCACACTGATCGACAATTGGATGACCGAAAGCTCCCTCAAACTTAACGGATCCAAAACAGAACTACTCATCCTTCACGCAAATAAGAAATCCATTTCTAGGACCACATGGACACCACCCACCATCCTCGGACAAACCATCGCACCAAGCAAAAAAATCAAAAGTCTCGGAGTCATCTTCGACTCAGACATGACGATGGATGCACAAATAGGATCAGTCGTCAGCAGTTCTCATCATCTGCTCCGCATGTTACGTAGACTCATCCCCTTTATCCCGAAAGAGGACACGGCAGTAGTGGTTGGAACAATCATCAACTCACGACTCGACTATGCAAACTCCCTCTACTTAGGACTACCAAAAATACCAGATGGCACGTCTACAAGTTGTCCAGAACACGGCAGCCAGACTGGTAACAGGTAAAAAGCCGTGGGAATCAGTCTCCCCAGTCTTGAGGTCCCTCCACTGGCTGTCTGTCAGGGACCTGCCAATAGGCTCCGGCGTGCACGCATGCGCACACAAACTAATGGTCAGAATCAAAACCAGTCACCTATTCATGTGCGCAGGTGCGCCTCACATGCACACGGATATGTGCCAAATGCGCGCATATGCGCGCCAAATGTGCGCGCGCATATGCGCGAGCATGTGCCTACTACACGTGCACAACGGCGGGAACGCGCACATGCTCGATGATGCGCGATTGGCGCCACTCAGCCTTTAAAAAGCTAGCAGCTGCAGTGACACTTTGCTGTCTGATCTGCAGCGTTGTATCAGTGAAATCTGTGACCTGTTGTAACCTGTTACCTCAAACCGACCCGGCTCCGTCTGACCATCCGACCCTCTCCACTCTGACCCCTGGCTTGCTCTGACTCCGCTCTGCTCTCCTGCCCACCGTTACCAGACCCTGTGCCTGAATCTGACTACGCTTGCTTAACCCACCTGATTATCTGCTTACCCGGTTTGCTTCACCAGCTTCTGCTATCCAGTGCCTGTCCCAGCTCCAGAGACGCTGTCTCCTGCAACCACCGTCCCGAAGGACCACCAACCGTGCCAAGCTGCTATCATCACCAGGCACTCCTACCTCGCCGTGCTCCCGAGCTTGCTGTCCCAACTCCAGCAGCTCCAGAGCCGGGGCTGTAAGAGAGGCCTCCTCCTGCACACTAGGCTCTGGCTACAAGGTACGTTCCAGTACATAACACTGTCCGTACAAAACAGGGTGACATTCAAGACGCTCTGCCTCACCCACAAATGTACACAGGGTAAAGCTCCTCAATACTTAAGCGAGAAAATAAAACCGTACGTCACCAAGCGCATGCTCCGGTCAACCAACCAAAACCTTCTCCAAATTCCTAAATCCCGCTACAAATCGAAAGGAGAACGAAGATTTTCGATCCAAGGACCACGGCTCTGGAATGCTCTACCCACGACCATCTGCTTGGAAGAAAACCATCGGGCATTTAGGAAAAAGCTAAAGACCCACCTCTTCTGAAAGACCCGTATAACTCTGGATGCCAAGCGCCTTGAGGCGATTAAGTTCGCATTTGCTGCGCTATACAAGTTACTCACTCACTCACATTTGTTTCATTTTTTTTTCTTCTCTTTTTTTTTTAAAAGGCCAGTCCCATACAGATGGGAAAGCTTAGATTCGCCATTAGCAAAATTGACCTGTGACTATTGCTAAAGCTTTGCTAAGTATTGACAAAAGGACATAAAACAATAGAGCACACGGGTTATTAGACAACTAGCAGACAGCCGGAATTAGGGCGTGTAGAGCGGACCTGAGTAAACCATTATCACGGAGATGTCAACCCGCAGACAGACAGCGCAAAAACAAGCAGGAGCAATACGGGCATACCTCTCCCCGTGTGCAGGGACGGACGGACTCCAAGCTGAGAAACGATCAGAGGGGAAGAGAGGATTGATGGAACCTAATAGACACCTGCACTAAACAGTCGTCATACAGCTAAAATAGATGGACAGGATCGCCGTTCAACGGGCCGTGGAATACAGATTAAAGAGAAGGGCTCTCCAGCAGTGGGCAGAGGATGGACGATAATGAGCGGAGACAACTCGATTCATAACCAATCCCCACTGAGGCCTATAGAGCATACAAGGTCTATTATGACAGGGACAGGGCAGGAGTGCCCACCGCTGACAATGGGACAAAAGCAGCTACAAGACTTGAAGGAAAAAGGACATAAAGACCCCAAGGCAAAGGGCCAAGTTAGCCCAAACTATTTAATTATCCCTGTTTCTTTACAGACTCCCCCAAAAGCTGTAGGAGGGGAGGTAATGGACTTAAATGAGGATACCTTATATAAAAGCTATACTGCAGCCATGGAGAAGAATGAGGAGTCAGAAATAGACGGACAAGCAATGGAAACAGGCTCTCAGGAGAGAAGCCAAACTATGCAGGAGGAGACTATGCAATGTCTTAATGCGGTGGAAAATGGAGAGGACTCGCAATTAAGGTTTGAAGGTCAGCCTGAGGGCCTAGAAACAGACATGAGGCCCTGTACACACGACCAAGTTTCTCTGCAGAATTCAGCCAGAAACTCGATCGGAGCTGAATTCTGCCGAGAAACCCGGTCGTGTGTACACTTTCGGCCGAGGAAGAATAAAATAATGGGAGAGGAGGCACTGGAAACCATTGAGGTGGATAGAATACATCATATCCCATCATATGTTACCCCCAATGCTGAAAGACCAAGAGATATAATATGTAAATTACATAAATTTACAGTTAAAGAGTCCATAATGAAAGCTGCCCGCAGCAAAAATGAAATCATCTATGATGGAACACATATTTCACTGTATCCTGACTTATCATACCGAGTGTCAGGCCAGTCTTGGAAGCTCTACACGCTGTTGAAGTAAAGTACCGGTGGGGCTTTCCATTTAGTCTCACGGCTTCGCGAAATGGCAAGACAGCAACCCTTTGTACAAAGGATGACCTGCAGTTGTTCATAGAAACGTTAGACTTACCCCTAACAGATTTCGTGGACTGGAGAAGGAGTAACAATGGAAACTATCTAAAATGTCCAGAACCATGGAAACAAGTGCCCCTTAGAAAAAAAACACGCAGAAATAAGTGAATAAAAGGAGGGAAAGGAAAGAAAGACAATCAATGGAATTATGGACAATGGGAAGGGGGCCCTGGTTGTTTTGGAATACCCTTGCGGAGGGATGGTAGGGTGGGGGGGGTAAAAGGGTTGTGGTCTCTTGCTTTTTTTTCTCCTCTTTTTGAAATAATAATTATTTGGTAGAAGTGAATGAAATAACACGCAAGAAAAGGGCACATGGACACTTGAGGCACTGCCGACTTTTTTTTATTTTTTTTATTTTTAGGAGAAGGTTGAAATTAGGACACAGTAATAAGGGTTTTTTTCACATGAAAAGTAGGAGGGCTTGTTTACCTCCCACTCAAGTGGGGATTTTTTATAGGTAAAATGGTGACTCCTCTTTATGGAAGAAGGGGGAAGGAAATTATGGGGTTGTTGGGACAAAAATCTGTAACGGGATAGGGGTATAAGGGTCTCACATATATGTAGATCTTAAACTAGTAAAATTATATAAAGGGTGGGGCATGAAATAATAGTTGAGAAATGGTATATAGAGATAAAATTTGAAGGTGTACCCTACCCCCTTTCCCCCCTTTTTTTTCCTTTCTTCCTCCTTCTTTTGAAATAATAATTATTTGGTAGAAGTGAATGAAATAACACGCAAGAAAAGGGCACATGGACACTTGAGGCACTGCCGACCTTCTTTATTTTTTTATTTTTTTATTTTTAGGAGAAGGTTGAAATTAGGACACAGTAATAAGGGGCTTTTTTCACATGAAAGAAGGGGGAAGGAAAAGAAGAGAAAATGTTATTTTCCCCTCCCCTTTTTTTTTATGATGAAGGTTGTAATTAATTATTAACGTATTGATACAATTGTTTAGAATGGTATAAGGAAATGTTTTTTGGGTGTTCCCTTTCCGGGAAAAATACTATATAAATGCTGGTATAATGATTGAAGACTGCCTAGGGGTGAAAAGCACCATTTGGAGTATTCGGGGGGGGGGGGAGAAAAAGAGAGAGGGAAAAGGGGAAGAGGAAGGAGACTACCAACCCACACCCAACGCAAACCAAGGGGGGGAAGAAATAAGGGTCCCACCATGAAGTGGGTATGTGGTAAAAAGGGGGAGGAATAAAAGGGGAGGGCCCAGGGAGGGATATAGAGGAATAGGGGGTGTGACAGGAAGTCAGGTAAATCTGTGGGTGTTGTCACAGACGGGAGATACATTTCTGCCTTGTTTAGACAATGCACCAATTGTTATTAGGCGTCGGCTGCAGAAGTAGCCAGAAAAGGTTTAAGGGCGTTGGAAAAATTCAGCTGTTCAGAATGAGGCAATTAGGGCCTCTATAAGTAATCCAGAGGATTACCACTGATTGCTGCATCCTGAGGCTTTCTGAGTGAAGGACTGCAGTGAGCTGACATACTTCTGAAGAGGTGAGGTTCAATTGATTTTTCTGTGTGATAAAAATCAAAAAGACTTTTGTTTTTCTACTGTATGATCAGCAGTGTCTACCCAGCAGTAGGCTGTGCTAGACTCCATAGATAGGTTCCTGTGTGGAAGGTAGACGCCCAAAGTGACCAGGGTTTATTTTATGTTTGATTTTGTTTATTGCTGTTTTGATGATTGCACTTGTTTCCAGCAAGATGGAAGAATAAACCAAAATCGTTGTTTTCAACCGTCTTTGACTGCCTTTCTGTATAAGTTCCGTGTGTAGTGAACCTATCCAGAGGGTCACACACCCCCGCTACCGAGCTAACCCCTTACACATGGTGGAGAATGCGGGCAGTTAAAGTAAACTCAAAATGGAGGAGATACTGAAACAGCTAGCTTTAGCAAATGCAAATCAACAACAGGCAAATGAAAATCAACAACAGACAAATGCAGGTTTGCAGCGGAGCCTTGCAGCTCAACAACAGGCTCACGCAGCTCAACAACAGGCTCACCAAGAGAGCATGGCAGCTCAACAAAAGGTTTACCAAGAGAGCATTGCAGACTTGGAACAGAGACACCAGCAGCAAATGGAGGCCATCGTGAAACAGCTTCAGAGACAGCAGACCGAGGCTGGGAGTCAGGCCAGTAACATACCGACTTTTCGGGTAAGACACTTATTGCCAAAGATGACTGCAGATGAGGACCCTGAGATGTTTCTGACCACGTTTGAGAGAGCAGCGGAAAGAGAGAATTGGCCTAAAGAACAGTGGGCTGGACTAGTGGCCCCCTATTATCTGGAGAAGCCCAAAATGCATATTTTGATTTGGAGCTTGCAGACGCAAAAAACTATGATCGATTAAAAGAGGAAATATTGGCACATTTCGGTGTAACCCTGGATGTCCGTGCTCAGCGGGTCCACAATTGGAGTTATCAGCTGAGGAAGCCACCTCGGTCGCAGATGTATGACCTCATCCATTTGGCTAGGAAATGGCTGCAGCCAGAAACTCTGTCCGGACCAAATATTTTGGAGCGAGTAGTCATGGACAAATTTCTTAGGTCTCTTTCTAACACCCTGCAGAAATGGGTGAACCATGATGGTCCAGAAACCGCAGACAAACTTGTAGACCTGGTCGAAAGGTACCTAACAACAGAGAATTTGTCCTCTTCCACCAGAGACGCACAGACTTTCCACCCTAAGACCAGACCCTCCACACCTATAGGTAAGACTGCATTAAGGGATGGGGGTGGAGAGAGGGACCAAGGAGCAACTAGAGGAATTATTGGGACTACTGCTAATGTTTGGCGAGAGCGGCCTGGAAGACCCATCCCACAGGAGAGGACCAGAAGGTTGATTTGTTACCATTGCCGGGAAGAAGGACATGTAGCAGCGGTTTGCCCAGCGGGTGATGAACCCATGCAGTGTGACTTTCTGACAGAGAGACGACAGTCCCTTTTTGCAACCACATGCACTGCAGTAAAGGGAAATGAGAAACCTTTATATAGAATGTGCTTAGATGGTAAAATTGTTGTGGTATTGTTGGATTCAGGTAGCCTGGTCACCTTAGTGAAAAGTGATCTAGTGGTGGGAAAAACCTTACATCCTAGGAAAATGGCTGTAGTTTGTGTACATGGGGACACTCGAGAATATCCGGTGACTACTGTTTCCTTTAAAACCTCCCTCTGTAACTTGTGTCACCAGGTGGGTTTAGTTCCCAAACTGCCACATGACGCCATTGTGGGAAGGGATTTCCCAAAATTCTGGGAACTCTGGGACTGCCCAGATTCCCCAGTGTAAAAATGCAGGAGGAGGTAAGGAGAGGTAGAGAGAGAGAACAGAGACACAGAAGACAGAGGGGACATATGCCTCTAACACGTGTCATGCGATGTGTCAAAACCTCTCCCTTCTCCAGGCGTTCTTGGTTCCATAATATTCAGACATAAGTTCCTTCATCATACGATGTTTATTCTCCAAAGATATGACAGCAAGACAGTTTAATGCTTACGTTGTTACGTTGTTACAGACATCATGGCAGGGTGGCAATTCAGAAACAGGAATTAGATAATACATCTTCTCTGCTGGATATAGCCCCTTATGATCTTTCTGCTGGGAGAGGGTCCTCCCTCCATCTCTCCTGCAGAGTCCGATGACCCTGAGGCTTCCGTTGGGCCGGGTGACCCTGGAGATCCTAACTCACTATGCTCACCAGATGTTCTTATATACTGATTTAAAAGCCAAACTTAGGATAATTCATATTTAGATTAGCTCCAAGGATGGTGGCAAGCTTCTGTCACAAATGTATACACCCACTTGTGTATATTTAAGTAACAACTCCACCCTCTTTCTTGACGTAGACTTTCAAGAATAGATGTGGCCTATACTACACCAGCTGTTCTGTCCTGTAACTGACCTTGTTTGCCCTCAAAGCTATCATGTCTTTTTTATTTATTTTTTATTTATTTTTTTCACTTCAGACTCTACCTCATAGAGTGTGCATTTTATGCTCATGTTCTGCATGCCAGCCCATTGCATCTCTATTTTGGTTTCGCATCATTAGTGTCGCGTCTTCTTATGTGAGTTATTTTTTCTTTCTTTTTTTTTTCTTTTTTCCTTTTTTTCTTGTCCTTTTTTTTTATATATATATTGTTATTCCGATCCTTCTGCTCCCTTTACTTTCAAAAGAGGCAAAGAAAGAAAAAGACAAAAAATATGCCGTTACAATTTTATCCCCTTATCCTCCCCTTCCCCCCCCCCCCCCCTATCTCACCTTAAACAATCTCTTGTATCTCTAGTTCTCTCTAACTTTTTCTAGGATAACTTTTTAAATGTCTTCCCTTAACTTTTCCGCGTAACTCCATGATTTCTTAAAGGTTCTCCAGTTGTCCCATTTCGTGCTTTGTAAAATGCTTTTGCCCTCTATTCCCGCTTTCAGTTCTTCCATTTTATAGGTTTCTTCAACCGCATCGATCCATTCCCAGATTGGGGGGCACTCTGTCTCTTGCCACCCCCTTGGGATTAATCTCTTTGCGGCGTTCAATAGGTGCGGTACAAGGGTGTTCCTATAATTTTTTATACCTTCTTGCCCTCCGTGGAATAAGACAACCCATGGGTCCATCTCAATCTTTTTCTTTGTGATCTCTTCCACACAGGACAGTATTTTTTCCCAGTACCTCTTTACCTTAGGGCATCCCCACCAAAGGTGAGCCATATTTCCTAGTGATCCACATCCCCTCCAGCAATCTCCTGTTTGCCCTTCTTTAAATTTTCTTAATTTATCTGGTGTCATGTACCACCCGGTTATGCATTTAAAGCACATCTCCACAGTGCGGCTGTCTACCGCAGAGGAGTGTGTCAGAGTCAACATTTTCTCTATTGTGACCTTATCTCGCTGTGTCCCAAGTTCCCTTTCCCATTTTTTAATGAATGGGGGTATACTCTGCAGTAGAATCCCATATAACTTTGAGGTGGTTCCTTTAGAACTTTCCATGGTGCATATTTTTTCCAGTTCTGATAACCACTTACCCCCCGGACCATATTGCTGCCCAAAGACCAGAGTACTGTTTGCGATTCGGGACTGCGTCGCTTTAACAGACAATTGCGCGGTCGTGCGACGTGGCTCCCAAACAAAATTGGCGTCCTTTTTTTCCCACAAATAGAGCTTTCTTTTGGTGGTATTTGATCACCTCTGCGTTTTTTATTTTTTGCGCTATAAACAAAAATAGAACGACAATTTTGAAAAAAATGAATATTTTTTACTTTTTGCTGTAATAAATATCCCCCAAAAATATATAAAAAAACATTTTTTTTCCTCAGTTTAGGCCGATACGTATTCTTCTACATATTTTTCGTAAAAAAAAAATCGCAATAAGCGTTTATTGATTGGTTTGCGCAAAAGTTATAGCGTTTACAAAATAGGGGGTATTTTTATGGCATTTTTATTAATATTTTTTTTTACTAGTAATGGCGGCGATCAGCGATTTTTTTTTCGGTATTGCGACATTATGGCGGACACTTCGGACATTTTTGACACATTTTTGGGACCATTGGCATTTTTATAGCGATCAGTGCTATAAAAATGCATTAGATTACTATAAAAATGCCACTGGCAGTGAAGGGGTTAACACTAGGGGGCGGGGAAGGGGTTAAGTATGCCTGGGTGTGTTCTTACTGTGGGGGGGGGGTGGCCTCACTAGGGGAAACACTGATCTTCTGTTCATACATTGTATGAACAGAAAATCAGCATTTCCCCTGCTGACAGGAACGAGAGCTGTGTGTTTACACACACACAGCTCCCGTTCCCCGCTCTGTACCGAGCGATCGCGTGTGCCTGCCCCGCCCGCCGCCCCCCTGCCCCCCCTGCCCCCCCGCCCCCCCCCGGCGGCGATCGCGCCCGCCGGGCACACACGCACGGGAGTCGGGGCGCGCGGGGGGCGCGCGCCTCCGGCGGCGCGCGTGCGCCCCTAGTGGCGGCTAGAAGGCAGGACGTCCATTTACGTGGTCTCGCCTAGGAGAGCCACCTTGTGGACGTAATATGACGGTGCGGCGACGGCAAGTGGTTAACTGATCTCCTGACCTCAATGGATGTGGGAGTTTTTGGATGAAATGGTTTAGCTGCCGGTACCTCCATTCATTAATTTCCATTAAATTCTTTTGGAGTCTTAACTCCTGTAGTGTTCTAATGTGGCCTTCATTCATTATATCCCTTAATTGTGCAGTGTCCTTTTTAATCCAATTTCCCCCTACTTGTGTTTTACCTGGTGCAAAATAATCATTATTTTTCAGTGCTATAAGGGGTGAGTTATATACCTTCTCAGTTTTCCTATAGACAGTGTCCCATATTTTAAGTGCATTTTTTGTTATCTCGTGTAAGTTTTTATCTAGTGTCCTAAGTTGGGGGGGGTTCCAAATTATCTTATCCAACCTCACCTGTGATAATTCATTTTCTAATCTTACCCACCTTTTTTCTTTGTTGACTCTGGCCCACTCCACCACTCTTGTTAATACAACTGCGTCATTAATATCCCTTAATGTCCGGAAACCGCAAGTCCCCCCTTTTTTTTGGTTGTTTTAACGTCTGGAGTGAAATCCTATGTTTCTTATTTCTCCATATGTAATTCAATAATTACTTTTCTAAGGGCAGAGAACAGTGTTCTTGGGGGGCTATAGGGATCATTCTGAAATTTATATAAAATTTTTGGTAGAATAACCATTTTACAGTAATTAATTCGTCCTATCCATGATATTACTCTATTTTCCACCCTTTTTGTTTCTGTCTTAATTTCATTTAGTAAGGGGATGAAGTTTATCACATAGGTTTTCCTAATTGATTCGCTTTCAGGAGTTGCTCATCTATCTTACTTATGTTTAACTCATGATCTCCGTTTTAGTGATGTTTAATTTAAAGTTTGAAATTTCTCCATAGTCGCTGCATAAGTTTAATAGGTTTGGGATTGATGTTTTAGGTTCCTCTAAATAGAAGAGGACGTTGTCTGCAAAAGCAGCGAGTTTGTGTTCCTCCTCTCCTATTTTGACCCCCTTTATTTTTTGACAATTACGAATCCTGGCCAATAGGGGTTCCAATGATAGAACAAACAGGAGTGGCGACAGAGGGCACCCCTGCCTTGTTCCATTTTTCATTAAAAAGGTTTGAGAGAGGCTGCCATTTATTTTTATTTTGGCCGTGGGGGACCTGTAGAGGGTGGCAATCCAATCCATCATCCTCTGTCCAAACCCCATTCCCTTCAGAGTGAGCAGCATAAGTCCCCAGTCTACCCTGTCGAACGCTTTTTCTGCATCTATCGACAGGAGTAGACCTGGGGACCCCATTGCCTTCATTCTCTGTATTATCAGGAGTGTTCTTACTCCGTTATCTCTTCCCTCTCTTCCTTGGATAAACCCCGTCTGATCCGGGTACACCAGTTTTGTAATTTCTTGTCTAACTCTCCCGGGCCATTACCTTTGCAAACAGTTTTAAATCTGTATTTAGCAGAGATATCGGCCGGTAGCCCGAGCAGCTTCCCGTATCTTTGCCCTCCTTTGGAATAATGGTGATAGTTGCCTCTGATGCCTCTTTACTTAGATTATACTCCTTTCCAAGACCATTAAAATACTGACATAGCCTTGGTATGAGTATCTCCTTGCATTTTTTATAATACATTACTGTAAAGCCATCTGGGCCCGGGCTTTTACCTGAAGCTGAGCTTGTTAGTGCTAATTTGATTTCATTTTCCGTAATTGGCCTGTCCATCCCTTCTGTCTATTTGACTGATTTTTGATAATCCTGATTCTTCTAAGAATGCTGTGATCATTTTTTTCTTTCTCACCTTTTTGCCAATTCTTTTGTTCAACCGAATAGAGTTTTTCGTAGTATAGTCGAAATGTTTCTGCGATATCTTTTGTTGTGTATAAGACATCTCCTTTCCCATTTTTGATTTTATCTATATGGTTCCTTGATTTCTTTTTTTGTACCATCCTAGCCAGATGTTTGCTTGTTTTATTTCCCCATTTATATCTTTCTCTTGCTATTGAATTAAATTCCCTTCTTGTTTCCTGATCCATTAGTTCTTTAAGTTTGTTCCGCTTGTCAACTAGATTCAAATATAAATCTTGTTGCTTTCCATTATCTTATGTTGTTGTTCTAGGTTGAAGATCTCCTCTATTAGTTTTTTCCCTTTTGCTTTTCTCTTCTTTTTTCCTTCTTGCTCCTTCAGAGATCAGAACCCCTCTTATCACCGCCTTATGGGCATCCCATAATGTTGCTGCCGAAATTTCATCTGTCTCATTTGTCTTAAAATACTCTTCTAATTCTTTTTTAACCATCAATAAACTTTTCTCTTCAATCAGTAGTTCCTCGTTTAGTCTCCAATTTTGATAGGGTCTTTGATTACCTGAAATATTTATGGATATACTAATAGGTGCGTGGTCGGATATCGTCATGGTCTCTATTCTCGTCTCGACCACCATTTCCAACATTCTGTGTTCAACAAGAATGTGATCGATCCGAGAGTAGCTCCCATGAACATGGGAATAAAATGTAAAATCTCGTTGGCTCGGGTTAAAGATCCTCCATGTGTCTACTAGTTGGTTTCCATGTAGGCTATCTTTTACTTTTCTTAGTTGTTTCTCTTGGGTATCAGATGTCTGGTGTGTCTTATCAACCTTTGGGTCCATACAGAAGTTTAAATCCCCACCCAGTATTATCTTTCCCCTCCCGAAATCTTTTAATTTCTCTAATATTCCCAGAAGGTATTTCATCGGGGAGGTATTTGGCGCATATATATTTACGAGAGTATATTCCGCTTCTTCTAGTTTTCCTCTTAAAAAGAGGAATCTCCCTTCTGGGTCTGTCAATCTATCTGTTAGAACAAACCGGGTCCCCTTCGCTATTCCAATTGCTACCCCTCTGGCCCTATTAGAGATAGTATCTCCATAATACCATACGGGAAAGTCGGGGGAGTATAACCTTATGTTTGATCCCAGTGTAAGATGGGTTTCTTGTAGGAAGGCGATATCTGTCCTATACCTCTTCAGCTCCTTTAACACCTTATGCCTCTTAGATGGACTGTTGAGGCCTTTTACGTTGTATGATAGACATTTAATTACTGGCATCTTTGGTATTTTTTTTATCCTTTCCCTCCTTGCCTTCTTCCCCAAGTCTAGGTCTAACATTTTTCTTTTCTTCAGGTTACGCTTTCTTCTGATTGTTTTGGTGAGATAGGGTATCTTTCCTCCCCCCGCCCCCCTCTCCTCCCTCCCTCCTCCCTCCCCCTTCCTCTCCCCTCCCCTTCCCTCCCCTCCCTCCCCCCTCCCTCCCAATTTGGCCTATTTAAGACCTCTGAACCATTTTCCATGTCTTGGTTCCGATTTGCTCTGGGTGGGGTCTGAGATTGCCTCCCCCTATCCCGGATTTTCCACCCGGGGCAGGGGGGGGGGTACAGGGGCCCGCCAGGAAAACATAAGGGAGACCAAAAAAAAAAGAGGCCAAAAATGAAAAACCAAGTATAAGGAGAAGCCGGGGGCCTCAAGAGGGCCCACAGGGTGACATCTAGAGAAGAAAAAAAAAAAAGAGAAAAGGAGGGAAAAGGGGGGGGGAGCTTCCATTCTCCACTCCCTCCCCTATCCCCACTCCCTCCCCTACCCCCAACCCGGTATGTCAGGGACCTGAATTTCTAATTTCCTACAGAATTCATTCAAGTCCTCTGGGAATCTCAGTGTCGCAGATCTCCCCTCTTTTGTTCCAATTAAGCAGGCAGGAAAACCCCAATTATACTTGAGCTCATGTCCAAAATGGGGGTGGGAGTGACACAGCCCCAAATCCACAATGGCTCAAAAGTGATATGGTCCAGAAATATTTAGACAGAATAAAGGTGGATAAAGCACCTGGACCTGATGGCATCCATCCACGGATCCTAGGTGAGTTGAGCTCTGTCATTTCAAGCCACTGTATCTAATATTTAGGGACTCATTAAAGACAGGAATAGTACCACTGGATTGGCGCAGGGCCAATGTGGTGCCCATATTTAAAAAGGGAACAAAGTCTTTACCAAAGTAAACTATAGGACCTGTTAGTTTAACTTCTATAGTTGGGAAGATACTGGACGTTTAATAAAAGACCACATGGATGGTTCTTGCTGGAAAAAACTATTTAAGCAGCAGACAACATGGATTCATGAAAGACAGAAGTTGTCAGACAAACCTGATTTCCTTTTATGAAGAGGTAAGTAAAACCCTGGACAGAGGAGTGGCTGTGGACGTGATATATTTGGATTTTGCAAAAGCGTTCGATACAGTTCCGCACACACGGCTCATGTGTAAGGTAAGGTCTACAGGATTGGATATATCAGTTTGTAAATGGATAGAAAACTGTCTGAAAGACAGAATTCAGAGAGTCGTGGTTAATGATTCTTACTCTGAATGGTCCAATGTTATCAGCGGTGTACCCCAAGGTTCAGTGCTGGGACCCTTACTTTTCAATATATTTATAAATGATATTGGGTCTGAGATCAAAAGTAAAATTTCTGTCTTTGCAGATGACACCAAGCTATGCAGTGGAATAACGTCCTTACAGGATGTCTCCAATTTACAAGCCGACCTCAATGCTCTGTCTGATTGGGCGACTAAGTGGCAGATGAGGTTTAATGTAGATAAATGTAAAGTTATGCACTTAGGGAATAAGAATATGCATGCATCATACATACTAGGGGGAGTACAACTGGGGGGGTCTGTAGTGGAGAAGGATCTGGGGGTTTTAGTTGATCATAAGCTCAATAATGGCATGCAATGCCAAGCTGCGGTTTCCAAAGCGAGCAAAGTCCTTTCTTGTATTAAGAGAGGTATGACTCCAGAGACAGAGATATAATTTTGCCCCTGTACAAAGCATAGTAAGACTCTTCTGGAATATGCAGTCAGTTTTGGGCACCAGTTTCTCAAAAGGATATAGGAGAACTGGAGAAAGTGCAGAGAAGAGCAACCAAACTGATAAGAGGCATGGAGGAGCTCAGCTATGAGGAAAGATTAGAGGAACTGAATTTATTCACTCTTGAGAAGAGGAGAATTAGGGGGGATATGATCAACATGTACAAATATATAAGAGGTCCTTACAGTGAACTTGGTGTTGAGTTATTCACTTTACGGTCATCACTGAGGACAAGGGGGCACTCTTTACGTCTAGAGGAAAAGAGATTTCACCTCCAAATACGGAAAGGTTTTTTCACAGTAAGAGCTGTGAAAATGTGGAACAGACTCCCTCCAGAGGTGGTTCTGGTCAGCTCAGTAGATTGCTTTAAGAAGGGTCTGGATTCTTTCCTAAATGTACAGAATATAACTGAGTACTAAGATTTGTAGGTATAGTTGATCCAGGGTAAATCCGATTGCCTCTCGGGGGATCAGGAAGGAATTTTTTCCCCCTGCTGTAGCAAATTGGATCAGCTCCGCTGGGGTTTTTTTTGCCTTCCTCTGGATCAACTGTGGGTATGGAGTTGGGTGTATAGGATTTTACTGTGTTTTTTATTTTGTTTTTTTGTTTTTTGTGGTTGAACTGGATGGACTTGTGTCTTTTTTCAACCTGACTAACTATGTAACTATGATATTCAGATCCAACATCTGTTTTAGGAGCGGTTTTAACAACCATCTCCTTGCCAAAGTTTCTGGGGCCACATCGGTGAATATCTGCAAATCCATCCCTTCAAACACTATCGGGGGTTGTCCCCTCAGCTTCTTCCAGATTGCTTCTTTTTCTTCATAGAATCGGAACCTTATTATGACATCTCTTGGTCGCTCAGAGGTCGCTCTTTTCGAATTTCCTACTCGATGAACCCTTTCAATCCTGATTGGGTTATCTGCAGTTCTTTCCAGTATTGGATTAAATATCATCTGCGTTATTATCCTGAGGTCCTCACCCCTTTTCTCTGGTATGGACCTTATCCTCAAGTTTTGTCTCCGATTTCTGTTTTCCTGATCCTCTAATTTATAGAGAATATGTCTTTGTTGTAGTTGAATCTGGTCAATCTGGGCTTTTAATGTATTTGCTTCTTGTACTTGTTTCTCTATTTGTTCCTCTGCTGTTTCTATTCTGGAGAGCATATGGCCAAAATCAGTCCGTATGTTCTGTATTTCGCCTTTTATCACGTTTTCCAGTCTTAACAGCATCTCTGCCATTTCTCCTTTAGAGGGGGATTGAGTGTCTGCGCTTCGATCCTCCATCCTGCTGCTTTCCAGTCCACTCCCTATAGGTCCTTCCTCTATGGATGTTTCTCTGGAGATATCGCTCTGGGGTTTCTTATTTTCGGTCTTTTTTGCCTTATTCCCTTGTTGTTGCTTTGTTGTTCCCTGGGTGCCCGGGGCTCGCGGGCTTTCCCCTCTGGTCACAAATGGTCTTATTGAGCTTGTTGCTGTTGTATTACTCGGAGTAGTTGGAGGTCCCCCTTTTGTTGATCTACTCGTCATTCTGCTCATGTTAGTCTCCTTCTTTCTGATTCTCTTCCCCAGCTTGACCTCTTATTGGTGCAAAACTTAGTTTAATGGAATAAAACCAATTTGGGGTGTCAGACTGAGTAGGACTCGAGGTTCCGGAGTATATCTGATTTTTTTCTTCCTTCTCCCTTCTCTCCCCTCCTTTCCTCCCCCCGCTTTATTTCAGTCGGAGTTGTCAGGATACCACACTCCTGGGCCGAATATCCCAAGGATTTCTAATTTTTGTTAAATATTGTGTTCTGACTGCCTTCAGGTCTCCCTCCCCTTTCAATTTTTTACAAATCCTGTGAAGGGGGGGGGGAGGGGTCTCCAAAGGGAGAAAAAGGAAGATCCAACCCTGATGGCACCTGGGATTTTCCAAGAGAGGGGGAACTATAATTATCCTCAGTCCGCGGACTCAAATGGCCCTTGAAGGTTCAAGGAAATGGACCCCCTTTAGGATTATATTCCAAAACTTTAAGAAAAAACAAAAGAGGAGGAAAAAAGAAGGAAAAAAGACCAGACTATTTTCCACAGTTTTTGCATATTCCCAATTAAGGGGTAGGTAGTCCCATTCCATCGGTTAATATGTCCCTGTCCGCCCCTTTTTATCCCGGGCCGTCCAAGGAAATAGGAAGAAATATACTATTTTGAATCTACCCTTATGTGCCCGATCTATTCTGGGTGTCTCAAAAAAAAAAAAAAAAAAAAAGGGGGGGATATAGGTAGTCCACCCAGCTAATAGCCTAATAGCCTGATTAGCCGGTTACCGATAGTAGCAACTAACTTCCATGTGATTTAACACTGTCCCGCTGGTTATCTTGAAGTTCTCCTCTACTCCAACCACTTTATCCTCAATACTCATACGCTGGATAATACATATCATGCCATATCATACCATTTATATACCTTGCAGAGGACCTTGTAGAGGGGGGGAGGGGTTATCTCTTGTTTTCACAGGATTTTTTTTTTTTTTTTTTTTTTAAGATTTAAGTCGCCTCTCCTCCTTAGAGTCACCTCTCCACCTCCTCACCCCTTGCCATACTCCAGGTCTTCCACCAGGTCCTTGCCGTACACCAAGTCTTCCCTCAGGACCTCAGAATAAAGTGCTTTAAAGTGCTATGTGCTTTTTAGATTTACTTATATCAATATATCAGTTTTTTTATCACAACCCAAAAGTACCATAACACACTTTTGCTTTCCAGATACTTAGATAACAGCAGAGTAATTCCAGATCTTTTTACTGCATTTTACTGCATTGATATTGTTTTCAGCTCACCTTCTCCCACTGGGGGTTTCCCCTACCTTACCTCCGTGCCTCCGTCTTCTGTGCTTATGCATGAGGGGAATACAGGCATCTGGGAGCAGACCTTGGTGGAGGTAGGCGTCCGACTTTTTGGATCTGGCTGCCTCAATCCTCCCGCTGCATAGTCCGCTCACTGCCTTGGATCCGACCATCCATCTCCAATCCTTACCAGCTGTGTGCCAGAATGGCTACACTGTACATCGTACCCGAGGCTACGGCAGCCCGTGTGATGCAGTGACCCGCTCCCGCCGATTGCGTCCGCGGCGTCCGACTGATCAGCCTTCTGCTAGGTAGGCGGCGTGCGGACAGAGGCTGCTGCTGTTTGCCGTCTCCTCTCCTCTCCCTGTCAGCGCGGTCCGTCCGTCCCCATATCCGGCAATCCCACAGCTCTTCACTCCCCCCACCTACGAGCACGCCACGTCCTCACGTGCATGTAAAGCTATCATGTCTTAGGCCTAGTACACACGAGAGGATTATCCGCTGGAAACGGTCCTCCGGACCGTTCCCGCGGATAAATCCTCTGGCGGATTTTGATCTGATGGTTGTACTAATGACACGGCGACGTGCGCGACGCTGGAAGGTAAAGACTTCCCACGCATGCGTCGAATCATTATGATGCATGCGAGGGAGGGGATCGGACGGATTGATCCGGTGAGTCTGTACAGACCACCGGATCAATCCGCTGGACAGGATTCCAGCGGATAGATTTCTTAGCATGCTAAGAAATTTTTATCCGCTGGAAATCCATCGGCCTGAAAAAAATCTGCGGATAAATATCTGCTGGGCCGTACACACCACAGGATCTATCCGCTGGAACTGATCCACGGATAAATACCAGCGGATAGATCCTCTCGTGTGTACGGGGCCTTAAGCATTGATTCAGAAACATTTAATTCATAAAAATATCACTGAATTTAAAATCTAACACCCAGTAGGTATCATTCCTGATACCAAGTGGCTCGTTTTAATATGGTCATCAGTTTTGCCAGACACTGGCTTCGTCAGGGGATTTAGGACTAGATCGTCTCAATAGAAGGCTCTAAAATAGAACAAAACAGTTTTAACAGTTCCATCAGTTACAGTACAGTCTACAAGTCATTGTTATTATTCAATGAATTTCAAGCATGATAGTTTGGCTGGGATAAGTGGCGAGGCATCAGAAACCGTAGTCCCAATGAAAAGGTGCCAAAAATGACCCATGGATCCCTACTAACCCACATACTGGACCACCCTAACAAGAGAGGGGGAGACAGAAATATCCATTGGGGCAGATAAAAAACCTACCCAAAGTTCCACATGCAGCCTGGTGGGGTAGCCCCTCAGGGGGGGTGATGTATCCTGACCCCAATGTGGCAGCTAAGACAGATATTAAACAATAAAGTTAGAATTCTCTATATTAAAGGATAGGACCTCACAGTATATTTGGCGAGTACATTGATGTAACAATATCGTTAGTCAGATAAAAAGATAAATGTGAATAAAATATAAAAAATAAAATAGAAAAAACAAAAACAAAACAACAAACAAAACGTCTATACAGCCAGGCCTACCTGAGAGTCTGATGATAAAATCAAAGTTCAGATTAGGACAAACTGAGAATAAGTGCAGAGACACTGGATGACCAGATTGTGTCCGAATGGGAAATAGATAGGGAAAATATATGTATACACATACTGAGTAGCGTTAAACTGCAATATGTCTGTATCAGGAGAGTGTTAAAATGTGTTACACAAAATTTGAGCAGCCTGGATATAACCAGGGTTCAATAGAGGACAATACCTGCAGTAAGGAAAATTTCTTAAGGAAAGAGGGAAAAACGAAAAAACGAAGGGATTTAAATGAAGGCTTCCCAGGTGATGCTAAAAAGCATCCGTAACAAAAATTCCATTAGCCGCACTTACCGTGTGCTCATAGAGGTCACTGTGACAGTGTCCATGTCAGTAGCAGACCTCATGAGACGAGCGGCGCCAATTTATAGCCGCTCCGGCATGCAGTAGTGACGTCATTACGTCAATTGGCCAAAGAGTCAACGTGCGGCCGTCGCGCCTACAACCCCCGCAATGCCGCATCATGGGTAGACGCCAGCCCATAGGCGGCTCAGCATTAAGGGAAGGCACGCACGTCCCAACCACCACATAGAGGAGACGCAAAGCGGCAACCAGGGGCAGGACGGGAACAGAGGTGATCCCGTTATAGCTGCCTGTAGCAGCCATCGGATTCAAAAATAAAAAATAAAAATTACAGTAGCATAAATCACGCCCCCAACCTACATATGTGGTTAAAAAAAAAGAAATAAGACCAGAAGCTAAGGGGAAACGAACCGGGGCATGCAGAAACCGATGGAAGGATATATGGGGGTAGGGAAACACACAGGGACACAAGTGCACCAAATAGGGGACCATTTAGGATCCATTCCATTCCCACTTGTGGGAGGACCCAATTTTAGGTAGTGACGCCTAGCCAGAGATCCGAGCCAGAAAAAACAATAGATTAACATGACAAGAATTACTCTAATACTGTAAATATGCTATATGTTCCAAAATCAAATTTCAAAAAGAATTATAACGATATAAATACAATGTTACACTGAATGTAGATTATATCCAAAAAAAGGAAGAAAACCCAATTATTTGTTACTAAATAATAATATAGATACAACCCCCAATAGATGGGGATAGTTCAGTTATGTCAGTCCAAGCTGAAGTGTGCCCCAGGGATGGAAGGTGGGGCACTAATTGGTTACCAGAAAAAAACAGCCTATGGTCAGATTAGGAGAAAGGGACATGATGGAACATTGTGTGGGAGGAGGGGGAAATGGTTAGATCCAAAGGGGGCTCTCATAGGCAGGACAAAATAGCAGATGCCAAATTTATTTTACATATTTATTGTGTAAATTAATTATAAGAAAGGCTTGAAACTAATGTATTAGTTTAAGCCAGGGAATTTAATGGCATCTAACTGGTGTATCCACCTAGTTTCAAGTTGGAGCAAGGTCTGATCAATTCCTCCACCACGGACATGCAGAGGTACATGTTCCAAAGCTGAGAAATTTATGGCGTTAGTGTCGAATGTCATGTAGGCACCCCATGTGTCTGTTTAGGGCAGTGGTCATTAACCTTTTGTATAGTGGGTTGACGTGGTCTTTAACCACTTCCCGCCCGCATCGCGGCGATCGGTGATGCGGGGTGTCAGTCTGACACCCTGCATCTCCGATCTCGGTAAAGAGCCTCCGGCGGAGACTCTTTACCACGTGATCAGCCGTGTCCAATCACGGCTGATCACGATGTAAACAGGAAGAGACGTTGATCGGCTCTTCCTCACTAGCGTCTGACAGACGCGAGTAGAGGAGAGCCGATCGGCGGCTCTCCTGACAGGGGGGGTTCGCGCTGATTGTTTATCAGCGCAGCCCCCCCCTCGGATCGCCACACTGGACCACCAGGGATGCCCACCCTGGAGCACCAGGGTGGAAAAAAAACGCCCGAAAAAAAAAAAAAAAAAAAACGCCCGAAAAAAAAAAAAAAAAAAAAGAAATAAAAAAAAAATGCCAGTCAGTGCCCACAAATGGGCACTGACTGGCAACCTGGCAAAAATCAGTGCTGCCACCCCAGTGTCCATCAGTGCCACCCCAGTGTCCATCAGTGCCACCCCAGTATCCATCAGTGCCACCCCACAGTGCCCATCCATGCCCAGTGCCCACCTATCAGTGCCCATCTGTGCCACCCATAAGTATCCATCAGTGCCGCCCATGAGTGCCCATCTGTGCCGCCTATGAGTGCCCATCTGTGCCACCCATGAGTGCCCATCAGTGCCGCCTATGTGTGCCCATCAGTGCCGCCTATGTGTGCCCATCAGTGCCGCCTATGTGTGCCCATCAGTGCCGCCTATGTGTGCCCATCAGTGCCGCATACCAGCGCCGCCAATCAGTGCCACCTCATCTGTGCCCGTCAGTACTACCTCATCGATGTCCATCAGTGCCATCTCATTGGTGCCCATTAGTGCCGCCATATCAGTGCCCGTAATTGAAAGAGAAAACTTATTTACAAAAAAATTAACAGAAAAAAATAAAAACGTAATTTTTTTTCCAAATTTTCAGCCTTTTTTTAGTTGTTGCGCAAAAAAAAAAATCGCAGAGGTGATCAAATGCCACCAAAAGAAAGCTCTATTTGTGGGGAAAAAAGGACGCCAATTTTGTTTGGGTACAGTGTAGCATGACCGCGCAATTGCCATTCAAAGTGCGACAGTGCTGAAAGCTGAAAATTGGCTTGGGCGGGAAGCTGCGTAAGTACCTGGTATGGAAGTGGTTAATATGCTTTAGAAATTGTCTCTTTGTTTTACCAACGTAAAAACATCCACATTGGCAACTTTCCAGGTAAACAACACCTACAGTTTGGCATGTGATGCGAAATTTAGGTTTGTGGATTTTACCATTCGGTAGAAGAGTAACATTATTGTTACTGATAAATGGGCAAACATCACAGTGACCGCAGGAAAACGTGCCCCTAGATGTAGGCATATGGCCATCTTTTCATGTGTGATGACTTTTTACAAGACGATCCCTTAAAGAGGGAGTTCGTTTAAATGTGATTTCTGGGTACGGTTTAACATACTTAGAGATTATGTTGTCTGCTCTAAGCAGGGGCCAGAACTTCTTGAAGATCTGTCTCATTTGTACATGTTGTTGCGAGAACTGAGTCACTATTCTAACAGAGTTGGTGTCTCCATGTTGTTTTTTAGCACTTGAATGAATAAGGGTCGAGCGGTCCAGCTTAATGACCTTATTAAAGGATCGTTTAAGCAAGGAACGGCTATAACCACGGGAATGTAATCTCGAATACAATTTGTTTGCTGCAGTGTGGAAATCTGTATCCTTGGTGCAGTTTCTCTTGAGCCTGAGAAACTGACTATAGGGGATACTGTCTAACAAGTGTTCAGGGTGTGCGCTAGTTGCATGGAGGATGGTATTGCCTGCTGAGGGCTTGCGGTATAAAGATGAATGCAGGCAGCCTGCCGGGTCGACATGGATTCGTAGATCCAGGAAGTTCACAACGGTCTGGCTGCATTCCATAGTATAGTAGGAATTGATTGCCAACTGATTCATTAAGTATGTGAGCTTGTCTCTAGTACCGGACCAAAGGATAAGAATGTTGTCTATATATCTGTACCATGTTATGACATTTGAAAGCAAACTAGACAGCCGAGAGTCTGAAAAAATCTCCTTCTCCCACCCCCCAGATACAGGTTTGCGTAGCTAGGGGCACATCTGGTCCCAATAGCCACTCCCTGTATCTGGAGGAAGTGGGAGGAGCCAAACATAAATACATTTCATGTTAGGATACATTTCAGTAGCTTTAGAACAAAGTCATTATAGGGATCGGAGGCTGTGCCACGTGCCTGAAGCTCAGTAGATATGACTTCCAGGCCTCTGGCATGGGGAATACAATTGTATAAACTCTCCACATCGAGGGCTACCAGCCATGATCCTGGAGGAATAGATTTGCCATCAATAGTTTGAAGCAAGTGGATCGTATCTTTTACATGAGAGGGAAGAGAGGTTACATGGGGCAATAGGTATCTATCCACCAATGCGCTTGCATTCTCAGTTAAGCCTTTACATCCCAAGACGATGGGTCGTCCTGGGGGATGTTCAAGTGACTTGTGTACTTTTGGGAGCGCATAGAAAGTAGGGATTTTAGATGCCTTGACGTTCAAAAAGTTCCAAGTGTTTAAATCAATAATGCCTTTCTGGTAAGCTCCAAAAATCAGGTCGACATACTCCTTAGAGAAATTTTCAATCAGTGTTCTTAAAATGGGTCTGTACCAATCCTTTTTGCCAAGGATGTCGAGGCACATGTTTTCATACACCCCGACATCCATGACAACAACATTTCCACCCTTATCGGCTGGTTTTATAATCAGATTGGGGTGATTTTGTAAATCGGACACAGCCTTCAATAGGACAGGAGACAAGTTCCTATCGGCTTTGTTGGCTAAATCCATATTGTTAATTTCATTTGTCACCTGCTGAACGAAGGCCCAAAGATTGGGATTGGTCTGTAAGGAGGGGAAAGCCTGAGATTTTGGTTTATACGAGGCAGGATAGGGGAAGGTGACACCAGGAACGACAACCCCCAAGGGCATGGTCGCGGTGTCATCACCGGTGTCACCCTCCTCCCAGAGACACATCAAATCATCCATGGCCTGGAGTTCCAGGTCTGTGTATTCCATAAGGGAAAAATCAACACCACCAGTTTGTTTGGGCTTGTTGTACAGTAATTTAAATAAAAGTCGTCTAGCAAATAAATGAGTGTCCTTAATTAGTTGAAATCTATCCATGTCTGCTGAAGGGCAGAAGGTCAGACCTAAACCAAGGACATAAATTTGCTCCCTCATCAAGGACTCGGAGGAGAGATTGATTACCTCTAATCCTGTAGCTCCTGATTCGGAGCTAGAGGAGTTGGGGTCAGATTTTGCTCTTGGCTCTTTCCTAAAAAAATGGGAGCTATCTTGGGGTCAATTTGCTTTGCACTAGCCGGGAACATCGTAGAAATTAAGGGCTCGCTTACCCGTCATATAAGAGATGATGATAGAGCAGAAGGAATGGATGGAGTAGCTCCAGTAGAAGGTAACAGTGTAGAATTAGAGATAGTCGCGGTGGTAGAAGATCTACCATACAGTGGAGTGGACGAGTGCGTATTTAAAGGTGCGTTGCGAACCGGTTGTGACTTACGATTACCGGATGGACCGAAGGTGCGATGTAGTGAGTCCAAGGATGCCACGGTACGGTCCCCCTTCCTCTTCTTAGGGAATCTGTCCTGAGAAAAATCATGATGAATGAATGAATGACTTGTATAGCGCAACGCATGCGAACTGAATCGCCTCTGGGCGCTTTTTCCAGCCAGTATCTGCTTGGCTGGTGCGGTCATTTTTACCCCGTAGGATCATGACACGCTAGGGACACACAGTCATACACACATATATACTGGGCCAATTTGGACAAGATCCAATTTACCTACCAGCATGTCTTTGGAGTGTGGGAGGAAACCGGAGTACCCGGAGGAAACCCACGCAGACACAGGGAGAACATGCAAACTCCAGGCAGATGGTGTCGTGGTTGGGATTCGAACCAGCGAACCTTTTGCTGCTAGGCGAAAGTGCTACTCACTGCACCACTGTGCTGCCCATCATGATAAGTCGTTGATGTACTGGGTGAAACAGAGACAGAGGCAGAGACCGTATTAGGCACTTCAGTGTGGGTTTTTGGGGCATCAAAATTAGATGGTTTGGTAAATTTGGGAGGCGTGGTTTGATTCCACTTATAAGCATATCTGTTGTCATGGGCTAATTTGTCCCTTTGAAATTTGCTTTCTTTGGTGTTAATGATACTTAATGTGTACTCCTCCAAGTGTGCCTTCAGGTTCTTGTCCCTGGTAGCAAACCTGGAGGAGGCAGATGCTGGTAAATAATCAGAGTACCAGGTACTGATTTGTACATCGATCTGTTCCAGTTAGATTTCATATTGTTTACACAAAATAGAGATCATTTCATGGGAACAAGTTTGTAAGTTATGTTCCCAGGATTGTTTCAAAGAATCATTAACCTTGCGAACATTTGGAAAAATTTGAATCATAAGTCCCCATGGAACCACATGATTCTCCATATATTTCTCAAAGTAGGCCTTGTGACAATAGATTCTAGACTTCTTCTCCAAAAGGCATTGAAGTCGCATAAAGATTTGGTCGAAACTTTGTTTAAGTAACTGTTTTAGATTGAGGTTAGCAAGCATGAACTTATGAGAAGGAATGAGAGGAGATGGAGAAGAAGGTTCTTCAATAGGTTCTGAAAGTCTCGAAAGAGAGTCCGCTTTGCCATTTTTTGCACCTGGCCTATAGGTGATTAAAAAATCAAATCTATCAAAAAAAGACTCCAGCGTACTTGTCTTGATGAGAGGGTTTTGTTAGACTTGAGATATTGCAAATTGCGATGATCAGTATAAATTAATATGGGATTTGTTGAACCTTCTAGTAAGTGACGCCAGTTTTCGAAGGCGCATTTAATTGCAAGTAATTCTTTTTCACCGATACGGTAGTTACATTCCGCTAGATTTAAGGTCTTTGAAAAAAAATGCAACAGGATGAAGTGGCCTTTTCTGCAAGTAGGTGTAGGCCATTTCAAAATACAAGCTACTTTGGATTGATCCATATGAATGCTTTTTGGAGAGATGATAAAGCCAAGAAAGGAGATGGTAGTTTGTTCAAAGACACATTTTTCAAGTTTGGCATAAAGGGAATGAGCTCTGGGTCTTGCAAGCACCCATCTAATATGTTTTCGATGTTGCATTAAGTTGTCTGAGTAAATAAGTATGTCATCTAGATATACAGCTACGCATATGTCCATGAGGTCTCTAAAGATATCATTCACAAAGCTTTGAAAAGTTGTTGGAGCATTGCACAAGCCGAAAAGGAATGACTGTATATTCGAAAAGTCTGTAAGGTGTGTGGAAGGCGGTCTTCCATTCATCACCAGATTTAATACTAATCAAATTGTAAGCGCCTCTGAGGTCGAGCTTAGTGAATACGGTAGACGCTTGCAATCTTTCGATCAACTCGGGAATGAGGGGAAGAGGGTACCGATTCTTCACTGTGACTTTATTCAAGGCGCAATAATCTATTATAGGTCTCAAACTAGCATCCTTGTTCCTGACAAAAAAACATTCCAGCACTGGCAGGTTTAATAAAACCCTTTTTGAGGTTGTCCTGTAAGTATTTCTTTAAATGTTGGAGTTCAGGTTGAGAAAGTGAATAGATCCTGCCCGTAGGTATAGGGGTACCTGGCAATAGTTCGAAGGGACAGCCATATATCCTATGAGGAGGCATAGGGCCAGATCCACAAAAGAGATACGACGGAGTAACTGCTGTTACTCCATCGTATCCCTTGTCCTAACTTTGGAACTGATCCACAGAAGCAGTTTTCCAAAGTTAGGCAGAAGATCCGGCATGTGTAATTGAATTACACTGCCGAATCTTAGGATGCAGTACCGCATCCGCCGCTGGGGGCATTTCGAGTCGAAATGCCGCTTCTAGTATGCAAATTAGCACTTAAGGCGATCCACAAAGCTTTCCAGCTTCGTTTTTTCGCTGTAAGTTTTAGTTTGCAAGTGTAAAACTAGGGCTGGTGTTACAAAGTGTAAACTAGTAACACCATGTAAAAGCCCATTCCAGCGACGGCATTTGGTATGTATTCCCGAGGGAGAACTCCACGGCAATTTGTAAAAACAAAACCGGCATGGGTTCCCCCCCAGGAGCATACCAGGCCCTTAGGTCTGGTATGGGTTGTAAGGAGACCCCCCCTACGCCGAAAATTCGACGTAGGGGTCCCCCTACAATCCATACCAGACCTGTATCCAAAGCACGCTACCCGGCCGGTCAGGAAGGGAGTGGGGACGAGCGGGCGACCCCCCCCTCCTGAGCCGTGCCAGGCCGCATGCCCTCAACATGGGGGGGTTGGGTGCTCTGGGGCAGGGGGGCGCACTGCGGGCCCCCCCACCCCAGAGCACCCTGTCCCCATGTTGATGAGGACAGGACCTCTTCCCGACAACCCTTGCCGTTGGTTGTCGGGGTCTGCGGGCAGGGGCTTATCGGAATCTGGGAGTCCCCTCAAATAAGGGGGCCCCCAGATACCGGCCCCCCACCCTAAGTGAATGGATATGGGGTACATCGTACCCCTACCCATTCACCTGGAGGCAAAAAGTAAAAGTTAGTAAACACACAACACAAGGGTTTTTAAAATAATTTATTATTCTGCTCCGGAGGCCCCCCCTGTCTTCTTTATTAGCTCTATTACCAGGGGGGGCTTCTTCTTCCACTCTCCGGGGGTCTTCTTCTACTCTCCGGGGGGGGTTTCTTCTTCCGAGAAGAAGATGACGTCACAGAAGACCGCGCTGCTGCCTGTTACTAATTGAGCTAACACACAAAGATAGCAGGCAGCCAGCGCTGAAGAAGAAGGCACCGGACATCTGCAGAAGAACCGGGGTTCGCCGAGTCAACAGCGGAGAGCGGCGAAGATAGAAGAAGACCCCCGGAGAGCGGAGAAGCCCCCCCCAGAGAGCGGAAGAAGAAACTCCCCCCGGAGAGTGGAAGAAGACCCCCGGAGAGTGGAAGAAGAAGCCCCCCCTGGTAATAGAGCTAATAAAGAAGACAGGGGGGGCCTCCGGAGCAGAATAATAAATTATTTTAAAAACCCTTGTGTTGTGTGTTTACTAACTTTTACTTTTTGCCTCCAGGTGAATGGGTAGGGGTACGATGTACCCCATATCCATTCACTTAGGGTGGGGGGCCGGTATCTGGGGGCCCCCTTATTTGAGGGGACTCCCAGATTCCGATAAGCCCCCGCCCGCAGACCCCGACAACCAACGGCAAGGGTTGTCGGGAAGAGGTCCTGTCCTCATCAACATGGGGACAGGGTGCTCTGGGGTAGGGGGGCCCGCAGTGCGCCCCCTGCCCCAGAGCACCCAACCCCCCCATGTTGAGGGCATGCGGCCTGGCACGGCTCAGGAGGGTGGGGGGGCGCTCGCTCGTCCCCACTCCTTTCCTGACCGGCCGGGTAGCGTGCTTTGGATACGGGTCTGGTATGGATTGTAGGGGGACCCCCTACGTCGATTTTTTCGGCGTAGGGGGGTCTCCTTACAACCCATACCAGACCTAAGGGCCTGGTATGCTCCTGGGGGGTGAACCCATGCCGGTTTTTTCTTTGAAAATTGGCATGGAGTTCTCCCTCAGGAATGCATGCCGAGCGACGCTGTCATTTTTTTTTCCCCGACGCAACTTTTTTAAGCCGGCGCGATCCACAAAACTCGGCGTAACGTAACTTCGCGCATGCGCAGTATGGCCGGCGCGGGAGCGCGCCTCATTTAAATGGGAATCGCCCCATTTGAATAGGAACGCCTTGCGCCGGCGGAATTTTAGTTACACGGCCTGAAATTTCTAGATAAGTGCTTTGTGGATCGGGCACTTAGGTAGAAATTTTAAGGCAGTGTAACTTAAATGGGATTTTTTAAGTTACGCCAGGTTTTTGTGGATCTGGCCCAATGTCTCCACAATCTTCTCACTGAATACATCAGTAAATTCCTGATATCCAGGTATCTCCTGGAAGGCAAAGGTGGAACAGAGGAGCAACTTGGTAACAAGTCTGTTTGCAGTAAGGAGAATGCAGAACTACAGTTCCTTGGTCCCAGAGAACAGTAGACATATGTAGCTTGAGCCATGGTAGACCCAATACAACTGGAAAAAGAGGAGATATAATAATGTCAAAAGACAAAAATTCACTGTGGTTTTCTCCACAAGACGTCAATAGAGGTTGAGTTTGATACAAGATAGGCCCTGACTCGAGTCGTGTGTATTAACACCGCTCCCATTCACTTGCATTGTTTTTCTCGACAGCGCGACTTGGGACGACTTGAGGCGACTTCAAGTCGGATCCCAAGTCGCCCCAGTGTGAACCGGCTCTTAAGAGCATATTGACATTCAATATTGCCCGTCAGAGAAGATGACTGCCGATGTACTCACCAAATCTTTGATGAAGGAACATCATTATTATATCCAGAAGAAGCTGAATGTAATTTGACAAAGCATGTGCTGTTGAGAAGGGGTTTTGGAAGGAGAACAGCATGTAAAGTACTATGAACTATATACTGTATGCATTATACTTATCTATGCAGCAGGTGGCGCTACAGCATTATATGATATGACAGGATGTACCATCTATCTAAGTTCAGTGCACTTGTTTGTGGTTAGTTCCAGTTTCATGTTTCTCATGCTGTTGTGTAAGACATGTTCTTTAACTGCTTGCCGACCAGCCGCCACAGTTATACGGTGGCAGGTCGGCTCCCCTGCGCGAGAGCCGTAGCTATACGTCGGCTCTCACGCAGGCCACTAGGGGAGCGTGCTCCCATGCGCTTGCCCCTAGTGGCCTGCGTGAGAGCCGACGTATAGCTATGGGCTCTCGCGCAGGGGAGCCGACTGTGTGCGATCGCCGCCGGGCACACGCGATCGCTCATTACAGAGCGAGGACCGGGAGCTGTGTGTGTAAACATCCGTAAGACCCCCACAACCATCTAGCTGGTGTCATGGGTGTTAGCAGGGTATTGAAATAATCCACTGGAAGCTTCTTGTTTGCAGCAATAGCTTTTATGAAGGATTCCACCTAAACACACAGCTCCTGGTCCTGTCAGGGAGAGAAATGCTGATCTTCTGTTCATACAATGTATGAACAGAAGATCAGTAATTTCCCCATGTCAGTCCACCCCCCCCCCCTACAGTTATAACACACCCAGGGAACATACTTAACCCCTTCCCCGCCCCCTAGTGTTAACCCCTTCACTGCCACTGGCATTTTTATAGTAATCCAATGCATTTTTATAGCACTGATCGCTATAAAAATGCCAATGGTCCCAAAAATGTGTCAAAAGTGTCCGAAGTGTCCGCCATAATGTCACAGTACTGAAAAGAAAAATCGCTGATCGCCGCCATTACTAGTAAAAAAAATATTAATAAAAATGCCATAAAAATACCCCCTATTTTATAAACGCTATAACTTTTGCGCAAACCAATCAATAAACGCTTATTGCGATTTTTTTTACGAAAAATATGTAGAAGAATACGTATCGCCTAATCTGAGGAAAATATTTTTTTTTATATATTTTTGGGGGATATTTATTATAGCAAAAAGTAAAAAATATTCATTTTTTTTCAAAATTGTCGCTCTATTTTTGTTTATAGCGCAAAAACTAAAAACCGCAGAGGTGATCAAATACCACCAAAAGAAAGCTCTATTTGTGGGGAAAAATTTGGGAGCCACGTCTCATGACCGCACAATTGTCAGTTAAAGAGATGCAGTGCCGAATCGCAAAAATTGTTCTGGTCTTTGACCAGCAATATGGTCCAGGGGTTAAATGGTTAATCCTTCATAAAAGCTATTGCTGCAAACAAGAAGCTTCCAGTGGATTATTTCAATACCCTGCTAACACCCATGACACCAGCTAGATGGTTGTGGGGGTCTACGGGGAGGGAGGGTTATCAGAATCTGGAAACCCCATTTAAAAAAAAGGTAGCCTTTAGATACTGTCATGTGTATTAGGTACAAAATACCCCTATCCTGACAGACTCCATGGCAGACTACGTGTGGGTTAATCCCGCCTCCTCTCCAATGCTATAGGACCCCATACCTATAAGTTTAAGCTCACCACGCTGGACTGTGTTCCTTTTTTGTCCTCCTCCATCACGTGCTTCCTGTATGATGTCCAGTCAGATGTTCCTGCTTTTGGTTCCAAGATTTGCGGTCCAACCCAGGGCCCAGCTATAAGCGGGCGAGTAGTTTTTGGGCTCAGAATATCCCTATGGTGGAGGGGAGGTGGCCCTTGTGTTCTTAGATGGACGTCAGGCAGAAGCTCTTCCATCGGCTGGCAAAGGTCTGAAAGCTTCTCATATATTAACATGCATGGAAGACATTTTTGTTTGTATGTTTGTCTTAAACCTTTTTCCTTCCTATGTCTGTATATCGCTGCCTCTTGGCTCTGGAACACTTCTGCGTTCCAGAACGCCGCACCTCTTCCGGGTTTCCGGCCGCCGTACGTCTGCGCATGCGCGATTCCTCGGTGAGACCGAGGCTTGGTTTTTGCGCATGCGCGGAGCGGCGGTGGGGTCCGTGGCCACACAGTTGCCGTTCGAACGGTCTCCACGGTGCAGGTGCGGAGGCCGGCGATGATGTCTTGCGGCGGAAGCTTCAAGTCGCGGCGAGCCCCTGACAGGTGGATATTCCTATGGGCAGTCAGTGATGGCCTTCTAGAGCCAGCACCACTAAGGGCAAAGTAAGCACTGAAGTTTCTTGCTAGTATCCACCCACTTAAATGGGTGGTTACATGTTTTTGTGTATATATGTGTATATGTATATATGTATATATGTATTTGTGTACATATGTGTATATACATGTATGTGTATTATTAATTGTATTTGGTAGGGGCTGTATATGTTATTGTCCAGGATACTTATGTTCCTAGCTCAAGTGGTGTTTGTTTCCTCTGGTGTTGTTGTCTATGGTCGGTTGTTCTGGGAACCATGGACAGGTCTCCGCCCTTGTGTGGCCAGCCCTCTCGCACAAAGGTTGCGCAGATGAAGGGCGGGGGATGGTATGCACAATGTTTTATTCATTGGGAGGCACTATTGCTATCCTAGTTTTCCCCCCTCCTTAGTACTGTCCTCTTTTACAGCCAGGCTAGATCAGACCGAGTAGATAAGTCCTTGCCAGGCCACATCACATTCCTCCGTCAGCCAAAGGAGCGGTTCACATTCCTCCGTCAGACAAAGGAGATGTTCACATTCCTCCTTTCAAACAATGGAGATGTTCACATTCCTCCTTCAAACAATGGAGATGTTCACATTCCTCCTTTCAAACAATGGAGATGTTCGAATTCCTCCTTTCAAACAATGGAGATGTTCACATTCCTCCTTTCAAACAATGGAGATGTTCACATCTTTCTCCTGAAGGCCAAGTGGTCCGACTCCGATCGAGTGTTGGTGGGCAGAGCGTTCCACAGTTGAGGTCCCTGGACTGCAATCCTTCGATCTCTTTTGGACTTGTATCTGGCTTTGGGTATCTGGACAAGGTTTTGATTGGTGGATCGTAGAATACGATTTGGGTTGTGGGCTTTTATTTTTTCGCATAGATATTGGGGGGCGTTTCCATGAATGCACTTGAAAGTGATTCTGTCTTTTACTGGCAGCCAGTGAAGGGATCTCAGTGAAGGTGAGATTGATTCCCATGTTTTTTTGCCAGTCACTAGTCGAGCGGCCGTATTTTGAACGACTTGCAGACGAGTGATTTGGTATTTGGGGAGTCCGAGATAGAGGGCATTTGCATAGTCCAGTCTGGAATTGATAATTGTTCCCACCACGACTGCAACGTCTTCTTTGGAATAAAGGGGGTGAGTCTGCGTAGTAGGCGCAGCAGATGGTGCGATCCGCTGACTACTGACCCTATTTGTGCATCCATTGTCATGTTGGTGTCAAAAATTATGACTCCGAGACTTTCGACTTTGGCGCTGGGGGTGATGGATTGACCCAGAATGGGCGGGGGCGTCATTTCGTAAAAGGCTAAAAACTTTTTTTTTTTTTAGAAAAAGCAGGCCGAGTCATGCCCTGTTGTTCCCTGGTGATCTGTTTTTTAGTTTGTTTTTTTTGCTCTCCTTTTTTCTTTTCCTTCTATTTTTTTTCCTCCCTGACTTTATTTATCTATTTCCAGTTATGTTTTCTGCGCTTAGACACTGCCCTGACGGGTCAGTATTTGGCGCATTATAAATCCATTAAATCAAATCAATCAATCATGTCGTTGCGGGATGATTTTTACGGTTGGCGGGATGATTTTTACGGTTGGCGTGAAACAGAAGAAGTTCTGTTTTTGAACCGTTGAGTTTAAGATAACTCTTTGTCATCCAGTTTTCTATTAAAGAAAGGCATTTCTCTAGTCCAAGAGAATGATCCTTTTTGTTGCATATGCGAAAATACAATTGTGTATCATCTGCATAAGAGTGATAAAGTAACTTCTGGTTACTGATGATTTCAAAAAGAGGGCGGAGATAGATATTGAACAGAACCGGCGACAAAGGGGAACCCTGAGGGACTCCACATGATACCGTCCGTTTTTCAGAAGTGAAAGGCCCTAATTTCATTCCTCCTTTCAAACTATAGAGATGTTCACATTCCTCCTTCAGCCACCGCTACCGCGGCCAGGACAGCCGAGTTCTGATGGGCAAAATTCTTGTGTATTCACAGCTATGCCCAGAAGAGACGACAACATTTAGAGTCTCTTGTCAAATATGTGGTGCAACAGTTCCCAAAGGAACCAGGCACATCCTACACACAGAGCCAGTCCACCACCTTATCTGGCTCCTTGGCTGATGAGGCCCAGGAGGATTCCGACCATCCCCAGCCCTTGGATGCCTCCCCTGATTCCTCGTAAAGCGAGATGGAGGGAGATGACTTTACTAGGGGGCTCCGACTACACCATAGTCTCCCCACTAGTTAAAGCAGTTTAAAGAGTCCCTATGTTAGAGGCTATCGCTGCTTCCCCAGAAAAGTAAAGATAATTTTTTGAAAGACATCTTTGAGGATTGGAGCAAGGAAAACAAGAAGTTTATGCTGAATACCCCTTCAAAGATGAAGTAAAATATCTGGAAAATGTTTCCCTTATCAATGCAACACTGATGGAGCTCAGCTATGAGGAAAGATTAGAAGAACTAAATCTATTCACTCTTGAGAAGAGGAGAATTAGGGGGGATATGATCAACATGTACAAATATATAAGAGGTCCATACAGTGTACTTGGTGTTGAGTTATTCACTTTACGGTCAACACTGAGGACAAGGGGGCACTCTTTACGTCTAGAGGAAAAGAGATTTCACCTCCAAATACGGAAAGGTTTTTTCACAGTAAGAGCTGTGAAAATGTGGAACAGACTCCCTCCAGAGGTGGTTCTGGCCAGCTCAGTAGATTGCTTTAAGAAAGGCCTGGATTCTTTCCTAAATGTACATAAAATAACTGAGTACTAAGATTTGTAGGTAAAGTTGATCCAGGGTAAATCCGATTGCCTCTTGGGGGATCAGGAGGGAATTTTTTCCCCTGCTGTAGCAAATTGGATCATGCTCTGCTGGGGTTTTTTGCCTTCCTCTGGATCAACTGTGTGTATAGAGTTGGGTGTATGGGATTGTATTGTGTTTTTTATTTTGTTTGTTTATTTTTTTGTGGTTGAACTGGATGGACTTGTGTCTTTTTTCAACCTGACTAACTATGTAACTATGTAACTATGATGCGACTAGCCAAACGGGTCATATTGCCGCTAGAGGATACGATATCCTTCAAGGATGGTCTTAAAAGAAGATAGTTCAAAGGCCTCAGAAAATTATATGGATCGGCCCGGAATGGCTTGCAAGCAGGCTCTAGCCCTTACGGTTACACCTGGGGCCCCGTACACACGGACGGACAGTCCGCTGAAAACCGTCCCCTGGACCGTTTTCAGCGGACATGTCCGCCCGGAGATTTCTGTCTGATGGTTGTACACACCATCAGACATAAATCCGCGTGTAAACAATACGTGGGGACGTGGCCGCGCCGTCGTGGCGACGTGGGCGGCCTTGAAGTTCAAAGCTTCCACGCATGCGTCGAATCAGTACGAGGCATGTGAGGGATGGCGGTCGGTCGGACATGTCCGGTGAGTCTGTACAGACGACCGAACACGTCCGACGGACAGGTTTCCAGCGGACAGATTTCTTAGCAGGCTAGGAAATTTTAGTCCGCTGGAAAAAGTCTGCTCGGCCGGGAATCCGGTCCGGTCGGTTGTACACACGACCGGATCTGTCCGCTGAAACTGTCCGTCGGACAAATATCAGCGGACAGATCCAGTCGTGTGTACGGGGCCTAAGGCTATGAAAGACTGGTTTACTCAGAGAAAGCCACATCGAAGATGCAGTACAGAGCGCTCAAGAGAAGCATGGGCGAGATTTCGGGTGTATGGGCAGCCTCATTCTCAGACCACTGGGCGATCAAGACGGTCTCCACAGGTCACACATGATCCTTTACCAGTGTTCCTCAATACAGATCAATTCCTATTCTGCTACCACGGTCAGAGGTATAGAAATAAGCGCTACAATCCTACATATATTCGCTGATAGTTCCAGGAATAGTGGTTCCCGCCCCGAAGAAGGAAGAATTCCAGGTCGTTTACTCCCCTTTCTTCCTAGTCCAAAGGATATCGGCTCTTGGTGCCTGGTAATAGATCTAATCTTCTTAATCAAGTTCATAAATCATGAAAATTCAAAATGGAGATCCTTTCTACCATTTGGAAAATCGGGCAAACCAGGCGATTGGTTAACCTCATTCGTTTTAAAGGATGTTTATTTTCAGATAACAGTGTCAGAAGGATTCTGCAAATACTTCAGGTTCCAGGTCAGGACAGGAACACCTACAATTCACTTGCCTCCCGTTTGGACAGACAACTTCAGCACAAGCCTTTCAAGACCTTTCTGCCTGTGGTGGCCCTTATCAGAACTTGAGGGGTTCGTTTGTACCACTATCTTGTCGATCTCCTGTTTTTATTCCAGGTTAGGTAGCAGTTGCTAGCTCGCAGGGAACAGGTCACCTCTACTCTGACTGAATTTGTGTGGCTCCTAATCCTGGAGAAGAGTAATCTAGAACCAGTACATCTTCTGGTATATCTAGGAGCTCAGTTCAACACTACGGAGAACATCATCTCCCTTCTAGAGGAGAAAATCCTGGTAATCAAAGGAAGATTCTCCCAGGCATTAGGCTCCTCACGCCTGGAGGCCTTGCAGTGCCCAAAAATTGTCGGCACAATGGTCGCTGTGGCCCCATGGTCAGTTGGGCGATGTGGAGGCTTTGTCCTGTTTAAATAGGACTTATTCAGGAATAGAGTTCAGGAGTCATCTATTAAATGGTTCATGTAACTACATCAATAAGGAACAGCCTTTTTCTTTTGGCTTCAGCATAAGAATATGCTTACATGCCATTCTCTTGTTCCCATTCATTGGTTAACAGTTACGTCCGATGACAGCAATACCGACTGGGGGCCCACTGCGAGTCGGATTAGGCACAAGGCAAGTGGGGCACACGTCTCTACAATCTGGTTTCGAATATCCTGGAACTTCGGGCAACATGGTGTGACCTTCGGTTCTTCTCTCACCTCCTGAAAGAGAAACGGGTGTAAGTGAAAATGGATAACACCACAGCGTGTTCCGTGTGAAAAAGCAAGGGGGCGCCCGAAGCCCCTCCGTACTCCAAGAAGTCAAGCTCATTATGTCTTGGGCTCAAAAGTTTTTTGATCAATGTTCCAGCAATCTATATTCCAGGGGCTCAAAATCTCCAAGCCAGCTTCCTAACCCGCAAATAGTTGGACTACAACAAGTAGTCATATCTGGCACAGCCGTTCCAATGGATCTTATCTCTGGGAGACGATCCCGAAGTTCATCTATTGGCTTTTCTCTGTAACTCCAAAATCAGGTAGTATTACACTCAGACGTTGTAGCCAAGCCTTCGGGGTGGACGCCTTGACAGGTCATTCTAACTTCACACTGCCCTCCCTCCACTCCCGAGAATCCTCAAGCTCTTTCAGAGACTCCAATCGGAGGCAGTCGAAATGGTGGGAATAGCATCTTACTGGCCGAGCAGGTCATGTTTTCCCCTCCTGACCCAGCGGAGCTTCTGGGATCCGTTGCCTCTCTCCCTCAGGCCGGATCTCTTTTTTCTCAAGTGGCAATCCTGCACCCGTGTCTGGCTATTCTGCAACTGAGGGTCTGGTTCTTGAGAATAAGAGGCTAGATTTCTCTCGGGTGTGCTTCAAGTGTATCTTCCTTCTTCAAGTTCAAGAAGATCCTAGCTCAAATAAGATCGGTAGCAAATATGGGCCGAGTTTGTGAATTCTCTTCCTCTGCGGAAAATCATACAGAGACCCTGGAATCCAAGATATTCTCAGCTTCCTTCAGTCCAGCCTAGATCTATCTTTATCCATCGTTTTCCTTAGGGTTCAAGTCTCCGCTTTGTTGGCCTTCTCCGGAACATCATGGGCCGGTCATTCGCTATTCCAGCAGTTTTTGTGGGGTAACGAGACTCAGGCCCAAGGAAGGGACCAAGGTTCCCCAAAGGGAATTTGCCTCTTGTCTTTGACTTGCTAACTACTCTCAACAACACGGAACGTACTTCAATCTCTATCAATGATTTGATTGCAAATTGGCTTTTCATCGCCATCACTTCTGCCTAGAGAGTTTCCGAGATTAGTGCTCTTGGTTGTCAGGAATCCTTTTTAAAGTTCTTTCCGGACCGGGTGGTCCTTACTCCCATACATTGGATCTAAGTCAAAAAGTTAATTCTGTACTTCATGAAAATCAGGAGATAGTGCTTCCTATGTTTGAATCTCCAGATGTTAATCCCTTGGATGTGGGTGAAACACTAATGGAATCCTTTCGAGTTACTTCATCTTTCAGACGTTCTGATCGCATGTTCATCTTGCACTCAGACATTAACAGAGGAAAAAGTGCTTTATCTTCAACAAATTGCGGCATATCCATTCAGCAGGCATATAGGGCGAAAGGTTTGGCCCCTCCAGAGGCAGTGACATCACATTCCACCAGAGGCATTGCTGCCTCATGGGTAGCAGCTGGGTACGTGGCTCCTGATGTCATCTGTGAAGCAGCCTTGTGATCATTGATTAATACCCTATATGTCACATCATTGCATAGAGGCTGCTTCTCTTTCCTCTGTGAACTTTAACCTAAGAATCCCGCCATTTGACAGGGGCAAAAAATAAAATAAAAATATTCACGCATACCTTCCCGTGTGGATAGGCTAGTTATTTCCCACACGTAGTCTGCCATTGAGTCTGTCAGGAAAACGGAAAATGTATTACCAAATACTTACCGTAATTTTCCTTTCCTGATAGACTCCATGGCAGACGGAGTTCCCACCCATGAGTATGAATATAAGAATTGGACTAAGAGTCGGCTAGAAACGGAACACAGTCCAGTGTGGTGAGCTTAAACTTATAGGTATGGGGTCCTATAGCATTGGAGAGGAGGCGGGGGTTAACCCACACGTAGTCTGCCATGGAGTTTATCAGGAAAGGAAAATTATGGTAAGTATTTGGTAATAAATTTTCCGTTATTTAATACCCATATTTACCAAAAAAATGTAAACTGTAAATAAACACACCACAGGTGTAGCACTACCCCTGAATGAGCTTCTGGTTTATTTTGGGTCAACGCTCTGGCTACCAACCCCTGAAAATTGGATCAAACCCTCCCTCGGCACAACTAGTATAATGGGAATTGTGAACCCCAATGACTTCTTGGAGGACACAATGGGGCTGATTTACCAAGCCTTTGCTCCATGATTCATGGAGCACCAAGAGAGAAGAAAACAAAAAAAGAAAAATGACTGCTGCACACCCTTAAGAGTTATTACTACGTTTTATTAAATATCAAAAAATAGAGCATAAAATGCATTAAAAACACACAGGTAAAAGGAATAAAATTTCCTCATAGCTGAGCTCCTCCATGCCTCTTATCAATTTGGTTGCTCTTCTCTGCACTTTCTCCAGGATATAGGAGAACTGGAGAAAGTGCAGAGAAGAGCAACCAAATTGATAAGAGGCATGGAGGAGCTCAGCTATGAGGAAAGATTAGAGGAACTAGATTTATTCACTCTTGAGAAGAGGAGAATAAGGGGGGATATGATCAACATGTACAAATATATAAGAGGTCCATACAGTGAACTTGGTGTTGAGTTATTCACTTTACGGTCATCACTGAGGACAAGGGGGCACTCTTTACGTCTAGAGGAAAAGAGATTTCACCTCCAAATACGGAAAGGTTTTTTCACAGTAAGAGCTGTGAAAATGTGGAACAGACTCCCTCCAGAGGTGGTTCTGGCCAGATCAGTAGATTGCTTTAAGAAAGGTCTGGATTCTTTCCTAAATGTACAGAATATAACTGAGTACTAAGATTTGTAGGTAAAGTTGATCCAGGGTAAATCCGATTGCCTCTCGGGGGATCAGGAAGGAATTTTTTCCCCTGCTGTAGCAAATTGGATCATGCTCCGCTGGGGTTTTTTGCCTTCCTCTGGATCAACTGTGGGTATGAAGTTGGGTGTATAGGATTTTACTGTGTTTTTTTATTTTGTTTTTTGTGGTTGAACTGGATGGACTTGTGTCTTTTTTCAACCTGACTAACTATGTAACTATGTAACTATGTAACTATGTAAACGCACAGCGGCACTTGCATTTTTAAAAGCACAAAAAGCCAATGTAATAGCACTAACTGAGACGCATGCAACAGGCCACTTACAATCGGCATTGAAGCGACCATGGGTGGGTTGGGCATACCATAGTACACATACCAATTTGTCCAGGGGAGTATCATTACTAGTGACGAAATCCACTCCGTTTGAGCTCGTATCTGTGAAGACTGACGTGGTGGGGAGGTATGTCTTCGCTCATGCGAAATTGGGAGGTAGCCCTATGTTGCTACTAGTATGTTATATCCCCCCCCATATAGCTCAGAGGTCATCTCGGAGGGATTGGCCTATATGGCACAACATCCGACGGTGCCGGCAGTGTGGATGGGGGATTTCAACATGACGATGGACCCATTCATGGACAGGCCGGAGAGAGATGGGGGACAGAGTACAGGACTTAGACAAACCAGACTTAGCCGACTATTTGCGGAGTTTGCCCTGGAAGATGTATGGAGGACTAGGAACCCTGGGGTACGAGCATACTCGTGCCACTCGACTAGCTATGCCACTATGTCCCGTATAGATTATGTGATGGTATCTAAACTTCTCATGCCCAGGGTGGTTGGAGCCGGGTTTGCACCGAGGGCCTTATCAGATCATTCACCCTGCTGGATTCAACTGTGTATCTCAGGGGACTCCCCCCGAAGGATATGGAGGCTTAATCCATTCTGGCTAACAGCACTGACGGAACACGACAGCATAGAAAGAGAATTAAACCACTTTTTGGCAGAGAGACAAGAGGAGGAGCGGATACTTTCTGGATGGGATGAGTTTAAAAATCAGGCACGTAGAGTCCTAAACACTAAAATAAATAGGCTGAAGGCATCTTCAAGGGTGATAGTCAGCAAGTCGGAGGAGGCGCTTCAGCTATTGGAGGAGGCATACAACACTCAACCTTCCCCTGAGAATCTGTCAAAAGTCAAGGTACAGGAGAGGGTGGTCTCTCAACTACACCTAGAAAAGGCCAAACAACGGGTTTTTTTCTGTAAAGCGCGTGTATATGAACACGGGGAGAAAGCAGGGAAAATGCTAGTGTACCTGGCACACTTAGAGGACAGACCGCCGGTAGTGGTTTCACTAGCTGGACCTGACGGCACTGTCACTGCCGACCCGCCGAAGGTGGCAGAACAGTTTAAACAATTCTATGAGGATCTATATCGGTCGCAGAGTCACCATACCGCGCAGGAGATACAGGACTACCTACACACATTGAGATTCCCCAGGCTGGGAGCAGGGCAGGCGCAGGAGTTGGAGGCCCCCATAACCACCCAGGAGATAGACACAGCGATCTCACAACTGGCTAAATCCAAAGCCCCGGGATTAGATGGCCTTCCCCTAGAATTTTATGCTACCTATGCTGAGACCCTAGTCCCTAAACTAAAAGTACTGTTTCAATCCATGTATGATCGGGGAGAGATCCCCTCCTCTATGCAGGAAGCACAAATTATTGTTTTGCCCAAACCAGGTAAGGATCCATTATATCCGGAATCATATAGACCTATCTCATTGCTGCCAGTGGATATTAAGATCCTAGCTAAAATTTTATCAACTAGACTGAATACAGTTATTTTATCTCTGATACACCCGGATCAGACTGGGTTTATGCCTGGGAAAAATACAGCGATGAATATTAGAAGGCTTTTCATGAACGTCCAGGCCCAACATGACAATGTCGGTACTCGGGTGGTGGTAGCGTTAGACACGGCTAAGGCATTCGACTCCGTTGAATGGCTCTATCTGTGGGAGTGCCTGAAAAACTATGGGATCGGTCAGAACTACATCAGATGGGTGAAGCTACTGTATCAGACTCCCAGAGCCAGGGTATTTGTAAACGGCTGGCTCTCGGACCAGATATCCTTGGAAAGGGGAACGAGACAAGGATGCCCACTATCGCCTTTACTGTATGCTCTGGCAGCAGAGCCACTGGCAATGGCCATCAGGACCAGCCCGGATGTGATGGGTTTGAAAAAAGGGGAGACATGGGATAAAATAGGCATGTACGCGGATGATACAGTCTTGTACTTGGCAGATCAGGGTCCCTCGTTGAGGGCGGCATTAAACATTATAGAGACTAATGGAAAATACTCAGGGCTTAAAATAAATTGGGACAAGTCTCGGATCCTCCCACTTGATCACTTCCCCCCGCAGGAGATAGTGCCAGACTTGCCTCTGAAAAGGGTAGATGAGATTAAATATCTAGGGGTGAAAGTTACACGGGATCTTAAAGAGTACGTCCCCCTAAATATAGAACCCCTCTTTCATATTATTAAATCTAGAACCCAAGCTTGGACGCGACTGCCATTAGGAATAATGGGCAGGATCAATCTAGTAAAAATGATACTATTACCCAAAATTCTGTATATGATATGGCATGCCCCTTTATACATACAGCAAAAGGTGTTTAAACAGATGGAGGCAATTCTAAAGTCTTTTGTGTGGGGATCAGGAAGACATAAACTGGCCTGGCATATCCTGAAGAATCCCACAGAGGAGGGGGGATGCGCCCTACCGGACTTACAGGACTATTATGTAGCATCCCAGCTCTCTCATGTATTTTTTTACAACACCTCGGAATCGCAGAGGTACAGGGCCCTAGTGTGCAATAAACCCGGTAGCCCACTTCACACGCCCACGCAGGCAATATTCAGGAAGAGTAGGGGGTCAAGTGGGTCATCCAGATTTGGAGCCGAAATACTGACACACCATCAGAAAATATGGGACATCGCCCTGAAGAGACAGGGTAGATCTCAGTTCCATTCACATACACCAATATGGAATAATGACTCCCTGCCTGAGTTAGCCAGGGTGCCAGACGCCGGAATATGGGCAGCATACAGGGTGCAGTATCTAGTACAGGTTTTGACGGAGACAGGAGTTAAGACATTCTCAGATCTAAGGGCAGAATTTGCGCTTCCCCAGCAATTTCAGTTTAGGTACCTACAGCTTAGACACGCACTCAGGAGTCAGCTGGCCAATATAGTAGTAGATCTCCAGCCCATACAGGTGTTGAATATTATTTTTGGATCGGAATCAACCAAACTTATATCCAATCTCTATTATGCTATCAGACAAAAAAAGATAGGAGAGGTGTCACGCGTGGCTAAAATAAAGTGGACTAAGGACGTGGGACCAATAGAGGACGAGGACTGGTGTGAGATATTGGAGGGGGTTAAGATGGCGTCTCCTAAACTATCTGATAGGCTGACGCAATTGTACATTCTACACCGGGCATATTTGACACCGGGGAGACTGGCAAAGTTTCAGCCATCGAGAAGCCTCTCATGCCCCATGTGCGGCTCAAACACAAGCTCTTTCTACCACTTGATTTGGGAATGCGCAGACATACAAGCGTACTGGTTGCAGGTAACGCGCTTCTTGCATGACAATATGGGATCCCCGGTGGGCCTGGACCCGAAGGTCTGCCTATTGGGGCTCCTTCCTGACATTGACGCAGATAAATACCGGACCATATTTATTAATGAGGCATTATTTATGGCTCGAAAAGTAGTGGCTAAGGTATGGATGAGAACAATTGCCCCGACCCTGCAGGATTGGAAAAGGGAGGTGAACAACACCCTGCCATACAGAAAATTTATATATACGCACCGAGGCAGGCCGCAGAAGTTCTCTAGCATATGGGATAGATGGCTAGAAGACGGAGAAACATGTACAACATAGTGATCAGACATACCTGAGACATGGGTTACTGTTTCCGGCTGGAAGGGTGGGAATGTGAGAGGTACAGGGCCCTGTGCCTCTTGGACCAAGATGAGGGTATATAGATGGTTGATGGAGCGTACTCATACAATAAGACTGGGAGGTAGTTATGTATAGACTGAAAAGAACTTATAGACATGCTTACACTGTATAACTGTACATGTATGATTGTTTATACAACTGCATATGTATGTATCTCAATTTCTTATTTTTTGTTTACATCTCAATAAACATTGTATTTTTTGATTAAAAAAAAACACACAGGTAAACAATTATGGTATAGTACCCTAGAAGTGACCTGAGAATACACTCACAAAACGAGACGGCAAAAATCAGTGACAAATTGAAAACTGGAGCTCGATCATCCAATAAGGAGATCTAAGTCCATAACTCACCCATTCACCCTCCACACAACACAAAGAGACCCCCCACCCCAAGCACATATAAAACCCCCACTGCTATCAATAATCCTAAAGATTTCCACACCATGCGGTGGTTCCCTGTAACTACAGGTGAAAATACCACCGTCTAAGTGGGAAAGGTTGCAAAAAAGAAAAGCTCAAAAATGGGGACATGAGAAGGATCCACTATATAGTGGTATAGTAATACTGCTCAATTGGAGATAAATGGCAAGTGATAAATCAGATGAGAGAGATATAGTCCCAGGGACCGCAGACAATTCTACTAGGCTGGAGAAAAAAAAGTGGTATATATATATATATATATATATGTCTCTGCTCTTCAGATGGGTCGCCGCGTCTGGCGTAAACAGTTTATTCAATTTCCATCAGATAGTAACTGATAAGGAGGCATTCAACAAACATATATATTTGAGACACTGTAGTAGTGATCATTATGTATCAGAGTTCACCTATGCTGCACTTAAGAGGACTTTGCAACAATGTAGCCACAATTAATTGACGGGTTCCCATTACTTATGGGTAGTGTCCATTCAAATATATCAAGTAGATATGTCCATCAGATATTGAAATCTTGTTGAACTGCTAGTGGCAATTAGGCTTACATGAATATTGGATGTGTTGATATATACACTGTTGGTGAGCAGATAATTGATCAGCATTCCACAGAAAATAAACGGTTGAAGTTGTACTCACTGTTGGGCTGTTATGTGTAGCTCAGAGTCGTAGCTACCACATCAAATCTGTACTCACGTGCTGCCAGAGAGATTTGCAGCCGAGCCATCCATCCATGTGTAGCACACAGAGCCTGAAGCACTCCTCCTCAGTGCAGTAATGATAGGTGAATAATATAGTAATGTCCAGTATAGAACTGCGATTATACAGTGTCTTCAATGATGTTGGGCAAATACCAATCTCCAAAGTTGAGAATGAAGAATGTATTAGGTCTCCATGGGGTCAGTCTCTCCAATTTGAGCATGCAAGTTATGTTCAGATTGCACTGTTCATGTCTCCATGTGATACTTTTCCTTAAGTTGCTTAGTGGCTCAAGGTAACCTTGTTACCGAGCTCCAAAAGAAAGAAAAGCACTGAGGTTCAAAATGTGCATCGGGGGGTCCCTGTACCCCAAGAGTTTACATGTTTCGTTCCTTTAGAACTAGGAACTTCGTCAGAACTGGGGGGCTATTGATCTTTACCTCCTATAAAAAGGGAATTCAGAGCTATCCATAATTAACCTAGATGTCAATCAGGTGTAATCAACCCATTATCTCATTTAACCATTAGGTTTACCTGGTGCTCTACATATCAATTTGTAAATATACAATTAAAAAGAAACCCATAGCCAAAAAACCTATGTTGGTGTGCGCTGTCACATACAATCTATTCCCAATAGGAAAAACGCATTCATACACACTACATCCATGCATCCATATAGTACATGTCCAAATAATATTTTATAAATTTGAAACATATCGTATCCAAAAAGATCTATCCACATACCATCCGATTCCTATTTCACAATAATATCCAAATCGCAGAGGAAATTCTTTTCCATATTCTCTGGCAAGTGCATTTAACCACCAGGCAATACACTGCTTGGAATCTCTATGGAACCAGAAAAAGGGATATGGATGGAGCACGGATAGAGAGGTGAGGGGTATATACATACCCAGTGCGACTGGAACACCCGGTCAGTTTCTATAGCTATACATATCATATCCCATAGTAGATCAATATTCCCTACAAAAGCATAGGGCGTATTACTATCAATTCTACACAATGCATATGCATGAGATATACCCTTCACATATAGTATTTATTGAAAAAGTGGATCGTGGTCGCACAAACATGAGACATTCAACATACTCACTACATGTGTGCGCATAATACATACACTCAAGCGTCCATATAATACCGATCGAATAATCCCATTTTACATCCGGCTTTCCGGCTTTTCTATGTTCCATGCTTGTCCATATCGCATGGTCTGTCCCCAAATCTTCCGATTTTTATTTCACGGTCAGATTTATATAGTACAAAGAGCATTTGATCGCAATGGTCACAGACAGCACCTCACCTTCAGGGTCGATGTTCAAAGTGTAGTAAAAGACGTGTCTCTATCAGTTATGCATGAATTACAAGAAACATTGCAAAGATGAGTCGCTGTTTAACCCCTTAGGCATCATACAATCCAAAAGAAATATCCATTTAGCTTCCTTTTGTTGTAGGATTTTGTCCCAATTTCCCCTTCTATTTGATAGTTCCAGTTTGTAGATCACCATGCATTGCATTCCAGTGGCCACTGATTCATGGTGGTCCATAAAATGCATTGCTACCGGTGATGTATCATCTTTGCCTATTATGCTTGATATGTGTTGGCCTATTCTCTTCCTAAATTCCCTGATAGTTTTTCCTACATAGATCTTGCCACAAGGGCAAATTATTTGGTAGACCACAAAAGTTGTAGAGCAATTGACAAAGGGTTTAACTTTATATATATTTTTGCCTGAAGAATTTTTAAAAGAGTTAGTTTTCATAACGTATTTACATATTGAGCAATGTCCACATGGGTGCATCCCTCCAATGTGTTTAGCAAAAGATAGTGTTGTTTGGCCCTTTATGCTTCCTCGAGTGTATTCACTGTGAACTAGTGTATCACCTATAGTAGGTGCACGTTTTGCTATCATATTGGGACGGGGACCCAATATTTGTTTCAGTTTGTTGTCTAACATTAGCAAATGCCAATGTTTACACAAAATTTGTCTTAGGTAGTCCCAGTGAGTACCATATGTAGTCACTAGGCCTACCCTCTCTCTGTCCATTTTTCCTTTTCTTTCATCATCCGGTTCTAGACCCAGGATTTTTTCACGTGTTTGTTTCACTGCCCTTAATTTTGCTTGTCTAATTGTAGAATTAGGGTAGCCTCTTTTCCTGAATCTCTGACCTAGCTCCTTGCTTTCTTTATGGAAGTCTTTAATTTGTGTACAGTTTCTCAGAATTCTGAGGAATTGACCAATGGGAATTCCTCTGATGAGTGCCCATGGATGATGGCTGGTGGCGTGGAGGAGGGTATTTCCAGCTGTTGGTTTTCTGAAGGTATTGGTCACAATTGTTCTTCCTTCTTTGCGGATCATTAGATCCAAAAATTCAATCTGTTCCCTATCGACTTTAAAAGTGATAAAGATATTTCTGGTATTGTTATTTAGTTCACTCATAAATTTCTCAAATTCAGCTGTAGTACCTCTCCACACCACCAGGACATCATCAATAAATCTAACCCAGAGGGCTACGTGTTTCTCAAAGGCAGGGTGGTGGTAGACTTCTTGTCGTTCCCACCATCCCAAATGTAAGCAAGCATAGGAGGGTGCACATGAGGCTCCCATTGCTACGCCTCGTTTTTGACGATAGTATTTACTATCAAAAACAAAGTAGTTGTTATTTAACACAAAATCCAAGAGTTCTATTAAAAATTCATTGTGTGGGCCCGCCAAAGGGTGTCTAATATCCAAAAACTGTGACACCGCATCAATTCCGATTGTATGAGGGATGGATGAGTAAAGAGATTCCACATCAATGCCTGCTAATAGACAGTCCTCTGGTATTTCCAGGTCCTTTAATTTCCGCAGAATGTCTGCCGAATCCTGTACATATGATGGTAATTCTTGATTAAGATGTTTAATTCTCTTGTCAATATATTTACCAATTCTTTCTAGAGGTCCACCCATCCCTGATACAATCGGCCTACCAGGAGGTTTATTCAGATTTTTATGTACTTTGGGTGTGATATAAAATGTGGGTGTGTTAAAGTTGATAACTTTAAGGAAAGAAAATTCCTTTTGGGTCAACAATCCAACCTCAAAAGCTTTTGTAAGACGGTAATTGATTTCCATGACAAGGTTTGGGAATGGGTTGTCTGGCCATTTTTCATAACAGTGGTTGTCATTTAGTTGTTTATAGATTTCCTCAAGATATTCATTTTCTGGCCATAGAACCACATTTCCACCCTTGTCACTGGGTTTAATAATACAATTGGATAATTCCTTTAATTCCTGTAGTGCCTTTCTCTCACTCTGCGATAAATTGTCTACTATTGGTTCTATTTTCTCCCAATTTATCGATCTAATATCTTCCGTAGTAGCCTCAAGGAACATTTGTTTCGCATTGTTTTGCATTGATGTGGAATCTCTTTACTCATCCATCCCTCATACAATCGGAATTGATGCAGCGTCACAGTTTTTGGATATTAGACACCCTTTGGCGGGCCCACACAATGAATTTTATTAGAACTCTTGGATTTTGTGTTAAATAACAACTACTTTGTTTTTGATAGTAAATACTATCGTCAAAAACGAGGCGTAGCAATGGGAGCCTCATGTGCACCCTCCTATGCTTGCTTACATTTGGGATGGTGGGAACGACAAGAAGTCTACCACCACCCTGCCTTTGAGAAACACGTAGCCCTCTGGGTTAGATTTATTGATGATGTCCTGGTGGTGTGGAGAGGTACTACAGCTGAATTTGAGAAATTTATGAGTGAACTAAATAACAATACCAGAAATATCTTTATCACTTTTAAAGTCGATAGGGAACAGATTGAATTTTTGGATCTAATGATCCGCAAAGAAGGAAGAACAATTGTGACCAATACCTTCAGAAAACCAACAGCTGGAAATACCCTCCTCCACGCCACCAGCCATCATCCATGGGCACTCATCAGAGGAATTCCCATTGGTCAATTCCTCAGAATTCTGAGAAACTGTACACAAATTAAAGACTTCCATAAAGAAAGCAAGGAGCTAGGTCAGAGATTCAGGAAAAGAGGCTACCCTAATTCTACAATTAGACAAGCAAAATTAAGGGCAGTGAAACAAACACGTGAAAAAATCCTGGGTCTAGAACCGGATGATGAAAGAAAAGGAAAAATGGACAGAGAGAGGGTAGGCCTAGTGACTACATATGGTACTCACTGGGACTACCTAAGACAAATTTTGTGTAAACATTGGCATTTGCTAATGTTAGACAACAAACTGAAACAAATATTGGGTCCCCGTCCCAATATGATAGCAAAACGTGCACCTACTATAGGTGATACACTAGTTCACAGTGAATACTGTGGTGGAAATTTGAAGATGTATTTAATATGTATTGTCATAATGGCACCCAGTCTTAGTACTGCCACAACCCGCTCTAAATAGAACTGACTGGGGCAGTCTGAGGCTGGTTGAATCTCGTCTGGTAGTAGAAAATGTCTTGAGGTTGGAGTGTGATGTTTGCGGCGTGGGTGTATGTCCGCTAACGAGGGGCCCTCTGTGCATTTAGCACCGACGATCGTTGAGGAGGGGATGCGCTCACTCCGCAAGCACACTAGTGGTTATGGACAGATGTGCGCTCTTATCTGGGTCTTGTCTGATCAGCAGGGCTTGCGATTCGTAGCGTACGCCTGTAGATAGCTTCCTTTCCACCTTAATAAGGGTATAATCTGGATATGCATTATTCTATGGAATGGCGCAGATTAGGATTCTATCAGGCGATTAATATGAGAGCTTATGATCGGTTAGAGGCAGGGGGGGCACTCCCTGCCACGCCCATAAGCCTTTAGCAGCATTGTATGTATTTCTATGCGTTGTATTGTATCCATTGTATTATATTCTATTCATGTATTCTATGGGACTTCCTGTTAGAAGGAACGTCCTTATATGGTGTTAGCTGTGTCAGTGGAACATCATGTGTTAACCACTCCCATGAGGGAGGTGTTTAATGGGTGCAGTGAGCACTTCCTGTTTTGGGTAAATAAAGGGGGCTTGGCTGAGCCTTTGGAGCAGTGATGCTGGCAGAATGATATGAGAACAGGCTGGTGATGGTGTCTCTTTGTATGAATGGCAGAGAATGATGGTGAGTGAATCTATTTAGTTTAAATAAGCATTATTTCATTAAGACTGGATTCTGTGCTTTAGAGCACAGGGCAAAATGGCGCTGTGCTCTGCGTACGGCCTATTTTGCCACCACAATACACTCGAGGAAGCATAAAGGGCCAAACAACACTATCTTTTGCTAAACACATTGGAGGGATGCACCCATGTGGACATTGCTCAATATGTAAATACGTTATGAAAACTAACTCTTTTAAAAATTCTTCAGGCAAAAATATATATAAAGTTAAACCCTTTGTCAATTGCTCTACAACTTTTGTGGTCTACCAAATAATTTGCCCTTGTGGCAAGATCTATGTAGGAAAAACTATCAGGGAATTTAGGAAGAGAATAGGCCAACACATATCAAGCATAATAGGCAAAGATGATACATCACCGGTAGCAATGCATTTTATGGACCACCATGAATCAGTGGCCACTGGAATGCAATGCATGGTGATCTACAAACTGGAACTATCAAATAGAAGGGGAGATTGGGACAAAATCCTACAACAAAAGGAAGCTAAATGGATATTTCTTTTGGATTGTATGATGCCTAAGGGGTTAAACAGCGACTCATCTTTGCAATGTTTCTTGTAATTAATGCATAACTGATAGAGACACGTCTTTTACTACACTTTGAACATCGACCCTGAAGGTGAGGTGCTGTCTGTGACCATTGCAATCAAATGCTCTTTGTACTATATAAATCTGACCGTGAAATAAAAATCGGAAGATTTGGGGACAGACCATGCGATATGGACAAGCATGGAACATAGAAAAGCCGGAAAGCCGGATGTAAAATGGGATTATTCGATCGGTATTATATGGACGCTTGAGTGTATGTATTATGCGCACACATGTAGTGAGTATGTTGAATGTCTCATGTTTGTGCGACCACGATCCACTTTTTCAATAAATACTATATGTGAAGGGTATATCTCATGCATATGCATTGTGTAGAATTGATAGTAATACGCCCTATGCTTTTGTAGGGAATATTGATCTACTATGGGATATGATATGTATAGCTATAGAAACTGACCGGGTGTTCCAGTCGCACTGGGTATGTATATACCCCTCACCTCTCTATGCGTGCTCCATCCATATCCCTTTTTCTGGTTCCATAGAGATTCCAAGCAGTGTATTGCCTGGTGGTTAAATGCACTTGCCAGAGAATATGGAAAAGAATTTCCTCTGCGATTTGGATATTATTGTGAAATAGGAATCGGATGGTATGTGGATAGATCTTTTTGGATACGATATGTTTCAAATTTATAAAATATTATTTGGACATGTACTATATGGATGCATGGATGCAGTGTGTATGAATGCGTTTTTCCTATTGGGAATAGATTGTATGTGACAGCGCACACCAACATAGGTTTTTTGGCTATGGGTTTCTTTTTAATTGTATATTTACAAATTGATATGTAGAGCACCAGGTAAACCTAATGGTTAAATGAGATAATGGGTTGATTACACCTGATTGACATCTAGGTTAATTATGGATAGCTCTGAATTCCCTTTTTATAGGAGGTAAAGATCAATAGCCCCCCAGTTCTGACGAAGTTCCTAGTTCTAAAGGAACGAAACATGTAAACTCTTGGGGTACAGGGACCCCCGATGCACATTTTGAACCTCAGTGCTTTTCTTTCTTTTGGAGCTCGGTAACAAGGTTACCTTGAGCCACTAAGCAACTTAAGGAAAAGTATCACATGGAGACATGAACAGTGCAATCTGAACATAACTTGCACGCTCAAATTGGAGAGACTGACCCCATGGAGACCTAATACATTCTTCATTCTCAACTTTGGAGATTGGTATTTGCCCAACATCATTGAAGACACTGTATAATCGCAGTTCTATACTGGACATTACTATATTATTCACCTATCATTACTGCACTGAGGAGGAGTGCTTCAGGCTCTGTGTGCTACACATGGATGGATGGCTCGGCTGCAAATCTCTCTGGCAGCACGTGAGTACAGATTTGATGTGGTAGCTACGACTCTGAGCTACACATAACAGCCCAACAGTGAGTACAACTTCAACCGTTTATTTTCTGTGGAATGCTGATCAATTATCTGCTCACCAACAGTGTATATATCAACACATCCAATATTCATGTAAGCCTAATTGCCACTAGCAGTTCAACAAGATTTCAATATCTGATGGACATATCTACTTGATATATTTGAATGGACACTACCCATAAGTAATGGGAACCCGTCAATTAATTGTGGCTACATTGTTGCAAAGTCCTCTTAAGTGCAGCATAGGTGAACTCTGATACATAATGATCACTACTACAGTGTCTCAAATATATATGTTTGTTGAATGCCTCCTAATCAGTTACTATCTGATGGAAATTGAATAAACTGTTTACGCCAGATGCGGCGACCCATCTGAAGAGCAGAGACATATATATATATATATATATATATATATATATATATACCACTTTTTTTTCTCCAGCCTAGTAGAATTGTCTGCGGTCCCTGGGACTATATCTCTCTCATCTGATTTATCACTTGCCATTTATCTCCAATTGAGCAGTATTACTATACCACTATATAGTGGATCCTTCTCATGTCCCCATTTTTGAGCTTTTCTTTTTTGCAACCTTTCCCACTTAGACGGTGGTATTTTCACCTGTAGTTACAGGGAACCACCGCATGGTGTGGAAATCTTTAGGATTATTGATAGCAGTGGGGGTTTTATATGTGCTTGGGGTGGGGGGTCTCTTTGTGTTGTGTGGATGGTGAATGGGTGAGTTATGGACTTAGATCTCCTTATTGGATGATCGAGCTCCAGTTTTCAATTTGTCACTGATTTTTGCCGTCTCGTTTTGTGAGTGTATTCTCAGGTCACTTCTAGGGTACTATACCATAATTGGTTACCTGTGTGTTTTTAATGCATTTTATGCTCTATTTTTTGATATTTAATAAAACGTAGTAATAACTCTTAAGGGTGTGCAGCAGTCATTTTTCTTTTCTTGTTTTCTTCTCTCTTGGTACATTATATTTTTGATTGCACCCCCCGACAATATCGGTGAGTACTACATATTTGATAAATAGGTGGGATTCCCATATCCTTCTCTCCTTTGTTTATGATTCATGGAGCAAAGGCAGGAGTAAAAGCCTTTTTGTCATTTACTAAAGAAATACGCTGGCAGAGCAGTGTATTTCTTTAGTTACTATAATGCCTAGTGCGCCCAGGAGAGGGCACATGGTGCGCCTCTATAGACCTGGCGCACAGCATTTAGAAATGTAAATAGAAGGGGTTTGGGCGGGAGTTTATTAGGGGGGGGGATGTGGGGTGATGTGGGGAAGTGTAGTGACCTGTGTTTGTTTACGTTTTACGGGCCGAATTGAAAGTGAAAGTGATTTTTCTGAAAACATTGCCGCATGCCGCAAGACCGCGTGCCCTCAACATAGGGGAGTGTGTGCTTTGGGGCAGGGGGGCACTGCCCCCCCCACCCAAAGCACTCTTGTCCCCATGTCGATAGGGACAAAGGCCTCTTCCCGACAACCCTTGCCGTTGGTTGTCGTGGTATGCGGGCGGGGGTTATCGGAATCTGGGAGCCCCCTTCAATAATGAGGTCCCCAGATGCTGGCCCCACACCCTATGTGAATGAGTATGTGGTACATCTTACCCCTACCCATTCACCTGGGGGCCCCGGTCTCTTCCACCGGGGCCCCGGTGTTTCGCCGTTTTCTGCCGGGGGGTGGGCCACCCCCCCAGGCTTCTCCGCTGCCTTCCGCCGGGCCACCAGGCTTCGCCGTTTTCTGCTAGGGGGTGGGCTTCTCTCCACTGTCTTCTCTGTTCCCTCTTCTGCCTGGCTCCTCTGCGGGGGCCAGGCTTCTCTCCGCTGTCTTCTCTGTTCCCTCTTCTGCCTGGCTCCACCGCGGGGGCCAGGGCTTCTCTCCGCTGTCTTCTCTGTTCCCTCTTCTGCCTGGCTCCACCGCGGGGGCCAGGGCTTCTCTCCACTGTGTTCTCTGTTCCCTCTTCTCCCTGGCTCCTCCGCAGGGGGCCAGGGCTTCTCTCCGCTGTCTTCTTCCTTCTTCTGTTCCATTCGATGTTGACACGACGAGCTCTCCCGCTGTAATTCCGTCTGAGTGGTGTGCATTGACTTATATAGGCATAGGGCGTGGTCACCGGGTGATGCCACCCTGCGACCCCAACCTTTGTGACATCACATTCCCGGGGCATGATGGGAATGTGATGTCACAAAGGTTGGGGTCGCATAGTGGAAGAATTTCCCCTAGTCAGTCCCACCCCCCCTTCAGTTAGAACACACCCAGGGAAAATAATTAACCCCTCCCTCGCCCCCTAGTGTTAACCCCTTCCCTGCCAGTGGCATTTTTATAGTAAGCAATGCATTTTTATAGCATTGGTCACTATAAAAATGCCAATCGTCACAAAAATGTGTCAAAAGTGTCTGAAGTGTCCGCCATAATGTCGCAGTACCGATAAAATTTGCTGATCGCCGCCATTACTAGTAAAAAAAAAATATTAATAAAAATGCCATAAAACTAACCCCTATTTTGTAGATGCTATAACTTTTGCGCAAACCAATCAATAAACGCTTATTGCGATTTTTTTGAAACAAAAATATGTAGAAGAATACGTATCGTCCTAAACTGACTTTTATATCTTTTTGGGGATATTTATTATAGCAAAAAGTAAAAAATATATATTTTTTTAAATTGTCGCTCTATTTTGTTTATAGCGCAAAAAATAAAAAACGCAGAGGTGATCAAATACCACCAAAAGAAAGCTCTATTTGTGGGAAAAAAAGGACGACAATTTTGTTTGGGAGCCACGTCGCACGCAATTGTCAGTTAAAACGACGCAGTGCAGAATCGCAAAAACATTGACCAGCAATATGGTCCGGGGCTCAAGTGGTTAAAAAAAAAAAAAACAGTAACGTTAGCCAATTTTTTTGTGATAATGTGAAAGATGATGTTACACAGAGTAAATAGATATCTAACTTGTCATGCTTTAATATTGCACACACTCATGGAATGGTGCCAAACTTCTGGACTTTAAAATCTCCATAGGCAACGCTTGTTTTTTTTTACAGGTTACCAGTTTAGAGTTGCAGAGGAGGTCTAGTGCTAAAAGTATTGCTCTCGCTCAACGCACGCGTCAATACCTGTGATGTGTGGTTTGAACAGCGTTTACATATGTGGGCGGGACTTACATGCGTGTTCGCTTCTGAGTGCGAGCTACTAGGGGCAGGGGCGTTTTAATTATTATTATTTATTTTTTTACGTAATAATTCAATAAGACCTCACATCTGTCCTTCAGGCTGGAAAGCATGCGATCGGGAAAAAAAACACAGATCTCATGCTTTCAGCCGCGATTGCAGCTTTGTTTATGTTTCTGCCTCTGCATTTCTGGTGAATTGAGCATGCCCAGGGACTTAGAATTTTTGATGTTGCTTTTTGTGTGTGAACATCACTTGGATGACTCTGAGCATGCTCATAGAGCGTGTTTTTTGGGTTAGTAATTTAAGGACATCCTTAACAGGTGTACCCACTGTATTGGGTTAGCTCGGTAGCGGGGTGTGTGACCCCCTGGATAGGTTCACTACACACTGAATTTATACAGAAAGGCAGTCGAAGACGGTTGAAAAACAAAGATTTTGGTTTATTCTTCCATCTTGCTGGAAACAAGTGCAAGCATCCAAACAGCATAAACAAAATCAAACATAAAATAAACCCTGGCCACTTGGGGCGTCTACCTTCACCACTCAGGAACCTATCTAGGGAGTCTGGCACAGCCTAGTGCTGGGCAGACACTGCTGGTCATACAGCAGAAAAACAATAGTCTTTTGATTTTTATCACACAGAAAAATTAATCACCACCTCACCTCCTCAGAAGACTTTCAGCACACTGCTCTCCTTACTCACAAAGCCTTAGGATGCATCAACCAGTGGTAATCCTCTGGGATTACTTATATAGTCCTTAATTGCCTCATTATGAACAGCTGAAGTTTTCCAACGCCCTTAAACCTTTTCTGGCTACTTCTGCAGCCGACGCCTAATAACAATTGGTGTATCATCTAAACAAGGCAGAAATGTATCTCCCGTCTGTGACAACACCCACAGATTTACCTGACTTCCTGTCACATACCCCCCCTCTTTTTTCAACCCTAGGGTTGGGACACAGGTTGCCACGCAGGCATGCACTCGGGACAACCCATCTGCATTCCCCATTTTAGCACCGGGGCAATGCGTTACCACAAAACTAAATTCCTGGAGAGCCAGGAACCACCTATTTATTCTCCTATTGGTCTCTTTGTTCTGTGCCATCCACTTCAATGGGGCATGATCCGTCACCAGTTCAAACTGTCTACCCACGAGGTAGTACCGGAGAGAATCCAAAGCCCATTTCACCGCCAAACATTCTTTCTCAATGGTGGCATAATTCTCCTCATGGGCCTTCAACTTTCGGCGGAGGTACATAACAGGGTGTTCCTCCCCTTTGATAATCTGAGACAGTACAGCTCCTAAGCCCACAATTGACGCATCTGTCTGAACCACAAAGTCCCGTGAAAAATCAGGCGAATTTAAAACTGGCTGACTACATAAGGCCTGTTTTAAAGCCTGAAAAGCTGTTTCTGCTTCGGGAGTCCATTTGGTCATTAGACTCCTTCCCTTTGGTCAAATTGGTCAGGGGAGCAGCCTGTGAGGCAAAATAGGGGATAAAGCGGCGATAATAGCCCACGATCCCCAAAAATGCACAAACCTGTTTCTTGTTGGTGGGACGTGGCCAATCCTGAATAGCCTCAACTTTGTTTATTTGGGGCTTGATTAGACCTCTTCCAATGGTATACCCCAGATATTTCGCCTCTTCTAGCCCAAGGGTAAATTTTTTTGGATTGGCTGTAAACCCGGCTTTCCAGATGGAATCTAACACAGCCTGAACTTTTGGCAAGTGTGATTCCCAATCCTCACTGTGGATGACAACGTCATCGAGGTATGCAGCAGCATAGGCTCGATGAGGCCGAAGGGTCTTATCCATGGTGCGTTGAAATGTGGCGGGAGCATTCTGTAACCCAAAAGGCATCCTCCGATATTGGAAAGATCCGTATGGAGTTACAAATGCTGTTTTTTCGCTGGCCGACTCCGAGAGAGGAATTTGCCAATAACCCTTGGTCAGGTCTAATGTCGTCATGTACCGGGCAGTGCCTAGGCGATCAATCAGTTCATCTATGCGGGGCATATGATAGGTGTCAAACTTAGTGATTTTATTGAGGCGGCGAAAGTCATTACAAAACCGCCAACTTCCATATGGTTTGGGCACTAAGACAATGGGACTGGACGAATCACTATTTGACTCTTCTATCACCCCCAGCTCAAGCATTTTTTTTTACTTCCTGGCGAATTGCCCTTTGCCGGGCTTCTGGAATTCTATAAGGCTTCAATTTGACCTTATCCCCTGGTGTGGTGATATTGTCATGAGACCCAACCTGGCAGGTCTGAAAACTTCTCCTTATTACGGAGCACAAATTCTTTAACCTATTGTTGTTGAGTTTTGGATAGAGTCTCCGCTATCCCAACTTCAGGGACAGCCAGGTTAAATGGAGCAGAAAATCAGGAAGTCTTAGCGACCAAGGACTCTCTATCCTTCCATGGTTTCAGCAAGTTTACGTGATAGAGCTGCTCAGGTTTTCGTCTTCCCGGTTGGCTAATTTTATAATTCACCACTCCCATTTTTTCCAACACTTCATATGGACCCTGCCATTTGGCTAGGAATTTACTTTCGATCGTGGGGACCAGCACCAACACCCTATCACCAGGTGCAAAGGAACGGACATGGGCCCCACGATTGTAAATCCTTTGTTGAGCCAATTGGGCTTGGGCTAAATGTTCCTTCACAATCGGCATCACTTGGGCAATTCTATCTTGCATTTGGGCCACATGTTCAATCACACTTCGATGAGGGGAACTCTCAGGCCCCATACACACGAGAGGATCTATCCGCTGGAATTTATCCGCGGACCGGTTTCAGCGGATTGATCCCCTGGTGTGTACCATCCAGCGGATATTTTTCGGGCAGATGGATTTCCAGCGGATCAAAATTTCTTAACATGCTAAGAAATCGATCCGCTGCAATCCAGTCCAACGGATTGATCCGCTGGTCTGTACAGACTCACCGGATCAATCCGTCCGAATCCATCCCTCGCATGCGTCGTAATGATTCGACGCATGCGTGGAAGTCCATATATCACAGCGTCGCGCACGTCGCCGCGTCATCATCGCGGCGACGGCGCGACACGTCACCGCGGAGGGAATTCCGCGCGGATTTTGATCTCATGGTTAGTACAACCATGAGATCAAAATCCGCCAGAGGATTTATCTGCGGAAACGGACCTCCGGACCGTTTCCGCGGATCGATCCTCTCGTGTGTACTAGGCCTCACTCTCCCATGTTTCCCTGGCAATGTCCAGTAGGCCCCGGGGGTGCCTCCCATACAGTAGCTCAAATGGAGAGAACCCTGTGGACGATTGGGGAACCTCTCTTATTGAAAACATCAGATAAGGGAGCAGATAATCCCAATTCTTTCCGTCTTTATCCACCACCTTCCTCAACATTTGTTTTAAGGTTTTATTAAAGCTTTCCACTAACCCGCCTGTTTGAGGGTGATATATTGATGTACGTAATTGGGTCACTTTCAGGAGTTTACAAAGTTCTTTGGTCACCCTAGACATAAACGGGGTGCCCTGGTCCGTTAGGACTTCCATAGGAAGATCCACACGGCTGAAAACCTGAAACAACTCTTTGGCAATGGTTTTAGCAGCGGTGTTTCGGAGCGGAATCGCTTCTGGGTAACGGGTGGCATAGTCCATTACTACCAAGATGTGCTGGTGCCCTCTAGTGGACTTCAGTAAAGGGCCAACCAAGTCCATGGCGATCCTCTCAAAAGGGACCTCAATAATGGCCAGGGGTACCAACGGACTGCGGAAATGTGGCATGGGTACAGTAATCTGACACACTGGACAGGAAGAGCAGTATAATTCCACTTCCTTAGTGATCCCAGGCCAATAAAACCTCTGGGTGATCCTCTCTCTGTTTTTTTCTGCTCCCAAATGTCCCCCAAGAATGTGCCCATGGGCCAGTTCCAAAACAATCTTGCGGTACGGTTTAGGCACTACCAGTTGCTCAATGGTGTCCTCTATCCTCTGTGACACTCGATATAACAGGTTCCTTTTCAATAATGAAGTAGGGGAGGGCAACCCTCTCGTCAGGGTTAACTAACTCCCTATCTATCTTCACTACATTCTCCCGGGCTCTTAGCAATGTTGGGTCCCTCAATTGCTCAGTGACAAAATTTTCTCTGTGCACCTCGAGGTCATCAAACCCTATCGGCCGCTGTTCCTCTTCTGAGGTAGCAGGCTCCTCCCTAGGGACTGGTGTTTCCCCTGCTAATACTGAGAATGGAAACTCAACCACAAAATTTTTACCATCTAAGCACATTCTATATAAAGGTTTCTCATTTCCCTGCAGTGCATGTGGTCCAGATTTACCTGACTTCCTGTCACACCACCAGTTCACCCAAAGTAGAGACTGAACTTTGTCCATGTGTTTTCAATTGCATCATTAGCACACACAAGCCTATGTTATATAAAGCGTGTCTAGAGCATATGCTAGCTGCCCTGAGAAGAGGGCATTGTGTGTGGGGGGCTGGCAAGAATGTCTTTGCTAAACAGATATGTTTTTGAACAAGGTTTTTTTTTGGCAATGTATGTTTTTTTTAACAGTGTTCACTTTGATGTATTTGTGCTGCATTATTTTGCTAAATATTTCTTAAGATGTTGTGACTAATGTTTCAAACCTGTGTCTGTGGGTCTATCCTGTTATTTCCAAAGCATAAACCATATGCTGTTTACTGTCTCAAATGAACCTATGTTTATTTTTATTTTTTATATTTATTTATTTATTTTTGTTTGTTTTTTTTTGTTTGTTTGTTTTTGCTTTCCTTGTTTTGTTGACCAATAAAATTACTTTCAAATTTTGAAGTTTGTTTTTTGTTACTTTTTCATGCTACAGATTTTGACAGCTGCAGCTGAAATAGGTTTGGCTTAACCAATCAGTTGTGATTTTTCTCGAAGCTCCTTTCCTGGTGTGTATGCATGAAATGTTTGCTGTCATGCTTAATCACCAGGAAATGAAACATACAGAACGGTAAGTATTGTTTCCTTTTTACTGCAGTGGGACTCAGCCTCAGTCCTCAAGTACCCCCGTGTCACGTACCTGGTTATGGAGCCCAACGTGCAGGGAGCGGCCTCTCGTAAGCCTCTGACTCAGGAGCCCCTGGTAGAGCAGACAGAGGGTCAAGAGTCTAGAGGGGCACAAGCGCCTGGTGGTAAGCTGGTAGCGGACCGGAAGAGGACGTAGACAAGTGTAGACAGGGTTCGGGCAGGAAACCACAGAACACAGGAACAGTGATGTAGCACTTGCTAATGAAGAACCAAGTGATAGGCACACACTGGATCAGGTAGCAGATCAGAAGAACGGAGCAGATCCGAAAGGGTTAATCAAGTCCAGGCTGGGTCGGTATATCAGGCGGGCAGATGACAGAGCCAGGGGTTAAGCAGAGTCGGTGGTCAGATCAAGCCGGGGTCAAGGGCAGGCTGTAGGCAGAGGTAGGTCACAGGAAGCCGGGTCAGGTAACAGGTAGCAGGTGCAGGTTCTTTCAGGAAACGCTGTACACTGGTCAGCAAGAAGGTGAGGGACTGGGACAGTTTAAATAGCACTCCTTGGCGCCAAAACGCAGTCAGCGCGTGCGCTCCCGCTGCGTGCGCCGCGCGCATCGCGCACACGGCCGCGCGCATGCGCACGCAAACGTGCGCCAATGTGCATGCGTCGGGACTGGATTCTCCTGACGTTGCCACTGATGGCAGAATTGCTGGATCTTCTATCATGACATTGCCCCCCCTCTACGGGCAGCCTCCGGATGCCCAACTGGGCCAACCTCCTTGGGTGCGCCCTTTTAAAGGCCCGAATTAGTCTCTGAGCGTGAATGTTGGCCTCTGGTTCCCAGGAGTTTTCTTCCGGACCATAGCCCTTCCACTTCACCAGGTATTGTACCTGGTTACGTCTCTTCCAACAATCCAGGATGGATTCCACCTCGAATTCCTCCTCGCCGTCGATGAGTACCGGTTTGGGAGGACCGACATTCCGGTTGGTGAAGGGATCCGGGACTGTGGGCTTGAGTAGTGCCACATGGAAGACTGGGTGAATCCGAAAGGAAGCAGGTAATTTTAATTCGTAGGCCACTTCATTAATCCTTCTGAGTATCTGGAAGGGACCCACAAACTTGGAACCTAGTTTCTTGGATGGGCAGGCGAATTTTAGGTTCAAAGTGGACAGCCAAACTTGATCTCCCGGTGCTAGGTCAAGTTCTCCCCTCCTCCTGTCAAACACCTCCTTATTATGTTCTTGGGTTTTCGCCATTGTCTCTTGAAGTAATTTGTTATTAGTGGAGAAAAAAATCCAAGGTTTCTTGGGCAGCTGGTACTGTGCATTCCGGAATATTGTTAGATAAAAATAGAGGGTGAAAGCCGTAATTGGCAAAAAATGGGGACTGTTTAGTAGCTGAATGGACTGAGTTGTTGTAGGCGAACTCTGCAAGAGGCAACAGAGAGACCCAATCATCCTGTGAAAAACTGGAGAAACACTGCAGATATTGCTCGAGCGTCTGGTTGGTGCGCTCAGTTTGGCCGTTGGTCTGCGGATGGTACGCAGATGAAAAGGAGAGGTCAATCTTCAGTGCTTTCCAAAACCTTGAGGTGAATTGCACCCCACGGTCAGATACGATATTAGCGGGTATGCCATGAAGTCTCACTATCTCTTTGATGAATATTTTTGCTGTTTCAGCAGCAGAAGGTGTCCCCACCATTGGTAGAAAGTGCGCCATCTTCGAGAGCCTATCCACCACCACAAAGATGGTGGAATAATCTTCAGATGGAGGTAACTCAACAATAAAGTCCATTGAAATCATTCTCCATGGTTTCTCCGGAACAGGCAGTGGTTTAAGTAGCCCCCAAGCTTTGGTTCTGCTACCCTTGTGTTGGATACAGGTGGTACAGGATTCTACATAGTTTTTACAGTCCTGAAGTAGCTGTGGCCACCAGAAGGTACGCTGGAGGAGCTCAGATGTCTTGCGTATTCCAAAATGACCGGCTAGCTCATGGTCATGACAGGACTTGAGGACTGCTATTCGTAGCTGTTGAGGCACAAAGATCTTATCCTTGTTCCATAGCAAGTCGTCTCTTAACTGTAAGGTAGGGTCTGGAGATAAGGAAATTCCTGAAGAGGCCTGTTTAATTTGAGAGAGAAGATCTCCCTGTAACATGAGAAAATTGCCAGGGGAAAGGATGGTATCTGGAGATGAAGGGGCTTCAGGCCCATTGAACATCCAGGAAAGTGCGTCAGGCTTAGTGTTCTTTGATCCAGGTCTGTAGGTTATATGAAAAGAAAACCGGGTGAAGAATAATGCCCACCTGGCCTGACATGGCTTCAGTCTTTTGGCAACCTTTAGATACTCTAAATTTTTATGGTCTGTATAGATCAGAATAGGGTGTGCTGCACCCTCCAGGAAGTACGCCATTATTCGAGGGCTGCTTTGATTGCTAAAAGTTCCCTGTCCCCAACGTCATAGTTCCTCTCAGCTTCCGATAATTTGCGGGAGAAAAAAGCTACTGGATGTAGAAGAGATTTGGACCCCTGTCTCTGAGAGAGCACTGCCCCGACCGCCACCTCGGAGGCGTCCACTTCCAAGATATAAGGTAGGACCGGGTCAGGATGCTTCAGGATGGAGGCCGAGATGAATAGATCCTTCAAGGTAACGAAAGCAGCTTGGGCCTCGGGAGACCACTGGAACCGGGTGCCTTGCTTGGTTAGACTTGTGATGGGAGCGATTATGGAGGAGAAGCCCTTAATGAATTTTCTATAAAAATTTGCAAATCCCACAAAGCGCTGGACCGTTTTTTTATCGGTGGGAGCGGGCCAATCTGTAATAGCAGTGACTTTTTGAGGGTCCATCTTGACACCTTCTATTGAAATTATTAGACCCAGGAACTGAATGCTCTCTCGCTCAAACTCACATTTCTCGGCTTTAGCGTATAGGCTATGTTGACGGAGCCGAGCTAGAACCTTTTGGACATGCTTCCGATGATCTGACAGGGAGGAAGAGAAGATCAGGATGTCATCCAAATAGATAATGACGAATAGATCGAGGCAGTCTCTAAATATGTCATTTACAAAATGTTGAAATGTGGCGGGGGCGTTGCAAAGACCGAAGGGCATAACTAGGTATTCAAAATGCCCAAATCGGGTGCAGAACGCGGTCTTCCACTCGTCGCCATCTCTAATGCGGACAAGGTTATAAGCCCTGCGGAGGTCAAGTTTGGTGAAGATGACGGCTGCTCCCAGTCTCTGGAATAATTCGGGGACAAGAGGAAGGGGATACTTGTTTTTAATTGTGATTTTGTTCAAATCCCGATAGTCTACGCAGGGGCGTAGAGAATGGTCCTTCTTCTCCACGAAGAATATACCAGCTCCCGCTGGGGATGTGGAAGGGCGTATGAAACCCTTCTCAAGGTTCTCATCAATATAGGACTTTAGAGTGCCCAACTCCAATTCAGTCAAGGGGAATATCCTTCCGAATGGGATTTCTGCACCAGGGAGAAGTTCAATCGGGCAGTCATAGGACCTGTGTGGAGGTAAAGTCTCTGCTCCTCTTCTGATTCTAAACACAGCAAGGGGGACGAGGTAACTGCAGATTCCTGGAGGCAATATTGGCGGCAGTAAGAGGAAGGGAAATGGATCTTTCCAGACTCCCAGTCAATCTGGGGATTATGGGCTTTTAGCCAGGGCATACCCAAAATGACAGGGAAAAGCTGTGTGACAGGGTTCACTTCCTGTCACACAGCTGAACAGGAAGTGAGGTTAAAACCCTACCAATGTCTTTTCTTGGGGACACAGGTCAATCTAACTAGTGTCCCCATTAAGCAAATTGCACTCCAGCACTGCTGTGTACACCCCAAATGATTAGTTAGTTTGGGGTTTAGTAAAGGCAAAGCCACTCTGCAGTAGAAGCGTAGTCTCTGAAAATCAGAGGGGAAGCACTGATGGTTTTAACATCCAATCCTGTAGAAGCAAAGATTTTATTGTTTTGTTCTTTTCTTCCTTGCTTGTCCACTTGTAGTGCAAAGTGGATTTGCCTTTAGTAAATGGACCCCAAAGTCCAAGATCCCTAATAATTTGGGGTGTACACAGCAAAATGCTAGAGTGCAATTTACATAATGGGAAACTATTTAGATTGATCTGTGTGTCCCCAAGAAGAGACATTAGTAAGGTTTTACCCTCACTTCCTGTTTGGCTATGTGACAGGAAGTGAAGGAATTTGAAGTAGAAAGTGACAACATTTGTGAGGTGTCTTCACCCTATCAGGGGTGCAGACATCCCCAAAAAATGAGCAGATGATACTTATTTGCAAATTAAGATTTTTTTTTATTTAACATTGGGTGGTGTTTGTGGGGGTCCCTAACACACATTCATACATATTAGCAACGCTGTATCCTGGCCTACTGGCATGGTTATATTTTCTTAGTCCTCTCAATAAAATTATCAGAAATTTGTGCTAAAAGTAGAACTACTGTATAATCAACACTTTTTTTTTCTTTCATTTTGGATAGAGTGAGGGAGGGTTATAGGCCCTGTCATTTGGTAAAAGAGAGACCTATTTAATATGCATACATCGCGTGGTGACACCGCGAATGCACTAGTATATAATGTGCCAACGCCCCGAAATAGCGAGAATTGAGGAAAGGACTAATAAGTTGGGCTTTAAGGGCACACAGTACCAATGGATGTAGAAAACTAAAAGTTTATTTAGTATGAAATATCATAAAAGTGGAATGACATAAAATCAAAGAAATTAACGAAATTAGGTCAGCAACTAATACCACAACTGTGATTACAACACTATACAATCATATCATATATAGGCTTCATTTAGAGAGCACAGTTACAGGTAAAATGTTGAGTTGCATATCCAGTGTAGTATTCCAAAGATTTGGTGAAGATTTGATGTTACGCGCTTAGCGCTTCCTCAGGAGCATAAGATATTGCATCTACTGAAACATATATACAAGAAAACAATGAGTTCACAAGTATACATATATGAAAAAAGGGTACAGTAAAAAATATATACATAAGTAAATAAAAAAAAAAAAAATACAGTTTATAGAACTAAGAAATTTATTTATGTCTATCAGTGCGGGTGCGGTACAGCAGAGGGGGTGGTGGTATGTCACCCAAAGCCCATCAAGAGAGAGTATAGATAAGAAAAGAGACGAGGAAAGAGAGGAAAAGAGGGGAGAGCGTCATATAGAGTTAGCATACGGATAGAAAGGGGAAGGGGAAAAAAGAAATATAAATATATTGAATATGTAACAACAAAGGAACATAACTTACAAAAATAGGTCGCATTGTGCCCATGAGAACATCAGCCCCTTGGGGCTGAGGATTCAACTATTTCCTTCTTTCCAAAATGTCAGCACTGAGCTAAAAAATTGCTGGGAGAATATATTAAATCAAAGCAGCAATGCACTCATCAAACTCCTGATTACCCACTACCAAGCTGAACTCAACAGTTTAGATGTAGAAATTATATCTCTACAGACTACTAGTGAAAGCTTAAAAAGCCATGTGCAATTTGATAAAAAATGGCAGGAGGTTAAAGATTATATCACTAAAATTAATAAAGACATTATTTTAAAAAAACAAAGCAAACTGGCAAAAGATAGGCTAGCCTTTGTTGAGGGCTTTGCCTATCGTTGGCAGAATCCCCTTCAAGGGCGGGGTCCAAGACGAGTGAACAAACAAAACAAAAAAGTCAGGGTGGTAACGATACAAGAGGGTTTGAGGAAGACACAGAATCAGACTCATCTATCTCTGTTTCCTCCCTACAGTTTTCACAAGGACGAGGATCCAATACGGCACATGGTGGCGATACTACGGCGCACAACGGTAGACGTAAGAGAGCACATGGTGATGGGCACTACACACCCTATCCAAAGAAAAAATCAGATAACCGTGAGATAAGATCTTTTGATGCACCATCACGTCACACTCCCTTACCCATCAACCCAAATGGGGATGTCCCACAAAACAAATATATAGGAGCAACAGCGCAACAGGCGTTACAAATATTAAATGGATCCAAGCAACAACCCACCAACACAAACCTGTATCCCTCAGGTTTAGGCCCTATTAATATACAATTACCAACCTATTCCGGGGATACCGACCCCCAAAGCCGATTACCTAACATACCCAATACACCAAACCCACATCCTACAGCCCAATTACAAACATGTAGGAAACAGAGCACATTAGATTGTCACATAAATACGAACAGCTCGCAAATACTAAATTTTCCTTCACTGGGGATTCCCCCACCTCCAACATAGAACAAGACATTCTGAATTTGACCCCTTACCACTTTTCCACCAATGAATTAAAAGTTTTGAGATACGGCCTGAGTTTTTGCCCCTCAGAACGGATTGATAAATATGAAGTAATTAAAGACATCTACATGTTCATTAGAAATCTTACGTTCAAATTTATTTTTGACCAAGATCGCTCTAGAGTGAGAGAGGAAAGGGAATTTTCGGAAAAAATAAAACACTTTAAGATGGAAGAATTTAGGGCACTTCGTGACCTAATATTCCTACTAGAGGAAAATGAAAGCAATACAGTTAATGGAGAAAATTTAGTTCAAATTTCAAAACCAATAAAGAAATTTAAACTCAAATCAAAAAAATTTCCTGACCTCACCACTAGCCCTAAAGCTTGGGCATTTTTATGTAACATTATCAGTGATATCAAGCGTCTGAAAATCTTACCCACAAATGATAATCTCACACGAGATGAGCGTCAAACCATTCTGAAAATACAGAGCCACCCTGACGTCGTCGCCAAGGCGGCTGATAAGGGTGGAAATATTGTTCTGATGACGAGAGTATTTTACGAGGACATGTGCCTCAAAATTCTCCAGAACAAGGATTGGTATCGCTCTATCTCCTCGAGTCAGAATACTAGATTTAAGAACGAGTTTCTTGACATCATTAATGACGCCTATTCCAAAGGCCTCATTGATCAAGAACTCTACGATTACCTGAACACTCGGTCTCCCAGGGTGGCAACATTCTATGCACTCCCCAAAGTGAGTAAGAATTCCGTGTTGCCCCCTGGGAGACCGATTGTTTCAGGGATCGGATGTCTCACTGAAAATGCTAGCCGGCTGGTCGATTCGGTACTAATGCCCCATGTCTTAGCATTGCCCTCCTATACCAAGGATACTTTGGCCTTTCTTAGGCAAATCGATGGTATGGTGGTCCCTCCCAACGCCCTCCTCGTGACATTGGATGTCGAGGCACTATACTCTAGCATCCCTCACGAGGGGGGAGTTGGGATGGCACGCACCTTCCTGATGGAAGAAGACCATCACCATTGGCCCTATAATGAATTTATTATCCGCCTGCTGGGATTCATCCTCACTCACAATTGGTTTAGCTTCAACCTCTCCCACTACCTCCAGATACAAGGCGTGGCTATGGGCACCTGCTGTGCCCCAGCCTACGCCAACTTGTATCTGGGGGGGTGGGAGAGGAAGCTCTTCTCTGATGATACCATGTCACAATACACTGATCGCATCCCTTGCTGGATGCGATATATTGATGACGTCTTTTTTGTATGGACAGATACCAGGGAAAGGCTGGATGACTTTGTCCGGAAGTTGAACTCAAATACATTTAACTTGAAATTTACCTTTGAATGCAATACCAACAAAACCAACTTTCTTGACGTAACCGTGTTTCGCAATGGGGATGATTCCCTAGCAGCTGACTTATATCGTAAGAAGACTGCCGGTAACACTTTGTTACATGCATCTAGCTCACATTCCCCAGCTCTAATACGTAGCATACCCTATGCACAATACATCCGCTTAAGACGTAACTGTACCCTACTGTCGGACTTTCAAAGCCAATCCAAATTGCTCCAGACCCGCTTACTGGCTCGGGGATATAGCAAGAAATTGTTGTGTCAGGCATACAACAAAGCACTTAATCAAACTAGAAACGCCTTGCTATTTACAAACAAAATTAGAGCACCCAATACCACAGTCAAATTTATTACCAAATTCTGTTCCCAGCATGACAGTATCAAGTCTATTCTGGAAACCCACTGGCACTTACTACGAGAGGATGTGACTCTGATGAAATATGTGGGTATTCACCCACAGATAATATTCAGACGAGCATCGTCTATTCGTGATAAACTAGTTAAAAGCTACTATACCAGACCAACTATAGATTGCCTTCCCCCTCCTTTGGGGACCTCTCGCTGTGGTGCTTGCTCTTTTTGCAAATGGATAGTTCCGTGTAAAACTGCCAAGCTCCCCAAAGGTGAAACTCTGACACCAAAATTCTCTGCCAACTGCCGCACACAGGGCTTAGTATATCTGATGACATGTAATTGTGGGGCCTTTTACGTAGGGAAGACAGTCGGGCAATTCCGCCAAAGAATCAATGATCATGTATACTGTTCAGGGAACGGCAAAATGCTAACTCCCATTAGCAGACACTTGGATTTGTATCACCATTTTGATACATCCTGTATTAATTTCATTGCCCTGGCTGTCATTCCCCAGAACCCAAGAGGAGGTGAATGGGACAGATTTGTTCTTCAAAGGGAGACTATTTGGATCGAGAGGCTTAATGCTACCCAATCCCCTGGATTAAATGAAACACAATCGTACAAACCCTTCCTGTAGTTTTATTTGGGCACTCTAACCACTGATGAATATTTTGGTTTGCACCTATGAAATCACCCAGTTCTAATATAGAACATAATGAAAATCTATGGATACCCAAGTTTCTAGGTGACATGGGTAATATCCCCTAATTCTGCTAAATAATATACTACTTTAAAATTACTTGTTTATTACGTTTTTTCCATTGATTGTTTTTGCTGTGACCATCCCTCCCCCCCCCCCCCCGCCCCCCCCCCCCCTCTTTTTCTAGCCATACTAAGCATTCCATGTGTTATGTTCACATAATTGATCTCATATGAGGCATATTGACCCTTTATGACACAATTCCGACACCTATATTATTTATTCACGAATTTTCTTTTTCTTTTTTCACCTCAATATCACCTTATCTATATATGGTATGTACTTAGACCCAAATAATATAATATACTATAGATGAACAATCTGTTTCAATAAATCCTCCCTGTTCCCTACCTATTCACCTCTGTACAGCCCCTCAAAAAACAACTATACTGTGAGTCTCCGACTAACAAATCTGTTCACACCAATGACCCCCTAAAAAACAAATTAATGAATAGTGATTGGTCTAAAAAAGCATGTATATCTATATACTATTGTTTGATATGTTAATGTAATGAATATCTGACCGGTGTCAAATAAGTCAAAAATGTATATTTTCTAGCTATTATTTTTGAAATATGAGAAACTTTTTAATTCTTCTTTGTTTATGATTGAGATGAATGTTTTAATTCTTTATTTAGCGCAGTATTCCTGACATCAGGGATTATGCGCTATGTGTATTCATAGTAACAATGTCTGCCAGGCCAGTGCGGTGCAGCATTGGGCTGCGTTATGGTTCTTTGAACCTTTGTCTCCCAAATTCCCCACTTGAGCTGTCATCTTTACAACCTTTTTCTCTTTTTCCTGTTCACAACACTAATCTAGATAAAGATCCACTAAGCCGACAAGGGAAGCCTGTATTCTATGTGTATGTTTCCTGTCGGCTATAGAGTTCCCCTCCCCTCCTCTTCCCCTGCAGGATTGTCCATTGGTGGGCTCTGGCGGTGTGTCCGCCCTATTGGGCGGATCCTTTGCTGGTCCGTCTAAGTGTACTGTGTGACGCCATTGGGCGTCCCCATCGTAACCCACGTGGGGACAACCATGTGATGTACATCCATCCTCACATCTCGAGGCAGTACTTTGCCCTCCCACTCGATCCTTCAGGCCTCCTATTGGGCGCGATGCTTGTCGCACCCGCCCCCATCATCAACCAACTCTGAAGACACTTTAGGCTATGAGTTGGTCATGTGATGAGCGATCGATGATGATGTCATCACGGGGGCGACGGGCCACGCCGATCCAGCTGACCTAGCTTATCAACAATCAGGTAAGGAGATATAAAACTGACACAGCACACCTTACAAATGTATCGGCGTCATCGTTTCCCTGGGGACACATGTGGTAGTCACTTTGCTGATCAGGCTGCAGGTATACCAAATTGTTACAGACTTGAATATTAGGGCTGTAACAGTACTATTTATTTTCTACCCATGGTATCTTCTTCTCTGCTTGGACTTACCCTGGTGTTATCTGTTTCTTTGTAGGAACTAGCTCTGGGAATCCTATATAATACTCTTGGGTTTATATACCCAGGACCTTTTGGATTGCCCTATCATATGCTAATATCTATCCCATAGGCGTGCGCAGCCTATTGCATTAGGGTGTGCACCCAAAAGATCAAACACACATACGTATGTGTGTGTATGTATATGTGTGTGTGTGTGTGTATGTGTGTGTGTATATATATATATATATATATATATATATATATATATATATATATTCAAAAGTATTAGTACGCCGGCCTTTACACACACATAACTTTTATTGGCATCCCAGTCTTAGTCTGTAGGGTTCAATATTGAGTTGGCCCCGCCCTTTGCAGCTATAACAGCTTCACCTCTTCTGGGAAGGCCGTCCACAAGATTTAGGAGAGTGTCTATGGGAAGGTTTGACCATTCTTCCAGAAGAGCATTTGTGAGATCAGGCACTGATGTTGGACGAGAAGGCCCGGCTTGCGGTCTCCACTCTAATTCATCCCAAAGGTGTTCTATCGGGTTGAGGTCAGGACTCTGTGCAGGCCAGTCAAGTTTCTCCACCCCAAACTCGCTCATCCATGTCTTTATGGACCTTGCTTTGTGCACTGGTCCAAATAATATGGTATGGGGTTGTTTTCCAGGGGTTGGGTTGGCCCCTTGGTTCCAGTGAATGGAACTCTTAAGGCATCAGTATACCAAGAAATCTTGGACAATTTCATGCTCCCAACTTTGTGGGAACAGTTTGGGGGACGGCACCTTCCTGTTCCAACATGACTGCACACCAGTGCACATAGCAAGGTCCATAAAGACATGGACTTAGCAGGGTGGTGGAAAATTAACTTCAAAAGCAATAATTCATATTATAAGCGCGACTAAAACATATACAATTATGTGTAACAATCTAAAAAATGTAAATTCCAAAGTGCTATAATGGTGTGAAGCTTCCAACTAAAAAGTTGTTGCACTTGAAGGTAATTTGTATTGCAATTATCTGTAGAGGGGTTTCCACCATCCCTGCTAAGGCAGCACTGGTAGGCACTGATTAGCAGCATTGATGGACACTAATTGGTAGCACTGATATGTGGCACAGATAGGCAGCACTGATTGGCACTGATAGGCGGCACTGATGGGCTCTGATTGGTTGCACTTATGTACACTGACTGGAATCACTGGGCACTGACTGGCATCACTGATGGGCACTCATATGCAGCACTAATGGGCACTCATATGCAGCACTGATGGGCTCTGATTGGCAGCACTGATGGGCGCTGATTGACAGCATTGGCTGGCACTGACAGCATTGGTTGGCACTGATTTACAGCTTTGGTTGGCACTGATAGGCAGCATTGATTGTCACTGATAGGCAGCACTGGTTGGCACTGATGAGCAGCACTGGCAAAGTGGCAGTGATAGGCTGCATTGGTTGGCACTGAAAAGCAGCACTGGCATTGATAGGTAGCGCTGGTTGGCACTGATAGGCAGCACTGGTTGGCACTGATAGACAGCACTGGTTGGCACTGATAGGCAGCACTGGTTGGCACTGATAGGCAGAACTGGTTGGCATTGATAAGCAGCACTGGCACGGATAGGCAGCATTGGTTGGCACGGATAGGCAGCATTGGTTGGCATGGATAGGTAGCATTGGTTGGCATGGATAAGCAACACTGGCACTGATTGGCAGCATTGGTTGGCATGGATAGGCAGCATTGGTTGGCACTGATAAGCAGTACTGGTTGGCACTGATAGGCAGTACTGGTTGGCACTAATAGGCAGTACTGGTTGGCACTAATAGGCAGATAGGCAGCTTTGGTTGGCAGTGCATTGATTGGAAGCATTGGTTGGCACTGGTTGGCACAGATAGGCAGAACTGGTTGGCACGGATAGGCAGCATTGGTTGGCACAGATAGGCAGCTTTGGTTGGCAGTGCATTGATTGGAAGCATTGGTTGGCACTGGTTGGCACTGATTGGCAGCACTGGTTGGCACTGATTGGCAGCACTGGTTGGCACAGATAGGCAGAACTGGTTGGCACAGATAGGCAGAACTGGTTGGCACAGATAGGCAGAACTGGTTGGCACAGATAGGCAGCACTGGTTGGCACAGATAGGCAGCTTTGGTTGGCAGTGCATTGATTGGAAGCATTGGTTGGCACGGATAGGCAGAACTGGTTGGCACAGAGGCAGCATTGGTTGGCACGGATAGGCAGCATTGGTTGACAGTGCACTGATTGGCAGAATTGGTTGGCACAGATAGGCAGAACTGGTGGGCACTGATAGGCAGCATTGGTTGGCACGGATAGGCAGCATTGGTTGGCAGTGCACTGATTGGCAGAATTGGTTGGCACAGATAGGCAGAACTGGTTGGCACACTGATAGGGGAGAGGGGGAGTTTCATATTCAGGATATTGTGAAAATTGCCAGAGCTGTTCAGTGTAAGAAGCTGTCAGATAATGACACTACATGCAGGGAAAGTCACCAGCTGTCAAAATGATGTCGGGCGTGGGCGGGACTAAACAGCCATCAAAAACCAGCCAATGGGATGGGTCTGGGCGGGCCGCTACATTTCTCTGGCTCCGCCCCCTCTCTGAAGCAGCGAATCATTGGCTGGTGTTGATGGCGCTTGGTCCCGCCCACCCCCGACATCGCGGCTGAGTTGTGATGACTTACAACTCAGCCGCGATGTCGGGGGTGGGTGGGACCAAGCGCCATCAACACCAGCCAATGAATGAGCTGCTTCACAGAGCGGGCGGAGCCACATAAATGTAGCGGCCCGCCCAGACCCATCCCATTGGCTGGTGTTTGATGGCTGTTTAGTCCCGCCCACGCCCGACATCATCTTGACAGCTGGTGATATTCCCTGCATGTAGTGTCATTATCTGACAGCTTATCTGAAAAGCTCTGGCAATTCTCACGATCTGCTGCCTGTGAAACTGTTTCACAGGCAGCGGAGGGTACACACTCTCATGGATATAGCATTTCTGGGGAGATCTCTGGAGACAGCACGGGGTGATTAGGGTGTGCCCAGGCACACCCGGCACACCCCGTGCGCACGCCTATGATCTATCCTGTCTAGCCCAGCACTGGAAATTTTGAATTACCGCATGCTATAGATCCCTGGATCCGAATTTTTAGTGCCTACTAGCACTTGACTGTCTGAACACCTGTATGCTTACAAATCAGTGTTGTTGGTGAGTAAGCGTTTATCCATGCCGGCGGTGGCTGCTCTTTATCAATCCTTCTTTTTTCCCCTTTTTTCCGCCCCCCCCCCTTATTGTGTTCCAGATAAACAATACACTGATCTATGTTTAAAGTCCAATTCTATATTATTTACAGAATATTTCCCCGCATCTGGCTGGCTTGATATAATCTGTCCGCCCAGCCATTGTGGGGCTAACACGCTATTGTCGCTTGTCTACCCCCAATGCGACCTATTTTTGTAAGTTATGTTCCTTTGTTGTTACATATTCAATATATTTATATTTCTTTTTTCCCCTTCCCCTTTCTATCCGTATGCCATAGGCGTGCGCACAGAGTGTGCCAGGTGTGCCCAGGCACACCCTAATCACCCTGTGCAGCACAGATTCCCACTTCTGCCCTGGTCCCCCCCTCCTTCCCCAGCAGCACCTCCGGCTCATCTCTCCCTCCAGCTGTTGCTGCGGGATGTTTTAGAAAGAGTGGGGGAAGGAGCCGGTAAATATGTAACTTAACCAGCCCCTTTCATCGTGAGTGACTGGTACTATGTGTTTGATCTTTGGGGTGCACACCCTAATGCAATAGGCTGCGCACACCTATGCCGTATGCTAACTCTATATGACGCTCTCCCCTCTTTTCCTCTCTTTCCTCGTCTCTTTTCTTATCTATACTCTCTCTTGATGGGCTTTGGGTGACATACCACCACCCCCTCTGCTGCACCGCACCCGCACTGATAGACATAAATAACTTTCTTAGTTCTATAAACTGTATTTGGTTTTTTTTTTTATTTACTTATGTATATATTTTTTACTGTACCCTTTTTTCATATATGTATACTTGTGAACTCATTGTTTTCTTGTATATATGTTTCAGTAGATGCAATATCTTATGCTCCTGAGGAAGCGCTAAGCGCGTAACATGTAGAGCAAGCTCTTCACCAAATCTTTGGAATACTACACTGGATATGCAACTCAACATTGTACCTGTAACTGTGCTCTCTAAATGAAGCCTATATATGATATGATTGTATAGTGTTGTAATCACAGTTGTGGTATTAGTTGCTGACCTAATTTCGTTAATTTCTTTGATTTTATGTCATTCCACTTTTATGATATTTCATACTAAATAAACTTTTAGTTTTCTACATCCATTGGTACTGTGTGCCCTTAAAGCCCAACTTATTAGTCCTTTCCTCAATATAGGCCCTGTCAGTTTATTTTGTACCATCCCTGTCCAATTGGGGAGATTTGCCTTCACTTCCTGCCCCATAGCCAAACATGAAGTGATAGAAAAACTATGCAAATCAAGGGAATCCAGTGCCCCCCTCCCCCCCAGAACTAGTGTGTGTGTGTGTCCCCTGAAAATTTCTGGGCGGGTCATAAAAAAACAGGGTGTGGCCATGACAGGAAGGGTGGGTCATTTTTCTATTAGGAGGTGCAGAAGTTTAGTCAGGCCTAGGGCAGCACAAAACATAAATATACCACTGCATATTAGGGCTTATTTAGTCAGCATGTTTTTAGATCGTGGGAAGAAACCCACGTAGGCACAGGGAGAACATGCAAACTCCAGGCAGATGGTGTCATGGGCGGAATTCGAACCAGCGACCCTTTTTGCTGCTAGGTGAAAGTGCTATCCACTACACCACTGTGCTGAACGAACATGATCGCAGCTGAGAGCATGAGATCAGTGGCCCAGATTCAGGTACGACTTGCGCGGGAGCAAGTGTGATTTGCGCCGCGCAAGTACGGATTTGCTCCCAGGCAAATTTGCGGGTGACCCAGAAAGCAAGCTAAGCCTGAAATGTGCCATTTTTGCACGGAGGCAGTTTCTCTGCCCCAGCGCAATTTTGCTCAGAGAGCAACTTGCGCTCTCATGGTTTTCCCTCAGCAAATATGCAAATGAGGAACTGCCACTGATTCATAAACTTGCGCGTGTGAGGAGCATTTTGCTCCCAAAGCACGCAAGCTGTTTGGCCGGGGCAAATTTGCACTTTATAAAAGCAGGGGCAAGTTAGCAACAGATGGCCACAGGTCAGCTGGAGAGCAACTACAGCACTCCTCACCGTGTGTAGGGACTACAAACAAAAACAAAAAAAAAAAACTTTGAGCATAAACTAAATATAGAAAAGCTCCTAATCTGAGCAAAAAAAAAATATCCCCAAAAAAAAAAAATATAAGCATAATCAAAATAAATAGAAAAAGCTCATTATATGAGCAGCAAGGGATAGGTAAAAAATACAAAAAATAAAAGGAAAATAATTTTTTTTTTGGACATCCTTGTGCCAAGGGTCCCCCGGCTCTGGCTCCTCAGTCGGCGTGGTTGAGCCTGTGGTGGGGATGGAGCCTGTGGTGGGGATGGAGGGGGGGGGAGCATCAACCCCTACTTCCTCACTCCTAGCAGGTGGTGCCTGCATGCCCTCCATGGCGTTGGCCAGGCGGGTGAGCACGCTGTTGGTTTGGGCCAACATCCGCAGCAGCCGGGTGGTATTGGTCCTCTGCTGCCGCCGGGTTAATCTCCCCTCCTCCCGCACAGCAGCAGTGTTGGGGGTCCACCGCACTGCACCTGCCAACCTGCTCACCTCCGCTGTTAGCAAAGCGATGGCGCCCTGCTGCTCGACCATGCAGGTGACCATGGCACTGACTTCCTCCAAGATCTCAGTATCTCGTATCCCCCGGTCAGCATGCAGGGTGAGGGCCTGCTGCAGAGAGGAGGAGGAGGATGCCAGGCTGTCCGCCACCCGCCTCAAGTCTCCCACCATGTCCCCTATATGGCGGGTCTGCCGGGCCTGCTCCTCCTGCAGACCTTCACAGAGGCTGGAGGGTACACCCCTCGTTTTACATAGAGCCTTCCTTGGAGGAGAGGCTGGGGCATGAACTGAGGGAGAAGAAGGGGAGTGGGCCACACTGGAGGGAGGGACACTGGAGGGGGGACACTGGAGGGAGGGACACTGGAGGGAGGGACACTGGAGGGGCTTGCCCTGGAGGGGGATGATGTTATGGTCGGGGGGGTGGTGGGTCGGTCAGGGATGGTGGGATCCTCCTGGAGGGACACTGCTTCCTCCAGATTGAGGATAACGGCCTCCTCCACCACTTCCTCCTCCCTAGATGGACTCTGGCCGATATCCTCCTCCACCAACATGCCCAGGATCTGCAGAGGGCCTGACTGCACCCCATGATGTTCTGGGGATGGCGTGGGTCGCCCTACAGCCGACGACGGCCCAGCCTCATCATCGACATCTGTGGATGACACAAAACAAAAATGTTGCTGAAGCAACACACTTACCATATGTTCCCTTCTACCCCCTCCCATGATACACAGCAGATATGAGAAACAAAAACTTGTTACATGTTCCCTTCTACCCCCTCATATGTTCACTTCTACCCCCTCCCATGATACACAGCAAATATGAAAACAGAAAACTTACCAGTTACATAGTTAGTTACATAGTTAGTCAGGTTGAAAAAAGACACAAGTCCATCCAGTTCAACCACAAAAAACAAAATAAAAAAACACAGTAAAATCCTATACACCCAACTCCATACCCACAGTTGATCCAGAGGAAGGCAAAAAACCCCAGCGGAGCATGATCCAATTTGCTACAGCAGGGGAAAAAATTCCTTCCTGATCCCCCGAGAGGCAATCGGATTTACCCTGGATCAACTATACCTACAAATCTTAGTACTCAGTTATATTCTGTACATTTAGGAAAACCAGTCCCCAAGTCCCCAACAGTGGAGTCGTAGCCTGGGACTCCCTCCACCTGCTCCAGCGCTAGACTTTGCGCAATCACCTCCTCATCAGGATTTAGACGGATCTTGCAGGGTGGTCCTCCTCCCGTGCCACTCGTATGCTTACGGATAAGCACAAGCTTATCCCGGACCCTACGCCGCATGTCATTCAACTTCCTTTGAATGTCCTCCCACGTCCTTTCTTCATTACCCAGGGCATTTATGTCCAGGGTAATGCCATCATAGATAGCCCTCCTTTGGGCTACAATGGAGTGCTGCCGCTGGGCACCATACAGCACATCACTATGGCGCGTGAGTGCCGCAAGAAGTATCTCCATCTCTGAAGCTATAAAATTAGCTTTTTTTTTTTTTTTTTCATGAGGAGGTGCCATATCAGCAAAAAGGGCAAAATTACCTTGCTCAGGGGGGGGGGGGGGGGGTGGGAAAAGCAGGATGTAATTTTGCACAGGACCTGCGCAGGTCTGCCCTATTTATTTGCTCAGTGCAAGCAGCTGGGCAGAATTTGCCCTGAAAATAGGCACAAACCACTGCTGAGTGGAAAAAAGATCATTTGCATAGGGCACACCCACTTTCACTTGCACTGCCTTACGCCCTGATTTTTGCCTTACAAAGGAGCAAGTTAGCAGACAAAGGGAATCCTGAATCAGGTGGCAATCTTTCCAATTTGCCTCAGCGCAGAGCAAATCAGCTGCTCTTCACATGTGCAACTAATGGGCAAATCTACCTGAATCTGGGCCAGTGTTTTTTTTTCTGATCTCATGCTTTCGAGCCTGGAGGACAGATGTGGGGTCTTATTGACCCCGCCTCTCTCCATAAAGAGGACCTGTCACACACTAGTTCTATTACAAGAGATGTTTACTCATGTTTATTCATAGGAATAAAAGTGATACAAAAAAAAGGGTAAAAAAAGTGCAAAAAGAAAAATATTCCGTAAAAAAAAAAAAGAACAAAAAAATAAAAAAATTAAAACGCCCCTGTCCCTAGTAGCTCGCACTCAGAAGCGAACACGCATGTAAGTCCCGCCCACATATGTAAACGCCGTTCAAACCACACATGTGAGGTATTGACACATGCGTTAGAGCGAGAGCAATAATTTTAGCACTAGACCTCCTCTGTAACTCTAAACTGGTATCCTTAAAAAAAATTCAAGCGTCGCCTATGGAGATTTTTAAGTCTCGAAGTTTGGCGCCATTCCATGAGTGTGCGCAATATTAAAGCGTGACAAGTTAGGTATCAATTTACTCGGTGTAACATCGTCTTTCACATTATCCCTAAGAATCGGGATAACTTTACTGCTTTGTTATTTTTTAATTCATGAAACAGTTTTTTTGGGCAAAAAAAAAGGCCGTTTGAAAAATGATTGCTCAAATATTGTTGGAAATAAAAAAAAATAATGACCGCCACATTATTCCCTAGGGTGTCTGCTAATAAAATATATATAATGTTTGGGGGTCCTGAGTAATTTTCCAGGAACAAAATATCATTTTTACATGAAGGAGAGAAGTGCCAGAATAGGCGTGGTATGGAAGTGGTTAAAGTGAAACAATAAAAGTGAAATATTCCTTTAAATTTCATACGGGGGGGGTATAACATGCCTGTGAAGTAGCGCATGTTTCCCGTGCTTAGAACTGTCCCTGTACAAGATGTAATTTCTGAAGTGAAAAAAAAAGTAATTTAAAAGTAATCATGGTTATAAAGAATACAGTCATTGCTCATTAAAAAAAAAATGTGGGGGTCCCCCCAAAATCAATTACCAGGCCCTTCAGGTCTGGTATGGATTTTAAGGGGAACTCCACCCCAAATTTTAAAAAAAAATGGCTTGAAGTCCCCCCAAAAATCCACACCAGACCCTTATCCGAGCATGTTAACCTGGCCGGCCGCAGAAAAGAGGGGGACAGAGTGCGCCCCCCTCTCCTAAACCGTACCAGGCCACATGCCCTCAACATGGGGAGGGTGCTTTGGGGTCCCCCCCAAAGCACCTTGTCCCCATGTTGATGGGGACAAGGGCCTCATCCCCACAACCCTGGCCAGTGGTTGTGGGGGTCTGCGGGCAGGGGGCTTATCGAAATCTGGAAGACCCCTTTAACAAAGGGGACCCCGAGATCCCGCCCCCCCTGTGTGAAATGGTAATGGGGTACATTGTACCTCTACCATTTCACCCAAAAAAGTGTCAAAAATGTAAAAAGTTACAATAGCTGGTTTTTGACAATTCCTTCATTAATATCTTCTTTCCACGCTTCTTCTTCTTCCTTCTTCTTCTTCTTCTTTTCTTCTTTCATTTGGGTTTCTTCCTCCATCTTCCTCTGCTTCTTTCTTGGGTCTTCTCGTCCGCAGCTTGACCGGCGTATTCTTCCATCTTCTTCTCATTCCGTCAGCCTTCTCGTCACGCATCTTCTTCCTCCCCGGATGCTGCGCTTGAAATTTAATCCCCGAGCTGCGTGACGCTCATGTGACCCCACCCCCCTCTGACGCCACGGGTAAACTCATAAGAAAGTCCGCGTGTGGTATATGTGCGTCAGAGGGGGGTGGGGTCACAGGAGCGTCACACAGTGGGAACTTCAAATGGAAGCTCGTCCACATCTTGCGCGGCTTCTTCTTCCCCAGACGCTGCGCTTGAAATTGAATTCCCCGCCGTGTGACGCTCCTGTGACCCCGCCCCCTTCTGATGCACATGTACCACACAGGGACTTTCTTATGAGTTTACCTGTGGCGTCAGAGGGGGGCGGGGTCCCAGGAGCATCACACGGCGGGGAATTCAATTTCAAGCGCAGCGTCCGGGGAAGAAGAAGAATATGGGGGACGAGAAGGCCGACGGAAGGAGAAGAAGATGGAAGAATACGCCGGTCAAGATGCGGACGAGAAGACCCAAGAAAGAAGCAGAGGAAGAAGAAGATGCGGGTAGTGATGTCACAAACCTAAAATTTCGCGTTCGCGAATGGCGATTGCGAACTTGCGCATATGTTCGCAAATGCGCGAACTGGACGAATCGCCATAGACTTCAATGGGCAGGCGAATTTTAAAACGCACAGGGACTCTTTCCAGCCACAATAATGATGGAAAAGTTGTTTCAAGGGGACTAACACCTGGACTGTGGCATGCCGGAGGGGGATCCATGGCAAAACTCCCATGGAAAATTACGTAGTTGTCGCAGAGTCCGTTTTTAATCCATAAAGGGCATAAATCACCTAACATTCATAAATTGTTTGGAATAACGTGCTCTAAAACATTAAGTATGATGTTATATCGATCAGGTAGTGTAGCTTAGGGTTAGGGTTAGGGTTACGGTTAGGATTACAGATAGGGTTAGGGTTAGAGATAGGGTTAGGGTTAGAGATAGGGTTAGGATAACAGATAGCATTAGGGTTAGGGTAGGGTTAGGGTTACAGATAGGGTTAGGGTAACAGATAGGGTTAGGGTTAGAGATAGGGTTAGGATAACAGATAGCATTAGGGTTAGGGTAGGGTTTGGGTTAGGGTTAGAGATAGGGTTAGGGTAACAGATAGCATTAGGGTTAGGGTAGGGTTAGGGTTTGGGTTACAGACCAGGGTTAGGGTTACAGATAGGGTTAGGGTTACAGTCTGTAACCCTAACCCTAACCCCATCTGTAACCCTAACCCTATCTGTATCCCTAACCCTATCTGTAACCCTAACCCTATCTGTAACCCTAACCCTGTCTGTAATAGGGTTAGGGTTCACAGTGACAGACCAAACTCTGACAGATCAAACTCCTCGTTTAACGCACTGCAAACACCTGCAAACAGTCCATTTGCACAACCGCAAACTCCCCATTTACACAAGGTTGTATACCAAGCTAGCTATGTCCTGTTCCTTGTCCTCACTGACATCAATGAACGTTTTGGAGATTGCAGGTGATGGGGGTTTTTCAAAGCCTATGGTCGTGCTGAGGTAGTTCATTGACAGTTAAGTGACCCAGAAAACAATGATTCTGCAGTGTGGGCCCATTGTTGGCCTAGTAGGCTTTAATGATCACAAAGAAAATTAATGTTTTTTCTATGCAAAATTATCCAGCCGATCGCTTTTGGTCTGATCACAATGAAGCAACCAGATGATCTTATCATCTGGGGTGTGCCAACATTGCTATTGTCAACACACTCATAGAGGTGGTCGCTTCATTGTGATACGCAAGCACCTTCACCACAACAAGGTAACGATCACGAAGGGGAATTTGACACATGTATGTGCCTTTTTGTTTGGTTTTGTTTTTGCAGCCACAGTGCAGCAGCACCAGAGGCCAGAAAAAATAGGCATATACACATGTCTGAAAAATTAGGTATTGTTGCAGCTGCTGCTGTAGCAGAGGCCAGAAAAAATTATGTTTTCCAGGCAGAAAGTGCACTAAAACATTGAGGCTTGAACCCTAGTTGGTGGCGGATAAGTCACGCAAGTCATCCGGCATGCAGACATAAAATACAGCAGCGTGTGGACCATTTGTAGCCCAAGGCAGCTCATCTCATCAGGCCTTCAGTCAAATGTATCGCCCACTGTCAGTCCCTTCGGGATCCATGCCTCATTCATCTTAATAAAGGTGAGGTAATCTAGACTTTTTTGACCTAGGCGACTTCTCTTCTCAGTGACAATACCTCCTGCTGCACTGAAGGTCCTTTCTGAAAGGACACTTGAAGCGGGGCAGGCCAGAAGTTCTATCGCAAATTTGGATAGCTCAGGCCACAGGTCAAGCCTGCAAACCCAATAGTCAAGGGGTTCATCGCTCCTCAGAGTGTCGATATCTGCAGTTAAGGCGAGGTAGTCTGCTACCTGTTGGTCTAGTCGTTCTCTGAGGGTTGACCCCGAAAGGCTGTGGCGACGCGTAGGGCTGAAAAAGCTCTGCACGTCCTCCATCAACAACACGTCTGTAAAGCGTCCTGTCCTTGCCAGCGTGGTCATGGTAGGAGGAGGAATACTTTCACCTCTTCCACTGTTAGATTCCCGTTGTGCTGTGACATCACCCTTGTATGCTGTGTAAAGCATACTTTTTAATTTATTTTGGAACTGCTGCATCCTTTCCGACTTCCGGTAATTTGGTAACATTTCAGGCACTTTCTGCTTATACCGGGGGTCTAGTAGCGTGGCCACTCAGTACAGGTCATTCTCCTTCAGTCTTTTTATACAAGGGTCCCTCAACAGGCACAACAGCATGAAAGACCCCATTTGCACAAGGTTGGATGCCGAGCTACTCATGTCCCGTTCCTCATCCTCACTGATCTCACTAAAGGTCTGTTCTTCCTCCCAGCCACGTACAACACCACGGGTACCAGATAGGTGACAACGAGCACCCTGGGTTGCCTGCTGTGGTTGGTCTTCCTCCTCCTCAAAGCCACATTCCTTCTCTGACTCCTCTTCCTCACACTCCTCTTCCAGCGTTTCTGCAGGTCCAGCAAGCGATGCTGATAAGGCTGTTTCTGGTGGTGGTGATGGTGACCACAACTCTTCCTCTTCCTCTTCACGCTCATCTACGGCCTGATCCAGCACTCTTCGCAGGGCACGTTCCAGGAAGAAAACAAATGGGATGATGTCGCTGATGCTGCCTTCAGTGCGACTGACTAGGTTTGTCACCTCCTCAAAAGGACGCATGAGCCTACAGGCATTGCGCATGAGCGCCCAGTAACGTGGCAAAAAAAATCCCAGCTGCGCAGAGGCTGTCCTAGCACCCCGTTCATACAAATACTCGTTGACGGCTTTTTCTTGTTGGAGCAGGCGGTCGAACATTAGGAGTGTTGAATTCCAACGTGTCGGGCTGTCGCAAATCAGTCGCTTCACTGGCATGTTGTTTCGCCGCTGGATATCTGAAAAGTGCGCCATGGCCGTGTAGGAATGCTTGAAATGGCCACACACCTTCCTGGCCTGCTTGAGGACGTCCTGTAAGTCTGGGTACTTATGCACAAAGCGTTGTACAATCAGATTCATCACATGTGCCATGCACGGGACATGTGTCAACTTGCCCAAATTCAATGCTGCCAACAAATTGCTTCCGTTGTCACACACCACTTTGCCGATCTCCAGTTGGTGCAGAGTCAGCCACTGATCCACCTGTGTGTTCAGGGCGGACAGGAGTGCTGGTCCGGTGTGACTCTCTGCTTTCAGGCAAGTCAACCCCAAGACAGCGTGACACTGTCATATCCGTGATGTGGAATAGCCCCTGGGGAGCTGGGGGGGGTGCAGTTGATGTGGAGCAAGACGCAGCAGCAGAAGAGGACTCAGCCGAGGAGGTTATCAAAGAGGATGCAGTAGGAGGAGTAGAGGAGGTGGCAGCAGACCTGCCTGCAAGTCGTGGCGGTGTCACCAACTCCTCTGCAGAGCCACGCATTACATGCTTGTCAGCCATCAGCAGGTTTACCCAATGCGCAGTGTAGGTGATATACCTGCCCTGACCGTGCTTTGCAGACCAGGTATCAGTGGTCAGATGGACCCTTGCCTCAACACTGTGTGCCAGGGATGCCATGACTTCCTTTTGCACAATAGAGTACAGGTTGGGGATTGTCTTTTGTGAAAAGAAATTTCGGCCGGGTACCTTCCACTGCGGTGTCCCAATAGCTACAAATTTTTTGAAGGCCTCAGACTCCACCAGCTTGTATGGTAAAAGCTGGCGGGCTAAGAGTTCCGACAAGCCAGCTGTCAGACGCCGGGCAAGGGGGTGACTCTGTGACATTGGCTTCTTACGCTCAAACATGTCCTTGACAGACATCTGACTGTGGGGAGAAGATGAGCAGGAACTGCTCAAGGTGAGAGATGCAGTGGCGGATGGTTGAGAGGGGGCAAGGAGGACAGCAGTGGTTGACGTGACTGAAGATGCTGCACCAGGAGGAGGATGGTGGCTTTGAGCTTGTGTGCTGCTTGTACTCGTCATCATGTGTTGATCCCATAGGCGTTTGTGATGTGCGATCATGTGCCTTCGCAAAGCAGTTGTACCTAGGTGGGTGTTGGATTTCCCACGACTCAGTTTCTTTTGGCACAGGTTGCAAATGGCATCACTGTTATCAGAGGCAGACACACAAAAAAAATGCCACACTGCTGAGCTTTGCAATGCCGGCATTCTGGTGGTGGCAACAGCATGCGTTGATTGGCGTGCTGTCTGGCTGACCCCGGGTGCCGATACATGCTGTCTGACTGTGCCACTAGCTCCTTGCGACGACCTCCCCCTGCTTCCAACTCATCTCCTCCTCCTCTCTGTCTCCCCATCTGAACTTTCCCCCTCTTCTTCTTCTCTTCAAGCGGGCACCCACGTGACATCCCCGGACACATCGTCATCATCAACCGCTTCACTTGTATCTGACAACTCAGCAAAGGAAGCAGCAGCGGGTACATCATCATCACACCATACGTCCATGTGTGTAATGCTGCCTGACTGAATCATATCCCTTTTATCTACAACCTCTGGCAATAATGGTTGCGCATCACTCATTTCTTCCAACTGATGTGTAAATAACTCCTCTGACAGATCAAGTGAAGCAGCTGTGATGCTAGTGTTGGTGGTGGCGGCATGCGGGCAAGTGGTAACTTAAGAGGTGCCCGAAGCTGAGCTGGAGGAAGATGGTGTGTCAAGGTTATGAGCGGAAGCTGTAGAAGATTGGGTGTCCTGTGTTAGCCAGTCAACTATGTCCTCAGAACTTTTGGAGTTCAGGGTACGTGGCCTCTGAACACTGGGTGTTATTCTAGGGCCAAAGGGAATCACAGCACCATGACCACGACAGCCCCTGCGGGGTGGCCTGCCTCTGCCAGTAATTTTTTCTTATTTGTTTAGTTGTACTATACGTGCAAGCTACTGTGACACCAGATATGAGTGGCACTGTGCACTGGCAGAAGTTGGCAGAGTAGACGCTGTAGGCCTGACACACGCCTACAGACAACTAACTGCTATTCTATTGCAGTCAAAATTGTGTTTGTTCTTTTTAAATTTAATATACTATGCCACCAGATATATGAGTGGTGGCACTGGGCAAGTGGGCACAGTTTACACTATGAGCCTGACACACGCTGGCAACTGACTACTATTCTATTGCAGTAAATTTTTGGGGTTTTTTAAATGTTATGTACTGTGCCACCAAGATAGATGAGTGGTGGGTGGCACTGGGCACAGTGTACGCTGTACCCCTGACACACGCTGGCAGCCAGGCAACTAACTACAATTATATTGCAATAATATTTTTGGTTTTTGGTTTTTAACCACTTAAGCCCCGGACCATTTTGCAGCTAAATGCCCAGGCCAGGTTTTGGGATTCGGCACTGCGTCGCTTTAACAGACAATTGCGCGGTCGTGCAACGTGGCTCCCAAACAAAATTGGAGTCCTTTTTTCCCCACAAATAGAGCTTTCTTTTGGTGGTATTTGATCACCTCTGCGGTTTTTATTTTTTGCGCTATAAACAAAAATAGAGCGACAATTTTGAAAAAAATGCAATATGTTTTACTTTTTGCTATAATAAATATCCCCCCAAAAACATATATAAAAAAAATGTTTTCCTCAGTTTAGGCCGATACGTATTCTTCTTCCTATTTTTGGTAAAAAATCGCAATAAGCGTTTATCGATTGGTTTGCGCAAAATTTATAGCGTTTACAAAATAGGGGATAGTTTTATTGCATTTTTATTAATTATCTTTTTTTTACTACTATTGGCGGCGATCAGCGATTTTTTTCGTGACTGCGACATTATGGCGGACACTTCGGACAATTTTGACACATTTTTGGGACCATTGTCATTTTCACAGCAAAAAATGCATTTAAATTGCATTGTTTATTGTGAAAATGACAGTTGCAGTTTGGGAGTTAACCACAGGGGGCGCTGTAGGGGTTAGTGTTCACTTAGTGTGTGTTTACAACTGTAGGGGGGTGTGGCTGTAGGACTGACGTCATCGATCGAGTCTCCCTTTATAAAAGGGATCACTCGATCGATACGCCGCCACAGTGAAGCACGGGGAAGCCGTGTTTACATACGGCTCTCCCCGTGCTTCAGCCTCGGGGAGCGATCGCGACGGAGCGGCTATAAACGAATAGCCGCGCCGTCGTCCTGGATCGCTCCCCGAGGGAACCCGACCGCCGCATGTAGCGGGGGGGTCCCGATGTGGACGTACATATACATGCGGCGGTCGGGAAGGGGTTAAATGTTATGTACTGTGCCACCAAGATAGATGAGTGGTGGGTGGCACTGGGCACAGTGTACACTGTACCCTGACACACTCTGGCAGCCAGGCAACTGACTACTATTATATTGAAGTAATATTTTTTTTTTTTTAAATGTTATCGACTGTGCCACCAAGATAGATGGGTGGTGGGTACCACTGGGCACAGTGTACGCTGTACCCTGACACACGCTGGCAGCCAGGCAACTGACTTCAATTATATTGAAGTAATAATTTTTTTTTTTTTAAATGTTATCAACTGTGCCACCAAGATAGATGAGTGGTGTATGGCACTGGGCACAGTGTACGCTGTACCCTGACACACGCTGGCAGCCAGTCAACTGACTACAATTATATTGCAGTAATATATATATATTTTTTTAAATGTTATCGACTGTGCCACCAAGATAGATGAGTGGTGTATGGCCCTGGGCACAGTGTACGCTGTGATCCTGACACACGCAGGCTGCCTTCCTAGCAGGCAACTGCAATTAGATTACAGGGAAAAAAAAGCAGACTGATATACCAGCCCTAAAAAGGGCTTTTTGGGGTTACTAGCCCTAAAAATGACTTTTTGGGGTGCTGTCCTTACAGCAGAGATCAGATGAGTCTTTCAGGACACTGAAAACACTAGCCTAGCTATGCTTTCCCTATCAATTCAGCACCAGCAACACTATCCCTCCTCTCACTAAGAATGCAGGTTCCGAATGAATCTAAAATGGATGCTGCCCTAGAGGTGGGAGGGTCAGGGAGGGAGGGTATGCTGCTGATTGGCTGGAATGTGTCTGCTGACTGTGAGATAGAGGGTCAAAGTTTGCTCAATGATAATTAATAGGAGGTGGATCGAACAGCGCATATGTTCGCGCGCATCGGCGAATGCGAATGCGCAAAAATCGCCGCAAATTTTTCGCCAGCGAACAGTTCTGTACATCTCTAGATGCGGGACGAGAAGGCCGACGGAAGGAGAAGAAGATGGAAGAATACACCGGTCAAGATGCGGACGAGAAGATCCAAGAAAGAAGCAGAGGAAGATGGAGGAAGAAACCCGAATGAAAGAAGAAGAAGAAGAAGCGCGGAAAGAAGATATTAATAAAGGAATTGTCAAAAACCGGCTATTGTAATTTTTCTTATTTTTGACACTTTTTTGGGTGAAATGGTAGAGGTACAATGTACCCTATTACCATTTCACACAGGGGGAGGGCCGGGATCTGGGGGTCCCCTTTGTTAAAGGGGTCTTCCAGATTTCGATAAGCCCCCTGCCCGCAGACCCCCACAACCACCGGGCAAGGGTTGTGGGGGATGAGGCCCTTGACCCCATCAACATGGGGACATCCTCCCCATGTTGAGGGCATGTGGCCTGGGAAGGTTCAGGAGAGGGGGGGGCGCACTCTGTCCCCCCCTCTTTTCTGCGGCCGGCCAGGTTACGTGCTCGGATAAGGGGTCTGGTGTGGATTTTTGGGGGAACTCCACGCCATTTTTTTTTAAATTTGGGGTGTAGTTCCCCTTAAAATCCACACCAGACCTGAAGGGCCTGGTATTGATATTTAGGGGAACCCCACGTCATTTTTTTTTTTACGGCGAGGTTCCCCTTAATATCCATACCAGACCTGAAGGGTCTTAAAAAAAGTATGAAGATAGACATCAACAGTTTGCAATAACTAAATAGGCAGTCTTTAAGTAACACACCTAACTAATGTGGTTTGGTTGATCAGACCAAACCTTAGTTCAAATTATCCCAAAAGTTTGTGCACTGATGCGTTGGCATGCGGTGGCGCACAAGGGGTAATTTGTAATCCAATAGGGAAACAAGTGAATTGGGTGGAAAAGATCCGAATGGTCACATTGCAATGGCTAATGTGGGCGATCCACCTTCCAACAACACAGTCAATAGGCCTTGGGCAGGTGCCCATCTCACCCAACCAGTTCAGGCCTTGTCCTTCCGAAACACTCCGTCCACGATCTCCGGTCACAATCTTTCAGGATGAACGTCTCCGGTTCTCGAACAGGTCACTACTGCACTGGAACACCATCTGATCACTCCGTCAGAGGTTCTGTCTTTCTTCCTCAATGGCGCTCCGCCCGGGCGTATGTAGGCCTCAACTCCGGCCTAGACTTCTGTGGAGACACCACGCACAGGTGTCCTCCTGGGTCGAAGAGGCAGTCCGGAGAGAGCGCGCCAAGAACGCCCTCCTCATTAAATTACCACCCCCAACAGGCTGCACGGGAAGAAAAGCATTCCGGGGTTGTACAGTTGCACTCTGGGTGTTGTGGTTTATAAATAACCCAGGGCAATGAAGTCTCTTTTCTCCCTGTACTCAATTCCTGAACATTCTCTGCGGCAAGGACAAGTAAACAGCAGGTGACTATATCACAACTCGACCACCGGAGGGAGCTTATATCCTTCTTGATCAGCAGATGGTAGTCTCTCATATCACATAAAGGGTGATATCCCGCTACACACTCTCCCCTCTCGAAAATCTTTGGTCCTTCAAAGATAGTAACAGTTTGTAACCTGGTACATGCCTTCTCAATTAGACGCGGAGAAAATTTGGTTAATGCACACATGACAATAGACAATCTACATTTCCATATGAGGAGCCCAAACTTAGGCAGCTCGTATCATAACACAGAGCTGACAGAGGAACCTCCAACCAATTGTCATTGGAAGGGGGGCCACCTGTACTTGTACGGCCTGACCAGATGTGCTGGGGAGTGAGCTAGGGTTGCCCTCCTCTAAATGTACAGTGGAGGGACCAGGCATGTCAACTGTCCTTTTAGAAGTAAAAATTGCCTCTTCAGAGCATTCACCCAGCTGGCTGTAAGTTAGCTTCTTTGGAGGGTGACTAACTCTTTTTCCCTTTCCCTCTTGCTCAGGCACACAGAGCTCAACTTCCTCTTCTGTAACTTCTACTTCTGGAACTTCTTCCTCTGGAAATTCTTCCTCTGGGACTTCTTCCTCTAGGACTTCCTCCTCTGGGATTTCCTCCTCTGGGACTTCTTCCTCTGGGACTTCTTCCTCTGGGACTTCTTCCTCTGGGACTTCTTCCTCTGAAACTACTTCTTCTGGAACTCCTACTTCTGGAACTTCTTTTTTATCTGAAGCTTCTTCAGAAAGATATGAAAACTCCTCGGGGTCTCCTATTAGCGATGGATCCTGTTTGTCTTCCAGGTCCTCAAAGAGCATAGCACAAGGCACAAATTCAGGAGCCCCAGGTCAGACAGCCCCATTGTCAGTCATTGCAGCAGGGGATGGAGAGGAGTTGGTGGTCTTTTGAGACTGGGACAGCCATAGCCAATCTGATTCCATCCCTTCCTCCTCTCAGTCTTTGTCCTCTTGATCTTGGGGAAATGACTGAGATCTGGTAACTGGCCCTGACCCTTGAGAGGTTGAAGGGGTCACTGGTGGATCCGATATGGGAGGTAGACAAACTGCTTCGGAGAGAGGTAATAAATGGTTCCGGTGCCAGGTTTTTAATGGCCCCGTACTCCCTTCTGGCCTAACCTGATACACTGGGAGACCCGGTCGCTGCTTGCAGATAATGTATGGCTGAGATTTGCAGCGGTCGGCCAGCTTATGTTTTTCAGGAATACCCAAATTCCTCAGCAATACTCTGTCTCCTGGCTGCAGGTCTTGGCCCCTTCAAATCATAGTTCCACTTATTCCCCTGTCCTCTTTGGTCTGAGGTAGCTTGAGCTTTCTCATAGGCCGTTTTCAGACTTCTCGTCAGCCTGTCTACATATCCCTTATGGGAAGTGGCTGAAGCATTGTCAAGGGATATACCAAAGGCCAGATCCACTGGGAGCCAGGCTTCTCTCCTGAACATCAACCGGTTAGGGAGTATCCTGTTGCATCGCTTGTAGTGCTATTGTAGGCATACACGATGGCGGTTATGTGTTTACTCCACTTCTGCTTCTTCTCAGTACTCAAAGTTCCAAGCTTATCCAAAAGCTTACGATTAAATCGCTCAGACTGAGCATCTCCCTGGGGGTGATAAGGAGTGGTCCTGGACTTTTTTATGCCCAACAAATCTAACAGTTTTCTAATGAGATTGCTCTCAAAGTCTCTTCCCTGATCTGAATGTATGCGTTGGAGCAATCCATAATGAACAAAGAACTTTTCTACTAACACTTTCGCCACTGTAGAGGCTTGTTGGTCCTTGGTTGGGAATGCTTGGGCGTATCGCGTGAAGGGATCAGTTACCACCAAGACATTCCCCAGTCCACTCAGATCAGGCTCCAGGCAAAGGAAATCAATGCACACCGGTTCCATGGGCCCTTGGCTTTGAAGATAGCCCAGTGGGGCAATTCGATGTGGTAAGGTCTTCCTCTGGATACACCGCATGCAGGAGTGACAGTAGCCTTCAACTTCAGCCCGCATGTGGGGCCAGTAAAACCTGTCCGACTAAATGGAAGGTCCTTTCAGATCCTAGATGACCATGACTGTCATGAAGGGCGTTTAAAGCTATCTCTCTGTGCTTGGAGGGCAGGAACAGCTGACATTTTTCCTCCAAACCATCGGAGGGGCCCCTTTGATAGACCACCCCCTGATGTAACTGCAACCGATCCCATTCCTTATGCACCAATCAAGCCTTTTTAGGAGAGTCTGTGAGAAGCACCTCTGGGCATTGTTCTTCCAGAGCCTTCAATACTAATCTCTTCCTGTTGATCTCTCCTTAGTTTCTTCTTCGACAGCTTTGGGAGGCCTTCTTCTCTCACCTGGGTTACGTTACAATAGCATTTAGGTACCCCAGCAGGCAAGACTCCAACTTCTTCAGCTCTGGACCCTCCTTTGGCTTGGAGTTCAGCCCCCTGGTAAAGGGCTCGTACTCCTTCTGGGGCCAGTTGAGTCCATTCCTCAGTAGGGTCACCGAGACCATGTGGCCTTCTGGATAGGGCATCTGCGTCTCTGTTCCCAACGCCTGGCCGGTATTTCAGGCTGAAAGTATATCCTGAAAGAGCAGCCAGCCATCGATATCCTGTAGCATCCAGCTTGGCTGTAGTGAGAAGATAGGTGAGTGGATTGTTATCAGATCTCGCCACGAACTCGGCCCCATATAAATAGTCTTTCAACTTGTCCACAACAGTCCACTTTAGGGCCAGGAATTCGAGTTTGTGTGTTGGGTAATTCTTCTCGGCAGGGACCAGGCTCCTACTCACATATGCGACAGGTCGCAGATGACCATCGTACTCCTGGTACAACACCCCACCTAATCCATCTCGACTGGCATCGACGTGCAGTTCATAGGGTTTCTTGGGGTCTGCATAGGCCAAGACAGGGGCAGTGGTCAGTCTCTTTTTCAACTGGATAAATGCCGCTTCACACTGATCCTGGATGGACTCCTTGGGCTTCCTAAGTCCCGTAGCAAGCTTTACAGGCCTAACCGTTTCTGGGACATCATCTTATCCCTCGAACTTCAACAACTCATTCAGGGGTCTGGCTATCTTGGCAAACCGCTCCACAAATCTTCTATAGTAGGAGCAGAAACCCAGGAACGATCGGAGTTCTATCAGGTTCATGTCCCCCACTGTTCTCTCCATCCGTCTCTGGAAAGTGGCTGGGGCCCCTGACAGACCCTGAGGCATGCGTTGAACTTGAAGAACCCCACTGGAGTAATAAAAGCAGTCTCTTCCCTGTCTTCAGGATGCATGGGAATTTGATAGTACCCACTCTTCAGATCCATCACACTGAACCACTTGGCCCCCGACAGACTCTGCAGAGCATCTTCTATCCTGGGGGTAGTATATTGGTCAGGGATAGTTCTTCGGTTCAATGTTCGGTAGTCAATACATAGTCTTAGGGATTCATTCTTCTTTCGAAGTACCATGATTGGGGAGGCATAATGACTTCTAGATTCTCTGATCATTCCTGTCCTCTTAAGTTCCGCCAGCTGTTCACGCAAAACTTCTAAGTCGCCTAGAGGGACCCGTCTGACTCTTTCCCTAAACGGTTTGTCTTTCTCTAAGCGGAACGTGTGAAAGGCACTCCTCGCACACCCCACATCATATTCATCCTTGGAGAACATTTTCTGCCATCTGGCCAACTGAGCTCTGGCCCCTTCTATCCATTCCGGTGGGAGGGCCATGTCTCCTATACAGAGCTTTTTTTACTGCTGCTTCGCCCCCCTCTTCCTTCTTCCAATCAGATGGGGCAACAGGGGTGGCTGGGTTCACATGACCTAGCAGCATTCTGGCTGGTACCTTCACAGGTGTGGTCATAGTGTTTCTGATGCTCACTGAGACCTTCCCATGGTTCCTCCAGAGTGCCTTCAATGAAACCACTTCAGGGATCACCTTAACCCTCTCTTCCTCTGTGGATCTGCTACGAGGACAACAAAGGGGCCCGGCTGCTCCCAGGTGAGCTTGACAGAGGCCTTCAGGCAGGTCACTTCTCCTGGCTTCAGTAATCTTTCCCTTTTATCCAACCGCCACATCTTGCCGACTCCTTGAGTAGTTTGGGTCGTGGGACGGAATGCATTTGATCACCCAGAGGCAACAACGGGGGCGCTCAGCAAGGACTTGCACCCTTGACACTGTCCTCTCTTGCTAGGGAATGTCTTGGAGTCAGCTGAGACCCACGGACACCCGGTTGACTCCTTCATCGGGGCCCTCTGAAGTTTTCCACCGGCTGGCGGTACTGTGCTGCAGCCTTTTCTGGGCTTGGACATACTTCCCTGACATGTCCAACTCCTCCACAGTTGAAGCAAATTGGTAACTTCCACAGTTTCTTTGGTGAAATGTCTGTGTTGAAACTAGGAGGTTTCTTGGGTCCTGCTGGAGCATTTCTGCTAGGTGACATGGTTGTTTGGCTCGTCAGGGCAGCCACCAACTCTATCAACTGAGACACCCGGGCCTTCAAAAGTTCCACCTGGTTGTCTCCCTCATCAGCGCCGATTGTTCTGACTTTAGCAGTGGGCTCGGGCTTCTGGGGTTGTCTTTTGTTGTCCAGCATGATTTCTTCTTCCCTTACTAACCAGATTAGGTCAGGGTATTCTAGGGTACACCCAGCCGGGCGGGTTCGCAGCACAAGGGCAATGGGGTCTAAAGGTTGGGCACCCCATATAACTTGTTGTGTACGGACCTCATCGACCCTTTTTGGATTGTAATGGATATGTTGAACATCTTCATATTCATATCTTGAATTCAACCACCATATCCCTGATGAATGTGTGCGGGTGTATATTTATGGTCGAAGCCCTATGTCCGATATGGATATGAACAAGATAGATAGACTTAACATAAGACTTACCACATGAAAAAGACCTGAAGTGTGCCCTGATCTGATGTACGGTAGGCCAAGATAAGGGGGCATACCCAAGATTAGAGATGATTATTTTGTGGGGAGAAATTTATTTGAGAAATGCCCTAAAAAAGGGATGGGAGGGTGGGTATCGCTCACAGGAAACCAACAATGACCACAGGTGAGTGGGCTAGTTAAATACCCCCGGGCTCCTCCCATAAATTCAGGCCAGCATACTGGCCTTGTTACTTATGGTCGAAGCCCTATGTCCGATACGGATATGAACAAGATAGATAGACTTAACATAAGACTTACCACATGAAAGAGACCTGAAGTGTGCCCAGATCTGATGTACGGTAGGCCAAGATAAGGGGGCAAAAACATTCAGGTAGGGGTGTAGTTTTATTGGTTTTAGCTTTATTCATTGAGCAAGTTTGGTGAACACTTGTGCCATTTCCACCTGTGGATTAGGGGATGTGCTGGGCGAAGCAGGCAGACTTCCACCCGTCAAGTCTCTTAATTGTCATGATCTGGGATCCCACACCGGGATGTGGCCGAGGACACTCCAATACGATAAGAGCGACTGGAGCACTGACTGGGGTTGAGGTGTAGGTAGCGTGGAAGAGTGAGTGAGCAAGTGTGAAGGTGACAGGACCCAAATTGACCTAACCGCCCCCCCGTTGATCCAGAGGAAGGCGAAAACCCCAGCCGAGCTTAGGCCAATTGCTACAGCAGGGGAGAAAATTCCTTCCTGATCCCCCAAAAGGCGATCGGGTGAACCCTGGATCAACTTTCTATGGTTGGTTGTGCCCCGATGAATTCTGACGTGTTTGATGAACTGGCAGGCACTCAAGGGTTTCATCGGGAAAGGTATTAGGGGATACGAGTTTGACTGTTCAGGTAGGAGTGACAGAAGGCGATCGAGTATGGTTACTGCACACCGGACATTGTTTGCTTTAGAGTTGGATGTCTACCCCAGTGCCTGATCGCTGGGTTTTGGATAGTGCCAGGTGGAGAATGAAGTGGTCGTGGAAGCGAGCCAAGTGAGGTCTATGTAGAACTAGGCTGGCGGAGTAGGTGCGGGTGAACTCGCTAGGCCGCAAGTACCCGTGGAAGGCCGAGTAGACGGTTGCTTGAATGACCAGGCGGGGGAGAAAGCCAAATGGGGATCTAGCCAAGATAGTGGACATTGACTGGTGCTGTGGGGATAGTTGTATGGGCCTGCGTAGGAAGGACATAACTTAGACTTGCCTTTACTAATAATGTTGGCTGTGGCCTGGTTGTCGGTGGTGAAGGCCGCGGTTCGTCCTGTCCAGATATGACCCCAGAGCTGAGCGGCTGCCACAATCGGGAATTGTTCAAACACGGAGGAAGTCCGGCCAAACCCTGGGATTAAGAACATCTCTGGAGGCCATGGTCCTGCAAACCAATAGTGGGCAAAAATTGCAGCGAAGCCTGTGAAGGCTGCGACATCCGTCACTAGCTGCGGTGATGGGGGCGATATTGATGGTATAACGTTGATACTGTTTCTCGTAGTAAGGAACTCCTCTCATATTGACAGGTCCGCTACTGCCGGGGTGTCTTAGTTAAGGATCTGATCAGTGTCCTGTGACTGGGAGAGGAAGACCAGGAGGCATGATACAAAAGATCGACCCTGGGGAATGATCCTAACTGCAAATTGAGCATCCCCGGGAGAGATTGAAGCTGCTTCTTAGTACACCCCTTGTGCGGGTGAAGTCTTGGAGCACTGGCCTGATGCGGGTCAAGTTGAAGAAACAATAGGCGTAGTGAAAGCTAGTTTGCGTGAGCGCGACAGAAAATAGGTGAGCAGCCGAGTTGCTACTGGAGATGAGTGACCGATTTGAGCCACAATTGCAATTAAGCAGCTTTATTAGAAAGGTGAAAACAAAGTTTAGCGGAAATTTGGAGTATGTAGGAATGACCATGCACAATACTGTAAATACAGATGGAGTGAGATGCAAATGTGTATGCTTGACAACAAACGTAAGGCCCAGGATCTGAATCGTATTACCACTGTATTCGTATCGCCGATGCGAATAGTTCGAGGTGTGGGGTTGTTTTGTGAATGATCTGTGCTGCGACTGTACTCAGGTCGGTTGGTGAAGTTTGTATTGCCGAGGATCCGAATCGTTGCGCCGATGATGCGATTGGATTCGGATGGGCTGTGGATGTAAGGTGACGGGGGGGCTTGTGTGCCGGATCCAAGTCATTGCACCGATGATATGACTAGACTCGGATCGGCTGATGGTGTTAGTGGTTGAAGGGGTTTGTGGTAACTGAGGATCCGAATCATAGGGCCGACGTTGCGACTAGATTCAGATCGGCTGTTCGTGAGTGCTTGGGCTTTTTTTTTTTTTTGGAATATGCTGAGACGAATCGATGCATTAGGATGCAACCGGATTAGAATCAGAACATGATACATGACAGTGAAATGTTTTGCCATGACAGAGGCATGAATCAGTGTGCCGCACGTGCGACTGTTAACGAGCGGACTCTGGAGCATGTACTGAAATGAGGCCAAACAACTGGGGCACACCTGGACGAATTGGTGCATCACGGATGCAACTAGATTTAAATCAGAGTGCGGTATGTGACAGTTTAATGAAATTATTGCTACAACAGAGGCGCGGATTGGTTGGGCCGTGGTTGCGACTGAGAATGAACCGGACTCTGGCGCATGTACTGAAATAAGGCCGAAAAGCAACTGGGGCACGCCAAGATGAATTGGTGCATGAGGATGCGATTGGAGCACGTGAGAATGTGCGTGGTTTCAATTTGGATGCTTTTTGGTGAAATTGGGTGACAGAAATTCCCATGACAGAGGCACGAATCGCTGTGCCGCGGATGCTACTGACAGCGAGCAACTCTGGAGCATGTACTGAAATGAGGCCAACAACAACTAGGGCACGCTTGAGATAAACCTGCACATGAGAATGCGTGTGGATTCAAATCAGATGCGTGACAGTAAAATGAGTGACAGAAATTTCCATGACAGAGGCACGAATCGCTGCACCGCAGATGCGACTGACAACAAGCAACTCTGGAGCATGTACTGAAATTATGCTGAAAAACAACTGGGGCACGCTGGGACAAATTGGTGCATGAGGATGCGACTGGAGCATGTGAGAACGTGCGTGATTTCAAATCAGATGCGTTTTGGTAAAATGAGTGACAGAAATTTCCATGACAGAGGCATAAATCGCTGTGCTGCGGATGCGACTGACAACAAGTAACTCTGGAGCATGTACTGAAATAAGGCCAACAACAACTAGGGCACGCTTGAGATAAACCTGCACATGAGAATGCGTGTGGATTCAAATCAGGTGCGTGACAGTGAAATGAGTGACAGAAATTTCCCATGACAGAGGCGCGAGTCGGTGCACCGCGGGTGCAACTAACAATGAGCGAACTCTGGAGCATGTACTGAAATGAGGCCAACAAACAACTGGGGCACGCCGGGACGAATCGGTGCATCGGATGCCACTTGGATTCGAATCAGATTGAAGGGTAAGTGAATCGAACGACTGAAATGTTTGCCATAACAGTGGCGCTAACAGGTGTGCTGCAATTTGCGACTGATAACGGACCTGACTGTGGAGCATGAGATGCATGAGCCAGAATGACTAGCACAAGTTGACATGAATCAGTGTATCGCAGACGGAACTGGATTTGAATTGGAGTGAAGGGAAAACAAAATGTGACAAATTAAATTACTGCCAGCATAGGTTCACATTGGAGCGATCTGTACTGCGATTTGAGAGATCAAATCGCTCGCATGACAAGTCGCAGCATATTGGAGGTAGGGTTGCCACCTCATCCCTTTAAAAAGGAACACATCTGAATTACACAGATTCTGAGGCTAATTTAACGCAGATAAGGCACCAAGTGAGTTTAATTACCACCTTAATCAGCCACAGAACCTGTGTAATTCAGATGTGTTCCTTTTTAAAGGGATGAGGTGGCAACCCTAATTGGAGGCAATGGCACTGTTCCAATCGGTGCTACACAGATTTTGCGGCACCGCACTGATTTGCAAAGTAGTTCCTGCATTACTTCAATAGTCATCTGAGAATGAAGCCACACAAATGTCTCTCCTAGCACTAACTAGCACCTGAAATCGCACTGACCTTGCTACTTGCTATATCAAGTGAAGCAGTGCGATTTCAAAGTAGCATCAATGTGAACCAGGGCTCAGTAAATGAGCTGGAAAGAGAAAAAAAAAAAGCAGGGATGAACCGGCGAGTCGCTGATGTGACTAAATTCGACCGGAGGGTAAAGTAAAATAACTGGAATGATAGACAGTGCAATTCTAAGTGACATGGGCCTACTACGTGGCATGTGCTCATGAATTGCACAACAAGACCGTGGTCTTGCACAAACCTCAAATGAGGCTGCATACGGAGACTTGACGAATGACTCGCAAGTTCCACAGTGGGGTTTTGATGGCACGGGTTATCTGGCGAAACGGTGCGTGAAACAAAGAATTTGTACAAATCCTACCAGCGACAGTTTGAAAAAAAGACTCGATCTACGAAAAGCACGGTGGGTGTGCAAGACATCTGAAGAGCATGGTGTTGCCCCGTGGATGACGCACAAAAAATTACTTTGGTTTGGTAAACAAAGAGAGAAACGTGTGCAAACGATTTGTAAGCAGGAACTAAAACACACGGCATGGGGGAAAACAACGAATGGCAACGGCAGAAAGTATGCAATGTATGTGACCCGAATGAGTTTGTAAATATAAATATATGAAATGAATCCGATACGAATCAGAAGGATTAAATTAATCTGACATGAATTGGTTGTAGAGTGTATGTCACCCCTTACTCTGAAAACCAACCAACCACCCCTCCCCCCAGGCTAACCCAGTGCAGAGAAGGCATCAGGTGGGCCTAATTATCAACTCAATCAGCCACAGAAACCTGTACAAACAATACATGCTTGTCTCTAATGGAAGAGACGGCAAACCCAGGGACAGTGAATCTTTATATCCAGTGAAATCTACAGCGAGTGATATCGGACAACGACCGACCGCGACTCAGAGGCTTGGAATTATAAATTAACATATGTTTGGCAGACCACAACTCAGAAGCAGGCTTTTTTTTTTTTAACGAAAGGATGCGGGACAGGTAGCATAACAAATTGCAAGATCGCACATGATGCGAAAGATTCAGAAAGTACCTGCAACAGTGAGCGGGAACCGCCGACGAAGAGCACGAACGAAGAAGCCGAAATGCACCTGCGATCAAAATGCCAGGACTCACAAACGTGAGGTGAGCTGGGAAAAGTCAGCCCAGTGATGTGTGGTATCGCTCACAGGAAACCAACAATGACCACAGGTGAGTGGGCTGGTTAAATACCCCCGGGCTCCTCCCATAAATTCAGGCCAGCATACTGGCCTTGTTATATATATATATATATAACATGTGTGTGTGCGCATGTATATGTATATATGCACACATGTATATTTGAAATATATATGTGGTCAAATGTAGCTGTATATGATTTTACAGTTACAATAAATGTTTTTGATAGGAAGTCCCCCCCCCCATTGTATTAAAATAAGTTCCTGTCATCTCCTGTCTGGATAAAGACCACATTTAGATTGCATGGGTTAATTAGAAATGTGCAATTATACCAGGTGTGTGTATAAAGCTCGGCCAGACAATGTGTCTCCATAAGCCAGGGGTCCTGTGATATGCTAAGTGTGGGAACTGGATGAGTTAGAGATCACAAGAGAAGTTTGTTGTTGATAAATATGCAAACTCCAAGACAGTTCCTATGTCAAGAGGATGTGAAAACAGGGGGTTACTGGGTGGGGGGTCCTTATGTGTCATTCTGAAATGACACATATTCAACCAATCATATCAGAGGGTTTTTGAATTCTTAGAGCGGGAAAATGAAATCTGAGGGGTATAAAACCAGTCCTAGGTTGACTGGTGGGCAGACTGAATTATGATCTGATACAAGAAGCCTGGTGAAGTACTCTGTAAATATGCCTCTTTAATTTCCTTATTCTCTTCTATAATCTTTTTTTCTTCCTTACTGCTTGTCTTAACATACTGTTGAATCCTTTACAGCCATATCCTTATTTGTATCTTATATGTTATAACACTACTTGTATGTGTATCAGCGGTATCCTCTCTGTTTTAACAAGTGATATCATTTATGTTATGGTTGTAGATATTGGATTAATACAAGTTTCTTTTATTGTATAATAAACTAATTATTTTCTCTTTTCGTACCGCTCGTTTGCTTTAATTTTATGTAGACAACAGGTTTTTAACCAATCATTTTTATGTATCATTAATCATTTAAGTTAGATATAAACTTAGCCGACACAGGATCCATGCCCTTCTTTAATAGAATCTGGTATATGATCCGGTCCAAACGTCTTATGAATTCTGACATCTTCTCCCCCTCCTTCTGGTAAAAGTGTTTCAATTGATAAAGGAGTTCAGTGACCTTTTCAGTACGACCGTACACATCTTGAAGGGCACTCAGGTAGTCTTGTGCAGTACAATTTGTCTTACTGAGCTTTAAATTGCGTATGATCTCCAGGGCAGGGCCCCTCAGGCTCTCTATTACCTTTTGTTTCTTTTGTGGTTCAGGAACTTCCCATTCCTCCAAAGCCTGAGTGGCACAATCCAACCACTCTTCGAACCCGTCTTCCGCTGAAGGTACTGGCTGCCTTACCTAGAAGATTCTGAGCTTTTGGTAACCAGCCATCACGTAGTCGGAAAGGGTCTTTCTTGCATTTGGCGATAATTTCCCCAAGGACAGCACATAATTCAGGGCTGAGGGAAGCTTAGGACGAGGGTTTTGATCCCACACTTGGACTGGCCCCACTTGAATCAAAGGCCACTTGACTAGTGGATGTAGGACCCCCTCTGGATAGGTTTGGACATGTTAGAAAAAGCTCAACCTGATCAGGTGTTTTCACACTGGGACCTTTGAATTGGTCAAGGATCCCTTTCCTCCATTCACATAAAGCATAAGTGTGTGGACCCAGAGTGTCTATCTTCACATCAATTACCCATGGCTTTCTATCTGGGAACAGTGCTCTCAGGACTGAAGTCAATTTCTCTTCTGTCCAAGCCTCCCTTTTTATTTTAATCACTAGACAGGCGTCAGGAGAGGCATTCTCTTCCTTACACCACTTGGCGGCAACAGCAGGATTCATTGTGGTGTTAGCAGGGTTTGTCTAGGGGGAGGTTGACTGCCAGAGCCGTAGAAATCCCGGACGAGCCCCCACGTATAGCACTACCCCTGAAAGAGCTGCTGGTTTGTTTTGGGTCTACACTCTCTGGCTACCAACCCCTGAAATTGTCTCAAACCCTCCCTTGGCACAACTGGTATAATGGGAATTGTGAACCCCGATGACTTCTTGGAGGACACAATATCTTGTCACACCACAGTAAATTATGTAAATTATTGATTACCTTGAGTTGTATTGGTCCACAGGATGACAGATAAACTGGACACAAATTTCAGCTTAACCAATGTAACACTTTACTTGATAAGATAAAGAAAAAGGAACAAAGGTAAAACCGTAAAATACTTCTTGCAGAGCCCTGCGAGAGTCAGAAACAGTGATAACAAATAAATACATGTTGAATTATAATGACTATGCAGACCTGTGTAAGCATGGAGCAAGGAGATTCCCTCAATAAGGCGTCTGTACTGAAGCACCTCCTTGCCAAGCCTCACCCAGCTCTGAATATTAACGATACTACTCAGTGTAATGGAACCAATTACTCAATTAAAAAAGTATGAAGATAGACAACAACAGTCTCCAATAACTAAATAGGCAGTCTTTAAGTAACACAACTAATGTGGTTTGTTTGATCAGACCAAACCTAAGTTCAAATTATCCCAAAAGTCTGTGCACTGATGCGTTGGTATGCGGTGGCGCACAAGGGGTAATTTGTAATCCAATAGGGAAACAAGTGAAATGGGCGGAAGAGATCCGAATGGTCAAATTGCAATGGCTAATGTGGGTGATCCACCTTCCAACAACAGTCAATAGGTCTTGGGCAGATGCCCGTCTCACCCAACCAGTTCAGGCCTTGTCCTTTTCGAAACACTCCGTCCACGATCTCCGGTTCTCGAACAGGTCACTACTGCACTGGAACACCGTCTGATCACTCCGTCAGAGGCTCTTCCTTAATGGCGCTCCGCCCAGGCGTATGTAGGCCTCAACTCCGGTCTAGACTTCTGTGGAGACACCATGCACAGGTGTCCTCCTCGGTCGAAGAGGCGGTCCGGAGAGAGCGCGTCAACAACGCCCTCCTCCTTAAATTACCTCCCCCAGCAGACTGCGCGGGAAGCAAACTATTCCGGGGTTTTACAGTTGCACTCTGGGTGTTGTGGTTTATAAATAACCCAGGGCAATAGAGTCTCTTTTCTCCCTGTACTCAATTCCCCAACATTCTCTGCGGCAAGGACAAGAAGTAAACAGCAGGTGACTAACACAACTCGGCCACCGGAGGGAGCTGAGATCCTTCTTGATCAGCAGATGGTAGTCTCTCATATCACATAAAGGGTGATATCCCGCTACAGATATTTTTACAATTTCTTTATTTAGAAACAAACAAAAAAAAGTCCCACAATGTATATCCATTATCAATCATGTTGCCCTGCAATGCAGATCCCTGTCTGACTTTATTTTTTGAACTCTTTGCTATGGATATAGGGCCAGATCCACAAAAGAGATACGCCGACTTAACTCGATTTTTCTAAATTTACACGGCGTGTATCTTTGCGCCCGATCCTCAAAACGAGAAGCGCCTGAAATTCGGGCTTTTCCGTCCTACCTAAAAATATTACGCCGGCGCATTCTCGTGCGCAAATTACGCTAGGCACGCCGCTTTATTTGATAGGCAAAGATGCAAATGAGGGAGATAGGGCGATCCACAGAATTAAGTGTGTGCGCCGTAGATTACGCCCTGTGCGCACCTGTTAGTTTTTTGGTGGGATTTTACACATTATAAAAGCAGCCCTAATTTTACACATGCCGTCTGAATGTCTGCTGAAGCAACACCATTCAGGAAGAGCTCAGCACACACACGTTCAGGACTGAAATCTCTCTGCCAAAATGCCAGGACCAGCAATGATACTAGCTGCATTAGTTGATATAGAGACACAAAGAAGGAGGAGGGCACAGAGGAGGAGGATGAGGGCACAGGAGAGGGTCTACCGCCCACGGCAAGATTTGTTTGGCATGCCTGCTTGTGAAGTTTACCGCACCTACAGATTTACCCGTGAGGCCATCCTGGAATTAACAACAATACTTCAGGATGATCTTACCAGCCCAACCCAACGCTCCCATGCCCTGCAGCCACTCACCAAAGTACTGGCCACTTTGCATTTTCTGGCCACTGGCTCATTCCAACGCACAAGTGGAGGCGTGGCTGGGATGGCACAATCCTCCATCAGCAGGTGTGTGCACCAAGTGGTCCCTGCAATCCTGCTGCGCATGGGAAATCAGTTTCAGAAACCCACCCAGGAGGATCAGCGTTTAAAGTCAATGACCGACTTTTACAACATTGCCAGATTTCCACGCACCATCGGGGCCATTGATTGTACCCATGTGGCACTACAACCACCCCATGATACTGAGCACATGTTCCGGAATCGTAAAGGCTGGCATTCCATTAATGTGCAAGTCATCGTCGATGCCCATGGCCTCATCTGGCACGTCTGTGCTAAATTTCCTGGATCCTGCCATGATAGTTACATTTACCGGCAGACACAGATCTCAAGAGATTTTGACCAGAACATGTATGGAGACAGCTGGCTGATTGGTGAGTGACATGTGTGTCAGGTATGTCCCCCCCATGATGCTGACATCACAAGGGGCACATGCATGACTAATATCCTCCTGTCTTTTCCCTTACAGGTGACTCAGGATATGCCTTGGGACCTCATCTAATGACCCCATTTAGGAACCCCCAAACCCCAGGAGAGCAACGCTACAACCAGGCGCACATACGAACCCGGGGAGTGGTTGAACGGACCTTTGGGATTCTGAAGTCCCGCTTCAGATGCCTGGATAAGTCTGGGGGTACCCTGCTGTATTCCCCTGACTTTGTGTGTCAAATAATTGGGGCATGTTGCATACTCCATAACTTTGCCCTCAGAAGGGGACTGCATATTGACTTATGTAATGACCTGACCCCTGACCCAGGCAATACTATCCCAACCAACTCTACCCGGTCTGCTGAGGGCACAACAGCTAGGAGACGCCTTGCAGAAGGCATTTTTTCCCAGTAAATGTACATGATTAATGTCACAATAAGTATGTATTTTTTCACTGTAAATGCACATGATTAATGTCACAATAAGTATGTATTTTTTCACTGTAAATGCACATCAATAAAGTCACAATGATAATGCATGAATGCACACCACTGTGGTTCCTTGCACAGACACATCACATGCACATCGAATTGGATTAGATCCAAGTCCCCCCCCCCCCCCTTGGGACTTGGGAGCAGTAACGCCACGCCACGGCTCCAATTATGTCACTGTGCATTCATACACCATTCAGGAACCTGGGATTGCACTTCTCCCTGGTCCTGGGGATCCCTTCTCCACCAAAACTGAGGGTGACAACCTTAATTTCTTAGGAATGCCACCCCCCCACATTCACACATCATTCACACACATAAACCAAATCATAAGTACAGAAGACCAAATTTAAAAAAAAAAAAAATGCATAAAAAAAAAAAACAAGTATCCCAGCAAATTTATTAGCGGCGGCGATTGCTACGCCTTGGCTGGGCAGGGGCACGGGCAGGGGCACAGGCAGGGGCACGGGCACGGGCAGGGGCACGGCCACGGCCACGGCCACGCCGTCGCGGAGGATGTCCATTGGGGGGGTGTTGAGCTGGGGAAGGAGGAGCCTCCTGGGGGGGTTGAGCTGGGGAAGGAGGAGCCTCCTGGGGGGGTTGAGCTGGGGAAGGAGGAGCCTCCTGGGGGGGTTGAGCTGGGGAAGGAGGAGCCGCCCCTGCTGGCCTGCCCTCCATGGCCCCTGCAATGCGAGTGAGACAGGCAGTGAGGGCAGCCGCATTGGCCTGGCCAGACCTTGTATTGTCCTGCACAGCCTGGGTCAGGGCACTCAGCTCATGGGCCACGCGCGTTGTGGCGGTCTGTATGTCATTCAAACATGTTATGACCGCCGTTGAGTTGGTGGCCACATCACCGAGTGCCTCCATCATTTCACCCTGGCTGTGCTCCATCTGCGTCAGTTTTTCCAGAATTTTTCCAAGAATGCGGGTCTGCCGGGCATTGTCCTTCACCACACTGGCCGACAGACGCTCGCCCACAGCCACGGTCTCCTGGGTTGTCCCCCTGGCTGCCGCTGAGTCTTGCGGGCCTGGAGGAGGGGAGAGAGTGACCCTGGTGACTGGAGGCCTGTTGGGGGAGAAGTGGGAGGGGCTACCCCTGATGGTGGCCTGACTGGTGCCAGCCTCAGGGGTAGTCTCAGGGGAAGACTCAAAGGTCATCATATCAGTGGCCAGGAGGACTTCCCGGCCAATCTGCATATTTTCCTCCTCCTCCCCCTCATCATCCTCCTCCCACTCAACCTCAACCTCCTCCCCCTCAACCTCCTCATGAGTGGAGGTTTGGCCAATCCCCTCCCCTGGGGAATCCTGCCCTTCTTGGGACTCATCATCTGCCTGTCTTGGGGGTGGTGCTGCAGCCTGGCCCGATGGGCCTGCAACCTCCTGGCCTCCAACCTCCTGGCCTCCAACCTCCTGGCCTCCAACCTCCTGGCGTGGAACCTCCTGGCCATCTGTGGAGGACACAAAACAATCACATGTTTGAGGAACCACACACTTGGCACATCTTCCCTTCCCCCACCCACACATGCTAATCAACAGAGAATAAACCAAAAAACCTACCTGTCCTCCTAGGAACATCTGACGTATAGCCAGGCAGGCCCACCACCTGCTGTGGGTGGAAACACTGGGCCACTGCCCATTCCTCCTCCGTCAGTCTGACTGGGCAGGGTCCCCCTCCTCCAGTGCCCCTGGTATGGGCGTCGATCCTTGCCATCTTAGTCCGGACGACGCTTCTCAGATCGTTTATTTTTTTCTGTATGCCAGCGGGGGTCCTAGTCTCCCCCCCCCCGCCGCATTGATCTGGTCCGTGATCTTTTTAAGAAGCTGCCTCCTCCTGGCCGGGGTGGTGTTCTGGCTCTCAGGGCCATGCAGAAATCGCCCATATTTCACAATGCCCCGAGCAAGAATTTGCTTCTCTCCCAGGGTGAAATTAAGCTTCCTGCGTTTAGGGGGCATCTCATACACCACCCAGCAACAACAAACACACCCGACAAACAATCGACAATACACACCCAAAAACCTGACAAAAATCTATACCACAAAAAAATAAAGAAAATCTAAACACACAAGGACACAGCTAATAGTAATTCAAAAAGAAACACGCACCAACAAACAAACAAAAAACAAACACCAAAAAACAAACACCAAAAAACAAACACCAAAAAACAATCAGCAAAAACAATAACAAACAAATTAAATAAATACACTTCTCAAACACAAACAACAACTAGACTCTCCAACTCCTCAAACACTTTTCTCACAAACACAACTTACCAACACACAAACAAACAGAGCAGAAGCAAATTGCTCATGGAAGGGGAACAATGGGATATACTTTAGCAAGGGAAGTGTGTGTGTGTGGTGCTTTTTAGACACAGGGCGATCCTCAAACTAAGTACACTTGGCCTTTTACCTATCTCACTGATTGCGCCGAGATCAGTTCTGCACATGCCCAGTGAGGTCCCGATTCGTGCGCGCATGCGCAGTACGGCCGGCGCCTCATTTGCATGGGGTCACGGCTCATTACAATGAAGCACGCCCACTTCCTTCCCACTTGCAAAAACCCCGCCTTACGCCTCTGAATTTAAGTTACGCTGGCGCACATTTAGACGCAAATGCGCTGTGGATACGGCACTTACGACACCAACTTAGGGCAACGTAACTTAAATCACATAAGTTAGGACAAACTAAATTTGCACCGCTGGCTGAGGATCTGGCCCACAAATCATAATATATTAATAATTTAAATTAGAATCAAATACAGATGACCAAAATGCCTTGTGTGTGCCTAGCTTAAGATGCTGCTTTAAACATGATAAGCTTCTGAGTTTAACTTTTCAGTATTTCAGTAACTGTTTTAAATTAGCAAGCTAATAAAAAAATTAACAGAGCCTCTGTTAAAAAAATAAGCCTGGACATTATTGCCAGTAATGTGAACTACTGAATTTAATGAACTTTCCACACTTTTGTATGTTATGTCTCCTACCAGTACACATTTTTGTTAAATTGCTTTTCAATTATTGTCACTGGCTACTTCTAGAGAACTTGGTAGGGGGTCAGAGGAATGCCAGGAATGCAGGGCCTGTCTCAGAACAATGATTTTTACTGACATAAAACTGTGAGGCAAGGTTTAGATACAAGTAAAATTACTCCAAGTGGAGCTATACTTTGTCCATAAATAAGCTTAAACAGGGTTTAAAAAGGCAGCTCTGTCGAATGTTAAAAGACATTTTTGGCAATGTCATTAACAGCAAGTTTACTAAATCATAAAAGATCATCTAACAAATTGCTTTGTGTCCCCTCATCTTTCAATGAACTAAAGAGATTTAACAGGAACGCAGGGCAAGCACCACAAAAGTAAAAAAAAGGCCGTTCCAACAATATACCACACACAAATAAATTAAAAACCCCAAATACTGGACTTTAAAACACAAGTCCACATTTTGCAAAGGTTTGCAATGGAATGAGAGCAGCTAAAAAGTGACTGCTGCCTACAAATCGACCACAAACTAATATTAACGACAAAGGAGCAATGCATAGAGCCAAAGCTGATGAATTTATTCTGTGACATTGTTCTGTGACTTATGTATAGGATAATTAACCACTTCAAAACTGCAACGGTAAACTCCCCTTCCTGCTCTTGGCATTTTTCAGATTTTAGCTCTGTCACACTTGGAATTACTCAGTAATGCAACCTGTAGCCAAATTAATTTTAGATCATCTTTAAACAGATAAAGCTTGGTGGTATTTATCCACCACTCAATTTCAGGAACGAAAACAAGGCCTGGTTTGCACATGCATGAAAGCATCTCGTGCCTGGCACTGCCGTGACATCACGCAGCGCCACTTTTAAAAATCGGGGAAAGCCTGCAGAGCCTCGGGAATGATCGTGGGCTCTTGCGGTGACTTCCCCAGGCATCTGTTGCAGCTACCCCAGGTAAATTCATGTCCTTCAGGGGATTGTCTAAACCCTATCTGTTTTTTTTTTATTTCCTACCTGCAGTGTTCTACCTGGAATATCATGGATCCTTCATTGCCTCCTGGTGACTATCCCTCTTGCAGCAGGTATGAATATGGGACTATTCCAGTGTTCTGCCTGCAGGGGAGGGGGGGTTAATTCAGGGCATTAGCTTTAATATTTTGTCTTTTTTTCCTCTTACTTTTTTCTTTCCCACAGCCCTTCCAGGTCTGATCCACAGCGCAGTTCCCGCGGAAGGAGCGGGTCTTCTCAATCACACCACCGGCACTCTTCCTCTGGTTCCAGACACCACGGATCTTCTTATTTTTTCTTTTTTTTTCACAATCCAGGTTTTATTGGTAGAAAATTAAAACACATGAATAACAAAAGTCTAAATCATATGCACAGTAAACACATGTATCAATTTTCATATGGAGAAAAGAAAAATGAAATAGACATATATCTTACGATAGAGTTAGGTAATCATCGCATGTTTGCAATATAGACAAAAATAAAATGAATGTCATAATAAAGAAATAAGAGAAAATGTGAAAGGAATGTGAGAAGGAGGGAAAGGAGAAAGAGAGTGGGATAGGGAAAAAAGGGGGGGAGGAAGGGGGAAGGTAGGAGTGCAGGCATAGTTACTTTCCCATACCACAGCAATAAGGATAGACCGAACGGACAGGATTCAGATCAAGCATTTACCTTGGTTTACATTAATTTACCTCAAGTGCATACAGTTAGCAATATAGTGATTCTTTCTGGCAGGCGAACCTGACAAAAAGGCCTGGAACAAATACAAGCATTAGAAAAGAAGGTATCATCACACAGCAAGAGATTTATATTTAGTGGAGTAAATGAAAATAACCCAGGGTCGCCAGGTTTCAATAAAGCAAGCACTATGTTAATTTTTCATGGCAGTTAGTTCTTCCATTTTATAAATAAACTCTACTCTGTCTAGCCAGTCTCTGACGCTTGGTATCCTACTGGTTTTCCAGTGTAATAGTATCAGCGTTTTTGCCGCGTTAAGCAGATGTCTAGTTAGAGTTTTCTTGTATTTATGAAGTGGGAAGGAATTAATGTGAAGCAAACATGCAGCAGCATTCAGGGTGATCTTCGTCTCTGTGATGTGCTTAATCCACTTGGTGACTGTTAGCATACAAGGTTTGTATTTAATGAGCAACAACCATTATATGTCATTGCTGTGTGCCTACTATATTGTATGATCACTAGATGGCAGTGTTACGTTTGTGAGTTCATGTTTTGTCTATGCCTTATAAGTAATAAAAGAGTTCCTGCTCGTGTCGCAGTTTTACCAGAGAAACATCAGACTGTCTGCTTGTACTTTGTTTAGCCCCTGAAAGATTATATCTAACAGGTTATGGGCCCAGGACATGTTACAGAAGCCCAGGATATAATACAGATTACCCCTGGATATAGCCAGATACAGTGAGCTAGAGCAATTGAGTGCAGGAGACAGCAACAGAAAGACAAACAGCAGAAATGGCTGCTGCCATCCCCTCAGCAAAGTTCTCCATTGCAAATCTGACGAATCAGAACTACCAATCTTGGAAATTCAAGATGAAAATGCTGCTTATAAGAGAAGGTACGTGGAAATGTATAAATGAACCAAGACCTGCACAGCCCACAGAGGAGTGGTTAGACAGAGATCAGAAGACGCAGAGCACAATCTCCCTTTGCATAGATGATGATCAAATCATACATATATGTAACTGTCAGACTGCAAAAGACATGTGGGAAGAGTTACAGAAAGCACATGAAAGAGTTAATCTCAGCAATAAACTGTATTTAATCAGAAAGCTCTATCAGACTAAGCTACAGAAAGACCAGGACATGCAGGACTATATAAAACAGACCTTAGAGATGGTGGAGAGACTGCGAAGGATTGGAGAAGAGATAAAAGATTTCCATGTTGCAGCGCTATTATTAAGTGGACTTCCTGAAAGTTATGAAACACTTGTAACAGCACTAGATGCACTTTCAGATGATGATCTGACACTGGAATATGTTAAAGGCAAGCTTGTGGATGAATACAAGCGCAAAACTGAAAGCATGAGTAATGTGAGTGTGTGTTCAGAGACGGCTTTAAAGACGAAATACAAAAATAAACACAGTAACGTGCAGCTAGAAAAGCGGGAATGCTTTGTGTGCAAGAAACCAGGACACCTAAAAGCAGATTGTAGAATCTGGAAAGCTAGAATGCAAAAACAAAGTGCATTGCAACAAGCTAAGAATGTCATAGAAACAAAGGAGTATGCATTCGGATCCAAAAATGGTGTCACCTCTGTGCAAGCATGGTGTGTGGACTCAGGTGCTACAAGTCACATGACAAATGACCGAAGTTTCTTCGCTCAGCTTGATGAAAGCAAAACAGAAGGGATAACTACAGCTAATGGACAATTCATGAAATCAGTGGGAATAGGAGATGGCTTTCTATACTGTCCTATCTTTCCAGATATCACTAAAAAGATCCATATGAGGAATGTTCTGTATGTGCCAGATCTTGAAAGCAACCTTTTGTCAGTAAAGAAACTCACTAACCAAGGCAATGTAGTCACATTTCAGGGTGACAGTTGTGTCATAACAAAAGGGGATTGCTTGCTTGCAAAGGCTAATATCATAGATGAACTATATCAGCTGAACTGCAGTGAAATGGTTAAAATAGCCAAAGAGGATAAACATTCAAACTGCATCCACACTTGGCACAGACGATTGGGGCACAGAAATTCTGATACAATAAAGAAAATAGTTGAGAATAACTATGCAAGTGGTATTAAGATTAATCGATGTGATCACATAATGATTTGTACCAGCTGTATTAAAGGAAAAATGGCAAGGACACCTTTTCCCAAGCAGACCAACAGCAAAGCTCAAAAACCTCTGGACTTAATACATTCAGATCTTTGTGGTCCAATGAAAACTATGACTCCAGGAAAGAAAAAGTACTTCCTGACCTTCATTGATGATTACTCCAGATATACCACAGTATTTCTACTTCACAATAAGGATGAAGTGCCAGAGAAATTAGAAGAGTATCTCGCTCAAGTAAATAATATTTTTGGCGGAATGCCCAGAGTACTACGAACAGATAATGGCTCAGAATATACAAGTGGTAAAACACAAGCCATTCTCAGGAAGCATGGAATTATGTTCCAGACAACAGTTCCATATAACCCGGAGCAAAATGGAGTTGCAGAGATAATGAACCGCACACTGTGTGAAAGTGGGAGGAGCATGCTATTTGATGCTGATATGCCAACTACATACTGGGGAGAAGCTATCACAACTGCATGTTATCTTCAAAATCGCTTGCCGGGAAAAGCAACAACAAAAACTCCATATGAACTGTGGAACAAAAGGAAACCAGATTTAAGACACATCAGAATTTTTGGAAGTAAAGCTTATGTACACATTCCAAAAGAAAAACGTACAATATGGGGATGCATGTGCAAAAGAAGGTGTACTTGTGGGGTACAGTGAATCTCAAAAAGGATACAGGATTTTACATCAAGACACGAACAAGGTAACAGTCAGCAGAAGTGTGATTATTGATGAAACTTCTATGTGCTCAAAGTTTGAACAACAGACACAAACTATTCAAACTGAGAAATAATCAACATCAGTCACTCAAGAAAATAAGGAAAGTGATACAGAAATAGAAATTACTGCAGAAGAATCAAAACCTGAATCTGAACCAGAAATACCTTCAGTCAGAAAATCAACCAGAATCAATAAAGGTGTTCCAGCTGAACGTTTATCTTACATAGCTCGCAGAGCTGTTCAAACTGAACCAGGTTCATGGAAAGAGATGCAGAAACTGCCAATGCATGAGAAACAAGTATGGAATAAAGCCGCTGATGAAGAAATGACATCACTCGAAGATCTCCAGACATGGACACTTTCAGAGCTACCTCAAGGTAAACATGCCATAGGATGTAAATGGGTTTTTAAAACCAAATGTAACTCTGAAGGGAAAGTCTGTCGGTACAAGGCAAGGCTGGTTGCTAAAGGTTACTCACAGAAGTTCGGTGAGGACTATGATGCTACTTTTGCTCCAGTTGCTAAACAAAGTACTTTCAGAACACTAATGACAGTGGCTGCCATGCGTACAATGATTGTGAAACATCACGATATTAAGACAGCTTTTCTTAATGGTGATATTGAAGAAGAAATTTATATGTCACAGCCAGAAGGATATTTGAAAAAGGGACAAGAGCATCTTGTCTGCAAGTTGAATAAATCTCTTTATGGCCTTAAACAATCAGCTCGAGCATGGAACCTGAAGATTAATCAAGTTCTACTAAATGAAGGATTTACAAGAAGCAAAGCTGATCCGTGCCTATATGCTAAACAAGTAGACACTGAGTGGATGTATCTGCTAATTTATGTAGATGACCTGATCATTGCTCACAAAAACAACAATGAAATTGCAAAGTTAACAGGAGTACTCAACGAGCACTTTGAAACTAAAGACCTAGGTGAAGTGACATATTATCTTGGAATTGACATCCAGCGTGAGAAAGATGGAAGTTTCCTGTTGAATCAGAGTGCAAAAATTGAATCTATTCTTCAGCAATTCAACATGACAGAGGCAAAAGGAGCAAGCACACCTATGGATACAGCCTATCCAAAGTTAGAAGGAGAAGATGATCTTCTCACATCCAATGAACAATACAGACAAGCAGTGGGGGCACTTCTCTACATTGCAACCACTACACATCCAGACATTGCAGCCAGCATGTCTCTTCTTTGCAGGCGAGTTGATAAACCACGTCAAAGAGACTGGAATGCGATCAAAAGAGTTATGAGATATCTGAAACAGACAAAAGACTTACATTTGAAACTGTCAGCAAGTGGTGATTTAAACCTCGTGGGATATGTGGACTCCGATTGGGCAGGTGATCACAGCACACGCAAATCCACAAGTGGTTACTTATTAAATTGGGAGACAGTCCTATATCATGGTCCAGCAAGAAACAGATGTCAGTGGCATTGTCCTCTACAGAAGCCGAATACATATCTGCAGCTTATGCCAGTCAAGAAGTTGTGTGGTTACAGCAATTACTCAAGGATCTTGGAGAAGCAACATCAGAACCTACCGTCTTATTTGAGGACAATCGGGGTTGCATTAAGCTTGCAACAAGTGAGAAGATTAATGGAAGAACCAAGCACATCGATGTCAGACATCATTACATTCATGACTTAGTTGATCAGAAAGTGATTGAACTTGTGTATTGTGAGTCGGAAAAAATGATTGCTGATGCTTTGACAAAGCCACTAGCTAGAAACAGATTTGTTGATCTTAGATCAGAAATGGGATTGACATAGATAGTAGTTGTTGAGTGGGGGTGTTAGCATACAAGGTTTGTATTTAATGAGCAACAACCATTATATGTCATTGCTGTGTGCCTACTATATTGTATGATCACTAGATGGCAGTGTTACGTTTGTGAGTTCATGTTTTGTCTATGCCTTATAAGTAATAAAAGAGTTCCTGCTCGTGTCACAGTTTTACCAGAGAAACACCAGACTGTCTGCTTGTACTTTGTTTAGCCCCTGAAAGATTATATCTAACAGTGACTTCCTCCCAAAAAACATGAATCAAGGGACACTCCCACCAAATGTGTAGGAATGTACCAATATCTGCATTACAGCGCCAACAAGCGTCAGAGACTGAGGAAGACCAATTCTTTGCTTTCTGTGGAGTGATGTACCATTGTGTAAGTAATTTGTATGATGTTTCTTGGTATTTTGTACTTAAATAACACTTATGAGCGAGAATGCATGCTTTCTCCCATTGGGAGGTACTGATCGAGTGTCCCAGGTCTTTTTCCCATCTGGATTTATGTTGGGTCTCTTTATCAGAAATCAGGGCATTCAGCCATGTGTAAGCCAAGGATGTCGTCTTTGACACTGCAGATCCCTTTAACCACTTGAGACCCGCGCTATTGACAAAAGACGTCAACAGCGCGGCTCTCAGGTGCCAACTGGACGTCTTTTGAAGTGCATTACCCGCGCGCGCCTCTGGGGGGCGTGCAGCGGGTAAACACTGTCCCGGCGCATCGCTGGGAAGCCTGATGCGTGTACCTGGTGGCCGCGATGTCCGCCGGGTACACGCGATCGTCGGTAACACAGCAGGGACGTGGAGCTCTGTGTGTAAACACAGAGCTCCACGTGCTGTCAGAGGAGAGGAGACCGATCTGTGTCCCTTGTACATAGGGACACAGCATCGGTCACCTCCCCCAGTCACCCCCTCCCCCCACACAGTTAGAACACACCTAGGATACACATTTAACCCCTTCCTCACCCCCTAGTGTTAACCCCTTCACTGCCAGTCACATTTATACAGTAATTAGTGCATTTTTATAGCACTGAATGCTGTATAAATGTGAATGGTCCCAAATTTGTGTCAAAAGTGTCCGATCGCAGATCGCAGATCGCCGCCATTACTAGTAAAAAAAAAATAATAAAAAAATAATAATAATTCTGTCCCCTATTTTGTAGGCGCTATAACTTTTGCGCAAACCAGTCGCTTATTGCGTGTTTTTTTTTTTTTTTTTTTTACAAAAATACGTCAAAATACGTATCGGCCTTAACTGAGAGAAATTTTTTTTTTTTTTTTTTTTAAATTGGGATATTTATTATAGCAACAAGTAAAAAATATATATATTTTTTTTAAATTGACGCTCTTTTTTTGTTTATAGCGCAAAAAATAAAAACCGCAGAGGTGATCAAATACCACCAAAATAAAGCTCTATTTGTGGGGAAAAAAGGGCGTCAATTTTGTTTGGGAGCCACGTCGCACGACCGCGCAAATGTTAGTTAAAGCGACGCAGTGCCGGAAGCTGAAATTTCGCCTGGGAATGAAGGGGGTTTATGTGCCCAGTAAGCAAGTGGTTAAACAAATGCTTTCTAGGTTTGACAATTTTTGAGAATACCTATGTTTGTGCTTACTATTGGTAAGGAAATCACGCAACTGAAAATAGAACCAAAATCCCGGAAATAAATCCCCCAGCTCACTTTGGAGGACAACAAGGGGTTTAATCCTGCCACCCACCAGGTAATGAGTAGCCAAAAGTTTAAGTGCAGGATCAGGGGCTTGAAGATTCCTTTGAATCGGGATTCCCACCTATTGGGGTTAGGGGTCCCGGAATGGAGGCTAGATTGTGGTGACGAGCAATTGAATGCCAAACCCTAAGGCCCCGTACACACGACCAAACATGTCTGCTGAAACTGGTCCGCGTGCCAGTTTCAGCAGACATGTTTGGTCGTGTGTAGGCCCGAGCGTGCAGGATTCCAGCAAACATTTGCCCGCCGGGCCTTTTCCCAGCGGGCAAATATTCCTGGACTTGTTTCAAAACAGTCCGCTGGAATTCTGCCCGCTCGGACATGTTCGGTCGTCTGTACAGACCTACCGTACATGTCCGAGCGCCCGCCATCCCTCGCATGCGTCGAATGACTTCGACGCATGTGTGGAAGCATTTAACTAGCAGGCCCGCCTACGTTGCCGCGTCATCGTCGCGGCGACACCGCGGACACGCCCCGCGTATTGTTTACGCGCGGATTTCTGTACGATGATGATTTCTGTACGATTTCTGTACGACGGTTTCATCGTACATGTTTGCCCGTGTGTACACGGCCCAAGGGTGTTAACCACTAAAGGATTAGAGATATGTTTGGGGAATTTAGAGTGTTGGGTCCACGGGTAGAATAGAATTTGTTGTTTGGGGTCATTGAGTTCCAGGTACACCCAATCCTTATTTATGCCATGGCAGTGCCAGTCGATAACTCTTGTGATATGTGAGGCCTGATAATACTTTTTATAATTTGGTATCCCAATACCCCCTCGACGTTTAGGAAGAAAGAGTGTTTCTAGAGATATCCTGGGTTTTTTGTTTGCCCAAAGGAATTTTCGCATGGCGGATTGAAGTTTAAAGAAAAATGAGTTAGGAATCCGTATTGGACGTGCATTAAAAAGATATAAAAGTCTGGGAAGGGTCTCCGTTTTTAGGATAGCCGCCCTCCCAAACCAGGAGAAAAGCTTGGGGGTCCATTTCTTCATGTCCTTAGTAATAGTATCTAACATTGGTATAAAATTGGTCTTATACAGGGAGTCGGTGTCCGCTGTCAGCTTGATTCCTAAATATTTTAGGGATACCTGTTCCCATTTGAAGCTGTGGTTATTTTTAAGGGAGTCATATGTATTCGGGGGAAGGGAGAGGTTCAAAGCTTCAGACTTGGTATGATTGACTTTAAAATTGGAGATGAAGCCGAATGTCCTAAAAAAAATTGTGAGGTTGGGGATGGAGATATGTGGTTGAGTAATGAAAAACAAAAGATCGTCCGCGTATGCGAATATCTTGTATTCCCTGTCTGATACCCTGAAGCCCCGGACATCACGGGATAAATTAACAGATCTAATAAGGGGTTCAAGGGATAGAATAAAAAGCAAAGGGGATAGCGGGCAACCTTGGCGCGTTCCGTTTGAAATAGGTATAGGAGATGAAAGGGTAGAATTAATTTCCAGGATCTTCGCTAAGAGCTTTATGTCAATGTTCAGAAGTGAAATGGGCCGGATATTCGCACAATTTAGGGGATCCTTGTCTGGTTTAGGGACTATAGCTATGTGTGCAGACAGAAGTGATTTAGAACAATGTCTATTTTTGGCAAGGTAGTTCAAGGCTTTAAGTAGGGGGTCTGTCAACAGGGAAGTGAAAGTCTTATAATATTGTGATGTAAAGCCGTCTGGGCCAGGGCTTTTACCAGTTTTCAAGTCTTTAATTGCTAATTGGAGTTCTCCAGGTGTGATGGGAGTTTCTAGAGCTGCCAGATCTTCCATGGGGAGAGACGGCAGTTTGCTCTCTTTCAGGAAGTTTGCCAGAGTGGCATCTTTTAGGGCTCTGGCTAGCTGTTTGCCGCATTTGTCTCCCTGCTCATAAAAAAACCTTTTCTTGAAGAACAGGGATTTCTGGGTTTGAAAATCCAACATTTGTTTTAGAGACTTCATATGTCGGGAGAGGTCATCAGCTACTGTGTCGGAAAGGGATTTTTTGTGTTGCATCTATAACTGTGCTATGGTATTGGACAGGGCAGAGATCTCTTTAGCCCTCTCTTTCTTCCTTCTGGCCCCCCATTTTATCAGGTCTCCTCGTACTACACTTTTGTGGGCCTCCCAGTTGTTAAGTGGGTTAGTATCAGCGTCAAGGTTCAGTGAAAAAAAGGACTTGATGGAGTCAAGGATATCGTCATGAATCAGTTAGAAGTGCTGAATTTAGTCTTGAGTTAAAGGAAGACTTCTGGGACGGACCTAGCGATACTTTCACTGCCACAGGAGCATGATCTGATAAAGCAATGATGCCAATCTCAGCTTGGTAAAGGGCTTTGAGGTTCCTTTAGGAAATGAAGATAAGATCTATTCTGGAGTACTTTTTGTGGGGAGAGGAAAAGAAGGAATAGTCTTTTCCAGAAGTATGCAGGGTTCTCCAGGTGTCTACCAGCAACATGGAGTGCAACAGGGCTTTGATGCGTTTCAGAATTTTATATGAAACGTGCGAGTGGCCATTAGAGGTATCATGAGTTGGGGAGAGAGGGATATTAAAATCCCCACCTAGTATTACACAGCCTTCAGCAAACCATTTTAGTTCCGAGATAATTTTGTTGCAGAACGTAATGTGGGATTTATTGGGGAAATAGACATTAGCTAGCGTAATAGGGGAGCCGTCCCAAGTGCCTTTAAGGAAAATATAACGCCCTTCCGGGTCTGCTAGTTGCTGCAAGAGTTCAAATGGGGCGTGCTTATTAAGAAGGATAGAAGTCCCTTTAGTTTTTGCCAGTGGGTTTGTAGCGTGATAGGCTTTGGTGAAATGCTTATCCGTGATTTTAGGAATATTTTGGCCCTTAAAGTGCGTCTCCTGCAGGAAGAGCACAGAAGGGTTAACTTTCTTGAGTTCCCTCAGGAGTTTGGTTCTTTCTCAGGGACGTTAAGTCCATTGACATTGTGTGAAATTACAGCTGGGGAACTGCCTAGGTGCGAGTATGCCATGTTGATGTAGGGTGGTGGATGGGGAGGGGAGGGGAAGGTAGGGAAGAGAAGAAGGACGGGTATCAGTAGACAGAAGAAAGGAATAGGAAAGTCAGAAGATAGCAAAAGAAATGTAATGCGTGAGCACAAAAAAAAATGAGTCTAGGCTCTGGATACCGCTATGAGAAGCGCAGAGCTTAAAAGGTGTTCTTGTCTGAACACCCAGTGCGACTCTTGGGGGATCGTGGAAGGGTGCAGCGTGGAAGGGGGGGTTACACGTGTATGACACAGTTAGAGCGCCTGTCAATCAGGAACAATTGTGACAGGTCCAAAGGAGAAGTGGGGGAGATGAGATTGGGATAGACCATGAGGTCAACAAACTCGTTCCAATCCTCTAACAGGGAGCTGTGGCAATATTAGACCTCGGAGAGTCGCAAGGGGAATGACACCTCAGGTGTGCTACTAGAAAACAGTACCTTGGGGCGGTGGGGATCCCCCAAGCGCACTTACAGTCCCTTAAACAACGCTTTGGTCTGAAATGGACAAGCACAGCCCTGACATATCTCGGGACCCGCATACCGCCCAAAATAACTGACATCTTTAAGCTCAACTTCCCCCCACTACTCCAAAAGGTACAGAAACAGCTAGATCAATGGACCACGGGCCTTCACTCATGGTTCGGGAGGTGTAGTATCCTTAAGATGACAATACTACCTAAATTTACGTATCTCCTACAGGCCCTCCCTATACATATACCGGCCGCCTATTTTAGACGAGTCCAGTCTATGTTTGGGACATTCCTGTGGGCGGGCAGACACCCCAGAATTAGCAGGACTATACTCGCCATGCCCAAGAACTACGGGGGCCTCGCAGCGCCCAATGTTAGGATGTACTACTACGCGGCCCAGCTGAACCGACTGGTGGACTGGTGCCGCCATGGACAGACTAAGCTCTGGCCGCGGTTGGAGCAGGCGCAATGCGACGTACAGCTGAGGTCGGCCCCGTGGTGCCAAGACATGAAACCAAGCGACGTGAACAGACACCCACTTATTAGTAACACTATCACGGTGTGTTCTGGGCTCCTGGCGCGGTTCCGCCTATCATCGGAGGCCTCCCCCCTGCGCCCTATTTTGGGCAACCCATCATTTACTCCGGGCCTGACAGACCCCAGGTTTCGCGAACTGAGAGACTCGGGCCTGTTCCAGGCCTCACACTTTAGCGGCGCAGGCCGATGGAAAACGACGGCTGAGCTGATGGACCCTACGGGCCAGTATGGACTGGACTTCCTGAGAACTGAACAGCTGAGTCATTTCCTACGAACGCTAACACCACCCTCCGAAGTTGGACGTGTACTTACGTCCTTGGAGGAGATATGCTCGGAGTCAGAGCCGCTACCGCACGCTTTATCGTTGATGCACACGATTTTGATTACACCGTCGGATGACTACCGGATCCCGAGCCTGGGTAAATGGGAAAGGGATCTGGAATGCCACTTTACACCGGCTCAGACGCAACGCATACTTAGATTCACACACAAGTCGTCGATCTGTGCAAAAACACAGGAGACTAACTTTAAGTTGCTGACGAGATGGTATAGGACCCCAGACCTAATACACCGTCTGTTTCCGTCGGTGCCGGACACCTGTTGGAGGTGTCAGGCAGACAGGGGCACCTTACTGCACATATTTTGGTCGTGCCCACGCCTACAGACATACTGGAGCGAAATTAGGCGAATAACGCAAATGTTCTCGGATCGTACGGTCCCGAATGCTCCGGCGTATTTCCTCCTGCACGTGAACGATACCCCGACTCGGATATACAAAAAATCGATAGTTCGCCACCTACTGAATGCAGCAAAGGCGTGCATACCACTCTGTTGGCGATCCCCATACCCACCGTCGGTTGCCATGTGGATACAGAAGGTAGACGACATTAACACAATGGAAGACTTGATACTGACAAAACAAGACAAGACTGAACTGTACACTCAGACGTGGAGACTGTGGAACTCTTTTAAGTACTCTGAAGAGGGCCAATCCCTCAGGGGGAACCCCTAGAGGGTGACGATCGGTGACTAGAATCGGACGGGATGACAAGCGAACGGTTGGAATGAACTCCTGGAGAGGGCCACTGAAGCCCGGTGGGAACCCAACATTGAGAAGGCCATGCTCGTGACTCCCCCCCTCCCACCCTACCCTCCCCTTTCCAGTACAGCTTCTTTGCTGTACACCCTTATCTTTACACTCTCTAGATCAGACCTGGGCAAACTACGGCCCGCGGGCCGCATACGGCCCGGCGGACCTTTTAATCCGGCCCACCCCCGCCGCCGCAGCCTACTGTTATTTTATTTTTTTTTTTTTTTTTTTTTGTGTGCGTGTACTCGAGAGAGGAGCCGGACTGCAGGAGTTGGGAGTAGGCAGGCCTCCCCCAGAGGCAATCTGCCACCTTTCTCCATGCCCCGGGTGGCAATGGCGGGTGTGTGAGGGGGTCCTCCCACACAGCCCGCCCTACCTGCTCCGCTTTGAAGCCCAACGGGGCAGAGGGACTCCCTATAAGGGAGTGAGAGGATTAGCCCGCTCAACCAGCCCCATTAGTCCTTCGCCTCTCTTTAGAGACCGCGTGGTCAATGTGCGTGTGTTAACCCAATTTAGAGTGCGTGTGTAGGTGTGGTGGTTTTTGTGGGAGGGGGGTGGGCGTACTAAGCACAGGCTTACCTTGCATAGCACACCCACCGGGAGCCGGGCTGAGACCACCAAACTCAATTCACATGAAGCCGAGACCGGGATCCGAACCTCTAGCTGCAGAGGTGAATGACTTGTCAGCGCAGTGCCAATCGCGTTGAGCCACCGCAGCTCCCTCCGCAGCCTACTGTTATCACCGCGGCGGGGAACATAACAGACAGCGTTCGTTTGAACAGCTGTTTTCCCCGCCGCGCATAGACACTCCCCCTTGGACGGATCTGTCCAATCGCGAGCAAGGGGGAGTCGCATAGACACTCCCCCTTGCTCGCGATTGGACAGATCCGTCCAAGGGGGAGTGTCTATGCGCAGCGGGGAAAACAGCTGTTCAAACGAACGCTGTCTGTTATGTTCCCCGCGCATAGACACTCCCCCTTGGACGGATCTGTCCAATCGCGAGCAAGGGGGAGTGTCTATGGGACTCCCCCTTGCTCGCGATTGGACAGATCCGTCCAAGGGGAAGTGTCTATGCCATAGACACTCCCCCTTGGACGGATCTGTCCAATCGCGAGTGTCTATGTGACTCCCCCTTGCTCGCGATTGGACAGATCCGTCCAAGGGGGAGTGTCTATGCGCGGCGGGGAAAACAGCTGTTCAAACGAACGCTGTCTGTTATGTTCCCCGCCGCGGTGATAACAGTAGGCAGGGCCGGGAGGGGTCACTGTGCCCATCACACGCAGCCACTTGTGCCAACACATGCAGCCACTTGTGCCAACACACGCAGCCACTTGTGCCAACACACGCAGCCACTTCGCCACCATAAATTGTCGCCACTGTGCCAATCACACGCAGCCACTGTGCCAATCACACGTAGCCACTGTGCCAATCACACGCAGCCACTGTGCCAATCACACGCAGCCACTGTGCAATCAATTGTTGCCACTGTTCCCAAACACAGCCACTGAGCCAATCACATGCAGCCACTGTGCCAATCACATGCAGCCACTGTGCCAATCACACGCAGCCACTGTGCCAATCACACGCAGCCACTGTGCCAATAACACGCATCCACTCTGCCCATCAAACGCAGCCACTGTGCCAATCACACGCAGCCACTGTGCCCATCAAACGCAGCCACTGTGCCATCACATGCAGCCACTGTGCCAACACACGCAGTCACTGTGCCATCAATTGTTGCCACTGTGCCCATCACACGCAGCCACTGTGCCATCAATTGTCACCACTGTGCCCATCAAACGCAACCACTGTGCCATCACACGCAGCCACTGTGCCATCACATGCAGCCACTGTTTAATCAATTGTTATTGATTAAACAGTGGCTGCCTGTCCCCAGCCTCTGTCCCCCTCCTGTGTCATGTCCCCAGCGTCTGTCCCCCTCCTGTGTCATGTCCCCAGCCTCTGTCCCCCTCCTGTGTCATGTCCCCAGCGTCTTTCCCCCTCCTGTGTCATGTCCCCAGCGTCTGTCCCCCTCCTGTGTCATGTCCCCAGCGTCTGTCCCCCTCCTGTGTCATGTCCCCAGCGTCTGTCTCCCTCCTGTGTCATGTCCCCAGCGTCTGTCCCCCTCCTGTGTCATGTCCCCAGCCTCTATCCCCCTCCTGTGTCATGTCCCCAGCCTCTGTCCCCCTCCTGTGCCATGTCCCCAGCCTCTGTCCCCCTCCTGTGTCATGTCCCCAGACTCTGTCCCCCTCCTGTGCCATGTCCCCAGCCTCTGTCCCCCTCCTGTGCCATGTCCCCAGCCTCTGTCCCCCTCCTGTGTCATGTCCCCAGCCTCTGTCCCCCTCCTGTGTCATGTCCCCAGCCTCTGTCCCCCTCCTGTGTCATGTCCCCAGCCTCTGTCCCCCTCCTGTGCCATGTCCCCAGCCTCTGTCCCCCTCCTGTGCCATGTCCCCAGCCTCTGTCCCCCTCCTGTGCCATGTCCCCAGCCTCTGTCCCCCAGTTTTCCAACAATGATATTTACTGCTTTTTATAAAGAAATACAATTGATTTTATGCAGTATTGAGTTTAGCCTTTTGGCCTGGCCCTCCAAAATATTTTTAGTTTCTCATGTGGCCCCATCGAAAAAATAATTGCCCACCCCTGCTCTAGATGCTTTCTGTGCGACTTTTGCACTCTACTTTCTCGCTCTCTTTTACTTACTCACACTTAGAAAACGGAAAATGGGGAGAGCTGTGTTCGCTGGACCTCACTGGCTTGTTGCGCCCCATCGGCTCTGGACTCTAGCCAGGAGCTGAGCGGGGGTGGAGCGGATGGGGATATAGGGATGGGAGACCGGGGGGACATAACCGGGTAAGATGACCTAGATATTTACGCCAGGTATTAACCCAGCAAAGATGTCCTTTCCTGTATCCCAAATCTCTGTTCTTTTCCACGTTATTCAACATCTTTGAATGTAATGATACAATGACTGTAATGTTAATGTTGGGGTCCATGTGGACCAGTTTCTTGCTGTGTATAAATAAACATTTAAAAAAAAAAAGAAAACAGTACCTTGGGTGAAACAGATTCGATCCGAAGATTCCTTGCTCCACTTCCTGGTCACTGCCTTCCCTTCTACTGCGGACCTTGGTAGAGAGTTCAGGTGTAAGAGGAAGCTAGATATTGCTGAGCGCGCAGAGAAACTGCGTTGGTATCTCCCGTATCATCGAGGTGCGAAGCGGATGGCAAGAAGGAGAAAAAATATAGTAAAATAAAATGTAAAACAATCAAAATATGAAAATGCACTGTGCGTCAGCGATAGCAGGAACAATCCGTAATCAGGAAAGGGCAGTGCAAATGTCAGAGTATGATCATATGTGGTTGGGACAGGAATCATCTATCTTGTGTCTCCAAACCTCGGGTTTTTCGCAGCAGGAGAGTTATAGTTGCTCCCATAGTTGTTTCTGTGGGTACGGTTCTGCTGAAAAGGGGATTTTGCTGGCGATGGGCCTTGTTTGGTCGGCATTAGACATGTGCACTGCCAAAAAAAGTTTTTTTCGTTTATGTTATTTTCGTTTTTTTAATTTTTTCGTAAATTCGAAAATTCGGGAAATTAGAAAAATTAGTTTTTCCCGTTTTTGTTTCATTTGTTTTTTTTTATTTTTTCGGAATTTTTTTTTTTTTTCTTTTTTCGTAAATTCGTAAATTCGGGAAATTTTTGGATTTCCGAAAAAGCAAAAAACGAATGAAACTAAAAAAAAAACGAATGAAATAAAAAAAAAAGAATTTTCGGAATTTTCGAAATTTCGAATTTTCGAATTTCGAATTTTTCAATTTTCGAAATTTCGAATTTTGAATTTTTCAAATTTCGAAATTTCGAATTTTTGACATTTCGAATTTTTAAATTTTTGAATTTCGAATTTTTACATTTTCGTTTTTGTATTTCGAATTTTTCAGTTTTCGAATTTTTCAGTTTTCGAATTTTTCAATTTTCGAATTTTTCAATTTTCGAATTTTTCAATTTTCGATTTTTTCAGTTTTCGAATTTTCGATTTTCAAATTTTTCAATTTCGAAAAACGAAAATATTCGGAAATACGAAAATATTCGGAAATACGAAAATTCGGAAATACGAAATTTCAAATTTTCGAAAATTGAAACATTCAAAATTCGAAATTTCGAAAATTGAAATTTTCTAAATTCGTAAATACGAAAATTCGGAAATTGAAAAATTCTAAATTTGAAACATTTTTTTCAATTTTCGATTTTTTCAGTTTTCGAATTTTTCAATTTTCGAAATTCGGAAATACGAAAATTCAAATTTCGAAATTTCTGAAAAATTCGAAATTGTAAAAGTGAAAAATTCGAAAATTCGAAAATTGAAAAATTCGAAAATTCGAATTTTTCTATTTTCGAATTTTTGACATTTCGATTTTCGAATTTTTCAATATTCAAATTTCGAATTTTTCACATTTCGATTTTTCGTATTTCCGAATTTCGAAAATTCGAAATTTCGAAAATTTTCAATTTTCGAATTTCGAATTTTTCAATCTTCGAATTGTTCAATTTTCGAATTTTCCCATTTTCCCAGATTTTGAATTTTTCAAATTTAAAATTTTTCAATTTTCGAATTTTCGTATTTCCGAATTTTCGTATTTACAAATTTCGAAAATTCGGAAATACGAAAATTCGAAAATTGAAAAATTCTAAATTTGAAAAATTCAAAATCTGAAAAATTCGAAACTTGAAAAATTCGAAAATGGAAAAATTCGAAAATGGAAAAATTCGAAAATTTCGAATTTCCGAAAAATTTTGTATTTCCGAATTTCCGAAAATCCGAATTTCAGAAATTCGTAAAAAAAAACGGAAAAACGAAAATTCTTAAATTCGTAAATTCCAATTTTCGGAAATACGAAGATTCATAAATTCTAAATTTTCGGAAGTCTGAAAATTCGTAAATAAAAAAATTCGTAAATACGAAAATTCGTAATTAATGAATTTCCGAATTTTCCTTAAAAAAACGAATTAGAAATAAAACGAATTGCACATGTCTACATATTATTCACTTCAGGAGGAAGGCGGAATTCCGCATACCACTCCGGTAGTTATATCGGGGCTATCTGCAAAGATTCACAGAACTTCTAAAGCTCTTCAGGTATTTTCAGTGTGAATTGTCTGCTGTTAAAAGATGCCTGCAAGGCAAATGGGAACTTCCATCTGTATGTTATGCCTTTGTTTTTTAGAGCCTCTAGGAGTGGACGCAGGGCCCTTCTATTTTTCAGTGTAATGGGTGAAAGATCCTGATATAGCTGTACTTCAGCCTCATTAAAAGTAATACGATCTTCCAGTCGTGCTTTTTGTAATATCTCTTCCTTGAGAGTGAAATTAGGGAGACAGCAGATGATGTCCCTAGGAGGGGTATTATCAGGGGCTTTGGGTCTAAGAGCCCTGTGAGCTCTGTCAAACTCGATAGGCGAGGCTTCAGGCCTATCCATTAGGCCATTGAAAATGGAGGTTAGAGTAGGCCTGATCTGCTCCGGGTGGACGGATTCTGGGATACCCTGTACCCTGATATTGTGTCTCCGTCCCCTGTTATCGAGGTACTCCAAGTGTCTATTCATATCGATCAAGTGATTAGAGTGATCGATTACAATGTCATTCAATCTGATCAGGGCTCTATCTCTTCTTTTGCCTGCTCTCTCCGTAACCGCCATCTGCTCTCAAAGCCTCATGAGCTCCGATTTAATGTCAGTGATTGCTTCTGCAAAGGAGCTTTTAATGTCAGCAGCAATGTCAGTCATCATCGCATAAGTCAGGGGAAGATCGTTAGGTATATTACCTCTAGACGAGTCCTCTGAGGCAGGGAGGGAGATCTCATCGTCTTCAATTATATCCTCTACCTCCGCTCTCCTGGTCGGCGCCATCTTGGAGATCCCGCTCCCGCTCCCGCCGTTGAAACGGAATTTGTTAAGGTTAGCGGGCGATATTTTAGCCTTTGGTGTGCCCGTTTAATGCAGCGATCTGTTGTGCGATCCCTTCTTGAACGTGTAGGCATTATTGTCACGGGCATGGGTCATTTTGCAGTGTAGATCTCCCTGGTTGCCGGAGCTCTCTTACACAGCAGCCATTCACACTGCACGCCAAACCACGCCCCCCGGATCTTCTTCTAAGTTCAGACACCACAGTAGAGATCCTCCCTCATCTCATCCCAGCAAGGGGGCAGAGAAGTCATGTTGGGGATGTAGGGCACCGGTCCCTGCCAGCAAGTCTCCCTGTGATCGCTGTTTCTCCAAAGGAGACTATGAGAGGGAGGGTGCTGACCAGCACCTCAAATCATTAGTCAAACATGTCGTGAGAGAATCTCTGCAGGAGGTAGAGGCTAGCAAGCCTCGTGAACCCCCTCCGGAGCCTCTATGCTCTCCTTCGGGAGAGGGGCAGGCCCACGAGACATGGGAGTCTTCCCAGCCAAGCCACCCATCCCTTCCTCCCTCGGAAAGCGAATTGGATGCAGAAGATCCAGGGATGAGCTTTGAGTACGCCCTGGTTCCCTCATTGGTGAGAGCGGTAAGGGAAACTCTGAATTGGGAGGATCCTATAACTTCTCCTCCTAAGCAGAGGAAGTTTTTCAAGCAGCTCAATAAGGAGGGTCAATATTTTCCTTTCCTCACTGAAGTGGGTGACATCATCTCTGACGAATGGGGCAAAATGGACAAGAAGAGTTCCATGCAGTCTAAAATTCTAAAGCTATATCCGTTCAGGGAGGAAGAGGTTAAGCATCTTGAGTCAGCTCCCTTGGTGGACACTGATAAAACTAGTTAGGTATGTGACTCTTCCTCTGGAAGACATGGTCTCCTTCAAAGATCCCTTGGAAAGATGAATCGATTACGATCTGAAGTGGATTTACTTAAAGGGGTTGTAAAGGTTACTCCTCAGTAAGCTGTTCAGTAAACTGTTCTGGCGGACTAACCACCGCTCGGATGATGGTGGCAAGTTTACTGATGACAAACAGCAACTGAGTAATTCAGACAAAGAAAAAAAAACATTTAGAAGGGAAATCAAAGGAAAAGGTAAGTGAACCAACAATGCACTAGCTAAAATGAACCTATTTAGAAAATAAAAAACAAACCTTTACAACCCCTTTAACAGCGGGCATGGCCTGTAAACCAGCCCTGGCCTTAGCCGCAGTACCTAAAGCCTTGGAATTTTGGTTGGACAACTTTGATGAGACCTTCAGAGGTATCTCCAGTGAAGTGGCCAAAAGCTCGCCTATTCAAGAAATCAGGCTGGCATCCGCCTTTCTGGGGGAGGCTTTCATTGATGTCATCCATCTGGTGGCTTGGATTATGCTGGCGGCAGTCACAGCCTGTCGTGCCTTATTGCTCCGTCCGTGGTTGTCGGTTCCGGTTTCCAAGCAAGTTTGGTGCAGAATTCGCTTTGAAGGCACATCTCTTTTCAGCAATAAACTTCACATCGCCATAGACTGGGCCACGGGTGGTACGTCGGATTCAGTGCTTACAGAGCCAGAGACGCACTTTCCCGAGAAGACAGAAAACTGATTGCGCAAGAGAAGTGCGCAGTTACAGGCCTGGCCGGGAGTTAACAAGATACTGGAAAGCCAGGCAGTCCTCATTTAAGAGACCCACGAAAAGTGGTTCTTCCATACTTTTGTTTACATCACGTGATCAGCTGTTATTGGCAACCAGGATTCCACTAAGTCTTTTTGAGATTGGGTCCGCTCAGGCATGCCAGGTGGGAGCTTGTCTTCTCTGCTTTAGGCATGTCTGGGCGGCCTCAATCCAGGACTTCTGGACCATCAGGTCACACTTGGGTCTTCATCGAGATCCCCAAACTCAGATTCATACCTACGACTCTTCCATGTTCAGAAAAAAAAAGCAGATCCTGTTAGCTTATGTAAACTCTTTATCGGAGCAAGGTGCAGCCATCCCTGTTCCAGATGGCGAACGAGGCAAGGGCATGTATTCTCCTCTGTTAATGGTACATAAAAAGAACGGCACATCTCAACCACTTCATCCCGAAAGGAAAAATTCAAGATGGAGTCTTTACTTACTGTCACGAACAGGTGTGACCAGAACCGTGTGGACTGCAACAGAGAAAACCAAACTGTATGTAATTGAATATTTAGGTTTATTAAGATTAGTGATATATAAATACACAAAAACCTCCAATTCTAAACAGTGACAACAAACCAAACAGTGACCCACAAATAACAAATAACTATATACAGAAGATGGGGAGTTCCGGAATCATAAAATGTAGCCAGGCTGGGATCATACACAGGAGATCAGCAGATGGGGGCTAGGAACAAGACAGGACAGGGAGAAGGTGGATGGAATCAGGCTGCAGGGCAGGGATGCAGGATAACAGTGTAACAGGAGGGACAGGATCAGGTTCAGGTAAACAGGTAACGATTAGTGATGTCGCGAACCTAAAATTTTCGGTTCGCTAACGGCGAACGCGAACTTCCGCAAAAGTTCGCGAACCGGGCGAACCGCCATAGACTTCAATGGGCAGGCGAATTTTAAAACCCACAGGGACTCTTTCTGGCGACAATAGTGTAGCACTGACCCCCGAAGGAGCTGCTGGTTTAATTTGGGCCTGCACTCTACCAATAAACCCCACTAACTTGGCTCAATCCCCTTGGCACAGCTGTGATGCAATGCAATACAATACAATGTAAGACAATACAAAATACCTGTATTATAACCCCAGGATCCACTGACTGCACTTGGAGTGAGAAAAACAGTACGCCACAACAACTGGATACTTAACCAGAGATATATTTTACTGTGAAATATGCAAAGAAGTGATTACAGTAATTGTGCTGTCATCCCAACGTAAGACGACAGCACAATTGATTTAAACATAAGCTATTTGAAAACAGTATACATAAACATTTTATACCTGGGAGCTCCCCCTACTTTATTAGCTATGCGTGAGATCTCACTTAAAGTACTTGGTCTTGGATCTTATTTTCTTCGCTAGCTAAAATGATTTGTAATCCACAGTTTTGATGAGTCAAATTGAAGTGAAAATGCTCCTGGTGTAACTGCAACAACTATTTTAAAATCGCTTGAAACGTCAAATTAGATAGGCTTCAAGCCTTCTCAGTTTCAGTTCCTCTGCTCCTCTGTGGAACTATAAATCCCAGTGAGGCCTGTATATGAGTCTACCTGCGTGTAAACTTAGCAAACTGTGGGTCGTGACCCGCTCACCCACTGGATCGGAGCTCCGGGTAGTAACTTTTGTTCAGGGTCCTGTGACTGCAACTTTCTTCTCCGTCAGCTCTGTTCAGCTCCGCTGGATGGATCCGGTTTTCTGATGCTCGGATGAGTCTCTCTCTGTCTCTGCAATCCGGCCACTGTCCTCTAGCTCTCCGAGCTCAGCCTTCGCTCCCCAGCAGCTCGGCATCAGCATCCAGAAGCCTTTTTGTTTACACTCCTGTCTCCCCTCGTCTCCAAGGCAACCAAAAAACCCTCCACAAAACATCTCTCTGCATTACCAGTATTTGGGTCTCTCCTCGTCTCCAAGGCAACCAAAATCCTAAACAAAACATCTCTCTGCATTACCAGTATTTGGTCACTAGATGGCTCCAAATACTTAAACATAGCAATGTCCATAGACGTTGTATTAAAGTATGCAAACACACATCAATATACAAGAATTTCAGCGCTACACACTCCCCCTACTTTATCTCTTTGGTCCTCCAAAGAGGTTCAAATTGCTAACTCTATTCTGCATTTTAGCCTCTATACGGTTATACAATACAGACAGAGGAGCTTCCCACCAATTGTCATATGATGGGGAGCTATCCTGTGCACTCACAGCTGATACTACTGTGTCTGGTACAGATGTGCCAAGGGGTGAGGTGGGGTTGTCGCTTACTGAATCAAAAGTAGAGGGACCAGACAGTTCAAGGTTTCATTTGCTGACAAACTGAGATGCTTCAGAGCATTCGCCCAATGTATCATAAGTCAGTCTGCGTATTGGGCGAATGTCTCTCTTTGCTCTTTGCACTTTCGGGGTATCCATTCCTTTTTGACAAATGTCGTCATCCCTCCTCTCAGTGACTAAAAATGGAGAGTAAATAAGAGTACTGGGCTCTTCTGCAAGATGAGTTGCCGGCACAAATTCTGGGGCCTCTGCCCTGAGAGTTCCGTTATTATCCTCCTCTACTTCTGAAGAGATATCAGCGTCTGTTTCTGAAGTTTCCGGAGGCCACAGCCAACTCATCTCCACTTCCTCATCTTCATCTATAGAGGGTGCAAGCTGAGATCTGGTTATTGGTCTACACACATCGGTGGATGTGGATGGGAATTCCTGCTCTGTGCTTATCCTGACTGCCTCAGTGAGAGGTAAAAGGTGATTCCGATGCCAGGTTTTTATTGGCCCAGTGTTTCCTTCTGGCTTGATTTCATACACTGGGAGCCCTGGAAGCTTCCTACACACAACATAAGGCTGTGATCTCCAACGATCAGCCAACTTATGCTTGCCTGGGATGCCTAGATTCCTCAGCAAAACCCGGTCACCTGGTTGAAGATCCTGAACTCTTACTTTCAGGTCAAAGTTTCTCTTGTTCCTGTTGACTCTGGAGTTCGAGGTGGCTTGAGCCTGTTCGTAAGCTATCTTCAGGCTCCTCCGCAGCCTGTCCACATACCCTCTATGGGAGGTCTCTGATGTGTGATCCAAGGAGGAACCAAAAGCCAGGTCCACTGGTAATCGGGCTTCACGGCCGAACATCAATCTGTAAGGTGAATACCCAGTGGCGTCACTTTTGGTACTGTTGTAGGCATGAACCAGTGCAGTAATGTGTTTACTCCAATGGGGTTTCTGTTCTGCAGTCAATGTCCCCAACATATTCAGGAGAGTCCTGTTGAACCTTTCCGGTTGAGGGTCCCCTTGTGGGTGATAAGGAGTAGTCCTGGACTTTTGTATGCCTAGTAGATCCAACAGTCTTTTTATTAATTTGCTCTCAAAGTCCCTTCCTTGGTCCGAATGTATCCGTTGAGGTAAGCCATAATGGACGAAGAACTTTTCTACGAGAGTCTTTGCTACTGTGGTTGCTTGCTGGTCTCTAGTAGGAAATGCTTGGGCATAACGGGTAAAGTGATCTGTTACCACCAAGATGTCCCCCTGCCCACTCAGATCGGATTCCAAACAAAGAAAGTCTATGCAGACCAGGTCCATTGGTCCCTGGCTCTCCAAATGGCCCATTGGGGCAGCCCTCTGGGGCAATGTCTTTCGTTGTATACACCTGAGGCAGGAATGACAGTAACTCTCCACTTCTTTCCTCATGTGAGGCCAGTAGAACCTGTCCCTTACTAGTTGGAAAGTCCTCTCGGCTCCCAAATGACCATGATGATCGTGTAAAGCAATCAGTACCCTCTCTCTGTACTTTTCCGGCAGGAGCAGCTGCCACTTTGCTTCTGGATCATCAGAGGGGCCCCTTCGGTAGACCACCCCTTGTTGCAACTGCAACCGATCCCATTCTTTCAGTATCAGCTGGGCTTCCTTCTTGGGGCTCTTCTGCAGCACATCAGACTGTTGATGTTCCAATGCCTTCAGCACCAGCCCACACAGTGGATCTTCCTCCTGATCTCTCCTGAGATCCTTTCTGGATAGCTTGGGGAGACCCTCTTGTACAACCTGGGAGACGTTGCAATAGCACCTGGGTACTCCCGCTGAGGATACTCCCACTTCTTCAGCTCTGGCCCCACCTCTCCCGTGTAGACTTGTCCCTTCACAAAGGGCTCTTACCCCCTCTGGAGTAAGTTGAGTCCAGTCTTCTGATGGATTTCGGGGGTCATGAGGCCTTCTTGATAGAGCATCCGCATCTCGATTACCAACCCCTGGTCTGTACTTCAGGCTGAAGGTAAATGCCGAGAGAGCAGCTAGCCACCTGTGACCGGTGGCGTCCAGCTTTGCAGTTGTGAGCAGGTATGTGAGGGGGTTGTTGTCCGTCTTTACCACAAATTCAGCCCCTTAAAGGTAATCCTTCAACTTGTCTACCACTGCCCACTTCAGAGCCAGAAATTCAAGCTTGTGAGTCGGATAGTTTCTTTCGGCAGGAATCAAACTTCTGCTCACATAGGCGATTGGCTGCAGATGCCCTTCATGCTCTTGATAGAGCACTCCTCCCAGTCCGTCACGGCTGGCATCCACATGCAACTCGTATGGTTTGGCAGGGTCTGCATAGGCCAAAACCGGAGCAGTGGTAAGGCTCCACTTCAATTGTCTGAAGGCTTCCTCACATCCTGGAGTCCACTGGTTCTGGATGGACTCTTTCTTCCTTCTGGGCCCTTCTTTTGGTTTCCTTGACTGATCTGGGCTTACACTAACTTCTTCCTGTTTCTTCAGGAGCTCAGTGAGTGGGTGGGCTATTTTAGCGAACCCCTCCACGAACCTTCTGTAGTACGAACAGAAGCCTAAGAATGACCTGAGTTCAGTCACGTTGGTGGGCCTTGGCCAAGAAGTGACAGCTTCTAACTTCTTGGGATCGGTTGCCACTCCCTCTTCAGACACAATGTGTCCCAGGTAATTCACTGAGGGCTGGTAGAACTGGCATTTTTCCATAGAGAGCTTCAGACCTTCATCATGAAGTCTCTTCAGGACCTTCTCCAGGCGTTCTTCGTGCTCTTCCAACGTTCTTCCAAATACTATGACGTCATCCAGGTAAACTAGTACTTCAAGTAAGTTCATGTCACCCACTGTTTTTTCCATCAACCTCTGGAACGTTGCTGGGGCCCAGACAGGCCTTGCGGCATCCGGTTGAACTCAAAGAATCCGACTGGGGTGATAAAAGCGGTCTTCTCTTTGTCTTCAGGGCACATGGGGATCTGATAATACCCACTCTTTAAGTCCAGCACACTGAACCACTTCGCTCCCGACAGGCTCTGCAGAGCATCCTCTATCCGAGGTGTGGTGTACTGGTCAGGAATGGTCCTCCGGTTCAGGGTCCTGTAATCGATACATAGGCGTAGGGACCCGTTCTTCTTCCTGACCACCACTATTGGGGAGGCATAAGGACTCCTGGACTCCCGGATAATGCCAGTCCTCTTGAGTTCAGCCAGTTGTTCCCTCAAATCTTCCAGATCTCCCAATGGGATTCGCCTAACCCTTTCACGAAACGGCTTGTCTTCCTCCAGTCGAATTCGGTGGGTGGCACTCTTTGCCAAACCCACATCAAATTCACTTTTTGAGAAAGCTGCCCTCCATCTCAGAAGTTGGGCTTTAGCTCTTTCTCTCCATGCCGGAGTCAGAGGCGTATTCTTTGGGCAGAATTCTTCTACAGGGATTTCTGCTGTTGGTTCTTTCCGTCGAACCACATGCTGCGACTGGAGTTGCTGGGCTGACCTGTCCTAACAGTAGTCTGGCTGGCACCCTCACTGGCACAGCTGCTGTGTTGCGGACACTGACTGGAACTTTGCCGTGAGTCCTCTTCAATGCCCTGGTGGGCAATACTTCAGGGATAAGTTCTAACCCCTTTTTTTCTTCCTGGCTTGTATTTTCAAGGACAATGAAAGGACCTGTTTTTTTCCAGCTTAACTTGACGGAGGCTCTCAGGCAGACTACTTCACCCAGCTGGACTAACCTCTTTTCCCTATCCAGGAGCCAGATTTTTCCCACTCCCTCTTCAGGAGCCTCTTCCTCCTGTCTAAGGTCTCGGTATGTCTGGGCCAACATTGGATGTATTTTAGTGGGGAGGGTCCCCTTCTGCAGCACAAGCGGTGCAAGTAGCCTCCTCACCAAGTTAGTGTTCGTCCCAATGATGAGGGAATTTTTGTCAGCCCCTGGGGGGCGAGGGCACACTATGGCCAAGGTGTCGAAAGTCTCAGCCTCTCCTGCTGTACTTGGGTCAAAGGTGAGTCTGACCGGCAGGTAACCATCATATGGGAAGTTCTGAGTGCCTAATCCCCATATCTCTAGTTCCTCCAATTTCTGTAACGGCAGGTGCTTGAGATGTCTGTCATAGAAATCCCTGTAGAGCAAGGTTACTTGGGCTCCAGTGTCCAGCAGGGCTTTCGTATAAATCCCCTCTACTTGGATGGGAACAATTGGGGAGGGTCCCACTAACTTGGGGGGAAATCCACTGATTGCAGTACCTTTGACCTGCCTGGTGGCTTGTACCTTCGCCTTTGGTTTTGGGGGTCTCTCTCTTTTCCATCCTGGCTTGTTGGTGACCTCAGTGGTCAGGGGTATATGAGTCGGTGTGGAGTTCGCTATTGCAACCGGGCGCCCAGTTGACTCCTTCACAGGGGCCCTCTGAAGTTTTTCCCCCAGTTGTTTGGTTTTTGTTTCAGTTACTGGGCTTGGGCACACTCGCCTGAGATGTCCTACTCCTCCACATTTAAAGCAGACTCTCTGTGTTTGTTTCATAGGATGGTTAATGGTAGGAGTCTCTGGAGCCTTGAGTGGCAGGACTTCTTCTGTCTGGGGTTTCACCAGACGAGTCATCAACATGGTCATCATCTCCAGTATTTCTTTCTGGGTCTGGAACAGCTTCTCCAGTTCAGTCTGACCTATGGGTAGGTGGTGAATAGGTGAAAGCCATGATGCCTGTTCAACGCTTGTTGCCAATACATTAAGTTCCTGAGTGTCTGAGGGGACACCTATCTGCTGTATTTTAGCACTTGTGGTGCTAGGAGGTTGAAGTTTCCCCTGTTTTTGGTCCCTCTCAATCTCAATTTTATCCGCTTCATTCACTTTCTCAATGAGGACCTCATCCGGAGTTGAGGGATCTTCCAAATACTGCTTCAGTTGTAGCTTGATATAGTCACTCCTCAATCCCGTAGTCACAGATCTCCTAAATTTCCTCTTAACTAGCTCGGCTCCAAAATGCTCTCCATTTCCTTCTTCCTTTGATGTGAACAGCAGGCGGTCCTTGAGCTCAATGGCCCGAAATAGGAAGTTCTGAGGAGTCTCTCTACTATCCTGTGTCATATTTATCAGTCGATGAAACAGCTCAGTGGCATCTTCCTCCTCATAATAGCTTTTCAGTATCCTCTTTAGCTGGTTCAAGGTCAATCCACTCTTCCTCTCCAACATGCCCCTAACACTTGAACCTGGGCTGATGGCATGGATTACAGCCTCTCTAATTTCTGATTCCAGATATCCTTTCTGTAGCCCCAACTCTATTTGGTGTAGGAGGCTGGTGTAGGACAGTTTGTCCTTCTGCCCTCTTTCTCCTATCTGGCCGTCAATGTGGAAATCCTTCCGGATGGTTACTTCCTGCAAGCGGCCCTGGGTGCGTTTCTTCAGTACCTTCCCAGTGTTGGGCGTTATCTGGCCATCTTTCTGGTCCTCCAAAACGGCACGTAACCCATTAATGCGTTCAGCTATCATACTGGAGGTCTCCTGAAACCTCTCCTGTATGTTACAGTACTGTCGCTTCAGATCAGCCAGCTGTCGTTCTGCCAGTGATTTAACAGCACCCTCTGCTTTCCTGTCTAAAGGTTCTAACTGCTTTTGACTGGGAGAGCGCCCTTGTTTGCTGGGGTGTGTCAGGTGGAACTCGGACAATTTTATACTGGCACCGTGGAAGTTTTCAGGGACATCCCGTTCCCACTCTATCAGTGCATAGGTGCAGTCGGTCCCAGGATCGGGTTTCACTGCGACCACGTAAGCCTTTCTGTCCGGGGACAATGCTTGTACCACCTCTTTAATTTGTTTCTTTCCCCAGTCGCTCCCTGGAAGTTCAATGACCACGCTCGCTTCTGAGCGTGTCCCTTCTGCTTCGCACCATTGGACTACTTTGATGGGGTCCATGATAGCGTGAAGGGGCGGGCTTGCTTGTAGAGTGACAGGAATCCCGGACGAGCCCCCACGTGTAGCACTGACCCCCGAAGGAGCTGCTGGTTTAATTTGGGCCTGCACTCTACCAATAAACCCCACTAACTTGGCTCAATCCCCTTGGCACAGCTGTGATGCAATGCAATACAATACAATGTAAGACAATACAAAATACCTGTATTATAACCCCAGGATCCACTGACTGCACTTGGAGTGAGAAAAACAGTACGCCACAACAACTGGATACTTAACCAGAGATATATTTTACTGTGAAATATGCAAAGAAGTGATTACAGTAATTGTGCTGTCATCCCAACGTAAGACGACAGCACAATTGATTTAAACATAAGCTATTTGAAAACAGTATACATAAACATTTTATACCTGGGAGCTCCCCCTACTTTATTAGCTATGCGTGAGATCTCACTTAAAGTACTTGGTCTTGGATCTTCTTTTCTTCGCTAGCTAAAATGATTTGTAATCCACAGTTTTGATGAGTCAAATTGAAGTGAAAATGCTCCTGGTGTAACTGCAACAACTATTTTAAAATCGCTTGAAACGTCAAATTAGATAGGCTTCAAGCCTTCTCAGTTTCAGTTCCTCTGCTCCTCTGTGGAACTATAAATCCCAGTGAGGCCTGTATATGAGTCTACCTGCGTGTAAACTTAGCAAACTGTGGGTCGTGACCCGCTCACCCACTGGATCGGAGCTCCGGGTAGTAACTTTTGTTCAGGGTCCTGTGACTGCAACTTTCTTCTCCGTCAGCTCTGTTCAGCTCCGCTGGATGGATCCGGTTCTCTGATGCTCGGATGAGTGTCTCTCTGTCTCTGCAATCCGGCCACTGTCCTCTAGCTCTCCGAGCTCAGCCTTCGCTCCCCAGCAGCTCGGCATCAGCATCCAGAAGCCTTTTTGTTTACACTCCTGTCTCCCCTCGTCTCCAAGGCAACCAAAAAACCCTCCACAAAACATCTCTCTGCATTACCAGTATTTGGGTCTCTCCTCGTCTCCAAGGCAACCAAAATCCTAAACAAAACATCTCTCTGCATTACCAGTATTTGGTCACTAGATGTCTCCAAATACTTAAACATAGCAATGTCCATAGACGTTGTATTAAAGTATGCAAACACACATCAATATACAAGAATATCAGCGCTACAATAGTGATGGAAAAAGTTGTTTCAAGGGGACTAACACCTGGACTGTGGCATGCCGGAGGGGGGTCCATGGCAAAACTCCCATGGAAAATTACATGGTTGTTGCAGAGTCCGTTTTTAATCCATAAAGGGCATAAATCACCTAAGATTCATAAATTGTTTGGAATAACGTGCTTTAAAACATCAGGTATGATGTTGTATCGATCAGGTAGTGTAAGGGTTAGGGTTAGGGTTACAGACAGGGTTAGGTTTAGGGTAACAGATAGTGTTAGGGTTAGGGTTACAGATAGGGTTAGGGTTACAGACAGGGTTAGGGTAACAGATAGGGTTAGGGTTAGGGTAGGGTTACAGACAGGGTTAGGGTTAGGGTAACAGATAGGGTTAGGGTTAGGGTTACAGACAGGGTTAGGGTAACACATAGGGTTAGGGTTAGGTTTAGGGCTACAGACAGGGTTAGGGTTACAGACAGGGTTAGGGTTACAGATAGGGTTAGGGTTAGGGTATCACGGCACCATGACCACGACGGCCCCTGCGGGGTGGCCTGCCTCTGCCTGTAATTTTTTTTAGATTAGTTTAGTTGTACTATGCGTGCACCAGATATGAGATGTAAAGAAAAAGTGCAGCGCCAATAAGAACAAATATACCCTGTTGGGCAATATCACGTGTAAACTCAACAAAATCAGTGTTAGTGAACGGTGAGTACACAGGGAGCGACAAAAATATCCTCCTCGGTACTAGAGGTCAATAGGGTATATCCCTAGACCAACAAGATTTGTGAAAATCTAGGTATAACAACCCAAAGGACATCCCAGTCTAGCTGGAATGAGAAAAATCACAAAAAAGAAAAATACACACATATGAATAAAACAAATGACTGTGATATTCTTAAAGTGCAAGTGATGTGTGAATGGACAAAGAATGTCATATAACACATAGTCCCATTTCAAGCATATAGGTGGCTTCTATTCTTATGGTTGTACAGTCCAAAAGGAACATCAATCCTTTGGTCAGTGGTATCTCCTTTCCAAACGTGATCAAATGGTAAAAATAGATTTTGCCCTTACCGGATGATGTAGACCCACATCTCACCATACGGCGGGGGGTCCTCAAGGCTTGTGTAGGCCGATTGCCTTACCAGGGTGACCCTCCGAACACTCCTGATGCACTTTCCAGCAGGGCCTCTCCACACTGATCAGACCAGAGACCAGGAACTTGTGATGAGAATGGTGATGTTCCTGGTAACGGTGGGAGTTCTCAGGGGATCCAGTGTACCAATATAAAAATTAAAATAAAAGGAGAGAAGAGACACCTCCTCATCGCGTAAAAAATGTATTTAAAACTTCATAAAACAGCATGTTCCCAAAAAACTTTCAAAAATAGGACTCAGAAAAAACAATATCACACCAAAAATGGACAACACTGCAAAGCAATCACAGCATCAGGGCACACAAACTTCAGAGAAGGTAAAGCAAACTGTGCGCAGATTAGGGTGGATATGATCAGATGCCCGACCGGTTTCGTATCAAAATACTTCCACTGGGGTGCATATCTGACTCACATCCCCTCCCTGCGCTTTAAATAATACCTCTAATTGCCCCCATGAGACCCCAGCACTCACCGTTCCTGGCGTGCGTTCCAATCTCCGTTACTTCCGGTTTCCTGTGTTCCAGGCACCCAGGAAGTGACAAAATCTGTATATCCAATTAGTTCCCTTCAATTCCCTGTGTTCTGCATTCCAGGCACCAGGAAATGATGCCTATTCAGCGCCCGCCCCTCACTCAGATCTAGAGCGACCTGAGATTGTTCTGTGGGCTCGTTACATAGACGACATCCTCCTCCTATGGAGAGGTGACCGCACATCTTTGGACACCTTTATGTCAGTCCTGAATGATAACTGTGTTGGGATTAGTGTCTCTTATGAGGCTAGTTTCTCCAGTATACATTTCCTTGAAAACAAAAAGCCGCGCCAAGAAATAGTAATACAAGTCCACTTTAGCAGATGGAAATGATAGCAATGGAAAAAGTCTATGAGCTCTTGTGCAGAGATCTAAAATGCACTTGGCAGTGCGATGACACAAATTCCATATAATAAAACTCAATGATGTAATGATGGATGTAAATTCCTCCAACACCCGGTGACATGCATGCAGTATGTGAAATTCCTCCACCTGAAAATTAAAGCCTCTTACCAGAAGGTAAGGAATCAAAAGCAGGTGACTATAACCCAGCCTCAGCCTTTAATTTCTCCAGGGATCCCAGTACAGGAGTTAGCAGCGTCACAAACGTTAAATCATAGTAGCTCCATAGGAGGAAACGTATAAAAAAGAGAGGACGCACATAGCGTAATAAAGTACAGCACCAAATTTAATAAAAAAGGGGATCTAGATCTCGAGGATTGGTTCAAGTATTTTAATACCGCAGGTATCAATTTTCTCGAATTTCTGATTAAAAAAAAGGTCACTAAATTAATTAAACTGGATGATGAGATTAAATCTATCAAAACCAGTTTGGACCCCTCTAAGGACAATGAGGAATACAAAGACAAATCCTCTAGTCTCCTTAGCCTCCTAGAGAAAGAGGATAAGGACCAGAGGATAAAAAAGAAAAAGAAATTTAATAGAGATCTGGAAGACTACCAGAATAGCATAGTCTTCAACTGGCAGAAAAAACTGCTGGAAGAGGTAACCAAACCATCCCATACTGAAATGGAGGTATCTAACCCACAGGGCACAAATCCCCCTGGGTGGGAAAATCCCTATCAGGGAGGTCCCAAGAGGCACCCCCCTCAGGCCAAGGGAGGTGGCCCCCCTGCAAGGCCCTCACCCAGGAGAGGTCTAGGGCCCCCTAAAGGACCTTCTTCGAAAAATCAGGGCCGTCCGGGACCATCTAGATTTAATCCTAGACCAGGTTTTTGGTACTGGTCCCCCACAGGGAGCTTCTGGTTACAATTATAATTCGGTTGCCCCTTCAGGCGGAACTGGATATTATCAGAGCCAGCCTCCTAGAGTGTCACACCCAGCCCCTAGAGGGAAAGGATGGGGCCAAGGTGATGGAAGAGGACAGGGTCATCCCTCTGTTGGCAATAATAGCTGGCGCCAAGGGCAAATGGGAGATGGCGACTATCCCTCCCCGGTGTATTTTCAACCTGAATCAGGACTTGGATGGGATTATAATATTCCCACCAATAATGCCTTTTTCCCTTTGAGCGATAGGGATTGTCCTGATGAGTATCAGATGCCCCAGGCTAACCATTTTTCGGGCTTTCAGGGAGGACCTTGGTTTGCACCTCCTCCCTACTTGCCACAAGGTGCCCCTGTTCCTTTGGGAACCCCTGGGGGTTCCAACGGTCCCCTAAATTGGGGTTTTCACAAACCCAGCCAGGGCACCAAAAGGTTGGTCGAAAGAGGTGAGGCATCAGAGGGGGGAGGGGACGCAGGACAGCCCAAACGTTCGAAAACGTAGCGGGTAGAGGGATTTTTAATTTGAGCTCCAAGGTATTGACAGACTCTGAGAGGGCGCTTTTGGATAAGGGTCTCAAATTTGCGCCTCCCCAGAGTCTTAACAAATTTGGAACATATATGGATATCCACAAATTTGTCAGAAAGATCAACATTAAGAGATATATGGTGGGTATCCATTCTAGCAACCAAATTTCTGGAAATGGCTATGTTCATTCAGGCCTTTCCAACGCCTCGTTGTTCAATCCCCCGGGAGGACTGGCACCTTCCCTGAAAGTTTTCAGGGATGTTCTACTGAGGGATTTGGAAGCGATGGATATTAAGAAAGCAAAACTCAATAAAACCTTACAGGAAGGATTGGACTCTTTGTGCACTAACAAAGATTTAATCATAAGACCTGCAGATAAGGGGGGGGGGTATAGTTGTGTTAGACAAGGTTGACTATTTGCATGAAATGCACAATATTGTCGATGACACCAATACATACTCCATTTTACCTAGTGATCCTAGGAGTAAATACAAAAGGAATTTGGAGATTTTGGTGGAAAGGGGAGTTTTTGAGGGGATACTTACCCTAAAAGAAAATTTTTTCCTTATACCCAAGGCCCCTCGGACTCCGACGATATATTACCTTCCCAAACTCCACAAGGATCCTCTCTGCCCCCCGGGACGTCCTATAGTGAGCGGTATAGATTCTATCACGTCCCGGGTGGGCAGATATATTGATTTTTATTTACAGCCTTTGGTTAAGAGAATCCCTTCCTACGTTAGGGACTCTAAACACATTATGAATGTTCTATCCGGTATTTCACCTACTGCAGATATGTGGATGGTTACCATCGACGTCAAGTCCCTTTACACTATTATTCCCCATACATTGGGACTGGAAGCAGTACAGTACTTCCTTGTAAAGGATTCAGGGTTACCGACCATACAGGTGGACTACATTATGGCCTTATTAAAATTTGCTGCCGATTCCAATTATTTTTGGTTTGAAAACAAGTTTTACAAACAGGTTACCGGTGTAGCCATGGGGGCTAAATATGCCCCCAGCTTGGCCAATTTATTTATGGCCAAGTGGGAGGAGGATGTCATCCATGTGCGGGATTCTTCCCAGATTGCCCTATGGGCGAGATACATCGATGACATCCTCCTCCTATGGACTGGCACATATGAGGACCTTACTGGCTTTATCTCCATACTCAATTCCAATCAGAGAGGAATAGAGTTAAAATATGAGGCAAGCCAGACTAGTGTCCACTATCTGGATTTAAATATTGGGATTAAGGCAGGCAGTTTTATTACGTCCACTTTTTTCAAGGACACGGATCGTAATGCCTTTATTCCAACTGACAGTTGTCACCATGCCCCCTGGATTAAAGGGGTTCCCAAAAGCCAGTACTTAAGGCTGAGACGGAATTGTACCGATCCACAGGACTTTTCTGTTCAAGCTAGAGTTTTGACTGACCGCTTCCTAGAGAAGGGTTACTCTCAGGAAGAGTTAGAGGCAACTCTGGATCAAGTTCTTGCTATAGATAGGAAGGACCTGTTGGTTGATAAGAATAAAGATGAGGCTGCTGATTTTTTGAATAGTGCACCCTTCATCACTAATTACTCTGTCCAACATCGGTCTGTTTCCAATTTGATTCGGAAACACTGGCATATTGCAACCAATGATCCTATACTGAAAGGTATTCTGCCAGACAGACCTAAAGTAATCTTCAGGGGAGTCCAGTCCTTGAGGAATAAAATTTCACTCAATGTGGTAGACCCCCCAACGGGTAGCAGAGGTTTCTTTGACCAGCTTAAGGGGTATTACAAATGCAAAAGATGTAGGGTCTGCTCTTTGACTACCAATACGAGGAGATGTGTCACATCGTTTACCTCTACGGTTACTAACAAAGAATTCAAAATTGTTCCATGCATTACCTGTGTATCTACGGGGGTGGTTTATTTGGTCCAATGCCCGTGTGGCCTACAATATGTAGGCCGGACCAAGAGGTCCTTTCAAATAAGAGTAAACGAGCATATCACCAATATATTGGGAGGTTTCAAGGACCATTCAGTATCCAACCATTATAGACTCAAACATAACCGAGACCCTTCCAACACCCTATTTCTAGGGATCGATAAATTCAAACCCCATTGGAGGGGGAGCAATCTAGTAAGGGATTTATCCCAAATGGAGATGGGCTGGATACATCGATTAAAATCATATAGTCCGTTTGGTTTAAACATTGACACGGATGTTAATGCTTTTATTAATAATGCATAATTACGTATTCTTTATGAAAGGCACCCGTGGAAGTAGGAGAATAATTTATTTTATATATATATTCTTTCAGAAAGAACTCCTTTTACACAATTTTTTCATTAAAAAATTCTTTGAAATTTTTTTTTAATTTTTATGCACAAATTTTTTGGGGGTTTTTTTATACCATTTTACAATTCTCCTCGTATTAGATAAGAGGAGAGTAGGATATAATATAGAAATTTTAGGTAGGGGAAGGGTTAAATACATTCAAATTAAAATTTGTTATTTACTTATATAATACGACCATTAAGGTCTAAAATTTTGATAATTTCACTAATATGTAATTTTTCACTATTTATCACTAATATTAATCATGTCCATTTTGGTGATGATTATCTAAAGTTTATTTGTATATCACATTTTGATGATTAGATTCAGTAAAAAAATATTTAAAATTTTATTTTTTGAGTTCCATGGAGGGTCACACTGGTTCTCTATGCACAATACTCCAGTTTATGGAGACACTTACTAACATGACCTTTTATGAGGTTACGTCTGGTATTAATCACAGAATAGATTAAATTCTCTTTTGGGATGCCTTATGCATATATAACATCTAAATTTTTATGTGTTTGGAGCGTTTTTTGGAAACTTTATGAAGTTATAGAGATTTATCGCCTCTTACTGACCCTGATATTACCAATTCCCGTTCCACTTTCCTTAGGATAGGTATACTTTCAAGGAAAGTTTTTTAGGTGATTGATATTTATCACGATATTAAAATAAGGAGGCTTAGGGAAGGGTGGAGTCCAATGCCAGGGAAAACCCCGCCCCTATCCCGAATTCCGATCCAAGGATATATTTTATTTTTAGTTTTATTTGTAATTCTATTTGTTGCTTTTTTCAATATAAATGAGAAAATTAATGCAATAAATTAATTTTTTTTATATATATTTTTTATATATTTTAATGTTGCGGTTGCATTGTCCCAGTTGCGTGGCGCCACGCTCCTTGATATGGGCATGTTACCTCACTTAAGATGGCGCTGTCTACATCCATTGGGTTGCCTTTCATAACGAGTGGGCTTGATACCTTACTTAAGATGGCGCGATCTACGTCAAACAAGCTGCCTCTCGTAACGAGCGGTGGCTATATAATGGTGCCTCACTGTCGTGAGCCCCACCCCCATTGAGAACGTCAACCTGTGACGAAGCGCGTCTGGGAGGCAGCGTCAGTGACGTCACCACGCTCGGGAGGAAGGGCTCCTTGTTTGCCGGCCGGCTTTCAACTTTTTATGCAATGGCTGTTTTTATTCATTGTTGCTGTAAGTAGATTACTTTTTTATTAAATTTGGTGCTGTACTTTACTACGCTATGTGCGTCCTCTCTTTTTTATACGTTTCCTCCTATGGAGCTACTATGATTTAACGTTTGTGACGCTGCTGACTCCTGTACTGGGATCCCTGGAGAAATTAAAGGCCGAGGCTGGGTTATAGTCACCTGCTTTTGATTCCTTACCTTCTGGTAAGAGGCTTTAATTTTCAGGTGGAGGAATTTCACATACTGCATGCATGTCACCAGGTGTTGGAGGAATTTACATCCATCGTTACATCATTGAGTTTTATTATATGGAATTTGTGTCATCGCACTGCCAAGTGCATTTTAGATCTCTGCACAAGAGCTCATAGACTTTTTCCATTGCTATCATTTCCATCTGCTAAAGTGGACTTGTATTACTATTTCCTTTTTGTTTTCTATGTTTATTTGTGTACTTCACACGATAGCTGCTGCCTTGGTGTTCATTGGTTTGTAGCGCATTTTTTTTGTTTATTATTTATACATTTCCTTGACCTTGAAATCTTTGTGGAAAATAATCTACTCAAAACCAAAACCCACTTTAAGAGTACGGACCGCAATGGGTTTTTCCCAAAGGATAGTTGTCACCATCCTTCCTGGCTCGGCTCGGTACCCCGTAGCCAGATGCTCAGGATCAGACGGAACTGCTCGAATTTAGATGACTTTAAGGTCCAGGCACAGACTTTGAAAAAAAGGTTTGTTGATAAGGGATATTGCAGTATGGCCATAGATGATGAAATTGAGAACATTTCTGCAATGGATAGGTCCATACTAACTGTGGAAAAAACCAAAATAGCACAAGATAATAAATTTAAACATTCTTTTTTTACCACTTTTTCGACCCAACATCGACAGATCAAAAACATTATTCAAAAACATTGGGCAGTTTTGAAAAATGATCCTCTGTTGGGACCAGTTCTCCCTGCACAGGCAGGTGTGATTTATAGAGGGGCTATCTCCCTAAGGAATCAGCTAGCACCAAATATTCCAGACCCCCCAGTCAAGACCTCTTTCTTTCCCCTGTCCAAGGGCTACCACCCTTGTAGAAAATGCAAGGTATGCCTACACAATTCCAACAGACGGAAAACAGTCAGTTTTACATCGACTGTTACTGGCCTTGTGTTTCCCATGAAACAGTTTTCCACGTGTGCAACTAAACACGTGGTTTATCTTATCGCCTGCCACTGTGGGAAACAATATGTGGGTCGCACCATAAGAAGTTTCACCATAAGGGTAGGGGAGCACATAGCCAAAATTAAAAAAGGGTGCACGAAACATACGGTACCCAGGCATTACCTTGAACAACACAACAAAAGAATTGAGGGTACGACCTTTCAGGTTATAGATCATTTCGTCCCTCATTGGAGAGGTGAACCTAGTGTACGGGGGGTATCAAAACTCGAGGTTTACTGGATTTACCAACTAAGGAGTTATGTGCCTCATGGCCTTAACGTGGAGTGGGATGTCAACTCCTTTATTAATCAGTCTTGATTCATATATAAATTATAAATTTTGCATACTATTGGATGTTTTCTTGGTATTTACCAGATAACATCCACTGTTTTGTGAGTAATATTCTTTCCTCTAATTTTTTTTGCTCCTATGAGACCATCTCCAAAGTATAAAATCATTTCTATTCCCTATAGTTCATACTATGGGATTGAAATGCTGGCCATATATAATTTTTGACCACTAGATGGCGCTCTACTTGTTGGAATAATGTGTATTGTTGAGAGTCTATGACTATGGTCTATGGGAGTGGGTGGTGTGTAGCCATCACCTCCGACCACTAGGAGGCTCTCTATACATATTCCCTAGGAGCAGCCACCAATATTTGTCTTATATCCATGTTTAGTATGTCCCTTATGGCCCTATGACCCTTTACAGACCGATGAGCCCTCCCAGCACATTAACATGACGCTGCGCTGTGCTTATACATAGCTGCAGCGTCTGTTTAACATCTCGCCTCTGAGCTGCGTCAGGAGGGGGCGGGGCTTGCGCTGGATGGTGGCGTGCTCCGCCTACTGTTGATCAATACAAGCGGGGAGTGGTGCTGATTGGCCAGAACATCTTGCCACTCATTTGGAAGACTGATCATTGGAGGAGAGGTCTGAGTGAGGGGCGGGCGCTGAATAGGCATCATTTCCTGGTGCCTGGAATGCAGAACACAGGGAATTGAAGGGAACTAATTGGATATACAGATTTTGTCACTTCCTGGGCGCCTGGAACACAGGAAACTGGAAGTAACGGAGATTGGAACGCATGCCAGGAACGGTGAGTGCTGGGGTCTCATGGGGGCAATTAGAGGTATTATTTAAAGCGCAGGGAGGGGATGCGAGTCAGATATGCACCCCAGTGGAAGTATTTTGATACAAAACCGGTCGGGCATCTGATCATATCCACCCTAATCTGCGCACAGTTTGCTTTACCTTCTCTGAAGTTTGTGTGCCCTGATGCTGTGATTGCTTTGCAGTGTTGTCCATTTTTGGTGTGATATTGTTTTTTCTGAGTCCCATTTTTGAAAGTTTTTTGGGAACATGCTGTTTTATGAAGTTTTAAATAATTTTTTTACGCGATGAGGAGGTGTCTCTTCTCTCCTTTTATTTTTATTTTTATATTGGTACACTGGATCCCCTGAGAACTCCCACCGTTACCAGGAACATCACCATTCTCATCACAAGTTCCTGGTCTCTGGTCTGATCAGTGTGGAGAGGCCCTGCTGGAAAGTGCATCAGGAGTGTTCGGAGGGTCACCCTGGTAAAGCAATCGGCCTACACAAGCCTTGAGGACCCCCCGCCGTATGGTGAGATGTGGGTCTACATCATCCGGTAAGGGCAAAATCTATTTTTACCATTTGATCACATTTGGAAAGGAGATACCACTGACCAAAGGATTGATGTTCCTTTTGGACTGTACAACCATAAGAATAGAAGCCACCTATATGCTTGAAATGGGACTATGTGTTATATGACATTCTTTGTCCATTCACACATCACTTGCACTTTAAGAATATCACAGTCATTTGTTTTATTCATATGTGTGTATTTTTCTTTTTTGTGATTTTTCTCATTCCAGCTAGACTGGGATGTCCTTTGGGTTGTTATACCTAGATTTTCACAAATCTTGTTGGTCTAGGGATATACCCTATTGACCTCTAGTACCGAGGAGGATATTTTTGTCGCTCCCTGTGTACTCACCGTTCACTAACACTGATTTTGTTGAGTTTACACGTGATATTGCCCAACAGGGTATATTTGTTCTTATTGGCGCTGCACTTTTTCTTTATATTTTGTTCCACAGTTTTTCCATGTTGTGCTGGCAGCCTTACATGTATTGATTTACACTTTGTTTTATTAACACATTGTACTATAGCGCAATATTATTTATATATATTTTTAGATATGAGATGTGGCACTGGACAGGTGGGCACAGTTTACCCTGTGAGGCAAAGACACCCTGGCAGACAAATGACTACTATTATGTATTGCAGTGAATTTTGTTTTTATATCTTATCAACTGTGCCAACACAATATATATGAGATGTGGCACTGGACAGGTGGGCACAGTTTACCCTGTGAGCCTGGGCCCCTTACATTACACAGCACCCCACAGCTATGGGCCCCTTTACATAGCACCCTGCACCATGGTCCCCTTTATATTACACAGCAGCTTTCACCACTGGGCCCCTTACATTACACAGCACCCTGCACCACTGGACCCCTTTACATTACACAGCACTGCACCACTGGACCCCTTTACATTACACAGCACTGCACCTCTGGACCCCTTTACATTACACAGCACTGCACCACTGGACCCCTTTACATTACACAGCACCTGTCAGGGACGTACTGTTCACTCCCCTCGGCGCGCGCCTATGCGCATGCGCCAACCATGGACCTTGCACGCAGCTATGCAGCCGTTGTGCATTCCTGCGCGCATGCGTCAAAAACGTACCTAATTAGCCATTGCGCGCATTAGACGCACCTTTTGGCGCCCAGCAAGCCTATAAAAGACACTGTGGTGATGCTTCACCTCGCGGCTTGATCTGCATCTGTTCCCCGAGCTCCTGTTGCTGTTGAAGCATTCTGTTCCAAGTGTATGACCTGGCTTCCTGACCTTGCCTCCTGCTCCAATCCTGACTCCGGCTTGTTGACCTTGCTCTGTTCCCTTGCCTGATTGCCCGTTGCCAAGACCCGGCCTGGACTCTGACTACTCTCCTGCCTATTGCTTCTGCTATGACTCCAAGTGAATGACCAGGCCTGCCTGACTCTGCTGACCTGCACCTGTTGCTCTGCTAACCTGCATCCACGCCTCTGCTCACCTGCACCTGTTGCGCTGCTGACCTGCATCCATTAGTCTGCAAACCTGCATCCACGCCTCTGCTGACCTGCATCCACGGCGCTACTGACCTGCATCCACTAGTCTGCAAACCTGCATCATCTGCTTCCTGTCTCTCGGTTCCCACCTCACCAGCAGCAACAACCAGAACAGGCACCTGTACCCCACCGCCCTCTTACCACCACTGTCCCCATTCCAGTGGTCTCCGAGCCGGGGTTGTACAGGAGGTCTCCCTCCACGCATCAGGCTCACACCCAGGTACGTAACAGTATCAAGCCGCCATGTCAGAGCCTGATGGAGGGACCTCGCCTATGGACAATGTCTTTCAACTAGAGTTAAGCGGACACCTGGATGTTTGGGTTCGGACCCAAACCCGGACTTTGAAAAAAAAGTTCGGGTTCGGGACCGAACCCGAACCCGGACTTTGACCCGAACCCCATTGAAGTCAATGGGGACCTGGACTTTTGACTACAAAAATGTCTCTAAAAAACTAAGGGAAAGGGCTGGAGGGCTGCAAATGGCAGCAAAATGTCGGGAACAGCATGGCAAGTACTCTGGAAATAAATGTGGATAGGGAAATAACTTAAAATAACATAAAAAAATATATATAATGATTTTTTTTTTCACAATAATTTTTATTGAAATTTTTTTTCAGATATAAACAGAAATAAAACACAGAAACATACAATCGTTCCCATAAAAACAGTAGGGAAGCCTGTACCATGTTGACCAGTCTAAACATAGCAAGTTCCAAGCTCATTATTATATATAATCAAGGTCAACAGTAAGAGAAGATAACACAATAGAACGAGGCGAGTGTTAGGTTCGCCAATTATTCCTATCAGACAACCAACAAATAGTGGGTAGGCAGGCTGGGAAAGTTAAGTTCAGTGGGAGAAGGTGTAGAGAGAGAGGGGTAAGGGGGGGGGAGATGGGGAAGGGATGGATACCTCTGAAAACATTAGTGTAAAGTGTAAATTTACTTATGCAGTTTCTTAAAACAATCAAAAAGAACATGACACAAAGAAGACAGTTCAATTCTGCTGTATTTGGAGCCAGTCAGTCCATTGTTTCCACTGTGCATCAAACCTCGCTCTCCTACCCTCTCTGTTGGCCAACAAGGACTCAAAGGTGTAGTTATTACGTGTGATCTCGAGGACTTCGGTAGTGTTAGGTACCTTATTGGATTTCCAATTCCTAGTCAGCAGAAGTCTGGCAGCTAAGAGGATATGTGTAACTACAATACAGGAGTCTGGGGGGAATCCCTCTATACCCAGGTTCAGTAATGCTAGTTCAGGGTTAGGAGGTGTCAATATGCCTGTTATACGTGAAATACATCTGAACTCACCTCTCCAGAAGCTCGTGAGGCTCTTGCATAACCAGAGGATATGGTAAATATTGCCCACAGCTCCACAGTCTCTCCAGCAAAGCGGAGAGGCGGAGGAGTAAAACTGTGCTATGCGATATGGAGTGAGGTACCACCTCAGAGCAATCTTCTGGGAGAGCTCCCAGTGGTTGATACACCTAGAAGCTTTATATATAAGTTTGAACGAGTACTGCCATTGGGTCGGTGAAAATGTTTTGCCCAGATCTATTTCCCATTTACTAAGAGGGGAGGAAGTTTTAAAGAGTAATTTGTCTTGGAAACGGTTATAGAAGAGGGAGACTCCTTTAGGGGTAGGAGTCGCTTTAGTGTAGAATTGCCAAATGGAATCTTGTATTAGTACGCAACAGGATTGTAAAGATCTAAGATAGTGGGAAGCCTGAGTGTGTTTAAAATAATCTGTAACTGCCAGACCATATTCCTCTGCAAGCGTATCAAATGATTTGAGCTCATTATTAGTATATAGATTTTCGATTGAGGTGATGCCTCTAGTGGCCCAGTCGGAAAAGGAGGTATATGGTATGGCATATGACAGAGTCTCAATGGGAATAGGAACGGAAATAATATTAGATACTGTGTGTGCCAAACTACACAATTCCCTCCATGCTAGTATTGAGGCCTGGAACGTTAACGGGAGATGGCGTAAGGAGAGAGGCTGCCAGGAGTCAAGGACCAGGACGCTATAAAGGTCTTTAGATGGATCAAGGGCCCGTTCTATGCCACACCAAAGGATGTCGGGGGAAGGGGATAACCAGTACCTGAGTTGGGTAAGTATAGCTGCTCGGTGATAGTCTTTTATGTCGATCAAGCCCATACCCCCTACCGATCAGTGTTTAATCAGGAGAGATTTTCCACATCTAGGACGTTTGGTGCCCCATATATAACGGTTAAGAATGTTGTTTAAGGATTGGAGATGGCATTTTTTTAACGGGATGGGAAGAGTGCGGAAGACATACAAGATTTGAGGGAGAAGCAGCATTTTAAAAGAGGCTAGGCGACCTGACCACGTCAATTCGACTCCGGCCAGGCGAGCAGACTCCTTGGATATCTTATCTATCAGTGGGAGATAATTAGCATCGGCTATCTTGGAAAGGTCTGTAGTGATTTGGATCCCCAGATATTGTATGCTAGAAGCGGCCCAGGAGTAAGGAAAGGAGGTTTGTAAATGGGATTGTAAGGAAGGGGGGAGGTTGAGACCTAGTATAAAAGATTTGGTGTAATTTATTTTATAATAGGACACACGGCTAAATTCTGCAAGAATATTATGTGCTTGGGACAGGGAGGACTGTGGAGAGGTTAAAAAAAGAATAATGTCGTCCGCAAACAGACTTATGTTATGGGACCGACCTGACAATAGAAAACCAGGGACTCCAGTGTGTGATCTAATCTTCTCTGCTAGGGGTTCAACGAGTAAGTTGAAAATGGAAGGGGATAGAGGGCACCCCTGCCTGGTCCCATTAGTTATATTGAAAGTAGATGAAAGCATTCCCAAAGTGTAGACCTGCGCACAAGGCGAGGAGTACAACGCCAGGACTGCCGACTGGATGGGGCCAGAGAACCCAAATTTTTCCAGTACTCGGACCATGTAGCCCCAATGAACCCTGTCGAACGCCTTCTCTGCGTCCAAAGAGAGGAGCAGAGAAGGCGTCCGAGAGGTCCCAGCATAATGTACCAAGTCAATTACTCTTCTAGTCGCATCAGACGACTGCCTGCCTGAGGTGAAGCCTGTCTGATCCGGGTTGATCAGGGATGGGAGTATAGGGAGCAGTCTAAACGCCAAAATCTTTGCATATAACTTCACATCTGTATTTAACAGAGAGATAGGACGGAAATTGGCAGGCACAGTGGGTGTCTTCCCTGGTTTCGGGATTGTCACAATATAGGCATTGAGCATTTCACTTGGGAGAGAGGCAGAGAGCATTGCTTCCAAAAACACTGTGCCCAACATAGGGGCCAAGAGGGAATCAAAAGCCTTATAGTAGCTGTTGGGAAGGCCATCTGGACCCGGGGTCTTCCCAGTAGGGAGAGACTTGATTGCTCGGAGGATCTCAGGTTCTGTGAACGGCATGTTAAGGGATTCTAGTTGGGAACTGGATAGGGTAGGTAACGCCAGATCAGCTAGGAAGGATCGGATAACCTCGTCTACAGGTTGGGGGGTGGATGGGTCCTCTCGTAGATTGTAGAGAGAGGAATAAAACTCTGCAAAAGAGTTAGCTATGTCCTGTGGATTGTAGATTTTACTACCATTTGAGGTTTTGACGAGGAAGGGGATAGTGGCTTTAACCCTACGGCTCTTTAGCCGCCTAGCCAGAACTTTACCTGCCCGGTTGCCGGAAGCATAGTGGGTCAATTTAAGAGATTGAACATGTTTGTCATAGCGTTCGAGCAGCAGTCTCCTGAGGTCAGCGCGCAGCCTACACAATTTGACAGCTGTCGAGGCGTCGGGAGACTGCTTGTTCTGCGACTCCAGGGAGCTAATGTCAGCAAGCAAGGAGTCTAATTGCTGTGCTCTCTGCCTCCTTACCCGTGCACCAAGCTGAATTAGTATACCTCTAATATAGGCCTTATGGGCACACCAGATAGAAAAGGGATTAGACACAGACCCAGAGTTCACAGAGAAAAACTCCTTCAGGTGGGAGGACAAATAAGCAATGTGGGAGGGTAGTTGGAGTAGGTAGGAGTCTGCCCTCCAAATAAAGGTTGAGGAGATCGGGGCCCCTCCATCCACCACCACCGACACCGGAGCGTGGTCAGACCACGTGATGTCGTGGATGGCGGACGAAGAGACCTTCTGGAGCAAAATCTTGTCAACCAGAATTAAGTCTATGCGTGAGTATGAATTATGTCTAGGTGAATGAAAGGAATAGTCTCTTTCGCTTGCATGTTGGCACCTCCAAGCATCAAACATATTCTCAAAGTGCAGCAGGGAATGTAGATCAGGTTGGGACCTCCTGGACTTAGATGTAGTGTCCATCTCGAAGTTGACCGTCAGATTGTAGTCCCCACACATGACTAGGGCGCCTTTCCGAATTTTATTAATTTTGCAAAAAAGTTTCCTCAGGAAACAGGGTTGATGGGTGTTGGGCGCGTAGAGGTTGACCAGTGTGTACAGCTTGTTGTTGAAGGTCCCAACTAGGACCAGGAACCTACCATCAGGATCAGCTAGCGAGTCCTGAAGGGAAAAGTTAACAGAGTCTTTGATGGCAATTAGGACTCCTTTTTGTTTTTTGGGGGCAGACGCCCGAAAGATGTGGGGAAATCTAGGGTGATGGAAGGGAGGTGCTCCAGTTGCTGTCAGGTGAGTCTCCTGAAGGCAGAGTACATCCGAGTGCAACTTTAGGGCCTCTCTCCAGACGGAGGTTCGTTTGACTGGGTGATTTAGACCCCGGACATTAAAAGAAGTTATCGTGAGTGCCATGAGTGGACTTGTAGGAGAAATGGTAACAGTACCTTATGGTGTAGCATGCGATCACCCAGACACAGCAAAGACCAGGCAGCAGGTATGGATGGTGAACAGTTTGTCTTCAGTGAGAGCAGCAGGGCATCCATCTCAAACAAGGTAGGGAGAGGGGGAGACGTTGAGAAAAATAAAAAAACAAAAGTCACAACAAAAGTGACAAACGGTGTATATAAAAAGGGAGATCCCGTCCGGGATCTGAATGCAGGGTAGCTGCACATAGCTCAAGGAGGGGAAGATCGTGGAAGAGGAGCTCCAGCAAAGTCGGGGGACAGTGAGGTAAAGAAAGCAATGTTCCTGAGGCTGCGTGGCCTTATGATTTATTTTTGTTGTTGCGCCTGTGTGACACCAGTGTCCAGTCTTCATGAGTTTGAACTCTGGAGGTGGAGGCAGAAGCTGTTCCCGCTGGGGGGAGTTCAGGCAGAATGTCCCATTTGCGTAAGAGAGCAAGGTCCTCCTCCAGATTTGCTACTACAAATGAAGCCCCATCTTTGGTTATAGTGGGCTTGGTAGGTTGGCCCCACTTGTAGGTGATGTTATGGTTGCGGGGTGCTTTTGTGATAGGCAAAAGGGACCTGCGCCTCTGCATAGTGTATTGCGAGAGGTCAGCAAACACTTGTAGGTCAGCATAGCGGTCAGACGATTGGGGGTTTTCGCGAAAAGGCCAACATGAATTGATCCTTCACGTGATAAAAATGAACCCGCATCAGAACATCTCTGGGGACCTTTTCCGGGAGGTGTGCAGGTTTGGGCAGACGATGGATCCTATCAACCACCAGTTCAGACTCAGGCGCAGAGGGCAGGAGTGACCCCATTAGCTCACGGGCATATTGGTGGAGCTGAGCAGGGAGGACAGACTCAGGAACACCCCGCAGCTTGACGTTGTTCCTGCGAGATCTGTCCTCGAGGTCTGTGACTTTGGCTTTGAGCCATGCGACTTCATCTGACTGCTCGTTATGGGAGTCTACTAAAGAGTTGTAGGATGAGGCATATTCCCCCATTTTCTTTTCCACGTGGTCTACCCTGCCGCCCAACTCCCCCATCTCCATCTTAAAGCTCCTCATGCATTCCATCATATCTGAATGTAAAGAGCTGCGCAGGGAGACCAACATGTCCTTTAAAGTAGTGTCAGAGACAGGCATATTAGAAGTGGGGAAAGAGTTAATAGGAGCAGAGAGCTCACGTGTGTCCTCCATTGAGCCCTGCAGTGTACTGACCTGAGAGCCATGCGACTCAGCTGACAGTCGGGGTTTTGATTTCACCGGGCTGCAGGAGAGGGGAGTAGAAGCCTCTGGGGAGCGGTGCTGTGTTCCATCCCTCCATCCCGGGCTCGGTGTGGATGATCCCCCTATGGAGGCCGGAGATCTTGGGACGCGATGTTAGGCCTGGGGGAGAAGAAATCTTCTAATTTCGCCGGGTGAGTGGCTGTTTTTCGCTTCTTTGTCATCTCCGGGTGTGGAGCGGGGTCTAGGCTTGTCACCCTGGTGGTTTAGAACAGCCCACGGAGCCTCAGGACGCAAAAATCCCAGACGCTGGAGCGGAGCTCCTGACTCAAGCGTCCATGCTGTTGCGCGGTAGCCACGCCCCCCCCAAATATAATGATTTTTGACCTTTGAGGACGAGGTCCATACAGTTTTTTTCAAAATTATTGAACTGTATTATTATGCTGTAAAGGGTTTTAGGGAATTTAGTGTACATTTGTAATTGTATTCAGAATGAAATCCTACAAGGACTTCATAAAGAACCATATGCAACTAATATGACATCAATTGGTTTTGTAATACAGTAGTAAATGCAAAATTCAAGGCAATGGGCACAAAATATTTCAGCAAACTCTACCTGACTATGTACTTGACAGAAACACAGTGGGGCTGATTTACCAAGCCTTTACTCCATGACACATGCTAGTGCAGTGTATTTCCCTAGTTACTAATGTGCTCCGTGCGCCCAGGAGAGGGTGCAATGTGCACCACTATAGACCTGGCGCACGGCACATTGAAATGTAAATTGCGGGGGTTTGGGCGGGAGTTTATTAGGGGGGAGGTGGGGGGATGCAGGGGAAGTGAAGTGACATGTGTTTGAATGTGTTTGGCGGGCCGAATTGAAAGTGAAAGTGTTTTTTGAAAACAGATCCCCGTACGCTTGCACAGTGCGCCTGAACCTCGGGAGGTTAATTTGCATACTGGGCATGCGTAGAGAGAAAAGGCAGGGATTCCCGTGCGCCTTGTCAGTACGCCGTGAAAATCTTGGTAAATACCAAGCGGCGTACATGTGAATGCGCTGCGTGACGCGGCGCACGGGAATCTCCGAGCTGTTTTCAGCCATGAAGGGGAACTCTGCGCCAAATTTCAAACTTGAAATCGGCGCGGGTCCCCCTCCAGGGCTACATTAGGCTCTTAGGCTTGGTCCGGAACGTGAGGGGTTAAACCCAGGCCGATTCGGCGCGGGGTTCCCCCCCAGATCCAAACCAAGCCCTCATCCCAAGCACGCAGTCTGGCCCGGACAGGAATGGGGGTGGGGACGAGCGAGCGCTCCCCCCTCCTGAGCCGTACCAGACCGCATGCCCTCAACATGGGGGAGTGTGTGCTGTGGGGGAGGGGGGCACTGCGATAGGGACAAGAGCCTCTTCCCGACAACCCTTGCCATTGGTTGTCGGGGTATGCGGGTGGGGCTAATCGGAATCTGCGAGCTCCCTTTAATAAGGGGGCCCCCAGATGCCGGCCCCCCACCCTATGTGAATGAGTATGGGGTACATCGTACCTCTACCCATTCACCTGGGGGAAATGTAAAGTTAAATAAAACACCACACAGAATAAAATATTTTATTAATCAGCTCCGGAGCCCCCCCTTTCTTCTTTAGCTCTGTCACAAGGGGGGGTTTCTTCTCTCTCGATCTTCTGCCGGACCCTGGGCTTCGGTGATTTCTGCCGGGGGAGGGCGCCATCCCTCGGTCCTCTCCGGAGCCTTCCGCCGGGGGCCCCCACCCCATTTAAGCTCTTTTACATTAGGGGGGGGCCATCCGGACTTCGGCGACTTCTGCCGGGGGATGGCGCCTATCCCCCGGTCTTTCCGGTGCCTTCCGACAGGGTTCCGGTCTTCCTGGTCTTCTGCCGGGGGTGCGCCAACTCCCCGGTCTTTTCTCTGCTCCATCTTCTGCCTGGCTCCCCCGCGGAGCCAGGGCTTTCTTCCGTCTTCTTTCTTCTCTCTTCCTTCTTCTGCCTGTCTCCTCCGGGAGCACAGGGCTTGTCTGCGCTGTCCTCTCCCTTCTCTTCCATTGGATGTTGACACAACGAGGTTCCGCGCTGACATGCCGTGTCAGCGGCAGGCATCGACTTATATAGGGCAATGCCACCATGTGACCTCAACCCATGTGACATCACATTCCCTGGGCATGATGGGAATGTGATGTCACATGGGTTGAGGTCACATGGTGGCATTGCCCTATATAAGTCGATGCCCGCTGCTCAGACGGCACTCCAGCGTGGAACCTCGTCATGTCAACATCGAATGGAAGAGAAGGGAGAGGACAGCGCAGACAAGCCCTGTGCTCCCGGAGGAGCCAGGCAGAAGCGGAAGGCATCGCAGAAGCCCGCGGGTGTCGCCCTTAGGCGGAAAACACCGTAGAAGCCCGGGACCCTCCCCCAAAGGCAAGGAGCCTCACTGGTGAAGGGGGTCCCGGTGAAAGACGGCGCTGTAGGTGAACCCCCCGCAGAAAGCGACGGAGCCCTCCCCCATAGGCAGGAGCCTCATGGTGAAGGGGGCTCCGGCAGAAGACGGCGAAGCCCGGGGCCTAATTGGGTGGTGGTGGGGGGCCCCGGCAGAAGACCCCCGGCAGACTAATAAATTAATTTTTTAATGTGTGTTGTGTTTTATTTATTTACATTTTTTCCCCCCAGGTGAATGGGTAGGGGTACAATGTACCCCATACTCCTTGACATAGGGTGGGGGGCCGGAATCTGGGGGCCACCTTATTAAAGGGGCCTCTCAGATTCTGATAAGCCCCCCGCCCGCATACCCCGACAACCACGGCCAGGGTTGTCGGGAAGAGGCTCTTGTCCCTATCGACATGGGGACAAGAGTGCTTTGGGGTGGGGGGGCAGTGCCCCCCTCCCCCACAGCACACACTCCCCCATGTTGAGGGCATGCGGTCTGGTACGGCTCAGGAGGGGGGGGGGCGCTCGCTCGTCCCCGCCCCCATTCCTGTCCGGCCAGACTGCGTGCCTGGGATAAGGGCTTGGTCTGCATCTTGGGGGGTTTTCGGCGCGGGTTTAACCCCTTATGTTCCAGACCAAGCCTAAGAGCCTGGTATGCACCTGAAGGGGAACCCACATTTTTTTTTTTTGGTCTGGAGTTCCCCTTCATGAACAGCGATCTGTCATTTACCCATGTCAGTCCCACCCCCCCTTCAGTTAGAACACACCCAGGGAACATATTTAATCCCTCCCTCGCACCTAGTGTTAACCCCTTCCCTGCCAGTGGCTTTTTTATAGTAAGCAATGCATTTTTAGAGCACTGATCGCTAGAAAAATGCCAATGGTTCCAAAAAAGTGTCCGATGTGTCCGCCATAATATCGCAGTACCGATAAAAATCGCTGATCGCCGCAATAACTAGTTAAAAAAAATATAACAAAAATGCCATATTTTGGAGACTTTTGCCAAAACCAATCAATAAACGCTAATTGCGATTTTTTGGGAACAAAAAAGATGTAGAATATGTATCGGCCTAAACTGAGGGATTTATTTATTTTTTAGAATATATATTTTTGGGGATATTTATTATAGCAAAAAGTCAAAATTATTCTTTTTTTTTTTTTAAATTGTCGCTCTATTTTTGGTTATAGCTCTAAAAATTCAAAAAACGCAGAGGTGATCAAATACCACCAAAATAAAGCTCTCTTTGTGGGAAAAAAAAAGGTTGCCAATTTTGTTTGGGAGCCACGTCGCACGACTGCGCAATTGTCAGTTAAAGCGACGCCGTGCCGAATCACAAAAACTGGCCCGGTCATTGACCAGCAATATGGTCCGGGGCTCAAGTGGTTAAAATTCACAAAACACTAAAGTTAGCCCAATTTTTGGTGATAATGTGAAAGATGATGTTACGCCGAGTAAATAGATACCTTACATGTCACGCTTTACTATTGAAAACACTCCTGCAATGGGGCCAAAATTCAGTACTTGAAATTCCCCATAGGCGACCTTTTTTTTTTTCAGGTTACCAGTTTATAGCTACAGAGAAAGTCTAGTGCTAAAAGTATTACTCTCGCTCTAACGCACGCGACAATACCTCACATGTGTGGTTTGAACGGTGTTTACATATGTGGGCGGGACTTACGCAAGTACCGCCCACATATCTAAACATCGTTCAAACCACACATGTGAGGTATTGACGCGTGCGTTAGAGCGAGAGCAAGACTTTTAGCACTAGACCTTCTTTGTAACTATAAACTGGTAACCTGAAAAAAAAAAAGGTCGCCTATGGGGAATTTCAAGTACTGAATTTTGGCCCCATTGCAGGAGTGTTTTCAATAGTAAAGCGTGACATGTAAGGTATCTATTTACTCGGTGTAACATCATCTTTCACATTATCACCAAAAATTGGGCTAACTTTAGTGTTTTGTGAATTTTTAACCACTTGAGCCCGGACCATATTGCTGGTCAATGACCGGGCCAGTTTTTGTGATTCGGCACGGCGTTGCTTTAACTGACAATTGCGCAGTCGTGCGACGTGGCTCCCAAACAAAATTGGCAACCTTTTTTTTCCCACAAATAGATTATTAAATGTGCGTGTTGACTTCTGTCTTTAAAGCGGATGTGCCACTAAAAAAATATATTAAAAGCCAGCAGCTACAAATACTGTAGCTGCTGACTTTTAATATAAGGACACTTACCTGTCCTGGAGTCCAGCGGTGATCGCAGCAGATGACGAGCCGATCGCTCGTCACCCTGCTGCTCCCCCCTCCATCCACAGTGAGGGAACCAGGAAGTGAAGCGCTCCGGCTTCACTGCCCGGTTCCCTACGGTGCATGCGCGAGTCGCGCTGCGCCCACCGATTGGCTCCCGCTGTGTGCTGGGAGCCGAGTGTTCCCAGCATACAACGGGGGACGGACGGGAAGCGAGGAAAAAACCCGTCTTTTGCCCGTATCGTAGGGCCGGAAGTGGGTGCAGATACCTGTCTGTAGACAGGTATCTGCACCCCCCTCCCCCCTGAAAGGTGTCAAATGTGACACCGGAGGGGGGGAGGGTGCCGATCAGCGGGACTCCACTTTAGAGTGGAGATCCGCTTTAACACCTCCCCTTCAGGCTGGAAAGCATCAGATCAGGGGAAAAAAAAAAAAAAGCTCTCATGCCATTGCAGCTTTGTTCCTACATGTGTGATGAACTGAGTCTGCTCAGACACTTAGAAAAAAATTATCCTTTCTTTTTAAAAGGTGAAAATCACTTGGATGCTCATAGAGCGTGGTTTGGGTTAATACCAGGTGTGCGCAATTACAAGCTCACCCAAATTAGAGACTGCAATTTGTTCATGTGATTTCAATTGCTTCATTACTAGCACTGTTATTAAAAGCATGGATCGATCATTCCTCAGCTGCCCTCAGAAAGGGCAGGCTGGCAGAAATGCTGTTGCTAAACACAAATGTGGTTTGTTGCATGTTTTTTTTTATTTTGCCAATGGTTTTTGTTTATTTTTAAATGATGTTCACTTTGATGTATTTGTCTATGCGGCCTTATTTTATGAAAAAATTGTCAAGATGTGACGTTAAAACTATGTTTATTTTGATTTTTGAAATGTATTTTTGTTTGTGTGTTTGTTTGTCTTTTTTTGCTTTCCTTGTTTTGTTGGCCAATAAAAATTACTTTAAAATTTGGAAGTTTGTTTTTTGTTACTTTTTCATGCTATATTTTGTGTGATTTGTGTGATTTTTGTCTAAGCCTCTTTCCTGGTGTGTAGGCATGAAATGTTTGCCATGTTTAATCTCGAGGAAATTAAAGACAAACTGGTAAGTATTTTCTTTTTTCTGCAGTGGTCCTCAGCCCTCAAGTACCCCCGACAGGACATGTTTTGTGGATTTCTCTTATCAAGAATTGCTGTCCAGACTGTCTTTTAAAGCACATGTGCAAGATGAAGTAAAACCTGCAAACATGGCCCGTGGGGGGAGGGGGGGTTTGCTATTGGTGGACAGGCTTGACGTGCTTATTTACAGCACTGTGCTTAAATCTAGCGCAAGGCAATCCTATTCTAATTGTGGGTGTTTGAGGGAAGCCAAGTGAGTGTTAGAACCCCTGCTTTGTGTTTTTTTTTTGGGTTGAGCTTTGTGTCCCTTTTCTTAAAATTCGCTTCACTTCCTGTCACACAGCTGAACAGGAAGTGAGGTTAAAACCCTACCAGTGTCTTTTCTTGGGGACACAGGTCAATCTAACTAGTGTCCCCATTAAGCAAATTGCACTCCAGCACTGCTGTGTACATCCCAAATCATGGGTCTTCAAACTACGGCCCTCCAGTTGTTCAGGAACTACAATTCCCATCATGCCTAGTCATGTCTGTGAATGTCAGTGCAATACAAGGCCTCATGGGATGTGTAGTTCTACAACAGCTGGAGGGCCGTAGTTTGAGGATCCCTGCCCCAAATGATTATTTAGTTTGGGGTTTAGTAAAGGCAAAGCCACTCTGCAGTACAAGCATAGTTGCTGAAAATCAGAGAGGAAGCACTGATGGTTTTAACATCCAATCCTGTAGAAGCAAAGTTGTTTTGTTTTCTTCCTTGCTTTGCACTTGTAGTGCAAAGTGGATTTGCCTTGAGTAAATGGACCCCAAAGTCCAAGATCCCTAATAATTTGGGATGTACACAGCAAAATGCTAGAGTGCAATTTACATAATGGGAAACTATTTAGATTGATCTCTGTGTCCCCAAGAAAAGATATTAGTAAGGTTTTACCCTCACTTCCTGTTTGGCTATGTGACAGGAAGTGAATGAATTAGAAAGGGTGAAGACACCTCACAAATGTTGTCACTATCAGGGGTGCAGACATCCCCAAAAAAATTAGCAGATAATACTTATTTGCAAATTAGTAATTTTTTAGTTAACATTGGGTGGGGTGCTCTAACACACACATTCATACATATTAGCCACGCTGTATCCTGGCCTATTGGCATGGTTATATTTTCTTAGGCCTCTCAATAAAACTCTATGAAATTTGTGCTTAAACTAGAACCAGGGGCGGACTGACAACTCATGGGGCCCCCGGGCAATAGAAGATTATGGGGCCCCTCTGGCTTACAGATGGCCACCACGCCAGGAGGCAGTGCAGAGGCAGGGCAGCTAAAATCTTGGGATATTCACATTAAATGCATGTCAGTTTCGGACATATCAGGGACAGATCTAAAAAAAACACAGATTTTTACATACTGTCCCTGGTTTTACTGAGCCTGGCAACCCTGATGGGGGCCCCCTAGTGGCATGTGGCCCTCGGGCAGTGCCCGAGTGACTCAATGGTCAGTCCGCCCCTGACTAGAACTATAATCAACACTTTTTATTTTCTTTAATTTTGGATAGAGTGAGGGAGGGTTATAGGCCCTGTCAGTTTATTTTGTATTATCTGTGTCCAATTGGGGAGATTTGCCTTCACTTCCTGCCCCATAGCCAAACAGGAAGTGAGAGAAAAACTATGCAAATTAAGGGAGTCCAGTAACCCCCTCCCCCCCCCCAGAACTAGTGTGTGTGTGTGCCCTGAAAATTCCTGGGCGGGTGATACGAAAACAGGGTGTGGAGACTGGGTGAAACTCCTGCGCTGTCTTGGATAGGTGAATGGGGGAGAGGGGAATGTGGGACGTGAATGGGAACACTGCAGCAGACAAAGAAAGTCTATCCTAATTAGACAATAAAAGATAATTTGCAAAAGGTGATGATGTCTGCGCTGTGAATGATTACCACTGTGGGCAGGGGAGAGAGGAATGTGAGGGGAAAGGGGGGGAGAATTAAGGTTAAAGGGGGGAGGGGGGGTTAAAGTCAGGTGGGTCTCTGGAGCAGTAATGAAATCACAAAAATGGTAGAGGTGCAGTTGCAAAGTGGTGATGCTGGTATCACATATAATTGTTTTATTTATGTGATACCAGCATCACGCCACATTATCTTTATTATTATATATTTTCCATACATGACCAACTACTGAGACTCACCAGGAAGATCCCCACCAAATGAAAGGCCAGAGCACCCATTTTTGGGGTTGTTGGATGATAACCAGGAGGTAAGCTGCTTGGATCACTAACGGTGTGGGCGCACTTGTTTGGATTTGATTTTCCCGCACATCTTCATTCATTTGGATTTGATTTTCCCGCACATCTTCATTCATCATTGGCTTTGGAACTTTATTTTTGATTATTTACTCAGTATGCTTTCTTGCAACAGCACTTTATGGAATTTGATTTTGGTTCTTTTTTTCATCTAACTTGGGACTGTCATATATGTACTGTAGTTTTTTTCTCAGTCCTCTTCAGTGATATGCACAGTTTTGTCTAGTTTATGTTGATTTACAGTTTTTCTCTATTGTTTTGGCTCATTTCTTGAAACAGAAATTACGGGATATACTAAAACATTTAATGTGAAAATGGCTTAATGTAGCTTAACGAGTAATAAAGTGCCTAAACCTCAATCAATTGCCCTGAAACTTGGGATATACTAAAACATTTAATGTGAAAATGGCTTAATGTAGCTTAACGAGTAATAAAGTGCCTAAACCTCAATCAATTGCCCTGAAACTTTGCACAGCCTAAGATCTCAACTACCCAAACCTATCCTATAAGTTTCGTGCTATTTGGTGTTCCACAAGGAAAACTAGGGACATTAAGCTTGTTTTTTTAGGAGCTTAATGTAGCTTAACGTACAAAAAAGACCTTAAATGTCAACTAATCTCCCCCAAACTTCACACAATAGAAGATCATATCCATGTCAACATATTCTGATAATTTCAGCTCATTTGGGTTATCACACCAAAATTTATTCACAATAAGCTATATTTTACAATGCTAAAACAGAGCATAACGTACCATAATGTACCTTAACCTCAATCAATTGTCTTGAAACTTTGCACATCCTAAAATCTTAACTACCCAAACCTATCCAAGAAGTTTTGTGCGATTCGGTGTCCCAAAAGGCAAACTAGGGACATTAAGCTTGTTTTTTGGGGAGCTTAATGTGGCTTAACATACGAAAAAGACCTTAAATGTTAACCAATTTCCACCAAACTTCACACAATAGAAGGCTCTATCCATGCCAACATATTCTGAAAATTTCAGCTAATTTGGTTAATCACACCAAAAGTTATTCACATTAAGCTATATTTTACAATACTAAAACATTTAATGTGAAATTGGCTTAATGTAGCTTAACAAGCAATAAAGTGCCTAAACCTCAATCAATTGCCCTGAAACTTTGCACAACTAAAGATCTCAAAATCCCAAACCTATCCTATGCGTTTAGTGCGATTTGGTGTTCCACAAGGCAAACTAGGGACATTAAGCTTGTTTTTTTGGGAGCTTAACGAGCAAAAAAGTGCCTAAACCTCAATCAATTGCCCTGAAACTTTGCACATCCCAAGATCTCGACCTTCCAAACCTATCCAATGTGTTTCGTGGGATTTTGTGTTCCACAAGGCAAACTAGAGACATTAAGCTTGTTTTTTGGGGAGCTTAAGGTCCTGAAAAGACCTTAAATGTTAACCAATTTCCCCAAAACTTCACACAATAGAAGGCTCTATCCATGCCAACATATTCAGAAAAATTCAGCTCATTTGGTTAATCACACCAAAAGTTATTCACATTAAGCTATATTTTACAATGCTAAAACATTTAGGCCCGGATTCAGAAAGATCTTTAGGCAGGCGCATGCTCAGTATCATGTCGAATTTTCAAAGTAAATTACGCCAGCTCAATGCTTAGTCGTCCTGAACGTAACCTACGCCCAGCCCCATTCACGGAGGACTTACGCAAACGACGCAAAATTTGACGCTGGCCTGACGTCCATACTTAACATTGGCTACGCCTCATATAGCAGGGGTAACTTTTCCCCCGGAAAAAGCCTTACGTATACGACGTAAATCAATGCGCCGGGCGGACGGACGTTTCTGAATCGGCGTATCTATTTCATTTGCATATTCTACACGGAAATCTACGGAAGCGCCCCTAGCGGTCAGCGTAAATATGCACCCTAAGATACGACGGCGTAGGAGACTTATGCCGCTCGTATCTAGGCAACATTGAGGCGTATCTGATTCTATGAATCAGGCGCCAAGATGCGACGGCCCGCATTCAGAGTTACGACGGCGTATCTGGAGATACGCCGACGTAACTCCTTTATGAATCGGGGCCTTAATGTGAAATTGGCTTAATGTAGCTTAACGAGCAAATAAGTGCCTTAACCTCAATCAATTGCCCTGAAACTTTGCACATCCCAAGATCTCGACCGTCCAAACCTATACAAGAAGTGATTTGTAGTGTTGCTCACGAATATTCGCATTGCGAATATTCGACTCGAATATAGCATATTCGAGTAATCGCGCTATATTTCGAATTTCGCGGTGAATATTCGCAATTCTGAATATTCGATTTTTTCCAATTTTATTTTTAGAACAGATCACATCCTAGATATCTCCATCGACGTCTAAAAGCATTGCTGGTATGATTAGAGACCCTGGGCCGAGTAGCTGAAGCGTTCATTGAATTTTGCCGAAAAATCGCAATGCGATTATTCGGCAATCGCAATATCGCGCGATTATTTTCTTCGCCCCTATCTTCCGCATCAGACCGATTTTTACAGTTTCATTTTTAAAACAGATCACATCCTAGTGATCTCCATAGACGTCTAAAAGCATTGTTGGTATGATTAGAGACCTTGGGCCGAGTAGCTGAAGCGATCATTTTATATTGCCGAATATTCGCAATGCGAATATTCGGCAATAGGAATATTGCGCGATTATTTTCTCCGCCCTTCTTTTGCATCAGAGCCAATCAGAGTTCTCCTACCACAGTTGTCATAGGTTTGCAACCAATAGGAACCTGCCTGCACGGACATTATATAAGGTCACTCCCAGCACCATTTCATTGCAGATTCAGAAGGTGGCTAGAGAGTGTGGAGACTGTTTCTGTGTTCCTGTGTCTGTGTTCCTGATTGATCTAGCATCATCAGCATTGTGCTGCATTGCTACTTAGTGATTCCAGTGCATATTTTCCAGTTTATCAACTGCTTTTTTTCAAAGCAATAGACCCAAGAGCTTTTTTCAAAGCTAAGTTTTGTGCTGTGTTGTTCAGCTTGTGTTATTGTTTGATCTTGCAGCTTCGCTTTTCAGTGATATTTGCTAGTGATTTCAGTGCACATTTTGCTGAGCTTTTCTAAAAGAGCTTTTCTAAAAGCTAAGTTTTGTGTTGTTCAGGTTAGTTAGATTTCTGTGTAGTAAGTGTACATACTGTTAGTGTACATTTATTTCAGCTAGCTTAGTTTAGTGTGTGTTTAGTGTCTGTGTTTTGTGTTAAAAAAAATAAAATAAAAGAAAAAATGTATTAGTTAGTGTTTGTTTAGTGCATTTTTTTTTTGTAGTCCTTGTCTTTGGTGTAATAGTTTTATTATAGTTTAGTAGCTGTCTGTGTACGTCTTTGTCTGCGTTCCTGTCTTTTAAAAAAACACAAAAAAACATTTTCCTCACATTTCCCCCCCCCAATAAAGTTTACCCCCCCCCCCACACACATCAGCAATCATGAGCGGCATCCGTGGCCGTGGCAGCAGGGGTAGGGGAGTTACTCTCAGTACTGGGTCGCTGCCAGCACGGGGTACCTCTCGTGCCCCTACTAGTGGTAGAGGATCGGGTGGAAGGGGACTCCGCCTCATGCGGGATATTTTTCCATCGGGCAGCCGCCCGATATTGCCATCTCAGGCTCAAGTAGTGGTGGACTACATGGGGCACAGCAGTGCCACTGAGTCGTCGGTCCCGACTCCCAGTAGTACCACCATTACACCGGTGCCTGTAGTACCCCCCCCCAGCCCCCAAGAGTCCAGCATCTTACTGTTCGACAGCGACAGTGAGAGGGATCTCTTGGGGGAGGCCGTGCATCAGGCAGACCTCCAGCTCTGTCCTGATGGTCAGGACCTTTTTGAAGGGATGGATGAGGAGGATGGGATACCTGCTGGCAGTATCCCAGAGACATCCCTTCAAACTGGTGCTGCTGTTTTGGTGCAGGAAACAGCAGCACCTAGTCAGACCCAGGCGTGGGTGAGGGGACAGCGGAGCCAGGCTATCGGCTCTATGTCAGTTGGTTCCCTCAGACCAACACATCTCAGCCCTTGGTCTGACATCTCTGGGGGCGAAGAGGGTGACCCATCATGGTTGCCATCTGATTCGTCGGCTCACTGCGTCAGTGACGACGGGGAAGGTAGGCACCCTGGGGAAACGGTGCGCCAGGTCACCACCAGGGAGACCATCGTCAGGTTCTCCACTGGTGATGGCAGCAGGAGGTGTCAGCAGCAGCAGCAGGCAGCTCCACCTGTGCGCACTGAGTCCCAGCAGGTGCAAGTCAGCGTCACCCCATCTGACAGGAGGGCGGCGCTGAAGTCACCTGTCTGGAACTACTTCACCCTGGTGGCAGACAACCCTACGGTGGCCGTCTGCCGGATCTGTAAAGTGAGGGTGAAGAGAGGGAAGTGTTTGGCTCGGGTGGGTACCACAGCCCTGAACCAGCACCTGAGGATCAACCACTGGGGGGTGTATGACGAGATGAAGCGTGGTGGTGATAGCAGCGCCACCACCACAAGTGAGCAGGGTACAGCAGCCCCTGCCACAGCTTCATCTCTTTCCAGCAGGTCATGCCCCCCCGCTCCCTCTAGTAGAGGTACTGGTACCGGCAGCCAGACCTCTACTTTGACAGCACCCTCCGCGTCTGTGTCCCGCACTGCCGTCCGGTGCCAGGCGTCGATTTCAGACGCCTTTGACCGCACCACTCCCTTCCCCCCCTGGAGACCGACGTGTGCGTTCCCTCAATGGGCTCCTGGCAAGGGTTATTGCCCAACATCTGCTGCCCTTCAACATAGTTGACAGCAACCCCTTCAGGCAGATGTTGGAGCAGGCCCAACCCCAATGGCGTGTCCCCAGCCGCCATTTCTTTGCCAGGACTGGTGTCCCTGCCCTACACCAGCACATTGTGCAGAATGTAACCCTGTCGCTGGATCACGCTGTCAGCGGCAGGGTTCATCTGACAATGGATGGCTGGACCAGCAGGCATGGGCAGGGGCGCTACATCAGCTTCACGGCCCATTGGGTTTCCCTCCGAGGTGCCGGGGAGGGATCGGCGGCAACAGATCTTGTGGTGCCGCCCCGGGGTGTCCAGGGGAGAACTCCTGGTCTCCCTCAAGCCACTGTCTCCACAGCTGCTGAGCCTCCCAGCAAGCGCCCCCGTAGCTACTCAAGTGTGGGGCACGTGCGCTGTCAGGCCGTGCTCCAGCTTGTTAGTTTAGGGGACCGGAGACACACTGGACAAGAAGTGCTGAAAGCACTTCAGGCTCAGGTCCAGAAGTGGCTGACACCCCGAAGGCTCCAGGCAGGTATGGTTGTCTGCGATAACGGCAGCAACCCACTCGCCGCCCTCAGTGCTGGCAGTCTGACCCACGTGCCCTGTCTGACACATGTCCTCAACCTGGTGGTGCAGAAGTTCCTGCGCACTTATCCCGGGTTGAGTGACATTGTGCCAAAGGTGCGTAGGATTGCCAGCCACTTCAGGCGCTCCCCAACCGCTACCGCGTCCCTGTCCGAGTTGCAGCGGATCAACAGACTGCCCCTTCACAGGCTGATTGTGGACAGTGTAACGCGGTGGAACTCCACCCTCCACATGCTGAAGAGGTTGTGGGAGCAGCGAAGGGCGGTGAAGGAGTACCTGATGGACCTAGGCACTGAGAGGACTACACTACAACTCCCTTTCATCACCTGTGCGGAGTGGGGGCAGATACACCAGGTCTGCCAAGTGTTGTCCTCCTTCGAGCAGGCGACCAAGATGGTCAGCAGTGAGCATGTCGGCCTCAATAACGTGCTGCCAATAGTGTTCATGCTGGAGAGGACACTAGATCGCCTGCTCGAAGCTGGGGAGAGTGCCTTGGTGGAGCAGGAGGAGGCAGCAATGCTCCACCGAGACCAGGGCCAGGACGAGGAGGATGATGATGAGGAGGAGGTGGTTGCTGGTATCGTCCCGGAGTCAGGGCCTGGTCAGGAGGGAGAGCCGGTATTGGGGGCACCGATAGTCCGGGGGTTGGGCATCTCTGAGCGTGACCAGCAGCGCCTCAGGGATGAAGAGTCGGACCTCATTGACCTGGGCAGCAGTGAGGAGTCACAGCGGGCTGTGCTCTTCCCCATGGCTGCCCACATGCTGAGATGCCTCAGGAGGGACCCCCGGGTTAAGACCATCAAGGCGAGGGATGATTTCTGGATGGCCACCCTTTTGGATCCCAGGTGCAAGGGGAAACTGGAGCAGTTCATCCCAGCCAGCCGGAGGCAGCACCGGATGAAGGAACTGCAGGAAGGCATTGTCAGCCGGTTGGAGCAGGCAACTCCCCGGCCTCCAGTTGTCCCCCCTCATCTCACCCAACAGGTGGCTGCACCCAGCAGCAGCTGAGCAGGGGACCTAATGGATGAGATGAGGATGTTCTTCCAATCGGAGCGACCCAGTACCAGCACCAGCAGCAGCAGTCACCACCAGCGGCTGGCCCACATGGTGGCAGACTACATGGCATCCGTCGGTGCTTCTGACAGTATGAGCACCGACGACCCCATGGAGTACTGGGTTGCCAGATTGGACACCTGCCGCGATTTTGCTCAGTATGCGCTGGAGTTATTGTCTTGCCCCCCCTCCCGCGTACTATCTGAGCGGACATTCAGCGCGGCAGGTGGGGTGGTCACGGACAAGAGGACCCGTGGTCCCGTGGTCACGGACAAGAGGACTCCGTGGACAGACTCACATTCATAAAGATGAATGAGTCCTGGATCGGCGGTGACTTTCTGGCACCCGCCGTCGGTTCAGGGCGCTGAAGGGTCCCTTGTCATGCATTCCCTGATGGAGCCCCGGACCTGATGTATTTACAGTGCTGAATATAACTATTTGAACACCTGAGAAAATCAATGTTAATATTTGGTACAGTAGGCTTTGTTTGCAATTACAGCGGTCAAACCTTTCTTGTAGTTTTACACCAGCTTTGCACACACTGGAGGAGGGATTTTGGCCCACTCCTCCTCACAGATCTTCTCTACATCAGTCAGGTTTCTGGGCTCTCGCTGAGAAACACGGAGTTTGAGCTCCCTCCAAAGATTCTCTATTGGGTTTAGGTCTGGAGACTGGCTAGGCCACGCCAGAACCTTGATATGCTCCTTACAGAGCCACTCCTTGGTTATCCAGGCTGTGTGCTTTGGGTCATTGTCATGTTGGAAGACCCAGCCTCGACCCATCTTCAAAGCTCTAACTCAGGGAAGGAGGTTGTTGCCCAAAATCTCGCAATACATGGCCCCGGTCATCCTCTCCTTAATACAGTGCAGTCACCCTGTCCCATGTGCAGAAAAACACCCCCAAAGCATGATGCTACCACCCCCATGCTTCACAGTAGGGATGGCGTTCTTGGCATGGTACTCATCATTATTCTTCCTCCGAACACGGTTAGTGAAATTATGACCAAAAAGTTATATTTTGGTCTCATCTGACCACATGACTTTCTCCCATGACTCCTCTGGATCAGTCAAGACAACTATGTCAAAAGTTATTTCCCACTCTATATACTCCTATTACCACTGCTGTTCATCATGGCACCTCCTGCGCAAGTGATATGACTCTGTATCTACTACTACTACTACTGCTGCTGCTGCTCAGTCAAGACAACTATGTCAAAAGTTATTTCCCACTCTATATACTCCCATTACCACTGCTGTTCATCATGGCACCTCCTGCCCAAGTGATATGACTCTGTATCTACTACTACTACTGCTGCTGATGCTGCTCAGTCAAGACACCTATGTCAAAAGTTATTTCCCACTCTATATACTCCTATTACCACTGCTGTTCATCATGGCACCTCCTGCCCAAGTGATATGACTCTGTATCTACTACTACTACTGCTGCTGCTGCTGCTGCTCAGTCAAGACACCTATGTCAAAAGTTATTTCACACTCTATATACTCCTATTACCACTGCTGTTCATCATGGCACCTCCTGCCCAAGTGATATGACTCTGTATTGTCAATGTCTACTACTACTACTACTACTGCTGCTGCTGCTCAATCAAGACACCTATGTCACTAGTTATTTGCCACTCTATACTACTATTACCACTACTGATGCTGCTGCTGCTGTTCATCATGGCACCTCTTGCCCGAGTGATTTGACACTGTATTGTCAATGTCTACTACTACTATTGCTGCTCAGTCAAGACACCTATGTCCCAATTTTTTGGTACACTATTGACTACTATGGCCACTACTGATGCTGTAAAGTCTTCCCCAAGTGTTTTGATGCTATCTAGTACTATTACCACTACTGCTTGTAAATCCTGCCTGTGTGATACTTAGTGGGAATGCTTTAATAAGCATTCCCAGTATGGATACCCATAAATGTATTATTCTTAATTAGTGTGAATGCTTTAATAAGCATTCCCAGTATTGATATCCGTAAATTTATTAGTGGGAATGCTTAATAAGCATTCCCAGTATTGATATTCGTTTTTTATTATTATTTTTATTCCGTACGTTTTTTGGCTCTGCGTAACTTCTGCATACTTTCAGCTATTGAGACCATTCAACTATTAAAATGTTCGTCTCGTTCAGCTAACGATGGGACTTCGTAAAGTTTTTTTGTACTATTTATACTTTTTAAAATATAAAGCTTTTAGACACTTTTTTTTAACATTGAAGTCAATGAGAACATCCTTTTTCCCTTTGAAATCACATGCCCTGCCAAAAGTTTCAGCTCCTTCATACTTTCACTTACAGACACCAAACAAACTTTAAAGCGGTCACATTCAGGTATCCGGCTATGACTTTTCAGATTGATATCTTTTACGGTTTTTGTGAAAACGCAATTTACGTTTAGCGATTTTTTCAGAAAATGTAATCGGTTATAATGTAATCCTATGGATGGGATTTAGAGTGTGTCATGTGACCTTTAGAGTGGAGATGATTGAAAAAAAAGTTATCTTTAAAAAAAGGGGAAACAAATTGCTCTCACGCCCACAAGATCTACTTGAGATCATACACAATTTATATATCAAAACGTAGGTATGTTTGTCTGGTTTCAGGTCAATGTTATCAGTTTTGTGATACGTATTTTATTTTTAGTTCCAGGAGCTTCTAAAGGACAAGAGGGACAAATAAACTCTCATTGACACTCATGTTAAAAAGACTTTAAAATGTTTCTGCAAAACACACAAAGACGCTCTTTTCTAAATCGCTGACATGCCCACATTTTAAAGTTTATCAACATAAATATTATACCGATTTGTTCACAAAAGCCTTGTGTTTCAAACGGTGAAGTCGCTGTATCGATCGCATGTACGGTTGTGGATTTATTAAGTTTTGTTTGAAGGCTTCGATAACTGATTTTGTGTGTGGATTCAAGCGTTTCTAATGGTATTTTGATTCCCTAAATAGCTTTCTTTACCTCAGTGCAGTCATCCTCCCCACCTCATGTGGAGAAAGCCTCTTGAGGGGGAGGGGCGACCAGGCAAGTCAGGACACTCTCTATATTGCAGATAGAGAAAGGAGCTGTGTGATATTAGGCTTTATAAGTACTGAAGGAACACTGCTTGTATGTCCTAAAGAAACTGTAGTGGTTATGGTGAATGGCTTTTGTGCGGGCTCAGCAATTCAGCTATTCAGCATTCCCACTCGCATTTTCCTCAGGAAATGCATTGTCTAGTTAGTGGGAATGCTTTAATAAGCATTCCCAGTATTGATATTCGTTTTTTATTATTAGTGGGAATGCTTTAATAAGCATTCCCAGTATTGATATTCGTTTTTTATTATTCTTAATTTTAATTTTATCCTTTATTCCGTACGTTTTTTGGCTCTGCGTAACTTCTGCATACTTTCAGCTATTGAGACCATTCAACTTTTAAAATGTTCATCTCGTTCAGCTAACGATGGGACTTCTTAATTTTTTTTTGTACTATTTATACCTTTTAAAATATTAAGCTTTTAGACACTTTTTTTTAACATTTAAGTCAATGAGAACATCCTTTTTCCTGCTTCAAAACACACGTTCTGCCAAAAGTTTCAGCTCCTTCATACTTTCACTTACAGACACCAAACAAACTTTAAAGCGGTCACAAAATATTCAGCTATCCAAACATGACTTTTTAGATTGATATCTTTTACGTTTTTTGTGAAAACGCAATTTACGTTTGGTGATATTTTCAGAAAATGTAATCGGTTATAATGAATTCCTATGGAGGGGATTTAGAGTGTGTCATGTGATCTTTAGAGTGCAGATCATTGAAAAAGAAAATTATCTTTAAAAAAAGGGGAAACAAATTGCTCTCACGCCCACAAGATCTACTTGTCATACACAATTTATATATCAAAACGTAGGTATTGTTGTCTGGTTTCAGGCAATGTGATCGGTTTTGTGATACGCATTTTATTTTTAGTTCGTGGAGCTTCTGAAGGACAAGAACGACAAAATCCCTCCCATTGACCGTCATGTTAAAAAGTCTAAAAAATGTTTCTGCAAAACGCACAAAGACGCTCTTTTCTAAATCGCTGACATGGCCACATTTTTAAGTTTATCAACATAAATTTTATACCGATTTGTTCACAAAAGCCTTGTGTTTCAAACGGTGAAGTCGCTGTGTCGATCGCATGTACGGTTGTGGATTTATTAAGCTTTGTTTGAAGGCTTAATTCATGTATTTGGTCTGTGAATTAAAAGCGTTTGTAATGGTAATTCTTTCCATAAATAGCTTTCTACCTCAGTGCAATATTCCTCCTCACTGACCTGGGGGGAGGGGAAACCTCTTGAGGGGGGAGGGGCGACCAGGAAGTCAGGATACTCTCTACTTTGCAGATAGAGAAAGGAGCTGTGTGTCCTAAAGATACTGGAGTGGTTATGGTGAATGGCTTTGGTGCGGGCTCAGCAATTCAGCTATTCAGCATTCCCACTCGCATTTTCCTCAGGAAATGCATTGTCTAGTTCTTAATTTTAATATTAATTTTATTATTCCGTAGGTTTTTTGGCTCTGCGTAACTTCTGCATACTTTCAGCTATTGAGACCATTCAACTTTTAAAATGTTCATCTCGTTCAGCTAACGATGGGACTTCTTCAAGTTTTTTTGTACTATTTATACTTTTTAAAATATTAAGCTTTTAGACACTTTTTTTTAACATTGAAGTCAATGAGAACATCCTTTTTCCTGCTTCAAAACACACGTTCTGCCAAAAGTTTCAGCTCCTTCATACTTTCACTTACAGACACCAAACAAACTTTAAAGCGGTCACAAAATATTCAGCTATCCAAACATGACTTTTTAGATTGATATCTTTTACGTTTTTTGTGAAAACGCAATTTACGTTTAGTGATATTTTCAGAAAATGTAATCGGTTATAATGAATTCCTATGGAGCAGGTTTAGAGTGTGTCATGTGACCTTTAGAGTGCAAATCATTGAAAAAAAAATTATCTTTAAAAAAAGGGGAAACAAATTGCTCTCACGCCCACAAGATCTACTTGTCATACACAATTTATATATCAAAACGTAGCTATGCTTGTCTGGTTTCAGGCAATGTGATCAGTTTTGCAATAGGCATTTGACTTTTAGTTCCAGGAGCTTCTAAAGGACAAGCACCTCAAACTCCCTCCCATTGACCGTCATGTTAAAAAGTCTAAAAAATGTTTCTGCAAAACGCACAAAGACGCTCTTTTCTAAATCGCTGACATGGCCACATTTTTAAGTTTATCAACATAAATTTCATATCCATGCGTTCACAAGGGCCGTGTCTTTCAAACGGTGAAGTCGCTGTAACGATCGCATGTACGGTTGTGGATTTATTAAGTTTTGTTTGAAGGCGTAATTCATGTATTTGGTCTGTGAATTAAAAGGCGTTTGTAATGGTATTTCTTTCCATAAATATCTTTCCTTACCTCAGTGCAATATTCCTCCTCACTGACCTGGGGGGGAGGGGAAACCTCTTGAGGGGGAGGGGCGACCAGGAAGTCAGGATACTCTCTACTTTGCAGATAGAGAAAGGAGCTGTGTGTCCTAAAGATACTGTAGTGGTTATGGTGAATGGCTTTGGTGCGGGCTCAGCAATTCAGCATTCCCACTCGCATTTTCTTCAGGAAATGCATTTTCTAGTTATTCTTATTATTCCTTACGTTTTTTGGCTCTGCGTAACTTCGGCATACTTTCAGCTATTGAGACCATTCAACTGTAAAAATGTTCGTCTCGTTCAGCTAACGATGGCACTTCTTCAAGTTTTTTTTGGACTATTTATACTTTTATAAATTTTAAGCTTTTAGACCCTTTTTTTTAACATTGAAGTCAATGAGAACATCCTTTTTCCCTTTGAAATCACATGCCCTGCCAAAAGTTTCAGCTCCTTCATACTTTCACTTACAGACACCAAACAAACTTTAAAGCGGTCACAAAATATTCAGCTATCCGGCTATGACTTTTCAGATCGATATCTTTTACAATTTTTGGTGAAAACGCAATTTACGTTTAGCGAATTTTTTAAGAAAATGCAATCGGTTATAATGTAATCCTATGGAGGGGATTTAGAGTGTGTCATGTGACCTTAACATTGGAGATCTTTGTAAAAAAAAAGGGGAAACAAATTGCTCTCACGCCCACAAGATCTACTTTTCATACGCAATTTATATATCAAAACGTAGCTATGCTTGTCTGGTTTCAGGCAATGTGATCAGTTTTTAGTTTTAGTTCTTGGAGCTTCTAAAGGACAACAGCCTGAAATTATCTCTCATAGACTCTCATGTTAAATTATCTAAAAAATGTTGCTGCAAAACACACAAAGACGCTCTTTTCTAAATCGCAGACATGGCCACATTTTTAAGTTTATCAACATAAATTTCATATCGATGCGTTCACAAGGGCCGTGTCTTTCAAACGGTGTAGTCGTTGTATCGATCGCATGTACGGTTGAGGATTTATAAAGCTTTGTTTGGAGGCTTAAATCATGTATTTGGTCTGTGAATTAAAAGCGTTTGTAATGTTATTTCTTTCCATAAATAGCTTTCCTTACCTCAGTGCAATATTCCTCCTCACTGACCTGGGGGGAGGGGAAACCTCTTGAGGGGGGAGGGGCGACCAGGAAGTCAGCATACTCTATACTTTGCAGATAGAGAAAGAAGCTGTGTGTCCTAAAGATAGTGTAGTGGTTATGGTGAATGTCTTTGGCAAGGGGCTCAGCAATTAAGCTAATCAGCATTCCCACTCGCATTTTCCTCAGGAAATGCATTGTCTAGTTACATTATATTTTAATACTACTGCTGCTGCCTCCATGCTGAGTAAAGCTTCATGACCTCTCTGGCACAGCGGATCCACCAACAGCCTCCGCTACAAGCTACCAGACCGGATCTAAACAGCAAGTGTAACTAAAACAATGAACCTTATGTTAAACCCTGGTTTGCGGCCTTTATACTGCAACCATTAGGCTGTCTGCAAGAGCAAATCTGCACTCTCTCTCTCTTTCTTGCTCTCTCTCTCTCTCTCTCTCTCTCTCTCTGTATATATATATATATATTGTTGCTTTTGTTATGTTCATTTTTCAACAGTTTATTTTGTGCTCGTCGTGTCTGTGTCCGTGTGCTTTAGTTTGTCCTAGGTTTGTGTTAAATAAAATAATAGTATAACATTTTTTGCTTATTATGAAGTTAGATGTGTTGATGTTGATTTGTTCGATGTGAAGTTAGATGTGTTGAAAAACCTACAAATCTATCTCAAAAAGAAATGAAACATTTCCAAAAAATAAGATTTTTTAATAAAGAAATAAATTCAGACATAGCTGAGATTGAGCTTCTGAAGCCTTTCCAGCTCAGCAATATTTTCTGATTGCTGCTGCTCTAGCAGCGTATTTTGTTGGACCAGGTAGCGAATTTGCCGGTGATTTCCCTGGATCCTCTGGTGTGTATTTTTTATCAGCGCGTGCTGCCTCATCATCTTTCTTGCTACTGTTAGGATATAATAAAAAAAACATTTGGATTTCAAAGAACGTTACCAAATAAATAAAATATTTTTGTTGCTTATTACTCAATCATTATCATGTCTATACACTTGTTATGTGTCTAACACATACCGGGAGTGCAGAATTATAAGGCAAATGAGTATTTGGACCACATCATCCTCTTTATGCATGTTGTCTTACTCCAAGCTGTATAGGCTCGAAAGCCTACTACCGATTAGGCATATTAGGTAATGTACATCTCTGTAATGAGAAGGTGTGTGGTCTAATGACATCAACACTCTATATCAGGTGTGCATAATTATTAGTCAATTTCCTTTCCTTTGGCAAAATGGGCCAAAAGAAGGACTTGACAGACTCTGAAAAGTCCAAAATAGAGAGATATCTAGCAGAGGGATGTAGCACTCTTAAAATTGCAAAGCTTCTGAAGCGTGATCATCGAACAATCAAGCGTTTCTTTCAAAATAGTCAACAGGGTCAAAAGAAGCGTGTGGAAAAACAAAGGCGCAAAATAACTGCCCATGAACTGAGAAAAGTCAAGCGTGCAGCTGCCAAGATGCCACTTGCCACCAGTTTGGCCATATTTAAGAGCTGCAACATCACTGGGGTGCCCAAAAGCACAAGGTGTGCAATACTCAGAGACATGGCCAAGGTAAGAAAGGCTGAAAGACGACGACCACTGCACAAGACACACAAGCTGAAACGTCAAGACTGTGCCAAGAAATATCTCAAGAATGATTTTTCTAAGGTTTTATGGACTGCTGAAATGAGAGTGAGTCTTGATGGGCCCGTGGCTGGATTGGTAAAGGGCAGAGAGCTCCAGTCCGACTCAGACGCCAGCAAGGTGGTGGCGGAGTACTGGTTTGGGCTGGTATCATCAAAGATGAGCTTGTGGGGCCTTTTCGGATTGAGGATGGAGTCAAGCTCAACTCCCAGTCCTCCTGCCAGTTTCTGGAAGACACCTTCTTCGAGCAGTGGTACAGGAAGTAGTCTGCATCCTTCAAGAAAAACATGATTTTCATGCAGGACAATGCTCCATCACACGCGTCCAAGTACTCCACAGCGTGGCTGGCAATAAAGGGTATAAAAGATGAAAAACTAATGACATGGCCTCCTTGTTCACCTGATCTGAACCCCATTGAGAACCTGTGGTCCATCATCAAATGTGAGATTTACAAGGATGGAAAACAGTACACCTCTCTGAACAGTGTCTGTGAGGCTGCGGTTGCTTCTGCACGCAATGTTGATGGTGAACAGATCAAAACACTGACAGAATCCATGGATGTCAGGCTTTTGAGTGTCCTTGCAAAGAAAGGTGGCTATATTGGTCACTGATTTGTTTTTGTTTTGTTTTTGAATGTCAGAAATGTGTATTTGTGAATGTTGAGATGTTATATTGGTTTCACTGTTAAAAATAAATCATTGAAATGGGTATATATTTATTTTTTTGTTAAGTTGCCTAATAATTCTGCACAGTAATAGTAGTCACCTGCACACACAGATATCCCCCTAAAATAGCTAACACTAAAAACAGACTAAAAACTACTTCCAAAAATATTCAGCTTTGATATTAATTAGTTTTTGGGGTTCATTGAGAACATGGTTGTTGTTCAATAATAAAATGAATCCTCAAAAATACAACTTGTCTAATAATTCTGCACTACCTGTATACTTCTATCATAAATACCATATTATGGTTCTGCAATCTGACGGGTGCGCTTTATATGTTGTCCATTTTTATATCTACATTTTATTGTTGAAATGTTATTAATCATTGTGCACATATTTACCTTCCTGAGCGAGGGTCACAGGAACGCTGTCTTCCTCCTGCTCGTCTCCTGGAGAAGTTGGGGGGGGGGAGCTCCTCAGCTTGCACCTCAACAGAAGCTGGGGTTGGCGAGTGGGAGGGCCCTGGCTGCTCCTCCTCATCCCTCTCCTCCTCTGCCGCATCCTCCTCTGCCGCATCCTCCTCCTCATCGGCCTGGCGCCTTCTGCGCTTGGCGCGTACAGCTGGTAGCGGAGCTCCTATAATAACACAATGTTCATATATTATAAAAATGTTTTCTAATGACGTATGCAAATTCTGTGTACTCTGTTGTATTGTATATGAATACAAATTGATTTATATAGACAGTTAACCAATGGGACAATGTTATATTAAAGGGTCTTGTGGGCACTACAGGGGACTGAGCGTGAGCTGGGCTGCCACCATGGTAAAATGAGCTGTTTTTGTCTCCTTTGTTTTGTTCAGACGATCTCATGTTAAAAAAAGGGCCTGATGGAGTACACGGGATTACTATAACAACCCCACGCCTAACACAGGAATTTAGTGGGAATATATATATATAAAACTCAACGTGTGTGTGCATGTATGTATGTATGTTCCAGCATCACGTCCAAACGGCTAAAGATATTTACATGAAACTTGGCACACAGGTTACTTATATGTCAGCCACAAACATAGGATAGGTGGTTTAACCCTTACCCACCCCCATTTGCCATGGTCGGGGTTTTTCTTTAAAGTCCCATTCAACTCTATGGGAAATACATGTTACTTCATAACAGCTGTAGATATTTCGATAACACTTGGTCACATGTTACCTATACGTCCACCTAAAGTATAGGATCGTTAATTTATCCCTTAACTACCCACATTGGTGAGGGTCGGGGTTTTTGTTTAAAGTCCCATGCAAAGCAATGGGAAAAGTATGTTCCCACATAACTTCTGTGTTCCTGTCTGCTGTCCCATGTCTTTTTTCAACAGTACTATGAATACCTTGGCTGGTGGTGATATATGTTACCACAACATGGCGTCTTGGTTAACAACATCTGACCTTACATGAATTACATATGACCTTACATAACTGTCACCAAAGGAGCTGCGGTGGCTCAACGCGATTGCCACTGCGCTGACAAGCGATTCACCTCTGCAGCTAGGGGTTCGGATCCCGCTCTCGGCTACATGTGAATTGAGTTTGGTGGTCTCAGCCCCGCCCCCGGTGGGTGTGCTATGCGAGGTGGGGTTGGGAGGACCCCCTCACACCCGCCATTGCCACCCGGGGCATGGAGAAAGGTGGCAGATTGCCTCTGGGGGAGGCCTCCCAACTCCTGCAGGCCGGCTCCTCTCTCTCGAGTTCACGCACAAAATACACTTTGGAAAAAAAAAACATAACTGTCACCAATAACTTACCTGGATGATATTTATTCCGAAGACGTCTGACCTGGTCCATGTGGCGCCTCTTCAGGTCAGACCACTTCTTTACAATCGCCAGGCGAGTGTGTTGGCCGCCTAAGTCGGTCATTAGGGCGCTGACCACAGCCTTTTTCTCAGGCTGCCTGCGGAGCTGGTCGTACCCCTTTTCTAGGAACCTCTGCAAGATGAAGAACAAAGTATATTGTAATACTTTTGTTTAAAGCCTTATGGATATATGACGTAAATGTATGGTATTCAACAATTGGAAGCATTCTCGCCTTATTAATCAATGACAGGGGTAACATGACAGATTTTATATCCTGCCATTTCGGTCGCCACCTTTTTTGCATAAATATAGCAGCCATTATCATTTGCATAATTATGTATATATGATTAACAACACAGGATACACGTATAGGGGAGATATGCGTTGCTATTCATCTGACCGCTATAATTATTTTTGGACACTGATAATGGGCCTGTACAATAGATTATTTTTTTTCATCCCTATCTTTATATAGGAACAATAATATGTTTGTTTCTTTTGACTTTTTGATGAATTAATTTTGAATAAATAATGGAGTTGATGTTATTTAACAACTACAACTACCAGCATGCTCTGATACACCATGTAGCTCACCGTCACCAGCTGTACAACAATTATACTTTAACTCCCAGCATGCCTGGACAGTTAATGGCTGTCCGGTAATAACGGGGAGTTGTTTTGCAACAGCTGTAGGCTCCGTTTAGGAAACAGTGCCGTACAAGATATTTTTTTTTAATGTGGAGGTGAGGGTGGCTATGTAGGGGTATGTGTATATGTTTTGTTTTTTCATTTATATTTAGTGTGGTGTAGTGTTTTTAAGGTACAGTCAGAGGGGCATGGGGTTCACAGTAGTTTCCCGCTGAGGGTTTGAGCTGCAGCGCCAAATTTGCTTCAGCTAGAAGCACACTGTAAGCCACAGCCCATGTGAATGTACCCTGTACATTCACATTGGGGGAGGGGGGGGGGGTAATTGCAGCCATTTGCATGCAGGGAGTTGTAGTTTTGCAACAGCTGGAGGCAGAATTATTTGACATTGGTCACTTTCCTCACTCTCCCATCTTCCTTTTCCCCTTTTTCTTTTATTATTTTTCCCCGTGTTCTGTTTTGTTTGTCACTCTTTTTGTTTTGGTGCTTGCACTTTATTCGTGGCGAGTAGGGTGCTGGTCCTCGGGCCGGTCTCTGAAAGTCTTGGGAGTTGGTAGACTCGGCCTTCTGGTTAGGTTCACCGGCTCTCATGGGGTCTCCCTTCGGGGGAGCCTCGCCGAGGAGGGTTCTGTTTCGGCAGTCCCTCCGAGGATGTTGGGTCCTTGTGGCTTCGGCTGCTTGGACCAAGATGGGTCCATATGGCTTTGGCTGTATGGACCACAGTAACTCTTTTCCCTGTCAGGAGCCAAACGCCCCGGGGGATCAGAGACGGGACCTTTTCGGAGGACCACTGACGTATGCACCCGTCGCAGTTTTTTGTGATGTCACTCTTTATGTGTGCGCACATTTTTCCCTGCGCCGGGTGGAGTTTTTGGGTTGTGTTTTGCACGCCACAGGCTTTTCAACAGAAAAAAAACAGCTGGAGGCAGAATGGTTGCAAAACACTACGGGTTTGTTACCTAACTCAGGGTTTCAAGACCAGTCCACCTCCAGCTGTTGCAAAACTACTACTCCCATAAGCCACGGTCTGTCAGTGCATGCTAAGAATTTTACTTTTGCTGCATCTAGGGTGCCACAGTTTAGAGACCCGTGCATAAAGGCCTGAAAAATGTGGGCCTGCAGAACTTACAATACTAGAAGTGCCAGCATTCCCAGGCATGCTGGAAGTTGTAGTTCTGCAACATCTAAAGGGCAATATGTATTCGAACGTCCTTGGGCCTTGAGGACCCTGAAGTCAGGACGTTCGCATACGTCCTATGTCCAAAAACATGTTAAATTCATTATGCTAAATAACAAGGAAAAGTGCCTAAATACACATTTACCAACCAGGGTGTCTGCAGCTGTCCAGGCATGCTGGGAGTTGTAGTTTTGTAACAACAGGAGACACATTGTTTGGGAAATACTAATATCTGATCTTATATACTAACTTTTAAACTAGACTAAAATGCAGTTAAAGATAATGAAATAACAGTGGTCAAAATACTTACACAAATCAGCATCTTTTCCTCAGAGAGTGTGAAATTACTTCCAACCATTCTGCTCTGCTATTGCGATGCGATCATAAAGTTGGAAACTGGCAAGGGTCCAGGAAATGGTCGCGTGTTGGGCGCGTGTTGTTCGCGCGATTGCGCATGCGCGATCGAAAAATCGCAATATATATCGCAATCGCAATATTTTTTTTGCTAAAATATCACAAATATTCGATTTCAGAGTGCTCCTACAGCAGTTTTCGAAATATGTGCAATCAATTTCGCATTCGCATTTTGTGAAATTGCGCTAAAATATCTCGAATATTCGATTTCAGAATGAGCCAATCAGAGCGCTCCTACAGCATTTGGGGAAATTCCGCAATAATTATCGCATTCGCAATATTGCGAAATTTCGATAAAATATAACGAATATTCGGAGCCAATCAGAGTGCTCCTACAGCATTTGTCGAAGTTGTGCAATAAATATCGCATTCGCATTTTGCGAAATTTCGATAAAATATCACGAATATTCTGAGCCAATCAGAGTGCTCCTACAGCATTTGTCGAAATTGCGCAATAAATATCGCATTCGCATTTTGCGAAATTTCGAAAAAATATCAAGAATATTCTGAGCCAATCACAGTGCTCATGTCGGAAAAAAAATCGCAATTATTTTCGCATTCGCAATAGCGAAAAATCGCAATCATTTAATTTCGATAAAATATCACGAATATTCGAATTTAGCGAATATATCTCGAATATTCGAATATATATTCGAGATATATCGCGAAATCGAATATGGCGTATTCTGCTCAACACTAGTGATTTGGTGTCCTGCAAGGCATTAAGCTTGTTTAGGGACATTAAGCTTGTTTTTTTGGGAGCCTAATGTGGCTTAACGTACGAAAAATAACTTAAATGTTAACCATTTTCCCCCAAACTTCACACAGTAGAAGACTCTATCCGTACCAACATATTCTGAAAATTTCCGCTCATTTGGTTAATCGCACCAAAAGTTATTTACATTAAGCTATATTTTACAATACTAAAACATTTAATGTGAAATTACTACTTAATGTAGCTTAATGTGGCTTAACGAGCAAAAGAGTGCCTTAACCTCAATCAATTGCCATGGAACCTTGCACAGCCTAAGAGCTCAACTTTTAAAACCTATCCTATAAGTTTCAAGCGATTTGGTGTTCTACAAGGCAACTAGCAACAACTAGCGTTTTTGGGGAGCTTAACGTACTTAAATGGTAACCAATTTCCCCCAAACTTCACACAATATAAGGCTCTATCCATGCCAACATATTCAGAAATTTCAGCTCATTTGGTTAATCACACCAAAAGTCAGTCACATTTTACAACCCTAAAACATGTGGCTTAGTGTAAAAAGAGCATAATGCAGTGGCGTACTAAGTCAGGGGGGGGGGGCGTGCCGCACCAGGGGGTGTCAGGCAGGCGCCCCCCTCCGTGACTGAAGACTTGGCAGAGACAGTGGGCAGCATGGCGTGGTGACAGAGAGGCAGCCTAGGTAACACACAGCAGGCTGAAGCCGCCTAGCTTTGCAGGGGGGGTGCGAGCCGCACCCGAGTAATACCCATCCCATCGGCAGACCCGGGACCCGGCCGCAAAGATCCCCTTCTCTCGTGGCCGTGATGCGGCTCTGATAAGTCTCGGCTGTGACTGTCACGTGGCGCGCTGATCATCTGAGCCGAGCGAGGTGCATTACGGGTCTGAAGGGGGGTGTCTGCACTGTTGTAGGGGGGTCTGCACTGTAGGGGGGGTTGTTTTGTAGGGGGAGGTCTGTTTTGTATGCGGGACTGTTTTGTAGGGGGGGTCTGTATCGTAGGGGGGTCTAAAAAAAATTGGCGCTGACTTTTACTGTTTTGTTATTTTTTAATTATTGCGCAAATACCGTGCGAGGCAAAAAGTTGCAATGACTGCCACTTTATTCCCTAGGGTGTCTGCTAAAAATATATATATATAATATTTGTGGGTTCTGTGTAATTTTCTAGCAAAAAAAATATGATCTTTACATAAAGGAGAGAAGTGCCAGAATAGGCCCCCCGGTATGGAAGTGGTTAAGCTAAATGTCAATCATTTCCCTTGTGGGAAACCAAAATCCATAAAACTTTCAGGATAGGGTTGGGAAGATTAAAACTTTGGTTGTGCAAAGTTTCAAAGCTATTGATTAACCACTTCAGCCCCCCTATTGGCCATTTTTTGCGATACTAGACTGTGTCGATATAACTGACAACTGCATGGTCGTGCGACGTTGTACCCAAACAAAATTGATGTCCTTTTAACCCACAAATAGATCTTTATTTTGGTGGTATGTGCTCATCACTGCGGTTTTAATTTTTTGCGCTATTAACAAAAAAAGAGCAACAATTTTGAAAAAAAAAAACTTTTTTTACTTTTTGCTATAATAAATATCCCCAAAAAATGTTTTATAAACAATTTCTTCATTAGTTTAGGCCAATATGTATTCTTATACATATTTTTGGTAAAAAAAATAGCAATAAGCTTATATTGTTTGGTTTGGGCAAAAGTTATAGCGTTTACAAAATAGGGAATAGATTTATGGCATTTTTATGGAATTTTTATTATTTATTTATTTTTTACTAGTAATGTCAGTGAGCTGCGATTTTTTACCGGGACTGCAACATTATGGCGGACAGATTGGACACTTTTGACACTTTTCTGGGACCATTGACATTTATAAAGTGATCAGTGCTATAAAAAAGCTTTAATTACTGTGCAAATGTCACTGGCAGGGAAGGGGTTAACACTGGGGGGCGATCAAGGGGTTAAATGTGTCCTTAGTGTGTTTCTAACTGTGAGGGGATGGGAATGACAAGGGGAGCCAGATCTGTGTTCCTCCTTAGTAGGAATAGACAATCTGTCTCTCCTCCCCTGTCAGAACAGAGATTTGTGTGTTTACCAATTAAATGTTCCTCTGTTGAACCCCTTATTAACCCTTTAGGCCAGGATGGGGATTTTACACACACCAATCCCCATCCTGGCTCTCATGCCTGCAATTGCTGGTTGCGGTGGCGAATGCACCTGCTGGCCATGCGCATTGGGTCCCTCACCGTGCAGTGGGCACATGCCTGCTATGGCTCTTAAAGGACATTTCTTCAGTGTTGTCACAGGAAAAGATAAAATATTTACAAAAATGTGAGGGGTGTACTTACTTTTGTGAGATACTGTACCTCCTCTGTACAGTGTTTTTTTCACAGAGCAGTTTTGATCCTCCTCTTCTCAGTTCCCTCCCTGGCGCTCCTGGCCGCTCCCTCCTGCCAACTGCCCCCACAGCAAGCAGCTTGCTATGGGGCACTCGAGCCGAGCTGCAGCTTTGTGTGTCCATTTTAACACAGAGCCATGGTTTGGCCCTGCCCCCTCTCTCTCCTCCATCTGTCACTTGGCTCTCGGGTGGAGGCGCCGCCATCTTCGGTAAGGGAATCAGGAAGTAAAGCCTTGCAGCTTCACAGCCTGGCTCTTTACTGCGCAAACTCGAGTCACTCTGCGCGATACCACTGGTCACTGCTGTCTTCTGGGACCTGTGTGTCTCTCAGAAGACAGCGGGGGGGCGGAGGAGGCGCCGGACATGGCGTAGATATCCGCGGCTATTTATGCCCAGGAGTGGGAGCAAAATTCCTGTATTAGACAGGTAATAGGATTTTTATAACAGCTTACCTGTAAAATCCTTTTCTTGGAGTACATCACGGGACACAGAGTCTTAATCATTACTATCTGGTTATATTCCACCATCAGGTGCTGGACACTGGTGTAATCAATTAGAACAGGAAGTTCCCTCCCTATATAACCCCTCCCATACTGGGAGCACCTCAGTTTTTGTCCCAAGCAATAAGTGTCCCAATATCCCCAAACAAGAGGGGTGGGGACTCTGTGTCCCGTGATGTACTCCAAGAAAAGGATTTTACAGGTAAGCTGTTATAAAAATCCTATTTTCTTTATCGTACATCACGGGACACAGAGTCTTAATCATTACTATCTGGGATGTCCTAAAGCAATGCTTACTGAGGGGAGGGAGACACCAACAATGCAGACTGCCATCAGACACGAGGAATTCTAATGCTGCCTGCCGCATATTGTGCCAACAAAAAAAGGCTGCATCCTCCTGCCGTCTTATGTTCACTTGATAGGATTTAGTGAACGTAAGCACAAACGACCAAGTTGCAGGTCTGGCAAATCTGAGTCATAAAGGCTTGGTAATGCACCCCGCATGAAGTGCTTACTATCCTGGTAGGGTGTACCCCAAAAAGAAACAGGGGGAAGCCCTCTCTATAAACCACAAGCCTGAATAATAACCTGATGAATCAACATTTGACAATAGTTGATTTAGACGCTGCCTGCCCCTTGCTGGGGCCTCCTGGTAGCGCACCAACATCAGTCTTCCGTATCCGAGCAGCCGCTTCAGATAGGTCTTGACCTCTCTTACTATAACGAGAGAGCGCATAGCCATTTTAATAGCCGATCTGAACACTGCCCGCCCCATCTAGGGGCTTTCTGGCAACAAAACGTTAGGTTTCTATATCTGAAGCCTTCAGATAGATCTTTAACTGCTCTTATCTTTATTAAGAGAAAGCAATAACCTCTCCTTCCGCGGATCAAGGTCCTGAAAAAAAAAAGGAAAAGGAAGGCAAGAATATCTTAATTCAAATGAACACTGGATCCTTCTAGCCAATAAGGTTGGGTGAGTATTTAACATCACCCTTCTTGTACAAATAATTAAGTATGGCTCTATACAAAAAAAGTTGCCAATACTCTCTTGCGGAGGCAGCTGCAACCAAGAACACCAATTTCCCCTTAGAAGGATAAAGGGAAATATTTATGGTGCATCAGCCCAAGGTGCTGACTCTGTAAGCCAGCATACTGGATCCAATCCTCCGAGCACAAGGGCGCCTTAACTGGCGGACTTATACCCGTCACCCCTTGTATAACGGCCCAGATCAAGAGTGTGTCGAGATCGGACCCTTGATGGAACTTAAGGCCAGCTCCATCTCTTTTCCAATGTAGAAAGGTAAGAATTTTACCTAGGACCTACTACCAAGGATTCCACCTCTTGGTTTCACACCAGGAATATGGGCCTTCCATATCCTAGGATATCTGGTCCTGGAGGCCAGCTGTCCTGTATGAATCAAGGTAACTGCCGCTGATTCTGTACGCCCCGATCCTCAAGAATGCAGGCTATAACAGCCAGACCATTAATACCCATGTATGCAAGACAGGATGTAACCCTGCAAAGCAGGCCTGGACAAGCTGTAAGGGACCCTGGGTCCTCTATGATCAGTTCTGCTGTCCCTGCGCAGTAAGGTTGTATGGGCTATGCTGGAGCAGTTAAGCCAGCTTCCGTTCTCTTCTGATGTAGCATGGAAGCCACGAAGGTTGCGGCCCTGGGGGGAGATAACACATAAACCAGCGACAACTGGGCCCCCAGGGTCACTAAAAAATCTGTCCCGCATGCGGGTGGATCCTTTGGCCTTGACACAAAGTTGTTCAACCCCTTGTTGAACCTGGACGTCAACACCCTTTATGTGCAGGGTAACGTTTCTGTGACATTTGGTCAGAAAAAAGTCGGGGTGTAGAGGCCAATCTCCCGGACCCGATTGTTGATGGCTCCAGCGAATCGCCTGCCAATCTAGCATTCCATGAAATGACAATTGACAATAGGCAAGGCACAAGATCTTCTCTGGCAACCAAAGTAAACCACTAGAGAGGCATAGTCAGATTGTATTCAGACAGAGCAACCCTGTAACCTAAACGTTCAGGTCCTTAAGCCGGATGCTCCATCCGTAGCTCTAGAAAGCTAGCAGATAAGGCTCCCTAGGAGCTTGACCACCTTCCCTGTGCCGTGGTCTCTTCCAGGCCTGGATTCTATCCCTAGAGGCCAGTCCTCGCAACCTGCTCCCAGGTAACGGGTATGAAGGATATTCCCTTCTGCCAATCATTCAGTTAAGAACCCTAAACTGAAATTCCAGCATATCCCTGGGACAAGACTCCTAGGATAATGCTAAGTTAGGATCCACTTGTTCCAGGCCGACAGAGCAAAGTTTATATCAGCCTTGAATAAAACTGAGCATAGGGAACTGTGTTTGAATAAAGACAGCATATTCCCTCTAGACTGGGATCCCAACCCAGGAGTTCCAGATAATTAATCATGCTGGACTCCCCTAGGCCCAGCCATGCTACTGACTGATCTGTCAGCACGGGTTTGCCTCGGAATGACATTACTGCTAAACTCTGGGCCTTTAGCCCTGCTAGAGGCGGGCCCTAGCAGCCTTGTAAATAAACACACATGCAAATAGCTCCCCCTATGTGCATGTGGCAACCTTTAAAGCCATATGCCTCTATGGAAGCGTGTGTTCATAGAAGCGTGAGTTCATAAGAATATGTTTTCCGCAAACACACAAAAAAGGGGGCGTGCTGTATACACGCATACATATAGCATGTGAGCTATGAACAAGCATCCTGCAAGCAAGTATGCGCCTATGTAAGGCCAAGGAATTCTGTATAATTAAGGAAACCTAATTATAATGCCTCCTAAGTCAAACTCTAGGCAAACATGCATTCTTATGCGATTGAGCAAATTTTCATGTGATCCAACATCTATGCATCTTAAGCACTCCTGTGCGGACAAGTACCCTTGTGGGACCAAGGATTCTTGTATGATCGAGCACCACTGTGCGATCCAGCAATTTTATGCAATTAAGCCTTTTAATGCGATTTTTGCGGACACAACCTCTCTGTGTGACCAAATATGCCTGAGTAATCCAGGACTCGGGTGATCAGATAACCATGTGTGAACCCGCATCTTTATGCACTCCAGCATCTTTATGCGATTTCGGACCTTTTTGTGGAAAAAAGCCTCTCTGTGTGACCAAATATCCTTGGGTAATCAAGGATTGTGGTTTGTCAGGTAAACCTGTGTGATTCCGCATTTCTATGCACTCCAGCATCTTTATGCAATTTTAGGCATTCCTGTGGAAACAAGCCTCTCTGTGTGACCAAATACCCTTGGGTAATCAAGGATTCGGGTTATCAGGTAACCATGTGTGATCCCGCATCTTTATGCGATTTCAGGCACTCCTGTATAAAACAAGCCTCTCCGTACGACCAAATATCCTTGGACAATCAAGGACTCGGGTTATCAGATAACCATGTGTGATGTCACATCCTTAAGCCCTTAAGCATTTCCATGCGATTTTAGACATGCCTATGGAAACAAGTCTCTCTGTGTGACCTAAATAACCTTGGGTAATCAAGGACCTGGTTTATCAGGTAACCATGTGTGATCCCGCATTTTTATGCACTTAAGCATTTTCATGCGATTTTAGGCATTCCTGTGGAAACAAGCCTCTCTGTTTGACCTAAATAACTTTGGGTAATCAAGGACCTGGTTTATCAGGTAACCATGTGTGCTCCCGCATCTTTATGCACTTAAGCATCTTTATGCGATTTTAGGCATTCCTGTGGAAACAAGCCTCTCTGTGTGACCTAAATAACCTTGGGTAATCAAGGACCTGGGTTATCAAGTAACCATGTGAGATCCCGCATCTTTATGCACTTAAGCATTTTTATGCGATTTTAGGCACTTTGCTGTGATTAAACACCCTTATGTGAACATATAAAATCATACGAACAAAATAACATGTCTCTTTATGTGATCAACAATAAAACATGCTTTGTTACCGTTTTTTACCCCACATGCATTTTGAACATTCCAAACTCATGTACTTCATGCAAACATGTGGACTGTAAAGAGGCAGTTATGCTCTGCAGATGTGCGTCTCCGCAAACCTGCAACGTTAGCCATGTGCACAGCAGCAAATGTGCACCCCCCCTGTTGTGCATTCGGTTAGCCTGAAGCCAACACCAGGATGAGGACTTTAAAGAGACAGAGGCTCTGGCCGTCTAGGCTAAGTGAAGTTATATGCAGCTTGGATCTCTGAAAAGACTGCAGCTGCAACCAGAGCTTTTGGGGCTTCTGATAGTTTTCTCCTCATTAACACCTGTTATCTGTTCTCTGACAGTGAACCTTCATCCTCAGGTCTTTCAATCCCTTGTTTGAGGATTTAGAGCAGGGAAAGGGACACACCCTGTTTTCTGCTTGTGAGGCTGCTGTGAATATAGCAGTTAACCTCTTATAGACCTATACATGCAATGCAACAAAACATATGCAGAGTGCTGCAATGTTGGGGGAGGCTCACGCCTGACAGGGCTGATAGCTAATTATGTGAGCTATCCTAAGTCTCTACAGGGGAGGATAGTATCATGCAAGCATGATAAAAAGGGCCACCAGATTTAGGTGGTGATACCCCTTCCTATCCCTGAACCCTCTTTTACGGGGAGACAAAAGAGTCCTAAGCAAAAAGCAGAGGAACTTTAACCCTGGTGCATCAACAGCTGAACTTAGTCTAGCAAATAATGCTTGCTAACACAGCTAGATGCCGAGTAGGTGTCTTAAATTAATCTGTATCCAATTTCCACAAGGTGCTTATGTGCTCAAGCTACCGTGTCCCCCTGGCTTCTCTGACGTCTGGGCCTTTTGAAGGGGCAGCCCTGCGTCTGCACCATGAGACGGCGCACGTGCACCAGCGGCAACCACATCGTCCCCCCGCCTTCAAAGCGCGCCCCTCTCACGCACGCGCGCGTAGGGGAATGGTGGAGGCGGGGGGAGAGGGAGATCCCCCAAGGAGCCGTAGAGACTACGAGGGACCCCCCCATCGTGGCAGAGCCTGAAGCGGAGGCAGTAAGCCGCACCCTAGATCAGCTAACCTTGAGCTTCCGTTCCTGGAAAGCATGGCAAGCGAAACACCCGGCATGTCCTCTTAGGGCCCTTCGTGGAAAACAGATAAGACATACTCATGTAGGGGTACCAACCTCCTGAATGGGAGATCTATGGGTATTACAGCCATCCTGTCTCAACAGACATAGTGGTTTCTTTGCCAAGGCACACATGCATTATAGGCAAGACCCAATAGCCCCTTCAGCGGAGGACTAGGACCCACTAAGGGAGGTATATGGGTGCCAGAGCCATCCTGTCTCAAAAGACTTTGTGGTTAAGTTGCCCATGCATAGAAGCATAAAATAGGCGAGACCCATAATCCCCAATGGAGAACCCACTGTCGGACCAAGTCCCGTAGGTACCTCCGCTTACCTTTCCACGCTGCAGGGTATTGCAAAGCAAGAGGCCCAGCCTTCACCCCTCAACGCGGGCTTCGTCTCAGACCTTCAGGGACTGGGGTCCATAGCAGGTCACCTCTCCCCTGGACCTATATAGCACCCTGGCAACAGAAAAAATATTTGGTCTTTGACATCAACCAATGTACTGGAACCCAGGGTCCAGCTCTCAGAGAGAAGCATTATAGGCAAAACCTCGTTCTTCGTACCGAGGCCCGGGTACCGTCCACTTTGGCTATGAAGCACCTTGGACGGATCCGGATTTTATGGAGGCTTTTTACATCCAGCATGGATCCCTCCAGTGGAGCTCCTCAGACCACATGTTAATTCGTGACCAACACCTTAGACACTGGTGAAAAAACTGAGGTGCTCCCAGTATGGGAGGGGTTATATAGGGAGGGAACTTCCTGTTCTAATTGATTAAACCAGTGTCCAGCACCTGATGGTGGAATATAACCAGATAGTAATGATTAAGACTCTGGGGCTGATTTACCAAGCCTTTACTCCATGACTCATGGAGTAAAAGCAGGAGTAGCAGCCGTTTGGCCATTTACTAAAGAAATACGCTGCTAGTGCAGTGTATTTCCCTAGTTACTAATGTGCTCCGTGCGCCCAGGAGAGGGTGCATTGTGCACCAGTACAGACCTGGCGCACGGCACATTGAACTGTAAATTGCGGGGGTTTGGGCAGGAGTTTATTAGGGGGGGAGGTGGGGGGATGCAGGGGAAGTGAAGTGACATGTGTTTTGAAGTGTTTGGCGGGCCGAATTGAAAGGGAAAGTGTTTTTTGAAAACAGATCCCCGTATGCTTGCACAGTGCGCCTGAACCTCGGGAGGTTCATTTGCATACTGGGCATGCGCAGAGAGAAAAGTCAGGGATTCCCGTGCGCCTTGTCAGTACGCCGTGAAAATCTTGGTAAATACCAAGCGGCGTACCCGTGATTGCGCTGCGTGACGCGGCGCACGGGAATCTCCGAGCTGTTTTCAGCCCTGAAGGGGAACTCTGCACCAAATTTCAAACTTGAAATCGGCGCGGGTCCCCCTCCAGGGCTACATTAGGCTCTTAGGCTTGGTCCGGAACGTGAGGGGTTAAACCCGCGCCGATTCGGCGCGGGGGTCCCCCCCAGATCCAAACCAAGCCCTCATCCCAAGCATGCAGTCTGGCCCGGACAGGAATGGGGGCGGGGACGAGCGAGCGGCCCCCCCCTCCTGAGCCATACCAGACCGCATGCCCTCAACATGGGGGAGTGTGTGCTGTGGGGGAGGGGGGCACTGCCCCCCCACCCCACAGCACTCTTGCCCCCATGTCGATAGGGACAAGAGCCTCTTCCCGACAACCCTTGCCATTGGTTGTCGGGGTATGCGGGCGGGGCTAATCGGAATCTGCGAGCTCCCTTTAATAAGGGGGCCCCCAGATGCCGGCCCCCCACCCTATGTGAATGAGTATGGGGTACATCGTACCTCTACCCATTCACATGGGGGAAATGAAAAGTAAAATAAAACACCACACAGAATAAAATATTTTATTGATCTGCTCCGGAGCCCCCCCTTTCTTCTTTAGCTCTCTTACAAGGGGGGTTTCTTCTCTCCCGATCTTCCGCCGGGACCCTGGGCTTCGGTGATTTCTGCCGGGGGAGGGCGCCATCCCTCGGTCCTCTCCAGAGCCTTCCGCCGGATGCCCCCACCCCATTTAAGCTCTTTTTCATTAGGGAGGGGCATCCAGACTTCGGGGTCTTCTGCCGGGGGATGGCGCCTATCCCCCGGTCTTTCCGGTGCCTTCCGCCAGGGTTCCGGTCTTCCTGGTCTTCTGCCGGGGGTGCGCCAACTCCCCGGTCTTTTCTATGCTCCCTCTTCTGCCTGGCTCCCCCGCGGAGCCAGGGCTTTCTTCCGTCTTCTTTCTTCTCTCTTCCTTCTTCTGCCTGTCTCCTCCGGGAGCCCAGGGCTTGTCTCCGCTGTCTTCTTCCTTCTCTTCCATTGGATGTTGACACGACGAGGTTCCGCGCTGACATGCCGTGTCAGCGGCGGGCATGGACTTATATAGGGTAATGCCACCATGTGACCTCAACCCATGTGACATCACATTCCCTGGGCATGATGGGAATGTGATGTCACATGGGTTGAGGTCACATGGTGGCATTGCCCTATATAAGTCCATGCCCACTGCTCAGACGGCATTCCAGCGCCGGACCTCGTCGTGTCAACATCGAATGGAAGAGAAGGGAGAAGACAGCGGAGACAAGCCCTGTGCTCCGCGGAGGAGACAGGCAGAAGCGGAAGGCATCGCAGAAGCCCGCGGGTGTCGCCCCCCGGCGGAAGACACCGTAGAAGCCTCCCCCAAAGGCAGGAGCCTCACTGGTGAAGGGGGTCCCGGTGAATTACGTCGCTGAAGACGGGGGTGGGGTGCCAGTGCACCCCCCCCCTGCAGAAACCGTCGTGGAAGCCCGGGACCCTCCCCCAAAGGCAGGAGCCTCACTGGTGAAGGGGGTCCCGGTGAATTACGTCGCTGAAGACGGGGGTGGGGTGCCAGTGCACCCCCCCCCGCAGAAACCGTCGTAGAAGCCCGGGACCCTCCCCCAAAGGCAGGAGCCTCACTGGTGAAGGGGGTTCCGGCAGAAGATGGCGAAGCCCGGGGCCTAATGGGGTGGTGGTGGGGGGCCCCGGCAGAAGACCCCCGGCTGACTAATAAATTAATTTTTAAATGTGTGTGGTGTATTATTTTTTTCCATTTTTTTTCCCCAGGTGAATGGGTAGGGGTACAATGTACCCCATACTCATTCACATAGGGTGGGGGGCCGGAATCTGGGGACCCCTTTATTAAAGGGGCCTCTCAGATTCTGATAAGCCCTCCGCCCGCATACCCCGACAACCAACGGCCAGGGTTGTCGGGAAGAGGCTCTTGTCCCTATCGACATGGGGACAAGAGTGCTTTGGGGTGGGGGGGGCAGTGCCCCCCTCCCCCACAGCACACACTCCCCCATGTTGAGGGCATGTGGTCTGGTATGGCTCAGGAGGGAGGGGGGGCGCTCGCTCGTCCCCACCCCCATTCCTGTCTGACCAGACTGCGTGCCTGGGATAAGGGCTTGGTTTGGATCTTGGGGGGGACCCCACGCTGTTTTTTTTGCGCGGGTTTAACCCCTTATGTTCCAGACCAAGCCTAAGAGCCTGGTATGCACCTGGAGGGAACCCACCTTATTTTTTTGGGGGGGGTCTGGAGTTCCCCTTCATGAACAGCGATCTGTCATTTACACATGTCAGTCCCACCCCCCCCTACAGTTAGAACACACCCAGGGAACATATTTAACCCCTCCCTCGCACCTAGTGTTAACCCCTTCCCTGCCAGTGGCATTTTTAGAGTAAGCAATGCATTTTTACAGCACTGGTCGCTAGAAAAATGCCAATGGTTCCAAAAAAGTGTTCGATGTGTCCGCCATAATGTCGCAGTACCGATAAAAATCGCTGATCGCCGCAATAACTAGTTAAAACAAAAAAAAAAATATTTTGTAGACGCTATAACTTTTGCCAAAACCAAACACTAAACGCTATTTGCGATTTTTTGGAACCAAAAAGATGTAGAATACGTATCGGCCTAAACCAGGGATCCTCAAACTATGGCCCTCCAGCTGTTGCGGAACTACAAATCCCATGAGGCATTGTAAACCTCTGACATTCACAGAGATGACTAGGCATGATGGGAATTGTAGTTCCTGAACACCTGGAGGGCCATAGTTTGAGGACCCATGGCCTAAACTGAGGGTTTTTTTCTTTTTTAGAATATATATTTTTGGGGATATTTATTATAGCAAAAAGTAAATTTTTTTTTTACATATGTGGGCGGGACTTACGCAAGTCCCGCCCACATATATAAACATCGTTCAAACCACACATGTGAGGTATTGACGCGTGCGTTAGAGCGAGAGCAATACTTTTACCACTAGACCTTCTTTGTAACTATAAACTGGTAACCTGGAAAAAAAAGAAAAAGGTCGCCTATGGGGATATTCACGGAATTAATTTTGGCCCCATTGCAGGAGTGTTTCCAATAGTAAAGCGTGACATGTAAGGTATCTATTTACTCGGTCTAACATCATCTTTCACATTATCCCCAAAAATTGGGCTAACTTTTGTGTTTTGTTAATTTTTAACCACTTGAGCCCTGGACCATATTGCTGGTCAATGACCAGGCCAGGCTGGAAAGCATGAGATCAGGGGAAAAAAAAAAACTCATGCCATTGCAGCTTGGTTCCTACATGTGTGATGAACTGAGCATGCTCAAACACTTAGAAAAAATCCTTTCTTTTTAAAAGGTGAAAATCTCTTGGATGGTCATAGAGCGTGGGTTGGGTTAATTAACCAGGTGTAAGCTCACCCACACTAGAGACTGCAATTTGTTCATGTGATTTCAATTGCTTCATTACTAGCACATGTTATAAAAACCGTGCATCGATCAGTCCTCAGCTGCCCTCATAGGGGCAGGCAGAAATGCTGTTGTGGAACACAAATGTGGTTTGTTGCATGGGTTTTTATTTTGCCAATGGTTTTTGTTTATTTTTAAATGATGTTCACTTTGATGTATTTGTCTCTGCTGCCTTATTTTATGAAAAAATTGTGAAGATGTTGCGACTTTAAATCTGTTTATTTTGAGTTTTGAAATGTATTTTTGTTTGTGTGTGTTTGTTTGTTTTTTTTCTTTCCTTGTTTTGTTGACCAATAAAAATTTTGAAGTTTGTTTTTTGTTACTTTTTCATGCAACATATTTTGACAGCTGCAGCTGAACTAGGTTAGGGCCTAACAAATTAGGTGTGATTTTTGTCTAAAGCTTCTTTCCTGGTGTGTAATCATGAAATGTTTGCCATGTTTATTCCCCATGACTTTAAAGACAAAAACTGGTAAGTATTTTCTTTTAACTGTAGTGGTCCTCAGCCCTCAAGTACCCCCGACAGGACATGTTTTGTGGATTTCTCTTAAGAATTGCTGTCCAGACTGTCTTTTAAAGCACATGTGCAAGATGAAGGAAAACCTGCAAACATGGCCTGGGGGGGTTGCTATTGGTGGACAGGCTTGAAGTGCTGATTTACAGCACTGTGCTTAAATCTAGCGCAAGGCAATCCTATTCTAATTGTGGGTGTTTGAGGGAAGCCAAGTGAGTGTTAGAACCCCTGCTTGTGTTTTTTTTTTGGTGTTGAGCTTTGTGTCCCTTTTCTTAAAATTGGCTTCACTTCCTGTCACACAGCTGAACAGGAAGTGAGGTTAAAACCCTACCAGTGTCTTTTCTTGGGGACACAGGTCAATCTAACTAGTGTCCCCATTAAGCAAATTGCACTCCAGCACTGCTGTGTACACCCCAAATCATGGGTCTTCAAACTACGGCCCTCCAGTTGTTCAGGAACTACAATTCCCATCATGCCTAGTCATGTCTGTGAATGTCAGTGCATTACAAGGCATCATGGGATGTGTAGTTCTACAACAGCTGGAGGGCCGTAGTTTGAGGATCCCTGCCCCAAAGGATTATTTAGTTTGGGGTTTAGTAAAGGCAAAGCCACTCTGCAGTACAAGCATAGTTGCTGAAAATCAGAGAGGAAGCACTGATGGTTTTAACATCCAATCCTGTAGAAGCAAAGTTGTTTTGTTTTCTTCCTTGCTTTGCACTTGTAGTGCAAAGTGGATTTGCCTTTAGTAAATGGACCCCAAAGTCCAAGATCCCTAATAATTTGGGGTGTACACAGCAAAATACTAGAGTGCAATTTACATAATGGGAAACTATTTAGATTGATCTCTGTGTCCCCAAGAAAAGATATTAGTAAGGTTTTACCCTCACTTCCTGTTTGGCTATGTGACAGGAAGTGAATGAATTAGAAAGGGTGAAGACACCTCACAAATGTTCTCACTATCAGGGGTGCAGACATCCCCAAAAAATAAGCAGATAATACTTATTTGCAAATTAATAATTTTTTAGTTAACATTGGGTGGGTGCTCTAACACACACATTCATACATATTAGCCACGCTGTATCCTGGCCTATTGGCATGGTTATATTTTCTTAGGCCTCTCAATAAAACTCTATGAAATTTGTGCTTAAACTAGAACCAGGGGCGGACTGACAACTCATGGGGCCCCCGGGCAATAGAAGAGTATGGGGCCCCTCTGGCTTACAGATGGCCACCACGCCAGGAGGTAGTGCAGAGGCGGGCAGCTAAAATCTTGGGATATTCACATTAAAAGCATGTCATTTTCGGACATATCGGGGACAGATCTAAAAAAAACCACAGATTTTTACATACTGTCCCTGGTTTTACTGAGCCTGGCAACCCGGATGGGGCCCCCTAGTGGCATGGGGCCCTCGGGCAGTGCCCGAGTGACTCAATGGTCAGTCCGCCCCTGACTAGAACTATAATCAACACTTTTTATTTTCTTTAATTTTGGATAGAGTGAGGGAGGGTTATAGGCCCTGTCAGTTTATTTTGTATTATCTGTGTCCAATTGGGGAGATTTGCCTTCACTTCCTGCCCCATAGCCAAACAGGAAGTGAGAGAAAAACTATGCAAATTAACCACTTCCCGCCCAGCCTATGGCCGATTTACGTCCGGGAAGTGGTTACACAATCCTGACAGGACGTCCTGCAGGATTTCATGCCGCGCGCGCCTGTGGGGGCACGCAGCGCGGCGATCGGTAATGCAGGGTGTCAGTCTGACACCCTGCATCTCCGATCTCGGTAAAGAGTCTCTCACGGAGACTCTTTACCACGTGATCAGCCGTGTCCAATCACGGCTGATCACGATGTAAACAGGAAGAGCCATCTGACAGACGCGAGTATAGGAGAGCCGATCGGCGGCTCTCCTGACAGGGGGCGTTCGCGCTGATTGTTTATCAGCGCAGCCCCCCCTCGGATGACCACACTGGACCACCAGGGATGCCCACCCTGGACCACCAGGGTGGGCAAAAAACCCCCAAAAATATGAAAAAAACAAAACAAAAAGCATTAAAAAAAAAGAAAAAAGATGCCAATCAGTGCCCACAAATGGGCACTGACTGGCAACCTGGGAAAATCGGTGCCACCCCACAGTGTCCATCAGTGCCACCCCACAGTGCCCATCTATGCACAGTGCCCACCTATCAGTGCCCACCTGTGCCACCCATAAGTATCCATCAGTTCCACCCATAAGTGCCGCCCATGAGTGCCCATCTGTGCCACCCATGAGTGCCCATGAGTGCCCATCAGTGCCGCATACCAGCGCCGCCAATCAATGCCACCTCATCTGTGCCCGTCAGTACTACCTCATCGATGTCCATCAGTGCCATCTCATCGGTGCCCATCAGTGCCGCCATATCAGTGCCCGTAATTGAAAGAGAAAAACGTATTTACAAAAAAATTAACAGACAAAAAAAAAAAGTTTTTTTTTTCAAAATTTGCTGTCTTTTTTTAGTTGTTGCGCAAAAAAAAAATCGCAGAGGTGATCAAATACCAACAAAAGAAAGCTCTATTTGTGGGGGAAAAAGGACGCCAATTTTGTTTGGGTACAGTGTTGTATGACCGCGCAATTGCCATTCAAAGTGTGACAGTGCTGAAAGCTGAAAATTGGCTTGGGCGGGACGGTGCGTAAGTGCCTGGTATGGAAGTGGTTAAGGGAATCCAGTGCCCCCCCAGAACTAGTGTGTGGGTCCCCTGAAAATTACTGGGCGGGTCATACAAAAACAGGGTGTGACCTTGACAGGAAGGGGTGGGTCATTTTTCTATTAGGAGGTGCAGATATGTAGTCAGGCCTAGGGCAGAACAAAACCTAAATATACTACTGCATATTAGGGCTTATTTAGACCGGATCCGATTTACAGCGTGTTTTTATATTGTGGGAGGAAACCCACGCAGGCACAGGGAGAACATGCAAACTCCATGCAGATGGTGTCACGGGCTGGATTCAAACCAGCGACCGCAAATACCGTTGGAAATCAAATAAAAAATGACCGCCACTTTATTCCCTAGGGTGTCTGCTAAAAAATTAGATATAATGTTTGGGGGTCGTGATTAATTTCCCAGGAACAAAATATAATTTTTACATGAAGGAGAGAAGTGCCAGAATAGGCGCGGTATGGAAGTGGTTAAAGTGAAATAATAAAAGTGAAATATTCCTTTAAATTTCAGACAGGGGGGGGAGGGGGGATACACGCATGTTTCCCGTGCTTAGAACTGTCCCTGTACAAGATGTCATTTCTGAAGTGAAACAAAAAAAGGAAGTTTAAAGTACTCATGGCTATAAAGAATACAGTCATTGCTCATTAAAAATAATAATAAAAAAAAAAAAAAAAATGGGGGTCCCTCCAAATTAAATTACCAGGCCCTTCAGGTCTGGAATGGATATTAAGGGGAACCCCGCCGTAAAAAAAAAAACAAAAAAATGGCGTGGGGTCCCCCCAAATATCCATACCAGACCCTTCAGGTCTGGTGTGGATTTTAAGGGGAACTCCACCCCAAATTGAAAAAAAAATGGCGTGGAGTCCCCCTAAAAATCCACACCAGACCCTTATCCGAGCACGTTGACCTGGCCGGCCGCAGAAAAGAGGGGGGGACAGAGTGCGGCCCCCCTCTCCTGAACCGCACCAGGCCACATGCCCTCAACATGGGGAGGATGTCCCCATGTTGATGGGGACAAGGGCCTCATCCCCACAACCCTTGCCTGGTGGTTGTGGGGGTCTGCGGGCGGGGGGCTTATCAGAATCTGGAAGACCCCTTTAACAAAGGGGACCCCCAGATCCTGCCCCCCCCCCCTATGTGAAATGGTAATGGGGTAAATGTCAAAAGTGTTAAAAATGACAGTAGCCGGTTTTTGACAAATCTTTTAATAAAATCTTCTTTTCTTCTTTCCTTCGGGTTTCTTCCGCTGCTTCTTTCTTGGGTCTTCTCGTCCACATCTTGCCCGACGTGTTCTTCTATCTTCTCCGTCCGTCCTTCAGCCTTCTGGTCCCGCATCTTGCCCGGTGTCTTCTCCTGTTTTCTTCTCCGTCCGTCCGCCAGCCTCCTCGTCCGCATCTTGTGTCTTCTCCAGACCCAGCGTTTGAATTTGATTTGGCCGCCGTGTTCCCGCTCCTGGGACCCGCCCCCCTCTGACGCCACAAGTAAACTCCTTAGAAGGTCATGTGCGTCAGAGGGGGGCGGGGTCACAGAGCGTCACACAGTGGGGGAATTCAATTTCAATCGCGCCGCCCGGAGAAGAAGATGCCGCCGCTTCCAATTGAAGTTCCCGCCGTGTCACACTCATGTGACCCCGCCCCCCTCTGACGCACATGACCTTCTAAGGAGTTTACTTGTGGCGTCAGAGGGGGGCGGGTCCCAGGAGCGGGAACACGGCGGCCAAATCAAATTCAAACGCTGGGTCCGGAGAAGACACAAGATGCGGACGAGGAGGCTGGCGGACGGACGGAGAAGAAAACAGGAGAAGACACCGGGCAAGATGCGGGACCAGAAGGCTGAAGGACGGACGGAGAAGATAGAAGAACACGTCGGGCAAGATGTGGACGAGAAGACCCAAGAAAGAAGCAGCGGAAGAAACCCGAAGGAAAGAAGAAAAGAAGATTTTATTAAAAGATTTGTCAAAAACCGGCTACTGTCATTTTTAACACTTTTGACATTTTTTTGGGGGTGAAATGGTAGAGGCACAATGTACCCCATTACCATTTCACATAGGGGGGGGGCCAGGATCTGGGGGTCCCCTTTGTTAAAGGGGTCTTCCAGATTCTGATAAGCCTCCCGCCCGCAGACCCCCACAACCACCGGGCAAGGGTTGTGGGGATGAGGCCCTTGTCCCCATCAACATGGGGACATCCTCCCCATGTTGAGGGCATGTGGCCTGGTGCGGTTCAGGAGAGGGGGGGGGCCGCACTCTGTCCCCCCCTCTTTTCTGCGGCGGGCCAGGTCAACGTGCTCGGATAAGGGTCTGGTGTGGATTTTTAGGGGGACTCCACGCCATTTTTTTTTCAATTTGGGGTGGAGTTCCCCTTAAAATCGTGTAAAGAAACCTGCGCTGGGATATCTGAGGTTAAGAGGCTGCTGCCTTCCTGAAAAACTGTCCCCTAGGGGGCAGAAAGAGTATAGAATGTAAAGGATTAGGAATGGTGGCGCTGCCTAAGTGTATTGCTACACTGTAGGGTCCCGGTGTGGGTCTACCTGGACCAAAGTGGTAAAAGTGTACTCCACTTATTGACTGAACCAACTAAGGTCTATATTGGTAGGGGTCCCACAGAGTCGGGGGACATGAGCTACATGACCTGCAGCTACACTTAGAGTGCTAGGGAAAGGGTGTAAACCCTACAACTGTGCTCTGATAGTGTGCTGGTGGTCAGTGAGGTGTCTGGGCTAGTATACCTCTGTAATGTGGACACTAACACAGTATGTGGACATCAATGAATAAACACACACAGATTACAATAGGTAAGCCCTATGTTTCTCCAACAAACATTGTATGTGCAAATGATCGCTGTAGATAACTAAATAAGAAAACACAATAAACCAATAGCTGGAAACAATTGCATAAATAACACATGCACAAATAAGGTGTGATCAACCAACAACACCAGTCCACCCTGTGGTATACACAGGACAATGTTGGATGGAAATATGGACGGCTGGCTAGTAGCCTATATAAGCCAGTAATATACAATGTCTATAAATATCCGAAAGGAGACAATATTGGGATGTGGAGATCTTGTTGGAGTCCAGTGTAGGGATCTAGATGGTGAAAAAAAGGGGGGTGCTCCTATAACACACTCCGACGTGCTCCCGGTGCTCCCCTCCAGGTTCCCCACTCACCAGAAAGACCTCTTGGGGTGACAGGCACGTAATTTAGGCGTTCCTCTGCTCCAACTTTTCTCCTTCCTTCCTATAGATTTCAAACTTCCAATGTCTCCACTCCTTAGCTGTATCGATTCCTCAAAGGAAACAAGACCAGGGGCTCCAATAGTGTAATAACGTATTGCCAAAAAGTGTTGTCAAAAGTTCAAAAATATTTATTTAAAATAAACCATAAAACATAGCCTGCAATGTATCTGGCTGCTGCAGCGGGTGTAATAAGACCAGAGTCCACACGTGACTCCGGTGCCAGAGTGTGCAGAAAAGACACTAAAGATATATGCAGGTAACAAGATTTAAAAATATATAAAAAAAGAAAAACAAAAACCAAAAAAGCGGGGCCGTTGTCTGCAGTATAGCAGCTCAAAGGGCTGCTAATAGCCGGCGTTGGGTACCGTCACCTGGCTATTAAGCACGACAGCGTGTGCTGTCTGAGTGTTTGGCTTGCGTTCCAGCCGAACCACCCGACGTTACCCGGAAGTGACGTAGCACGTGACGCAGCCTGACGTACGTTTCGAATTGTGATTCGTCCTCGGAGGCTTGTCAGTGTCACGTCAGCTCATCTAATTTATGGGAGTCGCCGGACCGCTATACTCCTCCCATCCCCAGCGGCTAAACCAGTAATGTTATCCTAAGGGACGTCATTACTATGGATGCAATGCTGGATACAGCCAAAGGCTGTTGGGTCTGCGGTGCAGCGTGTCCCATAAACGTAGCTTGCTGAATGTATCACAAACACAACATGATGACATTGCTATCTAAAAACCAACTACCACAGCAGGTACCATACAGTTGAGATAGCTTCATGCCTAACCCATAGGATCATGAGTAAGGTTATGTTTGTGTTAGAAAGGTAGTAGTGGAAGGTCATAAAGATAGTAGTGTGGATCAAGGGAGAAGGGAGTTCGTCCACCAGAGACTTATAGGCATCGTTCTACTTGGTCCTAAAATTATGAGTTACCGTGTTATATAGGAATACAAGTATGGAATGTGCAGAGACATTTCCCAACAGAGGGTGGAGAGGTTGAAGGGTTGTGTATGACTGTTGCCATAGGCTCACGGGATACATGTGTATTCAGGGTAATCGTCACTAGTAACAAAGTGACTAATGGACTCATGTCCAAGTGTGAGAGGAAGATTGTGAAGTAGGTGTAACTTTACATAAAAAATAAATAAATATGTGAAAGGTCCTAGTAATGAAAGCCATAGGTGTAAGGCTGTGAGGTTGAATATAAATATACTTAGTGAGTATGGCCAGATGGGGCTGGATATTACCTCCATATAACCACCTCTCAAATAGGTGTGGTAATTGCCGACTTATAAGGTACATGTCAGCCATACTCTATATGTGTACAACCCTAAAAAGTGATAGTGGGGTAAATAAGCCATACGTAGTATGTCTGTGCTTGGCCTAATGTCCCAAAAAGTGGGAAAGGACATTTCCATAAATATGGGAAAATGTGGCCATTGTAAACGTGAGCATGTTATGTATGCTCCAAATGCAAGCAGTGTTCTCTATAAAGGAAGAGTGAGACATTGTGAGTCATGAGAAATTGTGAATCATAAGAAAAGGGAAAGATTATAATGTTATGTATAAATGTCCCAGAAAAAAGCTAGTGTCTCTATAATAATCCCAAAGGGCAGCTGTTTGTTATGGAAGGTAGTGTAACAGCTATCTGAGGTCCCCAAACACTTTTTAGGACAAAACTTGCAGATTAGCCTTTAAAATGAACACTTTTGATTTCTCCCATAGACTTCTATAGGGAGTTCGGCGCGGCTTTACATATTACTTTCAATGTGCCGGCTGCTACGCTGGTTCATGCGCCCAATTAAGCCTCCACCCAGAGTACTAATTAACGCATGAACCAGCGCAGCGCACAGAGCATAGTAAATCAGGCCCTCTGTGTCCCGTGATGTACGATAAAGAAATCAGCTTCCCCCTCCCCCTGAAAGGTGTCAAATGTGACGCAGAGTGGGGGAGGATTCCGAAAAATGGAAATTCCATTTTTTATGTGTAACTCCGCTTTAAGATAACACCGTAATACATACAATATTTATTTAAGGTCAAACAAGGCGTTCTTTCTGTGAATATTGTCCTGCAACAATATTTTTATTTTTTTTGCAATCCTAAGACAATTTAATGTAATAAAACTAAACAAAAGGCATTTTTTTCCAGCAGTAAATATATGTAAAAAGTTGTAAAAAATATTAATAAGCAAAGCAAACAAAAACCCCCCAAAAAATTTAACTATTAGATAAATAAAATAGAAAAGAAAAAAAATCACCAGGAAAACTACAATTGAAGAGAGAAGGAAAATATAGAGTTAATCAGTGCTGATTAGAGAAAACTAAAGGGTTAATAAGGGGTTCAACAGAGGAACGCTTATTTGGTTGTGGTTGCTTTAACTCTCTTCACCTGCAAATCAAAGTTCATCCCTATATAGATTCAGAACACAGAGCATTATAATTGATACAATGTTTCAATGTAACTTTCTGGGAAGTGTTTGTTGATAAACTTTGCCAGCCTGCTTCTTTTTTTATTTATTTTGACAGCTGCTGTGCTGAATTGTTGGACACTGAGACAGGGAAGGGCAAAATACAGCTTAATGTGAATAACGTTTGGTGTGATTAACCAAATGAGCTGAAATTTTCAGAATATGTTGGCACGGATAGAGTCTTCTATTGTGTGAAGTTTGGTGGGAAATTGGTTAACATTTAAGGTCTTTTTTTTGTACGTTAAACTAAATTAAACTCCTCAAAAAAAGGAGCTTAATGTCGCTAATTTGCCTTGTGGAACACCGAATCACATAAAACTTATTGGATACGTTTGGGAAGTTGGGATCTTAGGCTGTACAAAGTTTCAGGGCAATTGATTGAGGTTAAGGCACTTTTTGTACGTTGAGGCACATTAAGCTCCCCAAAAAACAAGCTTAATGTCCCTAGTTTGCCTTGTGGAATACCAAATCACACAAAACTTATAGGTTTGGAAGGTCGAGATCTTGGGCTGTACAAAGTTTCAGGGCAATTGATTGAGGTTTAGGCACTTTATTGCTCGTTAAGCTACATTAAGCTACATTAAAGGGGTTGTAAAGACAAAAATATTTTCCTCTTAAATTAAAGTCTGACAGTAGCTGATAAAGTAAAAAGTAATGTTTTGCATTATGACTAGTTTGATACCTGTTGAAATCGAGCTGTTTTATTCACCTCCAGCACTCCTGAATCATTATTTTCACTGACTTCCTGGTTTGCGGTGCGCATTCATTCTTACTACATCATGGCCTAATGGGAGCTACAGTTCCAATTAGGCTTAGCCTCCATGCCTGTGAGGGATAAGAGAGCATCTTCACACAGGGCTGTAGTCATAGGGAGGGGGTGAGCACATTCTGCTTTCCACCATGCAAAACGGCTCAGATGCTGGTGGAAAGCAAGAAGAGGAGTGACAGGAAATGGCATTTTCAAACCTGGATTACTGTATTTTGGAGGTCAAAAGGAAAAATGAGGTAAGTGATATTTAAATGCTCTAGCTTACAGCAATCAATTGATCTAATAAAAAACGAACCTTTAGTGTTCCTTTAAGCCAATTTCACATTAAATGTAATATTGTCTTAATATGAATAACTTTTGGTGTGATTAACCAAATAAGCTGAAATTTTCAGAATATGTTGGCATGTATAGATCCTTCTATGGTGTGAAGTTTTGGGGAAATTGGTTAAAATTTAAGGTCTTTTTTGTACGTTAAGCTCTCAAAAAAACAAGCTTAATGTCCCTAGTTTGCCTTGTGGAACACTAAATCGCACGAAACGCATAGGATAGGTTTGTAATGTTGAGATTCAGGGCAATTGATTGAGGTTTAGGCACTTTATTGCTCGTTAAGCTACATTAAGCCAATTTCACATTAAATGTTTTAGTATTGTAAAATATAGCTTAATGTGAATAACTTTTGGTGTGATTAACCAATTCTACTGTGTGAAGTTTGGTGGAAATTGGTTAACATTTAAGGTCTTTTTCGTACGTTAAGCCACATTAAGCTCCCCAAAAAACAAGCTTAATGTCCCTAGTTTGCCTTGTGGGACACCGAATCGCACAAAACTTCTTGGATAGGTTTGGGTAGTTAAGATTTTAGGATGTGCAAAGTTTCAAGACAATTGATTGAGGTTAAGGTACATTATGGTACGTTAAGCTCTGTTTTAGCATTGTAAAATATAGCTTATTGTACGTTAAGCCACATTAAGCTCCCCAAAAAACAAGTTTAATGTCCCTAGTTTGCCTTGTGGAAAACCAAATTCCACAAAACTTATAGGATAGGTTTGGAAGGTCGTTTTCTTGGGCTGTGCAAAGTTTCAGGGCAATTGATTGAGGTTTAGGCACTTTATTGCTCGTTAAGCTATATTAAGCTACATTAAGCCAATTTCACATTAAATGTAAAATTGGCTTATTGTGAATAACTTTTGGTGTGTTTAACCAAATGAGCTGAAATTTTCAGAATATGTTGGCATAGATAGAGCCTTCTAAAGGGTGACGTTTTGGGGAAATTGGTTAACATTTAAAGTCTTTTTTGTACGTTAAGCTCTCAAAAAAACAAGCTTAATGTCCCTAGTTTGCCTTGGGGAACACCAAACCGCATGAAACGCATAGGATAGGTTTGGAATGTTGAGATCTTAGGGCCAAATCCACAAAGCAGATGCGCCGACTTAACTCGAGATTTCTAATTTTACTCCGCGCGTATATTTGCGCCCGATCCTCAAAACGAGATACGCCTTAAAATCCGTTTTTTTCCGTCCTACCTAAAATAATTACACCGGCGCATCCTCGGACGCAAATTACGCTAGTCACGCCGCTGTTTTTGATAGGCAAAGATGCAAATGAGGGAGATAGGGCGATCCACATAATTAAGTGTGTGCGCCGTAGATTACGCCCTGTGCACACCTGTTAGTTTCCCTGCGCAAATTTACACGTTATAAAAGCAGCCCTAATTTTACACATGCTGTGTAAAGGTCTGCTGAAGCAACAGCATTGAGGAAGAGCTGAGCACACATATTTGCTGTACTTCAATCTGTCTGCCAACATGCCCGGGCCATCCATGATCCTAACGGCATTCGCTACTTTAGAGGCGCAAAGAAGGAGGAGGGCACAGAGGAGGAGGAGGAGGGCACAGGAGAGGGTATACCGCCCACGCCGAGATCTCTTTGGCATGCCTGCTTCTGAGGTCTATGGCAACTTCCGTTTTAACCGGGAAGCCATCCTTGAATTAACCCGAATCCTGCAGGATGATCTCACCACCACAACCCAACAATCCCATGCCCTGCCACCTCTCATCAAAGTAATGGCAACACTGCAGTTTCTTGCCACTGGGTCTTTCCAACGAACATGTGGAGGTCTGGCTGGGATGGCACAATCCTCCATGAGCAGGTGTGTCCATCAAGTAGTCCCTGCAATACTGCGGCGCATGGGCAATCAATTTCAAAAACCCACCCAGGAGGACCAGCCATTGAAAACCATGACAGACTTTTACTACATTGCCCGATTCCCACGGACCATCAGGGCCATTGATTGTACCCATGTGGCACTACAGCCCCCCCATGAGACAGAGCACCTGTTCCGGAATCGGAAGCACTGGCATTCCATAAATGTCCAGGTAATCGTAGATGCCCATGGCCTCATCTGGCACGTCTGTGCGAAATTCCCTGGATCCTGCAATGACAGCTATATATTCCGGCAGACCAACATCTCCAGAGATTTGGAGCTGAACCTGTATGGAGACAGCTGGCTGATTGGTGAGTGACATGGGTGTCAGGTATGTCCCCCCCATGATGCAGACATCACGAGGGGCACATGCATGACTAACATCCTTCTGTCTTTTCCCTTCCAGGTGACTCTGGATATGCCCTGGGACCACATATGATGACCCCATTCAGGAACCCCCAAACCACAGGAGAGCAACGCTACAACGAGGCTCACATACGCACCCGGGCAGTTGTGGAACGCACATTTGGGCTGCTGAAGTCCCGCTTCAGATGCCTGGATAAGTCTGGGGGTACACTGTTGTATTCCCCAGACTTTGTGTGCCAGATCATCGGTGCATGTTGTATTCTGCACAACTTTGCAGTGAGAAGGGGACTGGAGATTGACATACCTGCTGACCTGACCCCCGACCCAGGCAATCCCCCCCTAACCCACTCTACCCGGTCTGCAGCAGCCAGGAGACGCCTTGCAGAAGGCATCTTTTCACAGTAAACGCACATGAATAATGTCACAATGAGTGTTTCTTTTCACAGTAAACGCACATTAATTATGTCACAATGAGAATGCATGAATGCACACCACTGTGGTCCCTAGCACAGACACATCACATGCACATCAAATTGGATTAGATCCAAGTACCCCCCCCCTTTGGTACTTGGGAGCAGTAACGCCACGCCACGGCTCCAATTATGTCACTGTGCATTCATACACCATTCAGGAACCTGGGATCACTTCTCCCTGGTCCTGGGGATCCCTTCTCCACCAAAACTGAGGGTGACACCCTTATTTTATCAGGAATGCCACCCCCCCCCACATTCACACATCATTCACACACATAAACCAAATCATAAGTACAGTATAATAAACAAAATCATAAAAATAAATGTAAAAAAAAAAATCAAAAGTACCCCTGCAAATTAATTCCGGCGGCGAGTGCTCCATCTGGGCTGCCCAAGGGCACGGGCACGGCCAACTGGAGGATCTTCACGGGGGGGTGTTAGCAGGGGAGGGAGGATCTTCACGGGGGGGGTGTTAGCAGGGGAAGAAGGAGCCTCCCCTGGTGTCTGTCCTCCTGCTGGCCTGCCCTCCAAGGCCACTGCTATCCTGTTCAGACAGCCAGTGATGGCAGCCGTTTTGGCCTGGCCAGCCCGGTTATTGTCCTGCACAGCCCGGTATTGTCCTGCACAGCCTGGGTCAGGGCAGTCACCTCCTGGGCCATGCCTGTTGTGGCGGTCTGCAGGGACCACAAACATGTGATGACCCCCAAAGAGTTTGTGGCCACATCACCGAGTGACTCCCTCATTGCACCCAGGCTGTGCTCCATCTCGGTCAGAGTTTTTTTTATCTCACCCAGAGTGCGGGTCTGCCGGGCATTGTCCTTCTGCAGACTGGCCGGCAGACGCTCAAACACCCCCCTGGTCTCCTGGGTCGCCATCCTGCCTGCCCCTGAGGCTTGTGGCTCTGGAGGAGGGGAGAGAGTGACCCTTGTGGTTTGCAGCCTGTTGGGGGAGGAGTGGGAGGGGCTACCCCTGATGGTGGCCTGACTGCTGCCAGCCTCTGGGGTAGGCTCTGGGGTAGCCTCAAGGGTATCCTCAAATGTCATTAGATCAGAGGCCAAAAGAATTTCCCTGCCAAGCTGCAGATCTTCTTCTTCCACCCCCTCATCCTCCTCCCCCTCATCCTCCTCCCCCTCATCCTCCTCATGAGGGGAGGTTTGGCCACTCCCCTCCCCTTGGGACTCCTCAGCGGCCTCTTGTCCTTGGGGTGGTGCAGCAGCCTGGCCTGATGGCCCAGCATCCTCCTGGCCTGATGGGCCAGCAACCTCCTGGTCATCTGTGGAGGACACCAAACAATCACAGGTTTGAGGATCCACACACTTGGCACATCTTCCCTTCCCCCACCCACACATGCTAATCACCAGATAGAAAAGTAAACTTACCTGGCCTCACAGGAACATCAGAGTCAAAGCCACGCAGGCCCACCACCTGCTCTGGCTGGAAACACCGGGCCACTGCCCATTCCTCCTCAGTCAGCCGGATGGGGCATGGCCCCCCTCCTCCAGTGCCTCTCCTATGGGCAGTGAGCTTTGCCACCTTATTGCGGACCACGCTCCTCAGATCATTGATCTTTTTCTGGATGCCAGCGGGGGTCCTTGTCTCCCCCCCCACCGCATTTATGTGATCCGTAATTTTTTTATATATCTTCTTCCTTTGGGCCGGGGAGGTGTTCTGGCTATCAGGCCCATGTAAATATCGCCCATATTGGATGATATACCTGGCAAGGATTTGCTTCTCTACATGTGTAAAATTAAGCTTCCTGCGCTTGGGAGCCATCACAGACACCACTCAGCAACAAGAAAACTCTCAGGACAAACAAACAAAAATACACACACAACAAACAAAAATACACACACAACAAACAAACAAAAATACACACACAACAAACAAACAAAGAGCAAAACACACAAGCAGACAGCTACTACAAAGTCAAACACCCAAAAAACAAACACAAAATCCAAGCAGAAGAAAAAAAATAAAATAAAAAACACTTAGCAGAAACAATCAAACAATCAAACATTCCTCATTGTTCGTTTTTGCTCAGAAGTCGCTCTATTTCTTCTCTGTTCTGTTCACTTCCTGCTTGCCTGATTTTACTGACCACCGTGATGGGAGGGTTTACTGCGGTGGTCAGTAACGTGCTCACCCCCTCCTGGGAACTACATCTGTGTAGCAGGACGCTCTCTACATGTTAGAGACTTCAAGGAGGTGTGAATTACTGGGCGTGCCACAATTCATACTGGGAAATGTAGTTCTTACATGAACAAACGATGCAAACCAGGAAGTGAATGAGAGAACATAAACTAGAATGCCGGAGGTGATATAGATGAAGGAATTTAATAGGTATTTACTCGTTTTTTAACAGAATCATTACACTATTCTGTCTGTCTACCTTGCAGACATTAATTTTAGGGAAAAAAATATTTTCCTTTAGTGACCCTTTAAGCTGTGCAAAGTTTCAGGGCAATTGATTGAGGTTTAGGCACGTTTTTGCTTGTTAAGCTACATTAAGCCAATTTCACATTAAATGTTTTAGCATTGTAAAATATAGCTTAATGTGAATAACTTTTGGTGTGATTAACCAAATGAGCTGAAATTTTCAGAATATGTTGGCATGGATAGAATCTTCTATTGTGTGAAGTTTTGGGGAAATTGGTTAACATTTAAGGTCTTTTTTGTACGTTAAGCCACATTAAGCTCCCCAAAAAAACAAGCTTAATGTCCCTAGTTTGCCTTGTGGAAACACTAAATCGCACAAAACTTATAGGATAGGTTTGGAAGGTCGAGATCTTGGGCTGTGCTTTCAGGGCAATTGAATGAGGTTTAGGCACTTTATTGCTCGTTAAGCTACATTAAGCCAATTTCACATTAAATGTAAAATTGGCTTAATGTGAATAACTTTTGGTGTGATTAACCAAATGAGCTGAAATTTTCAGAATATGTTGGCATAGATAGAGCCTTCTATAGGGTGAAGTTTTGGGGAAATTGGTTAACATTTAAGGTCTTTTTTGTACGTTAAGCTCTCAAAAAAACACGCTTAATGTCCCTAGTTTGCCTTGTGGAACACCAAATCGCACGAAACGCATAGGATAGGTTTGGAATGTTGAGATCTTAGGCTGTGCAATTGATTGAGGTTTAGGCACTTTATTGCTCGTTAAGCTACATTAAGCCAATTTCACATTAAATGTTTTAGTATTGTAAAATATAGCTTAATGTGAATAACTTTTGGTGTGATTAACCAATTAAGCAGACATTTTCAGAATATATTGGCATGGATAGAGTCTTCTATTGTGTGAAGTTTTGGGGAAATTGGTTAACATTTAAGGTCTTTTTTGTACGTTAAGCCACATTAAGCTCCCCAAAAAACAAGTTTAATGTCCCTAGTTTGCCTTGTGGAACACCAAATCGCACAAAACTTATAGGATAGGTTTGGAAGGTCGAGATCTTGGGCTGTGCAAAGTTTCAGGGCAATTGATTGAGGTTCAGGCACTTTTTTGCTCATTAAGCTACATTACAGTTTTTCTCTATTGGTTTGGCTCATTTCTTGAAACAGAAATTACGTTCTCAAAACTCTGAGATCATTTGGCAAAACAGTCTTACAGTTCAGCACAACACTATAACTCATGTGCAAAAGCTCATATCTCTCCCAAAACTGTTCACTCGTGCTTCAAAACCGTATTCATTTCCCATATAAAGAGTCAGTGCCCTCAAAATGGCAAATATTTTTCTCAATTGCTTTGGCTCATTTCTTGATACAGACCGGACGTTCTCAGCTCTCTTGGTACTTTTTCCAAAATAACCTGGATGGTTCGGCACAACACCATGGTTCACCTTCAAAAATTCATATCTTTCCCAAAACAGTTCACTCATGTGTCAAAACTAAATTTCTTTCTCATTCAAATAGTCAGTGCCCCCAAAATGCTTCATCCCTTTGGCATTGTGTAAGCACTGCAAGTCAAAATGTTTAGATGTCTATGGCAGAGGACCATTGAAATATCCCTCATGTCCACCTTTCAGTCTTAGCCCAGTCCTTCATTGACAATGGTTACTGTACAGTTTTTGTCTAGCTAACTGAATACAATTGTGTATAAAACTGAAAAAAAAAAAAAAAAACATTGGGGGAAGGGTCGCCTCCAAGGTTTGACATCACACATTGCACTCATACTGCCAAGGAAAAATTACTTTACAGTATTGTAACCATTATAATTCACACACAAAGTACCCTATTTATCGGCGTATACCGCGCACTATTTTGCCCTAAAAATCAGTGCAAAATCGTGGGTGCGCGGTATACGCCGATACCCGCTTTCCCGCCACAAGTTTGAATACTGCGCCGGCATATACCGAGCGCAGTACACTCGTGTATCTTTGGGCAGTCTCGGCGCCTCTCGCGCTGACGTTCTGAGCGTACAGGACGTCAGCGCGAGAGTTGCCGAGCCTGCCCGACGATACACGAGTGTACTGCGCTCGGTATATGTTGGCGCAGTATTCAAACTCGGCGCGGGAAACGAGCGGGGAGGACGCAAGGACGCCGCAGAAGGACGCCGGACCCGACGAAGAGGACACCCGAAGCCGCAGAAGGACACCGGACCTGACGAAGAGGACACCCGAAGCCGCAGACGGACGCCGGACCCGACGAGGCCGCCGATGGACACCGCGCAAGACACCAAAACTGTAAGTAAAAAAAAGATTCGGGGCAACTTTAGGGGTGCGCGGTATACACGGGAGCGCGTTATACCGCGATAAATACGGTAACTTCCATACTTCAGAGTAAAAAGAAAATGTATACAGCATAATATATACGGAAATATAAATGCACAAACATGAAACAAGGAAAATTACATGTAGCCTACAATGCTGTAAATAAAGCTGGAGTTTTACAACTACTGTAACATCTCTTCACTGGTCGCTGTCCTCACCCTCCCTCTCCTGTCCACCGTCCTCACCCTCCCTCTCCTGGGCACTGTCCTCACCCTCCCTCTCCTGGGCACCGTCCTCACCCTCCCTCTCCTGTCCACCGTCCTCACCCTCCTGCCCATCCACACGCTACTGTCTGTCTGGCCACAGATTTTCGTCAACATCACAGCGTATATTCTCCCTTGCGATGCAACGAGGGAAGAAACAGCGTGCATGTTGCAACCATCCCCTACACTGATCTCCTGTAATATCCTCACAGGCAGCGTCCATTGTATGGATCAGGGACCTCTGATCTTGAGCCCGATGCTCATACACTCTCCACCTCCAAGTGGAGAAAAACTCCTCAATAGTATTGAGGAAAGGAGAGTAAGGTGGTAGGAACACCATATCCATCCTTGGATGAGCAGTGAACCAGGCCCTGATAAGCGGGCCATGGTGAAAATTCACATTGCCCCATACAATTATATTTTGTGGTAGGTGAGGCCCTATGAGACCTCTCTCATTTTCAGGGATCAAATCCAAATGAAGGTGGTCCAAGAAGATGAGGAGCTTCTGTGTATTGTATGGGCCAAGACTGGGGATGTGAGTGGCCACACCATTCTCAGAAATGGCAGCACACATAGTTATATTGCCCCCTCGCTGTCCTGGGACATCCACCGTGTCCCGGTGGCCAATAAAATTACAGCCACGTCTTTGGCCCTTGGCCAGGTTGAAGCCAGCCTCATCCACATACACGGGTATGTGAGAGGTCTCATTTCCTTCCAGTGCCATTATTCTCTACAATAGAGTAAAAAAAGAAAACATCAAATCAGTCATACAGAAGAGTCATACACTAGAGTTACAGACAGCTACATAGGAATGTTCTATGTTCCACAAGTTCAATATACTACTGGCCAGTATTCCAGTGGTTCCAAACCTGGGGTACATGTTCTTCTCAGAATTGGGGACCCAGTCGAATACTGGGGCCCCCGCCACAGCTTTAAATTTTCAGGGCCAACATGGTCCCGGAACCAGGAACACCGCGTGGCACGCGCACCCCTGTCTGGTAGGCCATCTCGCCCGGGGGCCGTGATGTGTGGTCACCCTAAAGGTGGGTGCCACCTCAGGAAAAGAACCCCGCCTCAATGGCGTCTGCTCCAGAAGTATCCCCCAGCATGCCCAGCGAGAGAAACTCCCTCCCGATTGGCTGCTGGCAAGAGGCACCCCAGCCTGGACTCCACTGTCGCCCCGGGGTGGTATGACACCCCAGCAACCACAGAATGGACCCGCAGCACAGCCCAGCTGAAACAGAGACCCTTTGTAAAATTGCAATCAGAATCAGTCAACTACACTCTGATTATCCCTTAACTTTTACAGTAAAAGCACCGCTACTTGAAAGTACACAGGCGCTACATCTACAATATTTTTCTTGTCATTGTTAGTATCATACGTAACATCCCACTGAGGTAAGATACTGTTATACTGTAGGCCTATCACACACACTAAATGAATATGTAAATGAATAAACATATTTGTTGCTCTATGCACAGTGTCCTGTCCTATACATTATATAATTCCATCATTGATTGTGAGGCCATGGCTGATGACATGGTCTATAATTGTGGCCCGAATTTCATCAGGGACAGCATGGTGTCTTCGTGCTCCTCGGCCTCTTCCCCCTATTCCACCACCACGTACCCTTACTCCTCCTCCTCTTCTTCCTCGAGCAGACAGTTGCCATTGTTCATTTACTTGGCCAGATGACTCCATGTTCAGAAAGTGTACTGGTCCTGCATGGTCAAGCTCTATATATACATGTTTGGCAGCATTCACAGTTATGGACAGCACCTGTCAGGTACAGTAACTAAACATACTGGCCCAGATTCAAGAAGCACTTGCGCGGGAGCAAGTGTGATTTGCGCCGCGCAAGTACTGATTTGCTCCCAGGCAAATTTGCGGCTGATTCTGTAAACCAGTTAAGCCTGAAATGCGGCCATTTTCCCGCGCACGCAGCCTCGCTGCTCCGGCGCAATTATAGCACAATTTTGCGCGGGGTGTAAGTTGTGCCTTCATGGAATTCCCTCAGCGAATATGCAAATTAGGTACTGCCGATGATTCAGAAACATGCGCGTGTGATGCGCATCTTGCGCTGGAAGCGCGCAAGCTTTTTTCCCCGGGCAAACTTGCTCCTGCTAAAAGCAGGGGCAAGTTAGCAAAAGATGGCCAAATGTCATCTGCAGGAGCGCGCAACTTCAGCAGCACCTAGACAGACGAGCTGAACAAGCAGAGCACCCACATTTTCGGGACCTCACATCTGTGCACCAACATGCCAGGGGCAGCTATGGTTCTTGATATTCTATTGACTGAGCCGACTCGTAGGAGGGCACGGGAGAGGATTTACAGAGGGCGCTACAACCTTTTTGAGATGAGTGATAATGAGGTGTATCGCATGTTTCGCTTCAGCCCTGAAGTCATCCTTGAGTTGGTAACAATCCTGCAGGATGACATCAGCAGCCCGACCCATGGGGGACAGGCAGTGCAGCCACTGGTGAAGGTAGTGGCAACCCTTCATTTTTTGGCAAGTGGCTCATTTCAGCGCACAGGTGGAATGGTGGCGGGGATGTCCCAATCCAGCATGAGCAGGTGTGTGCACCAAGTGATCCCTGCAATACTCAGACGCATGGGCACACAATTTATCAAACCAACCACGGCTGACCTGCGGCAGAAGGCAATCAGTGATTTTTATGAAATAGCCAGATTCCCACGCACTGTGGGTGCAATAGATTGTACCCATGTGGCACTACGCCCCCCCCCCGGCTCCTCGAGCATATCTACTGCAACAGGAAGCATTGGCATTCGATAAATGTGCAGGTGATTGTGGATGCACATGGCCTCATATGGCATGTCCGTGCCAAACACCCAGGGTCAAGCCATGACAGTTTTATTTACCGACACAGCCCCATCCCAACCGAGTTTGACCAGAACATGTATGGAGACAGCTGGCTGATTGGTGAGTGACATGGGTGTCAGGTATGACTGCCTCCCCCCCCCATGATGCAGACATCACAAGTGGCACATGCACGACTAACATCCTCCTGTCTTTTCCCTTCCAGGTGACTCTGCATATGCCCTGGGACCTCACATGATGACCCCATTTCGTAACCCTCAAACACCAGGAGAGGAAAGATTTAACGAAGCCCATGCACGTACCCGTGCGGTGGTGGAGCGCACATTTGGCATCCTTAAATCTCGATTCAGATGTCTGGATAAATCAGGGGGGACCCTGTTGTATTCTCCTAACTTTGTGTGCCAAATCATCGGGGCATGTTGTATTCTCCACAATTTTGCGGAGAGAAGGGGCATGCACATTGAGATACGCAATGACCTTACCCCCGAACCACGCAACCCCCCCCCAAGAAACACTACCGGATCTTCTGAGGGAAGAGCAATCCGGAATGGTCTTGTGGAACGTCTCTTTGCACATTAAACACACCCTGATCTTGTCACAAGTATAATGCATGTATGCACACCACTGTAGTCCCTAGCACACACACGACACATGCACCCCAAATTGGATTAGACCCAACAATACCCCATGGTATTAGGGAGCAGCAACGCCGCGTCAAGGCTCCAATTATGTTGCTGTCCATTCATACACCTTTCACATGGCAGAGGGTGACACCCCTTTTCCAGCAGGAGTGCCACCCCCCCCCCATTCACACACCAGTCACACTGTAGTATACACTCCTCACCGTGTGTAGGGACTACAAATAAATATAAAAGCTCATATTCTGAGCATATATCAAAAAAATAAATAACTCATATTCTGAGCATATAATAATTGTAGAAAATATATCATTTTTTTGATTTCTTCTTTGGGCCAAGGGTGCCCCGGCTCTGGCTCCTCAATCTCCGTGGTGCGGAGGAGGCATGGGGTGGGGATGGAGGGGGGGGGAGGAGCATCAACCCCTACTTCCAGACTCCTCGCAGGTGGTGGCTGCATGCCCTCCATGGCGTTGGCCAGGCGGGCGAGGATGGTGTTGGTCTGGGCCAATATCCGCATTTGGCGGGTGGTGGTATCCCGCTGATGACGGCGGGTAACTCTCCCCTCCTCCCGCACTGCAGCGGTGTTGGCCTGCACAGCAGCGGTGTTGGCCTCCACCGCAGCTGCCATCCTGCTTAATAAAGCGGGGGCGTTCTCCTGAGCCACCAAGCAGGTGACTATGGCCTTGGAGTTGCCACTTATTTCCGCCAGGCTCTGTGAGACATGTTTGTCCCGGTCTGCATGCAGGGTGAGGGCATGCTGCACAGAGGTGGAGGTGGATGCCATGCTGTCCGCCAGACGTCGAACATCTCCCACCATGGCCCCTATATGGCGGGTCTGCAGGGCCTGCTCCTCCAGCAGACCGTCACGGAGGCTGGAGGATATATGCCTTGTTTTGGACAGATCCTTCCTGGGAGGAGAGGCTCGGGCACGGACAGAGGGAGAAGGGGAGGGGTCCACAATGGAGGGGCTTGCCCTGGAGGGGCTTGCCCTGGAGGGGAATGACGTGCTGGGCGGGGGGGTGGTGGGTTGCTCAGGGATGGTGGTATCCTCCTGGAGGGAGCCAGAGTCCTCCTGGATGAGGAAAAAGGAATCCTCCTCCAAAACAACTTCCTCCACCATACTTGGCCCCGGTAGGATCTCCTCCTGGACCAGCATTGCCATAATGTCCATGGGGCCTGACTGGACCCCTGGCTCCGGTATGGATGGCGTGGGTCGCCCCGCAGCCGAAGACGGCCCAGCTTCATCATCCTCATCACCACCTGTGGATGACACCAAAACGAAATATTTTGCTGGTGCAACACACTGCTCACATGTTCACTTCTACCCCCTCCCATGATGCACAGCAGATATGAAACAAAAATAATAGTTCCATCTTCACTTCTACCCACAAATATGTTCACTTCTACCCCCTCCCATGATGCACAGCAGATATGAAACAAAAATAATAGTTCCATCTTCACTTCTACCCACAAATATGTTCACTTCTACCCCCTCCCATGATGCACAGCAGATATGAAACAAAAATAATAGTTCCATCTTCACTTCTACCCACAAATATGTTCACTTCTACCCCCTCCCATGATGCACAGCAGATATGAAACAAAAATAACTTACCAGTCCCCAAGTTCCCAACAGTGGAGTCGTACCCTGCAAGTCCCTCCACCTGCTCCTGCACAAAAGTTTGGGCAATAAGCTCCTCCTCATGATTTAGGCGGATCTTACATCGCGGTCCACCTCCCGTGCCACCGGTATGTTTTCGGATAAGAGCCAGTTTATCCCGGACCCTGCGCCTCATATCATTCAGTTTTTTTTTTAATGTCATCCCAGGAACGATCTTCATTACCCAGGGCATTGATGTCCAGGGCTATGGCTTCAAAGATAGCCCTCCTTTGGGCAACGGTGGTGTTTGCCCGCTGGGCACCATATAGGAGTTCTTTATGTTGCTGGAGTGCAGCAATTAGGATGTCCATCTCCGCAGCCACGAAGTTTGCCTTTCTTTTTTTAGTTCCTTTGGGAGGTGCCATCTCTTCAAAATGGGCTGAATTTCCTTGCTCAGGGGGGGTAGGAAAAAGCAGGATGAAATTCAGCAAAGAACCTGCGCAAGTCTGCTCCTATTTATTTGCTCAGTGCAAGCAGCTGAGCAGGATTTGCCCTGAAAGTATGCTAGGCACAGTTTGACGCATGCGCAGACGGCAGCGCTCTAACTGCGCATGCGCGCGCCCGGCGCAAACCTCTGCTGAGCCGAAAAATGCTCATTTACATATGGGCACACCCACTTTGACTTGCGCGGCCTTGCGCCCTCAGCTTTGCCTTAAACAGGAGCAAATTAAATGAACAAACGATTCCTGAATCAGGTGGCAATTTGGCAAAATTGCCCCAGCGCAGAGAAATTCAGCTGAGCAGCTCATGTGTAAGTAATGGGCAAATCTACCTGAATCTGGGCCACTGTTTGATTGGTCATCTGAGACCAACTCCAACTCCTCCTTCGTAAGTTCTAGTTGCACCTGACTGTCAATTGCTGTAATCATTTTATCAAATGTTCCAAGAGATTCATATATGGTATTCATGGTATTATGTTCCTGAATCATTTTGTCAATTGAACAGACTATTGTGCATGTGATGACTTAAACAATGAAATGACGCTGACACGTTTTGGAGAGAACGACCATAAGACTGAAGAAATGACAATCAGTTTAAATCAACAAGATTTATTCAATTGGAAATTGTGCTAAATGTAGGCTACTTGTACTAAATCATTTGAAAAATGTACTGAGACAGTGAGACATGTACTGAGACATTTGCAATTTGATGAAATGAATGAGAAATGCCATTCAGTTGTGAACAATTGCGAAGTGGTTTGGAGATTTGTCCATGTTGTTTTGAGAATGTAATTTCTGTTTCAAGAAATGAGCCAAAACAATGGAGAAAAACTGTAAGCCATTTTCACATTAAATGTTTTAGTATGTCCCAGAAATGACATTCTCAAAACTCTAAGATCATTTGGCAAAACAGTCTTACAGTTTAGCACAACACTATAACCAGGGGAGGGCTGGCAGCCTTAAGCCTGGGGGGCAAGTCGAGTCGGGTGGCCCATTGTGCCACCGAATCATCTCACCATCCATGCCCTCCGGGTTTTATAACGGATATTGATGTTATGAAGCAAGACAAATATGACACAGCAATGATAGCATGAGCCTGATCTTGGTAAATAGCCGATGACGCTGCTCTTTACCCATGTGATTGGCTGTTATTGGACACAGCCAATCACATGTAAATGACAGCCTCTGAGGAGAGTCGATTAGGGGCATCTCCTCACAGGGGACACTGTACAAATAATTAGGGCACTGATTACAGTGCAGCCCCAACAGTGCCCAGCAAATGACACCAATCTGTTCTGCTTTTTAGTGCCACCCATTAATGCCCATCATTGCTACCCATCACTGCCCAACAGTACCGCCTATCTGTGTCCCCCATCAGTGAACTTCAGTGAAGGAGAAAAATTACTTACAGTGCCCTGAAAAAATATTTATACCCATTGAAATTTCCCACATTTTGTCATGTTACAGCCAGAAAAGTAAATGTATTTTATTGGGATTTTATGAATACTTTTTCAAGGCACTGTATTTACAAAAAAAAAAAAAACATAAAAAAAAAAAATTGTATTTTTTCATGTTTTAGCAAAAAATAAAAAAACCCAATTGTTATTAAATACCACCAAAACGAAAACTCCATTTGTGTGAAAAAAGAAAGAACAATGTAATATGGTACAGTTTTGCTTGACTGCGCAATTGTCATTCAGAGCCCAGGTTCACACTGACATCGGGAATTAAATCGTGTGAGTTCAGCTGAGCAATTGAACGATTTCATACTCGTATTTCAGTCCCGACTTTGGGGTGCGATTTCAGAGACATCTGTGCGGGTTCCTGTACAAATGTCTATTGAAATCGCACCCCGAAGTTGCCAAAAGTAGTACAGAAACTACTTTTGGGAATCGTGCAACACCACAAATGCAATCGATGCATCGATTCAGATGGTGCCATCGCTGGCAATTGTCACCGTTTTGGCATGCGATTTGACATGTCAAATTGCATGCCAAATCGCTCCAATGTGAACCTGGACTTAGTGTAAGAACTTAAAGCTGAAAATTGTACTGGGCAGGAAGGGAGTGAAAGTGCCTGGCAGGCAAGAGGTTAAATGATAAGGCTCAAGGGAGAGAGGAGTAGGAAAAGAGGGGGGAGGGGAGAGGCTGTTTACAGCTCACTCACTTGCACAGTCCTAGCAGGAGGCTCACTGTCACTGGCTCACTCAGCTTCTTCATGTTTTGAATATGATGACACTGTGGCTGCCGACTTCAAAGTTTCCCACCTGCATTTCTGCTTCACAGAGGACACTGGAGGCATCGAGTATGGGCAGGCATAGGGAGAGAGGGGCGGGAGGAGACAGAGCTGATCGTTCTCCCATTAGTGGAGACTGAGGAGGGGGAGGGCTGTACTCTGCAAGACGGAACATACAGCCCTGTGAGCCCTGTGCAGCTAAAATCCTTGTCACAGGACACAGCATAGCTGCAGCACGGGCTGGATGGATCAGTGTGATCTTTCACTGCAATTGGGCCGCTAATTCATGATCCAGGCAGTGCAGTCTCTCTCTCAGGCTCACTGATTCTTCTCTGCAGCCCCAGCCAGCCCACGAGTTACAGAGATGTACAGCACTCGTGCCCTGACACTCCCCTGACGTGCCACATGACCTAACTTTCCTACAACTCCCACAATGCAGCGCGGCAGCAGCCAGCCAATCGGCGGCCGCCGCTGACGAGATTTAGCAAAAAAAAAAAAAAAAACAGCGCTGCGGCCCTTTTTAAATATAATGTGAGCGGCCTGGGGGGCAATCTCCTCTTTTCCACCTGGGCCAGTCCGCCCCTGACTATAACTCAGGTGCAAAAGCTCAAATCTCTCCCAAAACTATTCACTCTTGCTTCAAAACCGTATTCATTTCCCATATAAAGAGTCAGTGCCCTCAAAATGGCAAATATTCTTCTCAATTGCTTTGGCTCATTTCTTGATACAGACCGGACGTTCTCAGCTCTCTTGGTACTTTTGCCAAAATAACCCGGATGGTTCAGCACAACACCATGGTTCACCTTCAAAAGTTCATATCTTTCCCAAAACAGTTCACTCATGTGTCAAAACTACATTTCTTTCTCATTCAAATAGTCAGTGCCCCCAAAATGCTTCATCCCTTTGGCACTGTGTAAGCACTGCAAGTCAAAATGTTTCGATGTTTTCTCTCTATGGCAGAGGACCATTGAAATATCCCTCATGTCCACCTGTCAGTCTTAGCCCAGTCCTTCATTGACAATGGTTACTGTACAGTTTTTGTCTAGCTAATTGAATACAATTGTGTATAAAACTGAAAAAAAAGAAAAGATTTTAGGGTAAGAGTCGCCTCCAAGGTTTGACATCACACATTGCACTCATACTGCCAAGGAAAAATTACTTTACAGTATTGTAACCATTATCATTCCCACACAAAGTACCGTATTTATCGGCGTATACCGCGCACTATTTTGCCCTGAAAATCAGGGCAAAATCGTGGGTGCGCGGTATACGCCGATACCCGCTTTCCCTCCACGAGTTTGAATACTGCGCCGGCATATACCGAGCGCAGTACACTCGTGTATCTTCGGGCAGTCTCAGCGCCTCTCGCGCTGACGTCCTGAGCGTACAGGACGCCAGCGCGAGAGTTGCCGAGCCTGCCCGACGATACACGAGTGTACTGCGCTCGGTATATGTCGGCGCAGTATTCAAACCCGGCGTGGGAAACGAGAAGGGAGGACGCGAGGACGCCGCAGAAGGACGCCGGACCCGACGAAGAGGACACCCGAAGCCGCAGACGGACGCCGGACCCGACGAGGCCTCCGATGGACGCCGCGCAAGACACCAAAACTGTAAGTAAAAAAAAAACTTTTTTCCACAGGATTCGGGGCAACTTTTATCGGTGCGCGGTATATGCGGGAGCGCGTTATACCGCGATAAATACGGTAACTTCGATACTTCAGAGTAAAAAGAAAATGTATACAGCATAATATATACGGAAATATAAAAACACAAACATGAAAATTAAAATTAAATTTAGCCTACAATGCTGTAAATAAAGCTGGAGTTTTACAACTACTGTAACATCTCTTCACTGGTCGCTGTCCTCACCCTCCCTCTCCTGGCCACTGTCCTCACCCTCCCTCTCCTGTCCACTGTCCTCACCCTCCTGCCCATCCACACACTGCTGTCTGTCTGGCCACAGATTTTCGTAAACATCACAGCGTATATATTCTCCCTTGCGATGCAACGAGGGAAGAAACGGCGTGCATGTTGCAACCATCCCCTACACTGATCTCCTGTAATATCCTCACAGGCAGCGTTCATTGTATGGATCAGGGACCTCTGATCTTGAGCCCGATGCTCATACACTCTCCACCTCCAAGCGGAGAAAAACTCCTCAATAGGATTGAGGAAAGGAGAGTAAGGTGGTAGGAACACCATATCCATTCTTGGCTGAGCAGTGAACCAGGCCCTGATAAGCGGGCCATGGTGAAAATTCACATTGCCCCATACAATTATATTTTGTGGTAGGTGAGGCCCTATGAGACCTCTCTCATTTTCAGGGATCAAATCCAAATGAAGGTGGTCCAAGAAGATGAGGAGCTTCTGTGTATTGTATGGGCCAAGACTGGGGATGAGTGGCCACACCATTCTCAGAAATGGCAGCACACATAGTTATATTGCCCCCTCGCTGGCCTGGGACATCCACCGTGGCCCGGTGGCCAATAAAATTACGGCCACGTCTTTGGCCCTTGGCCAGGTTGAAGCCAGCCTCATCCACATACACGGGTATGTGAGAGGTCTCGTTTCCTTCCAGTGCCATTATTCTCTACAATAGAATAAAAAAAGAAAACATCAAATCAGTCATACAGAAGAGTCATACACTAGAGTTACAGACAGCTACATAGGAATGTTCTATGTTCCACAAGTTCAATATACTACTGGCCAGTATTCCAGTGGTTCCAAACCTGGGGTACATGTTCTTCTCAGAATTGGGGACCCAGTCTAATACTGGGGCCCCGCCACAGCTTTAAATGTTCCGAGCCAACATGGTCCCGGAACCAGGAACACCGCGTGGCACGCGCACCCCTGTCTGGTAGGCCATCTCGCCCGGGGGCCGTGATGTGTGGTCACCCTAAAGGTGGATGCCACCTCAGGAAAAGAACCCCGCCTCAATGGCGTCTGCTCCAGAAGTACCCTCCCCCAGCATGCCCCGCGAGAGAAACTCCCTCCAGATTGGCTGCTGGCAAGAGGCACCCCAGCCTGCACTCCACTGTCGCCCCGGGGTGGTATGACACCCCAGCAACCACAGAATGGACCCGCAGCACAGCCCAGCTGAAACAGAGACCCTTTGTAAAATTGCAATCAGAATCAGAGTCAACTACACTCTGATTATCCCTTAACTTTTACAGTAATAGCACCGGTACTTGGAAGTACACAGGCGCTACATCTACAATATTTTTCTTGTCATTGTTAGTATCATACGTAACATCCCACTGAGGTAAGATACTGTTATACTGTAGGCCTATCACACACACTAAATGAATATGTAAATGAATAAACATATTTGTTGCTCTATGCACAGTGTCCTGTCCTATACATTATATAATTCCATCATTGATTGTGAGGCCATGGTTGATGACATGGTCTATAATTGTGGCCCGAATTTCATCAGGGACAGCATGGTGTCTTCTTGCTCCTCGGCCTCTTCCCCCTATTCCACCACCACACACCCTTACTCCTCCTCCTCCTCTCCTTCTTTCTCGAGCAGACAGTGGCCATTGTTCATTTACTTGGCCAGGTGACTCCATGTTCAGAAATTGTATTGTTCCTGCATGGTCAAGCTCTAAATATACATGTTTGGCAGCATTCACAATCACGGACAGCACCTGTCAGGTACAGTAACTAAACATACAGTTTGATTGGTAATCTGAGACCAACTCAAACTCCTCCTTCGTTAGTCAAGTTCTAGTTGCACCCGACTGTCAATTGCTGTAATCATTTTATCAAATGTTCCAAGAGATTCATATATGGTATTCATGGTATTATGTTCCTGAATCATTTTGACAATTGAACAGCCTATTGTGCATGTGATGACTTAAACAATGAAATGACGCTGACCTGTTTTGGAGAGAACGACCATTAGACTGAAGAAATGACAATCAGTTTAGATCAACAAGATCTATTCAATTGGAAATTGTGCTAAATGTAGGTTACTTGTACTAAATCATTTGAAATATGTACTAAGACATGGAGACATGTAAGACATTTGCAATTTGATGAAATGAATGAGAAATGCCATTCAGTTGTGAACAATTGCGAAGTGGTTTGGAGATTTGTCCATGTTGTTTTGAGAATGTCATTTCTGTTTTAGTGTTGCTCACGAATATTCGTATTGCGAATATTCGGCTCGAATATGGCATATTCGAGTATTCGCGACATATTTCGAATTTCGCGGTGAATATTCGCAATTCCGAATATTCACATTTTTTCAATTTTATTTTTAAAACAGATCACATCCTATCGACGTCTAAAAGCATTGCTGGTATGATTAGAGACCCTGGGCCGAGTAGCTAAGCTGAGGCGATCCTTTTATGTTGCCGAATTGAAAAAAAAAAAATTGCGAATTTTCGCTAATGCGAATGCGAAAATGATTGCGAATTTTCGATAAATGTGGTAGGAGAACTCTGATTGTCTCTGATGCAAAAGGGGGGGGGGGGCTTTGTGTATGTTTCTGTTATGAATATTTGTATGTTTGATATTATTTTTTTTTGTAAGAAGGAAAAAATTGCGCAAACCTTAAAAAAAGGGGAGAATACAGCAGCAACTCAAAAATGTTATACAACATAAATTAATACAAGACAGAAAATGGAGTCGCTCTACAAGAATAAAAAATATGTCTAGTGACAAGACATGTGGGCAAATTATAAAATAAGCAAGCGCAAATAACTTGTGAAATACACAGTGAAACAAATATATAAAGAAATATAGTTCCCATAATAGAAAAATTATCTTTAATAAAAATGTCTTTGATATGTGAAGTGAAAAAAAGTCCAAAGCATGCAGCATGAACGTGTTCAATCTTCAAGGTGTTTGATTGACAAACGGCTGTGACAGATGGATAGAGTAAAGAATCACCACCAATGCAAAACACTTTTTATTTTCTATTGTAAAATATCAAGAATATTCTGAGCCAATCAGAGTGCTCCTTCCGCATTTGCCGAATATTCGCAATTATTTTGTATTGTAAAATATCAAGAATATTCTGAGCCAATCAGAGTGCTCCTTCCGCATTTGCCGAATATTCGCAATTATTTTGTATTGTAAACTATCAAGAATATTCTGAGCCAATCAGAGTGCTCCTTCCGCATTTGCCGAATATTCGCAATTATTTTGTATTGTAAAATATCAAGAATATTCTGAGCCAATCAGAGTGCTCCTTCCGCATTTGCCGAATATTCGCAATTATTTTGTATTGTAAAATATCACGAATATTCTGAGCCAATCAGAGTGCTCCTACAGCATTTGTCGAAATTGCGCAGTAAATATCGCATTCGCATTTTGCGAAATTTCGAAAAAATATCAAGAATATTCTGAGCCAATCAGAGTGCTCCTACCGCAGTTATCGAAATTTCGCAATTATTTTCGCATTCGCAATAGTGAAAATTCGCAATCATTTCATTTCGATAAAATATCACGAATATTCGAATTTAGCGAATATATCTCGAATATTCGACTATATATTCGAGATATATCGCGAAATCGAATATGGCGTATTCTGCTCAACACTATTCTGTTTCAAGAAATGAGCCAAAACAATGGAGAAAAACTGTAATCACCACTTTGCAACTGCACCTCTACCATTTTTGTGATTTCATTACTGCTCCAGAGACCCACCTGACTTAAACCCCCCCCTCCCCCCTTTAACCTTAATTCTCCCCCCCCCTCTCCCCCCTTCCCCTCACCTTCCTCTCTCCCCTGCCCACAGTGGTAATCATTCACAGCGCAGACATCATCACCTTTTGCAAAAACAGGGTGTGGCTTTGACAGGAAGGGGTGGGTCATTTTTCTATTAGGAGGTGCAGAAATGTAGTCAGGCCTAGGGCAGCACAAAACCTAAATATACTACTGCATATTAGGGCTTATTTAGACCGGATCCGATGTACAGCATGTTTTTATATATTGTGGGAGGAAACCCACACAGGCACAGGGAGAACATGCAAACTCCATGCAGATGCTGTCACGGGCGGGATTCGAACCAACGACTCTTTTGCTGCTAGGTCAAAGTGCTATACACTACACCACTGTGCTGAACGAACATGATTGCAGCTGAAAGCATGAGATCTTTTTTTTTTCCAATACCATGCTTTCCAGCCTTATTGACCCCGCCTCTCTCCATAAAGAGGACCTGTCACACACTAGTCCTATTACAAGGGATGTTTACATTCCTTGTAATAGGAAGAAAAGTGATCCAAAATCAAAAAAAGTGACAAAAAAGTGAAAGAAGAAAAATATGAGCTAAAAAACACAAAAAAATAAACGGCCCTGTCCCTAGAAGCTCGCACTCAGAAGCGAATATGCATGTAAGTCCCCACATATGTAAACACCATTCAAACCACACATGTGAGGTATTGACGCATGCGTTAGAGCGAGAGCAATAATACTAGCCCTAGACCTCCTCTGTAACTCTGAACTGGTCACCTGTAAAAAAAAAAACAAGCATCGCCTATGGATATTTTTATGTCCCGAAGTTTGGCGCCATTCCATGATTGTGTGACAAGTCGGTATCTATTTACTCGGTGTAACATCATCTTTCACATTATCCATAAAAATTGGGCTAACTTTACTGTTTGGTTATTTTTAAATTCATGGACCATGGTGTTTTTTTTGGGCAAAAAAAAAAAGGCGTTAGAATAATTATTGCGCAAATGCCGTTGGAAATCAAATAACAAATGTCCGCCACTTTATTCCCTAGGGTGTCTGCTAAAAAATTATATATAATGTTTGGGGGTTCTGAGTAATTTCCCAGGAACAAAATCAAATTTTTACATGAAGGAGAGAAGTGCCAGAATAGGCGCGGTATGGAAGTGGTTAAAGTGAAATAATAAAAGTGAAATATTCCTTTAAATTTCATACAGGGGGAGGGGGTTTACACGCATGTTTCTCGTGCTTAGAACTGTCCCTGTACAAGATGTCATTTCTGAAGTGAAAAAAAAGTAAGTTTAAAGTACTCATGGCTATAAAGAATACAGTCATTGCTCATTAAAACTAAAAAAAAAAATGTATGGGGGTCCCCCCAAATTAAATTACCAGGCCCTTCAGGTCTGGAATGGATATTAAGGGGAACCCCGCCGTAAAAACAAAAAAAATGGCGTGGGGTCCCCCCAAATATCCATACCAGGCCCTTCAGGTCTGGTGTGGATTTTAAGGGGAACTCCACCCCAAATTTAAAAAAAAAATGGCGTGGAGTCCCCCTAAAAATCCACACCAGACCCTTATCCGAGCACGTTAACCTGGCCGGCCGCAGAAAAGAGGGGGGGACAGAGTGCGGCCCCCCCCCTCTCCTGAACCGTACCAGGCCACATGCCCTCAACATGGGGAGGATGTCCCCATGTTGATGGGGACAAGGGCCTCATCCCCACAACCCTTGCCCGGTGGTTGTGGGGGTCTGCGGGCGGGGGGCTTATCAGAATCTGGAAGACCCCTTTAACAAAGGGGACCCCCAGATCCTGGCCCCCCCCCTGTGTGAAATGGTAATGGGGTACATTGTACCCCTACCATTTTACAAAGAAAAGTGACAAAAGTGTGAAAAATGACAGTAGCCGGTTTTTGACAATTCCTTTAATAAAATCTTCTTTCCGCGGTTCCTTCTTCGTCTTCTTTCATTCGGGTTTCTTCCTCTGCTTCTTTCTTGGGTCTTCTCGTCCACATCTTGCCGTCTTGCCGTCTTCTCCCATCTTCTTCTCTGTCCGTCGACCTTCTCGTCCCGCATCTTCTTCATCTTCTGGGCGCTGCGCTTGAAATTGTAGATCCCGCCGTGTTCCCGCTCCTGGGACCCGCCCCCCTCTGACGCCACAGGTTAACTCATCTGAAAGTCCGCGTGTGGCATATGTGCGTCAGAGGGGGGCGGGGTCACATGAGTGTGACACGGCGGGAACTTAAATTGGAAGCTGCGGCGGCTTTTTCTTCTCCGGACGTCGCGCTTGAAATCGAATTCCCCCGCCGCGTGACGCTCTGTGACCCCGCCCCCCTCTGACGCACATGACCTTCTAAGGAGTTTACTTGTGGCGTCAGAGGGGGTGGGTCCCAGGAGCGGAACACGGCGGCCAATTCAAATTCAAGCGCTGGGTCCGGGGAAGAAAAAGATGTGGACGAGAAGGCTGGCGGACCGAGAAGAAGACCGGAGAAGACACAAGATGCGGACGAGGAGGCCGACGGAAGGAGAAGAAGATGGGAGAAGACACCGGGCAGACGAGGAGGCTGAAGGACGGACGGAGAAGATAGAAGAAGACGTCGGGCAAGATGTAGACGAGAAGACCCAAGAAAGAAGCAGCGGAAGAAACCCGAATGGAAGAAGAAAAGAAGATTTTAATAAAAGATTTGTCAAAAACCGGCTACTGTCATTTTTAACACTTTTGAATTTTTTTTGGGGTGAAATGGTAGAGGTACAATGTACCCCATTACCAATTCACATAGGGGGGGCCAGGATCTGGGGGTCCCCTTTGTTAAATGGGTCTTCCAGATTCTGATAAGCCCCCCACCCGCAGACCCCCACAACCACCGGGCAAGGGTTGTGGGGATGAGGCCTATGTCCCCATCAACATGGGGACATCCTCCCCATGTTGAGGGCATGTGGCCTGGTGCGGGTCCCCCCCTCTTTTCTGCGGCCGGCCAGGTTAACGTGCTCGGATAAGGGTCTGGGGTGGATTTTTAGGGGGACTCCACGCCATTTTTTTTTTAAATTTGGGGTGGAGTTCCCCTTAAAATCCACACCAGACCTGAAGGGCCTGGTATGGATATTTGCCGGGAACCGCACGTCTTTTTTTTTTACGGCGGGGTTCCCCTTAATATCCATATCAGACCTGAAGGGCCTGGTAATTTAATTTGGGGGAACCCCTACACATTTTTTTTTTGTTTTATGAATTAATCCTGTCAGAATTGTCAGAGCCGACAATTCATTATAGCCGCGTGTGAATTTTAAATGGCTTTTTTTCCTTCTGAATGTCACTTTGTGCAGGGGCAGTTCTAAGTGCGGGAAAAATGCGCTATTTCACATGCTGACATTCCACCCCCCCTAGGTACGAAATTTAAAGGAATATTTCACTTTTATTGTTTCACTTTAAGAATTATTAATTTCACTGCTCCCGAAAAAACGGCCGTTTTAAAAAAAAAAAAACATTGATACATGTCCCCTGGGGCAGGACTGAGGTCCCCAAACACTTTTTAGGACAAAACTTGCAGATTAGCCTTTAATAATAACACTTTTGATTTCTCCCATAGACTTCTATAGGGAGATCGCCGCGGCTTTACATATTACTTTTAATGCGCCGGCTGCTACGCTGGTTCATGCGCCTAATTAAGGCTTTACCCGGAGTACTAATTAACGCATGAGAGCATAGTAAATCAGCCCCATTATATCACAAGTGCACAGGTGGTGTGGCAGGTGTAGTGCTGTTGAAATACTCAGTCACCTATAGAGTGCTGACTGCCACCATAGAAAAAATATTTCAGCAAACTCTCCCTGACTATGTACTTGACAGAAACACAGTATATCACAGGTGCACAGGTGGTGTGGCAGGTGTAGTGCTGTTGAAATACTCAGTCACCTATAGAGTGCTGACTGCCACCATAGAAAAAATATTTCAGCAAACTCTCCCTAACTATGTACTTGACAGAAACACAGTATATCACAGGTGCACAGGTGGTGTAGCAGGTGTACTGCTGTTGAAATATTCAGAGTCACCTATAGATTGCAAACTGCCCCTATAGTTGAACAAAATTCCTAAACTATATGAAGCACAGCAGATGTCACAGGAATAGAGTGCTTGTTGATATTTCTGGAGCAACATACACCTAAAACTGTCCCTATGATTCAGCAACCTTTCCCTCACATAAGTGAAGCAGTGACAACAAGCCAGATGCCATAAGATGATGCAGATATCAAAGAAATAAAATGTGCTTCTTGATATTTCTGGAGCAGTATAACAGCATAGACCTAACACTTTCCCTGAGCAGATTCAGCAACCTTTCCCTCACATAAGTGAAATACAGTGAAAACGAGACAGATACACCTAAGACTTTCCCAAAGCAGCAGATTCCAGCAGCCTTTCCCTATCTAGAGTGAAGCAGAGTGACGATCTGTGCTGTGTGCCTCTATCTAATATAGAGGCACGTCACATGATGGGTCACATGTTGCACTGGCCAATCACAGCCATGCCATAAGTAGGCATGGCTGTGATCAGTTCCCAGTCACAGTAGTAACACGAATGGCGATTGGCTGCCATGCAGCGTGCCAAAACATACCCGAACTCCGAACCCAAACCCGGACTTTTTCCAACTATTCGGGTTCGGGTCCGGGAAAAACCCAAAGTCCGTACCGAACCCGAACTTTACAGTTCGGGTTCGCTCAACCCTACTTTCAACATCTTACAGCCCTCACTCAAGTTGTGAAATCTCTGCAGGATAGACATGTCCAGGTAGATAAACAGACACAAACCCAGGCTACCTATGCAGACTTATCTTCGAACCTCATTTCCTCTACTGGAGCGATACCATTCCCTGAACCCAGGGTTCCTCTCCCCGAGAAGTTTTCTGGGAACCAAAGCGAATTCCGGGCGTTCCGCAACGCATGTGAACTATATTTTTTGCTGTTACCTAGGACCTCTTCCTCTGAAGTTACCAGAGTGGGCTTTGTTATCGCCCTGCTGCAGGGGGAGCCCCAGGCTTGGGCCCATCATCTACTTGAAGTTCGCCATGAGGTTCTTGACTCTCTGTTTTCTCTCAGCCACTTCGCCCGGCTTGGATACTTCTCCGGACACCAGCCTCTGTATACCCTGCCCGTGTCAGTACAGTTCCTGGTAGATCCTCACCTTCTGTCACCACCAGGCCCGGGCAGCTTGGACTGATAAGACATTCTTTAACTAACAGGGAACGACATCCCCCCGGCAGCAGAATTTTCTGTGAATGTACTGCGGGAAGGCCGGCCATTATGTCTCCACTTGCCCTGCCAAGCTGCGCAAGACCCTGGCTACCTCGTCTCCCAGTTTTTCACCTTCCTCTACCAAGGCCACTCACCTGAACTTACCTATTTTCCTTCATTTGCCTGAAAGAACCATACCGGTCACTGCAATAATAGACTCAGGGGCATGTAGCTGTTTTATTGATCTGGACTTTGCAGCACAACAGCGCATCCCACTCCAACCCAAGACTCAGGGTCTTTCCATCTTCCTGGCAGATGGGTCTCGAATCAAGTCTGGAGTAGTAACCCAAGAAACCCCTTTTTTGCCTGTAGTCACCTCTGCGAATCATAAGGAACTTTTACGTTTGGACGCTATAGCGTCTCCTATGTTTCCTGTCATTTTGGGCCTACCTTGGCTCCAGGCACACAATCCACAGATCGACTGGGAGACCGGTAGAATTGAGTTTCAGTCTCTCTACTGCCAGCAACACTGCAGGCCCTCGTGTCCTAGCACCTCTGGTCCCTTGTTGTGCCTGGAATCAGACCCAGAGGTACGTGCTGCAGTACCCCAACAATACCACGAGTTCTTGGACGTTTTCAGCAAGAAAGGGGCTGAAGTCCTGCCGCCTCATCGTCGGTACGATTGCCCAATCGAGCTTCTACCCGGTGCTGAGATTCCGTTTGGACGGATCTTCCCCTTGTCGGAGCGGGAATTAGAAGTTCTGAAAGAATACGTCGACGAAAACTTAAAGAGGGGTTTCATCCGGCCTTCTACTTCCCCGGCAGGGGCAGGAATCTTTTTTTGTGGAGAAGAAGGACCATTCTCTCCGGCCCTGTGTGGACTACAGAGAGTTGAATAAAGTCACGGTTAAGAACCGGTACCCCCTGCCCCTGGTTACCGAACTCTTCCAAAGAATCAGGACTTCCTCTGTGTTCACCAAGCTAGACCTGCGGGGGGCATACAACCTGGTCCGCATCCGTGCCGGGGAAGAGTGGAAGCCTTTCGTACCAGGTTCGGCCATTACGAATATTTAGTAATGCCCTTTGACCTATGTAACGCGCCTGCAACATTCCAACACCTAGTCAATGACATTTTTAGAGACTGTCTAGATATTTATGTAGTTGTCTATCTGGATGATATTTTGATTTTTTCTTCTTCCCTTGAGCAGCACCGAAGACACGTCAAAAATGTACTCTGTCGTCTCCGCCAACATGGACTCTATGCAAAACCAGAAAAATGTGAGTTCGAGCGACAGAGCATCCAGTTCCTCGGCCTAGTAATCTCGACAAAGGGGTTCAAGATGGACCCGCAGAAGGTTTCAGCCATTCTGGACTGGCCCACACCTTCATACAAAAAAGGGGTGCAGCACTTTTGTTGGCTTTGCCAACTTCTATCGAAGATTCATTAAGGGATTCTCTGCCATTATTTTCCCGATTACATAGCTAACAAAGCAAAATGTCCGGTTCCGTTGGACCCCCGAGGCACAGGCCGCCTTCACAAACCTAAAATAACTTTTTACATCCGCTCCCATTCTGAGTCACCCTGACCCGACTCTACCCTACTTACTTGAGGTAGATGCCTCAGAAACAGCGATGGGAGCTGTCATCTCCCAACGCCAGGGTCTCAAGGATTTGATGCACCCAATAGCGTTCTTCTCCCGCAAGCTCACCCCATCTGAGAAGAAATACGATGCGGGGGACCGGGAGCTCCTGGCCATTAAGTCTGCCCTGGAGGAGTGGAGGTACCTGTTGGAGGGTGCAGCGCACCCTATACTCATCTATACAGACCACAAAAACCTAGAGTACCTGAGAGCTGCCAAACGTCTGAGACCATGCCAGGCACGATGGGCATTATTTTTTTCTAGGTTTTCATTCCACATTACTTACCGGCCAGGCTCCAAAAACACCAAACCAGATGCCCTTTCCCGCATGTTTGATGACCCGAAAGAAGTGTCAGCTCCAGATACCATACTATTGGAAGGTAACTTCTTACTGTTGCAAACCAACCTGATGTCTAGCCTGAAACAAGCTTCTGTAGGTGTGCCTGAGCCCTCTGGAGTCACTCTGTTACCCAAAGAGGGGTTACTGTGGAAGAATGACAACATTTTTGTGCCGGAGGAAGTCCGAGCTACAGTGTTGAACCTGTGACATGACCATCCCCTGGCAGGCCATTTTGGTATGCATAAGACACTGGAACTGGTCCAACGCACATTTTGGTGGCCAGATCTTGAAAAAAATTGCAGGGAATATATCAGTTCTTGTGCCACCTGTACCCATAGCAAGACCACCAGAGGCAAGGCCTGGGGTCTGCTCAGGCCTCTACCAATTCCTGACCGTCCTTGTAAAATGATCGCTATGGACTTCATAGTGTAACTTCCTCCATCAGAGGGTTGCTCAGCCATTTTTGTAGTGGTTGACTGTCTATCCAAGATGGCCCACTTCATACCATTGAAGGGCACGCCCTCTGCCATGGAGAACGCCCAGGTCTTTATTAAAGAGATAGTAAGACTACATGGGGTCCCTGCAGACATTGTGTCAGATAGAGGGGTGCAGTTCACCTCTCGCTTCTGGAAGGCGTTATGCAAGGTTCTGAAAATTGAACTGTCCATGTCTTCGGCCTACCACCCCCAAACCAATGGGCAAACTGAGAGGACGAACCAAACCCTCGGGCAATATCTTTGATGCTTCACCTCCTTTGTCCAAGATGACTGGGTAGCATTACTACCTTTGGCAGAGTTTGCCTTTAATAATGCCAGCCATTCGGCCACGGGTCAGTCTTTTTGCCAACTACAGGTTTCACCCGACCTTCCTACCTGATCTTGTCTCTGACTCAACAGTCTCGGCAGTCCAAGATACCGTTGATTTTCTTCCCCGTAACAGCAAGACTCTGCAGGAGGCTCTGACCAAAGCACAATCAGCCAGTAAAAGGATGTTCGATAGGAAAAGGAGAGGAGAACTGAGCCTTCAACAAGGCAATCAAGTTTGGTTATCCACCACCAACCTTAAGATGGCTTGCCCCGCAAGGAAATTGGCACCTAAATTTATCGGTCCTTTCCCAGTAAAATGGAAGCTAAACAAGGTCTACTACGAACTTGCCTTACCTGAGTCAGTGAAAATCCACCCGGTATTCCATGTGTCTTTACTGAAACCTGCGGTACCTGATCCTTTCCCTTAACAGGGGGTCAGGACCTCCTGAACCTGTAATCATTGACGGTGATCAGGAGTTCAAGGTGGAGGCTGTATTGGATTGCAGAAGAAGGAGGAACCAGCTTCAATTTCTGATCAAGTGGAAGGGGTACGGTCTAGAGAAGAACTCTTGGGAACCCAAACAGAACATTCATGCCCAAGAACTAATTCAGGCCTTTTTTCGCACTCATCCCCAGAAAAGAGCTCTCTTGGGCACCCGGAGGTTGCCCTTAAGGGGGGGGGGGGCACTGTCAGGGACGTACTGTTCGCTCCCCTCAGCGCGCGCCTACGCGCATGCATCAACCACGGACCTTGCACGCAGCTATGCAGCCGTTGCGCGTTCCTGCGCGCATGCGTCAAAACGTACCTAATCAACCGTTGCGTGCGCATTAGACGCACCTTTTGGCGCCCAGCGAGCCTATAAAAGACACTTGCGTCGCTTGCGTTCGGCTTTTTCCGGCGTATAGTTACCCCTGCTATGTGAGGGATATCCTATGTTAAGTATGGCCATCGTTCCCGCGCCGAGTTTTGAATTTTTACGTCGTTTGCGTAAGTCGATTCGGAATACGGCCGGACGCAAGTTACGCTCACGCCCAAACCAATGACATCCTAGCGACGTCATTTGGAGCAATGCACGCTGGGAAATTTAGCCGGCGGCGCATGCGCAGTTAAATCGGCATGGGGATGCGCCTGATTTAAATAGTACACTCCCCCTAGCCGCGGAATTTGAATTCCGCCGGGGGATTTACGATACGCCGCCGCAAGTTTTGAGGTAAGTGCTTTCTGAATATAGCACTAGCCTCAAAAACTTGCGCCGGCGGATCGTAAATCAGATAGATTACGCGGATTTAAAGATCCGCTAATCTATCTGAATCTACCCCACAGTGTATAAATATATGTACAACTCCTGGTGATGTATCCTCTACACACTGTAACATTAACTGACTAGCTTGCCTGCTCTATCTAACTCCAAAAAATTACTCTCTCTCTCTCTCTCTCTCTCTTTCTGTCTCTCTCTGTAAATCACGCAGCACAGATTACAGCAACTCTGTCCCTGCTCTCACTAAGAATGCAAGTTCAGAATGAATCTAAAATGGATGCTGCCCGAGAGGTGGGAGGGTCAGGGAGGGAGGGTATGCTGCTGATTGACTGGAATGTGTCTGCTGACTGAGGTAGAGGGTCAAAGTATGCTCAATGTTAATTAATAGGAGGCGGATCGAACATCGCATATGTTCGCCTGCGGCGACGAACGCAAACAAGCGAAAATCGCGGCAAACTATTTGCCGGCGAACAGTTCTGTACATCTCTAGTAACGATCAGATTCGCAAGATAACAGGTTCAGGTCAGGGCGCAAGGAAGATACCAAGGCAAGTGTGTGAATGTTTGCTGGGTATAAATACACACACACAGGTGACGTCTGCTTCACACTGCCAGGAGACACCTGCTGGTGGACATTGGTACTGCGGCCCAAAGATCTAAAAGTGCCATCAACAGGTGAAACCTTTCACAACAGTTCCAGACTGTCAGGAGACACCCGCTGGTGGACACCAGTACTGCGATCCACAGGACCGACAGCGCCACCAACAGGTGAAACTTTTCCTGAAACTTATAATCCAGCAGTCCGTCCATCCAGGAGACTGGTTGGTGTCAATCGATCTGAAAGAGGCCTACTTCCACGTTCCGGTGGCAGTGGACTTCCAACAATTCCTCCTCTTTGCAGTAGGCAAACAGCACTTACAATTCACTTGTCTCCCCTTCAGTCTAACAACATCACCTTGTGTCTTCTCCAAGGTTTTGTTAGCTATTGTGGCTCTGCTCCAAGTCAAAGGGGTTTGTCTGCATCACTACCTAGATGACCTCCTTCTCCTAGATTAAGACAAAGGTCAACTTTTAGAGCACAGAAGCCTGGTCATCTCCACCCTTTAAGAGTTTGGGTGGCTCCTGAACCTGGAGAAGAGCCACCTGGAACAGCCCCTCGTGTTTCTTGGTGCTCACTTCAACACGGTGGAAGGCACTATCTATTCCCACGGTGAACTGGGCACAGTGGCACACGTGGCCCACATGGTTTCCCAAGTGGGACCTCCCTCTTGTTCTGGATTTCCCTTCTAAACTGAGATCAGATCCCAACAAGCCTCTCTCAGTAAAAGATCTCACATTTAAGACCACCTTCATGGTAGTTGTTACTTCAGCAAAAAGAGTGTCTGAAATCAGAAACTTGGGTTCGAAGGAACCTTTTCTAACTTTTTTTTCCAGACAGAGCAGAGTTGATTCCCATGTTGGGGTCAAACCCTAAAGTGACCACAGTTTTTGATGAAAAAAATCAAGAAATTTTGCATCCCACCTTTAGGTCAACGGAAAATCAGGATGTCCATCCTCTTGATGTGAGGCACACTCTGAAACAAAACCTGGAAGTCACGGCTCCCTTTAGACAATCAAATTTTCTTTTCAGCCTTGTCCACTGGAAAAACAAAGGAATGCGGGCTTCGGTTAGATCCATTGTTGCATGGATCATACAGACCATTCAAAGGGCTTACAAAGCTAGAGGCAGTGACAGCACACTTAACTCTGAGTATCTCGACCTCTGGGGCAGCTTTTCGACATGTCGCTTCTGAAATAATCTGTAGAGCGTCTTCCTGATCTTCTATCAACACATTTGTGTCTCACTTCTGTTAATTTTGGTTTGCAAGTACTGTCGATTGGCTTTGTTAAATAAATTTGGTTTCTTTGCTCAGCATTTTGCCCACCCGGGTGTGTATGGAAGTTATTTCCCACATGTAAGCTGCCTGTCAGGAAAACGGAAAATTTATTTTGAAATACTTACCGTCATTTTCCTTAACTGATAGGCTCCATGGCAGCAGGAGTCTCCTCCAAATGCTTGGAGTAGGCTAGTTATGGAACATGGCTGTTAGTACAGAGCAAAGATTTATGGGAGAGGTGTCCTATAGGATAGTTATGGAGGCGGGGCTAACCCACACATATGCTGCCATGGATCAGAAAAGGAAAATTACGGTAAGTATTTGATAGGAAATGTCTTCATACATTTAAGCCAGAATATATTTTGCTACAGTAATTTGTTGGGAAAAAAAACAGTGTATATTATAGTGTAGTGTGAAAATAATAGTTTAAAACCATAGTATATGGTTTATGGTATATGATATATGGTATGTGGATAAATTACTGGGAGGGGCTGGGCATGACCCAGCTATTTTGGTCCACGTTGGAACCAATGACAGTATACATGGAAGGTGGAGGCTCCTTAAGAATCAATTTAAAGGGGGGCGCATGCACAGCACAATGAAGAAAGGCCACTCTCCTTAGCAGCTCCACAGTTCACAGAGAATTAATCCCTTCCTGCAGGGCCATACCCCACAAAAGTCACCCGCACCCCTGCAGGACATCACTGTGCATGCCACCAGGCAGAAAATCGTGTGGTAGTGGTCGCCAGCAGCAGCAGAGTTCTAGATATTCACTCCGCCATAGAGACAAGCTGAAGATGACCCAAAATGGCGACCGTTCCTCTCCACAGGCATACCCTGCTCCTACATGTGCTCCAGACATTCAGGCTTCTCCACAGCATCAGAGTGAGTACCCCTCTCAACTTACTAAAGCTGACTTGGACACTGGTCTGTCCATTATGTATGATAAGCTGACTAACAAGTTCCAAAGTGAACTACATAAAACAACCAGCACTTTAAAGCAGGAGATAGCCTCCCTGGGAGGGCGCACTGATTTATTAGAGACTAAGCATGATGAACTATCCCTTGCCCATAATGACTTAAGGAAAGATTTTGAACTTCTGACAGACAACTACCGTACACATATCTTCAAGCCCAAGTCGAAGATTTGGATGACAGAAATCGCAGAAATAATCTGAGACTCTGAGGAATTCCTGAGTCGGTTACAGATTTGATGACTGCAGTCACTAAATTGTTCCTGTCTCTCCTTCCTGACACACAGCCATCTTCCTTCATATGCAACAGGATTCACAGAGCTCTTCGCCCCAAACCTCCCCCTGATAAACCACCAAGAGATATCATATTTTGTATCAAAGATTTCCTCACCAAAAGAAAATATTCTGAGGGCTTCAAGAAATTTACAGAATATAGAATTGTATGGCAAGAAAATTCAAATTTTCCCAGATATATCTCAGGCCACACTTGAGAGAAGACGCAAGATGAAAGAAATCACATCCGTCCTGCAATCAGCCCACATTAGATATAGATGGGGATTCCCGTTTAAACTGACAGTACCACATAACAGGACCACATACACATCCTCAATGTCGCTGAAGGCAAAGACCTATTGGTCAAACTGAGATTACTGGGAATCCTGAATCAGTTCCTAGACTCCCTTCCATGCCACACTCATCTCCGATCTGGGCCACCTCCTCCGCTGTTCGAGACAACAGAAGAGTGAGACAATCCTTGAGAAATGCATTTCTATAGAAAAATACTGGAAGATCCAACAAATCCCTTCTACACCTCCTTCTTAGTTCATTGACGGTGACTATATTTACGATAATAGAAGTTTGAAAAACGTTATTTTTTTTACCAATCTCAAAGATCTGTTCCTTCAGATCTCCGTCAAAGCACGATCTTTGACTCCAGGACGATTTCCCCCCTTCCCCCCTTTTTTTCTCTTTTTCTTCTATGTTAATATTTAATACTTTTTTTTATGGTCATATAATATACAGGCATGCACGCCTTCTTTATTTTTCAATATGATACTTACAGTTGTTAAGGGATGCCGTGACTCTCCGCCTCTGCTTGATCGTCCCCAGCTCACGATTGGACTGTATAGTCCCTGTTTTCTAGTTTTTTGGACAGACTGCCTTTTGCAGTTTGCCCTCCAGTTAATGTTTGATAAGAATATAATTTTATACTAGGGTTGAGCGAACCCGAACTGTAAAGTTTGGGTTCGTACCGGACTTTTGGATTTTTGGTACCGAACCCGAACAATTTGCTGTAAGTTCGGGTTTGGTGTTCGGCAATGTAATGGCGCGCTGCAGGGAAGCCAATCAACATCCGTTTAACTTGTCGTGTGACATAGAAGCCATCACAGCCATGCCTACTAATGACATGACTGTGATTGGCCAGTGCAGCATGTGACCCGGCTCTAGATAAGCTAGAGGCACACAGCACAGCACGTCACTCTTCTTTAGATAGTGTAGGGAAAGGCTGGTGCTGCCGCTGCTCTGAGGGAGAGAATTAGATAGGAGTCAGACTGTCCTGCTTCAGAAATCAAATTACTCAGCGATCTACATATGTGCAAGTCACTCTGCTTTAGATAATTTAGGGAAAGGTTCCTGCCTCATTTTGCTTTTAGGGAGAGAAATAGATAGGAGTCAGTCCTGCTTCAGAAATCAAATTAGACCAGCACTGCATATGTTACTGTGAGATATCTGCTTTAGATACTTTAGGGAAAGGTTCCTGCCTGGTTTTGCTTTTAGGGAGAGAAATATATAGGAGTCAGTCCTGCTTCAGAAATCAAATTAGACCAGCACTGCATATGTTACTGTGAGATTTCTGCTTTAGATACTTTAGGGAAAGGTTCCTGCCTGGTTTTGCTTTTAGGGAGAGAAATAGATAGGGTCAGTCCTGCTTCAGAAATCAAATTAGACCAGCACTGCATATGTTACTGTGAGATAAGAAAGGAGACACAAAGCAGCGCCTTCTGAGCGTAGCAAGTGTATTTAATATTGGAAATGTATTGAAACATATAAATCACCTACTCACATGTCTGATGTAGGTAAAAACATATTTGGAGAAAGAGGGATAGGATCTGGCTGGTCTAGACTGAAAAATGGTATCATTAACAAGAGCACCTCATCCCAAATTTATATATGGGAAAGTCGAACAATGGCGGGACTATAACGGTGCAAGCAGAAACCCATAAAGAAAAATAGAACAAGTACTATAAGTTTTAATAGTTTATTTAAAAAAATAGCGTCAGGTTGTAGGACATATCATGGACTCTAAAGGAGTCCAATTCATAAACCAAAACAACCTGAACAAGTATAACAAAGTTAAAAGGTTTCCATAACAGACATAAATACTGTAGCAGAGATCACAACCCGGTTGGTAAACCCTATATATTTCGCCTGGTTAGGCTTCTTCAGGGGTGGTTGAGATCAGAGTTTGGATTCTGATAATAACATACAGAAAAAAGAAAGAAAATTAATGATTTATACACAGATATATTAAATATACATAAACAATAAATATATAAAGTCGCTCTGTCAGTGTATACCAACATAATGCCCACCTGCTGGTCCGTAGTGGATGTAAACAAACAACAGGGTGTATAATACCCTGATACCATCACCTTCCTGAAAAATCAGGCCAGATGGACACAAGTTGACAGCCAAAAGGATAACCTAGGCAGGAAAAAATGAGACACCGCTGCAGATGGGATTCACACAGTCCCCAACCATCGGAGAGGCAGGGGGCGGCACCCAGAAGCAAAGTGGCCAACTGTGGAGAAGAGTAGTAATGTCAATATCTATTGTAGAGTACATAAGGAAATATTTATTTAATAAAGAGTAAAGATAGAGTGTACACTCACAGTGCTCAGGTATACAGGTATAGCATCTGTGGAGGCTTATGCCTAGCTTGAGACCGGAGGCTAGTCAGATTTAGTGACAAGCTGATCCAAGAGTTGTGTCAAACAAAAAATATAGAAAAGAGAGAACGGTTAGAGATCAAGCAGGAAAAATAACTAAATAAAAAGAAAGAAAAAATATATGGAATAAATAGAAGAAAAACAAATAAAGTGAAACAGATAGTTTGCTTCTATATTACATTTAAAATAAAATCAATATAGTGATTATCAGCAAGAAGACTGTTCCATAGTAAAGAAAATCCAGAAAAGAAAGAAAAAAGAAAAAATAGTCGAGAAAAATAACAAGCCAAAAGACTTGGACACGCAAAAGGAATTTGTATAGTAAGCAGCTGGTAAGCATAATAGGGAGAGTACCTGGTTCGTCTGTCTTAGCAGCACAAGTTAACTCCACAGGAGTGCACAACACACTAACGCTCCACAGCCAGACACAGTCCAGATATACCCCTTGGCCCCTCCCACACGTCCGTGCGTCATAGGAGGCGCGGTCGGGCGTGAGCGGACACAGAGTGCCAGTGCACAGACACCCAAGCTGGTGCTGGACCGAAGGCCTACAATCCCCAGCAACCCCTGGGTTGGAAGGCGTGGACGGTCGAATAATCGGCCAATCACAACGCGCCGGGGGAGGGGCACCGCCGTGCAACGGAGCGGCTCGTAGACAAGGAGAGAAACCCAAGTCCAGGAGCCGGGAGTGGCCGAATCACCGATGGAAGGGGAGGGGAATCAGCAAGCAGGAGGGGGAAAGAAAGCACTGGCAAAAACGGGCTTACAAAGTAAAGCCCTTGGGTGTCCAGACGGAAGGGGACAAAAGGCGAAAAGACAAACGCAGCAGCATCATAAATCCTGCAGATGATATAGGAATGTCCAATAGGCAAAAAAATTGCAACTTGGTAAATAAAAAAGGATATGTCAAGGCCCGTACCTTAAAGGTGCAGGGTCATTGAAAAAAACCAACATGGATATAGGCAGGGTGGCAAAAGCACATATACAATAGCAGAGCGATTCACAACAAAGTTCATATAAATGGACAATACTCATATAGCAAAGAAATATAATTAAGGTCAAACATTTCTGGGGCAATCATATATATATAAATAGAATCCCATGCATATATATACATTAGCAAAATGCCAAAATAGCGGGGATAGTGGAAAGGGAGAAAAGGAAGAGAGGGGGGGAAAATAGGAGAGAGGGGGGGGGGGGGGGAAACAGAAGGCCAAGGAGAGGGGAAAGGAGGGAATTGGAACCAGATATCAAAGGGAAGGGAATGTGAAACAAAACAGACAAAGGATGCAGAATGACAAGCATCATATATTCCATGCTGGAACAACCCAGGCAGTCGCCTGATGAAGGCATGGCAAGCCCAAAGATGGAGCACAAAAAAAAAAAAAAAAAAAAGAAAAAAAAAAAAAAAAAAATGGGATTGGGACATACAGACTAGGTAGCCCTTACAGGAAAGATTTAAAGCTGATATATTCATTCAGTCCTGGGTAATGGGTGGCGTTTAAAGTTTGTATCCATTTAGTTTCAAGTTGCAGAAGACTGCGATCAATGCCCCCACCCCTAACGTGTGTGGGCACATGTTCCAGGGCAGTGAATTTAACCATATTAGGCTCAAAATTGTGCTCATGTCCCACATGCCTACTGATGGCAGTGGTGGACAGTTTTTTCCGTATGGGTGCAATATGATCCGATATCCGCTTGTGGAAAGGTCTCTTCGTCTTGCCTACGTAGAAGCACCCACACATGCATTTGGCCAGGTACACCACGCCGACGGTCTGGCATGTGACCCGATGCCGAATGGTGTTAGTACGTCCACCAGGCAACACGACTGTAGATCCACTCAGAATAAAAGGACACATGTGGCATCCTTTACATGAGAAGGTGCCATTAATTGTGTGTGAAGAGTTTTCTAAGGGATTATAATGACTCTGAACAAGTTTGTCCCGCAGAGATGATGCTCTGCGGTAGGTAACTTCCGGTCGATCCTTGATAAATTTGTTGACAGTGTTATCCGCCAATAATAATGGCCAATACCTATCCAAAATTTCCCTAAACTGTGTATGGCAAGCAGAATATTGAGTAAGCAAACGTATTGGTTGCAGGGAGTTAACCCTTCGGGGGGGAAAAATCAAGTCCCTGCGGTCGATACTCGCAGCTCGATTGTAAGCCTTCTTCAGGATATTGTGACTGTAACCCCTATCCTTCAAACGACAGTATAGGTTTCTAGCAGCTATTTCATAATCATTCTTGAGGACACAATTCCTCTTTAGTCTAATATATTGGCTGTAGGGTATACTTTTTACAAGCGACTGCGGGTGGCCACTAGAGGCATGCAGAATAGTATTACCTGCAGAAGGCTTACGAAAGAGAGAGGAGTAGACAGTTCCATCAGATCCAATGAAGATGGTAAGATCGAGAAAATTGATCGATTTAAGACTGCATTCCATGGTGAACTTGAGATTAAAGGTATTTTTGGCCAGTCTCTTCATAAATAAGTCAAGTTCCGCTCTGCCACCAGACCACAATAGCAGAACGTCATCGATGTATCTGTACCACGAGATGACGTGGCACAGATACATCGAGGATTCTTCATCAGAAAAAAGTTCCTTCTCCCACCCCCCCAGGTACAGGTTGGCATACGATGGGGCACATTTAGTCCCCATCGCAACCCCCTGCACCTGGAGGAAGTGGGAGAGTCCAAACATGAACACATTTCTGGTGAGAATGAACTTTAATATATCCAAAATAAATACGTTGTAAGGCTCTGCCTGATCGCCTCTATCCTTGAGGATTTTACCCACAACTTCAATGCCCCTATCGTGTGGGATTGCGTTATAAAGGCTTTCAATATCGATAGCAACCAGCCAGGTATTGGGTGGGACTGATATGCCATCGATAGTTTGCAAAAGGTCAATCGTGTCCTTGATGTACGAGGACAGGGCGGTAACATGCGGGCGAAGGTAATTGTCAACCAGGGAGCTGGCATTCTCTGTTAGTCCTGCACAACCCGATACTATGGGTCTCCCTGGTGGGCATTTTAAGGATTTGTGAATCTTTGGTAGGGCGTACATAGTAGGAACCTTAGGTTCCTGAATGTTCAAAAAGTTCCACGTATCCTTATCAATCAGGCCCTGATGGTAGGCCTGAGTGATAAGGGCGTAGTATTCATTATTAAAGCTTAGAATTACCGACTGAGGTATTGGGCGGTACCAATCCTCGTTTTCAAGGATCTTTAAACACATGCGTTCGTAGTCCTTTATGTTCATGACTACTACGTTGCCCCCTTTGTCAGAGGGTTTAATTATTATGGAGCGATTGTCCTGAAGATTTCTGAGAGCTTGTCGTTGATTGAAAGTGAGGTTTGAAGAGTGACCTCTGGGGCACAAATTCCCAAAATGGGTGGTACCAAGGGGGAATCGTCATCCACATGTCCCTCCTCCCATAGTTCCATCAGAGTCTCGATGGCCTGTATCTCATCGGCATCATTTTTAAGTTGTTCAAAGTTTCTATTATCTGATTCAGTAGATGGTTTGTCATAGATAACCTTGAACATTAATTTCCGGGCAAAGAGATGAATGTCTTTAATCATTTGAAATTTATCCCCCCCGATGGATGGACAGAAGGTCAGTCCAAGCTTGAGGACATCAATCTCATGTCCACTCAATGAAGTGGATGATAGATTGATGACCTCAAGATCCAAAGAGGGCGTACTCACTTCGTCGAGGGTATCGGGGTGGATGATAGTTCCATCTGTTTGCCTAAAAAAATTGGTGCAATTTTGGGATCTATACTTGCCGAGCAAGTTTCTGCTTGCACCGTTATAGTCCCGCCATTGTTCGACTTTCCCGTAGGTAAAAACATAGTTAGTTGTAAAGGGTTCATCCGCGGGGGTCCCGGAGAAGACAAGATGTCCTGATGCTGGCATGCAGTGTCCTGGTCCGCACTGCAGCGGCGATGGGAACCAAAAGCGCCCTCGGAACTGAAGTGCGCGGTACAGGTCTCCACTGTGTGCTGCTGTTGCTGCCGACTTCACATCCGGGCGCGGGAGGTGCACGCGTTCGAGGCTTTCAAGTCTCTTCTTCAGGCATAGTGGTGGCCATCTTTCCGGAGCGCAATATAAATGAAGGAAAGACCGCCCTGAGTACTCCAATTGGCCAGATCTTAATTACGGAACATCTAATGCCCCCCACGAGACTTATATACAGAAATACAGTTAAAAAATGGAATAAAATACATTTATATAAAAATATCAATTAATTAAAACATCAAGCAGCGGGGGTTTGCCTGAATAATCATAAAGATGAAGGCTCTATAGGCATACGGTAATAATGTCTAATAAAATCAACTCAATGGCAAATGAATATTCCCAAAAAAGGGTTATGGGTAGATAATGTAATGTAATAATAAACAAAAGAAAAAACATAAGAGAAAACAAAATTGCTGCACAAAAAACTACCGCTGTATTAACCTCCCTCATACACGCAGCATATAGAGGTATGACACATATACTGCCTGAATAAGGACTACATATAGTAATTTATATATATATAGGAAGAAAAAATTACTAAGAAATATTAAAATAACTAAGAAATATTAAAATCTTATTAAACCTCAATATCTAAAGATTTTTTTAAAAATATTATTCAAAAATATTAAAAAATGTATATTTTACAAAAAACATTTCCAATATATTAAATAATATGTGTTGTTAAAAATAGGGGGGAAGGGGGGGGGGGGAGGGGGAAAAGGAACTATGGCGTTGACGTCGCCTATAGTCACTGTTAAGACCATATCTGAATCAAGTATATTCTGATGGACTGTATATATTATCAGCTATATTATATAGAACTATAATCACACTCTAGATTATAAAGTATAAGAATAGAGGCATAAATACATATGCAATACAACTATCCTATACCAAGGGACTATTGTATCTTGTTTCAATCACAAAATACAGAGGGATGGGAAAAATGTGTTCGTATTATACTACCCCAGCAAGATATATTCATAATAGAATATTAATCTCTATACCCTCGTTTAGGCCTCCGGGCGAAAGGCTATCGAGGGTAAATATCCAAAAATTCTCCCTCTCACATAGACGTCTATGTGAGAGGGAGAATTTTTGGATATTTACCCTCGATAGCCTTTCGCCCGGAGGCCTAAACGAGGGTATAGAGATTAATATTCTATTATGAATATATCTTGCTGGGGTAGTATAATACGAACACATTTTTCCCATCCCTCTGTATTTTGTGATTGAAACAAGATACAATAGTCCCTTGGTATAGGATAGTTGTATTGCATATGTATTTATGCCTCTATTCTTATACTTTATAATCTAGAGTGTGATTATAGTTCTATATAATATAGCTGATAATATATACAGTCCATCAGAATATACTTGATTCAGATATGGTCTTAACAGTGACTATAGGCGACGTCAACGCCATAGTTCCTTTTCCCCCTCCCCCCCCCCCCTTCCCCCCTATTTTTAACAACACATATTATTTAATATATTGGAAATGTTTTTTGTAAAATATACATTTTTTAATATTTTTGAATAATATTTTTAAAAAAATCTTTAGATATTGAGGTTTAATAAGATTTTAATATTTCTTAGTTATTTTAATATTTCTTAGTAATTTTTTCTTCCTATATATATATAAATTACTATATGTAGTCCTTATTCAGGCAGTATATGTGTCATACCTCTATATGCTGCGTGTATGAGGGAGGTTAATACAGCGGTAGTTTTTTGTGCAGCAATTTTGTTTTCTCTTATGTTTTTTCTTTTGTTTATTATTACATTACATTATCTACCCATAACCCTTTTTTGGGAATATTCATTTGCCATTGAGTTGATTTTATTAGACATTATTACCGTATGCCTATAGAGCCTCCATCTTTATGATTATTCAGGCAAACCCCCGCTGCTTGATGTTTTAATTAATTGATATTTTTATATAAATGTATTTTATTCCATTTTTTAACTGTATTTCTGTATATAAGTCTCGTGGGGGGCATTAGATGTTCCGTAATTAAGATCTGGCCAATTGGAGTACTCAGGGCGGTCTTTCCTTCATTTATATTGCGCTCCGGAAAGATGGCCACCACTATGCCTGAAGAAGAGACTTGAAAGCCTCGAACGCGTGCACCTCCCGCGCCCGGATGTGAAGTCGGCAGCAACAGCAGCACACAGTGGAGACCTGTACCGCGCACTTCAGTTCCGAGGGCGCTTTTGGTTCCCATCGCCGCTGCAGTGCGGACCAGGACACTGCATGCCAGCATCAGGACATCTCGTCTTCTCCGGGACCCCCGCGGATGAACCCTTTACAACTAACTATGTTTTTACCTACATCAGACATGTGAGTAGGTGATTTATATGTTTCAATACATTTCCAATATTAAATACACTTGCTACGCTCAGAAGGCGCTGCTTTGTGTCTCCTTTCTTGTTGTTTAACAGATTGCTTCATCTGTCAGCTGGCAGCCGTCTAAGCAAGGCATCGTTTGGCTATTTAGTGCTGTGGACATTTTATTGATGGACTATAGTAATTCCATATGAGCACTATATTTTTCACTGTTTGACACTCACAAAATTAGTTTGGAGTTCTACTGTTCCCACCTTTTACCCTTTGTTTATCGTCTACAGAGATATCTATAGGGAGTGCGCTTGATACTATGTTTTTTTGTGTTGTTACTGTGAGATACACACCCTTTAGATACTTTTCTTCTATTGTGCTATTCAAAAAACATTAATTTAGGGAAAAAAAAACATTTTTTGCAGTGTTTCCTCCAGTGTTTGCAGTGTTTCCTCCATATCTGTACGTGTGAGATAAACACTATAGATACTGTTCTTCTATTTTGCTATTCAAAAAACACCCATTTAGGGCAAAAAAATATTTTTTGCAGTGTTTCTTCCAGTGTTTGCAGTGTTTCCTTCAGTGTTTGCAGTGTTTCCTTCGTATCTGTACGTGTGAGATAAACACTATTAGCCAGATTCAGAAAAACTTACGACGGCGTATCAGTCCGAATGCGCGCCGTCGTATCTTTAAGCGTATTCTCAAACTGAGATATGCTTCTTAGTTGCTAAGATACGACGGCGTAAGTCTCCTACGCCGTCGTATCTTAGCTGCATATTTACGCTGGCCGCTAGGGGCGTGTACATGGATTTATGCCTAGAATATGTAAATTAGTAAGATACGCCGATTCACGAACGTACTTCCGCCCGATATGCTGTTTACATAAGGCGTTTTTCCGGCGTAAAGATAAACCACCAAAAAGATGGCGCAGCCCATGCAAGGTATGGACGACAGAACAGCCATCGTATTTTACGTTGTTTGCGTAAGCGTTCGTGAATGGGGCTGGGCGTAGGGCGTCGAAAGCATTGAGTATTTCCGACGTGATTCTGAGAATGCGCCGTACAAACGGCCCTCATTTACATGGGGGTCACAGGTAATTTACATGGAACACGCCCCCTACCTGCCTATTTGAATTAGGCGGGGTTGCGCCGGGCCATTTGCGATACGCCGACGTAACTTAGGAGGCAAGTGCTTTGTGAATACAGTACTTGCCTCACTATGTTACGTCGGCGTAGTGCAAATGGCATGCGCTACTCCGGCATAAAGATACGTGCCTCTATGTGAATCTGGCCATATAGCTACTGTTCTTCTATTTTGCTATTCAAAAAACACCCATTTAGGGCAAAAAAATATATTTTGCAGTGTTTCTTCCAGTATTTGCAGTGTTTCCTACATATCTGTACATGTGAGATAAACACTTTAGATATTGTTCTTCTATTTTGCTATTCAAAAAACACCCATTTGGGGCAAAAATAATTATTTTGCAGTGTTTCCTCCAGTGTTTGCAGTGTTTCCTTCAGTGTTTGCAGTGTTTCCTCCATATCTGTATGTGTGAGATAAACACTTTAGCTACTGTTCTTCTATTTTGTTATTCAAAAAACACCCATTTAGGGCAAAAAAATATTTTTTTTCAGTGTTTCCTCCAGTGTTTGCAGTGTTTCCTCCATATCTGTACGTGTGAGATAAACACCATAGATACTGTTCTTCTATTTTGCTATTCAAAAAACACCCATTTAGGGCAAAAAAATATTTTTTTGCAGTGTTTTCTCCAGTGTTTCCTCCATACTGTATCTGTACGTGTGAGATAAACACTTTAGATACTGTTCTTCTATTGTGCTACTCAAAAAACACCCATTTTGGGCAAATTTTTTTGGTGCATCTCCTGCATATCTGTACGTGTGAGATACACACTTTAGATACTATTGTGCTATTCAAAAAAAAAAATATTTAGGGCAAATAATTTTTTTTGGTGCGTTTCCTGCATATCTGTACGTGTGAGATAAACCCTTTAGATACTGTTCTTCTGTTGTGCTATTCAAAAAACACCCATTTAGAGCAAAATCCTACATTTGAGAAATATGAGGAGAATGTCAAATAGGGGACGTGGCCCCAGTCGTGGTGCTGCTGGTGGAGCTCCTGTTGCAGGGAGAGGACGAGGTCGATCTGTGCCAGCTACACGCACAAGTGAAACACCTTCCTCAGGTGCGAGTAGGCGACAGAGCCTGCAGCGGTATTTGGTCGGGCCTAATCCGGCTCTACGAATGTTGAGGCCAGGAGCAGAACAGGCGGTAGTAGATTGGGTTGCTGACAGTGCCTCCAGTTCCTTCACATTGTCTCCCAACCAGTCTTGTGCTGAAAGATCAGAGTTGGCACCTGCAGCCAATGTCCATCAGTCTTTCACCTCACCCCCTTGCAAATCAGCCAAGCAGTCTGAGCCCCAAATCATGCAGCAGTCTCTTATGCTTTTTGATGACTCTGTTAGCATGGTTTCCCAGGGCCATCCACCTAGCCCTGCCCCAGAAGTGGAAGAGATTGAGTGCACCGATGCCCAACCACTTATGCTTCAAGATGAGTACATGGGGGGACCATCACAGCACCTCCCGGATGATGAAGAAACACAGTTGCCAACTGCTACTGTTTTCGCAATTGTGCAGACCGACAAGGAGGGCAGTGGTAAAGACTGGGTGGAAGATGAGGTGGAGGACGATAAGGTCCTCGACCCCACATGGAATCAACGTCATGCAGGTGACCTGTATAGTTCGGAGGAAGAGGCGGTGGTCACACAGAGCAACCAGCACAGCAGAAGAGGGAGCAGGGTGCAAAAGCGGAGCGTCCGTCCCCTAGACAGTACGCCTGCTACTGCCCAACGCAGCAAGGGACCAAGCACACCAAAGCTAGGTCCAAGGAGTTCCTAGCGTGGCAGTTCTTCACACAATGTGCTGATGACAAGACATGCGCGGTTTGCACGCTGTGCAATCAGAGCCTGAAGCGAGGCATAAACGTTCTCAACCTGAGCACAACCTGCATGACCAGGCATCTAAGTGCAAAGCACGAGCTGCAGTGGAGTAGACACCTCAAAAACCAAGAAAGGTCTCTGGCTGCTCCTGCTTCCTCTTCTGCTTCAGTCTCGGCCTCTTCATCCACCTGCCACCCCGCAATCAGAGAATCGGCAAGCAACACTACCACCTGGGTCACCAAACATCTCCACAATGTCCCATGGAAGCGTTCAGCTCTCTATCTCCCAAACACTGGAGCGGAAGAGGAAGTACCCCCCTACCCACCCGCGATCCCTGGCCCTGAATGCCAGCATTTCAAAATTCCTGGCCTTTGAAATGCTGTCATTCCGTCTGGTGGAGACGCAGAGTTTTAAAAGCCTGATGGCATTGGCTGTCCCACAGTACGTCGTGCCCAGCTGCCACTACTTTTCCAGGCGAGCCATTCCTTTCCCTGCACAACCAAGTGGGGGACAAAATCAGGTGTGCACTGCGCAATGCCATCTGTGGCAAGGTCCACCTAACTACGTATACGTGGACCAGTAAGCACGGTCAGGGACGTTATATCTCCCTAACAGCACACTGGGCAAATGCAGTGGTGGCTGGGCCTGAGGAATCGGGATCCTTTCCAAGGCTTTCAGGGCAGTCATTCACAAGTGGCTCTGAGGGTAGGTTCCTGCACCAACAAATGGCAGGTACACGATTGTCCAGCAAGGGCACAGTTCTGGAGGATGACAAGGTGGAGGAAGAGGAGGAGGAGATGGAGGAGGAGGAACCATGTTCACAGCAGGGTGGCACCCAGACCAGCTCATGGCCATCACTGGTGCGTGGCTGGGGGGATACAGAGGACACAGACGGTACACCTCCCACAGAGGACAGCTTTTCGTTGCCTCTGGGCAGCCTGGCACACATGAGCGATTACATGCTGCAGTGTCTCCGCAATGACCGCCGTGTTTCCCACATTTTAACAGGTGCTGATTACTGGGTGGCCACGCTGCTGGATCCCCGTTACAAGGACAATGCACCATCCTTAATTCCCTCACTGGAGCGTGATCGCAAGATGCGCGAATACAAGCGCACGCTGGTAGACGCACTGCTAGTGGAGTTCCCACCTGACAGCGGGGGCACAGTGGAAGCACAAGGCGAAGGCAGAGGAGGAGGAAGAGGTTGCCAACGCAGCCGGGGCACCGCCAGCACCTCAGAAGGCAGGGTTAGCAAGGCCGAAATTTGGAAAAGCTTAGTCAGCACGCCACAACAACCAGCACCACCAGCTGATATGGAACGTTTTAGCAGGAGGCAGCATTTCACCAACATGGTGGAGCAGTATGTGTGCACACGCCTACACGTACTGAATGACGGGTCAGCCCCCTTAAACTTCTGGGTCTCCAAATTGGGCACATGGCCTGAGCTTGACCTTTACGCCTTGGAGGTGCTGGCCTGCCCTGCAGCCAATGTATTATCTGAACGTGTATTTAGCACGGCAGGGGGCGTTATCACAGACAAGTGCAGCCGCCTGTTCAGAGACAATGTAGACAAGCTCACGTTCATTAAAATGAACCAGGCATGGATCCCACAGGACTTGTCCGTACCTTGTGCAGAATAGACACGTATACCGGCCTTACACAGCCATTCTTGTATTTCTGATCTTTCTCACTCTTTTGGGGTGTACCCTAATTTAAAAAAATAAATAAATTAAAAACAAAAACCTGTGTTGGCTACCTCGTCCTCCTCCACCGCCGCTTTCACCTACACCGCCACATCCACCGCCACCTCAACCTCCTACTCCATATGGACCTCGTCCTCCTAGGTCAATATATATATATATATATATATATATATATATATATATATATATATATATATTTAGGTATTTTATGTTATTTTAAGTTATTTCCCATCCACATTTGTTTGCAGAGTACTTGCCATGCTCTTACCAACATTTTGATGCCATTTGCAGCCCTCTAGCCCTTTCCATTACTGTTTTAGAGACATTTTAGTACTCAAAAGTTTGGGTCCCCATTGACTTCAATGGGGTTCGGGTTCAAGGTCAAGTTCGGGTCCCGAACCCAGACTTTTTTCCTAAGTTCGGCCGAACCCGTCGAACCCGAACATCCAGGTGTCCGCTCAACTCTGTTTTATACAAGAAAAGTTTTTGTATGCTATTTGATATAGAAAGGTCAACAAGAGAATGCGCATGCTTGATATTGATGTATAGATCAACAACATACATTTATGTAGATACAGATGGTAACACAAAGAACACCAGATTTGCCTCTGTCTCAGGTAATACTTTGTTTCTACTATTAAAGTTGATAGCCTTATTATTAATTCCATACAGATTTTGTTATTTGCCCCACCCTGGGCCTTGTGGTTCTTCGCCTCTACCACATAACCATCACTGCTCTCTAATACCAACTGAATGGGTCGTAGGGTGATTTCTCACAATGCCCAGGGCATTAATTCACCTCACAAATGAAAGAAGGCTTTTCGCCATTGCAAAAGATTGGGAGCTGATATAATTTTGATGCAGGAAACTCATTTTGCAACAGATAAACACCCCAAATTTTTCGACAAAAGTTACAGCTAATTCTATTGCACTACATACAACACAAAATCCAGAGGTGCTGCAATTTTTATTAGGAACTCTGTAGTTTTCGATGTTCAGAATGTCTTTAACCACTTGCCTACTGTGCACCTACACCCCCTTCCTGCCCAGACGAAATTTTAGCTTCCGGCACTGCGTCGCTTTAACTGACAATTGCACGGTCGTGCGACGTGGCTCCCAAACAAAATTGACGTCCTTTCTTTCCCACAAATAGAACTTTCTTTTGGTGGTATTTGATCGCCTCTGCGGTTTTTATTTTTTGGGCTATAAACAAAAAAAAAAGCGTAAATTTTGAAAAAAAACACAATGGCCCAGATTCACGTAGATCAGCGCAAAAATGTGCGGGCGTAACGTATCTCATTTACGTTACGGCGCCGCAAGTTTTTCAGGCAAGTGCTTTATTCACAAAGCACTTGCCTGTAAAGTTGCGGTGGCGTAGCGTAAATTACGCGGCGGAATTCAAATTCGGCGTGTAGGGGGCGTGTATCATTTAAATGAAGCGCGTCCCCGCGCCGAACGAACTGCGCATGCGCCGTCCCTAAAATATCCCAGTGTGCATTGCTCCAAATGACGTCGCAAGGACGTCATTGGTTTCGACGTGAACATAAATGACGTCCAGCCCATTCACGGACGACTTATGCAAACAACGTAACTTTTTAAAATTGTTGTGCCGCACTTAGGCCACCATATAGCAGGGGCAACATTATGCCGGGAAAAGCCTAACGTAAACGTCGTAACTTTACTGCGTCGGCCGCATGTACGTTCGGGAATTCGCGTATCTAGCTAATTTGCATACTCAACGCGGAAATCAACGGAAGCGCCACCTAGCGGGCAAAAAAAAAATTGCAGTTACGATCCAACGGCGTAAGAGACTTACGCCTGTCGGATCTAATGGATTTCTATGCGTAACTGATCCTAAGAATCAGTCGCATAGATACGACGGGCCAGATTAGGACTTACGACGACGTACATGGCGCTGCGCCGTCGTAAGTCCTTTAAGAATCTGGGCCAATATTTTTTGCTTTTTGCTATAATAAATATCCCATTTAAAAAAAAATTGTATCTCAGTTTAGGCCGATAAGTATTCTTCTACATATTTTTGGAAAAAAAAAATCGCAATAACCGTATAGTGACTGGTTTGCGCAAAAGTTATATTGCCTACAAAATAGGGGACAAAATTATGATTTTTTTTAATTTATTTTTTTACTAGGAATGGCGGCGATCTGCGATTTATTTTTGGGGACTGCGACATTATAGCGGACAAATCGGACATTTTAGACACATTTTTGGGACCATTCACATTTATACAGTGAACAGTGCTATAAATATGCATTGATTACTGTATAAATGTCACTGACAGGGAAGGGGTTAACCACTAGGGGGCGGGGAAGGGGTTAAATGTGTAGCCTTGGAGTGTTTTAACTGTAGGGGGAGGGGGGTGACTGGGGGAGGTGACCGATCTGTGTCCCTATGTACAAGGAACACAGCATCGGTCTCTACTCCCTGACAGGACGTGGAGCTCTGTGTTTACACACAGAGCTCCACGTCCCTGCTCAGTTACTCGCCATCGCGGCCGCCGGGCACGCGCATTGTGTTCCCAGTGACGCGGCGCGCGTGCCCCCTAGCGGCTTTAAATGACGTCCTGTCAGAACAATAGGGTATTCCGCCCTCCGTCATTTGACGGCGTGTGGTACCCTAGTGGTTAAAGACCCAGACAGTCATTATTTAATTTTAAAAGGCTCAATTAAGGGGTCGTTCTGTCACTATTGCCTCACTATATGCTCCCAATGATGCACAGTTGATTTTTTTTTTGTAATTTTTTGACACTTTAGACAAATATCACTCCACACATCTAATAGTGGGTGGTGACTTCAACCTAGCTGCTCACTCAGCATTAGACAGGAGAAAAGTTGTCCCATCCTCCAAATCCTTCCCCAAATCTTTGAATAAATCACTATACAGTCATCAATTAGTAGACTCTTGGAGAGCCCACAACATAGGAATCAAATCCTACACATTCTCCTCTCACCCACACAATAGCTTTGCTCGTCTTAATTACATTTTCTGCACCCCAGTCCTACTTGCCAATTCCTCTAAAACAGATATTCACACATGTCCTTGGTCTGATCACCACATAGGGGTATATTTACTAAAGGCAAATCCACTTTGCACTACACGTGCACTTGGAAGTGCAGTCGCTGTAGATCTGAAGGGGACATGAAAAGAAAAAAAAAAAGCATTTTTGCTTGTACATGATTGGATGATAAAATCAGCAGAACTTCCCCTCATTTCAGATCTTCCCCTCAGATCTACAACGACTGCATTTCCAAGTGCACTTGTAGTGCAAAATGGATTTGCCTTCAGTAAATCAACCCCATAGTCTCTTTCGACACCTCACACATAGGTCTAGCAAACAATACACACTCATGGCAAATTAACAAATCCTTACTCACTGATCCATCAAGCAACCAACAAATCCTATCTCACCTGGAACAATATTTTGCACATAATGTTTCATCTGATATGTCACCAACAACTATATGGATGGCTCACAAAGTGGTTATGAGAGATCACCTGATAAATATAGCCTCTATTAAAAACAAATCCAAACTGGCTGATATTAGGTCCCTCACAAAAGAACTAGATCACTTATATCACAGAAATAACCAAAACCTAGTGACCTCCTAAAACAGATTCAAGAGAAACGCACGGCCTTGGATGCATCATTAACATGAGACACTGAAAAAGCCCTCAGATGGTCTAAAGCAAGATTCCTACTAAACAGCAACTCATATTCCACTTTGTTCGCTAGAAAACTTAATCAATCTACAAAACCACTAGACATGTGCACAACAAAAAAAATCGTTTTTTTTTTTGTTTCGTTTCGTCTCGTTCCGAAGATTCGTAAGACGCAAGTTTTTCTATTTTCCTATTCGGACCCGTTCGTATTTCGTAAGACGCAAGTTTTCCTATTCGGGCCCGTTCGTATTTTCGTAACAGTTTTATTTTCGTTTATACTGAATGATTCGTAATTCTGTCTAATTTATTTTCGTTGATTCGAAATTCGTAATTTTGTTAGATAATAATTTTCGTTTAATGGATTTGTAATTTTGTACTTTCGTAAATACATCGCAACACGCGGCTAATCCATATTAAGATAGACTTTCTCTTAAGCCCCGTACACACGGTCAGACTTTTTTCCAACAAACTTCAAAATGAGCGTTTTCCAAAAAATCCGACCGTGTGTACGCTCCATCGGACAAACTTTTTCGGTTTCAACTCCCTTCGGACAAAAATCCACGGAAAAGTTCTTTTGAAGTCTGATCGTGTGTACGAGGCTTTACACTGTCCAATGTGACTCAGCACAAAAGAGATAAGCTGATTGGCTAAGATATTAACCACTTAAGCCCCGGACCAATACGCTGTCCAAAGACCCAAGGTGTTTTTACAATTTGGCAATGCGCTGCTTTAACTGGTAATTGCGCGGTCATGCAATGTTGTACCGAAACGAAACTTGCGTCCTTTTCTTCCCACAAATAGAGCTTTCTTTTGATGGTATTTGATTGCCTGTGCGATTTTTATTTTGTGCGATATAAACGCAAAAAGACCGTAAATTTTGAAAAAAAATGATTTTTCTTATAACAAAAAGTAAAAAATATCGAATAAACTAAATTTTAGTCAAACATTTAGGCCAAAATGTATTCAGCCACATGTCTTTAGTAAAAAAAATCGCAATAAGCGTATATTTATTGGTTTTCGCAAAAGTTATAGCGTCTACAAACTAGGGTACGTTTTCTGGAATTTACACAGCTTTTATTTTATGACTGCCTATCTCATTTCTTGAGGTGCTAAAATGGCAGGGCAGTACTAAACCCCCCTAAATGACCCCATTTTGGAAAGTAGACACCCCAAGGAAACTGCTGAGAGGCATGTTGAGTCCATTGAATATTTTTTTTTTTGTCCCAAGTGATTGAATAATGACGAAAAAAAAAAAAAAAAAAAATGTTTACAAAAAGTTGTCACTAAATGATATATTGCTCACACATGCCATGGTTATATGTGGAATTGCACCCCAAAATACATTCTGCTGCTTCTCCTGAGTACGGGGATACCACATGTGAGGGACTTTTTGGGAGCCTAGCCGCATACGGGGCCCCAAAACCAAGCAACGCCGTCAGCATTTCTAAGGGCACAAATTTTTGATTTCACTCCTCACTACCTATCAAGGTTTCGAAGGCCATAAAATGCCAAAATAGCAAAAAAAATAAACAAATGACCCCATTTTGGAAAGTAGACACCCCAAGCTATTTGCTGAGAGGCATGTCGAGTCCATGGAATATTTTATATTTTGACACAAGTTGCGGGAATATGACAAACTGATTTTTTTTTGCACAAAGTTGTCACTAAATGATATATTTATCGCACATGCCATAGTTATATGTGGAATTGCACCCCAAAATACATTCTGCTGCTTCTCCTGAGTACGGGGATACCACATGTGTGGGACTTTTTGTGAGCCTAGCCGCATACGGGGCCCCGAAAACAAAGCACCGCCTTCAAGATTTCTAAGGGCATAAATTTTTGATTTCACTCCTCACTACCTATCACTACCTATCACAGTTTTGAAGGCCATAAAATGCCAAGATGTCACACAACCCCCCCAAATGACCCCATTTTGGAAAGAAGACACCCCAAGCTATTTGCTGAGAGGCATGTTGAGTCCATGGAATATTTAATTTTATGGCCCCAAGTGATTGAATAATGACCAAAAAAAATAAATTTTTTTTTTAAACAAAACGTTGTCACTAAATGATATATTTCTCACATATGCCATGGGCATATGTGGAATTACACCCCAAAATACATTCTGCTGCTTCTCCTGAGTACGGGGATACCACATGTGTGGGACTTTTTGGGAGCCTAGCCGCGTACGGGACCCCGAAAACCAAGCACCGCCTTCAAGATTTCTAAGGGCATACATTTTTGATTTCACTCCTCACTACCTATCACAGTTTCGAAGGCCATAAAATGCCAAAACAGCACAAAACCCCCCCAAATGACCCCATTTTGGAAAGTAGACACCCCAAGCTATTTGCTGAGAGGGATGTTGAGTCCATGGAATATTTAATTTTCCTGACTGACTCCATGGCAGCCTACGTGTGGGTTAATCCCGCCTCCTCTCCAATGTGATAGGACCCCATACCCATAAAAGTTAACTCACCAGTAGCACCAGTGTTCCTTTTTTTTCCTCCTCCATGAATTTAGAAACTTCTCAGGACAGGAATAGGATGGCACACCTGAGCGGTGCAGCTCGGATCCCAGCCATGGGCGGGTGGAGAGCTTTTGCAGCAACCCTTTGGGCGTTTGCTATGTGTGCTGAAGACGTCTCATCACGGCTGGCAAGGTCCTATTCTCTCATGGCAGTCGCCTATTTGTATTATTTGTTGTCTTTCTGTGTCTGTTTTTTGTCCCCATGGCGGCTGGAGCGCTTCTGCGTTCCAGCTCGCACTTTGCTTCCTGGTCACGAGCGCCAGTACCCCGCGCATGCGCTGTGCCCACTCTCAGAGCGAGGCCTGGTTTCGCGCATGCGCAGTCTGTCGAATCTGCGGCGGCCGCGCACGCGCCGTCGCATCGATTGTACCGCGCAGGCGCGCGGACGACAGGTGACGTCACCGGCGGGTGATTTAAAAAGCGGCTGCTCGCCTATGCACATTGGGATGTTCCCTGATCAGGCGTGCAGCTGCAAAGAGCGATACTCTTCTTTGCCAGGTCAGTGAGCAGGGCTCCCCCTGCTGTATTAGCCTTTCATGTTGTACTAGCATATAGTATTGCTTCTCATCTGTGCAAGCGATTTTAAAATGTTGGTCATTCAAATTATTTAATGTATTAATAATTTATTTATTTATTCATTTGTGTAAAAAAAAAAAAAAAAAAAAAATATATAATAATAACAGGTTTTTTAAAAAAAAAAAAAAAAAAAATCTTAAAGGGACAATGCATTTATCTTTCCATTATTTGACACTTTAGGTTTTCTTCCTTTTCGGATCCGTATCGCTGTTTTACGCAGGTCCTAAGTCATGGACCAGTCACCGTCTACAGGTGGCCAGCCCTCACGCACAAGGTATGTGCAGGATAAGGGCGGGGCTAGGGGTGGAAGTCACAGTCAATATGTGTTGTCTGACAATTTTCCTCCCTATGTGTCTCTCTTTAAAGCCCTCCTGATCCAGATCCTATCTCCGCAATCCAGTCCCATGACCTTGCCAGACCGCATCATTCTTCCAGATCAAAATCCAAAAGGAGTTCTCCATCTACATCTTCCCACCGGAGGAGACGCTCACATTCCTCCTCAAGACACCGCTCCCACCGCCATGATAGTCGCTCTGATCGCAGAGCCTGCTGGGGATGTGACACTCATGTCCCGGAGGGCAAGTCACTGTGCGACCGATGCTACGCCCATGCGGTCGGGGAAAAAGAGACTGAAGGTCATCGGATCGAGTCTCTGGTGGAACGTGTGGTTCAACGAACTCTAAAAGAGCATATGCCCCACACGCAGATTCAGACCAACACTGACGGGTCTGCTTCTCCAAACTTGGAGATCCTAGAGGATCCAGGTCCTTCCCGGCCTCAAGCCTCCACTCCGGCTTCTCCTCAAGGTGACCTAGAGAGTGACGAAGAAGGCTTAGAATTTGACTTCGCGCAGGTGACGCCACTCGTCAAAGCGATTAAAGAGGCTCTCTTATGGGAAGAACAACCCGCTTCTCCAGCCAAGCAGAAAAAATATTTTAAACGCTTGGGGAAAGAACGCCCTACGTTCCCGTTCTTGACTGAACTAAAGGGTATTTTTGAAGAGGAATGGAGCAAGGTGGACAAGAAATCTTCCATGGCTAACAAAGCCTCAAAACTCTATCCCTTCAAACAGGAAGAGGTCAAACACTTGGAGAATGTTCCTCTAGTAGATGCGGCAGTAACGAGACTTGCTAAACACGTCACTTTACCTATTGCTGACTCCGTCTCTTTCAAAGATGGCCTGGACAGAAGAATGGACCAGGACCTCAGAAGAATTTATGGCCTTGCGGGCACAGCCTGCAAACCGGCTCTAGCTTTAGCGGCATTATCAAAGGCCATGGAAGCCTGGACGGAAAACGTTGATTCTTTCCTCAAAGGCGTCTCTGAAGAACTAGCCAAGAACTCAGCCACGGCAGAGTTAAAACTGGCGGTCGCATTCCTGGGCGAAGCCTCCGTTGACTTAATCCGCCTGTTAGCCAGGATTATGCTTTCTTCTGTGACCGCGAAACGGGCCCTCTGGCTACGCCCCTGGGTTGCCGACCCATCATCGAAGCAGAATTGGTGCAAGATTCCTTTTGAAGGATCAACCCTGTTTGGCAACAAGCTAGATGATGCCATCTCCAAAGTCTCGGGCGGCAAGTCTGGTTTCCTTCCTCAGGACAAGCGCCAAACGGGAAGAAAAATGCCTCAATTTCGGCGATACAGCCCGGACCGCGCTAGGGAAGCTCGTGCTTACAGGCCTGGTGGAAACTACAGAAGGAATTGGAGCAGAGGTAGAGGCTCCTACCGGAAACCTACTCCAACTACTCAGGCGTCAACTGGACGCGACAAGGGGAAATCTTTTTGAGACAACGCCCGCCCAAGCGGATCGTGTGGGAGCTCGTCTACTCCTTTATCGGCACGTCTGGGCGGCCTCAATCAAGGACTTTTGGGTCATCAAGACCGTGACCTCAGGACACGCATGGTCCTTTTCCAGTCCTCCCTGTCCAAAGTTCATCTCCACCCTTCTTCCAGGGTCACTGGAGCAGAAACAGGTCCTTCTAGACTACATTCACCTCCTGAAGATTCAAGGAGCAGTGATACACGTCCCAAAAGACGAACAGTTTCTTGGGGTGTACTCCCCTCTCTTCTTAGTACAAAAGAAGAACGGTACCTGGCGCCCAGTCATAGACTTGACATATTTGAACAAATTTATAACACACAGAAAGTTCAAAATGGAAACTCTATCAACCATCCAACAAGCAGTACAGCCAGGCGACTGGATGATTTCCGTGGACCTAAAGGATGCCTATTTCCACGTCCCAGTAGCAGCAGAGCTGCACAAATACCTCAGGTTCTATGTCAACCAGGAACACCTCCAGTTCGTGTGCCTACCCTTCGGCCTAACAACATCCCCACGGGTCTTCACCAAAGTTCTTTTGGCTCTGGTAGCTCTCATCAGGCTGAAGAAGATTCGTCTGTATCATTATCTGGACGACCTCCTGGTCCTGTCCCAAGACAAGACCCTTCTCTTGGCACAGAGGGATCAGGTCATCGCGACCTTGTCCGAATTCGGGTGGCTCCTGAACCTGGCAAAAAGCCATCTGGAGCCAACTCAGTGTCTAACCTATCTAGGTGCTCAATTCGACACAGTAAGGAAGACCATCTCTCTACCAACAGAGAAAATTCCGGTAATTCAGGAGAGGATTTCCCGGGCCTTGAGTACTCGTCACCTAAGAGCTCATCAATGTTTGAAGATCATTGGGACAATGGTATCCACAACACCAATGGTAAAATGGGCGCTCTGGAGGCTACGTCCCTTCCAATCCGGCTTTCTCAGGCAGTGGAAATCAGGGAGCATGAATCAGCGGATCCACATTTCAACGTCAATGAGGGGCAGCCTCTTCTGGTGGCTTCAACCGAAGAATCTGCTGAATTGTCACTCCATCGCTCCAGTCTCGTGGGTCACAGTGACGACAGATGCCAGTGGCTCCGGTTGGGGGGCCCTGTGCGGCACAAGCATGGCGCAAGGCAGGTGGGACGCTCGCCTCCACAATCCAGGCTCGAACACCCTGGAGCTTCGTGCGGCCTGGTGTGCCCTACAGTCCTTTTCACAACTGCTGAAAGGAAGGTCAGTAATATTAAGGATGGACAACACCACAGCAGTATCATATGTCAAGAGACAAGGCGGGACTCGGAGCTCATCCCTTCTCCAGGAAGTAGAGCCCATTATGAAATGGGCCCAAGTGAACCTAGTCAACCTGACGGCGGTTTTTATTCCAGGTATTCAGAACTCCCAAGCGGATTTCCTATCACGAACTCAGGTGGACGTCAACGAATGGTCTCTCCACGATCAGTCCTTCCGTTGGATCTTGTCCCTGGGAGTCAATCCCCAAGTGGATCTCTTTGCTTCTCCGAACAATGCCAAATTGAAAAAATTCTACACAAGAGGTTACTGCAACCAGGCAATCGGGACGGATGCCCTAACGGATCGGTGGTGGTTTCAGAGGGCGTACGCCTTTCCCCCGATCCCAATAATTCTGAAATTCCTGAAGAGACTTCTTGCGGAAGAAGTAGAAATTACAATGGTGGCTCCATGCTGGCCGAACAGGCCATGGTTCCCTCTTCTGGTTCACCTGAGTCTTCAGGACCCAATTCTAATACCATGCAGACCAGACCTTCTCTCCCAGGGAACGCTCCTCCATCCCTGTCCGGCTCAAATGAAACTAGCGGTCTGGTTCTTGAAAGGGAAAGGTTAGAAACCCTTGGCTGCGCCTCTCGGGTGATCTCTACCCTTATGAGCTCAAGGAAAGGAAGCACAAATAAAGTGTACGGTAGAATATGGTCTAAGTTTGTGGAATTTTCTTTAACCGCGGGCAGTTCCTTCAAGAACCCAGAAATCCAAAACATCCTAAGCTTTCTTCAATCAGGACTAGACCTACCTCTGTCTGTAAGCTCACTAAGAGTTCAAATCTCAGCACTTTCAGCCTTTTCTGGAATTCCTTGGGCAACCCATCCACTAATCAAACAGTTTTTTCGTGGAGCCTCAAGATTGAGACCTCTGAGGAAGCCAAGATTCCCCAAATGGGATCTCCCGTTAGTACTTGACTTTTTGAATGGACTTAGTATGTCGGGGCCCTCCCCGTCCTCGTTGAAGAACTTTTCAGCCAAAGTAGCCTTTCTGGTAGCTATCACCTCGGCCAAGAGAGTGTCCGAGATCGGTTTTCTAGGTCACAAGGAGCCATTTCTCACCTTTTTTCCAGACAGAGTGGTTCTGATACCCATGCTGGGCTCCAAACCGAAGGTCTCGTCGGTTTTCCATGAGAATCAGGAAGTAGTTCTCCCTACCTTTAAAAACCCAGATTCTGATGAGACTCACCCTCTGGATATGGGCAAGATACTCACTGAATATCTGCAAGTTACATCTACATTCAGACGATCTGATCACCTGTTCATCCTGCATTCAGGCAAGAACAAAGGGAAGAAGGCATCTTCAAGAACAATCGCATCCTGGATTGTCCAGACGATACAACAGGCTTATTGTGCAAAGGGCTTGGCTCCTCCGCAGGCGGTAACAGCTCACTCCACGAGAGGGATGGCAGCTTCCTGGGCAGCAGCCCGTCATGTGGCGCCAGACGTTATTTGTAGAGCGGCCTCTTGGTCTTCTATAAACACCTTTATGTCCCATTACTGTGTTGAACCTGCAGCACTGTCTTCTGTAAATTTTGGTTTATCAGTCTTGTCGGCTGACGGGACAAATTAAATATATTTCTGTTCAGCATACCCACCCGTGTGTTTGGCTAGTTATTTCCCACACGTAGGCTGCCATGGAGTCAGTCAGGAAAAAGGAAAATTTATTATCATACTTACCGTAATTTTCCTTTCCTGATGGACTCCATGGCAGACGGAGTTCCCACCCTGAAATTATGGAGTCGGGATAGTTACGGAACACTGGTGCTACTGGTGAGTTAACTTTTATGGGTATGGGGTCCTATCACATTGGAGAGGAGGCGGGATTAACCCACACGTAGGCTGCCATGGAGTCCATCAGGAAAGGAAAATTACGGTAAGTATGATAATAAATTTTCCTTTTTTTTGCCCCAAGTCACTGAATAATGACCAAAAAAAAAAAATTACAAAACGTTGTCACTAAATGATATATTTCTCACACATGCCACGGTTATATGTGGAATTGCACCCCAAAATACATTCTGCTGCTTCTCCTGAGTACGGGGATACCACATGTGTGGGACTTTTTGGGAGCCTAGCCGCGTACGGGGCCCCGAAAACCAAGCACTGCCTTCAAGATTTGTGTGAGTGAAATCAAAAATTTATGTCCTTAGAAATCCTGAAGGCGGTGCTTGGTTTTCGGGGTCTCATACGCGGCTAGGCTCCCAAAAAGTCCCACACATGTGGTATCCCCGTACTCAGGAGAAGCAGCAGAATGTATTTTGGGGTGCAATTCCACATATAACCGTGGCATGTGTGAGAAATATATCATTTAGTGACAATGTTTTGTACATTTTTTTATTTTTATTTTTTTTGGTCATGATTCAATCACTTGGGGCAAAAAAATTAAATATTCCATGGACTCAACATGCCTCTCAGCAAATAGCTTGGGGTGTCTACTTTCCAAAATGGGGTCATTTGGGTTTTTTTTGTGCTATTTTGACATTTTATGGCCTTCGAAACTGTGATAGGTAGTGAGGAGTGAAATCAAAAATTTGCGCCCTTAGAAATGCTGAAGGCGGTGCTTGGTTTTCGGGGTCCCGTATGCGGCTAGGCTCCCAAAAAGTCCCAAACATGTGGTATCCCCGTACTCAGGAGAAGCAGCAGAATGTATTTTGGGGTGTAATTCCACATATGCCCATGGCATGTTTGAGCAATATATCATTTAGTGACAACTTTGCGCAAAAAATATATATATATATATATATATATATTTATATATCCCGCAACTTGGGTCAAAATCTAAAATATTCCATGGACTTGAGATGCCTCTCAGCAAATAGCTTGGGGTGTCTACTTTCCAAAATGGGGTAATTTGGGGGGGTTTTGAATTGTCCTGGCATTTTATGCACAACATTTAGAAGCTTATGTCACACATCACCCACTCTTCTAACCACTTGAAGAAAAAGCCCTTTCTGACACTGTTTGTTTACATAAAAACCTATTATTTTTTTGCAAGAAAGTTAAGTTGAACCCCCAAACATTATATATTTTTTTAAAGCAAAGGCCCTACAGATTAAAATGGTGGGTGTTGCAAAAAAAATTTCCACACAGTATTTGCGCAGCGTTTTTTCAAACGCATTTTTTGGGGAAAAAATACACTTTTTTTTATTTTAAAGCACTAAAACACACTATATTGCCCAAATTATTGATGAAATTAAAATTATGATCTTAGGCCGAGTACGTGGATACCAAACACGACATACTTTAAAATTGCGCACAAACGCGCAGTGGCGACAAACTACATACATTTTTAAAAGCCTTTAAAAGCCTTTACAGGTTACCAAATTAGATTTACAGAGTAGGTCTACTGCTAAAATTACTGTCCTTGATCTGCCCTTCGCGGTGATACCTCACATGCATGGTGCAATTGCTGTTTACATATGACTCCAGACCGACGCTTGCGTTCGCCTTTGCGCAAGAGCAGGGGGGGACAGGGATGCTTTTTTTTTTTTTTTTTTTTTTTATATATTTATTTCGCTTTTTCTATTTTATTTGTTAACTGTTCCTTCCATTTTTTTTTTTTTTACCATTTTTATTGTTATCTCAGGGAATGTAAATATCCCTTATGATAGCAATAGTTAGTGACAGGTACTCTTTTTTTTTTTAAATGGGGTCTAATAGACCCTAGATCTTTCCTCTGCCCTCAAAGCATCTGACCACACCAAGATCGGTGTGATAAAATGCTTTCCCATATTCTCAATGGCGCCGTTTATATCCGGGGGGGGACATTCCCTCCCACTGAATGTAGAAGCAGTCTAGAGGCTAATTAGCCGCTAGGACTGCTTTTACATGAAAGCCGACCGCTGGCTGAAAAGAATGATACCAAGATGATGCCTAAACCCGCAGGCATCATTCTGGTATAACCATTCAAAGTCCAGCAACATACCAGTACGTTGATGGTTCTTGTTGGACATGTATTGTAATCTTTTTTTTTCCATGCAGCCTGTTGGCTGAACGAAAAAAAGATTGATCGGTGGGTATGCCCACCATTAGAATACCTCCCTTCATCCACCCACTTCTAATGATGGGCATACCTGCACCATTTATATATGCCGAAGCATGGGGGCATCCTCCCGCAAAAAAGTTATGCCGCGTACGGTCGGACTTTTCTATGCCGCGTACACACGGTCGGACTTTTCTATGCCGTGTACACATGGTCAGACTTTTCCACGGGAAAGCCTCCGTAGGAATGTCAACCGTATGTACGCGGCATTAGGAGCAAAATCGCTCCTCCGCCCCTAATGCCCCTATGCTTCGGCATATATGCTCTTTTTTGAACTGTGGTGGTGAAATCACCTCATACAGCATTGGAGTCGCGGCTTTATATATATCGTGGGAGCAAACGCTGTTGCTGTCACGCTAAATAAATCCGCACTGCAACTGAATGGCGTACCTGCTAAGCAAATGATGGTTAACATTAAAACAAAGTAACATTCCAGTATAACAGTAAGATCATACCATACCTGCAAAGCAAATACCTATAAAAAAAACATAGTAAAAAATAAAACATTTTTTAACGCAACCTGTGCCTAAAATATATATATGCCGAAGCATGGGGACATCCTCCCGCAAAAAAGTTATGCCGCGTACGGTCAGACTTTTCTATGCCGCGTACACACGGTCGGACTTTTCTATGCCGTGTACACATGGTCAGACTTTTCCACGGGAAAGCATCCGTAGGAATGTCAACCGTATGTACGCGGCATTAGGAGCAAAATCGCTCCTCCGCCCCTGCTGCCCCCATGCTTCGGCATATATGCTCTTTTTTTTAACTGTGGTGGTAAAAACACCTCCTACAGCACTGGAGTCGCGGCTTTATATATCGTGGGAGCAAACGCTGTTGCTGTCAAGATAAATAAGTCCGCGCAACAGCTGAATGGCGTACCTGAAAACAGTAAAGTAAATTACATACCTGAAAAGCAAGCATGAAAAAACACAACAACAATAAAACTTTGCAGAATAGAATACAGTAAAAAAGAGCAGAACAATAGAGAGAGAATAGAGAGGGAGAGAACAATAAAACGACAACTATTTTTTTGTTTTTTATTTTTTCCTTTTTAACACTTTTTTTTGTAACTGTTCAACTTTTCGGTTCCAGGTTTGGGTCTCTCAAAATGCGATGGCATCTTGGGAGACCCTGTGTAAGTGTACTTAGCCTGTGTAATGTTTTGCCCTACACTAATAATTAACTTGTGTGTGGAAGCGTTCAAAACATTCCCCAATACAAAGACCAGGATTGTCAGGACAGCGGGGACAAAAATAACGGGTGTCACGCCTAAATCCGCGCTTTCTACAGACACGACATTTTCTTTGGGGGGCTCGTTGGGTAGGGGTACTCTCGAGGGCATACGAAAAATGCCTCTCATGCAGTCGGCTTACTGCATTTGGTTGGGGATGGTGAGGTACAGTACCGCCTGGATACAGGAGTTCTGTGATGATCTCCTTCTGGAATGCAAGAAAGGATCCATTCTGTCCTGAAGCTCTGTATAAGACGTGAGCATTCAGTAGAGCCAATTGAAATAAATGTAGAGACACTTTTTTGTACCAGCGTCTCGTCTTACGGACAATATGATACGGCGCCATCAACTGGTCGTTGAGGTCCACCCCTCCCATGTTTTGGTTATATTCGTGGATACAGAGGGGTTTCTCCACAACACCAGTCGCCGTACGAATTTGTACTGTCGTGTCTGCATGAAGGGTGGTAAGAACGAAAACATTCTTATTGTCCCGCCACTTCACAGCGAGCAAATTATTACTTCTGAAGCAGGCTCTCGCCCCCAGGCTAAGACGGGAATCTACAAGCCTCTGGGGGAAGCCCCGGCGATTAGGTCGCACGGTGCCACATGCTCCAATCTGATGATCGAACAGGTGACTAAAAAGTGGCACGCTGCTGTAATAATTGTCCACGTATAAGTGGTACCCCTTTCCGAATAAGGGTGACACCAAGTCCCACACGATCTTGCCAGCGCTCCCCATGTAATCTGGGCATCCTTCCGGCTCTACCTCACTATCTTTGCCCTCATAAACCCTAAAGCTCCATGTGTAGCCTGTTGCCCTGTCACAGAGCTTATAGAGCTTGACCCCGTATCTGGCACGCTTGTTGGGAAGGTACTGCTTGAAAGACAAGCGGCCAGAAAATTTAATCAGGGACTCGTCAACGCAAACAACCTGCTGGGGATTAAACAAGGCTGCAAAACGTTCGTTGAAATGATTTATGAGGGGCCGAATTTTGTAGAGCCGGTCAAATTCAGGGTCTCCACGTGGACGACAAAGTGCATTGTCACTGAAATGCAGAAACCGCAGGATCGCCTCGTATCGTTTCCTGGCCATGTGAGCAGAGAACACGGGCATATGGTCGATGGGATGTGTGGACCAATACATCCGCAACTCCGGAAATTGGTGTATGCCCATGTTGAGGGTAAGGCCCAGAAAGGTTTTAAATTCGGAAACCTCAAGAGGTTTCCATTCTTTGGCAAGGAGAGACTGGGGGTTAGCGGCGATGTAGGTACCAGCATATAAATTACTCTGGTCCACAATAGATCTAAAGAGATCTTCCGTGAAAAACAGCGAATAAAAATCAAGTGCCATAAAATTCGCTGTATCCACCTGAATACCGGGTTGGCCAGTGAATGGGGGAAGTACGGGTGCTGCAGAAGTGGTGGGGACCCAATCAGGATAGGCGAATTCTGCAGGAAGGGCACTATGGGCACGACGGGCCTGTCTCTGTCTTCTTCTTGGTGGCAGCGGGACACTACTTGTGCTTGCCACATCGCCAGCTTGAACTGCACTTATGGGACTCGCTACGTCACCACGTGATACTGCAGTGCTGGATGAACGACCAGGGTGTACTAGGCCGCTGGTGCTTGCCAATCCACCAGAAGGAATGGCGGCGCTAGTACTGGCTCTCTGCTCCATACAAGGGTCCTGCGGTTCTTGCTGCTCAACAACATCAGAACGGGGTCGGGTACGCCTGGCCTTAGCAGGGACCACTACTCCGTCATCCGAGCTATCTGACATGGAGCCGCTGTCGTAAACAGGATCGTATTCTGAGCCAGATTCTGTCAGATACGTGACCTCCTCTTCTTCACTATCTGACATGCACAGAATCCTGACGGCCTCTTCACCACTGTACATTCGCTTTGCCATTTTGGGTTTTAAATTTAGTGGTACACTGGTGATGATTCACAGGTAAAAAAAGCACCTGACTATAGAAAGGAAAATGTAGAAAACGCTTCCAAAAAAAACTGTTAGCGATCGCAGGGATCAGGCCTGTCTCTACGAACGCTGCAGTTGTGTGTTGTGTTTTTGAAGTGACAGTGATCGATCGATACTGCACTTGGGTGGGTTGGGCAGAGGGGGAAAACGCAGGTGCTAGCGGGTATCTGGGCTGATTCCGCTAACAATGCGTTTTTGGGTACCCTAAACTGCTGGGTACGCTAGTATAGATCTGATCAGATCAGGTATCGATCCGTTCAGATACTATACCACTAAGGGGGGTGTATGCTTTGTGGGTGTAAGCGGTACTGGCACTAACCTAACACTGCCTGGGGCGACGCAGACCCTGACTGACGCTAAAATTTAATTTATATCACCCGCCGGGCGATCAGGGGGTTAAACCTTTATTGGGTTATATACGGCGGGTGCCCTGATGCTATAAACAGCAAACTAACCAGCGTCAACCGTAACACTTATACGGTGATCACTGGTGAAAGGGTTAACTAGGGGGCAATCAGGGGTTAAAAACTTTATTTATGGGGGTACCTAACGCTATAGAACTTGGCGGGGAACCTCAAAAAAAGCTAACTGCCTAGCGGCAACAGTGACACTAATAGAGCGATCAGAAAATCGATCGCTTAGTGACACTGGCAATAGGGGGTGAAAGGGTTAACTAGGGGGCAATCAGGGGTTAAAAACTTTATTTATTGGGGGTACCTAACGCTATAGAACTTGGCGGGGAACCTCAAAAAAAGCTAACTGCCTAGCGGCAACAGTGACACTAATACAGCGATCAGAAAATCGATCGCTTAGTGACACTGGCAATAGGGGGTGAAAGGGTTAACTAGGGGGCAATCAGGGGTTAAAAACTTTATTTATTGGGGGTACCTAACGCTATAGAACCTGGCGGCGAACCTCAAAAAAAACTAACTGCCTAGCGGCAACAGTGACACTAATACAGCGATCAGAAAATCGATCGCTTAGTGACACTGGCAATAGGGGGTGAAAGGGTTAACTAGGGCGGTGATCAAGGGGTTAAACCTTTATTGGGGGGGGTAGGGGGCTACCCTGGACCTAAAGGGGGCTAAAACTAACTGCCCTGACACTTTTTTCTGTAACACTGACACTAAATGCAGAAATCAGAAAATAAATGATCCCTGCAATCAGTGTCAATGTTACAGGAGACTGGGGGGGGGCGATCGGCGGTGACTGAAGGGGTTAAAAGGGGGTTAAATGTGCCTAATGTACAGGTGTCAGTGTGCTGTTAGGTGCAACTTACGATTGTGATGTCTTCTCTCCGCAGCGGTGGTCGATATGACCACCACGAGGAGAGAACACACACTTCCCTCTTCCTGTGTTTACACTAAACACAGGAAGAGGAGGGGGGAGTTCAGTCATTGGCTCAGAGCGATCGCAGAGGGGGAGCTGAAAACGGACAGCCGCCCCCTCATCACGGATCGCTTCTGGAGCCTACCGAACCGCCGCATGTACCGGGGGGGGGTCCAATCGGACCCCCGACCGGCGTCTAGGCAGGGACGTACAGGTACGCCAATGTGCCTGTACGTGCCATTCTGCCGACGTATATGTACAGGCGGCGGTCCGGAACCGGTTAAGTAAGATACATCACTCACTAACTACACTGCCCAGTGCCCAATCGAAAGAATGATATGAATACACAAATATACGAACAGACAAAGAAACGGATTTACAAAACACACACATGAAAATATGATCATACTAATGAAAATACGAACAGACAAAGGATTTAAAATACGGAATGCAAATCGTTCGTTATAGATGTAATTTTCGTTCTTTTGCTGTTTCGGTGTTTCGTATTTTTGTAAGATTGTCCAATCGTATGTTTCGTATTTTCGCTTGTTTGTTATTTTGCTTATTCGTAATTCCGTAATTTTCGTATTTTGGTTCTTTCAGCTTTTCGGATGTTCGAATTGATCCGAATGTACGAATACTAACAAATTCGTACGAAAATCCATTTGTTACGAACGGGAACGCACATGTCTAAAAACCACCTCACTCCTACAAATTAAGGAACTCATCTGGTAATATAGTATCCCACCCCAAAGATGTCATGAAAATATTCTAAGACTTTGTTTTAGAAAATAATCTTCTTTCCTCACCACAATCATCACCAAATCAATCTTCCCTGGATTGGCTTAATGGTATTACATTACCCACTCTTTCTAGGGAACAAATTGAATCTCTCAATGCTCCCTGCTCAGATATAGAAGTTAAAGGGGTTAAGGCAGCCCTCAAAATTTGCACTCGCCTACTCGCATTTGGCGAGTAAACAAATGCTCAGGGTGAGTAATGACAGGGCTGTTCTATCACAGGATTGTATACCAAGTGTCCCTTTCGCCGCAGACAGGCTCGCAGCGCAGATATTTCAATTCATGCATTCGGCCATCTAGGACCGCCCCTCTCCACCTCCTTCCACACATCCCTGACCAGGCTCGCAGAGTGTACATGAAAGAGCCGATGGGAGCACCCCCTTCACCTCCGTTCTACTGCACATCCCCCCAGGTTCACAGACAGTGCACCTTACCATTAAAGAGCCGCCTAGGACCGCCCCTCTCCACCTCTTTCCACACATCCCCGCCAATGGCTCGAAGAGTGTGCTGTTCATCGGGCATGAAAAAGCCAATGGGAACCTCTGTTCTCCTGCACATCCCCACCGTGCACTATACATGTAAGACGCGACTGGGACCGCCCCCTCCGCCTCCGTTCTGCACATCCCTGCCCAAGTTCACAGACAGGACAGCCCCTCTCTGCATTCGTTCTGCTGCACATCTAAGGAGTGGGGCGGTCCTAAGTGGGCAGGCTCAAACGTCACTCCGCCCTCAGTGTGCAGTGATGACTGACCCCCATGGCTGCAGAACGGTAAGTACAATGACAATGTGCTGGAGGCATTATTGAAATGGGGGGATTAAACAAGAGGTGTGTTGGAAGGAAGGGGGGGTGGGATTGAGAGCAAGCATGTGCTGGATGGGGGGGTGTAGTTGAAGGCATAAATATCATGGATGGGGAGCGGGGTGGAAATGGAGGTCTGAATCTATGCCTTCAATTACACCCCCCTGCCCCCCCCCCAATCCATGATTTCTAAGCCTCCAATTCCACCTTTGCTCCCCTAATCTATCATACGGTATGATAGAATATGGGGAATGGTGGTGGAATTGGAGGCATAGATATCATGGATTGGGGAGAATATTGAAAGCATAGCTCTACAGGATTGGGGGGAGATTGGAGGCATAGGTGTTCTGGAGAGGGGAGGTCAGAAGATGAGGCATGCTGGTGGGTCATTGGGAGGGGGGCATTGAAGGCAGAGATATGCTGGGAAGAGGCATTGGAGGTAGGGATGTACTGGAGGAGGCGTTGGAGGTAGGGATGTACTGGGGGAGGCGATGGAGGTAGGGATGTACTGGGGGAGGCAATGGAGGTAGGGATGTACTGGGGGAGGCAATGGAGGTAGGGATGTACTGGGGGAGGCAATGGAGGTAGGGATGTACTGGAGGTGTTGGAGGTAGGGATGTACTGGGGGAGGTATTGGAGGTAGGGATGTACTGGGGGAGGTATTGGAGGTAGGGATGTACTGGGGGAGGCATTGGAGGTAGGGATGTACTGGGGGAGGCGTTGGAGGTATGGATGTACTGGGGGAGGCAATGGTGGTAGGGATGTACTGGGGGAGGCATTGGAGGTAGGAATGTACTGGGGGAGGCGTTGGAGGTAGGGATGTACTGGAGGATGTATTGGAGGTAGGGATGTACTGGAGAAGGTATTGGAGGTAGGGATGTACTGGAGGAGGCGTTGGAGGTAGGGATGTACTGGGGAAAGCAATGGAGGTAGGGATGTACTGGGTGAGGCGTTGGAGGTAGGGATGTACTGAAGGAGGTATTGGAGGTAGGGATGTACTGGGGGAGGCATTGGAGGTAGGAATGTACTGGGGGAGGCGTTGGAGGTAGGGATGTACTTGAGGAGGCGTTGGAGGTAGGGATGTACTGGGGGAGGCATTGGAGGTAGGGATGTACTGGAGGAGGTATTGGAGGTAGGGATGTACTGGGGGAGGCATTGGAGTAGGGATGTACTGGAGGAGGCGTTGGAGGTAGGAATGTACTGGGGGAGGCGTTGGAGGTAGGGATGTACTGGAGGAGGCGTTGGAGGTAGGGATGTACTGGAGGAGGCGTTGGAGGTAGGGATGTACTGGAGGAGGCGTTGGAGGTAGGGATGTACTGGAGGAGGCGTTGGAGGTAGGGATGTACTGCGGGAGGCGTGTTTAGGGGCAGGGCAAAGTAGGGTTTGGGTGGGGCAACTGGTGGCAAGTAACTTCTAAGGCCTGGCTAGTAGTTCAAGACTTGAAATTTTGAGCCCTGGGTTAAGGTACATTTTTTTCCATAAATAGCTTCCTTTACCTTAGTGCTTCACTTACCTCATCCTTCGATTTTGCTTTTAAATGTCCTTATTTCTTCTGAGAAATCCTCACTTCCTGTCTGTTCTTCTGTCTGTAACTCCACACAGTAATGCAAGGCTTTCTCCCTGGTGTGGAGTGTCGTGCTTCCCTACCTCCCTTGGAATACAGGAGAGTCAGGACGCCCACTAACACACAGCTCCTTTCTCTATGTGAAAAGAGCCTTCGCGCTAATAAGGATCCTTAATTGACGATAACCCAAAACAAATATAAGGGTGCAGCAAAACCTAATCGTGTTTACAATACACAAGTGCAGAAATAATATAAAAGTAGGGGTTCTACGCAAACCAACACACTAACGTGATAAGTGACAATGGTGAACCACTAATAAGTGTAAATAATAGTAATATAAAATATATATATAAATAATATAAACTGTACGAACAATATTGTTCAAAAGAGCTGAGCTCAATTCATGTGAAATCAATAAAAGTGTAGCTACAAACACAGGTGAAACTCATGTGATTAAAGATTTTATTGGGTGCCACACTGAGGGGGTTGTATATGTGCTACAATGTACTTGCAACCTCCAATATGTGGGAAGGACACATTTTGGGGAATCGAGAAATATAACCCATCCTGGAGAGGTAGCCACAAGATCAGAATGATAAGTCAAAATTAATCTAAATGGATTCATACTATGCGTACACTTGTACCAGGAGGAATGAATGTTGAATTTGATCTCAACTGCTTCCTCAGTAATTTCTGATCTTATTTTTTAACATTAACATACGTACATATCAAATTAAGTGTGACCCCACGTTTAAGTTATTCTGTTTTATTAAGAGTGGGAATATGTAGAGGATTGTATGGACATATATCTCATAGCTATGTGGCAATTATTTGTACATGATGGTGTTCAACCAACGGCAAACCAGGTGTGCGACCACCATATATCCACAGGAGGCACTCATTAAAGATTTCTGTGGTGTGTCCCTAATATTGTTTTTATATTTTTGTATATATATTTGTTATATATTTTTATATATATATATATATATATATATATATATATATATATATATATATATATATATATATATATATATATATACATATATATTTTTAACCCTTTTTTAATCTGTAATGAATCATTTGAATATCTGTATATATTCTTTATCTTCAGATCAGCTATTTATATATGAGGATGAACATTCCAATAGACCTGTCTGTCAGCGTTTTTATATGAGCTGAATGACAGGTGCCCTTCCGCTTCTAGCTGTATCTGGTTTTAATGTTTTCTAATATTTTCTTTAGCATTTGGCTCGTTTGTGTTCCCATTTTATGGGCCGGAATGTATTAATTTTAGGTTGTGCATTTTTTAGCATGACATTCCGGAGAGATCACCCACTGTTCAGTTATGCAGTAATCATATCTGGCGTTGCTGTGTCGTCTAAGGAGTAGGCATAGCATGTACTGTGTTATGGACTACAACAAAATGGCCGTGACGCAACTTCCGTTTTTGGTATATATAAACATTAGCTTTACCGCCAATCAGGTTCCCCAGACGAAGACACGTGACCCCCCTGTCGTAACGCGTAGGGATTGGACGGACGTACACCTGGAGTGACGTAAGCAGGCACTGAGGACGCCGCTCGTTTATTACTGCACAATTTTAATTTGTTCCATGTAAGCGCAGCTTTTTGTATTAAACTTCCCCCTGAGTTTTACTATACGTCACTATTGGAGCATTTTGTGTTCTCTCTCTCTCTCCCCCCGCTCGGAGTATTATTAGAGATTGGCTGAGGAGACGCTGCAGTAGTGATTGCTTAAGAGGGAAGACTGTGGTTACTAACAGAGGATTGACACTAAGGATCTCGTTGATGCCCTATATCTCTTGTTTTGAGGTAAGAGTTCCAGATTTCATTCTCGGGCAGAAAAGTTGCCATAAAAATGATGGTTTTACCCAAACTTTTATATTTTTTTAGAGCCCTTCCCATTATCTTACCTAAAAAAACATTAGATTCTCTTCAGAGAGAGACAAACTAATTTATTTGGCAAAATAAGAAATCCAGATTTAGTTATTCCCTTATGTTTAGACCCCAAATAAAAGGAGGCCTTAACATCCCAAACCTCTGGCTTTATTATTTATCGGACAGATTTACCCAATTAGCCCAATGATATGCCTCTTCATCCCAAATCCCTTGGCTTTTGTTCGAGGAAGAATCTATCCTACCCTATAACTTATGTAGCGCTACCCCCGGAGGAGCCGCTGATTGGATTTGGGATCGGCGTATTTAGGTTACCTTTGTGATGTGTCTAGGGATGATGACAGCAATGAGAGCAGTAATAGAATGTCCAGGCTGTTGGTTGACGTTTTCAATGCTTTACTTTTCCGGTCAACATGACCAACATGAGGTAGACAGGACAGGTTGGTGAAAGAACAATGAACTTCGCAGAATCAGGCTATGGATAAGTAAAAGCAGTCCTGCTTTTACAGCAACTCTTTCCTCGTCGCCACTTCAGCCGAAGTAGGTAAAGTGCCCCTGGACAGGTCCCCCTCACGAACCTGGCAGCCAGAGCGCCACTTAGAACTTCTGGGAAAGAACAAGTCTCTGCCACAGACTTGGCTCTAATTAAATTTTGGGTTTAAAGATGAGACCTCTGCCACAGGCCTAGTACTTGAAAGTTTGAACAGTAGAGCGAATCTTCCCTTGTATCTTTTTGGGGTCACCGACTGACAGTCTGAATACAACCTGTCAGTGTCAGGTCACCCAGATCCCCGATGGTTCGTTCAAGCCCTATTGGATCACCTGACTCCGTGTTCTCCTCCGACCGATCCCCCACGAACAGCACCCAGCTTGGGATCTTCTCAATAGAGACTGGGGACCCAGTAAGTCACTGGGGCCCCCTTTGTAGCATCAGTTGCTCCGGGCCTTAGGAGCCCAGAGTCAGTAGGCCATAACGCTGGGGCCCGTGATGTGCGCACACCCTAAAGGTGGGTGCCGCACCTGGAATCAGGAACCCGCGAAGAACCCAGAACCACAGTCTCCACCACAGAAATACCCCTCCCCAGCATGCACAGTGAGGTCCAACACCTCTCATTGGCTGCTGGGAAGAACTGGCTCCGCCTGGACCCATCTGGCGCCATCTGCTGTCCAGAGATGAAACTGCCTCCCTGAACGCACAGACTGACCCCTAGGACAATCCAGGATTGGCGACAGCCAAATTTAACAAATCATTGAATGAGAGCAAGTAACTCTCTCATTCCCCACTAAATTTAGTATAGCACCTGTACTGAAAAGTACACAGGCGCTACACTTACAAGGACTTCTCTGGTCCAGGAACATCCCTCCACAAAATATTAGACCCTTAAACCTCATTGTCACTCGCACTCTCCAACTATGGAATAGACAGGTCTCTAAATTCAATCTTCTGACACTCCTCCCCTAGCTTCCTTTCTAGGTGATCCTCGATTTTCCCCCTGGATAGAGAACAAAATTAATTAACAAGTTGGAAATTACACAACCTAACAAACCTAAAATCACTTTCCCACCTCAATTCATTCCTCACCTTCACTAAGTTACAAACTAAATATGATTTTTCACCTACTGAACTTGAGAACTATACAAAAATAAAGCAATTTTATCAGAAATACTATTCACTCACACTACACCCCCCTTCTCACAAGTTGAGGAAATTTGCATTTCCTCCCCTCGGGATAGGGGTTTAATCTCCAGAATATACAAGAGTCTAAATGAGATCAATATGCCAGAAAAATCACATCCCATGTAACAATGGGAATCATATTTAAATATCTCTCTTACCCCTGTTCAATGGGATACAATCTTTACAAACCTACATAAATGTACCAAAACAACCACAATCAGAGAATCAGCCATCAAATTGCTATATAGATGGTATCTTACCCCTGCTAAACTTAACTAATTTTAGCCCTAAACATCCCCACTCTGTTTTAGGGCCTGCCCCACGCATGGAACACTGTTACATATATTTTGGGATTGCCCCCACCTAAAAAACACCTGGCATAATGTTAGCCTCAAAATAGAAAAAATATCTGAGATAAAAAGAGAGATGGTGGGATTGTTTCCAGATACAAATGAAAATATCTCACAATCCCATGGTTGAATGCAAATAAAAAGAAAGGAGAACAATTTGGGAGAGAAAAAGCACTCCCCCAAATTTGGGGATTTTAATGTGAGAGGTGTCAATTGCTGTAAAAAGACAAACACACTAAACACAGATTGTTTTATGAAAAAATATCAAAATGTAATAGTTGTTAAAAACAATTTCCAACAGTTAATATGGACCACAGTAGTTACAAAAGCAGGGTATATGACAGTATGCAGGTAGCCAACAAGTTTTGCACAGAGGTGCTTCGTCTGGGCCTTGCAACTTTTCTTTTGAATAGTGTAGTGTGTGTATGACATAAGAATACGCCATTAATACACAACATATAATATAGCATAACACATTACATATTTATATCAGTAAATAAAAGATTACTGGGCCAGATCCACAAAAGAGATACGACGGAGTAACTGCTGTTACTCCATCGTATCCCTTGTCCTAACTTTGGAACTGATCCACAGAAGCAGTTTTCCAAAGTTAGGCAGAAGATCCGGCATGTGTAATTGAATTACACTGCCGAATCTTAGGATGCAGTACCGCATCCGCCGCTGGGGGCATTTCGAGTCGAAATGCCGCTTCTAGTATGCAAATTAGCACTTAAGGCGATCCACAAAGCTTTCCAGCTTCGTTTTTTCGCCGTAAGTTTTAGTTTGCAAGTGTAAAACTAGGGCTGGTGTTACAAAGTGTAAACTAGTAACACCATGTAAAAGCCCATTCCAGCGACGGCATTTGGTATGCATTCCCGAGGGAGAACGGCAATTTGTAAAAACAAAACCGGCATGGGTTCCCCCCAGGAGCATACCAGGCCCTTAGGTCTGGTATGGGTTGTAAGGAGACCCCCCCTACGCCGAAAAATCGACGTAGGGGGTCCCCCTACAATCCATACCAGACCCGTATCCAAAGCACGCTACCCGGCCGGTCAGGAAGGGAGTGGGGACGAGCGAGCGCCCCCCCCTCCTGAGCCGTGCCAGGCCGCATGCCCTCAACATGGGGGGGTTGGGTGCTCTGGGGCAGGGGGGCGCACTGCGGGCCCCCCCACCCCAGAGCACCCTGTCCCCATGTTGATGAGGACAGGACCTCTTCCCGACAACCCTTGCCGTTGGTTGTCGGGGTCTGCGGGCGGGGGCTTATCGGAATCTGGGAGTCCCCTCAAATAAGGGGGCCCCCAGATACCGGCCCCCCACCCTAAGTGAATGGATATGGGGTACATCGTACCCCTACCCATTCACCTGGAGGCAAAAAGTAAAAGTTAGTAAACACACAACACAAGGGTTTTTAAAATAATTTATTATTCTGCTCCGGAGGCCCCCTGTCTTCTTTATTAGCTCTATTACCAGGGGGGGCTTCTTCTTCCACTCTCCGGGGGTCTTCTTCCACTCTCCGGGGGGGTTTCTTCTTCCGCTATCCGGGGGGGGGGGCCTCTCCGCTCTCCGGGGGTCTTCTTCTCTCTTCGCCGCTCTCCGCTGTTGACTCGGCGAACCCCGGTTCTTCTGCAGATGTCCGGTGCCTTCTTCTTCAGCGCTGGCTGCCTGCTATCTTTGTGTGTTAGCTCAATTAGTAACAGGCAGCCAGCGCGGTCTTCTGTGACGTCATCTTCTTCTCTTGTGTTCTTCTTCCCTCTTCCGATGTTGCCTCGTCGCCTCTTGTCACTGTAATGATGGAAGCGCGCCTTGCATCCCATTTATATAGGCATCACCGTCCCATCATGCTCCGGCAGGTACCCACGTGGTGGGTGCCTACCCACGACCCACGGGCTACACCAGCCTAATCTGTAGGGCAAAGTTGATGATTCACCAAGCATTTGCGCGCCAATATTAAGCCGGTGCAAGTGGAAGTGGGTGTCAACTTATGTAAATGATTGTCTGAGCGTGGTGCAGTGGCTTACGCCCGGCCTAACTTCAACGGAGCATGCGCAGTGATGTTTTACCCAGAGCGCTTTCTTGTGCGCATGCACGCATCTAGGTCGGCCAAACTTCCTGTTGTAGGCCGGCCTATTGGCTAGGCTCGAGTGTACAAGTACGGCCAGACATGCATCCTGTCTTTGCAAAATTACATCCTGCTTTCCACCCCCCCTGAGCTTGGTAATTTTGCCCCTTGCGTTCAGTTTGTGACTTATTGAATTACTATGTCTGCTCCAGTGGCAACTCCCATGTCAGCTCCTGTCACCCACAGGAAAAAAACCTTACACCCCAGGAGAGGGCCATTATTATTGATGGGATGGAGGAGTTCTATGATTCCCTCCATGGCCCTTCCAGCCACAATACGACGCGTGCCAGGCGTCAAGAGATTTACGATACCATTGCCACCAGGGTCAATGCCCTTGGCAATGTCCCCCGCCTTGGCCAGCATATTTTAAAAAAGATTAACGACATGCGGCTTCGGGTGCGGGAGAAGGTGGCCAATAGGATAGCCCGGTGTCTACACAGGGAGCAGGTTGAGGGGATTGAGGGGTTTGACTCCCGGCAAGATGTCTTGAGGACAGGTAAGTGTGTTTTATTTTTCCTATCTGGTGTGTAACATGTGTGGGTGGGGGAAGGGAACATGTGACAAGTGTGTGGGTCCCCCAACATGTGACTGCTTTATGTCATTCACAGATGTGCAGGATGAGGCGGGCCCATCTGGGCTTGTTGGCCGTCCCACCACCTCTTCTGAGGAGCCACATGAAGCCCCCCAAGATGTTGTGGAGGAGGGGACAGTCCACACCAGGTCGATTGAGGTGGTCTTGGACGACTCGATGGACCTAGGCCAGATCGGGCATATTATAGAGGAGTGTATTGTGATGGTTGGGCCCTCCACCACCTCCACCCCCATCATAAGAAGCCCCTCTCCCTCACCCACCAGCAGGGCCACCACCACCAGGGGCTCCCCCTACACCCGCTCTGTTGCCTCTTCTGGCCCCAGGAAGGCGACTAAGAAGACCAGGGGTGTTGTGGGCGACGTGCAGGAGCAGATCGCCCAGGACCAAACCCTCCAGACCCAGCATATGGGGGATCTAGCTGGGGAGATGAAAAAAATTGCACAGGATGCTGGCCATCTGAGGGAGGCTGTGCAGGATTTGAGCTGCAACAGCTCTGCAGTGGCCACCTGTATGCTCGACCTTGGCACCAAGGTGGATTGCCTTTGTGAGGCTGTTAAGGCCAACACTGCCGCGGTTCAGGAGGAGGGGAGACGGAGGCAGCGGAGTGAGAGGGCCAACCTCACCCGCCAGCTCAGGATGCAGGCCCAAACTAACGTGTTCCTCACCAGTAGGGATGAGCCGAATATACCCGGGTTCGGTTCGCATCAGAACGTTCGAACAGACCGCGGGTTCGTGCGAACATTTAGAACCCCATTGAAGTCTATGGGACTCGAACGTTCGAATTCAAAAACGATCATTTTAAAGACCAATATTCAATTTAATGTTTGTAAACGTCTTTCAGAACCCGGGTCTTGCCCCAGGGAACATGTATCAATCGAAAAACATATTTTAAAAACGGCCGTTTTTGCGGAGCAGCGATTTTAATGATGTTTAAAGTTAAAAAAAATGAAAAATTCCTTCAAATATCACACCTGCTGTGTGTCTCTAGTAGTGGCACGTGTTTAGAAATGTCCCTGCACAACATTAAATTATTATAAGAACAAAGTAATTTAATACTGCTTGCGCACGTGCTGTGTGGGAACAATATCTCGATTATTTTAGGGGTGGTGGGGGGGTGGCATTATCTTTTTGGGAAAGCAAAATTGTAGAAAAAAGGGCACCCCTCAAACATACTGTAATTGTAGCGCAACAAAGAGCCACATGCAAAGTATTGCATCAAAAATTGTTATTAGGCGCCCCTGTTACACAGGGGCATAAAAATGTGTCCGTAGGCGCAACATAACACTGCAACCCCACCCAATATCTGTAATTGGAGCGCAACAAGGAGCCACGTGCAAAGTATTGCATCAAAAATTGTTATTAGGTGCCCCTGTTACACAGGGGCATAAAAATGTGTCCGTAGGCGCAACATAACACTGCAACCCCTCCCAATATCTGTAATTGGAGCGCAACAAGGAGCCACGTGCAAAGTATTGCATCAAAAATTGTTATTAGGCGCCCCTGTTACACAGGGGCATAAAAATGTGTCCGTAGGCGCAACATAACACTGCAACCCCTCCCAATATCTGTAATTGAAGCGCAACAAGGAGCCACGTGCAAAGTATTGCATCAAAAATTGTTATTAGGCGCCCTTGTTACACAGGGGCATAAAAATGTGTCCGTAGGCGCAACATAACACTGCAACCCCTCCCAATATCTGTAATTGGAGCGCAACAAGGAGCCACGTGCAAAGTATTGCATCAAAAATTGTTATTAGGCGCCCCTGTTACACAGGGGTATAAAAATGTGTCCGTAGGCGCAACATAACACTGCAACCCCTCCCAATATCTGTAATTGGAGCGCAACAAGGAGCCACGTGCAAAGTATTGCATCAAAAATTTTTATTAGGTGCCCCTGTTACACAGGGGCATAAAAATGTGTCCGTAGGCGCAACATAACACTGCAACCCCTCCCAATATCTGTAATTGGAGCGCAACAAGGAGCCACGTGCAAAGTATTGCATCAAAAATTGTTATTAGGCGCCCTTGTTACACAGGGGCATAAAAATGTGTCCGTAGGCGCAACATAACACTGCAACCCCTCCCAATATCTGTAATTGGAGCGCAACAAGGAGCCACGTGCAAAGTATTGCATCAAAAATTGTTATTAGGTGCCCCTGTTACACAGGGGCACAAAAATTATGCCTTAGGCCACGTGCAAAGTATTGCATCAAAAATTTTTATTAGACGCCCCTGTTACACAGGGGCACAAAAATTGTGCCTTAGGCCACATGCAAAGTATTGCATCAAAAATTGTTATTAGACGCCCCTGTTACACAGGGGCACAAAAATTGTGCCTTCGGCCACGTGCAAAGTATTGCATCAAAAATTGTTATTAGGCGCCCCTGTTAAACAGGGGCAGAAAAATTAGGCCTTAGGCACTGGTGGCGGAGCACAGAAAAACAAAATTTCTTACTAGCTAACAGCATGAAAAGTGAGGAGGAGAAGGATATTCCATCAGCAGCACAACAGGACAGTCACTCAGCATAAGCAGTCTCAAAGGGATCTGATATTTCAACACAAAATTCTTATTCAGTAACATCAGCATCAGGTGCTTGGTAGCCGGTGTTGATCCAAGCCTGATTCATTTTGATGAAGGTCAGTCGATCAACAGAGTCGGTGGAGAGGCTGTTATATGCTCTGTGTTGTGAGGGACACAAGACTCTGGTCTGGTACAATGGATGTTTATTCAGTACAGGCTGTACACTGCAACATGCATCTCAGGACATTACATATCTCTGCTTCCTACATGTGGTGGTCTCTCTAAGATGGCTACTATGCCCCTTGACCCTTGTCATCACTGCTGGGTGGAGCCAGCCTTAAAGTGCCAGTACACGTGGAACCCTTCAGGTATAACACCTTCCATCCATCCCTAAAAAAACAAAAAAAACAATAACAGGCACAAAACATTAACTGATAACTGTCCAATAACAGTCCTCCAAACACAGGAGAATTATGGGACTTCAAGCTTCCAGGAACCGTTGCGGGGTTAATATGTCATCTGATCACTTCTGTCGGCCCCGTCGAAAGTCTCGTAACCGCTCTTGCAACTGAAACCGGTCAGGAGGGCGACAGTGTTGTTGAGGCCGGGCATCCAGGGATTCGGGACCGGAGGAAACAGGGCTGGCCGGAATGGGTACCGGCGGGGCCAAGAAGGGATTCCCCAGCTCAGAGGGTAAACAGACCTCCGGACCAGAGCTGGAGGGCTCTGTTGGAGCTGAGTTCAAAAGTTCAGAGTCCCCACAATCATCAGTCTCTGTGCATCCTGATTCGCTGGGAGCAGATCCTTGAGATACTGGTGGTTCAGCCGGCATCAGGGATTTGGGCAGTTGAGAACGAGGACGCAGTTGGTCCGCATGACGTCTGCAAATGGAACCATCTTCCAGGCGGACCTTGTACATCTTGGGTCCCAAAGTCTCTGCAATGACAGCAGAAAGCCAACGGGTGTTGGAAGCCCCATAAGATCTGGTCCATACCTTTTGTTGGGCTGTGAATCGGGGGAGCTCATTGTGTTTGACCATCTTGTCTTGGGACTGTAGTACATGTTCCTGGACTGTTTGAGGGCGGAGCATATCCAAAACAGTCCATGGCTGCCGCCCCAGAAGGAGTTCTGCTGGAGTTTTCCCAGTGGTTGCATGTGGTGTGTTTCTGTAAGCAGAAAGGAAGGAGTCCAGCTGCTGGGGTGACAGGGACTGTTGTTTACTTGCAGCCACTGTAGCTTTGAAATAGCGTTTAAAAGTCTGCACAAACCGCTCTGCTTGACCATTTGTAGCCGGGTGGTAAGGTGCGGTCAACTTGTGCTTGATGTTGTGGGCAGTCAGGAAACACTGAAACTCCTGACTGGTGAATTGTGCACCGTTGTCTGTGACGATTTCTCTGGGGTATCCAAACGTAGCAGCGAGATGTAACAGTATGGAAACCATTGCTGAGTAACAGGAATGACCTCAGGCCACTTTGAATGGGCGTCCACTATGATCAAGAAGGTGTGTCCTCTGATCAAGCCTGCAAAGTCCAAGTGTAGGCGAAACCAAGGAACCGTGGGCCAAGTCCAGGGCTGGACGCACCCTCGAGGATGGTCTCTTGCCGTTTGTGCACATCCAGCACAAGCATTCACATATGTTGTGATATCTGAGTCTAGGTTTGGCCACCACACATAGCCTCTGGCCTTTTGTTTCATACGTGTGCTCCCGGGATGACCAGTATGTAGCAAGTCCAGAATGTGTCTCTGGAGGGTCTGTGGAATGATCACTCGGTCTCCCCATAAAACACAGTTGCCAGCCACAGTTAATTCCATACGCCTACGGAAATAAGGTTCATACTCCTGTGTGACAGTTGCAGGCCAACCGGACCCAGGAGAGTATTGTTTTCAGAAAGGTATCCTTGGTTGTATGGGCTGCTATCTCCCCAGAAGACAAGAAGGACAGGCTGGTGTAACGACAACTCCTGACTGGTGGAGTAGAGTCCATGGACCTCCCTGTCAGTCGGGACATAGCGTCCGCATTAGCATTGGCATCATGACCACGATACTGAATTTTGTAGCTGTATGCCCCCAAGAACAGGGCATAACGTTGGAGGCGGGCCGCAGTAGTCTGGGAGATGCCTTTGTCAGGGCTAAAGATCTGAAGGAGTTGTTTATGGTCCGTCAGTATGGTGAATTCCCTACCATACAGGTAAAGATGAAACTTCTTAATTGCCCATATCAGCGCAAGAGCCTCTTTGTCAATGTGTGAGTAATTGCTTTCTGCTTTTGTCAAAGACCTGGAGGCAAATGCCACTGGTTTTTCTGACCCATCTGGTAAGATGTGGAATAGTACCGCCCCCAGACCATAGGGTGAGGCATCACAAGCCAAGGTGAGAGGCTTCTGGAGGTCATAGTGCACAAGCATGCGTGACGCCAACAGCTTCCGCTTAGAAACTTCAAAAGCACATTGGCATGCAGTCGACCAGTCCCATCTGGAGTGTTCCTCCAAAAGCTTGTTCAACGGAAACAAGGTGTGTGCCAGATCTGGCAGGAATTTGTGGTAATAGTTCAGCAAGCCAAGGTATGATCGCAGCTGCTGGACGTTGGTTGGGGCTGGAGCTTTGACTAAAGCATCAACCTTGGCTTCTGTGGTGTGTATACCTTCTGCATCCACAAGGTGGCCACAAAACTCCAATTTAGGCACCATGAATTGGCATTTTGCTAAGTTCACTTTCAGACCCTGTTCTTGGAGTCTCGCCAACACAAGCTCCACATTCTGCTTGTGTTCCTGGTCGGTTCGTCCTGTAATGAGCATGTCATCTAGCAGGCACTGAGTGAAAGGAATGTCCGCCAAAATCTCGTCCATTTTTCGTTGCCAAATGGCTGGGGCAGAGGCTACCCCAAACACCATCCGATTATATTCATACAGTCCCTTGTGGGTGTTGATGGTCAGAAACTTGCGGGAAGAAGGATGGACCTCTAAACTGTAAATATGCTTGTTTGAGATCAAGCTTGGTGAACTTTTGACCTCCTGCAAGAGAGGCAAAAATGTCATCTACTCTGGGTAGGGGATACTGGTCTATTTCCAGTTGAGAGTTCAGTGCCATGCGGAAATCGCCACAAATGCGCAAGTCCCCATTCGCTTTCTTTACCGGTACAACTGGTGATGCCCACTCGCTGTGCTCTACCTTTGAGATGACACATTGTTCCTCCAGCCGACTTAGTTCTGCTTCCACACCTGCTCGGAGTGCGAAAGGTACTGTCCGAGCTTTGAAGAACTTAGGCTGAGCGTTGGGTTTCAGCTTGAGTCTCACACAGTCATGCTTTATTTTTCCCAACTGGTCATCAAAAATCTTTGGGAACCGCTGCTTCAGGGACACCACCCATCCCTCATTATCTCCTAATGGAATTGTAACAGTGTTACAGGGACTTATGGCGATGTCTGGCATACCAAAGTGAGCAATCCAGTCTCTCCCAAATAGAGGGGGTCCCCCATTTTCTAGGATATATAATGGCAGTCTCTTTGTCTGACCCCTGTACAATACCTTTACTTTTGCGTAACCCAGTGGGTGGAGTATCTGCTTTGAGTATGTCTGCAGTTTGATTGGTGTTGGGCGGACAGTTTTTCGGGTCTGAAGTTGTCTCCATTGTTTCTGGGTGATAACTGAAACTGCTGCTCCTGTGTCTACATCCATCCTGAGTTTCTTTCCCACAACGGTTACATCTACAGTCATTGCGGAGGGTGCTGAATGCATATGATGTATGTCTAACCTGTGGAGCACAGCCTCATCCTCTGACTCAGATGATGATGTATATCTTCCCACCATATATGACTTTGTCTTGGGGTTCAGAGGTTGTTTATCTCGCACTTTCTTGCTACGGCAAACTCGTTTCAGATGGCCGGTCCTACCGCAATTATGACATGTCTGATCCTTAAACCGGCAGACTTTGTGGTCATGGTCTGTATTCCCACAATGGTAGCAAGCTGACTCCCGGCTCGGTGGGGGTCTGTATTTCCAGTTTGCAGCAGTTGGCTTGACTGCTGTTCTGAAAACTTCCTGCTTCACCTCTTCCCTTCTGCTCTGGGGGTTCAATTCCTCTGTATCTTTCACAGCCATTTCCATCACTGAAGCTATCTCAATTGCCTTTGTAAGGGTAAGGTCTTTCTCTGTTAACAGTCTCTTTTGTGTTGACTCACAACTCAGTCCCATGACAAACTTATCTCTCAGTGCAGTAGGTAGGTAGTCCCCAAAAGAACAGGTAGAGACTAGTCTGCGAAGGGCGAGCACATAAACTTTAATCTCTTCACCTGTCTGCTGCTGCCTCTGATAGAAGCGAAATCTTTCTGCAATTTCTAGTGGTTTAGGCTGGAAGTGATCCTCTAGCAGTGTCAGCAGCTCTGCCAATGTCTTAGCTGCTGGTTTTACAGGGGAAAGCAGATCTCTCAGAGTGTCATATGTTTTGGCCCCAACCACTGTCAGAAACACTGCTACTTGCCTGTTGTCTGGGATGTCATTTGCACTGAAATACTGTTCCAGTCTCTCAACCCAGGAACTCCAGGAGGTCTGTTCTCCATCAAACTCACTTAATGTCCCGATTAATGACATTTTCCTGCTGGGATCTGTGATTGCTTTAATCCAGGTGACAATCCACAATGTCTTTGTCCCTCTCTCTCAGACTGATAGACACTTTGTAAATCCCATCCTCGTCGCCACTGTTATATCCTCTGTGTTGTGAGGGACACAAGACTCTGGTCTGGTACAATGGATGTTTATTCAGTACAGGCTGTACACTGCAACATGCATCTCAGGACATTACATATCTCTGCTTCCTACATGTGGTGGTCTCTCTAAGATGGCTACTATGCCCCTTGACCCTTGTCATCACTGCTGGGTGGAGCCAGCCTTAAAGTGCCAGTACACGTGGAACCCTTCAGGTATAACAGAGGCGTACCCTGTGATCGGTCACAAAGCCTCCAGCAGCACTGAATGTGCGTTCTGAAAGAACACTGGATGCAGGGCAAGCCAGTAGCTCAATTGCGTACTGTGCAAGCTCTGGTCAGTGATCCATCCTCAAGACCCAGTAAGCCAGAAGATTTTTCGTGGGGAAGGTGTCCAAGTCGGATCTTGCCGCTAGGTATTCCCGGACCATGTAAACCAGACGCTGGCGATGGTTGCTGGAACCGGTCAGACCTTGGTGCTGCGGACTAAAAAATTGTCTGAACGCATCGGTCAGACGGCCACCTTCTCCACCGCTCCTTCTCTGACTCACCGAAGCCTCAGCAAGACGTTGTCCAGGGCCAGGTTTTGGTAATCCCCCCGGTTCTGGGAACGCATTGCACAGACCCTTCTGCAAGGCCTCCCGCAGTAGTTTCATCTTCTGCTCCCTCTGCGATGGCAACATAAGATCCGTTACCTTACTCTTGTAACGTGGATCAAGGAGAGTTGCCAGCCAGTAATGATCCCTCTCCTTGATAGCACGTACACGAGGATCCTTACGCAGGCTTTGCAGGATCAGGGAGGCCATGCAGCGTAGGTTAGCAGAGGCATTCGGGGCACAGTCCTCTGGGTCACTGAGGACGACAGGATCCTCAGCCACCTCATCCCAGCCACGTAAAAGTCCACGTGTTCCTTGGGACTGTAAATGATCCCTTGAAGACTGCTGCTGTTGATGCTAAGTGCTAGGCTCCACCTCCATGCTGCTGATACAATCCTCCTCCTCTTCCTCATCCTCCTCCTCCTCTTCCTGTGTTCCAGGTGGGCAAGCAGGAACAGTGTCTGGATAAAGGGGGCCTTGAGAGGTAAGGAAGTCCTCCTCTTCCTCCCTCTGTTCTGCCTCAAGGGCCCTGTTCATTATTCCACGTAGGGTGTGCTCCAACATGTGAATAAGCGGGACAGTCTCACTGATGCATGCACTGTCACTGCTCACCATCCTCGTGGCCTCCTCAAATGGTGACAGGACAGTGCATGCATCCCTGATCAAGGCCCACTGGCGTGGTGAAAAAAACCCAAGCTCCCCTGAGCCAGTTCTGCTGCCATATTGGCACAGGTACTCATTGATGGCCCTCTGCTGCGTGTGCAGCCGCTGCAGCATGGCCAACGTAGAGTTCCATCTGGTGGGCATGTCACAGATTAGGCGGTTCTTGGGCAGGTTGTATTCCCTCTGGAGGTCTGTCAGCCGAGCAGTGGCATTATATGACCTCTGGAAATGCACACAGACTTTCCTGGCCTGCCTCAGGACATCCTGTAAGCCAGGGTACCTGCCCAAGAACCGCTGCACCACCAAATTGAGAACATGCGCAAAACAGGGCACATGGGTGAGTTGTCCACGTCGCAGGGCAGAGAGGAGGTTGGTGCCATTATCGCTGACCACCATTCCAGGCTTCAGCTGGCGTGGCATCAACCACCTCTGAGCCTGCCCCTGCAGAGCTGAAAGAACCTCTTCCCCAGTGTGGCTCCTGTCTCCCAAGCACACCAGCTCTAGGACCGCATGGCATCTCTTGGCCTGCATTCCTGCGTAGCCCGTCGTACGCCTACGGAGCACGGCTGGTTCTGAGCCAACATCACCACAGGAAGAGGCCACAGAGGAAGAAGAAGAGGGGGTGGAGGAGAGAGGTGTGTCACAAGCAGTTGTAGTGTTTTGGAGGCGTGGTGGTGCAACAACCTCCAAAACTACTGTACCTTGACCTGCGTCCTTCCCAGCTGCCAGCAGAGTCACCCAATGGGCCGTAAAAGACAGGTAACGTCCCTGTCCATGCCTGCTGGACCATGAGTCAGCGGTAAGATGCACCTTACCACTGACCGCCCTGTCCAGCGAGGTATGGACATTGCCTTCCACATGCCGGTAGAGAGCCGGAATCGCCTTCCGTGAAAAAAAGTGGCGTTTGGGTACTTGCCACTGAGGTAATGCACATTCCACAAACTCACGGAAGGGGGCAGAATCTACCAACTGAAAAGGTAGCAGTTGAAGTGCTAGCAATTTTGCTAAGCTAGCATTCAACCGCTGGGCATGTGGATGGCTGGGAGCCTACTTCTTTCGGCGCTGCAGCAGCTGGGGCAGGGAAATTTGTCTGGTAATATCAGTAGATTGGCCGGATGTACTACCACTACTACGTTGTGACACACCTATTTCTACACCTTCGGTGCAGGCTGCAGAGAGGACTGGGGGTCTAGTGGGGTTTGAGGTCACAGAAGGGCAAGGGGAGGACCGCTTTGGTCTTTGGTGTGGGTCTTTCTGGTATGCCTGCCAACGAGCTGCATGGCAGGTCGACATATGTCTGGACAAGCATGTGGTGCCCAAGTGGGTGATGTTTTGGCCACGCGAGATACGCTTGAGACATATGTTGCAAACAGCAAAGGTAGGATCTGATGGACAGGTTTCAAAAAAGGCCCACACCAAAGAACTTTTGCTGTACCGTTGAGACACAGCAGCGCCACGTAATGCAGTTGGTGTACTGCCCTTAAGCTGACCCCTGGAGGGCTTCCTGCCTCTTTGAAGATGTGCCTGTGCCTCGTCCTCTTCCTCCTCCTCCTCTCTCCTACCAGGCACCCAGGTAGAGTCAATGACCTCATCATCCCCTCCCTCCTCATCATCACTGGCGACAACCTGGCAGTATGCTCCAGCTGGGGGAACATCACTCCCAGATTGTTGTCCCTCTCGGCCACCCCCTCTCCCTGGGCTCACATCAATGCCTTCCTCTATCAGTGTTCCGTCATCGGAGTCTTCAAAACGCTGCGCATCTTCAGCTAGCATGTACCCAACACTGTGTTGAAACAGTTCGGGGGACTCCTCAGGAGGACACGGTGGGACTAGGGAAGGATTGTGTGATCCCATTGTGCAGAGGGTAGAGGACGCCTTGGCAGCTGCTTTGCCAGACAAACTATAATCAGTCTGTGTGAGAGAGGATGAGGAGGATGAGGACGGCTTGGTCATCCACTCAACTAATTTCTCAGCATGTTGAGGCTCAACACGGCCAGCTCCCGAAAAGAAGGACGAGCGGCCACGGCCACGTGCTGAAGAGGATGCACCACATCCATCACCAGCGTTACCTCTAGATGCAGAGCCTGCTTGCCCTCGTGACTCTCTGCCTCTCTTTGTCCTTCCAGCCATAGTTATGCGTTCAGGTGTTATGTAACAAAATAGTCGCTGTGACACCAACTGCGTTCAGATGGTATTAAACAGCAACCACACAGTAAGAGCGACTTGGCTCAAGTGTAAAGTAACAAAATAGTCGCAGTCACACCAACTGCGTTCAGATGGTATTAAACAGCAACCACACAGTAAGAGCGACTTGGCTCAAGTGTTATGTAACAAAATAGTCGCTGTTACACCAACTGCGTTCAGATGGTATTAAACAGCAACCACACAGTAAGAGCGACTTGGCTCAAGTGTAAAGTAACAAAATAGTCGCTGTCACAACAACTGCGTTCAGATGGTATTAAACAGCAACCACACAGTAAGAGCGACTTGGCTCAAGTGTAAAGTAACAAAATAGTCGCTGTCACACCAACTGCGTTCAGATGGTATTAAACAGCAACCACACAGTAAGAGCGACTTGGCTCAAGTGTAAAGTAACAAAATAGTCGCAGTCACACCAACTGCCTTTAGTTGCTATTAAGCAGCACACACGCAGTAATAGCGACTGCGGTCAAATGCGATTTAACAGCACGCACGCAGTGACACCAACTGCCTTTAGTTGCTATTAAGCAGCACGCACGCAGTAATAGCGACTGCGGTCAAATGCGATTTAACAGCACGCACGCAGTGACACCAACTGCCTTTAGTTGCTATTAAACAGCACGCATGCAGTAATAGCGACTGCGGTCAAATGCGATTTAACAGCACGCACGCAATGACACCAACTGTAATCAAGTTGCTATTAAACAGCACACACGCAGTAATAGCGACTGCAGTCAAATGCGATTTAACAGCACGCACGCAGTGACACCAACTGCCTTTAGTTGCTATTAAACAGCACGCACGCAGTACCAGCGACTGCGGTCAAATGCGATTTAACAGCACGCACGCAGTGACACCAACTGCCTTTAGTTGCTATTAAACAGCATGTATGCAGTAATAGCGACTGCGGTCAAATGCGATTTAACAGCATGCACGCAGTGACACCAACTGCCTTTAGTTGCTATTAAGCAGCACACACGCAGTAATAGCGACTGCGGTCAAATGCGATTTAACAGCACGCACGCAGTGACACCAACTGCCTTTAGTTGCTATTAAGCAGCACGCACGAATAGCGACTGCGGTCAAATGCGATTTAACAGCACGCACGCAGTGACACCAACTGCCTTTAGTTGCTATTAAACAGCACGCACGCAGTAATAGCGACTGCGGTCAAATGCGATTTAACAGCACGCACGCAGTGACACCAACTGTAATCAAGTTGCTATTAAACAGCACGCACGCAGTAATAGCGACTGCGGTCAAATGCGATTTAACAGCATGCACGCAGTGACACCAACTGCCTTTAGTTGCTATTAAACAGCACGCAGTAATAGCGACTGCGGTCAAATGCAATTTAACAGCACGCACGCAGTGACACCAACTGCCTTTAGTTGCTATTAAACAGCACGCACGCAGTAATAGCGACTGCGGTCAAATGCGATTTAACAGCACGCACGCAGTGACACCAACTGCCTTTAGTTGCTATTAAACAGCACGCACGCAATAATAGCGACTGCGGTCAAATGCGATTTAACAGCACGCACGCAGTGACACCAACTGCCTTTAGTTGCTATTAAGCAGCACGCACGCAGTAATAGCGACTGCGGTCAAATGCGATTTAACAGCACGCACGCAGTGACACCAACTGCCTTTAGTTGCTATTAAATAGCACGCACGCAGTAATAGCGACTGCGTTTCTGTGCAATTCAATAGCCCAGTTGCATTAACAGCGACTGCGCTTCTGTGCAAATAAATTGCACACGTGCAGTAACAGGTAATGCGTCTGTGTGTGCAATTAACTAGCACACGTTAAATAACACAGAATAATTATATTTAAAGTAAATCCCTAATGCAGGCAATAAAAAACGTTAGAGCACTGCATGTAGAACAATCTCCTGCCTGACAGATACTAATAGATAAACTAGCTGAGCTGTACAGTTTATAAATATATTGACAACGCCTAAGGATGTGAATATATTCTCTACAAACTGTACTTTTAACTATACTGACTACACTTCCTACTGTATCTATCTATCTATCTATCTATCTATCTGGTTAAGACACTGTGGGCCAAATTCTCAAAAAAGCTGCCTAACTTAACTTTCAGCAGTTAAAGCGGTGGTTCACCCTCAGTGACACGATTTTACCATCGAGACAGGCATTGTAGCGCGAGCTACAGTATGCCTGTCCCGATTTTTTTAACCCCGTACTCACTGTGTACTCGTACATTATAGATTTCGGCTCCCGCGGGGAATGGGCGTGCCTATGGAGAGGGAGGATGATTGACAGCCGGCCCTGGCACGTCACTCTCCCCGAAGACAGCCGGAGTAGGTCTCGGCTCTTCACGGCGCCTGCACAGGCTATGCGCAGGCGCCTGCGCAGGCTATGCGCAGGCGCCGTGAAGAGCCAAGCCTATTTCGGCTATTTCCGGAGAAGCGTGACGCGCCAGAGCCGGCCGTCAATCATCCTCCGTCTCCATAGGCACGCCCATTCCCCGAGGGGAGTCGGTATCTTCGATGTACGAGTACACGGTGAGTACGGGGATAAAAAAATCGGGACAGGCATACTGTAGCTCGCGCTACAATGCCTGATTTTATGGTAGAAGAAAAAAAAATTTTTTTTTGGGGTTTATAGGGTGAACCCCCGCTTTAAGTTACACGGCCTTAAAATTTCTACCTAAGTGCCCGATCCACAAAGCACTTACCTAGAAATTACACGCCGTGTAACTTAAGTGCCTCCGTCGCAAGGCGGTCCTCCTCTCTGGCGGGCGTTTACAATTTAAATGAGGCGCGCTCCCGCGCCGGCCGTACTGCGCATGCGTGTGACGTAATTTTCCCGACGTGCAGCGCGCAAACGTAATTTACGCCGGGCTTTGTGGATTGCGACGGGACAATAAAGTTGCGACTAGTGTTGCTCACGAATATTCGTATTGCGAATATTCGGCTCGAATATGGCATATTCGAGTATTCGCGATATATTTCGAATTTCGCGGTGAATATTCGCTATTCCGAATATTCGCATTTTTTCAATTTTATTTTTAAAACAGATCACATCCTATCGACGTCTAAAAGCATTGCTGGTATGATTAGAGACCCTGGGCCGAGTAGCTAAGCTGAGGCGATCCTTTTATGTTGCCGAATATAAAAAAAAAAAATTGCGAATTTTCGCTAATGCGAATGCGAAAATTATTGCGAATTTTCGATAACTGTGGTAGGAGAACTCTAAGGCCGGGTACACACGGACAAACATGTATGGTGAAAGCGGTCCGTCGGACCGTTTCCACCATACATGTCTGCCAGAGGGCTTCTGTACGATGGTTGTACACACCATCGTACAGAAGTCCGCGCGTAAACAATACGCGGGGCGTGTCCGCGGTGTCGCCGCGTCGATGACGCGGTGTCGCCGCGACAATGACGCGGCGACGTGGGCGGCCCGCCTTTAAAATGCTTCCACGCATGCGTCGAAGTCATTCGACGCATGCGAGGGACGGCGGGCGCCTGGACATGTACGGTAGGTCTGTACTGACGACCGTACATGTCCGAGCGGGCTGAATTCCAGCGGACTGTTTTAAAACAAGTCCAGGAATATTTGTCTGCTGGGAAAAGGCCCGGCGGGCAAATGTTTGCTGGAATTCGGCCCGCTCGCGCCCACACACGACCAAACATGTCTGCTGAAACTGGCCTGCGGGCCAGTTTCAGCAGACATGTTTGCTCGTGAGTATGGGGCCTGATTGTCTCTGATGCAAAAGGGGGGGGGGGGCTTTGTGTATGTTTCTGTTATGAATATTTGTATGTTTGATATTTTTTTTTGTAAGAAGGAAAAAATTGCGCATACCTTAAAAAAAGGGGAGAATACAGCAGCAACTCAAAAATGTTATACAACATAAATTAATACAAGACAGAAAATGGAGTCGCTCTACAAGAATAAAAAATATGTCTTGTGACAAAGACATGTGGGCAAATTATAAAATAAGCAAGCGCAAATAACTTGTGAAATACACAGTGAAACAAATATATAAATAAATATAGTCCCAATAATAGAAAAATAATCTTTCATAAAAATGTCTTTGATATGTGAAGTGAAAAAAAGTCCAAAGCATGCAGCATGAACGTGTTCAATCTTCAAGGAGTTTGATTGACAAACGGCTGTGACAGATGGATAGAGTAAAGAATCACCACCAATGCAAAACACTTTTTATTTTCTATTGTAAAATATCAAGAATATTCTGAGCCAATCAGAGTGCTCCTTCCGCATTTGCCGAATATTCGCAATTATTTTGTATTGTAAAATATCAAGAATATTCTGAGCCAATCAGAGTGCTCCTTCCGCATTTGCCGAATATTCGCAATTATTTTGTATTGTGAAATATCAAGAATATTCTGAGCCAATCAGAGTGCTCCTTCCGCATTTGCCGAATATTCGCAATTATTTTGTATTGTAAAATATCAAGAATATTCTGAGCCAATCAGAGTGCTCCTTCCGCATTTGCCGAATATTCGCAATTATTTTGTATTGTAAAATATCACGAATATTCTGAGCCAATCAGAGTGCTCCTAGCGCTGTTGTCGAAATTTCGCCATCAATATCGCATTCGCATTTTGCGAAATTTCGATAAAATATCACGAATATTCTGATCCAATCAGATTGCTCCTACAGCATTTGTCGAAATTGCGCAGTAAATATCGCATTCGCATTTTGCGAAATTTCGAAAAAATATCAAGAATATTCTGAGCCAATCAGAGTGCTCCTACCGCAGTTATCGAAATTTCGCAATTATTTTCGCATTCGCAATAGCGAAAATTCGCGAATATTCGAATTTAGCGAATATATCTCGAATATTCGACTATATATTCGAGATATATCGCGAAATCGAATATGGCGTATTCTGCTCAACACTAGTTGCGACGGGTGAAAAAAAAAATACGCGCCGGGAAAACAAATAAAAATAAAAAAAATTGACAGCGTCGCTTGGCATGCATTCCTGAGAGGGAGAACTCCATGCCAATTTTCAAAGAAAAAACCGGCATGGTTTCCCCCCCCAGGAGCATACCAGGCCCTTAGGTCTGGTATGGGTTGTAAGGAGACCCCCCCTACGCCGGAAAAACGACGTAGGGGGTCCCCCTACAATCCATACCAGACCCGTATCCAAAGCACGCTACCCGGCCGGCCAGGAATGGGAGTGGGGACAAGCGAGCGCCCCCCCCTCCTGAGCCGTGCCAGGCCGCATGCCCTCAACATGGGGGGGTTGGGTGCTCTCCGGGGGGGCTTCTTCTTCCGCTCTCCGGGGGGGTATTCTCCGCTCTCCGGGGGTCTTCTTCTATCTTCGCCGCTCTCCGCTGTTGACTCGGCGCACCCCGGTTCTTCTGCAGCTGTCCGGTGCCTTCTCCTTCAGCGCTGGCTGCCTGCTATCTTCGTGTGTTAGCTCAATTACTAGCAGGCAGCCAGCGCGGTCTTCTGTGACGTCATGTTCTTCTCTTCTGTTCTTCTCCCCTCTTCCGATGTTGACTCGACGCCTCTTCTCACTGCAATGATGGAAGCGCGCCTTGCATCCCATTTATATAGGCATCACCGTCCCATCATGCTCCGGTAGGTACCCACGTGGGTAGGCAGCGTATCTCTTTTGAGAATTTGGCCCTGTGTCTCTATCTCTCTATCTCTCTCTGTCTGACTGACTGATCTTATCTAGAATTTTCGGCGTAGGGGGGGTCTCCTTACAACCCATACCAGACCTAAGGGCCTGGTATGCTCCTGGGGGGGGAACCCATGCCGGTTTTGATTTTACAAATTGCCGTGGAGTTCTCCCTCGGGAATGCATACCAAATGCCGTCGCTTGAATGGGCTTTTACATGGTGTGACTAACTTTCCACATTGTAAAATCAGCCCTAGTTTTGCGCAAGCAAATCGGAACTTACGCAGAAATCACAATGCTTAAAAGCTTTGTGGATCTGCTTAAGTCCTCATTTGCATACTCAAAGCGGCATTTCAATGAGAAATGCCCCCAGCGGCGGATGCGGTACTGCATCCTAAGTTTCCAAAGTTAGGCACAGAGATACGCAGGCTGAACAGCAGTTCAGCGTATCTCTTTTGAGAATTTGGCCCTGTGTCTCTATCTCTCTATCTCTCTCTGTCTGACTGACTGATCTTCTCTAGAACCGCCAACACACTACACTAGGCAGCCGTGCAGGCTGCCTTTTATAGTGGGGGGCGTGTACTAATCCCCCTGAGCCATAATTGGCCAAAGCCACCCTGGCTTTGGCCAATTATGGCTCTTTGTTTTTTGAGCGCTGTGATTGGCCAAGCATGCGGGACATACAGCATGCTTGGCCAATCATCAGCGCTCAACGCCCCAGTGAATTATGGGACGTTTTGTGTCATTCGAATTTGGCGCGAACGACCCGTTTTGTTCGATTTTCGACGAACAATCGAACGACCGATGTTTGATTCGAACATACGTTCGAATCGAACGCGGAGCTCATCCCTACTCACCAGGATTGCCGCTGCCATGGAGGCCAGGCAGGCGTCACCTGGCAGGAGTGTGCCACCTCCCGATCTCCCACCACCCCACCACCCCAGGCTCCACCCAGGCAGATGAGGAGCCAATCTGCTGCCACCAGGCGAAGCCAAAGAAAGGCTAAATAAAAGTCATTTTTTTTTGCTCAGGTCATGAGCTGGATTATTATTTATTTTTTGCTCAGGTCATGAGCTGGATTATTATTTAATTTTTGCTCAGGTCATGAGCTGTATTTGAGTTCTGCCAGCACACGGTGAGGAGTGCTGCTTCAGTGTGACTGGTGTGTGAATGGGGGGGTGTCACTCCTGCTGGCAAAGGGGTGTCACCCTCTGCCGTTGTATAAGGGGTATGAATGTACAGTGACATAATTGGAGCCTTGGCGTGGCGTTGCTGCTCCCAAGTCCCGTCCGGTGTCCTTGGGTCTAATCCAATTAGATGAGGATGAGATGTGTCTGTGCTAGGGACCACAGTGGTGTGCATGCGTGCATTCTACTTGTGCTATGTTTAATGTGCGTTTTTAACGTGTAAATATCTCTTCTGTGAGGCGTCTTCTGATTGCGGCTCCCACAGCAGATGGGTTATCCTCAGTTAGGGGGGATTGTGTGGTTCAGGGGTCAGGTCATCATGTATGTCAATCTGCAGGCCCCTTCTCACGGCGTAGTTGTGCAGAATGCAACATGCACCGATGATCTGGCACACAAAGTTTGGGGCATACAACAGGGTACCCCCAGACTTATCCAGGCATCGGAAACGGGACTTCAGGAGGCCAAATGTGCGTTCCACTACTCCACGGGTACGTGCGTGTGCTTCATTGTATCTTCTCTCTCCTGGGGTTTGGGGGTTCCGGTATGGGGTCATGAGATGGGGTCCAAGTGCATATGCAGAGTCACCTGGAAGGGAAAAGACAGGAGGATGTTAGTCATGCATGTGCCCCTCGTGATGTCTGCATCATGGGGGGGGGGACAGTCATACCTGACACCCATGTCACTCACCAACCAGCCAGTTGTCCCCATACATGTTCTGGTCAAAATCTGTTGGGATGTCCCTTTGACGGTATATGAAGCTGTCATGGCTGGATCCTGGGTGTTTGGCACGGACGTGCCATATGAGGCATTTGGCATCAGCTATCACCTGTACATTGATTGAATGCCAGTGCTTCCTATTGCGGTATATGTGCTCTGTCTCAAGGGGGGGCCGTAGTGCCACATATGTGCAATCAATGGCCCCCACAGTGCGTGGGAATCTGTCAATTCTATAGAAATCCTCCATTGCCTTCTGCTGCAGATGCTGCTGGGTGCGTCTGATGAAGTGGTGGGACATGCGTCTGAGGATTGCGGGGACAACCTGGTGCACACATCTGCTCATGCTGGTTTGTGACATCCCAGCCACACCTCCACTTGTGCGCTGAAAAGATCCACTGGCAAGGACATGGAGTGTTGCCAGGACCTTGACCAGTGGCTGCACTGCTTGTGAGCGTTGTGTCTTGCTGGTGAGGTCATCCTGCAGAATTGTGGTTAATTCCAGGATGGCTTCACGGCTGAATCTGTAGATGCGATACACTGCTTCCCCCATGGCAAAGACGTTCAGGCGCGTTCGGTAGATCCGCTCCCCTTCCCTCCTACGAGTCCGTGGACCCATTAGTCGTGCTAGGAGCACGCCTGCCCCTGGCATGTTGGCACACAGATGTGTTGTCCTGCAAGTGTGGGTGCTTGGCTTGCTCAGCTCGTCCGTAACGCTGCTGCTGGAGCTGCTCTCCAGCTGACCTGTGTCCTGGTGCAAAGTTATTCCACCTTTTTGTTGGAATAACTTTAGGCCTGATGTAACACTTGATTGCACCGGGCTTAGCCTAAGTCTGGCGCACTTTCCTTTGCGAATCGCCTTATCTCCGCAATTTGCATATTTAAATAGGAAATCAATGCAAGCGGAAGATGCGTCGCGCCTAAATATGCGCCTGGCTTAAACAAATTGCATCGGTCGAAAAAAGCCTAATTTCAGGCCTATCTTGTTCTGTGGGTACCGAACAAATGCGCGCCGGTGCATATCTACACCTACGCCGCCTATCTGGAGATAAGCCGGCCTAACTCTTTGTGAATCTACATATATATATCTACACATGATTAACATAGTGAGATACACACACCTAGATTCATTTGACTTACATGCAAGGGTATAAATGGCCAGGAACCTATTTAGCTAAATTAGTCAGTGCCAAAAGTAAACCAATATGGTACATAGCTCAGTTCCCATATATATATACTGTATATATATATAACAAGTGCATAAGGATAGGATGAGGTAAATAAATCAGTAGGGAAAGGAATAGAGAGATAGCCAAACTGGAGCAGCAGCTAAATAACAGATAAAATTTATATCGTATAATCAATCAAAGGTATATACGATATAAAAGGATCATAATAGATATATAATATATCGAATATTAGCTTAAAACACTACTCCACATGGCAACCACACATGTTAACCCATTATTAATGATCTCCCCCTCCACTAGACAGATACTAGTTAGTGGAATTGCATTATACTAAAAATGACACAGCGGGATTAAATTAAAACAAGGTATTAATGAGATAGCAATAAGGATTAAACCCGCATGTAGAGTTGAGCGGACACATGGATGTTCGGGTTCGGACCCGAACCCGGACTTTGAAAAAAAAGTTTGGGTTCGGGACCGAACCCGGACTTTGACCCGAACCCCATTGAAGTCAATGGTGACCCGGACTTTTGACTACAAAAATGTCTCTAAAAAACTAAGGGAAAGGGCTGGAGGGCTGCAAATGGCAGCAAAATGTCGGGAAGAGCATGGCAAGTACTCTGGAAATAAATGTGGATAGGGAAATAACTTAAAATAACATAAAAAAAAAAAAAATATATAATGATTTTTGACCTTTGAGGACGAGGTCCATACAGTTTTGTTCAAAATTATTGAACCCCCCAATGCTGTAAAGGGTTTTAGGGAATTTAGTGTACATTTGTAATTGTATTCAGAATGAAATCCTACAAGGACTTCATAAAGAACCATATGCAACTAATATGACATCAATTGGTTTTGTAATACAGTACTAAATGCAAAATTCAAGGCAATGGGCACTGTTGAAACGCTACCTGGTCGTGGCAGAAAGAAGATGCTGACTTTGACTGCTGTGCGCTACCTGAAGCGTAGAGTGGAGAAAAGTCCCCGTGTGACTGCTGAGGAACTGAGAAAATATTTGTCAGATGTGGGTACTGAAGTTTCTGCTCAGACAATACGGCGCACACTGCGTAATGAAGGCCTCCATGCCAGAACTCCCAGGCGCACCCCCTTGCTGTCTCCAAAGAATAAGAGTCGACTGCAGTATGCCGAAAGTCATGTGGGCAAACCACACACGTTTTGGGATTGTGTTCTTTTTTTTTTTTTTGAGTATGTTAATCGTTCATATTTTATTATATAAATATATATATAATGTAAGATTTCTAAATTTTTCCCCTTTATACTTCTTTCTCCCTCTCGTTCTCCCACCCCTTCCCGCCCTCCCTCTCCCCTCCCTTCCCGCCCTCCCTCTCCCCCCCCTCCCTCCCCCTATCTCACCTCAAATAATCTCGGATGCCACCTAATTTCTTCTTCTCTCTCTTTTATGTTGGAGGGTCTTAACTCTCCTCTCTAAGTTTTTCAGCGTAACTCCAAGATCTCTTATGCCGCATACACACCATCACTTTATGTGATGAAAAAAAACGACATTTTCTGTGAAGTAAAAAATTACGTTTTTGAAACTTAAATTTTCAAAGACGAAGTTGCCTACACACCATCGTTTTTCTCACAATGTTCTAGCAAAGCGAGGTTACGTTCTCACCACTTTTTCCATTGAAGCTAGCTTCATAAGTAGCTTCTGGGCATGCGCGGGTGAAAAAACGTCGTTTTAAACGACGTTTTTTACTACACACGGTCAATTTCTGTGAAGTAAAAGTTGACGTTTTGAAAAACGACACATAAAATTGAAGCATGCTTCAATTTTTTTTGGTCGTTTTTTACAAGACATAAAACGACGTTTTCCCCCACACACGGTCAATTAAAGTGACGTTTTTAAAAACGTCATTTTTTTTCATCACATAAAGTGATGGTGTGTACGCGGCATTAAAGGCCCTCCAATTATCCCATTTCTTAGTTTGTGCAATGTTATTACCCTCCATTCCTTCTCTCAATTCTTCCATTCTGTAGGTCTCCTCCACCGAATCGATCCATTCCCAAACTGAGGGACAATTTACCTCCTGCCATTTTCTTGGTATTAGCCTCTTGGCCGCATTGAGTAAGTGTGGGACTAGGGTTTTCTTATATTTTTTAATTCCTTCCTCTTAGTGATCTCTTCTATACACCCCAGGATTTTTTTCCAAAATTCTTCGACTTTAGGGCACCTCCACCACAGGTAGGCCATGGTTCCCGAAAACCCACATCCCCTCCAGCAGTCTCCTGTTTGAGCATCGTTAAATTTAGATAATTTATCCGGGGTCATATACCACCCGGTCATGCATTTGTAGCTCATCTCCGCTGTGCGCCTGTCTACCGCCGAGGAGTGTACCAGTGTCAGCATTTTGTCTATTGTGACCCTATCCCTTTGCGACCCAAGTTCCCTCTCCCATTTTTTTACGAATGGAGGGACAGTCGGCTCGTCCATTTTCAGCAGGATCTTGTATAATTTTGAGATAGTTCCCTTGACTCTCTCCGTTATACATATTTTTTTCAGTTCAGACAACTGCTCCTCTGACCTCAGTGGATGCGGCAGTTTTTGGATAAAATGATCTAGCTGACGGTACCTCCATTCATTAATTTCTGATTTCTAATTAAATGTGATTTTTTTTTTCCTTTAACTCTTGTAGTGTTACTAAGTGCCCGTCTTTAATTACGTCTCTTAATTGCATAGTGTCCTTTTTTATCCAATTTCCTCCAATCTGTGTTTTACCCGGTGCGAAATAGTCATTATTTTTTAATGCTAATAAGGGTGAATTATAGTCCTTTTCTATTTTTTTATATATAGTGTCCCAAATTTTTAGTGCATTTTTTGTTATCTCATGTGTCTTCTTATCAAGTACCCTAAATTGGGGTGGGTTCCATATGATCTTATCCAGCCTAACCTTCGATAATTAATTTTCAATATTGACCCACCTTTTTTCTTTGCTGGCTCTGGCCCACTCCACCACCCTTGACAGCACCACTGCGACATAATATGTTTTAATGTCCGGAACTGCTAATCCCCCCTTGTTTTTTGGTTGTCTTAAAGTCTGGAGAGAGATTCTATGTTTCTTATTTCTCCAAATATATGTCATAATCTGTTTTTTAAGAGCTGAGAAGAGTATTCCAGGCAAACTTATAGGTATCATCTGAAACTTATAGATGATTTTTGGTAATATTACCATTTTACAGTAGTTTATTCGACCTATCCAGGATAGTGGTCTATTTTTTACCCTTCCTATTTCTTTCCTAATTTCGTTTAGCAAGGGGACAAAATTTATCGCGTACATTTTTTTAGTTGATTTTGCTAGGAGTATACCTAGATACTTAAGTTCTTTTACCCAAGAAAATCGGTACTCCGTTCTTAGGTCCCTCTCGTCTCGACTGTTTATATTGATGCTCAGGATCTCGGTTTTAGCGACATTGATTTTAAAATTTGAAATTTCTCCGTATAGCGTACAGAGGTCTAGTAGCTTTGGAATTGAGGTTTTAGGGTTTGTCAAGTAGAAGAGGACGTCATCTGCAAACGCAGAGAGTTTATGTTCGTCCTCCCCTATTTTTACTCCTCTAATGTCAGGGCACTTACGTATCCTGGTCAGCAGTGGTTCCAGGGAGAGCACAAACAGGAGTGGTGACAATGGGCACCCCTGCCTTGTTCCGTTTTTCATTATCAGTGGTTGGGACAGGCTACCGTTTATTTTTATTTTTGCCCTGGGCTCCTGATAGAGGGTCGCTATCCACTCCATCATCCTTTGCCCGAATCCCATTTCCTCCAAGGTACGTAATATAAGTCCCCAGTCTACTCTGTCAAATGCCTTTTCTGCATCTATCGACAAGAGTAGACCCGGGGACCCTGTTGCTTTCATTTTTTGAATTATCAGTAATGCTCTAACTCCATTGTCCCTCCCCACTCTTCTCTGGATAAAACCAGTCTGGTCTGGGTGTACCAATCCTGTCATTTCTTGTTTGACTCTTTCGGCCAAGACCTTTGCAAACAGTTTTATATCTGTGTTTAAAAAGATATTGGTCGATATCCAGAGCAATCCCCCCTGTCCTTACCCTCCTTAGGGATGACCGTAATGATTGCCTCTGAGGCCTCTCTGCTTAAGTCGAAATCTTTTCCTAGTCCATTAAAATATTGGCATAGTTTTGGGAGAAGGATCTCCTTACATTTTTTATAATATAGTATGGTAAAGCCGTCCGGGCCTGGGCTTTTACCTAATGCTGACCCAGCTAGGGCGGAATTGATCTCCTTTTCCAAAATTGGTCTATCCAGCGCTGATGCATCGCTTCTACTTATTTTGGGCACACCTGCTTCCTTCAGGAATTTCACGGTTTTATTTATTTTATCCCCTTTCTGCTCGTTCTTTTGTTCTACCGAGTAAAGTTTCTCATAATATGCTCTGAAGGTTTCTGCTATATCTTTGGTTGTATGCATCATCTCTCCTTTTTCGTTTTTTATTTTGTCTATGTAATTTTTTGTTTTCTTTTTCTGCACCATTCTTGCTAGGTGTTTGTTCGTTTTATTTCCCCACATATATCTTTCCCTAGCTATTAGGTTAAAATCCCTTCTAGTTTCTTGGTCCATAAGTTCTTTTAATTCGTTTCGTTTATTAACCAAATTCATGTATGGGTCTCGTTGCTTTCCCGTTTTCTTATGTTCTTGTTCTAGCGAAAAGATCTCTTCTATCAATTTTTCTTTTTTGCTACTTTTTTCTTTTTTTTTCCTAGCACCCTCCGAGATCAGGGTCCCTCTTATCACTACCTTGGGCGCGTCCCACAATGTTGCTACTGAAACTTCGTCGGACTCATTTAACCTGAAATACTCTTCCATCTTCTTTTTGACCCTTGTTAGATTAGTCTCATCTATCAGCAGCTGTTCGTTTATCCTCCAGTTTTGATAAGGCCTCTGGTTTCCTCTGTCTATTGTGATACTAACCGGGGCGTGGTCGGAAATCGTCATGGTTTCTATTTTCGTCTCCCCCACTATATCTAAGGTCCTATGGTCCACTAGAATGTGGTCAATCCTCGAATAAGTCCCATGTACCGGGGAGTAGTATGTATA